>NW_026695227.1:7825000-9075000 GCF_021218885.2 Marmota monax
ACTCCTGCTTGTTTCCGAAGTCCATATGAGTGATATGATTTTTCCCAACCTTTCACCTTCAGCCTATGTATGTCTTTTCCTATCAAATGCGTCTCCTGTAGGCAGCATATTGTTGGGTCTTGTTTTGTGATCCATTCTACTAGCCTGTGTCTCTTGATTGGTGAGTTTAAGCCATTAACATTTAGGGTTATTATTGAGATATGGGTTGTTCTTCCAGCCATATTTGTTTATTTCTGTTACTAAACATGGTTTGTTTTCCTCTTTGATTATTTTTCCCCCCCTTTACTGTCCTACCTCCCACTGTTGGTTTTTATTGTTATTTTCCATTTCCTCTTCCTGTAATGTTTTGCCGAGGATGTTTTGAAGAGATGGTTTTCTAGCTGCAAATTCTTTTAACTTTTGTTTATCATGGAAGGTTTTAATTTCATCTTCCATCCTGAAGCTTAATTTCGCTGGAAACACAATTCTTGGTTGGAACCCATTTTCTTTCAGTGTTTGAAATATGTTATTCCAGGATCTTCTAGCTTTCAGAGTCTGTGTTGAAAGATCAGCTGTTATCCTCATTGGCTTACCTCTAAATGTGATCTGCTTCCTTTCTCTTGTAGCTTTTAAAATTCTCTCCTTATTCTGTATGTTGGGCATCTTCATTATAATGTGTCTAGGTGTGGGCCTCTTATGATTTTGCACATTCGGCGTCCTGTAGGCTTCTAGGATTTGGGGTTCTGTCTCATTCTTCAAGTCTGGGAAGTTTTCTCGTATTATTTCATTGAATAGACTGCTCATTCCTTTGGTTTGAAACTCTGTCCCTTCCTGTATCCCAATGACTCTTAAATTTGGTCTCTTGATGTTATCCCATATTTCTTGGATGTTCTGCTCATGGTTTCTTAACAGTCTTGCTGAGCTGTCTATGTTCTTTTCAAGTTGAAATACTTTGTCTTCATTGTCTGATGTTCTGTCTTCTAAGTGTTCTACTCTGCTGGTAGTATTCTCCATTGAGTTTTTAAGTTGGTTTATTGCTTCGTGCATTTCTAGGATTTCTGATTGCTTGTTTTTTATAACCAATTGGGGCAATGTGCCTACCACGCCGGCAGGCCGCTGTGCCTGATCTGCCGGTCGGTAGCAGGTCCGCCTACCTTGCAGGCGCGGGCGGTGTCTCTGTCCCTCTGCGGGCCGCTAGGCTTGTTCTGTCGGTGGTCACAGTTCTGCCTACTTTGCAGGCGCAGCCAGCGCCACTGCCCCTCTCCAGGCCTCTGGGGCTGTTCTGCCAGTGGGTCCCAGGTCCGCCTACCTTGCAGGCGCGGGGGGGGGCGGCTCTACCCTTCCTCAGGCCACTGGGCCTGTTCTGTCTGTCGGTTGCAGGTCTGGCCTGTTCTGTTGGTGGTCTACCTTCTGTTCCGTCTACCTTGCAGGCGCGGGGCTAGGGGGCGGCTCTGCCTCTCAGCAGGCCGCTCCGCCTGTTCTGCCGGTGGGTCGCAGGCCCGCCTACCTTGCAGGAGTGGTTGGCAGCTCTGCCCCTCCGCGGGCCACTGGGCCTTTTCTGTCGGTTGTCACAGTTCCGCCTACCTGGCAGGCGTGGGGGGTGGGGGGCGGCTCTGCCCCTCAGCAGGCCGCTGGGCCTGCTCTGTGGGTGGTCACAGTTCCGTCTACCTTGCCGGCGCAGGGGGAGGGGGCGGCTCTGCCTCTCAGCAGGCCGCTGCTCCTCTTCTGCCGGTGGGTCGCAGGCCCGCCTACCTTGCAGGAGTGATTGGAAGCTCTGTCCCTCCGCGGGCCACTTGGCCTTTTCTGTCGGTGGTCACAGTTCCACCTACCTGGCAGGCGCGGGGGGTGGGGGGCGGCTCTGCCCCTCAGCCGGCTGCTGGGCCTGCTCTGTGGGTGGTCACAGTTCTGTCTACCTTGCCGGCGCAGGGGGAGTGGGCGGCTCTGCCTCTCAGCAGGCCGCTGCTCCTCTTCTGCCGGTGGGTCGCAGGCCCTCCTACCTTGCAGTCCCTTATCCCTTTTGATTAACTTAGTCTTGAAGTCGATTTTATTCAATATGAGGATGGCCACCCCTGCTTTCTTACGAGGACCGTGTGCGTGGTATATTTTTTCCCAACCTTTCACCTTCAGCCTGTGTATGTCTTTTCCAATCAAATGTGTCTCCTGGAGGCAGCATATTGTTGGATTTGTTTTTTTAATCCATGTTACCAGCCTATGTCGCTTTATTGGAGAGTTTAAGCCATTAATGTTTAGAGTTACTATTGATATATGGTTTGTACTTCCAGCCATGTTTGATTATTTATCTTTTTTTTAAAATTTAGTTTGTTTCTCCATGATTAGCTTCCCCCCCCCGCCCTCTGTCTTTACTGAGGTACTTCCCACAACTGAAAGTTTATACTTTAAGTGTGTTAATATCAACTTTGTTTTTTTTTTATTAGAGCAATATAATTATACATAGTATTTGGATTCATTTTGACAAATTCATACATGCAAGGAATTTGATTTCAATCCTTATTCTCCCCAGCTTTTCCTCCCTTCTTCCCTTCCCCTATTTTCCTTCCTCTATTCTGATTTTCTTTTTATTTATTTATTTATTTATGATTGGTTCTTTCTACATAAGTGTAAAATTACCTTTGGTACATTTACATATGTATATAACATTATCATATTAGATTCATTCCATATTTCCTCCCCTTTCCCATCCTTCCTCTCTCCCTTTCATTCTCCTTGTTCTACTCCACTGATCTTCGCTATATATTTATGATGTCCCCTTCCCTATCGCCTTCTTTCCTTTGTTTTGCTCTAGCTTCCACATATGAGAGAAAACATTTCATTCTTTATTTTTTATGAGTCTTGCTTATTTCACTTAGCATGATGTTCTCTGATTCCATCCATTTACCAGCAAATAGCATATTTTCATTCTTCATGGCTAAGTAAAACTCTATTGTGTATATGTACCACATTTTCTTGATCCATTCATCTATTGATGGAAATCTGGGTTGATTCCATAATTTGGCTATTGTGAATTGTATTGCTATAAACATAGAAGTGACTACTGCTTCAGTATGCTGATTTTTATTTCTTACTTATATGACAATAGAGGAATGCATTACATTCATAATTATCCATTCACAGCAGATTTTTTGTAACTCTGTATATAAAATATGTTCATGCCAAATTATGCCATTATACATGCACTCTTTTTTTTTTGCATTACAATTCTTACTACACCTTTATACCACAGTTTATCATATCTCTGTTTGTATATAAGGTATATTAACACCAGATTCACATCTTAATATATGTATATAGTATGCTGATTTTAGTTCTTTTGCATGCATAAATACTGAGGAGTAGGATATCTGGTTCATCTGGTGGTTCTATTCCTAGTTTTTTGAGGAATCTCTACAGTGTTCCAGAGTGATTGTACTAATTTGCAGTCCCACTAACACTTAAATTTAGCTTTGTTTTTCAGCTTAGCTTTTCATTAATGATATGTAGTATCACAACAAGGACAAAACATAAACCCAAAGGCACGCCCCCAGGGACCCACCTCCTCTAGCCACATCTTACCTGCCTGGTTACCTCTCAGTTAATCTCCATCAGGGGATTAATTCACTGATTGCTCTAAGGCTCTCCTCACTCAATTTTACCTTTAAACTTTCTTGCACTGTGTCACACATGAGCTTTTGGGTGATACCTCACATCTAAACTATAATACTGGGGAATAAATCCTTCAGTCCTGAAGGGGATCTGGGAACTTAATTCAGAGCTCATTGTAATAAACAGACAACTAACAAACAGAATCTCCATAGTAAATCGGAAACAGTTACAGAATTTTGCATCATTTTGTTTTCCTAATTATGTGGAAGGTCATTAGTGGGCAGGAAGTCCTTAGGTACTTAAGGTAATATGGGGCCCATATCTGATGAAACTGCAAAGAAAGACAGAGCTGCCCAGGGAGAAGACATGCGTCTCTGCTTCCATAATTGCATCCGCGTTTTGTTTCTTTTCTCTTGTGAAGAAAAGGAAGCAGAAGCCTTAATAATAATAATAATAATAATAATAATAATAATAATTATTATTATTATTTGTTCTTTGTCTTTTAGGAACTTAGCAGAGGTCTTGTGTAGCCCCACAACTCTAACCATGTAACTTTTCATGGCTTGTGAAGATTTCTTAACTTACAAAAAGGAACTTTGTTTATAGAGGATTCTTATTGGAGGTGTCATTTTATTGGCATTTACAATAGTGTCAGGTATTTATGTATCAGTGTTGTGTGTTCAGTCCTACTGGATGTACACTCTGACACTGTGTTTGTTGTTGGAATGTGAATTGGGGAATTCCCTGGGGTAAAACCTTGGAAGAGAGGTGGAAGAAGCAGGATGGGGTAGGAGGAGGAATCCAGCTTGATGGAGGCCCAGCCTGGCAGCCTTGACAGACTGTCAGAAGCTCTGGGGCTAAAAAGGCCTGCCAGAGATGTGTAGCCTTGGGACAACATTTCCACTTCTTTTAAGCCTGATGACGATTGGATGTGGCTGACCCTAGAAGGACATGACTTTGGGTGAGGGCGTTCTCCGTGGCTGAGGCTGAAGAAGTCTCTGGAGAGGTTAATAGCAAAGGCTGCACAGCCCGTGGCTGAGGCCACAGGATATTCCTAGTGACCTTCTCAATGTCACGTGGCTCAAGTGGTAAGGAATTTAGGATTCCTGACTCCTACTTGGGAGACTTTCCCTCTTCCACAAGCTGCCTCTCCCCTCTTGTGACTCTGCAGTGGGACCGGCAGCAGCAGCCTGCCAATGTGCTTGCTCTCTAGGCCTGTTCTTGGCAGCTGTGGCTGAGCTATGTGGATTTGATGTGAAAGTCGTATATTTGAAAAACCTCAGGTGGCCTAGGTTTAGCAGAGTAAGTTCCAGGATTGGCTGAGGCAAAGCATTCCTGGCATGGAGTCACTGCTAATTCACCAAGTTCTCTCCCACAATTTATTATAAATCCGAAGGGACACTGAACCAGCCAGCCTGCCTCCCATTTTTGTTCATTTCCAGGGTGGATACTCAGTTTGGCGTCTCACTGGCTCTCTCTGCTGCCTGACTATGTCAGCCAGTCAGTCTTGACTTAAAAATAGCCTGAATCCTACCAAGGTCAATGTGTGTTGCTAGGGTTCAACTTCTCTGGAACTCTGAGGAGGCTGGTGAGGAGGATGAAAGGATCATTAAGGAGAAGAAGAGATTTGAAATGTGTTTAGCAGGATGGCTTTGTCTGAACTCTGGAAATGAGACTAATGGTTTTAGGAAGGCTGGGTTAACCTTTAAGAGAGCAAGGGATTGATATGTAGCTGTGTAGGCACAATAGGGGAGAGACACAGAGGCAGAGGGATGGTGATTGATGGCTGAAGAGACAACACAGAGGTAAAGAAGGGGGGTCAGAAGTCAAAGGCTTCCCTCTGGTTATGACTGGGCTATTCACTAGCATGCACCTTTGGGTCAGAGTCTTGATGTCTCTTGAGTTTAGTGTTTCCATCTTTAAAGTGGGTCTGATTATGTTGGATTTGCCTAATTCTTGGGGTTGTTACATGGAGCAAATGAAATAATAAATGTGTGAAGTTTCATATTAAAATGAATGAATTCCTTGGGTCTTCTTACAATGATTCCAGGGCATTAGACCATCCTTGGGACTCTTGGATATATGTGAAATGAATAGTAGAGTTCATAAATCCTCAAAGTCCTTACTAATTTGGAAAGGATGGATTGGTGGAGGAAAATTTAGTTCTTTTCTTTGCTACACTGTGTGTGTTGGCTCATCTTTTTCTTGAGAGGTCCTCTTGAGATTGAGCTTTAGTGTTCTCTTACAGGTGGAATCAGTCTTTATGATCCTGTCTCAACTTTGAATAAAATGAGCTTTCCTTGAAGCAATTGAAAGTTCAGGAAATGAGTCAGGATGACTAAGAGATGATCGTGGTGCAACATGTTGTGGATCCAACAAAAATATGTTCTTGGTGTACCAATTTGTTAAGGTTGGAGAACAAATTCACATCTTTCTTGAGAACTCACTTAGTCAATGATGATATTTTGGAAGGAAAATTCTCTGCAATTACCAATAAAGACACATGTATGAGAAGACCATAATGTTTCATGGAAGATGGCAGAAACAGGGACATTGTTCCTACCATGTCCAGTTTCTCTGGTTGCAGTCCATTCTTTTTTTTTTTTTTTTTGATTGAACCCTAGGATACTTAACCACTGAGTCACATCCCCAGTCCTTTTAATGTTTTAGAGACAGAGTCTCACAAAGTTGCTGAAGTTGACTTTGAACTTGTGATCCTCCTGCCGGAGCTTCCTAAGCCCCTGGGATTACAGGTGTACACCACCGATTGTGCCACATTCCCTGTTGAACTCTGCATCCTTAGATGAAATTCCAAATTCCTCAGCCTGGCAAATACTAGAATCTGGGGCAGGGATCTTGCCTGCTATGTTCATGCTGTACCTGAAACACTTAGGATGATTTCTAGGGCATAGTAAGTGCCTGGTAAATACTTGTTTATGAATTAATATAAGGCATCTATGATTCTACCTTAATCTACCCTCTAGTTACCTCTCCTAATTATCTCCCCTAGTTGTACCTGTTTATCTGTCCATCTGGACACATTACTTACTATTCTCAAAATTAGTTTGGTTAATGCATGTCATGTTTAAAAAAATAGTGTACTATAATTATACAAAATAGTAGGATTCATTGTGATATATTCATACATATCATATAATTTGGTCAATTACATTGCCTACTATCTCTCCTTTTCCTCCCCAACTCCCTCCTCCTGATCCCCATCTTCTGCTGGTCTTTCTTCAATTTTCTTTTTATTTTCTCTAGTTTCTGTGTATAAGATGAAACACAAACCTTGACTTTCTGGGTCTGGTTTATTTTACTTAGCATGATGTTTTATAGTTCCATTCTTTACCTGCAAATGACAGAATTTCATTCTTTATGGCTGCATAAAACTCTACTTTATATATATGCACTTTATTTTCTTTATCAATTCATCCATTGGCAGATACCTAGGCTGGTTCCACAACTTGACTATTGTGAATTGCACTGCTATAAACATGGTAAACATGTTAGCACTATAGTATGCTGATTTGAGTTCTTTGGGTAAATACTGAGGAATTGTACACCTGGTTCATACAGAGGTTCCATCCCTAGTCTTTTGAGGAACCTCCATACTTATTTCCATAGTGGTTGTACTAATTAAGAATCCCACCAACAGTGTGTAATTGTTCCTTTCCCCCCACATCCTCCCAGCATTCATTATTATTTGTATTATTGATGACTGCCATTCTAATCAGAGTGAGATGATTTGCATTTCCCTGTCAATCATGTCTTTGACCCACTTGTTTCCTAGAAGGCCTTCCTTTATCATCTGCAAGTCAGAAAAGCATTCTGTTGATTCTTTAATATTGAACTTGAATGTCACCACTTCCATGATGCTTTTGCTGACTTGCACTGTACCTACACTTCTATTCCACTTTGTTCTACAGTGGTCACACTTTGTATGCTTTGGAGAAATCGTTCCCATGTCCGTCTCTTTCACAAAATCTTATTCATCTTTGTGTCAGACTAGTTCCTAGACATAGTAGGTGCTTCTTTAATGTATTAAAATGGATGTATTTTCTGATGAAGCATATAGCTTAATGATTTGTTTACCTTGTTCTTTTTGTGTGCTGTAACTGAAGAACTGGAAGGAAGAATCAAAGGTCAAACAGTAGGTCATATGCCAAATATACTGATTACCACACATGATTATACACACTGGAGAAGGCTACTTAAGTCATATGGTAGAAATGAAGATACATTGTGAAATTAGGCACAGCCATGGATACTACTATTTATTTCATTTTTGTTTTCTGTGTTCCACATTTACTAGTCTTACATAACTCTTCGATTGGTCAGATCATTTTAAAGATAACTGGGACACAATTGATTAGTGACTTGTTAGCAGTGTGAGAGTTGGGGACAAAACACAATGTTCTGCATCCTTCGAAATATTGTGCTATCATGCCCATTTTAATGATCAGATACCACACTTGATGCCAAATCACCATGTTGAGATTATTGTGGGATTTCTGAAGTTAAAGTCAGTCAAGTCTTCTACTGTTTTAACCCTCTCCCTGGTTAGCTCTTTAGTGAGACCATAGTGGATTTCTAGTTCTCTTAAAGTAGATTGTTCCAAGCCTGCTGTCCCATCTCCTTTCCTAGTCCATGTGTTTATATACAAGGCATTATTTATATTTAAATTATATGTTGCAAGCTCTCTCTGCTAAGAGAAGCTACTTCTGTTTTAAATGCTTGAAGGTTGACTATACTATCCCTCTTTTCCATTGTTTCTGATATCATAATGAGTGCAGTCTACCTAATTGGAAAAAGGAAGCACTTGTAGGAGCTTCTACACATATTGTCTGATGTAATCCACACAAAAGTCTTACAAAGTAAGTATTGTCATTCCCAAATGAGCCAAGATAGATCTACTCCTTTGGTAGATCATACTAATAGAATTCATTCATTCACCAACTATTTATTGAGTATTGTGAAAGACACTGGACTCATAATCACCCAAAGAGTTCATGGGGATGGAGCTTGTGATCTAGTGGAATATAAGCTATATAGCCTTTGACTTTTAGACATATGTGTCTAACCCAGACTATAAGATCCTTGAAAGCTGAGACCATGTCCAGGTACCGCATCAGTTAAATTACTAAACTGAACAGAATCCAGGCAGTTAGAATGGATTCTTATCATTTTTATGTTGTTTCCTACTAATTAGATATTTTAAAAAGTGGATATAAATGCACAGATGGATTAGATAGTCTCCCCTTCTAGGCTGATTTCCTTCGGGGACTTTCCTGTGCCCAAAGTTCCCATGTGGTTATTTAACTTGAAGGATCTTCAATTTCTGGATCTCCTTGATAAATTTCAAATGTATATGGCATAAGGAACATGTAACCTCATAATTTTTCATTTGTATCTCAACACCAATTAGTTTACGAGATAAATAGCAGTAACCTTTTTGGCTGGAGAGTACAGGTTGAAGCATAGATTGAGAAAATACATGTCCAGGTCTGACTGAGGCTACATATTTTTTTCCTGCAGGGGAAGCTGGGTAAGGTCTAAGTCGGGTGAATCACAAAGCCTGAGGAATTGTAGGTGGAAATGTATGTGAAGGTATGAAATGCTAAGGAGCTTCGGGGAATATTTGGCAGGTAGTGTGTGAGTGTGTATGTGTGTTCCCAGATTTGCCTAAGGTACATTTGATATCTAAGAATCTTCATTTGTAACTGCAAAATAAAAGAAAAACAGCACACCAATTAAACTTGGTTTCTCTTTGGATTTGTCTGTTAAAAGATTTAGCCGGGTACCGTGGTGCATGCCTGTAATCCCAGTGGCTCAGAAGGCTGAGGTAGGAGGATGGTGAGTACAAAGCCAGCCTCAGCAAAAGAGAGGTGCTAAGCAACTCAGTGAGACCCTGTCTCTAAATAAAATACAAAATAGGGCTGGGGTGGTTGAGTGCCCTGAGTTTAATCCCTTTAACCCCCTACCTCCACCCCCCCCCCAAAAAAAAAGATTGTGTGATTTAGGTAATGTTTTCATTTCAAGGCACCATTGTTCCTGTGTTTGGCTAGATCAACAATGGACTAGACGGCCAGCACTGTGCATTACTCTTTTTCTAAAAGGATGCTCCTGATCACGTATTGCCATGAAAGTGCCCATTTCTCCATAGTTCTGTTTTCACTTAAGGGGAAATAAGGAAAGAAATGGAGCAAATGGTGTTTTATGGATGTTGTTGCTTCATCCAGGATGCCAGAGTAGCTCTGTGGTCTTAATTGAAAACCTAGTAGATGGAAGGTATACTTAGAGGTGGGAAATAAGAGGGTTCCAGGCAGTTAGCTAAATGATAATGTGATTCTTAATGACTCTTGAAACAATGCTGATGACAATATGGATCATAATATTTTTGAAATGCAGCCTGCAAATCCAATTCAAGGGGGAGAAAAGATCTCTTATTTTCTTATTTTTGGAGCCAGCAGGATTTCCAGCTGCATGTAATTTAAGGAAGCGATGTGACCATTTATTCAATAATGCTTTGCAAATTTCCCGGGAAATGATGAAATAATTCTGAAATTTAAATGGCTATTGAAATATGTCATACTGTTTGCCAAGTGTTATTTCTTATCTGTTTATATTAATTTATTTAAAATGAAAGTAAACGCTTAGAAAGTATGCTTTTATGAAGAATTTACTAAGGGTAGTGATATAAGCCAACCAAATTAAATATTTATTGAGTGACCCTGTGTGTTATGCATTGTACTAGGAAAACAAAAAAGAAACTTTATTTTTTTCTGAACTCATGGAGCTTGCTGTCTGGCAGGAGAGAAAGACTTTGAAACAACAGGTGCTTCGACACGTAAAATCACAGCATTGGTAAGTGTTAGGCAGGAAAGGCATGTGGTGCTCCAAAGGCATAGGAGGGCTCATGGGTTGGCTTCTCAAGCAAGTGGCATTGAAACTGGGACCTTGGGCTGGGGTTGTGGCTCAGTGGTAGAGTGCTTGCCTAGCATGTGTGAGGCACTGGGTTCCATCCTCAGCACCACATTAAAAATATAAATTAAATAAAGGTATTGTGTCCATCTGTAACTAAATATTAAAAGAAATCTGAGACCTAAAGGATGAAAAAACATTAGCTAGGTAAAGAATAAGGGTGAAGTTTCTCATGGATGGTAGGCAGCCTCTATGATGGTAGAGGGGAGCAGAATAGAAAATTGTTTTGGGTGGGGGATGGGGGTGCATGGTACTGAATAGGCAGTAGAGTCAGGTTAACCCTGTGGGGCTTGTGGATCATATGAAGTAAAGTATTGGTATTTATTTTTAAGGGCAGTGATTTGCCGGAGGGGATTTTAATACAGAGGTGAGTGGAGATGCAGCCACATCTGTGCTCTGGAAATATCATGGCTGCATGGAGGAGGACAGATGATGGTGTGTCAAGCAGTGGATGGTTAGGCAGTTACAAGGACTCCAGATCAGGAAAGCAGGTTCCGCAGACCTGGGACTTGCGCACTTGTCAAATACTGAGCTTCTTGCTGCTCCTTACGCTTGCCACACTCCTTCAGGGTTCTGCATCTGCACCAGCTGTACCTTCTGCCTGAGTTGTCCTGCTCTTGTGACTCAAAGTTGGACCAATCTCCTGATAAACAGTTTAAATATCAGTCTTTTACTTGTTCCAGTTGATTTTTCCAGAGAGGAGTCCTTTCAACTCTTGCCTGGGGTTGTAGGGCTGGCTGCCGGTGTTCTGGAAACCCAGGGCTGTTGCTGTTCAGCATGCAGACTTCCATGTCACTCCTTTATTTGTTTAAAATGAGTTCATGATACTCACCAGATTCACATGGAGCTGAAGTTCCTGTTCCTCAGGGCCCAGCCTGTGGTTATAGTCTTTTTGTTTGACATCAGGGAAGGCAGATTAATTTTTAAATGAGGCTTTTTGGTAGTGGATACTGGGAGTGCAACTCTGAGAAGGCTTCTGAAGTCCCATAGGCTCAGCAATAAAGGCTGCTCGGATTGCTCTGTGAAGCCTTCTGTGGGTGTGGAGTTGGGAGTATGGCTTGTGTGCTTGTTTTCAGAGCCTTTTGAGGACTATTCCAGTTCCACTGTGCTCTTTCTCCAGAGTCAATATCTCATCTTTTTCCAAGGTGCAGGGGAGGTTCCTGCCTCAGCCCTTATTCCCTTTTTTCCTTAGTAACTCTCTGCCTCTAGACCTTTCTGGGATTTTGCAGTGCACTGATCTCAGGTCCTCTTCCTTCCTCCCCTCTAGGCACTCTGTCGTGAGCCATCCATGGGCTGTTTGTGTGAGCTATGCGCGTTTGAGCCTATGAGGGGACTGGCCTGACATTGCTGCCTGATTGGCTGTGCGACATATGTGTGCCTTTCCTCCTTCCTTGCCTGTGATCCCACACAGCACCTGAGATGGGTGTGGCTTTCTAAGTTGTCAATCTGGGGACCACAAGACATCACCAAGCAAGACCCCCACCCTTCAAAACCTAATCTCTTGCCTTATTTGGGTGGAACTTTCTATCGAATGTTTTTCCCCTAAACAGAGGGGTTCAGGGTGTGCTCTCTCTTGCCTCTTGCTTCCCTTACTCCCTTGCCTTCCATCATGGGAGCTGACACCTCAAGCTGTCCCTGACCTCTGAAAAAGGTATTTCTGTGTCTGTGTGGTTTATTTAGTTGCCAGCCTGGCCAACTGGTGACAGAACTCTGCTTTCGGTCACTTCATATTTATCCACTTGCTTTCCATCTTCTAAAATTTTGTTGACATCTCTCATTTGCTGTTGTATCCATTGTGTAATTATTGTCCTAGGATCACTATTTTCTTATTATTCTCTTTTAGTCTATTTACTTTAGTGGGGTTTCATTTATTCGGTCTTCTGTTCAGTCTACTATGTTTATTCAAAACCTGTGCAGTGATCTCTAATTGCACTCTTTGGTGTATACTCATTTATCTTTAACTGAGAGGATATGGAGCCTCAGACACTATCAGTGAATAATTCACAGCATCTTTTTATCTTTTTTTTTTGCAGTGGGGGGGGAGGGAAGTGGCTTTGAAGTCATTATAGTGTTCTCAGCTTTGGGGGGTCTTTCCTGCCCAGTCCCTCCCCACATCTGTAAGCACACCATCATTCAATCACCAACCTGCATCTTGTTTACCATTTGATACAATTTCTAAGGGCTGTTTATTGTTGATTATGTTCTCTGAGCTTTGAATTCCCTTATCCATTGCTAAAACATTCTCACTCTTTAAAATGTGGTTCAAGTGCCCTTTACTCTGGAAGCCTTTCCTTATCGAACTCCAAGGAGCAATTTTTACTCTCTCATTATGCCTCCTCTGCACTCTCATAATGTCTTTTGCTTTCTTAATTGTAATATTTATCATGATACAACATTTGACTTCCTAGTCTATTTTTAAAGTATTTTGACCTCCTTCAGGACAGAATCTATTTATTGGTGCTGCATTCCATCACCTGGACTATGAAGTAGGCATTGATACCTGCTTGTTGAATTAATGGAGACTTCTGGAAGTGATGTTTTCCTTACTTTAGGAAGTCTGTTGATGGGTGGAGAATAATTGCAATTACTCTATAGACTCTAGAGATCAGGAAACAATCTGTAGAGAATATATTATACCCAGAACAAGAGGTTACTGAGAGTCAAGTGAGTCTATGCGTTATTGATTGCAGCACAGGGCAGCTTGATGAGCCTTGTAAGCATAATTCAGAAATCCTCGATTGTATGTACTGCAGGTGAAATACATTTTATGTTGAATTAAGTGGCTAATTATTCAGAGTTGGTTGATTGCTAAAGCAATGGCCTCTTGTTCAGTCTATGTTGATGATGCAAATGGAAACACAGTTAAAAATAGCACTAATGCTCTGAAAAAGCCGGCTCAGAACAAGAAAAGAATTAGCTCAAACAGCTGGAAGCATATTTTGCCAGGATATGTATTTACCAATATTTGAGTACAATAGGTTCACAATTTTTATTTAGGATAATAACATCACTCAAGTTTCAAAGGAAGAAAATTGATTTATGTTAGATATTTTCCAAGCATTCCCCTTCTTCCTCCTCACACCTTGAATTAGAAGTCTATAATATAGAATACCAAATAATTTCAAGGTCTCAGTAGGG
Organism: Marmota monax; assembly: GCF_021218885.2. Classification (NCBI taxonomy): domain Eukaryota; kingdom Metazoa; phylum Chordata; class Mammalia; order Rodentia; family Sciuridae; genus Marmota; species Marmota monax. Next base: position 7,838,702 of record NW_026695227.1, read on the forward strand.
AAAATAGGGAGAAAACATGGTAAATCAAATAAAGCATAGGTCCTGGGCTTAGGCCATGTTTGAGGCCCAACTTTAATGTTTTTAGTTGTATGACCTTGTGGAAGTGACTTAACCTCTATGTACCTTGTGTGTAAAACGAGTTTATGAGCATTTATGTGAGCATTGTTGTAGGATTAAGTGCCACACTTGTGAATTGCTTGGAGAAATTTGTGGCATGTCCTAATGCTATTCTTCTCTTAGAGCCTGAGGTCAAATATGAGTCTGTACTTTTTTCCCCACACATGAGGCTTAACATTCACACCTATCTCCCCAGTCCAGTGGAAAGTATGTGTCCATGGCCCACAGAGGAGCATGTCCTTTCGTGAGTATCTTGTTCAATTCCTATCACTTGAATTTTTCCTAGGTTTCACTACGTAAATTTGAACGTATTGCAAACTCAAACAGGAAAGCAGAGGACAAGAGATTTGTCAATCCACAGGAGTTTTAGACCAAGTATCTGTGAAGTAGTTGCTAGATTATAAACTCTAACATGGAATATCAGAATGGGTTCTTCCAATCTGCACTATTCTCATTGTGAAATGAGATGCTGCTGGCTTGACCTAATAGCATTTATACATGAATGGAGGCTGTTCAGGGTCTTAAGAATAATTTGTTGTGTTCATTAGTATAACATCTGCATCCATTTTCTTTTATTCCACTTTATTTAGTGATGCCTCCCTTATACATGGTATAAAAAAGCAAATTTCAGTACTGTGTTGATGAATTATGAATTTCAAGTGTTCCATATACACATTAGTCTATATGTATGTTTCTGCACTTTTAGAAAAGTGATGACCTGCAGAGATTTTTGTTTATAGATAAAAATACTAAGGTATTTTTGATTTTTAAAACATATACAGTGCAAAAAAGAATTACTAAAGGTAGTATTCCAACTAGGTGTCAGAGAGATTGGTAGAATCTATAACAATGAATAGACTCCCTGAAAAAATGTTAACAGGATAATTCCATTAGGAAAAATGTAATATGATTTTTCTGTGGGCTTTTTCCTCTCTAAGTGAAATGATCAGATCTATTAAGAGTTAAAAGGGGAAGTTAAAATATCACACTAAGATTTTCAAAAACTGCTGGTGGTGCACACCTATAATCCCAGCGGCTCAGGAAGATGAGGCAGGAGGATCATGAGTTCAAAGCCAGCCTCAGTAAGTTAGTGAGGCACTAAGCAACTCAGTGAGACCCTGTCTCTAAATAAAATACAAAAAAGGGCTGGGGATGTGGCTCAGTGGTTGAGTGTCCCTGAGTACAATCCTTGGTACCGGGAAAAAAAAAAAAGATTTTTCAAAAATATTTTAGAACATAACTATCAAAATCATCACCATTGAACTGGAAAAATGTCTTATTCTGTAGAGAGAACTGGTTTAGGGTTAGAAGACAGTCACTTTAGGGAGAAGAAAATACTGTGGAGTGCTCAGATTTGAAGGGAGGGAATGAAAGGTTTTATATATACCCAGAGGCAAAGAAATGTAGCTTGCTCCAGAAGCTTCCTCAGCTTATGGAGCTAAGTGTTTCACAGTTGGAGAGGTGGGATAGCAAGCAGCTGGGAGACTAGCAACCATTCCTGCCTGTCCTGCATCCCTGAGGGGCAGGTAGTCGTGCCCTGGGATCACCAGGGAAGGCTTCCTCCACATTCAGCGGCACTGGAAGCATGTCTGTTTAAATACTAAAAATCCACCTTAGTTCAACTATGCAGCAAAAGAACTTCCTTAAAATGTATTTGGCTCATCAAGGAATCTCCAGGTGTCTGGCTCTGCTACTATAAAACCAGAAACAACACCCCAAACAGATCTTGTGGCTATTCCAGCAAAGATGCCAACTGGCCACTACTCAGTGTTCACATTGTTTTACTGGTCACTGCAATTTCCTCTGACACTTGGGACTGGATTCCAGAAGTTCTGGGGTTGCTGATACTAAAAAAAAGCTGGATGAATCTGCTGTCAAGCTTACTAAAAGATGGCTCATGTGTTCATGGGCTTTCTCATGTCACTACTTTCCAGACTGAGGTCATGGTTGGTTGAATCACCTGCTTTTGTCCAGCAGCAAACAAAGTTGGGGTTCCAGCTTCTCCACTGAAGAGATGGGGCAAGGAGTGAAAATGTTCAGGGTCAGAAAAATGTTCAAAAGATGCTGGATTGCCACAAACAGGAGAAATCTCCTCCAGTCATCCCAAAGCGGTAGTTGTGTGGCAGGACGGGAGGGTGTTACCAGCTCTGTATTCCAGTCATCTAATTCATGCTATTTTGTATTATCTAAAAATAACGAAATACCACAGTATGAATATCTCTTCTGTATTTTAGGTTATATTGTGCTGAGAGTGGGAAGAGAACATAATGAAGGCTAGAAAAATGGGGGGATTATTCACCTGACCCAAAAGTACTTTCAAGGTCATTGAAAGATGAATGTGAACACATAGTTTATAGTAGCAGACTTCTACTCAGATGAATCTGACAGCTTTCTTCTTTGCTTTTTACCACATGCATAACACTAAGGTAGCAATTACAATTTGTTCCACATATTTCTCCATGTATCTCTCTCAGGTGTGTTTTGGCCTAGCACAAGCACAAGGTAAGAGTTTAAAATATTGAATAAAGTAATAATATCAAGGTATAAACAGGAATATCTGGGGCATTCCCATAACTTTTTTGTGACCTATCACAGGGTATGAACAATTTTTTTAAAAAATGGTGCTGGTGATCAAACCCAGGGCCTTGTGCATGCCAGTGCTCTATCACTACAGAGCCTCAGAAAAGTGTTCTTAGATACAATTTTACATGTCCTGGTGAGAGAGCATAGATGGACAGTGAATTGGTCGTGGGTAGGAAGCAAGGCAGAGCGAGTGTGTGCTGCTCTGGATGGTACGTTGTAGGCAAAGGAGAGGTTGGAATATTTAGACTAGCCATGAGAAAGACTTGTCCTTCGTTTTGTTTGCCTTTGTTTGGGTGATGGATGGAACTGTCATTGTATATATGACTAGGGTAAAGTTGACATGATAGACTCAATCATCTCTTTTGGGCAATTTTCTTAAATTCCTCAACATGCAGTTGAAAACATTATATAGGACATTTTAAAATTCAAAGTAAAAGGGTTTTGATATGATTCAGAGTATATTATAAGCTCCAAAGTGTAGCACACAAAAACCAAATGGAATACTCATCATTTCCTTGGGAAATTACTTTTCTGGGAAATGATTGAAGTGTTTATTTTAATCTAAGATAGTTGGATATTAAAGACATTACCTTTGAATAAAAGGAAACATGTTTCTAACTATGCCTTTGTTACACCTAGTTAAACTAACCATTCCTCTGGAATCAGAACATTTTAGAATTTGTAAAATAACTATCTCAGTATCATGAAAAACAAAGTAATATATGGATGTCTGTGTGTGTGTGTGTGTGTGTGTGTGTATGTGTGTGAAATGTATATAAATCTGAACTATCCACATTGGTCTGAATGTTATAGCATTTGATGTATGGTGTTTTCCGTGTTGGATATAAAGAGTGTCATGTTTTACACAAATCAATTTCCTCCAAGTTGTCTACTGTCATTAACTTGGTGACTGGTTTCCTGCATTCTTGTGGCTATGGCTCAGAACTCTGTCATTAGTACTTTGGTAAGTTTGGAGTCACACAAACTGACCTAAAGACATTCTCTGAGAACCAGAAACTGAGAGCTTCAGGCAACTGCATCCACGCATCCTGGGAAAAAGATCTGAAAACATGTCACCATACTAACTCAGATGACCCTTTTCCTCATGAAATAGTTTTAATTCAACATACAGATTGGGTGTAATTTGAGGGATGGTTTACTCATTATCCATTCAGTTTTACAGAGGAAGCATCATCTTTGAACAAAAGAACAACAGGGAATAGTATGTCTTATTTTTATACACATTTGCTTTTGCCAATGCCCAAGTTCAATTCTAGTACACTAGTTACTTGATTTAATATTTTAATAATTTGTTTTTCTATATAACCTCCCAGCATGGCATTATGTGATATTACAAGAACTTTAATGCCAAGAATCAACTAATGGTTAAGAGAATATCTTTATACTATTGGCAAGGTGGAAAATTCACAGGAATGCCAAGGACCTTTAAACACTGTGCTAGTCCAGCTCTTGGCTTCTTGGTAATATTGAACCTCGTCTATTTAGAATAGTTTTTTTCCAGTTAAATGTTTTCTATGAAGGAGATTTCATATATTTTTTTGAATAAAAACCACTCCAGTTGTCTTACAAACCCCTTCAGGTGTCCATTCAGGATTGTGCTTGACAATTATCCAACATTTTAAGCAATGGAGGAAGTTTTCCTGTAGTCACCTCAGACTTATTGCACTAAAGTAACTGAAATTCTTTGTTTTTATGTGAAATGTTCCCTGAGCAGCTCCATAGCCATGGGGATTCTTCTTAAAAGAGAATCATCTCTGAAGGAGATGGTGGGGTGGGGGTGGGTCGGAGGAGAAGAATAAGTGCTCTTGGTGGCCTAGATGTCAATGTGGCAATACTCGTGAAGGAGCGAGTCAGCAAGTGCTTCAGGCTGGCCTTTGTCTGCCATGGAAATCGGCATGGAGGCCGAAGTTATGGTTACCATAAGTCTGGTCTATGCCTTTTCATATTAAATGTTTCGTTTCTTCCTTAATTTTAACTGTGTTGATGGATCTGCCACTTGGGTTGATGCTGTCAAGCTGAGGGTACCTTTGATTGACACTATTTCTTACTGTTTAAAAACTCTAAATACTCCAGCCGTGTCAGAAGCTTTTAGAAAAAGACACTATCTGCTTACTCTTGGACCCAATGGGTTTATGACTTTGTGATATGGCAAATATCGTAAAATGTTGTTAAAATAAATACTTTAGGCAGGCGTGGTGAGGCATGCCAAGTAATCCCAATGATGCAGGAGGCTGAGGCAGAAGGACCCAAGTTCAAAACCAGACTCAGCAACTTAGTGAGATCCTGCCTTAAAATAAAAAAACGTAAAAATATAAAGGCTGGGGATATTGCTCAATGGTTAAGCACCTCTGGGTTCAATCTCCAGTCCCCCCACAAAAGGTATTTAATTAAGTAATACACAAAGTATACAAGTATACTGAAGTATTTTAAACATTTGAACAAATGATTTTTTTTTTCTATTTAGGTTCTGCATGTCAAGTGATTTAAAAGCTCAGTTTTCACCAAAGCAGGGTGTAGACTCAGAAGTTCCTTTGTGAGGTTATGAAGGCACTCAGACCAGCAGGTGGCACTGTTACCTTTGTGCTTCCAAGAAGAGCAGTTTGGCCTGAGATGAGTTCTCACATAGATCTCAGAAACTGTTGAGGATTGCATTTCCCTATTTTTATTCAAACAGTTTTATAACAAAGCAATAAAGTTATTTTTACTGTCATAGAGAAAAATGGATGAGTGGACAAAACGATTTCTATAGATAGTCTGTTCAATGATTTGTTAGCACGTGAAATAGTTAAGATCCATATGGAGGAAAAATGCTCTTCCTGCAAATGCTAGTTTCATATTATATCAGTGTCTTTTCTTATTTATAAACTCTGAATCTTAATCTGATCAATCCAGCTGGGTGGACAATAGGATGAGAACAATACCTCTTTTCTTCCTTTGTTTTGGGATTTTATAATATCTCTTGGAATCAAAATTTTAGTGTTGTAAGGAATCTTAGAGATTATCTCGTTGAACACTCAACTCATCTTTAGATGAAGAAGTGAAGGCCCATAGGAGTTCAACAACTTGTCTAATTTGGTGGTGGAGATACCTGCTTTCAATGGAAAGCAGAAATGAGAATCACTATCTTTAGAACAAAGAGGCTATAATAACTATATGCTTTGTAATGACCTAGTCCTCTGCCATTGTCTCAGGTGGAGTGGAAGGTAGGGAGATTTGACTACTAAGCTTATTGGTGAAGATTGATTTCTTTATTATTCTTTGCTTTGGCTTCATTTCACAAAGTTTCTGTACAATGCTTCTAAGATTCTAGAAACATGTCTTAGCTATATCTAAATAGCCAATCCAGGCACAAAAGTATGGCAAAAAAGTCTTTTCCCATAGTGATTAGTAATTTAAAGAGGGATGCAGCATATATCTTTAATCACATTTAATTTAGAGTATTCCAAAAGTTTCAGAACCCTGAGCTAGCTAGCTCAGGGTTTGCAGAGGATCCAGGGAGCATTCGCAGAAGTATAGGATTATTAAAGCAGGTATCTATGTTATAAGAAGCCCTTCCTGCTATGATAAAGGGACTCTCAAGTTTTTCAGTATGACACTCGGGGAAAAAAAGCTTCTCATTTCTTTATTGTTATGAATTAAATGAAATAAGGGTCATTCAATTTGCCTGGTTAGCAGGACATCCAAACTCAAGTTGTTTTATTTATTTATTTTTTTTTTCAGGAGACAATCTCTACTTTAGTCTGAATGGCCAAAGAGCCAAAGGATTTAAATGAACCAGGGTATTGGACCAGGGCTGTTCTCCATTCTAGTGGAGAGTTGCTGAGAAGTTTGTGGTTAAGCATGTGGGGTCCATTTGAAGGTGATTACCCACTACTGCTGATTTCCTCCATGGGGGTGATCTGGGCCTCCAACCTCTACAGGGTTCCAGACACCCACACAGGAGCTCTGCTGCTTCCTAGGTGCTGTGGGGAACAGGGTGCAGTGTCTTTTCCCACCATCTACCACTACTCCAGAGTCTGCCGTTCCTACTTCCTGCTTTTGAAAATCCAGCTTTCTTTAGGCCCCATTGGAACAAAACCTGCCGTGCTTTCTTCCTTTGAGATCACATCACTTAACCTACTTCACTGGGTCTGAAACTAAGAATGATTACTTTTCTCCCAGGGATTTTAGTACACAAAAGAACATCTGAGAAAAGAGGAAAAAAATAACTCTTCTTCTTTCAGAAAATGAATTTGTTGCAAGACGGATAAGAAAAATGTTATTTTTTCAATAATATAGTCTGTTTCATAAGGCTACATTTTATCCTATCCAAAAGTTGTTTGGATTGGTGACAATATGGGAAGAAGTGAAAGGAATGTCAGCATTCAGGGGCTGCTGCTTCTAACTGTTTATATTAACCAGGTCCCGAGCTCCTGCTGGGTGAAAAATGGGTTGAGTTGACTGGGAACAACTGTCAGTGTACTAAGACTGGAGTGTAGGGGGTGAATAGAAAGCAGCTTTTCCCAGGGGAGAGGGCCTCTTCTATGCAGCTGAAAATGTTTATTGCTGCTTAATGTTCTATTGCTGAACTTGATTTCTTATCGTTTCAGAGACCTTTAGCTGCCTATAAAACAGAATTCACATTTACTGCCTACTTACTCCTTAGGGATCCTTGAGAATTCCCTGGGTTAATTTATGCCAAGTGCTTTGTCTCATCAGTAATAATACTAATGTGGGCTATTAAGATATCATCCAGATAACTGAATCTCCCCCTCTTAATTTAGCTATTCTCAATATGTCTCCTAGACTAGGATTTGAAATAAAGGTAAACTCCTAGAGAACATTCCCATGAAGTGTGCTTGTCACATTTGTGAAGCAAGGAAAAACATAACTAAAACAAAATTTCACTTCTTTTTTTTTATATAAACTTTTGTGTGATGCTGTGGATCAAACCTGATGCCTCATGCATGTCAGGTAAGTGCTCTACCACTGAGCCACAACCCCAGTCTGAAAAAACATAATTTCTGATATGCTATTTTAATTTTACTTCCTTGAATATTGATGTAACAGCTGGATTTTGGTTTATCTTCTACCTCAGCCCTGATGAGTTTGTAGCAGCCTGTGGGAGTTGCTTGTTTATGACCCTTTCCAATACTGTGCTTCTCTTTCCAACCATCATGGTGGTAGCCTGGGATCAGCCACGGTGGGACTATTGACAAGGAGGCAAAAACTACAAATGACAGCTGGTTGATAAACACTTACCAGCATGCTATTGCCTACAAACCATATTTAAACCAGTTCACTGAATGACTATAATGACCCATTTCAACTTTATGTGAAGGGTGTATAGAGAGTGAGTTTGGATGATTCATAATTGGAAAGACTATTCATTCCATCTGTTTCAACATATATTAATATTTTTAAATACTACCACTACTTTTTATTCATGAAAATTAATCGCCTGTGTGCCAATGATAACATATCTTTACAGTTTGCAGCAAGTTTGCTCTCAAAAGAAAATAGAAGAAAACTGGCAGGAGAGTCTTTTGAGTCAACATTTGCAGAAGGTGTATGAAGAGATAATAAGGAATACCATTTGGATTCCAGCTCTGTTAATATTTTTAGAAAGAGATTTTTTGTACCTTAATGCTCGTTGCTTTCCTCCACCCCCCCAGCTCTGTTAGAGATAAGTCCTGTTAAATCTAAATTACTTTGACAATTATCACAGATTTTAAGGGATGTTGTGCTAAGCCTCGGGGAGGCAATGGGATTAAATGAAATAATGACTGCAAAGTGTGGTGCTGTTGAATAAAAAGCTTCCCTCTCCCCCAACAGTCACCGACTTCGTAAGCAGAAGAACCAGTGATTGACTCTAACGTTGGGGCAGCATTCAGTGGGTCTTATTTTCATTAGAACTATGTTGAAAGGAAAAGGAATGGTTTTCTGTATAGTGCTATAGTTTCTTTTTTTTTAAAGCAGGATGGCTAAACACACACACACATTTGTATATAAATTTTTTTTTTTTTTTTGGTACTGGGGAATGAATTCAGGGGCATTTGACCTGACCACTGAGCCACATCCCTATCCCTATTTTGTATTTTATTGAAAGATAGAGTCTCACTGAGTTGCTTAGCAAATCCCTATATTTATTTTTTATTTAGGGGCAGGGTCTCACTGAGTTGCTTAGCACCTCGCTTTTGCTGAGGCTGGCTTTGAACTTGGGATCCTTCTATATCAGCCTCCCAAGCTACTGGGATTACAAGTGTGCACCACTGCACCCAGGCAACAAGATATATTTTAAGCTGAGGATTCTGTTAAGCTTCTAGGAAACTTAATCATTACATTTTATTGCTTAAAAAATACAGCAAAAGATCTTTATGGGAAGTTGAGCAAAATGGTAGGAAGAAGACCTGTCCAAAGTCATGGCAGATTGTTATCATCAAGGACTGTCAGCCACAGAGCTATGGACTCAAAAAGAAGTGCCACTAAATCCCTTAAGAAGTTGGCCACACAGACTAACTTTAGGTGCATCACGTGTTGGCTTTGTTTACATACCTCAGGATGAGTATAAAACAGGTGTATGCCAGCCTGAGACTCGAGATCATGGAGGGAAACATCACCCTGCATGAGCTTTATAAATGTGCACCTCTGTGTATGTGACTGAATCCCCTCTTTCTTCCCTCTGGGGAAGGGATGGCCTGGCTAGAAAATCAGATTTATCATAAAGTTTATATATCATAGTTTTCTGTTCTTGTGTTTCTACCCTAAAATGGTTATCCACCAATTCCTTATATCTTATTTGGAGAGAAATTGTGGATGTTTGAAGGTCAGAGGCGCATAAATGAACCTGGAGCACATTAGATCTTAAAGTTCATGGGCTTAGGTATGCCAATGTGACCCTTTTAATATGATCTTACTAAAGCAACACAATGTAAAAAAAATGCTCAGCAAGCAGATGGAGGTGATGGAAGAATGGTGGGAAAGCGAAAGTATTGGGGAATAAGGTCAATCAAATTATGTACATGTACAAATATTGTATAATGAGTCCTGCTATTATGTAATGCATCAATAAAGAAAAATGTCCAGAATTTCTGATACTATAATGTTTGGAATTCCTAACATTTGACTAAATTTTTAAGCTAAGATATTCAAGTTCATTCCTATTTCCATGCATTTGAGTTTATTTATGCAGGTAATCATTCAATAGACATTTATTGAGAAAAATATGTATATATATATTTAAAATCTGAAATGGAGAACTTAAAATAATGAAGCTAGAAATAGTAACCTTTACTGTCTACTTTCCTGAGTCAGGAATTGTGACCAGGCTTTTAAGGGTTTATTCTTGAGAAAATCTAGGATCACACAATTTGTGAGTTTCAGAGTCAGGAAATAAGTACAACTTGGATGAGTCTATGAGTTTCACTCCCCAAAATGCAGCTATGACATTATACTAAATAGCTCAAACTTTATGTGCACCAAGAGGAGACAGCTATAGAATGATTTGAGGAAGGAAGTCTTCTTACAAGACATAAATTTGGAGCCAAAGTTTGACATATGGTTCCATGGCTTAATGCCATAGGGTATGTTAACAACTTGAAAGTACAGAGATTTACAAATTTGAAAATCATGTGAAATTTGGGAAGGAGTAAATGACACATGTACTAGCTTAAATTTGCATTTACCATTTTTCATTCCTTCATCTTTCCATTCCATCAAAGTACTATACACAGAATTTTCATGAGCTATGATTTCAGCTCAAATACCTTTTCCCATATCACCTTCCCAAGCTTTGGTCACCAATTCATACTAATCACCTCTTTTTTTTTATAGTAGTTAATGGACCATTTATTTTATTTCTTTATATGCAGTGCTGTGAATCGAACCCAGTGCCTCACACATGCTAGGCCAGTGCTCTACCACTGAACCACAGCCCCAGCCCACAAATTGCCTCTTTAGCAGTTGGTCAATAGAACACCTCCATGATCTTAGTCCTTACTGTGATGTCTGGTTAATCATAGGCTCTTATGGATATTGTTAAACTTTAACAAATATCATCTTGTTTTTGCTTTAATTTCTCTTGTTTTCAAAGCCATACCATTTTTAAAGTTTTTTTTCTTTTTTATACCATTTTTTAATTAATCAAACTTCCTCATTTCAAACTCCTGTCACCTTTCCCCTTGTAAAGACAAAAAATACTTAATATTGAGCTCTGAATGAGAATGGCAATTATTGACAACTTTTACAAGACTTATGGTAGATGCAATTCTAAGGAGTTAGAACTCTCCTAAAAGATAAGGATTCCAATTTAGAGAGGAGAGCTTCCTGCTTCTCATTTATGTTTAATGGTGCAGGTGGGAAAGTTGTTTTACCAGTGGCTGCCAGATAGAATCTATTGATGATTTGACTCCAAAAGAATTAAAAGGAGCGTGGTGGAAGCAATGAGAAATGAACGAATTGCTTCTTTAGACCAGACTACTGTGCTGCTTTTTGATGATACTCATGCTTTTCCCAGAGGGATGTTGTCACACAACATTTGCACAAGGGCTTCCTACTTGTAACTCTGCCAGAACTGTGTTCTGTGGGGCTCTGCTTACATGCTCAAGATTTCTTAAATTGCCACATTCAGATATCATTGTTGACCTCACTAATGCCATTTGATAAAACATTTATGTCACTACTTCTCTTATATCTCATTCTAGATTTGTATTGGAATCCCTGTCCTACATTTCCCCCCATCCCTCATATATCACATATTTGTTATCTGGGGTATTTTTTGAGTTGTTAATGCTTCATGCTTTTAATTCCTGTTGGCTAGAACACAAATGTTTGATGTGCAATATCATGAGACTTGTCCATGGCAAGAAAAATTCTGCTAAAGGCCTGATAATGAGAAGTACTGCCTATTGAGAGGTCTCGTGCAGTTCATCTGTCTGCTTCACTGTGTTTTGGGAGAAGTTAGTTTTCTTTTCTTTGCTTCTATGAAATGAAGGTGCCCTGTTAGACATAAAGGGCGCCTGTAATTGCTTTTTCTTGTATCCATTTTACTACTACTCATTTTCACAGTGGTTGTCATCTATGGATTCTAAGCTGTGTACCCTCTTGAGTTGGTTACCTGCCTAATAGAAATAGCTTTTGCTCAGATCACTGTCACCTCATGGTCCCCTGAGATCCAATATTTATTATCTGTTCAGATTCCTGAATGACAATTTTACTTTGATCTCTGGAGCATACGCTCCTTAACTTTGGCCGTTTTGAGCTCCTTGTTTTTTCCTAGACATTTTTGTCTAATCTTAGAAGTTTCTGCAGGAATGTTTATCTGAGATTAACAAAAAGGGACTTTAGTCTTTGGCACTTCACTCTGTTGTTAGCTCTTCCGTTTATTCTGTTTGCCATGATTCTTCTTTAGTAGCCAATAAAAGCATTAACTTTCTTAACTTTTGAACATAATATGTAAATATGAATGTATATATCCATATAAAGGGGTATATACTCTGTAGCTATATCCACCACAGTATCCACTTCCTGGCTGCCTTCTAACCCCCTACCTGCCCCCAGCTTTAGGGGTATATCCTAATTACTCTGAAGTGACATTTCTCATCTTTGTCTGCTGAAGTCATTTGGAGAACTTTTAAAAAACAAAGACTCCCCAGCTCCACCCTAGGCAGAACTGAGTCAGAATCTCTGGGGCGTGGGATGTGGACATTTTAAAAAATACTTCCTGGGAGATTCTGAAGTAACGTTGTGATAGAGAAGTATGTGCCTCAGCCAGTCAATGTGCTGAGGCACTTCTCCTGGTGGCTGTGATTGGTTCCTTCCTGGAGGAGAAGATCACATTCACCCTTCAGGGCAACGTGGCTCCAGTAAGCTGTTGGCTGTCCTCTTGTGACCAGCCTTGGGATGAAGTGGATGCTTTGGACAACAGAGGAGAGAAAGGATCCGATACATCTTCAAGTCCTAGAATCAATTAACCCTGAAACCTCTGCTGCCTCTGGACTTCCTGTTTCTGAGAAAACAAATTTCTGGGCTGAAGAAACTGGTATCAGAAAGACTAAATGACTCATGAACGAAAAGAAAACCCAGCTTACAGTTCAATATTTTTCCTGAGCACGCTTCAAAGACACTTCTCAAGAAATTGATGTGTATTAAAGAGAGGAGAAAATACCTGCTCCTGTCTTTTTGAAGTAGGTAAAACACGGTTCTTAGAAACCTTATCAAATGATCATTGTGACAATTAAACTGACACCATATTAGAGTATACAAAAGATCTTGACATCCATGATCTCATCCTCTCCAACTGTCAGGATGGGTATTGTTGTTAGTTCTACTTTACAACCGAGGAGATTAAGGCTCAGAGAACATTTATTATTTGCCCAAAGTGATCCTGTTGGTAACAGAGTTAGGAGTTGAACTCAGATAGTCAGACTCAAAATCCTAGAGCCATTTTGCTATACCTCCATCTGTGAATAGTCTTTCTGTTTTGAACTCCATCATCCCCTTCCTTCCCTGAATATAGAAACACAAGGATTGAGAGGTGGGTATGCTATGTTATTCTCAGGAGAAATAGAGACATGGCATACATGCCAATATCTGGAAGGTGAAGTTCCTGAAAATTGTCAAGTTCAGTGGAGGGATGATTTGTTTTGGGAAATTAAAGTCAAAGAGTTCTCAGGAGGACTTGAGCTGGGTGAAATGGCTGAAGATTACATAGCAAAAGGAATTGGGTTAAATCATAGGAACTGCAGGCACACTCCTATTTTTTCCCTAGTGTTTTTTATTGTCTGATCTTATGAACTTTCATTGCATCCTTTTCTAGATACAATACCGACATTCTTGATACATACAGAATTTGCAGAAGTTCCTATTTCTGTGTTCTGGAGCTTTCTACTTTATCACCTTGTGTGCTGAACTCAAGGTAAACCAATTATCTCCATCTATAAACTAAACTGCTTCTGCAACACATTTTCCCTTAAATTCCCATGAAGTAAAAAGAATAGTCTAGCAATCTTCCACTTGTATTGCTCATAATTCTGGGCAGATAGTAAACCAATTAAACAGCACAGCTGTACAAACATTCCAACTATAATTTATGAAGCTCAGATCATGAACACATTTTCATTGTCTTCTTTCTCCATATGGAATCTCATTGTTTCTTTTAATTATTTTTTAAAAATGTGTTTATGGAAAATGGGATGTTCTTTAGCTAGTTAAAGTAAATTTAAGCTGTGTTTGAAATGTTAAAATGAATTTTTTAGAGTAAAACATTTTTTGGGGAGAATATATAGCATAAAAATATTCCTTGGGAGTAGAAATTAACGAATATCTGAGTCCAGCTTAGACAATGTGACACAAGCTTCTCCTTCACTGTTTCTCAGTAGTTATCTTGTAGGACTATCTCACTGGATAGGTGTCTAGCTTGGTAACCGCAAGCCATTCTGCTAAAGGTATTATCATTGCAATGAACACTAAAGAGTGCTGGCTTATAGCAGATCGATTCTAAGCATATTACATTAGTTATGCTATTTAATTTTTAAAATACCCTGTTATCCCATTTTGTGGATAAGGAAACAAAAGTCATCTAGCAAACCAGGAATTTTGACTCCAGATTCCTACTTTGAACCATGTTACTTTATTACTCTCTTTAAAAAGGAAGCAACTCATTTCACTGGTTTTCCTTAAAGTGATCTCTTTTTCCCAGGACTACTAACTGGTTGACTGACTAATTGGTCCATGACTAACTGTTCATCCAGTCTTCAAATGACAATGACACAGTTTTCTACATTGCATCACTAAAAGGCAGACCAAGAGAAATCACTTCCTAGAAATGATTAGAGAAAGAAAAATAAGTTTTGCAGCTCTACTTTAAACACAGGGACAAAATTGCCTGTTAAGTTTTTTTCTTTCTTTTCTTGATTGTTGAGATCCTTGTGCTTTGCAGCAATCAAAACAGAACTAACTGTTGAACAGTCCACATTCCTTATCCTTCTGGAAACTAATGCTTTGAATCTTAAGGACAATATCTTTCTTTTTCCCCTCTAATTCTTCCTTGTAAGTTTCTAGGAAGGGCACTCTCTCAAATGAACTGCAATCAGTTGCTCATTGTTCATGAGCTCTGCTGTGTCAGGAACGTAGCTCAGGTCCTCCTGACAAGTGTGGATTAGTGGTGGCTAAGGTTGATGGGGGCACACTTCCCTTAGTTCTTGACATTTCTTTGTATAACTTTTCCCATGGTATATTTCAGACACTTTAGATATTGTAGGAATGGGGCACAAAAGGTAAATAACTTTTCAAAGATCATGTATTTTGAGAGCCGGAGCTGGTCATTTTCTTGGCCTCAAACTCTTTTTTTAAATTTTTTCCTCCTCTCTCATCTTAATTGCACCTTTGTGGTCATAGATACCAATCAAGAAAGAAAACAAAATAAAACAAACTCAAAGTAACCAATAAAATAAAAACACAAAAACTTTGTTTTGAACTGTTTGGCCACAGGACTTATCATTTATATACACAGGTTGAGTGTCCCTTATTCAAAATGCTTAGGATCAGCAGTTTTTCAGATATAAAAAAGATTTTGGAATATTTTCATATATGTAATGAGATATCTTGGGGATGGGATTCAAGTCTCAATGAAAATTTCATTTTTGTTTCATATATACCTTACACACATAGCCTGAAAGTCATTTTGTATAATATTTTTAGTGTGCCTGCATTTTGACTATTATCTGTTACATGAGGTCACATGTGGAATTCTCCAATTGTGGTGTCATGGTAGTGCTTAAAGATTTTTGGGTTTGAGAGCACTTTGGATTTTTGATTTTTAGATTAAGGATGCTCAACCTGTATATTTTTTGAAAATGTAACAAATATATGACTTACCATATTGTGAGGTGCTTCTGTTGAACTCTGTAGCTTAGTTTCACCAGGGATGATAGAGCTTTAGGAAGCTGAGTCACACCAGCAAGACAGGAAAAAGTGCTTATGAATTAATTCCCCTCACCATGCCCACTGAGCTGTTATGTTATTCTTGGAGGGGTTGACAGTAGGAAGGTGTCAATGACATGGCCTCCCCCATGGCTCGGTGCTCCATTAAGAAAGTCCATGGTGAAAAATTCTGGTTTATCTCCAAGTAGAGACTTGTTATTCATTTCTCATTTTTAACAACAAAAATCAACCATAATTTTATTTTCCTTTAAACTACCTGAGAAAGGAAAAAATCAATTAAATGGCACGTATGATCCATATGATCCGAGTACTGGCTTTACTTCCTCCCCACCTATGCCTCGATCTTTCCCAGGAATGTATTATCATTATTTGGTTGTATGTATTTTTGTTGTGTAACTTAAAATTCTTCATAGGATTTGGTTGGCGTATGAAATAATCTATAATTTGTAATTTATAATCTATAATTATAAATCCTAATTTTACTGCAAGAATAACAGGGTGAGTAGATTTTTTTCTTTATTTGGGAGAAACCTATGAGGCCAGATTCCTTTTTATAAAAGGAATTCATTTTCTGTCAGGGGAGAAAAACTTTTCCTCTACCCTCTTAGGTTTAGTTATTGGAAGCCTGTGAATTATTGACAAAACAAACAGCCAAAAAACAAACAAAACCAAAAAACCTCCCCCCCCCCAAAAAAAAAAGAACCAGATTTTTGTTCAGATACACATGTAGAAGTTCACAGAAAACTGACTGGAGGAGGTGGTTGGAACTTATTCTCCCATCCTAGTAGGGGAGGGGAAGGAGAGAATAGCACTGATGGGAAAACAAGTGAATTTTAGGAATAAAAAAAGAACCCTTAGGAGAATATATGGGAAATATCATAGTTTGGAGACAATGTTTTTTATTTTATTTTATTTTATTTTTTTTTATCTTGGGGCTGGCTTCTCATATCTGGTTATAGGAGTCAATCTTCCCCTGTTTGTGAAACTTCCTAGGAGGAAATTCATGACAATTGAATTCTTTATGGAAACTGCTTTAAGCAGGTAAGATAAGTTCAGGAAAAACAAAAAACAAAAAACTTGTCCATTCTGGGTCCCTTCATCTTCAAAGATCTCTGCTTTCAGAAGGGAAGTCAATCTGGGTAGACGGCTTGACATTGTGAAGTTTATGTGTTAGAATGGGCTCCAGATTTTTCCAGGTTTTAGTCAAATCTGATAACATGTCCTCTGAGACAGTAGTGGTGGTATGCACTAATTAGATTTCCAGAGTGTGGAAGCTGATACTCTCAGGTCTTTAAGCTCTTTCTTGCTCTACTCCAACTCAACATGCAAACTTCAGGATTTTGGTATTTCCTGACATCTGATTTCCTTTTTTTTTTTTTGAAAGTTATAAATACTTTGTCATTTCTTGCTTGAAATGACAAATTTGTGTTTATTTTAAGTCAATTTACACTTCTTTTAAATGGACACTAATGCTAATACCACTTCTTCCACCAGGAGAGAGGGACCATGTCTTTTTTGTTGTTGTTGTGGAGAATTAAAATAGTTTTATTTTTCCACATTTTGTTATTGGTTCATTACAGTTGCATATAGTGGTGGAATTTGTTGTTACATATGCTTACATGCACACAATATAACAAATACAATTTGCCAAATATCATTCCCTGGTATTTCTCCTTTCCTTCTTTTTTCTCCCTCTCCCTGGGAGAGCAACCATTTTTACTAAATAAGTATATATCAAAAAGAGTCATTCCTGAGGCTAAGTTAGGGTAGAGGAAGGAATTGGGGAGGGAAGAGGGGAGCATAACGGTTGCTGGGGAGTAAAACTGATCAGGTAATGTGATATGCTTGCAACATACCACAGCGAAACCAACCATTCTGCATAATTAATATGTAGCAAGAAAAAAAAAATAGTCCTTTTTCCATTTTCACTTTTGCCTAGATTTGTTTTGTGTTTAGTTTAACCAGTCTCACAGACATCTATTACTTTATTCTTGCCAAGGTTAGAGTCAAGTACTAAAGTAGACAGAAGTTAGTTCAAATACATAGAATCTGCTCAACCCCAAACCACATATTTTATAAAAGTCTGTTGTAATATTATGAAATTCAAATTATATCCCTGTCTACTTCATTATGTTTCAATGGTTATCCCATTTCTTTCTTTTCATTATTTCTTCTTCTTCCCAAACAATTCCAACATGTATTATAATAACTTCTACTGCCCTTAGAATAAGACCCCAACTTCTCAAAAAAGCCCACAAAGCCAATTATGAGTTTGCCCATCATCTCATTTTGGACTTCATTTCTTATTGTCTGCCCTGTTGGTTTGTTCCAGGATACTGGCTGCCCTTCTCTTCCTGTGAGGAACCAAGCTCATTCTTGCCCAGAGCCTTTGTACACACTTACCTTGCCTGGGTTGTTTTCATTTAGACTTTTTTTTTTTTTTTTTTGTGGCTGGTTCTCATCATTTGACTATCATCTCTCCAGGGAAGCCTTTTAAGTTACCCTATCCCACCTCATCCACTTTCTCTCACATTATCTTGTTTTATTTTCTGCATATCAGGACCGCCATCTGAAGTTATCTTGTTTATTGTCTATTTCCTCAGCAGAATGTAAACCCAGTAAGAATCAGACATTGCCTGTCTTATTCTCTCCTGAGTCCTTATTACTTCCCCTAAATGGACTCATTCACTCAACAATTTGTTGAGTGAATCATATCAAATAGAAAAAAAATATTGTACTGCTTTATACATAGTTTCAGGGTGATAAGTTTTCTAACCAAATAGTAAATTCAAGGAACCTTTGTAGAAAGTTGGTTTGAAGTTCTTAAATGAATATTTTGAAAACAGCTTTACCCAAATTTTAGATATTCATTCATATAATTCTTAAAATTTTAGAATAAGCATAAAAAATTGGAAATATAGTACTAGATCCAATTCCTTTTCTGAAGCTTTTGGTATTATGTTGCTCACTCCTGAGTACTTTCATGTAACTAACAAGGACATTAATTTCATTCCTAATTAAAAGGACATTCTTCTACATAAACACATTTGATCACCAATAAGGATATTTACATGGATACATTACTATGGTATATTCCTCAGAATCCAGGAAAGTTTCATCAGTTGTCCTGGTCGTGCCCTTGATAGCAAAAGAATCCAGGAGAATGGCTCACTGTATTAGTCGCCATATTTATTTAGCTCCCTTCACTTTGGAACAGTTCTTTAGGCTTACCTTGACTTTAAAGTTTAGGCCAAATATTTTGACGAACATCAATTACTTTTGGTTCCTCAGGATTAGATGCTTCCTCAGGATTAGACTTAATTATGAGTCTAGTGGGAACATGACAAAGGGATGTTAAGTTCTTCTCACTGCATCCTATCATGTGGCATGTGATTCTGATTTGTCCATTACTGATGATATTTATCTTCACCTCTTGATTAAAGTGGTACTCTCCAGATGATACTTTAAAGTTATTATTTCTCTTCATAATAAATATTTTGTGGGGCTGACACTTTAATATTATGCAAAATATCTCTTTTTTCCCTCATCAAAACTTTCCTGTATCTAAGTATGTTTTTTCCTCTTTTATTTGGTTATAATCCATTATTTTCTTTATTTGTTATGATGCTCAAACTGCTCCCAGTTGAACCAGTAGAAGTTTGTTCAAGCTGGATTCTATGTCCTTTTGATATTGTCTCCACCATTTTTCTGCACATCCTCGATCTCTAGCACAGCAAGACACAGTAGTTTATCTTGTCCCTTTTACTACTTCAATTCTGTTAATACCCAGCCATTTCTCCAGGGAGCCTTAATATTCCAGGATCATCATGTACTTTCCCTACTTCACTTTGTCTATAAACGGCTATTTCCCCAATGAGACTTAGTGTCTTTTGCTGAAGAATGGTAATTAGAAACCAAGGTCTGCACACTTGGTGTACTTATTACTATTGAGGTGTCATTGCTATTAGACCCCTCAGCAGATTTAAACAAAATGAATGTAATAAATATTCATATCTTATTTCCATATATGTGTGTAGATATATCTATACAAGAACTATGTTAAATAGAAATGGTGAAAGAGGGTATCCCTGTCTTGTTCCAGTTGTTAGAGGGAATGACTTCAATTTTTCTCTATTTAGAATGATGTTGACCTGGGGCTTAGCATAGATAGCCTTTATGATGTTGAGATATGTTCCTGTTATCCCAAGTTTTTCTAGTGTTTTGAACATAAAGAGGTGCTGTATTTTGTCAAATGCTTTTTCTGCATCTATTGAGATGATCATATGATTCTTATCTTTAAGTCTATTGATGTGATGAATTACATTTATTGATTTCTATATGTTGAACCAACCTTGCATCCCTGGGAAAATTGGGAATTAAACCACCATTTGACCCAGCTGTCCCTCTTCTCAGTCTATACCCAAAGGACTTAAAAACAGCATACTACAGGGACACAGCCACATCAATGTTTATAGCAGCACAATTCACAATAGCTAAACTGTGGAACCAACTTAGATGTCCTTCAATAGATGAATGGATAAAAACAAAGGGGCATATATACACAATGGAATACTACTCAGTAATAAAATAGAATAAAATCATGGCATTTGTAAGTAAATGGATGGAGTTAAAGAAGATAAAGGTAAGTGAAGTTAGCCAATCCCAAATGCCAAATGTTTTCTATCATATAAGGAGGCTGATTCATAGTGGGATTGGGAGGGAGAGCATGGGAGGAATAGATGAACTATAGATAGTGCAGAGGGGTTGGAGGGGAAGGGAGGGGGCATGGGGTAATTAGTGATGGTGGAATGTGATGATCATTACTATCCAAAGTACATGTATGAAGACATGAATTGATGTGAATATACTATGTATACAGAGATATGAAAAATTGTGCTCTATATGTGTAATAAGAATTGTAATCCATTCTGCTGTCATACCTTTTTACATAAATTTTTTTATTTATATATATCTAAACAAATGGATCTAAAAGGACTTAAAAACAGCAAACTATAGGGAGGCAGTCACATCAATGTTTTTAGCAGCACAATACACAATAGCTAAATTGTGGAACCAACCTAGATATCCTTTGGATAAAGAAAATGGGGTATATATACACAATGGAATATTGACTCAGCAGTAAAAGAGAATAAAATCATGGCATTTTCAGGTAAATGGAGTTGGAGAATATAATGCTAAGTGAAGTAAGCCAATCCCAAAAAACCAAATGCCACATATTTTCTCTGATATAAGGAGGCTGATTCATAATGGGGATGGGGGTAGCATGTGAGGAATAGATAAACTCTAGATAGGACAAAGAGGAGGGAAGGGAAGGGAGGGGGAGTGGGGGTAGGAAAGATGGTGCAATGAGACAAACACCATTACCCTAAGTACATGTATGAAAACATGAATGGTGTGACTCTACTTTGTGTACAACCAGAGACCTGAAAAATTGTGCTCTATTTGTGTAATATGAATTGAGTTGCATTCTGCTGTCATATATAACAAATTAGAATAAATAAAAATAAATTTTTAAAACCATAAGTTTACATAATTCGTCCAGCTCAGTCTTCTCTAAGCATATCCTAATTTGCTGTTTCCAGTAAATTCATATAGTAATGATGTGTCAGCCTAAATGTGTCCCAAATCTAGCCTGACCTTTGATTGCAAATTTTAAAAAATTCTGTCTACAATTGGTATTGTTCCATTGAAGTCTAAGATAAATTGTAAACAGGGTATTTTGGGGAAAAGACATAGGAAAGAAAGATTGAGAAATGTATATTTCCTATTCAAGTGATTATTTAATAACAATTTTTCTCAACTATCATTCCCCATGTGTTAAAATATTTTAGAGTGTAGCACACTTTCCCAATCTTCCCCATCTGGATCCTTGTAACCACTGTATATGCTTTTACTGCCTTCATATCTTTTTAGCTAAGGAATAAGCTTTTGTTCTTAAGTGTATAAGTTTGTTTACCATATCATACTTTACATTTTATGATATCTGAGTTGTGTATAAATAAGATCAACTTATGATCTGAGAGTGGGTGAAATAAGATATTCAGCAATTTCAGGCTTTCCAATAAATATCAAGGCCAAATTATTTTTATCAATGGTAAATGCTGAGAAGTCCAGAGGAAATAGATTTTTTTTTGATACCAGGGCTTGAACTCAGGGGCACTTAAGCACTGAGCCACATCACCAGCCCTTTTTTGTATTTTATTTAGAGACAGGGTCTCACTGAGTTGTTTAGGGCCTTGCTAAGTTGATGAGGCTGGCTTTGAACTTGAGATCCTCCTGCCTCAGCCTCCAGAGCTGCTGGGATTAGAGGTCTACACCATCCTGCCCCACCCTCAGACCTCTTTGGCTAGTCAGAAACAAGGTGTCCACAAAAATGAACATATGAAGATTGCCTAATAATTGGGTAACACAAATCCAATCTGAATGTTTTAATAAATCTATGTGAGTGTGGATTGACCATTAAAATATTAGTTTTCTTTAATATCAGTAAAAGTATGGAAATGTGGTGAAGTGTAATTATTAGGAAAAAAGGATGGGCATTGGGACTAGAAAAGTTGTGCATAGAGGGAACCAGAGTTGTTGCAGCCTGGTCTCCCCTGATGGTGAAGGATAATTCCTGTGTTGAAGGTGAGGTAAAAACAAACATGCTCCACCCATCAAGTACCCATTCTGGAGTGCAGCCTTGAGCAGGATCCCCAGTTAGTCTGTTGACATAATGAAAGTTAGTAATTAATTTAATATCAAAACATTGTAGGTCTTGTCCTCAGTTATGCACCACTTTTGCGAGCAAGAACAAATTGCTCACTCTTTTCCTGCCTTTTGCTCCCCAGCTCTCCAGGAACACCTGAATGCCTAGAAGGCAGTTGTGTTTTCTACTCCAGCAGGAGGGCAGGTGAGTAGGAAAAATGGTGTTTGCTCTGAAGTAAGTTAACATTCCATCTCATTTAAAAGAAAGAAGCAAAATGATTCCTATAAAGGAGGAACATAAAAATATCTGAAGGAAACTGAATAGATTATTTAAGAGTCATTGTTATTCCATTTTAATGATTTCAGTTATGATATACATCATTAGTTTTCTATTAGCTTTTTAAAATTATGATTATACTGCTTTGTAAAGTAATGCTATTAAAACTAATGTTTTACAATATAAAGGGAATTAGTTCATTGTAGCTTTTTATGTTTCCAGAAAAATTAATTTTGGTAAAAGTCTTTAACTTCTACGGCTCAAACAGAAAAGTGGAGGGTAGGAACCCATCCATCTTGACTCTTTAAGCCTAGTTTTTTGTTATTGTGGAAAAAAGATAGAGTTCAAATAATTTGCTTTTCAATTTTTTGCTGTTATGAATACTGTAAAATGGGCATTATTCAGATTTCAAGAATTTTTTCGCCTGATATTTGAAGATAGAGCAAACATAAGGTTTCATTCTTGTCGAGGAGCCAATAACACATTGATTCCTGTCGGCCACTAGATGTCCCCGTAGAGATGTTCCTACCTTAGAGGCTTCTGTAAAAAGATACCTACAAGGCCATGCGGTGGCTGGCTACTCCCAAAGCCCTTTTCCTTACTTTAAGTTAGCACCCAGAACACAAAAGATGCTTTCTCTTCCTTTCTAGAGGATTAATTACAGAGGACTGGATGGGACTTGAATTTAGCAAAAAGTGAGTAGAATTAGGTTTAGGCATTTGCCCAATATTTATATTTATTAATTACTCAATCAAGAAAAATGAGAAGCCTTGCAAGTGTAGTTGAGATTTATAGACAACTTTAATTAAGCATGCTAAAATAAGGAGTGGCTTGGGTTTGAATTAGATAACAAAATGACAAATAATAACAATTATATTTGTTAATAAAATATTTTAATATTTGTATTTTGAATATAAAGGTGTTGAATGTTCTGGAAATTAAGGAAAATTTCAATAAGGAACTCATTCAGGCAATGTTGATCTCCAAAGGAAGTTGGAGTTGTTGAGATTTCTTATATAGCTTCTCACCTCATAACTCTTCTCTGTTCTCCATTCTGACAAAGGTTGACCATGCCAGCTGCCAGAGCAACATGACATGATGCCTTTACTTAAGTTAATATTTTTCATAAGTTCATTTAAGTTTTAGCTCTAAGATTACCAGCAAAAGGAGGAGGTAACTGAATATTTTGATTCAAAGGGTCACTTAATTTGGGGGTTTTATAGAGTCACAAAACTGGATTAGAATAATAAAATTCATGTTTTAAAAATTATCTGAATCATTCAATAAATTTTGGTGTAAACCAAAAAACCAAGGCAAACCAAACCAAACAAACAACAATAACAGCAACAACAACAAAAACTGAATACAGTGTTAAAAATATTTCTATTTAAAACCTGTCTTTGATTTTTAAAATTGGGAAATAATTATTTATTAGAATAGGTGAATCATTTCAAAAGGATAAATCCTGTATTTAAAATAATATAGACTCCATTTATCAATTGAATATGCCTTATCAACTTTGTGACTATATAATCTCTTATAATGTTGATTTAGTATTTCATGATGTATTACTTACAATCCAACATAAGAATAATATGGGGAAATGAAAAATGAATTAATGGAAAATAACTAAAATTTTTTCTTTTTCTAAAGAAAGCATCTGCACTGGGGGGTGGTGGTTATTTTCATAAAAACTTTCTTTTCAATATGGAAGAAAAAGACACAAGTGGACACCCAGTCTTTAGATTCCCTTAATTAAAGTGACAAATGGTGATATTTGAGCAAATTTGGAGGATGGGAACAATGGCAAGAGACTGACAAAGGCAATTACTCTATTGTCTCTAAAAATAGGGAGAAAATTATACAATGGAAGAGATAGAGGATTTGATAATCCTGGGAAAAAATTCTTAAATATTGAATGAAGTTTGTGAGCCCTTTAAAGAAGGAAAAACGGGTCATTAAAAATAAGCATATGAAATTACAAATGACAAGTGCTAGAGAGGATATGAGAAATCAGAACCCTGAGAGGAATGTAAGGTGGTTGAGCCAATTTGAAAAATGGACTGGCAATTCCTCAAATGATTTAACACTGAGTTACCATATGACTCAGCAAACCCACTCCTGGTTGTATACCCAAGAGAAATGAAAACATATGTTCACATAAAAACACATACTTGAATGTTTATAGCAGCAATATTCATCATAGCCAAGAGATGGAAGCAACCCAGATGCCCATAAGTGGATGAATGGGTAAGCAAAATGTGGTATAGCCATATGACAGAATAGAGTGCAATCACAAAAAGAAGTGAAGTACTGCTACCTGTTACAACATGGATGAACCTTGAAAACATGCTCGGTGGAAGAAGTCAGCCACAAAGGACCATATATTATGTTTCCATTTATGTGAAATATCTATGATAGGCAAATCTATAGAAACAGAATTAGTGTTTGTTCAGAGCTGGAACAGAGGTTAGAATTTGGGGTGTGACAGCGAGAGTTTCTTTTTGGTGTTGTGAAAATGTTCTAAAATTGATTATGGAGATTGTTACAAAACCCTATAAATACACTAAAATTCATTGACTCATACACTTTAAATGGGTGAATTGTACGCTATTCGAATTATCTCAGTAAGATTTTTTTTAAAAGAATAAGTATGGGTATGTGAAGAACACACACAATAAAACCTGGAGTTCTAACCCTCAGGTTTATAGTGATAGCATCCACATCAAAGTGTGGGTGAGAAAATGAGGATAGAAAAATTAGATGTGGCATAATCCTGAAGGACATTGTTCCAAATGCCATAATCCTGAATCTTGAAATTCTGAAAGATACCTGAAGTCTAAAATCCTGAAAGATCAAAAAACTGAAAATATAATTGTGGAAAAAATAATTTTAAATATGTAAAAGACATTTATTTAGATTTTTAAAAGAAGCTTTATTTGAAAAAAGTATATGTTTATTATTTGAAAATTCTTTTTAGATGTTCATGACAGTAGAGTGTATTTTGACATATTATACATAATGGAGTATAACTTATTCTAATTAGGATCCCATTCTTGTGGTTGTACATGATGTGGAGTTTCATGGTGGTGTATTCATATATGAACATAGGAAAGTTATGTCTGATTTATCCTACTGACTTTCCTATTTTCATCCCCTCTCCCTTTCCTTCATTCTCCTTTGTCTAATCCAATGAACTTCTATTCTCTTATCTCCCTTATGGTGGGTTAGCATTCTAATAACACAGAGAACTCTTTAATTTTAATTTTAATTAAGCCTTTAATTTTTGGGGATTGTCATATTTCACTTAGCATGATAGTCTCCAGATCCATCCATTCACTGGCAAAAGTCATAAGGTTATTGGTTTTTTTGAATGAATAATATTCCATTGTGTATTAATACCATAGTTTCTTTATCCATTCATCTGTTGAAGGGCACCTAGGTTGGCTTCATAGCTTAGCTATTATGAATTGAGCTGCTATAAACATGGATGTATCCATGCCTCCGTAGTATGCTGATTTGAAGTCCTTTGGGTATATACCAAGGAGTGGGATAACTGGGTCAAATGGTGGTTCCATTCCAAGTTAAAAAACACATTTAAATATGACAGAATACTATATACATCATTTTACATAATGAATATACAATAAGAACATACATATTTTTGCATACATATACACCCAGGTATACTGCCAGTATAATAGTGGCAGTATACCTGGGTGTATACCTGGGTGTATACCTGGGTGTATAGCAAATGAATTATATTCTTAAAGAAATAGGTCAAAAGTTAAATGTTTAAATGCAGGTCACTATAGTTGGTAATTGTATGCATCCTGCTTTATAACTGCAGTCTTCTGAAATACTGTGATAAACAACCTAAGACTTTTTTTTTTTTATTTTGACAATACTGGGAACAACCTAAGTCTTTCGATAAGATTGATTTAAAACTGCAGTGGGTCAGCACTGCATATGCAATTGCTTTTAAGTGCAGAGATCGCAAAAAATTTTGTCTTTCATAAATGCAGATGTACAAAAAGGACATTTCTTCATTTGCTGAGGCAGTTTCAACATTTTTACATACACCAATTCTTACACATAAATTCAACATTGTGATAAAGCAATTTGCAGAGTAAAATTTTGCAAAACCATGCCTAAAATGAGTTGGGACTCTAAAAGTCTTTACAGAATTTATACCTCCAGTATTGGAAATTATGCAAAGATGAAATGCATAATAACATAATCCTGGCAATTGAAAATATTGAGGAATAAAACTAAAATGAAAGACAAAAAAAAAAGGGAAAATCAAAATAAAACTACCCCCCCTCCCACACACACCAAGAGGAAATTATAAAAAGTATTTCACAGGGATGGATTATAGGCAATTGCATGGAAATAATCCATAATGGCTGACTTTGATGATTATCAACTATGTTTTGAATTCTTGCATTACAATAAATAGTTACTTTTTTTTTTTCCTGTTAGGAAATGGCTCTCCTTGAAGAGTACATTCACATTAGTTTCCTAGGTGGTGCTGCTGTTTTGGAATTCTTGTGTTTCAGCGTTCACCAACATAAACATCCCCCTTTCTTCTGTGCCGGGCTGCATGTTGTTTTGGGTATGTGGAAATCTATTCCACATGTGCTCATATATAGACCGCAAGAAAAAATACTAGTGATTAGATGGCGATATTGGTGTGTGTCTTCTTATCCTACTGTGCACACAATTATTTTTGAATCAGTCAGTAGCTTTGTGCCACCTTCAGGCAAATATAGCTTTTATGAAGCAAAAGCTCCTCGGAATTCATTAGCTAGAGAAATGTCAATACAGACAAATGGCACATTTTTAAACTGAAGTTTTGCTTGTTGCTGTGTAGTGTGACCCATCCCGTCCCCAGAATTCAGTTTTCTACTCCTCTTCTGCAGCCTTTATCCAAGGGGATTACGGTTTGGGGATTTTGGCATTTAGGAGTTTAGCATTCAGAAGTTTAGTCTTTTGGGATGATGATCTTGGGAATTTTAGACCTTAGGGATTTAAAAAATTTGTTCTAATTAGTTATACATGACAGTAGAATGCATTTTGACACATCCTACATACTTTAGGGATTTTGATCTTTAACATTTGGAATTATGGCATTTGAAATTGTGACTTTTGAGATTCTGACTGGCACTGATGGCATCCTAAGTCATTCTTAGGATGTTCTCCCAGAATATGAAACCTCACCCCTCACCATGGATGTTGCCTGAGCTGGGGGCTGCTCTTGTTCCCTGAGGAACCCACGTAACTTCTGTTCTTGTGTTGGAGCCTCTGCTCTAGATTTTGGAGGAGTACATCACACCTCTTCATTCACTCTTGTCCCTTATCTCTTCAATTCCAACCAGTGGGGGAAATATCCCATATCTCACAACTTATAGATGCCATTTTGAACATCATTATTTGACAGAATTTTGATAGCCTGAGGAGAATTTGGAGTGCTGTAGGCTAGGCAACAGTTTGGATGATTATTATATATTGGTAATTATTATATAGCAGTGATGTACCAAAATGATCCAGGAAGTTAAGCTGCTTAACTTAACTATAGAGGCTTATAAGCTGATTATAGGCCTCTCTTGTTCATATTATTGAGTACCACAATTTCTTCTCTGTGATGTGGGTGAGGGGTTGCAATGGCAGGTTGACCACAGTAAGACACCCAAAGCAAGGAGGTATCACAAATACACTGTCTATTAGAAGCATCTGCTGATTTTGCTAGGCTGAAATGGTAAATCAAATACAAAACCAATAACATAAGATATGGGTTAAGGTGGCCAAATATTTACATAAGTGAAAAAGACTATTGTCTATTTCACCCATAATGTCAGTATGGGTGAACAACTTTTATGAGTGATTAAGAAAGACTAACAGAGTTAGCTTGCTGTGTTATCAGCTTTCCATCACTACAATAAAAATGAGATAATTAACTTATCAAGAGAAAAGGTTTATTGTAGCTCATGGTTTTAGAGGTTCTAGTCCACGATCAGGTGGATCTGTCACTTTTAGGCCCCTGGTGGAGGTGCTGGATGGCAATGGTAGGAGGAATGTATGGCAGAGCAAACTACTCACCTCATGGCCAGAAAGCAGAAGAGGAAGAGGTCAGAGTCACACAATCCCCTTCAAGGGCATGACCCTCATGACCTAAGGGCCTCCCACAAGGCCCCACCTTCTAAAGGTTCCCCTACCCAGGGACCAAGCCTTTAACACATGGGTGTTTGGAGGACGCTCAATATCTGAACTCTAGCATCTGCCTTTGTACGTCTGTTCTACACAGATCAGGTCAGATCAAGATTGTCTTATTATTATATCTTTGTTTCAGGAAGCATGCCATAAGAAAAGTATTGACCAGAGGAACAGAAGGGTATGGAAGTCATGGCAAAATATAATAGTTGAAATAAGTGAGGAGGTTGGTTTGGACACACCACCTTTCTCTGATGTAATCACTTGCTCTTCTCTGTATCTTGTGGAAGTTGTAATTTTGTTCAGATGAAAAATTTATATACATTCACATCTTGTGGAAGTTGTAATTTTGTTCAGATGAAAAAGTTATATACATTCACATCGGTCTCCCATGACACACTTGAAGGTTGGACCATTCTTGGTCTTCATATCCTTTTTGTATTATATTATTCATATCGTTTTTAGGATGATATTAGTTTACTCACGTGGATCTCAATTAACATATAGATTTATTGAAGGGAAGAAAATGTAGACATTGTCAAACCAGAGGACAGACTTAGGGCTGACTGGTGAAGGGTACAAGGAGGTAAACTATGGCTGAATATAAGGATGAGATTGTGCAAGCCCTCATAGGGTCCTATAATTTTGAGGTAGGTTATATTAAAAAATATTCTTCATCACCCCTTGTGTGTGGATGGCATTTCTCCATCCTCATTGACTTCAGGTTTGCTACGTGAATTGTTCTGGCCAATGAAACCTGAGTGGAAATGCTGACTCATGGTTTTCCATGTCTTCTTTTTTCTCTGTCAGTGTGACTGGCACTGTTCAGAGAGAAGCTGCTCCTTCATTCTATATCCTAGACTCAATACCAGATGTAATGTAGCCTCAGGTTGCTCATCCACGATGGACTTTTTCTATTGTGAGCAAGAAAGGACTGGTATTGTGGACCACTGAATTTTGAGTTTGTTATTGCAGCATCACCTGGTATATAGGTACTGGTATTGTTTTCCCTGAAGACAAAGGCGATTATTTCTAGTGCTCTTGTGGGGGAAGTTCCCATGTAGGACAATAGTTTGGATCGCCTCTCCTCAAATTCTAGGAGTCCATGAGCATCGTTCATAATCTCTGTTTCCTTCTGTCTGGAGCTGCAGTATCCACTAAGGTTTCTCCTAACATTCAGTGAAACTTTTAGGCTCACAAAACTACCATTGCCAATTTGGCTCTAGCCTGTCCTCCTAGCAGGGGTCCTAACTTGTTGTCAGGGTAACACCAGGGGCTCTACTTCAGGGAGAATCCTTGAGTCAGTTAACATAACAGCATCTGGAGTTACTGTTTCTCTGTTGTAATAGCTCAGGTGACAGGAGACGAGATCTGGGCTGGGTGGGCAGGACTCTGCCTTGGTTTAATTACCATCTAACAGGAGCCACTGCTCCTTGGAACAATTCCATTGGCATGGCTTTCAAAGTTTCCTTTGGGAAATGACTGGTCACAAGAGTCAGTGCCCTCAGGGGAGTCCAAAAGAGGGCTTCCATAAGATATTTATTGTTTTCCCAGCCAGATGCAGTCTAATTAGACATCATTTTTACCAGAAGCAAAGTTGCCTTGAAAAATAGGCTTTCATTAGGTTACCAAGGGAACTGAGCCAGAAAGTTAACAAAAAACTCAGATTCTCATATGGAAAGTAAAAAGTATCACTGCCTCTTTGGCCTCAGACACATTGTGAACTCTCTGTACTAATCTATTTTGTATTTAGATTCTACTCATCTTGATTTATGTGTTTTCATCGTATCCTTGGAAGAATCAGTACTATTGGGGTAGAGTACATTTCTTTATTTTGATTTTTTTTAGCTTTATTACCTTTAGCCAGAATCTTCTTTTGGTTAACTAGAAAATCAGTTGATGTGGTAAGGAAATTTTAGGTCTTGCTGGAATATATATTTTTCTCCACTAGTATCAGAGATAGCAACTTTGATGCAACTAGATATAGGGTTAGATATATTTGAGCAAAAGTGTTCTGATATGCAGTTTCCAGATAGGACAGGATTATGACAACAGCTGATACCCCCAACATAACTTGCCTGCTTTTTATGGAAATGCCAGATATATACATGTTGATCTTTGTTTTTTAACTCTCTAATATGGGATCATGTTCTAAATACATTTTCTTTCAATGGTTTTGAGTTTGAAATGGGTAAAAGTGGGACCTCATGGCACATGCCTCTGTCCCAGCCTCTAGAGAGCCTGAGGCAGAAGAATTGCAAGTTTAAGGGCATTTTAGCAAAAAAAATCCCATTTCAACATAAGTAAATAGGGCTGGAAATTTAACTTGGTGGTAGAAAGCGCCTGGGTTCAACTCTTAGTACTGAAAAATGAATGAATGAATGAATGAGGGAAAGGAGAAGGGAGTCTGATGTTCTGCAGAAAAACGCTAAAAATCTATCTTTCTTTCTTTTTTCTTTTTTTTTTTGAGGCAGCCTTTGAGCCTTCTCTGGAGAGCCCAAAGTTTATGGAGAACATAGTTGGAAACTCTGTAGTATAATACAAAGGATATTAGAGTTCTAGACATACCTTCACAATTGATTAGTTAGGCAACTCTGGACAAGACACTTTATCTCTCCGGGTCTTTATTATCCCTGTGTGAAAAGTGAGAGGGAATAAAATGATTTTTAAGGTTCTTTCAGACTCTGATTCTACTTTTGGGGGATGAGGGCAAAAAATTCAATGAGGAATTGAATCCAGGGAATCTTTATCATTGAGCTATATCTATTCTTTTTATTTTATTTTTAAAAATTTTAACTTGGTGAGATCTCACTAAATTGCTGAGACTAGTCTGGAATTTGTGATCCTTCTGCCCCACCTCCCCAGTTGCTGGGATTATAGGCATGTGCCCACTGTGCTTTGACTCTAATACTTTTGTGGTTTGGACCAGAATGTTCTCCAAAGGCCCATGTGTTGAAGGTTTGGTACCCAATGCAGCAATGTTCAGAGGTAGGTTCTTTGGGAAGGGTTTGCATCATGAGGGCCCTGGCCTCATTAGTGGATCAATCCATTGATGGATTTATAGTTTGACGGCATTACTGTGGGGTGGTGTAAACTGTAGGAGGTGGGTCTACTGGATGGAGTAGATGCCTTGGAGTGTGCTTTGGAAGGGCACATTTTGTCCCTGGTCCTTCCACATATGCACTATCTCTCTCTCTCTCTCTCTCTCTCTCTCTCTCTCTCTCTCTCTCTCTCTCTTTCTCTCTCTCTCTCTCTCCCCCTTTCCCTCCCTCCATCCTTCCTCACTGCTCTGCTGCACCCTTCCTGCCATGGTGTTCTGCCTCACCTCAAGTCCAGAAACAATGGAACTGGCTGACCATGGACTTAAACCTCTGAAATTGTGAGCCAAAATAAGTCTGTCCTCTTTAAATTGTTTTCCTTGGGTATTTTGTCACAGTAACTAACACAGATACCTTTTGATTATGAACAAGGATCCCTTAATAAAGATAGGTACACAAATATTGCATTGAGAATAGAACTTTAAATTTTAATTAATTGGTCAATGAATAAAGATTTGGAGGATGATTTTTTTTTCTATTTCTTCGGTTTTTAAGTTTTAGAGCTGTAAAAATATATTAAATCTAAGCCAAGTACCAGCTTTGATATTTAAGAACCCTATTTTAATCTACTTCTGCTTGTAGGAGTTAATTGACAGCATGTTTCTGGCATTTGATAATTTCCTCTTCTTTTATAATCACAGAGTTTCAAATCATACAGTGCAGGCTGTAAACAAAGGAAGAAAGTTATGTTTTTGATTATTTTGAATGACTTTTCATTTATGCTAACAATCCTGCTTTTTTTTTATATGATGCAGTGCTCCAAGAATCACTAGGACAAGTACAAGCAATCTGAGTCCAGGAAAGACACTTTCTTGGATGAATTCTTCACTGTGTGCTTTACGGAGGCTGCATAGCAAAGTATGGCAGGGCACCAAAGCAAAGAGCAGATGTGTGTGCTCTGGGTCTGAGCAGTAACCAGGAGGCCTGGTCCACAGGTGTTCCTCCTTATTATTGGTATACATATGTCATACAGTCTCGTAGTGTTTTGCCAAGTGACCTGGGGGTGTAAGGATTGTTTTCCCCACTTACAATGTTGAAATAGAGAAGGCTATTTTTATAAACATTTAAAAAATTATAGTCCAGGAGCTACTTCACCAGTATCCTCTTACATAACTGTAGATTCTACTGGGGGACCCGGGAGTTCAAATCACACCAAATATATGGATATTGTATGGTATTTTCCTTCACCTGACTTAAATCTACTCTTATAATAAGAATAATACTATACTTAGTTATTGACCCCAGTGAATCAGATGATGCAATTATTTTTGCTATTTCACTATTCCTTTTTTTTTTTCTTTTTTCTTTTTTTGGTACTAGGGATTGAACTCAGGGGCACTTGACCACTGAGCCACATCTCCAGCCCTATTTTGTATTTTATTTAGAGACAGAGTCTCACCGAGTTGAGTTGCTTAGTGACTCACTTTTTGCTGAGGCTGGCTTTGAACTCGCAATCCTCTTGCCTCAGCCTCTTGAGCTGCTAGGATTATAGGCTTTTGCCACTGTTGCATTGCCTTCACTGTTCCTTTATGTATATTCAGGGACGTGGGTTCTACTCTTACTCCTGATGTGCGATGAAATGAATTTCTGGTCAATCTTAATTAACTAAGTCTGGACCCCAAAAGTAAAGTGTCTGGTTTCAGTGAGAACCACTGTATTCAAAGGTGAGACTTGATTTAAAGCCCGAGCTTCTCCCCTCCCTCCATTCAGGGCTACTGCAGGCTGGGAGCCTCGTGCTCCTAGAGTGGTGGCAACAGTTGGCTATGTCAAGGGCTTTTCCTTTCATAGGCAGCTAGCCTCTAGTTCCTCCTTCCTTCACTTGCTACCTTACTCTGACATGTTTATGTTGGTGGGTGGGGAGGGAGTAGGGCCCTGGGGCAGAAAATGTTCCTTGATTGGAACTGTGGCAGTAATGGTGACATGCATGACATGGTAGACATTAAAGCTGATCTTTCCTGGCATAATTGCTGCAGTAGTTTGCATACCATTTGAGTGTGTGCCCCAAGGAATCATGTGTTGGAAATTTGGCCTCTAGTGTGGCTATGTTAAGTGGTGGTAGGACTTCAAAGAAGTTGAACCTAGTGAGAGGTAGTGGGGGTTCTGCCCTTAAGAAGGACTAAGGTGGTTCTCTGGGAACCTTGAGTTAGTTATTGTAAAAGGCTTGCTATAAAAGGAGCAAGCGTGACTCCTCCCCTTACTCTGGATCCCTGTCTCACAATTTGATCTCTCCCTCTCGCACATGTTCTCATTCTGATACCATCCACCATGAGGTCCTCATCAGAGCTGAACTGATACTAGCGATGGCCTTGCACTTCTATAACCATGAGTGAAATAACCATTTATTATACCTTTATAAATTTTCAGCCTCATATATTTTGTTATAGTAATGTAAAATAGACCAATACGTGCACATACATATATGTAGGTGAGACACACATCGCAATTCCTCTGACATGGGCAAATGCATTTCTATTTAGTTGCTCACTTCTTTCATCATGCCAAGGAATAAAAGTTCTCACTTCTTTTTGTTGATGCTTGTTAATATTTCTTGCAGGTGCTCTGAGTGTCTCAAATTCCCCATACAGTCCTTTTTCTCATGTGAAACCTCATTTGGTTTAAGAGAAACACTCAGACTCAACACTCCTGCATTCTTTGCCCTGATAAATCCCAGTAACAGTTACTTTCTTGCATAGGCTATTTGGCCTGATTCTTGTCCCTGTGTTCCCAGCCTCCTTTTAAAATACCTATTTCCAGGCTTGAGTTGAAGTGTAAGGCAATTTTCTGAAAAACTTAAAAAAAAAAAAAAATCCCCCTCTGGATTTCTGTGGTGCTGCCAATGTTCTGTTTCTTGACCAAAAAGACACGTGTTTATTTAGTAATAATTCATTGTGCATTTTGTTTAACTTTTGTAACTTTTCTGCGTCTTACTTGCCATTAATTCTACTTAAGGATAAAAATAGTCAAAATAATATCACCAAGGTGTTAAAAACAATGCAAAAAAATCATTTCAAATCTATAATACCCAATTTTCATTTACTTTCAAAGTAGGGTATTTTTTTTTCTGGTTCTTGGATTCTTTGAATAACTTTTACCTTGTTCTGCTCCTTATTGGAAGAAGGATCTCAGTTGAAACTTTAAACATCTGTACATTGATTTTAAAACTACTGTCTAGTGAATATTAATATCAAGTGCCATTTTTCCAATTATCTATAGTAAACTTTATCATGTTTACAATGAGGAAAATTGGAAATCATATTTTGGAAAACATATTTTTGTGATACATTTTAAGATCAATGGATTGAGTTTACCAAGAAACTGAAGCAAAGCAATGCAGGAAACTCTGGTTCAATATAGAGGCATTACCTTCAGACCTACCAGGCTCAGTCTTAGGACCAAGATTCTCATGGGTATGACTTGGGGGCTTCCACAAAAGTGACCTTCAATTCCATGAAAAGTAACATAGGCCAGTTATCATCATGACACGGATGTCAGAGGTGTTATCTACAGCAAAGCTGGTGGGAGACTAATCATACATTGCTCAACTCCTTTACCTCTAAAATTAGTGATTTTTAAAATTATCTAAAAGCAAGTAACTAAAAACGAGTGCAGTGAGTTAAGTCTAGATGTTTTTTTCAGATTTTCCCTTGATTTTACTATCTGCCTCATAAATGGGCAATAAGTAATAGCTATTGGTAATAGACTTGTAGATCAATATAGCAGAAAGTGAGGAGGCTTGGAAGTCTGGATTGCATAGAAGGAGTAGTTGCGGCGAGTGGTCCTATTCCAGACCTGTTAGGATCAGGACATATGGTTGAACAACTTTAAGTGGGAGTGGGGGAAGGATGAATGAATGGGGTCTTTGAACAAAGAATGTAATAACAGAAAACCTGTCTTTTTTTGTTTTTGTTTTTCCATTTTGGCATACTTCATAGGCAATATAAAGTGTAAGAAAAATAAAGACATAAGAAGAAATACAACTGTCAGTTTTCACAGGGGACAATTATTTACATAAAAAATCAAAATATCTCTAGATAAGCTATTAGATTGTTTAGTGAATTTAACAAAGTAATTTTTTAATGTTATCATAAAAATTTGTTTCTAAATACCAACAATTAGAAACTGAGATTTTAAAATACCATCTATAATTAAAAAATTAGATACTTAGGACTAAATCTAATGAAAGAGAGGCTGATATTTTACATAGAAAACTATCAAATAATTCTGGAGAAAAATGAAAGATCTAAATAGAGGAAAGGTCTGACAAATTCATAGTTTAGAAGACTTTGTATTATGAATATATTACTTTGTCCAAATGCAATCTCAATTAAAATTCTCATAAAATTGTATGTGGTATGTATATTTGTAAATTGATGATAAAATTTATTTAAAAATGTTAGATTCTCTCAAACAAGAATCACAAATTTGGAAGACTTATATGAGTGGATACCAAGATTGAGTTTAATCCTAAGTTAATTACTATGATATATTATTTATGTAAGACTAGGAAAATAGATCATTAGGGCAAAGCAGAAATCTCAGAAATTGACCTACTTCTAATTTATGGCAAATGTGACACTGCAGAGAATGTGAATGAGACAAGCTTTTAAATAAATTGTTCTGAATTAGTTAGGTGGAAAAAAAGAATGCTTTAACTCTATTCTACATGCTTCCCCCAAATCAGTTGGAAGTAGAATCTGGTTCTAATTATGAATAATAAAACAAAGTTTCTATAAGATAACATTGGAGAATATATTCATGTCTGGGGGTAGGGGATGATTTCTGAAAAGGTATACAGAAAATGCCAATTGTAAAAAAATTATTAATAAGTTGCCCAATATAAAAATGGAGAACTTCTGTTTAGCAAAAATATCATTTTTTTTCTATGACAGTGGAATGCCTTACAATTCTTATTATGCACATAGAGCACAATTTTTCATCTCTGGTTGTATACATAGTGTATTCACACCAATTTGTGTCTTCATACATGTACTTTGGATAATAATGATCATCACATTCCACTATCATTTATAACCCCATGCCCTCTCCTTGCCCATCCAACCCCTCTGCCTTATCTAGAGTTTGTCTATTCCTCCCATGCTCCCTCTCCCTATTCAAATATGAATCAGCCTCCCTATATCAAAGAAAACATTTGGCATTTGCTTTTTTGGGATTGGCTAACTTCACTTAGCATTATCTTCTCTTATTCCATCCATTTACCTGAAAATGCCATGATTTTGTTCTCTTTTATTGCTGAGTAATATTCCATTGTGTATATATGCCACTTTTTTTTTAATCCATTTATCTATTGAAGGGCATCTAGGTTGGTTCCACAGTTCAGCTATTGTGAATTGTGCTGCTGTAAACTTTGATGTGGCTGTGTCCCTGTAGTATGCTGATTTTAGGTCCTTTGGGTATAGACCGAGGAGAGGGACAGCTGGGTCAAATGGTGGTTCCATTCCCAATTTTCCAAGAAATCTCCATACTGCTTTCCATGTTGGCTGCACCAATTTGCAGTCCCACCAGCAGTGTATGAGTGTATCTTTTTCCTCCACATCCTCGCCAACACTTACTGTTACTTGTCTTTATAATAGCTGCCATTCTGACTGGAGTGAGATGAAATCTTAGAGGAGTTTTGATTTGTTTTGATCTCTAATTGCTAGAGATGAACAGTTTTTCATATATTTGTTGATTGATTGTACATCACCTTCTGAGAAGTGTCTGTTCAGGTTGGGTTATTTGTTTTTTTTGGTGTTTAGCTTTTTGAGATCTTTATATACTCTAGAGATTAGTGCTCTATCTGATGTGTGAGCACTAATTTGCTCCCAAGATGTAGGCTCTCTATTCACCTCACAGATTGTTTCTTTTGCTGAGAAGAAACATTTTAGTTTGAGTCCATCCCATTTTTGATTCTTGATTTTAATTCTTATGCTATAGGAGTCTTATTAAGGGAGTTGGGGCCTAATCCCACATGATGGAGATTAGGGCCTACTTTTTCTTCTATTAGATACAGAGTCTCTGGTTTAATTCCTAGGTCCTCGATCCACTTTGAGTTGAGTTTTATGTATAGTAAGAGATAGGAGTTTAATTTCATTTTGTTGCATATGGATTTCCAGTTTTCCCAGCACCACTTTTGTTGAAGAGGCTATCTTTTTTCCAATGCATGTTTTTTGGCACCTATGTCTAATATAAGATAATTGTAATTTTGTGGGTTAGTCTCTGTGTCCTCTATTCTGTACCATTGGTGTACTGGCCTATTTTGGTGCCAATACCATGCTGTTTTTGTTTCTCTTGCTCTGTAGTATAGTTTAAGATCGGGTATAGTGATACAACCTGTTTCACTCTTCCTACTAAGGATTGCTTTAGCTACTCTGGGTCTCTAATTTTTCCAGATTAATTTCATGATTGCTTTTTCTATTTTTATGAGGAATGTCACTGGGATTTTGATCGAAATTGCATTAAATCTGTATATTGCTTTTGGAAGTATAGTCATTTTGATAATATTAATTCTGCCTATCCAAGAGCAAGGTAGATCTTTCATCTTCTTTTTTTCATATTGGTGCATTGTAATTGTGTAATGCACATAATTACATAATGGTAAGATTTATGGTTACATATTCATACATGCACACAATTCAACAATATAATTTGGCCAATATCATTTTGAAGTACTTCCCCTTTCCTTCCTATCCTCCCTCCCTTTGGTCCCTTTCCTCTATTCTACTGATTTCTTGTTGATTTTATTGAGATTCCCCCATTTTTCTTTCCCTTTTTCCTCTCTAGCTTCCAAAATTTTCACTAATTTATATTATAGCATTTCTTGGATACAGGTGAAATAATTTTGATGATGTGAAAACAAACATATATTTGGTGCTAAAAAAAAACAAAAAAAATAAAGCAAAAGTAAGAAAAAAGTCTATGAACAAAATGCTTAAACATGCATTCTATTATGAGTTTGAGTCTTCTTTTTCATGAAAAGGAAAGAAATTCTTTTTTTTTCCACATCTTCATACATGTATTTTGTACAACGATGAGGGTATCCTTCCACCATCCATGCAATTCCCTTTCTCCCTCCCTTTCCCTCCCACCCCTCTTCCCTATCTAGAGGTAGTCTTCTTCCCATGCTCTTCCTCCCTACCCCATTTTGAGTCACCCCCCTCATATCAGAGAAGACATTCGGCATTTGAATTTTTGGGATTCGCTAAGTTAGCCAATCTGCTCTAATGCCATCCATTTACCTGCAAATGCCATGATCTTATTATTTTTTAGTGCTGAGTAATATTCCATTGTGTATAAATGCCACATTTTAAAAAATCCGTTCATCCATTGAAGGGCATCTAGGTTGGCTTCACAGTTTAGCTATTGTGAATTGTGCTGCTATAAATATTGATGTGGCTGTGTCCCTATAGTATGCTGTTTTTAGGTCCTTTGGGTATAATCCGAGAAGAGGAATAGCTGGATCAAATGGTGATTCCATTCCCAGCTTTCCAAGGAATCTCCATACTGCTTTCCAAATTGGCTACACCAATTTGCAGTCCCACCAGCAATGTATGAGTGTACCTTTTCCCCACATCCTCACCAACACTTGTTGTTTGTCTTCATAGTGGCTGCCATTCTTACTGGAGTGAGATGGTATCTTAGAGTAGTTTTAATTTGCATTTCTCTGTTTGCTAGAGATGGTGAGCATTTTTTTTGTATATTTGTTGATTGACTGTATATTCTCTTCTGAGAAGTGTCTGTTCAGGTCCTTGGCCCATTTATTGATTGGATTATTTGTTTTTTTTGGTGCTTATCTTGTTGAGCTCTTTATATACCCTAGAGATTAGCGCTCTATCTGATGTGTGAGGGGTAAAAATTCATTCCCAGGATATAGGCTCCCTATTCACCTCACATATTATTTCTCTTGCTGAGAAAAAACTTTTTAGTTTGAATCCATCCCATTTGTTGATTCTTGGTTTTAATTCTTGTGCTATAGGCATCTTATTAAGGAAGTTTGGGCCTAGCCCCACGTGATGGAGATTGGGGACTACTTTTTCTTCTATTAGATGCAGAGTCTCTGGTTTAATTCCTAGATCCTTGATCCATTTTGAGTTAACTTTTGTGCATGGTGAGAGATAGGGATTCATTTTCATTTTGTTGCATATGGATTTCCAGTTTTCCAGCACCATTTGTTGAAGATGCTATCCTTTCTCCAGTGCATGCTTTTGGCACCTTTGTCTAATATAAAGTAGTTGTAATTTTGCGGGTTAGTCTCTGTGTCCTCTATTCTGTACCATTGGTCTAACAGCCTGTTTTGGTGCCAGTACCATGCTGTTTTTGTTACTATTGCTCTGGAGTATAGTTTAAGGTCTGGTATCGCTATACCACCTGTTTCATCCCTCCTTCTTAGAATTGCTTTAGCTATTCTGGGTCTCTGATTTTTCTAGATGAATTTCATGATTGCTTTTTCTATTTCTATGAGGAATGCCATAGAAATAGAATTGCATTGAACCTGTATAGTGCTTTTGGTAGTATGGTCATTTTAATAATATTAATTCTGCCTATCCATGAGCAAGGTATATCTTTCCATCTTCTAAGATCTTCTATTTCTCTCTTTAGGGTTCTATAGTTTTCATTGTAAAGATCTTTCACCTCTTTTGTTAGGTTGATTTCTAAGTATTTTATTTTTTTTTTTGAGGATATTGTGAATGGAGTAGTTTTTTTCATTTCCTTTTCAGAGGATTTGTCACTGATATACAGAAATGCCTTTGATTTATGGGTGTTGATTTTATATCCTGCCACTTTGCCGAATTAATTTACTAGTTCTAGAACTTTCTTGGTAGAGTTTTTTGGGGTCTCCTAGGTATAGAATCATATCATCAGCAAATAGTGCTAGTTTAAGTTCTTCTTTTCCTATAGTTATTCCTTTATTTTCTTTTGTCTGTCTAATTGCTCTGGCCAGTATTTCAAGAACTGTGTTGAATAGAAGTGGTGAGAGGTCATCCTTGTCTTGTTCCAGATTTTAGCAGGAGATCTTTCTATCTTCTAAGGTCTTCTTTGACTTCTTTCTTTAGGGTTCTTTAATTTTCATCATATAGACCTTTCACCTCTTTCATT
Source organism: Marmota monax (assembly GCF_021218885.2). Taxonomy (NCBI): domain Eukaryota; kingdom Metazoa; phylum Chordata; class Mammalia; order Rodentia; family Sciuridae; genus Marmota; species Marmota monax. The sequence continues at coordinate 7,879,730 of NW_026695227.1, forward strand.
AAGTTGATTCCCAAGTATTTTATTTTTTTGAGGTTATTGTAAATGAGGTAGTTTTCCTCATTTCCATTTCTGAGGATTTATCACTGATGAACAGAAATGCTTTTGATTTATGGGTGTTGATTTTATATCCTGAAACTTTGCTGAATTCATTTACTAGTTCTAGAAGTTTTCTGGTGGAACTTTTAGGGTTTTCTAGGTATAGAATCATATCATCAGCAAATAGTGCCAATTTGAGTTCTTCTTTTCCTATGTGTATCCCTTTAATTTCTTTTTTCTGTCTAATTGGCCAGTGTTTTAAGAACTATGTTAAGTAGAAGTGGTAAGAGAGGGCATCCCTGTCTTGTTCCAGTTTTTAGAGGGAATGTCTTCAATTTTTCTCTATTTAGAATGATATTGGCCTGGGGATTAGTGTAGATAGCCTTTATGATGTTGAGATATATTTCTGTTATCCCTAGTTTTTCTAGTGTTTTGAACATAAAGGAGTGCTGTATTTTGTCAAATGCTTTTTCTGCGTCTGTTTAGATGATCATATGGTTCTTTAAGTATATTGATGTGATGAATTACATTTATTGATTTCCATATGCTCAACCAACCTTGCATCCCTGGAATGAATCCCACTTGATTGTGGTGCATGATCTTTTTTTTTTTTTAATTGGTTGTTCAAAACATTACAAAGCTCTTGACATATCATATTTCATACATTAGATTCAAGTGGGTTATGAACTCCCATTTTTACCCCAAATACAGATTGCAGAATCACATCAGTTACACATCCACATTTTTACATAATGCCATATTAGTAACTGTTGTATTCTGCTACCTTTCCTATCCTCTACTATCCCCCCTCCCCTCCCCTCCCATCTTCTCTCTCTGCCCCATCTACTGTAATTCATTTCTCTCCTTGTTTTTTCCCATTCCCCTCACAACCTCTTATATGTAATTTTGTATAACAATGAGGGTCTCCTTCCATTTCCATGCAATTTCCCTTTTCTCTCCCTTTCCCTCCCACCTCATGTCTCTGTTTAATGTTAATCTTTTCCTCCTGCTCTTCCTCCCTGCTGTTCTTAGTTGCTCTCATTATATCAAAGAAGACATTTGGCATTTGTTTTTTAGGGATTGGCTAGCTTCACTTAGCATAATCTGCTCTAATGCCATCCATTTCCCTGCAAATTCCATGATTTTGTCATTTTTAAGTGCTGCATAATACTCCATTGTGTATAAATGCCACATTTTTTTGATATGTTTTTGTATTTGATGTGCCAGAATTTTATTGAGAATTTTTGCATTTATGTTCATTAGAGATATTGGTCTGAAGTTTTCTTTTTTGATGTGTCTTTGCCTGGTTTTGGAATCAGAATGAAATTGGCCTCATAGAATGAGTTTGTAAGTGCTCTCTCTTTCTATTTCCTGAAATAAATTGGAGAGTATTGTTAGTTCTTCTTTAAAGGTCTTGTAGAACTCGGATGTGTATCCATCCGGTCCTGGGATTTTCTTCTTTGGTAGATTTTTGATGGCGTCTGCTATTTTATGACTTGAAATTGATCTGTTTAAATTGTACATATCTTCCTGATTCAACTTGGGCAAATTATATGACTCTAGAAATTTGTTGGTGCCTTCTGTATTTTCTATTTATTGAAGTACAAGTTTTCAAAATAATTTCTAATTATCTTCTGTATTTCTGTAGTGTCTGTTGTGGTATTTCCTTTTTTATCATATATGTTAGTGATTTGAGTTTTCTCTATCCTTCTCTTCGTTAGCATGGCTAAAGCTCTGTCAGTTTTATTTATTTTTTCAAAGAAGCAACTTTTTGTTCTGTCAATTTTTTCAATTGTTTCTTTTGTTTTAATTTCATTGATTTCAGCTCTGATTTTAATCATTTTCTGTCTTCTGCTGCTTTTGGTGTTGATTTGTTCTTCTTTTTCTAGGGCTTTGATATGTAATGTTAAGTCATTTATTTGTTGACTTTTTCTCTTTTTAAGGAATGAACTCCATACAATGAACTTTCCTCTTAGAAATGCTTTCATAGTTTCCCAGATATTTCATTGTGGTGTATCTGTGTTCTCATTCACCTCTAAAAAATTTTAAATCTCCTCCTTGATGTCTTCTGCAAATCAGTGTTCATTCAGTAGCATATTATTTAGTCTCCAGGTGTTGGAGTGGATTTTATTTCTTATTTTATCATCGATTTCTAATTTCATTCCATTATTATCTGATAGAATGCAGGGTAGTATCTCTACTTTTTAATATTTACTAAGAGTTGCTTTATGGCATAGTATGTGCTGCTGAGAAGAAAGTGTATTCTCTTGTTGAAGGATGAAATATTCTATATGTGTCAGTTAAGTCTAAGTCATTGATTGTATTATTGAGTTCTCTAGTTTCTTTGTTCAGCATTCTTTGTTCAGTATTTGGAAGATCTATCCTGTGGTGAAAGAAGTATGTTAAATTACCCAGAATTATTTTGTTGTGGTCTATTGGACTCTAGAGCTTGAGAAGAGTGAATTTGTTTGAATGTAGATGCTCCATTGTTTGGGGCATATATATTTATAATTATCAAGTCTTGTTGGTGTATGGTTCCTTTGAGCAGTATGTAGTGTTCTTCTTTATCCTTTTTGATTGACTTTAGTTTGAAGTCTACTTTATTTGATATGAGGATGGAAACCCCTGCTTGCTTCCACAGTTTATGTGAGTGGTATGATTTTTCCCAACCCTTCACCTTCAGTCTGTGGATGTCTTTTCCTATGAGGTGAGTTTCTTGGAGGCATCATATTGTTGGGTCTTTTTTGGATCCAATATGCTAGTCTATGCCTTTTGGTTGGTGAGTTTAAGCCGTTAACATTCAGGATTATTATTGAGACATGATTTATATTCCCAGCCACTTTTGTTTATTTTTGGTATTTAACGTGACTTGGTTTCTCCTCTGATTAGATTTTCCTTTAGTGTAATGCCTCCCTCTGCTGATTTTCATCATTGTTTTTCATTTCCTCTTCTTGGAATATTTTGCTGAGGATGTTCTGAAGTACAGGCTTTCTAGTTGTAAATTCTTTTAACTTTTGTTTATCATGCAAGGTTTTTATTTCATCATCAAATCTAAAGCTTAGTTTTGCTGGATTAAGATTCTTGATTGGCATCCATTTTCTTTCAGAGATTTGTATATGTTGTTCCATGATCTCTTGGCTTTGAGGGTCTGTGTTGAAAAATCTGCTGAGATACAAATTGGTCTCCCCCTGTATGTGATCTGATTCCTCTCTCTTGCAGCTTTAAGATTCTATCCTTACTCTGTATGCTAGGCATTTTCATTATAATGTGCCTTGGTGTAGCTCTATTGTAATTTTGTACATTTGGTGTCCTATAAGCCTCTTGTATTTGGTTTTCCAATTTGTTCTTCATGCTTGGAAAATTTTCTGATATTATCTCATTGAAGAGATTGTGCATTCCTTTGGTTTGAAACTTTGTGCCTTCCTCTATCCCAATAAATTTTAGATTTGGTCTTTTGATGCTGTCCCATAATTCTTGGATGTTCTGTTCATGATTTCTTACTATCTTCACTGTGTGATCAACTTTATTTTCCTGATTGTATATTTTGTCTTCATTATTTGATGTTCTTTGTTCCGAGTGATCTAGTCTGTTGGTTATGCTTTGTATTGAGTTTTTTTATTTGATTTATTGTATTCTTCATTTCAAGGATTTCTGTTTTTTTTTTCAGAGTCTCTCTCTCTTGAAGTAATCTTTTGCTACCTGTATTTGCTCTCTTATCTCTTTGAGTGATCAATTTTTGCCTGTTTTGCTCATTTAAGTCATTCTTTAATTTAAATTATGAACCTTTCATTTTAATTATGAGCCTTCTGAAGTCCTTCTCTGACATTTCATCAACTTTGCTGTCCATGGGTTCTGTCATTATAGTGTCCTGGTTTGTTTGGGGCACTTTCCTCCCTTGTTTTTTCATGTAGTCTGTGTCTTCCTTTCTTGCAGTGTGGATCTGAGATGTTACAGTTTCTTTCCTATATTCTTGTAGTACCCATGCAGATTCTGTAAAACATCAACCTTACCTTGATGTTGGGCTTCCAGACCCTGCAGGTGTTCCTCACTGAATGATACTGTATCCTGGATCTGGGTTCTGTGCAAGTTGGTGTGGGTGGATCTGGGACCCTGGGCTTGACCTCCCTCAATAGTCTGCTGGTTGGAAGGGGTGGTCCTGTGCCAGAGGCTAGGCTCTAGCGGGGGTCTTCCCCACCAGGAAAGGGGTGAAGTGGGCCTGCTGTGAACCTGGGACCCTCACAGGCCAGTATGGGTGGATCTGGGCCCCCAAAGTAGCATTTAATGAGCAAAGAGGCATGCCACAAAGTGGAAGAATAATGTCAGCAATGCCTACAACTGACAGGGCCTGTAGCCTGGGCATTAAGAACCCCTACAGAGCAGTAAGACAAAGACAAGTAAACAGAAAAATTGGGCACTGGATTTGAGCAAACTCTTTATAAATAAGATATCCAACTAGTTGAAAAGTATAAAAATATATTCTGACTCAATAGTGATCAGGGAAGTGCAAATTAATATTGCAGTAAGGTACTTTAAAGCATCTGCCAGATGGTTAGAAAGATTGGTAATACCAACTATTTTTTTTATTGGTTGTTCAAAACATTACAAAGCTCTTGACATAACATATTTCATACATTAGTTTCAAGTGGGTTATGAACTCCCATTTTTACCCCAAATACAGATTGCAGAATCACATCGTTACGGTAATACCAACTATTGAAGAGGCTGTAGAGCAAGTGGAGCTCTTACACTGATAGAATATAAAATTTTGTACTTTTAATGGGAAATTGGAGTCATTCACTAAAAATGAACATGAACACACTTTGACTTAGCAACTCTATTCCTGAGTACATATATTCATGTATGTAAGAATGTTCAGAGCAGCTTCAGGAATGTTGACTACATAAGCCCAGTTGGATTTGGTCTTGTTTTGGTCCCGTCTCTTCTTTCTATGCCCCTATTTTTCTGAATGGAAATGTTTACTCTGTGCTATTATATATTGGATACTTGTAAATTGCTTTTCTTTTACAGGAGCTCACAATGTGGGATCGCCTTGAGCCTCAACTTTGAACAATTTCAGAATTGTTGAGTCTACGGGGACTCTTGGGAATGAACTAAGTATATTTTGAATTGCCAGATGAGTGTGAGCTTTGGGGCTAAATATTCTGGCTTGGATGTGAGATGTCCTTCAAAAGCTCACATGTGAGATATGGCCAGAGGGTTCAGAGTGGAAATGGTTGGGTTGTAAAAGCCTTAACCCAACCAGTGAATTAATCAACTGATGAGATCAATTGAGTAGTAATTGAAGGCACAGGGGCTGTGGCTGGAGGAGGTGGGACATTGGGGACATGGCTTTTGGGTTTATATTTGTATGTGACAAGTGGAGATCTCTCTCTCTCTCTCTCTCTTTGCTCTCTGATCATTATGATCTGCTTCCCTGTGCCACCCTCATCCACCAGGATGTTCAGCCTGACCTCAAGCCCTAAGGAATAGAGCCAAATGTCCATGGACTGAGACCTTTGAAACCATGAGCTCCCAAATAAACTTCCTCCTCTACAGTTGTTCTGGTTGGGTCTTTTAGTCACAGCATTGAAAAAGCTGACTAAAATAATGGCACACATCTGTAATCCCAGTTATTTGGGAGACTGAAGCAGAAGAATCACAAGTTCAAGGCCAGCCTGGGCAAACTTAGGTCCTATAATAAATAAACAAATAGGTAGATAGATATAGATAGATAGGGGCTGGGATTGTAGCTCAGTGGTAGAGAGCTTGCCTATCATGTGTGAGGTTCTACATTTCATCCCTGATACTGCAAACAAATCATAACAAAACTGTTCACAACAGCTGTATTTGTAATAAACAACATACATATGTATGCATATTGTCACAAAAAGACATATATACGTATATAAGAGTGTACACAGGAGTTTTATTGGTGATAACCAAAACTTGGAAATGATTTAAATATCTGCTATCAGGAGAATGAATAATTAAATTATATTCATGTATGGACAGTGTAATACCATAAGAAATGGAAAAGAATGAACTACAGTTGTAAGAAATAACATGGACAAATCTACAAACATAATGGTTGAGAGAAAGGAGATGCACAAAATTGTATATAATATGTGATTCTACTCATGTAGCACTGAGAACCAGGTGACAGTCGTGGTGATGGGAATGGGTGATAGAAAAAGGTTATCTTTGAGGAGGAAGTTGATAGTGGTTTTATCTCTGAGGGCTTCTAGGGTACTATTATAGTCCAATTTTTGTGTGAGTTGTCATATGGGAAAATTTACTTTGTGATAATCCATTGGATTGTACAATTATGATTTTTGTATTTTTCTGTATGTATGTTATATTTTAGTAGAATTTCATTTCTAAGAACCTATTGTATGTCTAAATAACATTATCTGTGTAGATTTACCATTTATAATATTAGTAAAAGTTAAGTTCCTGGGAATCAACCAAACAAAAAATGTGCAAGGTCTTTATGAAAAAAAATCCATTAACTTTCTATTAAAGATGTTAAAACTATTCTAACCTGTGGAGAGACATGTCATTTACACAAGTTTCAGTATTGCAAGATAATGTGTTCACATATATTTATCTATAATGTAATAAAGTCCCAGATTTGAAATATCTTGAAATGAGATTGAAAGGTTTATAATTATGGAGATGTATGGACTATGAAAATGTAGTTATAGAGTGTGAGAGTGACTCAGATACGGAATGGAGAACTCAGGACTAGAGAGAGATCAGAGCACACATGACCCATGGTGTTAGATGGATACAGTGCCTTTGCAGATCAGCAAGGAAAGGACAGATTTTTCTACAAATTGTGGGGGTTACATGCTTAATGATGTATAAAAAAATATCTCTACCTTATCTCATAAATAAATAATATCTATTAATTAATGAATTAAGTGTAAAAGGCAAAGCTATAAAATTTTAGAAGACACAATATAGAAGAATGTCATTATGATGTCAAGGCAGGGGATTTCTTAAACAAGAAACAACCTGTATAAAACACAAAGGAAAAGATTTATAAATCTCATCACACTTGTTATGCTTTTGATTAAAAGTATAACATGAAAGCATAGCTATAGCAATAAATAGGAGCATATCAATAAAAAGATGAAAAAAGTAGAAAAATAGGCAAAAATGCCTATAAAAGAATTTTGCAAAAGAGAAAATGCTAATGGCTCATAACCACCTGAAAAGATGCTCAAGTGCATTAATAATCAGAAATGCTAATTATTGAGATACCTTTATTCTTGTGAAATTGGCAAGCATTAAAAATATGGATAGATTATGGCATATACTAGAACATTATATAATAGTGAAAATTAATAAATTTAGCTGCATATATTATTCTTGAATCTCAAAAACTTTTTGGGCAGAAAAATCACTAATGAATCCATAAAGTATGATAGCATTTATATAAAGTCCTTAAAGAGACAAAATTGTTTTGATAAATTCACAAATATGTGGTAAACCTATAAAGAAAACAAGAGAATAATTAATGTAAAATTATCTGGCTACTGGATAAAGTTACCTGGAGTGGGATTAGGTAGAGGGGACAGGAGAAGGAGGTGGGAATATGCCCACAGGAACACATAAGTTACCAGCAAAGCTCTGTCTCTTTAGGTGGGTGGTGAGTTCAAAGATGATAATTTATTGTTTCTCTCTAAAAGGTGAACAATTAGTGTCCTCTTTTATTAAGATGATATATTTCCCAAAGGACTTAAAAACAGCATACTACAGGGACACAGCCACATCAATGTTTATAGAAGCACAATTCACAATAGCTAAACTGTGGAGACAACCTAGATGTCCTTCAGTGGATGAATGGATAAAAAAAATGTGGCATATATACACAGTGGAATTTTACTCAGCATTAAAAAAGAACAAAATCATGGCATTTGCAGGTAAATGAATGGCGTTGGAGAAGATAAATGCTAAGTGAAGTCAGCCATTCCCCAAAAAACAAATATTTGAATGTTTTCTCTGATATAAGGAGGCTGACTTATAGTGGGGTTGGGAGGGGGAGCATAGGAGGAATAGATGAATTCTAGATAGGGCAGAGGGGTGGGGGCAGGGGATTAGCCAAGAATGGTGGATGTGATGGACATCATTATACAAATTACATGTATGAAGACTTGAGTGGAGTGTCAACATACTTTATATACAAACAGATACAAAAATTGTGGTATATATGTGTATTAAGAATTGTAATGCAAAAAAAAAAAGAGAGAATAGGTTACCTTAGATTAGGTAGAGAGAAATGAAAGGAGGGGAAGGCAGGGGATGTGGGGATAAGATAGATAGTAAAATGAAACGGACATTATTACTGTATGTATGTATGTGACTGTATGACCAATGTGATTCTATAATATGTATACTCAGAAAAATGAGAAATTATATCCCATCTATGTATGATACATCAAAGTATATAAGCACATTCTATTGTCATGTATAACTAATTATAACAAAAAATTAAAAAAGATATATTTCATAGCAAAAGTGTAAAAGTAAATTCTTTGTCATTATTAAAGAACCAAAAATATAATAATCATATTATTAACTTCACTGATAGAAGAAGTTTGAACTTGGGAATTGGTACCTTAACAGATCTTTGAAATTCGCAGAGGGGAAGTTTCATCTCCATAATATGAGTTGCCACTACTCATTAAAGAGAAGAGGTGCCATTTCACAATGAGAAAGGAAGCCCCAAAACACCCGAAGAAAACTCTCAGGAAAGGAGAATTCTAGTTGAGCATGTCTTACTAAAATACATTGAAAAAACTTTTTGGAGTCATGGGCCAAAGATCACACAAAGGGTACTTCATTTTTATATCTTGAATTCATATGAAAATATGCTTCACAGAGCATTAGTCTGTCTGTCCATGGGAGTTTAAGTAATGTGTGTTGCCATTTTAAACAGAGGCAGTAAATCTCATTAAGTGAAAAATCCTGAATGAATTATTACCATAGATATTCACTTACAGAGGAAAGTTCAGGAAAAGCGAAACTACCATTTCGGGACAGAAAGGCTTAGTCTGCAAAGGATGTTGCAGAGAGGGTATCCTGCCAATATGAATGAGAGAAGGTCGAGAGAAGACAGTCTTCTATAAAGGGCAACAGAGGCACTGTTATGGAAATGAGTGTTTTGGAAAGAGAATGATTTCCATATGTATGTATGATTCTAGAATAATAAGCCTAGTTAAAAATCTACCTTTACAAAGTTAAAATATTTTATAATTAAAATAATGCTAATCACCAAGGAGGGGAAGATCAGAATTTTTTTTCTTTTTCCCTAGAGCTGTCTAATTCTAACCAGACAAAGTTTCTTATTATTTTTGTTTTTTACATTGTGTGGTTTTTATTTTATTTCTTGCTTCAAGATGGTTACGTTTTACTAATTTGCAGGTGAATTGCATTTGGCATGTTAGTAATTAATAACTGGCAGAAGATAGAACCAGACAGGTATAGCTGTTCACTGGGAAATACAAGTTGGAAAAAAATTATGAGCATGCTCAAATCATAATAGCTAAACTATGGAACCAACCTACATGCCCTTCAACAGATGAGTGGGTAAAGAAAATGTGGTACATATGCACAATGGAATATTACTCAGCCTTAAAGAAGAATGAAATTATGGCATTTGCAAGTAAATGGATGGAACTAAAGAACATCATGCCAAGTGAAATAAGCCAGTCCCTAAAAACCAAAAGCCAAATGTTTTCCCTGATAAGCAGATCCATAGTAGGGCAGGGAGTGTAGGGAGAATGAAGGAACTTTGGTTTGTGTAGAGAAAAATGGGGTGAGGCAAGGGGAAGGGTAGGGCTATGGGGTTGGGAAGAACAGTAGAACAAGACTCACATTATTACCCTTTATACTGGAGTGACTACTGGAGTGACTCTGCACCATGTATAGCCAGAGGAATGAGAAGTTGTGCTCCATTTGTGTACAATATGTCAAAATACACTCTACCGTCATGTATAAGTAATTAGAACAAATAAAAATCTTAAAAAATTCTGGGCATGCAAGGGAAAATCTTATCTTTGGGAATGAACATGGCTTTGGATGAGAGCAGAAATGGCATGATGCAGGTACGACAGCAGGCTGTTCTTTTATTTATGAATAAGATCAATTTGGAGAGTTTGGCTTTAATTTTATAGGCAGAAAGGCCACAGAAAACATTCTGATAAAACACACATGTGCAATATTTATTTTTTCTTTCTTTTTAAATTAATTAACTAATTTTAATTAGGAGTGTATAATTGCAGAATGCATTTTGATTCATTATACACAATTGCGGCACAACTTTTCATTTCTCTGGTTGTGCATAATGTAGTATTGCACCATATATGCAGTAATACATGTACCTAGGGTAATGATGTTCATCTCATTCCACCATGCCTTCTTCCCACTCCTCCCTCCCCTTTGCCCCTCAAAGCTCCTCCATTTTCCCCATGTCCCTCTCATTACGGTTCAGCATCCACTTATAAGAGAGAACATTTCGGCCTTCGTTTTTTTGGGATTGGCTTACTTCACTTAGCATGATATTCTCCAACTCCATCCATTTACCTGCAAATGTCATAATTTTATTCTCTTTTAATGTTGAGTAATAATAGTCCATAGTGTATATATACCACAGTTTCTTTATCCATTCATCTATTGAAGGGCATCTTAGGTTGCTTCCACAGTTTAGCTATTGTGAGTTGAACTGCTATGAACATTGATGTGACTGCATTACTATGGTATGCTGATTTTTAGTCCTTTGGGTATAGACCGAGGAGTGGGAGAGCTGGGTCAAATGGTGGTTCCATTCCAAGTTTTCTAAGGAATCTCCAAACTGCTTTCCAGATTGGTTGCACTAATTTGCAGTCCCACCAGCAATGTATGAGTGTGCCTTTCCCCCAACATCCTCGATATAATGCTATTTTAAAATATTAAAGTCTGGTGGTCTTTTGTTTATACTTTAAATTTACTAAGAGTTGGTGTCCCTCTAGGAAACACTAACCTGTGAGTTGTACGGCTGCTATGCTTTACATATTAGGTGTCCCCAAAAGAATGCATGTGTGAAATAATTAATGCAAGACAGTTCATAGGTGAAATGATTGGGTTATAAGTGCCTAAATCTAATCAGTTTGTTAATCCACTGACAGGGATTAGCTGGGTGGTAACTGTAGGCAGATAGGAGGTGGGTCATTGGGGATGTGCCTGTGGGATTTCTGTTTTGTCCTGGCGAGCCAAGCTCTCTGCTTCCTTGTTGCATGTCCTGCTCTGCTTTCCTCCACTGTACTCTTTCACCATGATGTGCTCGCCAATGTCCCAGAGCAATGGATTTGGCCATCTATGGACTGAGACTTCTAAAACTGTGAGCATCAAATAACTTTTCCTCCTCTAAAATTGCTCTTGTCAGGTCTTTTGATCACAGATATGAAAAAATAGACTAAAACAATGGCCAACTGCTAAACCCTTTAGTTCACTCATTTATGCAGTAGATGTTTAGCAAATGCCGTGTGTGTGTGATCTCCTACCTATGGAAAAGCCTGAGTATAGATCAGGAAATAAGGCAGATAGGTAGTATGTAGCCTTACTTGGCTTAGCTTTTATATCATGAAGCAGAAAGACGATAAGTGACTACATAGGAAAAGTAGAGGGTATAAAAAATACTAAAAGAGGATGACTAGTCTTCTCTGGAGGTGACATTTTGCCTAAAGCTGAGAACATAGTTATGCAACAAATAATATTTGATTGACTGGTTGCCAATAGTGTTATTACAGACCTAAGGGTTTTTGAAAATTCTTTAATTCATGAAGTTTTTGCTTGTCAAATTCTGTATCTTTCCTTAGCTCTCAAAATAACCAGCCTGAGAAAGAATAGGCATCTGCCTCTTAACAAAAATCTAAGAAATGCTCCACAAGTCTAAATCCAAGGAAAATATAACCAAAGACGTTTTGGAAATGGGGTCAAATGTGATAACTTCTTTTAGGATTGTTGCCATATTTTCATTTTCCCCATCGTTATTTGGGCCTTGAGAAAGATTCAAACTGCTATCCATGGTTATGTTTGTTCTATAGATAGTTGTATATTCTGGGAAAATTTTGTGAACCTCATTTCTTCCAAACAAATTAACTGGTTAATATTAAATCATGTTTGGAATGAGAAAGAAAGTCAGTTGCTGGAATTCCAAATCTGAAACCTGTTTGTATGATGTTGGGTGAGTCTTAATCTCAGTGACACTCCCCTTTCTTACATGAAAAATAGGTATTTTCTGTATTGCTATCAGAATGGAGATGATCTATGGGAATATCCTGTTACAGTGGCGGGAGCGTGGTAGTTTCTCAGCAAGCATGAGGCTTCCCCAGTGTCTTGGTAGGGTAATCTGAAAGGGCCTAGCACATGATAAGTATACAAGAAGTATTAATTTCCTTTTTCTATTTCCTCTAGATAAAGAACAATTATTAGATGAGATGTTCTTTTAGAAATCCCAGGGAAGGAAATAATCATGCCACAGTGTAGAAGAAAAAAAAAATCGAGTCTCATCCAAAAAGAAAAAAAAAAAGTGTAGGCAATAGAAAGATATAAATTATATAATCACTAGATATTCAATTTATTTATAAAAATTCTCCACTTTTTCATAGAAGTTATTAGACAAATTATGGATGAAGTTTGTGTAATGTATAGATAACAAATGGTCCACTGTGTGCTGGGCCTGGTATGTGGCGCACAGTGCACATATGTGGTCTATGTGTGGTGAATGTAGAGCTCCCTTTGTCTTTCTAATAATTATGTCTTTACTTTGTGTTAGAAAGTGCTCTACTTCCAACTTCCAGGAGAATTTTGGAACAGAGTTAGGTAAGACTCAAGAGGATATCAAATTGATAACTCTTCAAAGATGATCAAATAATTAACATAGGGATTCCTTGTTTTCAACAGGATTCTGTACTTTGCAAAGAACTTTCACACAATTTTTTACCCTCATGATAAGCCCAAAGGTGGGTGTTATATAGACTTCTCCTTTTCTTCCTTTCTTCTTCTTTGTTCTTCCCACCCCTCTTCTTTTTAATGAGAAGGATGAGCCTTAGGAGAAATAATAGACTTGCCCAAGGGTACATGGGCTTGGTCCCAGGCGTCTGGATGCCAAGCCTGGTTGTCCCCTGCTTGCTGTGTGTGGGTCAGCCATACCTCAGGCACCTCCTTCATGAACAAAGACTGTCTATTTCCATCTACCTTTAAAAACAACAACAGCAAAAGTTCGTTTTTTTTTTTTTTTTTTTTGCTTTTGGAATATTTTCCAGAGGGAAAGCACCAAGGACGATGATGCTTTGGCCATCTCGCCCCTAAGTTTTAGTTGGTGACCTGGAAAGGTCCAGGCCATGGCAGGAGCCTGGACATGCCTGCTCACAGCAGTATCCCTTTCTCTTCCTGTAGTTTGGGGCTGGGGTTCCTGAGAGGAGCAATGGGAGTAGGCCTCTGTTTCTAGAGGAGGAATTCCGAGATAAATGAATTTTAGAATGTTGTCATTTGGGGTTGTCTTCAACAAGCAGTGCTCTATTCCAGGCATTTAATAATTACTCAACAAATACTTTGTTGCTTAATTACAATATTATTGGAGATTTAAAATGACCTTGTTTTCTTGCGTCCTGTAAGAGAGAATTCTGCATACAGATTCTTCTTAAGGAACAAAAAAATAAGGCTGGGTAGCATAGCCCAGCACTTTCTTGTGAACTCTGCACTCCGTATCCCTGACTACCTAGGTGCATTCCGAGTACTCTATAACTCAGTATCCCCTTACTGTTTTATATAATATACTCTCATTATGAATATAGAGCATGGACATCTTAGGAGTGAATGAACATGTTTACTTGTAGTACTGCTTTATTTGTGATTTGGAATTTAGCCATTACCTTTTTCCACCTCATTGACCCCGTTAATCAAGAATTGACTGCATAGATATTTCAGTTGGAAAAGTTAACTGCTTCCAAACCATAGAGATGCCGCCTCTGAATGACTTCAAACACTAATTTCAAGGATCAAAGAGTGTCTGGGCCAGTCAAGCCCTCCTTGAACAATAGAGGTCAGTCCACTGTGGTGGTGCTGTCTTGTGGTTCTCTGACTTGTCTGGACGTCATAAAGCTGGAGCCAGAACCCAGACATTATGCCTGCTTCAGAGAAATTCTAAGTATAAATTAGTCAGAAATTAAGTATATCCCATTTGGCAAGGGCATGACAAACATCCCAGAGTCTCAAATATATTTAAATGCCATAAATGGTGAAATTCGCAGCTCATTAAATATGAGGAAATGATTTAAATAATAAAACTCCAAACTTCAAACTCACTGTTATTTTTTTTTTTTCCCACCTTCAATTTCCAGCCAGGAAATCGTGTCATAGAAAAACAATCTGTGGTTGGATGCTCTGCTGCCAAAAGAGTACATTAAAGTTATCTTAAACTAATTCCTTTAAATGAGTGTCTAACTGATTCTTTAAAACCTCTGAGGGAGATTCTGTAAACTCCTTTGGTAAACGCTAGCAATGCTTGAGTGACCTTGCAGTTAAAAGGGGCTTCCTAATATTTGAACTTAACCTCCTTGCCGACTACCATGAGTTTGTTTTTGTGCCTGTTAGAGATGGAAAAGATCTGTCTTGCGTCTACATGGGAAATACTTGAAACAATACTTCTGCGTTTACTAAGGTATTTCTTGGAATAGCTTTTTTTCCCTTATTCTTTTAAATAGTTTGTAGGATTAGCCCTTTAATCTGTTCATGTAGGATTCTTGTTAAATTATATTTTTGATATGTGATTGTTGAGTCGTAGTAACCTTTATGGTGAAGTGTTTTAGAGGAATCTGAGGGCCTTTTCTATCTCGAGACTTTTTAAAGATTGTGAAGGATGGGGGTTATTCAGTAAATCTCATTTTACCCTAAATGTTCTAACTCTGTTTCTTGGACTATAAATAGTGTGGATAAAATTTGGAGAAGTCTACAAACTTTCCACTGACTTTATTAGACCAGTGTTTTCCACTGGTTATTCCTGAGGGGCAGGTCAGATCTGATATGAGGTTGGCTCAGCATAAATACTGTGTATACTGACTAACCGTGAGAATGAAAGCCATTAGAAGAGAAATGACAGAAATGTGTAGGCTTGAAAGAATGTTTTGGAATTCATACCATGGCTGCCCATTTAATCTCAATGTTCCTTAGAGGAATTTATGCATTCTTGAAGTTTTCTATACCACTTGCAGATTATAGATTCCCAGATTTTTTTTTTAGGGGGGAAATCTAAAAACATTTCCAAAATACATATGTTTTAGAAAGAGGACATATTTCCAAAATATGAATGTTTCAGAGTGGTCAAAGATATACAAAATGAAGTCTCCATAATATCCAGCAATTAGCAGTTGGTTGAGATATGGCAAAGCTGTAGTGATTTCAGAGGACAGCTGGTGGGCACGAAACCTGGCTGTGGTTGGGTGTAAGAGTGTAAGGAGGAAAAAGGATAGCGAATTTGAACATGGTTGTAGATAGAATGGGAGGCAAGAGGGAAAATCAGGGAGTTGAGATTCACTCAAATTCTCTGATTTTTTTTTTAAGAAGAATTCTACTTGCAAGACAATAGGGAAGGTGTCATTCACATTCTGCTTCCCTCCCTTTCTCAGCTCTGGATCAGATGAACGTATGCATGTATGCATGTATTTATTTCCTTGAAAGGCATAATTGGAAGAATTGAAAAGAACATCAGCCACAGTTTAGATTTTTACAGATTGTGGACAAAAAAGGGGAAGGCTTTGACACCCAGGATTATTTATTGAAGGGAATTACCTTGTAGCAAGGTCAATTAAACTTGAGTATTTATTATGTGTAAGACACTGTGCCTGGCACCAGGATAATGAACATGCCCTCAAAGAGGAAACTATCTTTGGACTTCAATCTCTACTGCAGTTCAGTTTAATGAAGTGACTCTTATTTAAGTCCCCCATACAATGACCCATGTAGGAAATTTCTTTCAGGATTCGGTATTAGCATTAACCTTGTCTTCCTTGAGAAATATGATTTGTATTTTTTTTTTGTATAGTAATAATAGATAACATATATCTCCTGAGTGTCCAGGGACTATGCTAAACATTTCATCCACATTTTCTTTTTTTAAAAAGGATAAAGCTTTTGATGTAAAATAATATAAAACATTTTATATAATAAAATAGACAAATTAATTAATTATTTTTCTCAAAAAGGGATTATATATTTGCCCAAAATGGCTTATGGCCAGACCATTGTATTGGTAGAGGCTTTAAAATTTAAGGAAATATATTGTCTATGATACTTTTAGCATCAGTAATGAATGTACTTTCCAAGAACCTTTCATTTCCTTTTTATTGGTGTGTTATAATTATACCTAACAGTGGGATTTGTTGTTATATCATCATACGTGCACACAACATAACAGTATAATTTGATCAATTTTATTCTCTAGTCCCTCCCCTTTTCCTTCTCTCCTCCTTCCCTCTGGTCTCCTTCCTTTATAGTGTCTCCCTTCTATTTTCATGAGATTTACACACACCCTCCATGTAAATACTTTTTCCCTTTTTTCTCTAGCTTCCACATATGAGAGAAAGCATGTGACCCTTGCCATATGAGTCTGGCTCACTTAGCATGATGATCTTTAGTTCCATTCATTTACTTTAGTTACACTCATTCTTCTTTATGATGGAATAAAACTCCCCAGTGTATATATACCACATTTTCTTTATCCATTCATCCATGGCCAGATACCTAGAGGCTGGTTCCATAATTTGGTTATTGGGAATTGTTCATGGCTTTAACTCTTCTGGATAAATGCTCACACTCTTGAGTATTTATTGTTATTTATATTCTTGATGGCTGACATTCTAACTGGGGTGAGATAAAAATCTTAGTGTAGTTTTGATTCGCATTTCTCTAATTGCTAAAGAAGTTGAACATTTTTCATATGTTGGCCATTTGTACTTTTTTTGAGAAGTGTCTGTTTAGTTCATTTGCCCATTTATTGATTGGGTTATTTACTTTTTGGGTGTTCAGTTTTTTTGAGTTCTTTTTGTATCTGGATGTTGATCCTCTGTCAGAGGAATAGCAACAAACATTTTTTCCCCATTTCATAGGTTCTCTGTTCATGTTCTTAAGTGTTTCCTTTGCTGTACCGAAGCTTTAGAATTTGATGCCATCCCATTTATTAATTCTGGGTGATATTTTCTGAGCTGTAGGGGTCCTATTGAGGAAGTCATTGTCTGTATCTGTATGTTGGAGTTTTGATCCTTGCATAGTTTCTGATCTAATTCCTACATCTTTTATCCATTTTCAATTGATTTTTGTGCAGGGTGAGAGATAAGAGTCTAGTTTAATTTGTCCACATATGACTATCCAGATTTCCTGGTATCATTTGTTAAAAAAGCTGTCTTTTCTCCAGTGTATGCTTTTGGCACTTTTGTCAAGGATCAGATGACTCTTTCTGTGTGGGTTTGTCCCTATATCTTCTATTTTGCTCCATTGGTGTATGTGTCTGTTTTTATGCCAGTACTGTGCAGGTTTTATTATATCTCTGTAGTATAATTTGAAGTTGGATAATTGTGATGCCTTAAGCATGGCTTTTTTTGGCTTGATTTGCTTTGGCTATTCTGGATCTTTTCTTCTTTCAAATGAATTTTAGGACCATTATTTTTTCTAGTTCTGTGAAGAACTTCATTGGTATTTTGACGTTCACCACACTTTTCTCAGGATATTCCTATAGTGTCTCTTTGAAGAAAGTGCTGTCATCATTCCACTGGTGAGGTTAGGTAACAGACTCTTGAATTTTCCACTCTCTTTTAGCTGCCAGGAAGCTTAAAGCAAAAAAAGCCAAAATCAGCAACTGCACTAACCTCTCCTTAAAAAAATAAAAAAGAAAAGTGGAAAAGAAATTAGGCTTAGACTATAATCACACTTCTTAAACATTCAGTTAGGATGGCTCAATTTCAGTTGAAGGTTGCTGAAAAATATTAGTTGACTTTAATTTTCTACACATTTTTTTCTTCTCTAGACATTCTTCATCATTATAAAAGTTTTTTTTCATCCTTTCTGTGATCAAATATATATTTTTTATAAAGAAATGGGATTAATTTTGTACCTGTATTAGCATTCACATGGGACCATTCTGTTATAATTATGAGTTGGGTTCTGATTTGGTTCTTAGACTTCTGATATTTTCATCAATTAACATACACAAACATTTAATGCAACTTTTGCTTCTTTGGACCAACTTTATTTATTTATGCATATAATAACATTTGCAATCACATAAGATATTTTACATGTCCTTGGGAGGGGGGACTAATAATATGTTTTAGTGAAGAAACTAATAAAAATGTCGATATTTGAAATTTGGAGCAAATCTAATTGTGAGAAAACAATGGATGTTTTATACATTCATTTTCCTTTTAGATTTTTCATCTGAGTAAAGCTTTTCTCTGAATCTTTGAATAGTTTTCCTTGGTAAGATATGGAATTATGAAATAGCTATTTACACAATTAACATAACATTTTGACCCTAGTTTTTATGTGTATAAAATTTCCATTCAGAAATTGTGATGAAAGATTTCATAACACAACCTTTAGGTGACCTTCAGGATATATATCAACTGATTTGGTTAACTGTACTTGGTCAACATGAGTAAATGTGATTTACCACCTAAGAGATTAGGAAATGAATCTTATTTTCCTCATTTGTATTTAATTTTATCAGATGTAATAAGGATGATAATTTATAATACAGAACACTTTCCCATAATGATCATTAATCATTATAGAATAAATGAGGATAAATAACATTTTTGAGTTTTAGTATCAGATGGATTAGATTTTCAAAAAGTTGAGAATAGAGTTAACTTCCTTGAACTTGGGATTTTCCTTATTTAAAATAAGTTGATGATGTTTTTCTCAACTTAGAGTAAGTTGGAAGGCACATGTATGGATTGAATTGTGAATGTTTAACAGAACTGTATTGGCCAACCACTGCTGTACAACAGGGGGGGGGACTGACATGGGTCTCCATGTTACAATTCCAAAATGAATGGCCCATTACTTAGGTCACTCTTCATTAACAAACATTTAATTAACTTTTCATTATAATACTTTGAAATAGCAGTGAAATACATGAATGAATATCTCATTCTATTAATATTTATTGTGTATCCTCTGTATGCAAGTCACATTTTGGACCTTGGGGATAAAATGAATCATCAAACTTAAACCTCTATACTCAAGAGGTTGCTGTTCAATGGGGGAAATCAAATATGTTCACAAAATAATAGAGCCCTAATAATAGGAGTAGATCAAGGACCCTGGGGATCAAGAATTTATAATTCATATCCTTTGCCATATATTCCCCTCACTCTATACCACAGACCTAAGGATCAAAACCCATGGTCTCACATCCCCCGCCCCCAAGCCCTTACAATTTATATCCAGAATCCCCCAAATACTTGATTTGACCAAGTTAAAAGTGATTAGCTATAGAGTCTGAAAAATCACAAAATAGACACAAATAGAAAACCCCTACATAATTATGGTAGAAAACACATTTGAAATATATAACTAGCGTGTTCAACACTGTAACTCCATCACTTCTGCAGTGTCCTGGTGAAATTCTCCTTTTTATTGTTTAAACAATATTTTGTACCTATCCCATAATTTTCAGTCACTTTTAGTTTTTAAATATGTGGTCTGGCCCAATGAGAAGCATTCATTTCTTACACAATCCTTTTCCCCCCAACACCAGCCAGCTTTAGGCCCCAGAGGCACTTTTCCTTTTCTCATTTGAGATTTGAGATGGCAGGATTATGCAGGGATGTGGTTGCCACTGGGTTATCACTTCTTCCCCTTTTTGGGTTTCTAATGGGTCCTGCAGGGGCATTGGAGGAACTGAGGATGGATAGCAGAAATTGCATTTTTATGTTACATAACAGGTTGCCTATGTTGGGAGGAAAGCCTGGCCTTGCATTAGCTCAGTCTGGTTCTGTGCACTGATGGTGGCCTTCCATATGTGGTTTTCCTCTGTAACAATGGTGTGATGTTCTTGGGAAGTATTGGCTTCAAAAAGAGGGGCACTCTGGGTTCCATGATAGGGCTGCAGTGCCAACCTTCTCTCCTAGTGGAAAATATGGCAGGCTCATAGCTCAAGTCTTTACCTTTGTGCTTCTTCACATGATTTCATAGGAATTTCCACGATTGTCCTTGATAGCCTCTGAGGTCCTAAGGAGACTGCATGTGAGGTCTCCTCACTTAAAACACACTGTATGGTGTCCCTGATTGCTTTATTTGAATAGGTGTTTGAGCACACCTATCTAAAGATATTTCTAGTCCAGAGGTGGGCAAAACTATCTAAGCTCATCTGTGTCCCCCTAAAATATATTTCTTTAAAAAGGCCATAATTTTATTCCAATGATAATTCATTGTGGTCCACAGATTTTGTAGCTCTATAGGTAAGCAGCCAGGGAATGAAGCGGTGGCTTCCTTTCCTACAGGCAAGAGATACTTTGGGGTTCCATTTCACTGGTTTTTACACCTACCAGTAGATATTTACTTTTTTAAAAAAATCTTTGTCTTTATATGTACACTGCTTTGTTCAATTTTTTTAAACCTGCCCCTGCCTTTTTGTAGTGTTGGGGATCAGATTCATCCTTACATATACCAGCCCTATCCTGCCCTTTTAAGATTAAAATTGTAAAAAAATAATTTCTTTATGCTATTGTAAGCCATTTATTTATTTATATTATTATTTTTAATGTCTGAAAAATGTTAGAAATTTAACTAAGTGTGATGGCGCATACCTGTAATCCCAGTGGCTTGGGAGGCTGAGGTAGGAGATCTCAAATTCGAAGCCAGCCTCAGAAACTTATTGAGGCCATAAGCAACTTGGTGAGACCCTGTCTCAAAATAAATTATAAACAGAGCTGGGGACATGGCTCAGTGGTTGAGTGCCCCTGGGTTCAATTCCTGGTACAAACAAACAAAAAACCCAAAACAAACAAACAAACAAACAAAAAACCCAAACAAATTTATTCAAGGATCATCCATGACTATAAGCAGAGCATACTTGAGGATAGTTACAAGATTGTTATTGAAAGCTATTTATAAAAAGAATTTTCATTGAGGAAAATAATTTTCATTGTGTATTTGCCATTTCACATTTCACTTCATTGACCATTCACTTACTTAATTGTGATAATTTTGGGTCATTTGGATGGTTTCAGATGGAAATGTTTTAAATAATACTAAAGAAGAATATCTTTGAGCATGAATGTTTTGCTCCTCTACATTGGATTTTTCCATTTGTTTGAGAGGCAATAACTACTTAGGGAATGATAGATAGCAAGCTACTGAGCTTGTTTCTGGGAACCATTGAAAACATTTTGTAGTGAATATAATTTGGTATTGGTTATGTTTTCTAAATGGTATCTACTCTGATCCTGGAAGAGATCTTCAAACTTTCTCTTTTGGTTGTAGCTGGTTTCTGTCTCTAAGCTTATTTTCAGTGGAATATTTTTTATCATTTAATATTTTATTTTCATGGTTTGGCAGCAAGGGATATATTTATTTCTGCTTTGAGAATTTGGCAAAAACTTTCTGAAGATCTCATAATCATGCCAGCCAATTTACAGTCTCTGTGATCCAAGACCGTGATCACTTCCCTGAATTCTAACAATGTGGTAAATTTTCAGGAGCTTCATGAATGCCTTTCCTGGAAAACTTGTTAGAAGCCCCTGATTAGACTTCTTCCTTTTAATGAGTTCTTCTAACAGTATAGTTTTAAAAATCTATCCTTTTTTGGGAATAGACCCCAAATGCTATTTTATTTAATAAATGCTTCCTTGTTAGAGTGTAAATTAAATGAAACAAAATATTATTCTTATGTTCTCATGATACCACAGGTGGGCCAGGTGTGTCAAGGTGTGGGCCAGGAAGCTAAGAAACTGAGCAGAAAGAACATATTTGTGGAGCATGAACTCGCAGCAGTTATGTCTGAAGCGGACAGCTACCAGAATGGCCCTGTTACTACTCTCTCCTCTTTATAGCTGGAGGGACAAAAAGGGAGGTTCCTAAACACTGAATGTGAGCAAGTAGATTTCTCACAGCAGATATCTACTATTAAAAGTGATTAGAAAAACTAACCCAAGAGTATCTTTGCTGTTGAATTCCTTTGCAGTCACTTCCTGAGGACTCACATTCACAAGGTGGTGCATTCCTGGTAATGAAATGTAGATGCAGGCTTCATTACGTAGCTCAGCATCAGCTAGAATCGAATTTGCTGTTGGAGCAGACCAAACTCCAATGGGCCAGGTTACAGTATGGATGGACAAAGCCTAGAAGATACCTGGCCTAAAGTGCCTCCATTAGTGAGTCTGCTGAATAAGGGGATATTACCGTGGGCATGTGTAGTGAATAGCAAGAGCCTGATAATTCAGACCTTCAGTCAGGATATTTGGCTAATGTCATTTCCTAGGACTGGTGGGGGGATAAAATAATAGGAATTGTGCAACAGCAGGCTGGGTCCTCAGGGAGGAGAGGTTACTAAAAGAATGAACAGGAGGCATAATAGGAAAAAAACTGCAGGAAATTGGAATAATCAACATCATGGCCCGAGCCCAGAAAACTAAGCAGGTTGTTTGCTCAGGATAACTTTGTGTTTCTTTTTAGGGAAATGAAACAGGGAAGGAGAAACCCAAACTCAGCTGTATTGTGAGAACTTTGGTGGATCACATAAGTCTCTTCAGTTGATGGGGAATTATCTCTTTTTTTTTTCCCCTCCCAGTGCTTGGGACAAATCTATGGCCATCTGCATGCTAGGCAAGGACTATAATACTATAATACTGAGCTACATTCTCAGTCCTTTTCATGTTATTTTTTAAATTTTTTTTTTTATATTTTTGGTACTAGAGATTGAACCTAGGGATGCCATAGCCCTAGCTCTTTTTAAGTTAATTTTAATTTTAGGACAGAGTCTCACTAAGTTGCTTAGGGCCTTGCTAAATTGCTGAGGCATGAATTGAACTTGCGATCCTCCTACCTCAGTCCCTGAAGCCATGGGATTACAGAAGTATACCACTGTGGCTGATATTCATTTGATTTTTTTTTTTTGATACTGGGGATTGAACTTGGGGCACTAAACTCAGGGCCACATCCCTAGTCCTATTTTGTATTTTATTTAGAGACAGGGTTTCATTGAGTTGCTTAGCACCTCGCCATTGCCGAAGCTGGTTTTGAATTCAAGGCCATCCTGCCTCAACCTCCTGAGCCTCTGGGATTACAGGTGTATGCCACTGCACCCAGCTTCATTTGATTTTGATAGGCTAAATAAACCATATGATTTATGAGTTTACTATATGCTTGCAATGTAATGGCTATACAAATAGTTGTACTGCATTGTTAAAAAAAATAATGACAAGAAAAGTCTGTGCCTGCTCAGTACAGATGCAATTAAAAATTCAGTTGAATCCACAGAAGTGGAACTGTGATGTACACTGGGCTGACTGTATATCAGAATCAGGCTGACACAGAAGTGATGTCAGAAATCCAATTGCGGACACTGTAGTTTGCCTTCTTTTTTTTTAAAATTTTTTTATTGTTGGTTGTTCAAAACATTACAAATTTCTTGACATATCATATTCCACACTTTGATTCAAGTGGGTTATGAACTCCCACCTTCACCCCATACACAGATTGCAGAATCACATCAGTTACACATCTATTGATTTACATATTGCCATACTAGTGTCTGTTGTGCTCCGCTGCCTTTCCCATCCTGCACCCTCCCCCCTCCCCACCTCTCCCCTCCCCTCCCCTCCTCTCTCTCTACCCCCTCCACTGTATAACCCTGAGGGTCTCCTTCCATTTCCATGCAATTTCCCTTCTCTCTCCCTTTCCCTCCCACCTCTCATCCCTGTTAAATGTTAATCTTCTTCTCCTGCTCTTCATCCCTACTCTGATCTTAGTTACTCTCCTTATATCAAAGAAGACATTTGGCATTTGTTTTTTAGGGATTGGCTAGCTTCACTTAGCATAATCTGCTCTAATGCCATCCATTTCCCTGCAAATTCTATGATTTTGTCATTTTTTAATGCAGAGTAATACTCCATTGTGTATAAATGCCACATTTTTTTTATCCATTCGTCTATTGAAGGGCATCTAGGTTGGTTCCACAGTCTTGCTATTGTGAATTGTGCTGCTATGAACGTCGATGTAGCAGTGTCCCTGTAGCATGCTCTTTTTAGGTCTTTAGGGAATAGACCAAGAAGGGGAATAGCTGGGTCAAATGGTGGCTCCATTCCCAGCTTTCCAAGAAATCTCCATACTGCTTTCCAAATTGGCTGCACCAATCTGCAGTCCCACCAGCAATGTACAAGTGTACCCTTTTCCCCACATCCTCGCCAGCACTTATTGTTGTTTGACTTCCTAATGGCTGCCAATCTTACTGGAGTGAGATGGTATCTTAGGGTAGTTTTGATTTGCATTTCTCTGACAGCTAGAGATGGTGAGCATTTTTTCATGTACTTGTTGATTGACTGTATGTCCTCCTCTGAGAAGTGTCTGTTCAGGTCCTTGGCCCATTTGTTGATTGGGTTGTTTGTTCTCTTATTGTCTAATTTTTTGAGTTCTTTGTATACTCTGGATATTAGGGCTCTATCTGAAGTGTGAGGAGTAAAGATTTGTTCCCAGGGTGTAGGTTCCCTATTTACCTCTCTTATTGTATCTTTTGCTGAGAAAAAACTTTTTAGTTTGAGTAAGTCCCATTTGTTGATTCTAGTTATTAACTTTTGTGCTATGGGTGTCCTATTGAGGAATTTGGAGCCCGACCCCACCGAATGTAGATCGTAGCCAACTTTTTCTTCTATCAGACGGCGTGTCTCTGATTTGATCAAGCTCCTTGATCCATTTTGAATTAACTTTTGTGCATGGCGAGAGAAAGGGATTCAGTTTCATTTTGTTGCATATGGATTTCCAGTTTTCCCAGCACCATTTGTTGAAGATGCTATCCTTCCTCCATTGCATGCTTTTAGCCCCTTTATCAAGTATAAGATAGTTGTAGTTTTGTGGATTGGTTTCTGTGTCCTCTATTCTGTACCATTGGTCCACCCGCCTGTTTTGGTACCAGTACCATGCTGTTTTTGTTACTATTGCTCTGTAGTATAGTTTGAAGTCTGGTATCGCTATACTGCCTGATTCACACTTCTTGCTTAGCATTGTTTTTGCTATTCTGGGTCTTTTATTTTTCCATATGAATTTCATGATTGCTTTCTCTATTTCTACAAAAAAATGCTGTTGGGATTTTGATTGGCATTGCATTAAGCCTATAGAGAACTTTTGGTAATATCGCCATTTTGATGATGTTAGTTCTGCCTATCCATGAACAGGGTATATTTTTCCATCTTCTAAGATCTTCTTCTATTTCTCTCTTTAGGGTTCTGTAGTTTTCATTGTATAAGTCTTTCACCTCTTTTGTTAGGTTTATTCCCAAGTATTTTATTTTTTTTGAAGATATTGTGAATGGAGTGGTTGTCCTCATTTCCATTTCAGAGGATTTGTCGCTGATATACAGGAATGCCTTTGATTTATGCGTGTTGATTTTATATCCTGCCACTTTGCTGAATTCATTTATTAGCTCTAATAGTTTCTTTGTAGAGCCTTTTGGGTCTGCTAGGTATAGAATCATATCATCTGCAAATAGTGATGATTTAAGTTCTTCTTTTCCTATTTTTATGCCTTTAATTTCTTTCGTCTGTCTAATTGCTCTGGCCAGTGTTTCGAGAACTGTGTTGAACAGAAGTGGAGAGAGAGGTCATCCCTGTCTTGTTCCAGATTTTAGAGGGAATGCCTTCAGTTTTTCTCCATTCAGAATGATGCTATCCTGAGGCTTAGCATAGATTGCTTTTACAATATTGAGGTATGTTCCTGTTATCCCTAGTTTTTCTAGAGTTTTGAACATAAAGGGATGCTGTACTTTGTCGAATGCTTTT
The DNA here is from genome assembly GCF_021218885.2 of Marmota monax. Classification (NCBI taxonomy): domain Eukaryota; kingdom Metazoa; phylum Chordata; class Mammalia; order Rodentia; family Sciuridae; genus Marmota; species Marmota monax. The sequence goes on from NW_026695227.1 coordinate 7,905,802, forward strand.
TCCGCATCTATCGAGATGATCATATGGTTCTTATCTTTAAGTCTATTGATGTGGTGAATAACATTTATTGATTTCCGTATATTGAACCAGCCTTGCATCCCAGGGATGAATCCTACTTGATCATGGTGTACATTTTTTTGGATATGTTTTTGTATCCGATTCGCCAGAATTTTATTGAGGATTTTTGCATCTAGGTTCATTAGAGATATTGGTCTGTAGTTTTCTTTCTTTGAAGTGTCTTTGTCTGGTTTAGGTATCAGGGTGATGTTGGCCTCATAGAATGAATTTGGAAGTTCTCCCTCCTTTTCTATTTCCTGAAGTAGCTTGAAAAGTATTGGTATTAGTTCTTCTTTAAAGGTTTTGTAAAATTCTGCTGTATACCCATCCGGACCTGGGCTTTTCTTAGTTGGTAGTCTTTTTATGGTTTCTTCTATTTCCTCAATTGATATTGGTCTGTTTAGGTTTTCTATATCCTCCTGACTCAATCTGGGCAGATCATATGACTTAAGAAATTTATCTATGCCTTCACTATCTTCTAATTTATTGGAGTATAAGGATTCAAAATAGTTTTTGATTATCTTCTGTATTTCTGAAGTGTCTGTTGTGATATTGCCTTTTTCATCCTGTATGCTAGTAATTTGAGTTCTCTCTCTTCTTCTCTTCGCTAGCATGGCTAAGGGTCTGTCGATTTTGTTTATTTTTTCAAAGAACCAACTTTTAGTTTTGTCAATTTTTTCATTTGTTTCTTTTGTTTTGATTTCATTAATTTCAGCTCTGATTTTAATTATTTCTTGCCTTCTACTTCTTTTGCTGTTGTTTTGCTCTTCTTTTTCAAGGATTTTGAGATGAAGTATGAGATCATTTATTTGTTGGTTTTTTCTTTTTTTAAGGAATGAACTCCAAGCAATGAATTTTCCTCTTAGAACTGCTTTCAATGTGTCCCATAGATTCCGATATGTTGTGTCTGTGTTTTCATTTATCTCTAAGAATTTTTTAATTTCCTCCTTGATGTCTTCTATAACCCATTGATCATTCAGTAACCTATTGTTCATTCTCCAATTGATGTATGCTTTTTCCTTCCTTCTTTTATCGTTGATTTTCAATTTCATTCCATTATGATCAGATAAGATGCATGGTATTATCTCTACTCCTTTATATTGTCTAAGAGTTGCCCTGTGACATAATATATGATCTATTTTTGAGAAGGATCCATGTGCTGCTGAGAAAAAAGTGTAACTGCTTGATGTTGGGTGGTATACTCTATATATGTCAATTAGGTCTAGGTTATTAATAGTGTTATTGAGTTCTATAGTTTCCTTATTCAACTTTTGTTTGGAAGATCTGTCCAGTGGCGAGAGAGGTGTGTTGAAGTCTCCCATGATTATGGTGTGGTGGTCTATTAGACTCTTGAACTTGAGAAGAGTTTGTTTGACGAACATAGCTGCACCATTGTTTGGGGCATAAATATTTATGATTGTTATGTCTTGTTGGTGTATGGTTCCCTTAAGCAGTATGTAGTGTCCCTCTTTATCTCTTTTGATTAACTTTGGCTTGAAATCTATTTTATTTGATATGAGTATGGACACGCCTGCTTGTTTCCGAAGTCCATATGAGTGATATGATTTTTCCCAACCTTTCACCTTCAGCCTATGTATGTCTTTTCCTATCAAATGCGTCTCCTGTAGGCAGCATATTGTTGGGTCTTGTTTTGTGATCCATTCTACTAGCCTGTGTCTCTTAACTGGTGAGTTTAAGCCATTAACATTTAGGGTTATTATTGAGATATGGGTTGTTCTTCCAGCCATATTTGTTTATTTCTGTTACTAAACATTGTTTGTTTTCCTCTTTGATTATTCCCCCCCCCCTTTACTGTCCTACCTCCCACTGTTGGTTTTCATTGTTATTTTCCATTTCCTCTTCCTGTAATGCTTTGGCGAGGATGTTTTGAAGAGATGGTTTTCTAGCTGCAAATTCTTTAAACTTTTGTTTATCGTGGAAGGTTTTAATTTCATTCTCCATCCTGAAGCTTAATTTCGCTGGATACACAATTCTTGGTTGGAACCCATTTTCTTTCAGTGTTTGAAATATGTTATTCCAGGATCTTCTAGCTTTCAGAGTCTGTGTTGAAAGATCAGCTGTTATCCTGATTGGCTTACCCCTAAATGTAATCTGCCTCCTTTCTCTTGTAGCTTTTAAAATTCTCTCCTTATTCTGTATGTTGGGCATCTTCATTATAATGTGTCTAGGTGTGGATCTCTTATGATTTTGCACATTCGGCGTCCTGTAGGCTTCTAGGATTTGGGATTCTGTCTCATTCTTCAAGTCTGGGAAGTTTTCTTGTATTATTTCATTGAATAGACTGCTCATTCCTTTGGTTTGGAGCTCTGTACCTTCCTGTATCCCAATGACTCTTAAGTTTGGTCTCTTAATGTTATCCCATATTTCTTGGATGTTCTGCTCATGGTTTCTTAACAGTCTTGCTGAGCTGTCTATGTTCTTTTCCAGTTGAAATACTTTGTCTTCATTGTCTGATGTTCTATCTTCTAAGTGTTCTACTCTGCTGGTAGTATTCTCCATTGAGTTTTTAAGTTGGTTTATTGCTTCGTGCATTTCTAGGATTTCTGTTTGTCTGTTTTTTATAACCTCTATCTCCCTGTATAGTTGATCCTTTGCTTCCTGGATTTGTTTGTGTAATTCATTGTCGAAGTGATCTTTCATTGTCTGATTTTGCTGTCTAATGTCTTCCTTGATACTCCAGATCATCTGAAGCATGTATATCCTGAATTCTTTATCTGACATTCCATCTGCTGCAGCTGATACCTCTTCTAAAGTTGTGTTGACCTGCATTGCTTGTGGTCCTTTCTTTCCTTGTCTTTTCATACTGCTTGCGTATCTTTCCTGGAGGCGCGGGCGGCGGCTCTGCTCTCTCCTTATTCCAATTGGGGTGTCGTGGCTACCACACCGGCAGGTCACTGGGCCTGTTCTGGGCGCTGGCGGCAGCTCTGTTCTGCCCCTACTCCAATTGGGGTGACGAGTGTACCACGCCGGCAGGCCACCGGGCCTGATCCGCCGGTCGGTTGCAGGTTTGCCTACCCTGCAGGCGCGGGCGGCGGCTCTACTCTGCCCCTACTCCAAATGGGGTGACGTGTCTGTCGTACCGGCAGGCCACTGGGCCTGTGCCGCTGGTCGGTCGCAGATCTGCCCACCTTTCGGGCACGGGTGGCGGCTCTGCTCTGCCCCTACTCCTATTGGGGTGTCGTGACTACCCCGCCTGCAGGTCGCTGGGCCTGTTCCTGGCAAGGGAGGCGACTCTGCTCTGCCCCTACTCCAATTAGGGTGGTGTGTGTACCACGCCGGCAGGCTCCTGGGCCTGATCCGCCGGTCTGTCGCAGGTCTGCCTACCTTGGAGGCGCGGGCAGCGTATCTGCCCTGCCCCTCCTACCACGCCCATGTACCACTGGGTCGCAGGTCTGCCCACCTTGTGGGTGCGGGTGGCGGCTCCGCTCCGCCCCCTCTCCAATTGGAGTCACGCGGTCACCATGCTGGCGAGCCGCTGGGCCTTCTCCGGGCGCTGGCGGCGGCCCGGCTCCTCCCCTCTGGCTCGACGACAAATTGAGGAGACTCGGGTGTCTGTGCCTCACCCCCCCTACCAGGAGACCAACTGTTTCTGTCGCCGCTAGTATTGATGAAGTTCTCTCCTCCACCGCTTTCTGCTGACATCAGATCTCTGCCATGTTGGTATCCTATGCGAATGGCAGCATTTCGTTCCCCTTGCCGGGCAACCAAAGCAACGGGTGAGTCCTGACCGGCTCTCAGCAGGACCCGGACCGAGAAGCAGTTTCCGTGGGCTCCTAGCCCTGGGCCAGGGCAGTTCTGGGAGCCGGAACTCGGCCACTCCGTGCTCGGTGTAAGCTCCGATAAGAGTAGGCTCCAAGAAGCAGTCCCGCGGGCTCAGTTCCAGGAGCCGGAATTCGGCCGCTTAGTGCTTGGTGTATGCTCTGATAGGAGCAGGGTCCAAGAAGCAGCCTCTGCAGGCTCCCCAGCCCTGGGCCAGGGCGGTTCCGGGACGGTTCCTGGAGCCGGAACTCGGCCGCCCCGCGCTCGGTGTTCGCTCCGATAAGATCAGGTTCTAAGAAGCACCCAGGCACTGAACCCTAGCAATCTGTCTGCAAGCTGCAGGTGAATTGCAGCCTGAAATTACCTGTTCTATGGCTGAATGAGCTGCGGTCAGTCGAAAACAGGGATGGTGACATCAGCTTTCCAACATGGTGGCTGCTGGCCTCCTCTGTGGTCTGACCGGTGTGGAGAACCGAGATGGACCGCTTCCTTCCCCCGTCTCGAACCCAGAATTCAGCCCTGAGTACGGTGCTTGCACGGCTGGCAGAAACTGCAGCGCTGTATCCCTGCGTCGCTATCTCCTCGTTTCCGTTTGCCTTCTTTAACAGAAACATGAAGGTGCTTTAGCCAAGGTTGGACCAGACATGTTGATGAAGCATCCCTCTCTTACTAAAACCTCTTATCCATCTACAATCCTTAGTTTATACTCAGAATCTGAATTTCACAATTGCAATTCACAAGGTGTTGGGACAGCACATACCCTGACATGACTATTCCAGAGTAAGATATTTGGAAAACAAAGTTATAAAAGGAGGCCTTTGCTAAGTAAAAGTGGGAAGGGTAAGTAGAATTGGAAGGGGGTCCAGGGAGAGTGGAAAATACGTTTGTGGGCTCTCCAGCTGGCATGGTGTGGATGTCTACTGTGACCACCACTTTGCCCATGCTTCCTGCTGGCCTGCATAGATGCAGATCATGACGTAAGTACTAACTAAATTTTAAGAGATGGCAAGGAGAAAGTAAATACCTCACAAAATGCAAAACAAGCAGTAAGTATATGAAAGACAAGATAAAGTATTTGAATATTCCAGAGAAAAATCTAGAAAAAACATGAAAATATTTATAGGATTTTAAAATAAGATGAATAAAAGAAAAAAAAGATGAATAAAAGACTTAAGAGAAAAAGTTAAAAGGAATGGCTGAATCATATTTAAAAAAATAAAGATAAATAAATCTGATAGGGAAAAAAGAGGGAAAAAGGCTGATAAGAAAAGGAACAAAAATGCTTTAAAAATGTGATTTAAAATAAAAGACAAATAAAAGCAAAAAACTTGAAGATAAGATGGATGGTAGACATAAAACAGGAAAAGTAAAGTGATATGCTTGAGCTATAAACTAAAACAATGCTGAGATGTTTTTCAAAAGATAAATAAAGTAAAGTAAACAAACAAACAAACAAACACTTGAGCAGCTGCTGGAAGCCAGCGAGTGGCAGGAGTCCTTAACAGAATTCTGAGTTGGAAATGATTCTGCATAGTGTGAGGCCCAATGTAATAAACTCCCTAATGGGCCGAGATGAGAGATGATATATCTGTCTATCTACATCTGTGCTCTTAGAATCATGCTCTCAGCACACAGTAGGCACCAGAGCCCATGTCAGGATTGCTGGACAATTAGGAGCACTGAGCAGGGCCCTGGGGGCTGATAGCTTTAGCTTCAGCCATGTGTGGGCTCCTGGGTCTGCAAACTCCATTGTGGATTTAGGTAAAGTAGATGTAGTTAATCCTTGATCATCCAGGGTTATGGACGAAAGCACTAGTTTATGTATTTTAAAATAATTTATACTTGGCTTTTAGACTATGGGGTTTTTTAATTAAAAAAAAAATTCCCTTATCCCTCTGCTTATCTCTCCTTAGGTCACTACTGTTATCACTTTTCTGTGTGTCCTTCTAATCTTGATCTATAAATTGATTCAGTCATACATATATACTTACAGGATTTTATACATACACTATAGTCATAGCTAACAAAATGTTTACCACATTCTAACTATGGACTATATTGAGTCACGAGCTTTATGTGCATCCACTCCATTTCTATAGCATTATCATTTTGATTTTATAGATGAAGAAAGTGAGGCAAATGGGATTAAGTAGCTTGTCCAAGGCCCCCCTGCCAACGAAAAATGGAAACAGGATTTGCCTTTAGGGTTCTTGGTAAGCATTACGGTGAATTTCTGCTTCACTAATTGAGATCGCTTTATACCAACTTTCTGAAACTTAGTTTCACCAATCATGGAGCTCTTCAACATGGTCATATATAGATCTGATCCATTCGTTAAATTTTGTGGCATTCTGCTGTGTATCAAAATTTAATTATTTCTTTACTATGAGCACTTAGATAATTCTCAGTTTTGATTGCTGGACACATTTCCTTTAGAGGGTCTTTATTGAGTACCAGGTAGGTGCGAGGTCGTCCTCTTGGTGTCAGATAACCAGCAGTGAACAAAGCAAAAACCCTGCTGTCGCAGCATCTATTTTCTAGTTGTGGAAATAGACATAATCCAGTGAATGTATTGCCTGCAGCAAAACAAGAAAATTGTCATCTCATGATAGAGGACACTGAAGAGGGACAGAGCAGAGTAAAGGAATAGGTAGTGGAAGGGGTGCCATTTTATATGATGTAACAAGGTGATTGATCACCACTCTTTCCCCCTATTAAATTTTTTTTAAAAAATAATTATAGACCCTCAAGAAAACACAAAAGACTACAAATAGGTCGCAGGTACATTTTACCCTGATTACCTGATGATAATATCTTACATAATCATAGAATGTAAGATGTGAGGAAATTGACCTTGGCATAGTCTATAGAACTTTATTCAAATTTCATCAGTTTTTGATACACAGTCATGGGGCATGTGTGTATTTCTGTGCAGCCTTATTAAATGTAGAGATTGTTGTCACATGAATGAAACCTAAAGGAATGAAAAGTAAGATCAGGGCCTGTCTGGATGTAAAGTCCTTCAGGCAGATGGTCTAGTATGTGCAAAGGCCCTAAGACAGGTGGGAAGCCAGTGAGGCTAAAGAGGAACTTTGTGGGGTGGGGTGTTGGGCTTGATCAAAAGGAAATGGGATGGGGGGAGGTCAAACCATGCATTTTTTTTGTACTGGGGACTAAATCCAGGGGTGTTTAACCACTGAGACACATCCCCAGTCCTTTTTTATATTTTGTTTAGAAAAAGTGTCTTGCAGAGTTTCTTAGGGCCTCACTTAATTGCTGAGGCTGGCTTTGAACTCATGAACCTCCTGTTTCAGCCTCCCAAGCCCTTGGGATTATAGACCTGTGTCTCCAGGCCCAGCCCATGCAGAGTTTTTAAAGCTACAGTGAAGTCTAATTTTTATCCTGAATGATTTTGATAGCTATTGGAAGGTGACAGAGCCAGATTCCTGTTTTAATTGGATTACTCTGGTTGCCAAGTGGAAGCAGGCCAACTAGTTATGGGTTGATTCTAAGGATTGTTCTCAATTATTCCTGTCTTTCCTAAAAGGGGATTACATATCCCCACCTGCTGCCATTTGATATCCACCCCATGGGAGGGTTACCCCACCATGCCATCCACCTACCTGCACAATTATCTAGCTTAGACCACATGACCTGCTTTTCCAATGACTGTGTGCAGATATGACTTGTGAAGAGCTCTAAGTAAGATCACATGGCTCCGCTCAGCCTCTGGGTTCTATTCTTGACCACAAGAAGAGCAGGATCCTGGAATGAGAAGACATATGAAAAAGAGCCACAGTCTGAAGTAAAGCATCCACTTACACATAACATGATGAGAAGTATTGTATTATTCTAGGCCATTAGGATATCAGAGTCATTTATTATTGCAGCTTAGTTGACTAATGCAGAGGGCTGTTGTCATGAGCCAGATGATGGTGGTTGGACTATGGTGGCAGCTATACTTTCATGCATGTAAATTAGAATTTCTGGGGTATAATTGCTGGGTGGAAGAGCATATGCACTACTGTTAATCTAGTAAAAATCCGTCAGTCCACGTGTGTATCCATTGGTTGTGCAAGAAAGTGCCTGTTTTCTTATGTCATAGCAAACATCTTTTTACATTTTTTCCCAATCTGATGGTAAAAACATATCTGTCATTGTAATGTGTATTTCTATGATTACTGGAGAGATCAAACACCCTTGCATATTTCTTTTTATCTGTTCTTTCAGGTAGACAGATTATACTATGATGTAATCCCAACCTACTTTTCCAGCACTTCTCACATTTTCACCATTATTCTCCAGTTGAATAATATATTTGATTGAATACCTACTGGGTGTCAGGCAGAACCCTGAATATTTTATATACATCTTTTTGTGTGTGTGTGTGTGGGGAGAGGTACCAGGGATTGAACCTAGGGGTGCTTAACCACTGAGTAACACCCCCACCCCCCCTTTTTATTTTGTATTTTGAGACAGGGTCTTGCCAAGTTGCTTAGCACCTTGCTAAATTGCTGAGGATGGCTTTGAACTTAGGTGTGTGCAACTGTGCCCAGCCTACATACATCTTTAAATTTAATTGTCACAACATTGTCATGATATAGATATCAGGACAAGAGCTATTGTTGCTCCTGTTTTTTTTTTTTTTTCCTCCTGGTGCTGTGGATTGAACCCCAGAACTTGTACATGCTAGGCAAGTGCTGTACCACTAAGCCATACCTTCTGCCCCAACTGCCACTTTTAAGCATGAGGAATCTGATGCCTGGCGCTATTATGTGCTTTGCTTCTAGTTATGCAGCTGGTGTTAGAGATGGCTCAACTCAACTCAAGTACTTTTTCTAATGTTCACATTGTCATCTGGGCTAATTTACTCATTATTCCTCAGTCAAACTTTGCTTTCCTTGGCTCTCATTTGCTGAACTATCTTGGTTGGGGGTGATTCTGTGCTGCTCAACTCCTTTCAAATTCTCATCTGCCCTTATAAATCCCTCACATTTTTTCTTAATCATTAAATTCATTAATATGAATTTTTCAGCTGAGAAAAAATATATACTTATGAATCTACTAAAGGATGTTATATAGCTTAGGTAGTAGCCCTGAGCAAGGCACATAGTAGTCATAAAATAACTTGCAAAATCTTCTTGAACAAAACTCTTTTAACATTATTTTATGCAGACTTATAGCCTTTGAATGTATTGCAAAAATTTAGTCCTTGAATGTATTGCAAAAATAAATTAAAATTTTTATTTTATTAATTTATAAAAATAAATTAAAACATTTATTTTATCCCCTTTTCCCAAATTTTTCCACAGTCTTTTCTCAGCAGTCCTTTTTGTAATGTTTTATTTTACCAATTGAATAAGGAAGCCTTTCAAGGTGGCAGTGATTGCCCTGTGTTATATATTAGGAATCTCAGAAGATGCCGATGGGCAAGAAGCCTAAAATAAAACACAAGGGGAGCATAGAGCCCACCCATGCTCACCCACACCTTTCTCTTATATTGAGTTTCTGTGTTATAAAGGATGAACACATTATTGTCACGAGAGTCAAAAGCTATTATAGACTTCAAATAGTTTCTTCTGCCTTGTTTTTTCTACTGAGTAATTTAAAGAACAATATGCTTCTGTCCACATGTACTTTAACTAAGAATGGACAATTAATAAGCTTGATTTTTCTTCTGTGGGAACATACCTGTCTCTAGTAAATTCATAATTCTTCTCCATTCAATTACAGTAGGTCTGATTTCTGCTCATCTCCATTTCTTTGTAGCCTCTACATGTCTCTGAAGATACGCGTGTTCCAACTTAATTTTCCATTGTGGGGAAACAGACAAGTGTGTCTGACACGTACTGAACAGGAAATAAGAAAGCATTTTTATGTGAAGAAAATGTAAGTGCCATCTGAAATCAGGCAAGCAGTTAATTAAAAAGCATCAATCTATGTACATTTGAAGAAGTGGTCCTCCTGGGAAACTGGACCAATCTGGATTTCAGTCAAATCTTATTTCCAACATGCTTAATTTTAAGATTTTTTTGGAGGTTGAATGATTATATACAAGTGTGATAGGATATTTCTTTAAAATTATTGCCATCCCCAAGGTAAGCACTTATTGTTTTGTTTAGATTTCACATAAGGCATTGCACTATGCTTTGGAAATAACACATACAGACTGGAATAACAATTATTTCTTTTTTGAATCTAAGTTCAATATGAATGAAATCTTAGGTTATTATGGTATTTTACTTTATAGATTAGCATGGAAGGCTTTTTTTCAATAATAAAGATAAGCTCTAAAAGAATTTGGATGTTTCACTATTAGGTTACTATAATTTTTTAAAAGAACTAATATTAATTGCATTTTTTTTGCGATCAAAAATGTGAAGAAAAATGCAATAAAATGTTGGTACGTGGCCTTCGCTATTATGAGTCAAATAATGTTCTCACAAACAATGGTAACTTATTTATGTAACTCATTGTTTCTTATAATAACTTTTTAGAATAATTAAGGTAGACTGCATTCAGCACATAAATGTTGTTAGTCGAAAAATTTCTGAAATGTCCTGCAAACTTTCTTTTCTGTTAAGCTTATTGAAGATAAATTAAACCTTTCCAAATGGTTCAGGGAACTCTTGGGAGAATTCATTGTTTTGTGGTTGGAAGATAGTCTAAAGTGTGAATGATAACATCATCATCATCATCATAATCCTAGCTAATACTTGTGATATGTATTATATTGCATGCAGGCAAGCCTTCAAGGATATTAGTTATATTAGCTACTCAATTCATATAACAACACTGTGAAGTACCAGTATCCTCCTCAAGTACAGAAGAGGTAACCCAAGCATTGGTGTTGGAAGGGTTAGTAATTGCCCTTGGGTAGTCCAGATCAGAGGATTCACTTTCAGGCACTCTATCCTTACAGTGTAAAGTCTCAGCCTCACACTTTTTATTATCTAAGATAAGCTCGTGTTCAGGTGTCAAGTTTGAATTTTGGCTTTATTACTTGGATATTGAATGATGGGTAAGTTCTTAGCTTTTCTAAGTTCCAATTTTTCTTTTTAATCTTTAGATGAGGATGCCATTAACATCACAGAGTGTTGCGAAGAGGAAATGAGGCAGTGTAGGCAAAGGGCTTGGCATGTGGGAAGCCAACCATGAAGAGTAACTTCCGTGACTTGTTTTTATTACTTCTATTTTATTAAAAGGTAAGAATTTACACGTGCTCTGTGACATGGGGAACTATTTGCATACCTGAAAAGTACACCTCAGTTGCTAAAAATTTTTAGTCTGTAACTATGGTTTTCTTCCTCATAATTGGTTATCTGCTTCTGCCATGTTCTGATATTGTTTAGTGGTGAAAAATAATATTGAATATGTAATGAATCACACCATCATGTATGATTATATTGCACCAATAAAAAATATGGAGAAAAACATAAGCTCTAGAAAATTCAGCTCCATCATTTACTGATTTGTAGGCAATTTATTCATTTTTCTAAGCCACAGTTTTCCTTCTTTCAAAGGGGGATCTGTATTCTTATTGAAACAATTCCATAAATTTGATAATATGATACTGTCCCTTTGTGATATAAGTAAGAATTTCGAGAAAATATTCTATATCTTAAGATGCCCTCAATATAACCTTCTCAGCATCTGTTTTCTTTTCTTTTATTTCCAAGTTTGTCTACTTACTTCAGCATTTTAAATTTGGTCAGGACAACTCATTCAATATTCCTTCTTATTTTTCCCAAATGCCTGATTGCCTTTGAACACCTCCTTTATTTGTCTTTCATTTTTTAGCACTGGCAGATTTGGTATATTTGTTGCCATCGTTTGGGATGGTTTGGCGGGAAAGGTTTTCCTAAGGGAGAAAGATTTCATATCACCCCACCCCTTTTGTGGGGAAAGCAGGTTGGCTTCTATTACCAGTTTTGACACATTCATATTGTGGAAATTGTTTGCATGTATCAGTTTTTGAAATAGCTAGTTCCACTCTCTATTTTCCTGATTGCTTTTGATTCAGCCAATTTCATTTGGCGCTCTCTCTCTCTCTCTCTCTTCCACTTGTATTAGGAATTTTGTAACTGCAGAAATAATGAGTTGGAAACAATAATTATGTATACCTTTAGAGGAAAACACAGACATACAGATTCAATGTAATTCCTATCAAAATGTCAATGATATTGTGTGCATGTACAAATATGTAACAACAAATCCCATCATTATGTACCATTAAAATGTGGAAAAAATACCAATGACATTCTCCATAGGGCTAGAGAAAATAATTCCACAGTTAATTGGAAACACACACACATACACACACACACACACACACACACAAAGCTTCAATAGCAATCTTGAGCCAAAGAACAAAACAGGAGGCCTTATACCAACTGACTTCAAAACATACTTTAAAGCTGTGGTCACAGAAAGAGCATGATATTGGCTGAAAAACTGACACATGAACCATTGGAACAGAAGTACACCAAGATCTACACATCTACAGCAATTGATTTTCAACAAAGGTGATAAGAACACACATTGGAGAAAGACAGTCTTTTTAATAAATGAAGTTGGGAAAACTGAATATCCACATCGAAAGGATGAAACTAGACCCCTCTCTTTCCCTATATGCAAAAATCAACTTGAAATGAACTAAAGTCTTAAGACCTGAAACTACTAAAAGAAAATAGGGGAAGCGCTTTGGGATATTGGAATGGGTAGGATTTTTGGGCAAAATCCCCAAAACATAGGGAACAAAAGGAAAAATAGACAAATGTGATTACATCAAATAAAAAGCTTCGACACATCAAAGAAAACAACAGAGCAAAAAAAAAAAAAAAAAAAAAAAAAAAACAAAACCAAAAAACCCCCAAAACCCCCCAAAAAACCAGCCTACATAATGGGATAAAATGTTTGCAAGTTATACATCCGATAAGGGATAGATATCCAGAGTTAATAAGGAACTCCCAAAACTCAACAGCAAAATTCTGCAAGTAGCACAGTTTAAAAATGGGCAATAGATCGAAATAGACATTTCTAAAAGAAGGTATATAAATTCTGACAGGTATATGAAAAAAATTCTCAATATCACTAATCATCACTTCACCCTGTAAAAACAGCAATTATCAAAAAGACTAAAGAGAGTAGGTGCTGGAAAGGATGTGGAAAAAAGGGAAGCCTTCCACACTGAGGATAGGAATATGAATCAATTCAGCCATTATGCAAAATGGTATGGAGATTCCTAAAAATACAGCACTAAACATACAGCAGTGAATGATCCAACAATCCCATTACTGTGTATATGTCCAAAGGAAACCAAATCAGTATGTTGAAGGGGCAGCTGCACTCCCATGTCCATCACAGCACTCTTACAATAACTAAGAAATAAAAACAAGCTCAGTGTCTGTCAGTTGATGAATAGATAAAGAAGATGGGGCACATAGATAGGTTAATATTCAGCCACAAAAATGAATGAAATCCTATCATTTGGGGCAACGTGGATGTAACTGGAAATCATTGTAAGGGAAGTAAGCCAGGCACAGGAAAATAAGTACTGCATGATCTCACTCATGTGGAATCTAAAAAGTTAACCTCATAGAAGATGGGAATAGAATGGTGGTGACCAGAGACTAGGAGAGGAGCGGGGATAGGGAGAGGCTTATCCATGGGTACCAAGTTGTAGTTAGATAGGAACAAGGAGTTCTGGTGTGCTGCTGTGCAGTGGGCGACTACTGAGAACAACAATGTGCTGTACATTTCAAAAAGCTAAAAAAAAAAAGGATTTTGAATATTTTTACCACAAAATGAAAAATATGTGAGGAGCTTAACCTATTTAACCTGATTTAATCATCAGGCAATATATACATATGTCAGGACAGTTCAGAGCCCTTCACTAATATATGTAATATTCATATTTTTGTGTATCAGTTAAAAAAAAGGAAAACACTATATAATTGTGCTTGAACAAATTGTGAAGCATGAAAATGACACGCTTGGGTCAGCTTCTCAGCTCCTTTGTTGCCTATGGTAAAGATCCCTAAGTTTATCAACCCCTCTGGTGCGGCCAGATGAAATGGTACAGAGGACTGTTTTGCAAGGAAACTGCCACCGTAGAAAGAGTCAGGTCATAGGAAGGAGTCATAGATGAGTTTGAAATACAAAATCTATCTCTGTCTTTCACCATTCTAGCATTACTTTTTAAAGAGTTCTCAGATTTTCATATTTTAAAATTCATTTTACTGTTGTTTTAAAACATGACAATTATTTTGTCCATTGACACTTTAGGATTTAGATATTTTAATTAGGTGATAGTTTCATATAGTTAAAAACGAATCCCCCAAACCTTCATTATTAAAGAGATAACAGAAGTCTTACTCTTGCCTGTTTCTCACCAGTCCATTTTCTACTTGCTTTATCTTCTTTTATTAGTTTCTCATATATCCTTCAAATATACAACTATAAGCAAAGATTAACTATATTCATATTTCATCACTTCTTTTTCCAACTTGATTTTTTAATTTAATATATGGTAACATCTTTTCATATTAGTATCTAAGAGATAAGTGGGTCTAACATTGTTTACATGACTGGTCTCATACAGATACACACTGGAGTTATTTCTCATTTTTTTTTGCTTGTATAATTAAAACTGTAGTGAATAACAGGCTACTTGTACCATATAACGTGGGAAGTTTATCTGTAGGATATATTCCCAGAACTGAGATGGCTGGGTAGAGGGAGAATGCATTTGGTAGTGTGATAGTTATGACCAAATGGGCCTCTGAAGAGCATCATATGTGCTGATTAGCAAAGTAGGGGGTGCCTCTTTCCCCTTGGCTTTGGGAGCATATGTTAACAAATGCCAGGCTTTTGACCCTCTTGTAGGTGAGAAGTAGTATAATTATTGTAATTTAAGTTTTTTATTTTGTATGAATGATATCAAGTGTCTTTGTATAGGTTTAAAGATATTAGTTCTTTCCTCTGAATTTCCAGTTGTTTATATATCAAAGAAATTAGATTTTTGTCTGGGATGTCACATAATTTTGTTTCCATTTTGTTACTTGTTTTTTTTTTCTTCACTTAAAGTGTCTAGTAAAGGGCTGGGGATGTGGCGCAAGCGGTAGCATGCTCCCCTGGCATGTGTGCGGCCCGGGTTCGATCCTCAGCACCACATACAAAACAAAGATGTTGTGTCTGCCGAAAACTAAAAAAAATAAATATTAAAATTCTCTCTCTCTCTCTCTCTCTCTCTCTCAAAAAAAGTATCTAGTAGAAGCTTATTATTTTTTATGAAATAAATTTGTCAACTTTCCTTTAATGGATTTTGAATTTTGACAGCTGATTAGAAAGCCTTTTCTCTGCTGAAAGTTATAAAAGATTTTGTCCATGTTTTCTTCTAGTAATTTTATGGTTTGATCTTTTATATATTTAATTTAGATTTTTTGTATATTTAAATTTTATATATTTAAATTTCTTGGATCCAATTCCATCATCTCCCAAATAGTGATTTCTTTTCGTAGCACCATGTATTTTAAAAAAGCTATCTTTTGCCCACTAATAGGAATGCAGTATGTATTTGGGCCAATTTTTGGACTTTCCATTCTGTTCCAGTGGCTTGTATGTCTACTTGCAAACTTATAGCATGCTACTTTACTTTTCATGCCATTCTAAATAGTTTTAAAAGTAGTAGAAGTCTTCCACAGGGTCCCTCATCTCTTTACATGTACATGATTAATATGAATAATGACTATTCAGCAAGGTGCTTTTTTTTTATAGTATCGCTAAATATAGATTGACCATGCTTAAGGAATGAATAGGGTGTTTTTTATTTTTTACTTGATAGAGTATATGTTATATGTGATAGAAAGTAAGGAAGGACAGGATTTCTTTTAAAAAATGTTCTGTTGTTTGACATTTTATATACGTCTTTGATACCTGTTGAATGAAATACTATGACTACAATGAAAATGCTTGTAAAATGCTTGTATGGATATAATTCATTGTCTGTCCTTGGTTCCAGTCCAGTCCTTTTCCTCTTTGTTTATGGTACTGCTGCCAGTGTGACTTGTTTTAAACATGATCATGCCAGTCTCTTATATAAATAGATCAGTGACTATGTGTCAGAGTGAAGCGACCACATGAATGGCAGTTAAGCCACCTAAAAGTCAAATGATTTTCGAGTATTAACTTTGTTTTATAACAGCAGTGTTATGTATGATAAGAAGCAAAATGACCTTTGCCCTTGATCTATAGAGTTTACTACCTAATGGAGAAGACTTAGGCTGACCATGGGATCATACCCAAGTGTGATGTGGCTCTAATACAGCCTTGAGCTCCCTATCTAGGCTTGTCACCTCCTATTACCTGGCTCTCCAGCTATGACAAAATATTCGCAGTTTCTCAAATTAAACCACTCTCACTTATCTCTGTGATTTTGTGTCTGCAACATTTTTCTTGGAATGTCTAGATACATTTGACTGAGTCTTTCCTTACTCCATGGAAGAAGCATTTATTCTGAGAAACTTTCCCATACCCTCTGCTCTTCTTTGCTGCCTCCTTTCCTTTCTTGCTTCCTTCCCTTTTAATATTTATTGTCTGGTATGTGCCATGCTCTATGCTGGAGATACCATGGCGATTCAGAATAGCTGGATCCTTGTTTGCACTGTGTACCAGGCAGTATGCAATCCTGGGTGATGCAAATATAAACAAGCAAGGCTGTTTCCAGGGAAATCACAGTGTGGGGGAGACAGCACACTTTAAAATGTGATAGCAAGTGAAATGCTGGAGATATTTGGAGGGTGTTATTTAACTAAAGACAGCCATTTCAGGAAAGTGTAGGTTCGAGTCAAATGATTCTGGAGAGGTTTCCTGATGTAAATTTTAAAGAAAGATTCGATGTTGACTAATTAAGCAGGGCGAGTATTTGAGAGAGGCATTCTTTAGAAAATTGCATGGATGAAAATTAGGGAGGGAGAACCAGCAACAAGAGCCGTTTTTTTTGAAAGCCATTTTGTGATGGGACTGGAGAGGGAGCAGAGATCTAGTACAGAAGGCTTGAGAGACTGTCAGGGCAGGGAATGATCTGATTTGACACATCCTCCCCAGTGGATACATAGAGGTAAGATCCGAGGAAGGGAGATTGGTCTGGAGAGCTGTTCAGAAGGTGGACATCACAGGACTAGATGTGGAAGTGACTGAGACAAAGGCAGGCTTCAGAAAATCTAGCACGCTGTACAGAAAGCAATGGGATCTGAAATAGTACAGCTAAATAATGAAAGTCAGACAAATCCACCAAATGCCAAAGCCAACTCTGAAAACATTGATGAATAATGTAGTCTTTGGGGGCTTTTAGATGACTGTTCTATGTACTTGTTTATTTTAGAATTTATTGTATGTAGCTGACACTTATTAAGCGATCGCTGTGCATGTGACTGTTTTAAGCAATTGACATGCATGAATGGATTTATTCTCAATAATCCTATGAAGTAAGTAGGTGGCGACTTATTCCCATTTTTATAGATGAGGAAATGGAGGAAAAGGGTAATTAGATGATTTGCATAAAATTCCACAATTAGTAGTGGACCTCGTTTTGGTGGGACCTCAAATGTCATTTTGATCATTGTTGGTGGAATTGCATTCTTAATTTCCTCTTTGTATTGTTCATTGCTGCTGTATAGAAACAAAACTGATTTTTGCAGGTTGATCTTATACCCTGAAACTTTGCAAAATTTGCTTAATAACTATAGTAGTGTGTGTGTGTGTTTGTGTGTGTGTATGTATGTATGTGTGTATGTGTATTTTTATGGGCTACTGCCCTAAATTTTGTTATATTTTTTTCCTTCAAAAATCTGTTGCTATTGATTTAATTTAGAATAGATAAAGTCTTTAAACACATCTTCTGTATTTTTAGAATGCTACAGACGGTATATCTTTTAATTTTACTTCTCACATTGTCTGGCTTGGAGATTTTGTATGTTTAAAAAAGATCTAAAAACAAATCAAGTCTTCAGTAACATTTTCAAGTGCTAAAGAAAAAAGTGTGTTCGAGGCCAACAATGCTGCCATCAATTAAGAACACTGGAAGTTTCTGTGGATTGATTTGTTTTGGTTGGAGAATTATGTAGAGTTAAGGCAATATCAGTTACTCTGATTGAATGACCCTCATCTAATTAGATAGCTTAGGTGGCCCTCTCTTCCTGGCAAATGATGGCTCTGCAAATCTGTTCTTGATTTGAAGGAAATTGTGGCTATTCAATTCTTTTCAGAGTAAAAAAGTAACTTGTTTCCTCTTTCTTCTTCACTAATTTATGGTCCCTTGAAAGGCAGGGTTGACTGTTTTTTCTCCCCAAATGGGTCTCCCCCTGCCTTGTTCCAATTCAATTTTGTGTATGAAAATGAATTTCTTTCCATTTTTATTTTCTGCTCCTAAGACATATGTGGAATTTTAGTGACTGTTAACTTAAGATGCTGAAAGCACATTCCTTTCCCACCATTTTGGTGTCTGACCTATTCCAGTGCTTCCTGCTCTTGCAGCCTTGACCTTAGCCCTTGGTTATGATAGATGTGCAACAAATGGATCACATCAAAGCCTCTCAGTACTCAAAGAGACCTCAGAGGTCATTTTCTGGTGAGAAACTAACCCTCACTCCACATTCCTAGTTTTAGGATTTCAATGCATCTTGCAAATGTCAACTCATAAAGTGCAGTTCGTATTCTGTCTCAACAGAAAGATGGAGACATTCACATCCAAGTCAATGGGAATAAATACCAACTAATTATTTATATTCAGATGCAGAGCTCTGGCTCCTGGATTCTGAAAGATATAGGGAAGAAAAAAGCAGACACCCAAAAAATCACGATTAGGGAGACAGCTTAGGAATCTGGCGTCTTGTCTCTTCTAAAGATGAATCACTGAGCCAACGCAGTGGTATACACCTGTAATCCCAGTGCCTTGGGAGGCTGAAGCAGGAGGATTACAAATTCAAAACTAGCCTCAGCAATTTAGTGAGGCCCTAAGCAACATAGAAATACCCTGTCTCAAAATAAAAATTAAAAGGGGCTAGGAATGCGGCTTAGTGGTTGCGTCCCTTAGTTCAATCCCTGGAACAAAAACAAAAATAAAAGATCTATCACCCAGTTCACAACTAAGGAGCACAAGTTTATTGTACCAAGTTCTTCCTGATAGCATTATGGTTTGGACCCTGTACTCATAAACTCTTATGCAAATGTGTTCAGCGTTCCTAACATCTGTCCCATGTGCTTACTGGTACTGTAGTCTGTGACTCCTCCAGAATATTACATGCATTTTATACCTGATAATTATGTCTGTAGATTCATTTTTGTTGTATCTAATAAGCCTTAAGTGAAAAAATAGTGTTCTTTATATTATTTTAAACTAAAATGTGCATTCAGAAATTCTGGAAAAGTGTTTCTGTGGTTGAGCCCATTGATACTGTTTAATTTGTTTGGTCTTACATCTCATCCTACCTTTAAGATTTTTGTTGAAATGCATTCTGTTGCATTTGAAAACTTCTGTGCCCCTTTTCTACTTTCTCAAGGTTTTCTATATGGTAAGTATAGTTCAGAGAGAATACTTAGTTTTTTAAAAAAATCATGTTTTATAAATGTGCTTTCAATAATTTACATATACTTAGAGTATCTCTGTAAATCTGGGACATTAGTATAAAGGAGAAAAGTTGGATATAATGTATCTATATTTGAAGATAAGTATTTTCCCAAGTGAGTGAATCTCCTAAATGAGTGGAGGAAAGGTCTTTTTATATGTTCCAGCTTACATGGCTCTTTTAGGCCTCAGTTGCCTTTCCAGGTTAAGATGGCCCAGTGAGGCCAGCCATGGTGGACTCTGTCTCTTCCTACCCATGTATTGTGCTTCATGCCTACTCTCTGTGCTTCATGCCTACTCTCTGTGCTTCAAAATTGCTTCCAAGGTAAAGGCCTTGCACTGCTATGAAATGCTCCTTCTTTTCCCATTTTCAGCCTCAGTCTCAGCCTCAACACTTCCTCAGGGACTGATTCTCTATTCTACCTCTCTCTCTGCTCCTCCTTGGTCACTCCCAAAATGACCTGTATATGTCAGGAAAAGCAATTACTTATATATTTCCCAAGAAGCACACCAAACAATAATTAAATACTTGATTTTCTTTTCCTGTTAGTCTGTAGGTCTGGAGGGCTTTTCTCCCCCAGTACAATATGGGCTTGAAGAATTTAGATGTGTTCTATCCATCAGTGCATTCCGGCACCTGGCAGTATGCAGATACCAATAAATAGTTGCTGAATGGATGGACAGATGAACAGTTCATATACTTCATGGAATGACGAACTATAATCTCTTTCTTGTCTTCCTAAAATAATTAGAACTCTTTGGGAAAAGGTCACATATATAGTATCTACACAAAGGTGAGACGCATTTGACACCAACAGAATCCAGGGGCTTGGGCTAGTTGGTGCTGTTGACATAGAAAATCTGAAAATTATGAAAGACTTTAGAGGAACTTCTCTGAGTTTCTAGAACAGTGATTTCTAAATTTGTGCTGATATATCCAGAAGGTTTTATATGTAATATAAAAACAAATACAGTGCATTGCTCACCTTGGTATTAATATTATTTTGACTGATTTTAATTTTATCGAATCTGTTATGTTCTCAGTACTTAAAATTTTGTGCCTCAGTCACAGCATATTAAGTTCAATATGAATTAAGAGTGATAAAGTGTTGAATTCCATTTGCATCATTTGGATTTATTTTAAATTAATTTTAGAAATAAATCCACACCAAATTAGGAGCTGACTCTGGGGAAGGGTTCTCTATAACACGTCTCTACATGCACATGGAGTTTGGAACCCTTTGATGCTGGTCTTAGAGAATTTAGGATTGTGGGTCTTGATTTTACAAAGAGAAGAAGAAAGTACACAAAAATTTATAACTGAAATAATTATTACATACACGTTTCAGAGGGAGAGAGACTCTAACCTAACTAGTATTTGTAGTATGTGTTGGTTAAAGTGATGACATTTCCTTGGAAATTGGAAAAAAACTTAATTGATAACTGTGATGATTAATTTTATATGTCAACTTGGCTCTGTCATACTCCCTAGATATTTGGTCAAACACTGATCTGGAGTTGCTGTGAAGATATATGTATTTTTTACTTGAGATTAACATTTAATATATTTTGAGTAAAGCAGCTTGCCATCTGTAATGCAGGTGTGCTTCATCTAGTCCGTGGACAGTCTTGAGTTTAAAAAAAAACTGACCTTCCCCAAGGAAGACGGAATTCTGGCAGCAGACTGCCTTTGGACTCAAGATGAAATATCAACTCTTCCCTGGGGCTCCAGCCAGCTGGTTTACCCAGTAGAATTTGGACTTGATAGTCCCCACAAATTAACGAGCCAACTCTTTAAAATCTGTCTGTCTCCCCCCACTTTCTCTCGCCCTCTCTCTCACACACAGCCTGTTGATTCTTTTTCTCTGGAGAACCCAAATGTAATAAGCACATCTAAAATGATATCTCTTATCAGTGTGTGTGGTTGTGTTTTCAGAAATGTCATTGAAACCTTGACATATTTAGTTGGCCCTCACACCATCCTGTGCAGGGGATTGAGGTGGATCACCACATCCCAGCAGGAAAGTTTTATTTGTTCTTTGCTGGATTATAGGGGATCTGTGAGTTGTATCATTGAAAGTTTCCCCTTCCTGTTACAAGTTAACATGAAGAAATAGTAAAAAAAAAAAAAAAAAAAAAAATGAAGGTGAGATCCTACTTTCAGACTTGGCCAAAGGAACTCCCATCTTGAGAAAAGACCACAACAGAGAAATGACTGCTCTGAATAAATAACCAAGACTTCTGTCATTCACCTTGTTTCCAATGTATGCCAGCCCCAGGGCCCAGGTTTAGAATCTATACCCCTCTTCTCCGTCAGGTATCCTGCCAGCCCCTCTCTTACATGGGATCTGCCCCATGTTCTTTGTGTCTTCACTCTCAGCTTTCCTTTAGTCCTCTGTGGTCCTGTTAAAATTTGAGAGACAGCATCATTAAAACGTTTACTTAACACTTATTATATGTCAACTTCTGGTCTACATGTTTTGTATGTCTTAGACCATTAAATCCTATTGACCCTATGAATGAGGTACTGGTATTATTCCAATTTTTCAGGTGAGAAATTTTAGAAGTTTAAATAAGTTCCCAAGGCCACATATTGTAATGGCAGAGCATAGATTTGAGCCAAGCCAGTCTGAGTCTAGAGCTTATGTTAATAAATACACTCTCGTGTTAAACATCACAACAGTGCTGTGCTATAAGTGAATGGCCCTAGCTTACTGTGTTTTCCTCTCCAGTCACAGCTGGATTTGAATGATGATGCCCAGGGATTGAGTTGTATGGGATCTCCAGGTCCTAGAATGAGGCCAAGGGAAGGTTTCCTGGGGGTGCTCAGGTCTTTGCACATATGAGCCCTCCTTTCACATCAGCAAATTGCAGCTTCCTTTCCTCTTTCCATTATTTTTTTATTTGATCTTCTGCAACATCCCCTTTATCGGTGGTATAAATACTCCTCTTAACTTCTTAATTTTTAATTTATGGCAAAGCTAAGATTGCAGAATTTGGTAACATTTTATTGTTAGATAGAAATTTGCTAGCAGTCATTTGATGTATGTCTGTGGTTTTGTCAGCCCCACATAAATCAGAGACTTACCCTTCAGTTGCCAGGAGGCACAATGAGGTTGGAAGAGATTTCCCCTGGAAGTTAATAATAATGGCCAGTCCTTGCGTTGCAGGTGAGAGAGCTGAGGCTACAGAGCTGAGGCTGGAGCGCCGAGGTGATGTGTAGGGAAGCAGGTTACTGACGACACTTGAATGTAAGCTTAAAGGATGAAAGAATCAACAAAGTGGAGACAAGTGGCAAGAACATTCCAAGGAAGAGCAAGGAGATGGGCCTTTGAAGGATCTAGAGTGAGGAGAGAACTGGAGGAGGTTTTGTCTGGATGAAGTATGGGGCAGGTGGAGGTGACACCGGAGGCAGGAGCCTCGTGATGATATGTGTTACTTTGAAAATTAAACGGCACAGTGAAGGGATTTGGGGATCCCAAATAGAGACACCTTTGGGAAGACTAGTCAGAAGAGGTGTGGAGGGAGGATTGGTGGAGAAACAAGGTAAGATGCAGAGAGATGACTTAGGGCGAGGTTGATATTTGCTCAGTACCCCCCCTCCCCCGTTTAGGGTCAGCATCGTTCCCTTTTTCTCTGAATAACTGCTTCTCTCCTACTCCATATGTGTTTGGGGAAGTTCCACTGTTTCCTGCCTCTTCTCCTCGGTTGTGTAGGTACACATATTTCTTAGGCCTAGATGATGCTGGTATCCATTCAAGCTTGTCCTCAGGCATTCTGATCTGGCCAAGGAACACACATGTGACTTAATTGATGTCAACCAGTTTCTGGGGTTAGAATTTTAAATATGCCGACATGGAAGACTAAGTCATTCCTTCTCTTTTAGGATTCCTAAATGAAAGTGATAGGAGCCTGGATATTAGTCTCATAGGGTTCTTGTACAAAAGTACCACCAATCAAGGTGTCAGTGAGGCAGTGCTCTGAAGGTGCGAGGGCTGCATCCTTCTTTATTTTGTGTAGCTGCTGGTGATTCTTGGCACTCCTTAGCTGGATCCATCAGCCAGTATTTACCTGTTGTCCCGCGACCATCTTTTCCCTTTAGGTCTCCGAGCCCAAACTGTCCTCTTCTTATTCAGATGCTTGTCAATGAATTATAGAGCCTACCCTGACTCAGTATGATCTCATTGTAATTGGATTACATCTGTAAAGACACTGTTTCTAATTAAAGTCACATTTACAGGTTCTAGATGAACATGCATTTTTGTGGGGGTGGCAACATGTAATTCCATAGAGCCTTCTTTCCTAATATCTGGGTAATCTCATTGCACTGGGACAGAAAAAGGCTATAGCACATTTGAAACAGAGACAACAGGTAGACAGGGTATTGGCAGATAAAGACTTCTAGTTTCTGGTTTTTAAGTGCTTAATTGCACTGGGTCCCACAATGATTTTTTGTATTTTATGGTATGCCCAAATTTCCTTTTTTTTTTTTTCAGAAAATATCTGCACTTCCTCATTCTTTTCTTCTGCTTAGGCTAGACTAAGTTAGGTTTCTATCCCTTCTGCTAAAATAGTAGTTCTGACAAATACAGAGATTATGACACCATTCCAGGTGGAAAGTAAAACTGATTTGAGACCTAGTGGAAGTAGTGGTAATTAGTGGCAAGGAATCTAGAAGGTGGAATCTAGAGTAGCTTGCACTCTACTTAATGTTTGGATTAAGGGAGAAGAATGAATCCATAATAATCCTTGCAGTGACTAGGTAGTTGATGGGGATGTTCCCTGAAAGAGATGGAGGACAAGTACAAAAATGCAGGCAATTCAGTTTTTGGAAACTTCTTTAGACTTTTATTATTTATAAGCCCTCTGAAGTCTTGATTTTCTTGAGGGCATATTTTATTTATTTATTTATTTTGTGTGGCACTGGGAATTGAACCCAGGGCCTTGTGTATGCAAGGCAAGCATTCTACCAACTAAGCTATCTCCCCAGCCCCTTATTTTATGTATGTATGTATGTATGTATGTATGTATGTATGTATGTGTTGGAAATAGAGTCCAGGGTCTCATGCATGCTGGGCATGCAATTTACCACTAAACTGAAGCTCCAACTCCATTGATTATTTTGTCTTGAGTGTTTGCTATGATTTATTGGGCACATGGTAGATAGGTAGATATGCCACAATGTTTGTAACAAATACCTAGATAAGTCAACGTATAAAGAGAAAAGGTTTATTTTGGCTCACGATTTTAGAGATTTCAGCCCATGGCTGGCCCATTACTTAGGACCTGTGGTAGCACATCATAGTGGGAGTGCATGGTGGAACAAATTCATTCCCCTTAGGAAATAAAGAGAGGAAGGGAAAGGATCTGGGGTCCTACCACCCCTTCAAAGGCAGGCCCTAGTGACTAAACGATCTCCCAGGAGGCCCCACTTCTAAGTTTCCATCACCTCCCAACAATGCTGACCCAGGGAATAACCTTTGACCATATGGGCCTTTGAGAGATATTTAAAATCCAAACTATAGCAATGTTTACCCTATTAAAAAAAATCCAGAGTTTGAAAGGCAAAATCTCTCCCTCTCTCTCTCTCTCTCTCTCTCTCTCTCTCTCTCTCTCTCTCTCTCTCTTTCTCTCTCCCCCACCCCAGTCAATAGAACACATGCCCCATGTTCTTCAGCCTGAAGATGTTTGTATCTATGCTCAGTTCCCTGGAGTGCCCTTAATTATGTGTAGTAGAAGTTTGCATGCAAAAGGTCACTGGAATCACATTTATATGACAATTGCTAAATTGTTTGAAAAAGAGGGTAAAAAGTAAACTCATAATATAATCCATGGGGAAGCTGGCCATTATTTAAACATGTTAACATAAAAACAAAGATTCCTTCTTGGGACAGAGAATTTTAACTGTTTCGATCCCCCTGCCATACACTTACTTCCTCCTTTAAGGTGTACAATGATGGAAACTCTTTGAGGCCAAAATAAAGTTTACAAGCTACTTTTAGTGATTAATAGTTAAATTAGCTGTAATAGAGATTCAATAAATGTTTGCTGAAGGTATCTACAGTTGGAAGTCATTGCTCATCTAAGGATGCTCCTCAGTTATTTCCATAATAAGAAATGAATAATATATGAGTATATTTATTCTAAATATCTCAGTGTGTATTTTGGAATTCATAAAACCATGAGAGATGGTTTAGAACAAATGCATTTAATGATCAATTAATATTGGAGTGTGTGAATCAACCAACAGACTGGAATTGTGGTTTTTTAAAAATTTTTGTAGGGTGGCAGTAGTATTACAGATGGCCAGTAAAATCTTTTTATGAATTTGTGAAGTCAGTGATCATATTTGGTGCTCTAAGGAACAGGCTTTTGGATTTATATGGTCACTGATAGTGCAGGGAAATTTGCTATGTATTTTGGCACAACACAGTAATAAAGAATTAAAAAAATATAAGTAGATCAAGAGGTGAAATTCAACTTGACTATAAAAAATCAAAACAGCTGAAGAACATAAACTCTAGCAATTGTTTTACTGAATCTGACAGCTTTTATAACTTGTAAAAAATCATGGGAGGTGAAATTTAAACTCTCGTGTCTGCATCACAGTTCTTCTTTGCCCACATCATCTGGCAATTACTTGTCTCTTCTTTCAACCAGAGTCATGTTTGTGAAAGCCTAAAATCGTGTATTTAGGCAAATTTCTTTTGAATATCATGCATTCTTACAAGATCCAACAGCCTAGAATCTTCATGTGGTTCCTTTAAAAAGAGGCTTGATTTGGGTAGTTCCCCAATCCCATCTTACGTCTTAAATATTTTCTTTTACAGTCCTTAGCTTTTTATGTCTCTCATTTTTCTATCCTGAGTTTTAAAATATTTTTTCCTTTGGTTAAAAATAACAAGCTAGGTAAGATAAGAAATTCTTGTGTGTAGGACCTTAAAAAATAAGATGAATTCAGGAAACCAAATAACTCAAGTGCTTCCGGTAGCATAAGGACCCTGGGGGCCATGCACTTAAGTAGGCACATTAGGACTCCAGACCACCATGTCCCATTTAAGGAAAGCACTGTAGAAATTTGCTGTACAATAAAGGAGGAGAGTGCCTTGTGGTTTTATAGCACCTTTCTTCCAAAGTATTCAAATGTGCTTTTATATGGATCATCTCCTTTGTCCTAAAAACATTTCTGGATATAATTTTGTAT
Source organism: Marmota monax (assembly GCF_021218885.2). NCBI lineage: Eukaryota > Metazoa > Chordata > Mammalia > Rodentia > Sciuridae > Marmota > Marmota monax. The sequence goes on from NW_026695227.1 coordinate 7,932,468, forward strand.
TAATATGTTGTTCCTTAAGTACCTCAAGTAATTCATTCAATGGGGGATTACTTGCACCCTACTATGTGCCAGAATATGAGGTTTACAGATCACTAAAAAGCCTACTACTATCTCTGAGAACAGTATATTGACCAGAGACCTTAGCAATTTATAATAGACGGTGAGGCTAAGGGTAATGATAGGTGCAAATACTGTAGAATCACAGAGAACTGAGCACTAACTCTTCTTCAAGCATGAGACTGTAAAACTTGTACAGAGAAAACTCTTGAGCAAGTTCTCAACCATACTAGAAAACAAAGATGGGAATCTCTCTTTATCCAGCTTATTTCTCAGGAAGAGTCATTCTCCATAGTTTACTTATTCCCAGAGCTATGAAAAATATGGTGTGATTGTATGTGTGTGTATGCGTGCATGCATGCAAGTGTACACATATAGATTTGGGGAGTGATGTCAGGAGAGTATGCAAATAATTTGGAGACTCTGGAGAAAAAAAATCATACAAATCTTCCAAAGATTTTTCTATTGTTAATGTCAGAATATATCTCAGTTAGTTCATTTGTGCTATGAAGAAAAAAATATTGGTAATTTCTGCACTGGAGAGTTATTTTGTCAATTGGGAGAAGTAACATTATATGAAGTATATTATTCATAAAAACCTATTCTTAAATTATTTTCTCTGTAAAACATATCTATTGTGAATGACACCTCCAAATACAAAGAAATGTGTTATATAAATAAATGAGGAATAATCCATTTCTTGACTTAGCAATAAATAACACATGACAGAGTAGAATTTCTCTTTGTGTTAAAGGATCTGCTAATTATACTCCTCTTCCCTGAAGATGGTACTGATTCGTTACTGATTGAGATAGTAAGAACATAGGAACTGTGAGAAAAGCTGTTGAGGGAGTCATGGATTTTCTATAGTTTCTGTGACAGCTCTGATTTAGAAGAAATCTTTATTAAAATGAGGGGTGTCACAGTGTTGAGGTGCCTGGGTGAGCATTCAGGAAGCCCAGGTGCTGGTATTGACATTGAAACTAAATATCCCTGTCATTTAACCATTTGGAGATTCATTTGCTTCACTATAAAATAAAATGTTAATACATCACAATGAATTCTACCTTTGTGTATAACTATAATGCACCAACTAAAAAGATTAAATAGAAGGAAGATCAGTAGAGTGGAGGAAGGGGATCAGAAAGGAGAAGTACTAGGGATTGAAAGTGAGCAAACTGTATTATCTGCATTTATGATTATGTCAAAATGAACCCCAGTATTATGTATAACTACAATGTACTAATACAAATGTTTGGATTTAAAGATATCCAGCTTCTTCTGGTCATAACATTTTATAATTATGTGATATCACACCTGTTTATGCCATTTTACATTGGACTGTTCCTTAGTTCATAAGAGTTATCTCTGCCTGTTACAGGATTTTACCCCTCTCCTTTGTCTGGGAAATTATTGTTCATTTTTCAAGATCAAGGAACTAAAAAAGGACTTATAGATTTTGAATGTTATCTATGTGCAAGGTACTGACCAAAAGTCAAGGTGTATGCTTCTATTCTTGGTGTAATTTTTTTGTGTGTGTGTCCCAGGGATTCAACTCAGGGGCACTTGACCACTGAGCCACATCCCCAGCCCTATTTTGTATTTTATTTAGAGACAGGTCTCACTGAATTGCTTAGGGCCTCTTCACTACATGGCTGAGGTTGGTTTTGAACTTGTGATCCTCCTGCCTCAGCCTCACTAGCCATTGGGATTACAGGTGTGTGCCACTGTGCCTAGCTTGGTATGATTTTTTTATTATCAATTTTTAAATTTCTTTTAATTAGTTATACATGACAGTAGAATGAACTTATGTACTTTGATATATTATACATAGATGGGATATAATTTCTCATTTTTCTGAGTGTACCTGTTAGAGAATAATATTAGTCATGTAGTAGTCATGTATATACATAAAGTAATAATGTCTGTTTCATTCTACTATCTTTTCTATACCCACATCTCCTTACCTGCCCTCCCATCACTTCCCTCTACCTAATCTAAGGTAATGCTATTCTTCTCTAGTGCCCCCCCCCCATCTTATTGTGAATTAACATCCACATATTAGAGAAAACATTTGGACTTTTGTTTTGTGGGATTGGCTTATTTTGCTTAGCACAATATTCTCCAACTCCAACCATTTACTGGCGAATGCCATAATTTCACCCTTCTTTAAGCTGAGTAATGTTCCATTGAGTATATATACCACAGTTTCTTTATCCATTCATCTATTGAGGGACACCTAGTTTGGTTCCATAGTTTAGCTATTATGAATTGAGCTTCTAGAAACATTGATGTGGCTGCATTATTGTAGTATGCTGATTTTAAGTCCTTTGGGTATAAACCAAGGAGTGGGATAGCTGGGTCAAATGGTGGTTTCATTCCCAGTTTTCTGAGGAATCACCATACTGTAGTTGCACCAATTTGTAGTCCCACCAGCAATGTACAAGTATACCTTTTTCTCCACATCCTCGCCAACGTTTATGGTTGCTTGTATTCTTGATAATTACCATTCTAACTGGAGTGAAATGAAATCCTAGTTTTGATTTGCATTTCTTTAATTGCTAGAGATGTTGGACATTTTTCCATATATTTGTTGATTGATTATATTTCTTCTTTTGTGAAATGTCCGTTCATTTCCTTAGCCCATTTATTGATTGAGTTATTAATTTTTTTGGTGTTAAGTTTTTTGTGTTCTTTGTATATCCTGGGGATTAATGCTCTATCTGAGGTGCATGTTGCAAAAAAGTTTCTCCCAATCTGTAGGCTCTCTTCTTATATTATTGATTGTTTCCTTTGCTGAGAAGAAGCTTTTTAATTTTAATCCATCTCATTTATTGATTCTCGATTTTACATCTTGCACTTTAGGAGTCTTGTTAAGGAAGTCAGATCCTAGGCTAACATTGTGAAGATTTGGGCCTATTTTTTTTCTTCTATTAGGCACAGGGTCTCTGTTCTAGTGCCCAAGTCTTTAAACCACTTTGAGTTGATGTTTGTGCAGGGTGGGAGATCGAGGTTTAATTTCATTTTGCTACATATGGATTTCCAGTTTTGTCAGCACCATTTGTTGAATAGGTTATCTTTTCTCCAGTGAATGTTTTTGGCACCTCTGTCTAGTATGACAAAACTGTATTTATATGGGTTCGTCTCTGTGTCCTCTATTCTGTACCATTGGTTTACAAGTCTATGTTGGTGCCAATATCATGCTGTTTTTGTTACTATAGCTCTGTAGTATAGTCTGGTATTGTGATGCCTCCTACTTCACTTTTCTTGCTAAGGATTGCTTTACCTATTCTGGGTTTCTTATTTTTCCAGATAAATTTAATGATTGCTTTTTCTATTTCTATGAAGAATGTCATTGGGATTTTAATAGGAATTGCATTAAATCTGTATAACACTTTTGATAGTATGGCTATTTTGACAATATTAATTCTGCCTATCCAGGAACATGGGAGATCTTTCCATCTTCAAAGGTTTTCCTCAATTTCTTTCTTTAGTGTTCTATAGTTTTCATTGTAGAGCTCTTTCACCTCTTTTGTTAGATTGATTCTCAGGTATTTTATTTATTTTTTTGAGGCTATTGTGAATGGAATAGTTTTCCTAATTTCTCTTTGAGTGGATTCATTGCTGATGTATAGGAATGTGTTTGATTTATGGGTGTTGATTTTATATCCTGCTACTTTGCTGAATTCATTTATTAGTTCTAGAAGTTTTCTGGTGGATTTTTTTTTGATTTTCTAGATATAGAATCATGTCATCAGTAAGTAGTGATAGTTTAAGTTCTTCTTTACCTATTTGTATTCCCCTAATTTCTTTCTTTTATTTAATTGCTCTGGCTAGAGTTTCAAGGATGATGTTGAATAGAAGTGGTGAAAGAGGACAACCTTGTCTTGTTTCAGTTTTTAGAGGGAATTCTTTCAATTTTTCTCCACTTAGAATGATGCTGGCCTTGGGTTTATCATATATAGCTGTTACAATTGAGGTATGTTCCTACTATCCCTAGTTTTTCTAGTGTTTGAACGTGAAGAGGTGTGAATTTTGCCAAATGCTTTTTCTGCTTCTATTGAGATAATCATATGATTCTTGTTTTTAAGTCTATTAATACGATGAATTATGTTTACTGATTTCCATATGTTGAACCAACCCTGCATCCCTGGGATGAACCCCACTTGATCGTGGTGCACTATCTTTTAAATATGTTTTTCATGTGACTTGCCAAAATTTTATTGATAATTTTTGCATCTATAATCATCAGAGATATTGGTATGAAGTTTTCTTTCCATGATGTGTCTTTGTCTGGTTTTGGTATCAGGGTGATGCTAGCTAGTCTCATAGAATGAATTTGGAAGGGTTCCCTTCTTTTCTATTTCATAGAATACTTTGAGGACTTTTGGTGTTCTTCTTTGAAAGTCTTGTAGAACTCGGCTGAGAATCCATCTGGTCCTGGGCTTTTCTTGGTTGGTAGGCTTTTGATGTCATTTTCTATTTCATTACTTATAATTGATCTGTTTAAGTCATGTATGACCTCCTCATTCAGTTTGGGTAGTTCATATGTCTCTAGAAATTTGTCAATATCTTTGATATTTTGTATTTTATTGGATTATAAATTTTCAAAATAGTTTCTAATTATCTTCTTTATTTCAGACATATCTGTTGTGGTATTTCCTTCTTCATCTTCATTTTGAATTTTCTCTCTTTTTCTCTTCATTAGCATGGCCAGGGGTTTATCTATTATATTTATTTTTTCAAAGAACCAACTTTTTGTTTTGTCAATTTTTATCAATTATTTGTTTTGTTTCAATTTCATTGATTTCAGCTCTGATTTTCCCATCTTCTACTGCTTTTGGTATTGATTTGTTCTTTTTCTAGGGCTTTGAGATATAGTGTTAGTCCATTTATTTATTGACTTTTTATTCTTTTAATGAATGCATTCAATGCAATAAACTTTTCTCTTAGTACTGCCTTCATAGTGTTCCAGAGATTTTGATATGTTGTATCAGTGTTCTCATTTACCTCTAAGAATTTTTAAATTTCATCCTTGATTTCTTCTACTGTCCATTCATCAGTCAATACTGTATTATTTATTCTCCATTTGTTTTGGTATCATATATTTTTTTATTTTATCATTGATTTTTAATTTCATTCCATTGTAGTCTAATAGAATGTAGGGTGTTAACTCTGTTTTTTTTTTTTTTTTTTTTGTAATTACTAAGAGTTGCTTTGTGGCATAAGGTATGGTCTGTTTTAGAGAAGGAGCTGTGTGCTGCTGAGAAGAAAGTATATTTGCTCATTGATGGATGAAGTAGTGTATTGTCTGTTAAGTCTAAATTATTGATTGTATTATTTAGTTCTATAGTTTCCTTATTTAGTTTTTATTTGGAAGATCTGTCCAGTAGTGAGAGAGGTGTGTTAAAGTCACCCAGTATTATTGTATTGTGGTCTATTTGACTCTTGAAATTGAGAAGGGTTTGTTTGATATACATAGATGCTTCATTGCTTGGGGCATAAATATTTATAATTGTTATGCCTGCTTATATATACTTCCCTTAAGAAGTATGAACTGTCCTTCTTTGTCTCTTCTGATTAACTTTGGTTTAAAGTCTACTTTATCTGAGATGAGAATGGAAACCCCTGCTTGAGTGATAAGTTTTTCCCCATACTTTCACCTTCAGCCTGTGGATGTCTTTGCCCATGGGGTGAGTCTCTTGAAGACAGCATGTTCTTGGGTCTTGATTTTTAATCCAATCTGCCAATCTATGTCTTTTGATGGATGAGTTTAGGCCATTAACATTCAAGGTTTCATTGAGATATGATTTGTATTCCCTGTCATTTTGATTTATTTCTGGGTTTTGATTTGTCTTAGTTTCTCATTTGGTTGAATATCCCTTTAGTGAAGACCCTCCCTCTTCTGGTTTTTACTTTTTTTTCCACTTAATTCTCATGGAATATTTTTGTTGAGAATGCTCTGTAGTGTAGGCTTTCTAGTTGTGAATTATTTTAATTTTTGTTTATTATGGAAGGTTTTAATTTCATCTTCATATCTGAAACTTAATTTTACTGGATATAAAATTCTTGGTTGGAACCATTTTCTTTTAGAGCTTGAAATGTATTATTCCAGGACCTCCTAGCTTTGAGGGTCTGGGTTGAGAAATCAATAACATAGCATTGGTGCTATGATGATCGAATTGGTTTCCCCCATACATAATTTGATTTTTTTTCCTCTCATAGCCTTTAAGATTTTATCTTTATTCTCTGTGTTAGTTATTCTCATTATAATGTGTCTTGGTGTGGGTTTGCTGTAATTTTGTACATTTGGGGTCCTGTAAGCCTCTTGTATTTGATTTTCCATTCCATTCTTTAGGTTTGGGAAATTTTCTGCTATTTTATCATTGAAAAGATTGTGCATTCCTTTGGTTTGTATCTCTGTTCCTTCATCTATTCTGATAATTCTTAAATTTGGTCTTTTCATGTTATCCCATAAGTTTTGGATGTTCTGTTCATAGTTTCTTACCATCTTCTCTCCATGGTCAACTCTACTTTCAAGATTATATATTTGTCTTTATTGTCTGATGTTCTGTTCTGTCTTCCAAGTAGTCTGGTCTATTGGTGATGCTTTCTATTGAATTTAGAATTTGGTTTACTAATTCCTTCATTTCGAGGATTTCTGCTTTTTTTTTTTCCTCACAATTTCTAACTCTTTATTGAAGTGATCTTTCACTTCCTATATTTTTTTTCTTTGATTTCACTCCTTATACTATCCTTTACTTCACATATCAATTTAACTATGTACAATCTGAACTCCTTCTTGGACATTTCTTCTAGTATGTTATCAGTGGCTTCTGTTGTTGAAGCATCTTAGTTTGTTTGGGTTTGCTTTATTCCCTTGTTTTTTCATGTTGTTAGTGTGTTTTCCCATCTAGAAGTATGGATCTAAGACAGCATAAATTCTACCCTGTAGACCTTCAGTTCCCCTGAAGGTTTTCAGCACTTCACCTTTAATGGTGAGACTAATATCAACAGCACCCAGTGTAAACAATAGTCTTATACCTAATAGCTCCCACTAAGGCGCCTACTGCTTTCTTGTATTAAACCAAAGTGGAGTTCAATAACTATCTATAGTACAAACAGAATATTTGTTAAAACAATTTACGATTTCAAATGGTGGATGAGAGAAGAGAGGTAGTATAGTATGCAATATTCGCAAGGGAGGAAGAGAGAAGCTAGGAGTAAAAATTCATAGGAAGAGTGGAAGAGGAGCCAACAGAGATTGGCTATTGGTTGGAGAAACGTTGGAAAGAAAATCCAAGAAAATAGACAAGAGAGAGGAAGAATACAAACAAAGAAAAAAATTAAACATATAAGGATACAATAAAAATGCAAAACACCATTCATGTATCATTGTCCTCCACACACTGATGCATAAAAAACATCCTGTTCAAATATATGGTAGAGAGATTAGCAAATTGAAATAAAATAAAATAAATCTTTCTGGAAAGTTGAACTGTCTCTGTCAGTGTTCAACAGTTTCTCAGCCCTGTCTCTGACATCTCTCAGGATCACTAAACCCAGATCAGCCCTCACAAACCCAGTCTCTATCCCTTCGATCTGGGCTTTAGATACCTGAGGCTCAGCCACGCTGCAGTCCCAAGATCTCAATGTTGCTCCTACTTGCAGAGAGACCACCAGGGATACACTCATGCAATGGAGCAACCCCGAGATGCAGCAGCAAGACAAGGGCCACCAGCACTCTCAGCAGGAAGACCCCAGGCTCTTGCAAACCCATAGTCACCCCCACACTGGACCTGCAGGTCCCAGCTGGAGTCCCCAGACAGAGGCTCTTGTGGTGGTAAACCTTCTGGCACCTGGGCCCCAGACCCTGACTGGTGTCCCCAAGTGGGTGCAGCCATGTGCAACCCCCCAAGCAGTTCTCCCCTCAAGCAGTTCTCTGGCTGTGGTAGCAGTGGTAGTGGTGGTGGTGGTTGGTTGTTGGCAGCAGGCAGCAGGTCAGCAGTAGTGGTGGCTGCCGCAGCAGCTGCAACTGGAGCTGTGGTGGCTTTGTCTCCAGGCCATCTCCAGGGGTCAGCAGCAGTGTCAGCTTCAGTTCCATCCAGGGCAGAGGTGTCTTCTGTGGCAGCAGCACCTGGAAGAAGACCTCCAGGTGATCTCAGCCTGGCAACAGTGGAATCAGAGAGCAGTAGCAATCTTGGTGGGATTTTTTTTATATCATTGTAATGTATATTTTTAGGTGAATTTTTTGTCCAATATTGTCATCTTTTAAAAAAATCTTTTATTGATTTTATTTTTTTTAAATACATGACAGCAGTGGAATGTATTACAATTCTTATTACACATATAGAGCACAATTTTTCATATCTCTGTATATAAAGTATGTTCTTGGCAATCTATGCCTTTGTATGTGTACTTTTTTGCATTACAATTCTTAATACACATATATACCACAATTTTTTATATCTCGGTTTGTATATAAAGTATGTTGACACCCAATTCAAGTCTTCATACATGTACTTTGTATAATGATGTCCATCACATTCCACCATCCTTGTTAATCCCCTTCCCCCTCCTTTCCCTTCAACCCCTCTTCCCTATCTAGAATTTGTCTAATCCTCCCATGCTCCCCCTCCCTACCCCATATGAATCAGCCTCCTTCTATCAGAGAAAACATTTGGCATTTGTTTTTCTGGGATTGGCTAACTTCACTTAGCATTATCTTCTCCAACACCATCCATTTACCTGCAAATGCCATGATTTTGTTCTTTTTTAATGCTGAGTAAAATTCCATCTACGTTGGCTCCACAGTTTAGCTATTGTGAATTGTGCTGCTATAAACATTGATGTGGCTGTGTCCCTGTAGTATGCTGTTTTAAAGTCCTTTGGGTATAGACTGAGGAGAGGAATAGCTAGGTCAAATGGTGGTTCCATTCCCAGATTTCCAAGGAATCTCCATACTGCTTTCCAAATTGGCTGCACCAATTTGCAGTCCCACTTGGTTGGATTTTTTTTTTTAATTTTTTATTGTGGGTTGTTCAAAACATTACAAATTTCTTGACATATCGTATTCCACACTTTGATTCAAGTGGGTTATGAACTCCCACCTTCACCCCATACACAGATTGCAGAATCACATCAGTTACACATCCATTGATTTACAAATTGCCATACTAGTGTCTGTTGTGCTCCGCTGCCTTTCCCATCCTCCACCCTCCCCCCTCCCCACCTCTCCTCTCCCCTCCCCTCCTCTCTCTCTACCTCCTCCACTGTATAACCCTGAGGGTCTCCTTCCATTACCATGCAATTTCCCTTCTCTCTCCCTTTCCCTCCCACCTCTCATCCCTGTTAAATGTTAATCTTCTTCTCCTGCTCTTCGTCCCTACTCTGTTCTTAGTTACTCTCCTTATATCAAAGAAGACATTTGGCATTTGTTTTTTAGGGATTGGCTAGCTTCACTTAGCATAATCTGCTCTAATGCCATCCATTTCCCTGCAAATTCTATGATTTTGTCATTTTTTAATGCAGAGTAATACTCCATTGTGTATAAATGCCACATTTTTTTTATCCATTCGTCTATTGAAGGGCATCTAGGTTGGTTCCACAGTCTTGCTATTGTGAACTGTGCTGCTATGAACATCGATGTAGCAGTGTCCCTGTAGCATGCTCTTTTTAGGTCTTCAGGGAATAGACAGAGAAGGGGAATATCTGGGTCAAATGGTGGCTCCATTCCCAGCTTTCCAAGAAATCTCCATACTGCTTTCCAAATTGGCTGCACCAATTTGCAGTCCCACCAGCAATGTACAAGTGTACCCTTTTCCCCACATCCTCGCCAGCACTTGTTGTTGTTTGACTTCATAATGGCTGCCAATCTTACTGGAGTGAGATGGTATCTTAGGGTGGTTTTGATTTGCATTTCTCTGACTGCTAGAGATGGTGAGCATTTTTTCATGTACTTGTTGATTGATTGTATGTCCTCCTCTGAGAAGTGTCTGTTCAGGTCCTTGGCCCATTTGTTGATTGGGTTGTTTATTATCTTATTGTCCAATTTTTTGAGTTCTTTGTATACTCTGGATATTAGGGCTCTATCTGAAGTGTGAGGAGTAAAGATTTGTTCCCAGGGTGTAGGCTCCCTATTTACCTCTCTTATTGTTTCTTTTGCTGAGAAAAAACTTTTTAGTTTGAGTAAGTCCCATTTGTTGATTCTAGTTATTAACTTTTGTGCTATGGGTGTCCTATTGAGGAATTTGGAGCCCGACCCCACCAACTGTAGATCGTAGCCAACTTTTTCTTCTATCAGACGGCGCGTCTCTGATTTGATATCAAGCTCCTTGATCCATTTTGAATTCACTTTTGTGCATGGCGAGAGAAAGGGATTCAGTTTCATTTTGTTGCATATGGATTTCCAGTTTTCCCAGCACCATTTGTTGAAGATGCTATCCTTCCTCCATTGCATGCTTTTAGCCCCTTTATCAAATATAAGATAGTTGTAGTTTTGTGGATTGGTTTCTGTGTCCTCTATTCTGTACCATTGGTCCACCCGCCTGTTTTGGTACCAGTACCATGCTGTTTTTGTTACTATTGCTCTGTAGTATAGTTTGAAGTCTGGTATCGCTATACCGCCTGATTCACACTTCTTGCTTAGCATTGTTTTTGCTATTCTGGGTCTTTTATTTTTCCATATGAATTTCATGATTGCTTTCTCTATTTCTACAAGAAATGCCGTTGGGATTTTGATTGGCATTGCATTAAACCTATAGAGAACTTTTGGTAATATCGCCATTTTGATGATGTTAGTTCTGCCTATCCATGAACAGGGTATCTTTTTCCATCTTCTAAGATCTTCTTCTATTTCTCTCTTTAGGGTTCTGTAGTTTTCATTGTATAAGTCTTTCACCTCTTTTGTTAGGTTGATTCCCAAGTATTTTATTTTTTTTGAAGATATTGTGAATGGAGTGGTTGTCCTCATTTCCATTTCAGAGGATTTGTCGCTGATATACAGGAATGCCTTTGATTTATGCGTGTTGATTTTATATCCTGCCACTTTGCTGAATTCATTTATTAGCTCTAACAGTTTCTTTGTAGAGCCTTTTGGGTCTGCTAGGTATAGAATCATATCATCTGCAAATAGTGATAATTTAAGTTCTTCTTTTCCTATTTTTATGCCTTTAATTTCTTTCGTCTGTCTAATTGCTCTGGCCAGTGTTTCGAGAACTATGTTGAACAGAAGTGGAGAGAGAGGGCATCCCTGTCTTGTTCCAGATTTTAGAGGGAATGCCTTCAGTTTTTCTCCATTCAGAATGATGCTAGCCTGAGGCTTAGCATAGATTGCTTTTACAATATTGAGGTATGTTCCTGTTATCCCTAGTTTTTCTAGAGTTTTGAACATAAAGGGATGCTGTACTTTGTCGAATGCTTTTTCCGCATCTATCGAGATGATCATATGGTTCTTATCTTTAAGTCTATTGATGTGGTGAATAACATTTATTGATTTCCGTATATTGAACCAGCCTTGCATCCCAGGGATGAATCCTACTTGATCATGGTGCACAATTTTTTTGATATGTTTTTGCATCCGATTCGCCAGAATTTTATTGAGGATTTTTGCATCTAGGTTCATTAGAGATATTGGTCTGTAGTTTTCTTTCTTTGAAGTGTCTTTGTCTGGTTTAGGTATCAGGGTGATGTTGGCCTCATAGAATGAATTTGGAAGTTCTCCCTCCTTTTCTATTTCCTGAAGTAGCTTGAAAAGTATTGGTATTAGTTCTTCTTTAAAGGTTTTGTAAAATTCTGCTGAATACCCATCCGGTCCTGGGCTTTTCTTAGTTGGTAGTCTTTTGATGGTTTCTTCTATTTCCTCAATTGATATTGGTCTGTTTAGGTTGTCTATATCCTCCTGACTCAATCTGGGCAGATCATATGACTTAAGAAATTTATCTATGCCTTCACTATCTTCTAATTTATTGAAGTATAAGGATTCAAAATAGTTTTTGATTATCTTCTGTATTTCTGAAGTGTCTGTTGTGATATTGCCTTTTTCATCCCGTATGCTAGTAATTTGAGTTCTCTCTCTTCTTCTCTTCGCTAGCATGGCTAAGGGTCTGTCGATTTTGTTTATTTTTTCAAAGAACCAACTTTTAGTTTTGTCAATTTTTTCAATTGTTTCTTTTGTTTCGATTTCCTTAATTTCAGCTCTGATTTTCATTATTTCTTGCCTTCTACTTCTTTTGCTGTTGTTTTGCTCTTCTCTTTCAAGGATTTTGAGATGAAGTATGAGATCATTTATTTGTTGGTTTTTTCTTTTTTTAAGGAATGAACTCCAAGCAATGAATTTTCCTCTTAGAACTGCTTTCAATGTGTCCCATAGATTCCGATATGTTGTGTCTGTGTTTTCATTTATCTCTAAGAATTTTTTAATTTCCTTCTTGATGTCTTCTATAACCCATTGATCATTCAGTAACCTATTGTTCATTCTCCAAGTGATGTATGCTTTTTCCTTCCTTCTTTTATCGTTGATTTTCAGTTTCATTCCATTATGATCAGATAAGATGCATGGTATTATCTCTACTCCTTTATATTGTCTAAGAGTTGCCCTGTGACATAATATATGATCTATTTTTGAGAAGGGTCCATGTGCTGCTGAGAAAAAAGTGTAACTGCTTGATGTTGGGTGGTATACTCTATATATGTCAATTAGGTCTAGGTTATTAATAGTGTTATTGAGTTCTATAGTTTCCTTATTCAGCTTTTGTTTGGAAGATCTGTCCAGTGGCGAGAGAGGTGTGTTGAAGTCTCCCATGATTATGGTGTGGTGGTCTATTAGACTCTTGAACTTGAGAAGAGTTTGTTTGACGAACATAGCTGCACCATTGTTTGGGGCATAAATATTTATGATTGTTATGTCTTGTTGGTGTATGGTTCCCTTAAGCAGTATGTAGTGTCCCTCTTTATCCCTTTTGATTAACTTTGGCTTGAAATCTATTTTATTTGATATGAGTATGGACACGCCTGCTTGTTTCCGAAGTCCATATGAGTGATATGATTTTTCCCAACCTTTCACCTTCAGCCTATGTATGTCTTTTCCTATCAAATGCGTCTCCTGTAGGCAGCATATTGTTGGGTCTTGTTTTGTGATCCATTCTACTAGCCTGTGTCTCTTAATTGGTGAGTTTAAGCCATTAACATTTAGGGTTATTATTGAGATATGGGTTGTTCTTCCAGCCATATTTGTTTATTTCTGTTACTAAACATGGTTTGTTTTCCTCTTTGATTATTTTCCCCCCCCCTTTACTGTCCTACCTCCCACTGTTGGTTTTCATTTTTATTTTCCATTTCCTATTCCTGTAATGCTTTGGCGAGGATGTTTTGAAGAGATGGTTTTCTAGCTGCGAATTCTTTAAACTTTTGTTTATCGTGGAAGGTTTTAATTTCATCCTCCATCCTGAAGCTTAATTTCGCTGGATACACAATTCTTGGTTGCAACCCATTTTCTTTCAGTGTTTGAAATATGTTATTCCAGGATCTTCTAGCTTTCAGAGTCTGTGTTGAAAGATCAGCTGTTATCCTGATTGGCTTACCCCTAAATGTAATCTGCTTCCTTTCTCTTGTAGCTTTTAAAATTCTCTCCTTATTCTGTATGTTGGGCATCTTCATTATAATGTGTCTAGGTGTGGATCTCTTATGATTTTGCACATTCGGCGTCCTGTAGGCTTCTAGGATTTGGGATTCTGTCTCATTCTTCAAGTCTGGGAAGTTTTCTTGTATTATTTCATTGAATAGACTGCTCATTCCTTTGGTTTGGAGCTCTGTACCTTCCTGTATCCCAATGACTCTTAAGTTTGGTCTCTTAATGTTATCCCATATTTCTTGGATGTTCTGCTCATGGTTTCTTAACAGTCTTGCTGAGCTGTCTATGTTCTTTTCCAGTTGAAATACTTTGTCTTCATTGTCTGATGTTCTGTCTTCTAAGTGTTCTACTCTGTTGGTAGTATTCTCCATTGAGTTTTTAAGTTGGTTTATTGCTTCGTGCATTTCTAGGATTTCTGATTGCTTGTTTTTTATAACCTCTATCTCCCTGTATAGTTGATCCTTTGCTTCCTGGATTTGTTTGCGTAATTCGTTGTCGAAGTGATCTTTCATTGTCTGATTTTGCTGTCTAATGTCTTCCTTGATACTCCAGATCATCTGAAGCATGTATATCCTGAATTCTTTATCTGACATTCCATCTGCTGCAGCTGTTACCTCTTCTAAAGTTGCGTTGACCTGCATTGCTTGTGGTCCTTTCTTTCCTTGTCTTTTCATACTGCTTGCGTATCTTTCCTGCAGGTGCGGGCGGCGGCTCTGCTCTCTCCTTATTCCAATTGGGGTGTCGTGGCTACCACGCCGGCAGGTCACTGGGCCTGTTCTGGGAGCTGGTGGCGGCTCTGTTCTGCCCCTACTCCAATTGGGGTGACGAGTGTACCACGCCGGCAGGCCACCGGGCCTGATCCGCCGGTCGGTTGCAGGTTTGCCTACCCTGCAGGCGCGGGCGGCGGCTCTACTCTGCCCCTACTCCAAATGGGGTGACATGTCTGTCGTACCGGCAGGCCACTGGGCCTGTCCCGCTGGTCGGTCGCAGATCTGCCCACCTTTCTGGCACGGGTGGAGGCTCTGCTCTGCCCCTACTCCAATTGGGGTATCGTGACTACCCCGCCTGCAGGACGCTGGGCCTGTTCCTGGCACTGGCGGCGACTCTGCTCTGTCACTACTCCAATTAGGGTGGTGTTTGTACCACGCCGGCAGGCTCCTGGGCCTGATCCGCCTGTCTGTTGTAGGTCTGCCTACCTTGGAGGCGCGGGCGGCGGATCTGCTCTGCCCCTCCTACCATGCCTGCGGACCCCTGGGCCTGATCTGCAGGTTGATCACTGGTCTGCTCACCCTGCGGGCACGGGTGGCGGTTCCACTCCACCCCCACTCCAATTGGGGTCACTTGACCACCACACCGGCAGGGCCTGATCTGGGCGTGGGAGAAGGATCTGCTCTGCCCCTACTCCAGTTGGGGTGACGTGTGTACCACACTGGCAGGCCACTGGGCCTGACCCGCCAGGCTGTCACAGGTCTGTTTACCTTGCAAGCGCGAAGGTCGGCTCTTCCCTGCCCCTCCTACCACGCCCATGTACCACTGGGTCGCGGGTCTGCCCACCTTGCGGGTGTGGGTGGCGGCTCCGCTCCGCCCCCTCTCCAAATGGGGTCACGCGGTCACCACACTGGCGAGCCGCTGGGCCTGCTCCGGGCGCTGGCGGCGGCCCGGCTCCTCCCCTCTGGCTCGAGGACAAATTGAGGAGACTCGGGTGACTGTGCCTCACCCCCCCTACCAGGAGACCAACTGCTTATGTCACCGCTGGTATTGATGAAGTTCTCTCCTCCGCCGCTTTCTGCTGACATCAGATCTCTGCCATGTTGGTATCCTATGCGAATGGCAGCATTTCGTTCCCCTTACCAAAGCAACGGGTGAGTCCTGACCGGCCCTCAGCAGGACCCGGACCGAGAAGCAGTTTCCGTGGGCTCCTAGCCCTGGGCCAGGGCAGTTCCGGGAGCCGGAACTCGGCCGCTCCGTGCTCGGTGTAAGCTCCGATAAGAGTAGGCTCCAAGAAGCAGTCCCCGCGGGCTCAGTTCCAGGAGCCGGAATTCGGCTGCTTAGTGCTTGGTGTATGCTCTGATAGGAGCAGGGTCCAAGAAGCAGCCTCCGCAGGCTCCCCAGCCCTGGGCCAGGGCGGTTCCGGGAGCCGGAACTCGGCAGCCCCGCGCTCAGTGTTCGCTCCGATAAGATCAGGTTCTAAGAAGCCCCCAGGCACTGAACCCTAGCAATCTGTCTGCAAGCCGCAGGCGAATGGCAGCCTGAAATTACCTGTTCTATGGCTGAATGAGCTGCGGTCAGTCGAAAACAGGGATGGTGACGTCAGCTTTCCAACATGGTGGCTGCTGGCCTCCTCTGTGGTCTGACCGGTGTGGAGAACCGAGATGGACCGCTTCCTTCCCCCGTCTCGAACCCAGAATTCAGCCCTGAGTACGGTGCTTGCGCGGCTGGCAGAGCCGCGGGGCGATTTGCTGAATAAGCAGTGTTACCCTCCGTGCGACAAACCTCTCGCGTTTGAGTCCCCGTAGCCGATCCTCGTGCGATGGAAATCCTTCCTCCAGGTTCCGGAGCACCCCACTATTGCTGGAAATTGCTAACAAGATATCCTTTAGCGGTTCTGACTTGTCATACTCCCACACAGTGAAGCAGCACACGGGGGCAATGCACTCCCCTCGCCGCCATCTTCCTCTCCTTAAAAAATCCTGGATTTTTTAATAGTATAATTTATATTCTCAAAGTATCCTGATTCAAATGATCAGTTATATTATGATAAGACCGTCTACAAATATTATGCTGTTAGATCTTGTGGAAAAACTAAAATAAAGACAAATTGAGGCACCCCAAAAGAGTAGGCCAAGAGGACACAAGAGACCAGGCTACAGTTACAGCTACCTCCAAATAAACTGGAAACTGTACAGCAGACTGTAGTTTATGTGGTCAGCCCAAATAAACTCAGTTTCTTAATCACCGTGTGCTTCAGTTTCTCTTACAGGTCAACAATCCTCACACAATTCTGTGAAGTGGATATTATTACTTCTACTTTCCACATGAGAAAAACTGTAGTTTAGAACATATTAAGGAAGTTATTCAATCTTATTTGCTTCAGAGTAGTAAAGTAATTTTATCCTGGTTCTGACTGTAAATGTTTTCTCTGTATCTCGATGCCCAGATTAAAAGTCACTTTTGGTAGAAAACCACGGCTGACTTAGCCCCTGACATGATCTAACCTGGTGACCCATAGGTTTGTTTTACCTGGTAGAGAATCACCTCATATATTTGAATATGTCTATGTCTGAGGTTTCTCTCACTGGAATCCATTGCATCTTGAAAACGGAGACCCCACCTTATTTCTGCATCTGCAAGGTTTAGCACACTTTGAATGTGTCTGTGTACATCTGAATTATATGTGTCAGATTGCTTGCTGACAAGGGATTGAGAGATTTAGTTTCCATTCAGTCTCCCTGATTTATAACCTATGTGATTTTGAGCAAATTTTACTTTTTCTGAGCTAGTCCATGTCTAACTTTCAGAGGTTGTGAAGATTTAAAATAAATCTTTCTTTAAAAAGTTAGAATAAAAAATTAAATTTGAGCAGAACATCAATAACAAAATCCTTTGCTTCTGAGAATACTATTACTGTGAAATGATATGTTGCCCCTTATCTAACCTGCTCTTGAATTTTGAGAATCTCCTGATACCACTAAGGGCATTTTGAGAGTAGGAACTTAATAAGGATTTATTGTTAGAGAATAAGCAATGTGTATAAATGATTCAATCAATTTGAAGTTACTTTATTCAATGATATTTACTGTTTACTTGGGGAAAATGCCTTTATTCTTGGATTCTTATTATGACGTTTATATATCTTTATGATTCTGCCAATGAATTCCATAGAACTAAAAAGCCTTCTTATTGTTTGCCAAATTGTGAGTATAATCCTTGCCATTTTCTAAAAAATGAAACAGATTGATAATTGTTATTAGGTTCTAAAAGACATTCTGCCTTCATACTTACTTCAATTGGGTCCCTCCCAATATCACTCTGAAGATACCTAGAGTGGTCCTTAGAGATCAATCTAAGGACCAGTCACAACCTTTCTTATATCCATTAAGTCCTACTTGAGTTGGGAATCTGTCTATTTACCTACATCTAAGAGGGTTTCTTAGTTATGCAACCAGTCATGTGACTATAGTGCTAAATGAAAAATAGAATGACTAAGTTTATGTAGGGGCTGGGCTCTGCCAATTCTTTTGACGTTTGGCCTTAGCTCTAAGATGTTCTAAAGTCATTTGAAATATCATTGCTATGATCCTGACAGGTTCTCTAGGTAGTTTCTCTTTTCCCCATGTGTCAGCCCCACTGTAGATAAAATGGAATGTGTAGGTTGCTTGCTCATGAATGAATCATCGCCTTACAGCTGGAGTTATTCCCTTAGCAAAAGGTATGTTGTGCTTATTGAGGAAAACTTGGAAGCCTCTACATTTGAGGATATAGAATTTTTTTTTTTAATTTTTTATTGTTGGCTATTCAAAACATTACATAGTTCTTGATATATCATATTTCACAATTTGATTCAAGTGGGTTATGAGCTCCCATTTTTACCCCATATACAGATTGCAGAATCACATCAGTTACACATCCATTGATTTACATATTGCCATACTAGTGTCTGTTGTATTCTGCTGCCTTTCCTATCCTCTACTATCCCCCCTCCCCTCCCCTCTTCTCTCTCTGCTCCCTCTACTGACATTCGTTTGTCCCCCTAATATTATTTTTCCCCTTCCCCTCACTTCCTCTTGTATGTACTTTTGTATAACTCTGAGGGTCTCCTTCCATTTCCATGCATTTTCCCTTCTCTCTCCCTTTCCCTCCCACCTCTCATCCCTGTTTAATGTTAATCTTCTTCTCATGCTCTTCGACCCTACTCTGTTCTTAGTTACTCTCCTTATATCAAAGAAGACATTTGGCATTTGTTTTTTAGGGATTGGCTAGCTTCACTTAGCATAATCTGCTCGAATGCCATCCATTTCCCTGTAAATTCTATGATTTTGTCATTTTTTAATGCAGAGTATACTCCATTGTGTATAAATGCCACATTTTTTTTATCCATTCATCCATTGAAGGGCATCTAGGTTGGTTCCACAGTCTAGCTATTGTGAATTGTGCTGCTATGAACATCGATGTAGCAGTGTCCCTGTAGCATGCTCTTTTTAGGTCTTTAGGGAATAGACAGAGAAGGGGAATAGCTGGGTCAAATGGTGGCTCCATTCCCAGCTTTCCAAGAAATCTCCATACTGCTTTCCAAATTGGCTGCACCAATTTGCAGTCCCACCAGCAATGTACAAGTGTACCCTTTTCCCCACATCCTCGCCAGCACTTGTTGTTGTTTGACTTCATAATGGCTGCCAATCTAACTGGAGTGAGATGGTATCTTAGGGTGGTTTTGATTTGCATTTCTCTGACTGCTAGAGATGGTGAGCATTTTTTCATGTACTTGTTGATTGATTGTATGTCCTCCTCTGAGAAGTGTCTGTTCAGGTCCTTGGCCCATTTGTTGATTGGGTTGTTTGTTCTCTTATTGTCTAATTTTTGGAGTTCTTTGTATACTCTGGATATTAGGGCTCTATCTGAAGTGTGAGGAGTAAAGATTTGTTCCCAGGATGTAGGCTGTCTATTTACCTCTCTTATTGTATCTTTTGCTGAGAAAAAACTTTTTAGTTTGAGTAAGTCCCATTTGTTGATTCTAGTTATTAACTTTTGTGCTATGGGTGTCCTATTGAGGAATTTGGAGCCCGACCCCACAGTATGTAGATCGTAGCCAACTTTTTCTTCTATCAGACGGCGTGTCTCTGATTTGATATCAAGCTCCTTGATCCATTTTGAATTAACTTTTGTGCATGGCGAGAGAAAGGGATTCAGTTTCATTTTGTTGCATATGGATTTCCAGTTTTCCCAGCACCATTTGTTGAAGATGCTATCCTTCCTCCATTGCATGCTTTTAGCCCCTTTATCAAATATAAGATAATTGTAGTTTTGTGGATTGGTTTCTGTGTCCTCTATTCTGTACCATTGGTCCACCTGCCTGTTTTGGTACCAGTACCATGCTGTTTTTGTTACTATTGCTCTGTAGTATAGTTTGAAGTCTGGTATCGCTATACCACCTGATTCACACTTCCTGCTTAGCATTGTTTTTGCTATTCTGGGTCTTTTGTTTTTCCATATGAATTTCATGATTGCTTTCTCTATTTCTACAAGAAATGCCGTTGGGATTTTGATTGGCATTGCATTAAACCTATAGAGAACTTTTGGTAATATCGCCATTTTGATGATGTTAGTTCTGCCTATCCATGAACAGGGTATATTTTTCCATCTTCTAAGATCTTCTTCTATTTCTCTCTTTAGGGTTCTGTAGTTTTCATTGTATAAGTCTTTCACCTCTTTTGTTAGGTTGATTCCCAAGTATTTTATTTTTTTTGAAGATATTGTGAATGGAGTGGTTGTCCTCATTTCCATTTCAGAGGATTTGTCGCTGATATACAGGAATGCCTTTGATTTATGCGTGTTGATTTTATATCCTGCCACTTTGCTGAATTCATTTATTAGCTCTAATAGTTTCTTTGTAGACCCTTTTGGGTCTGCTAGGTATAGAATCATGTCATCTGCAAATAGTGATAATTTAAGTTCTTCTTTTCCTATTTTGATGCCTTTAATTTCTTTCGTCTGTCTAATTGCTCTGGCCAGTGTTTCGAGAACTATGTTGAACAGAAGTGGTGAGAGAGGGCATCCCTGTCTTGTTCCAGATTTTAGAGGGAATGCCTTCAATTTTTCTCCATTCAGAATGATGCTAGCCTGAGGCTTAGCATAGATTGCTTTTACAATATTGAGGTATGTTCCTGTTATCCCTAGTTTTTCTAGAGTTTTGAACATAAAGGGATGCTGTACTTTGTCGAATGCTTTTTCCGCATCTATCGAGATGATCATATGATTCTTATTTTTAAGTCTATTGATGTGGTGAATAACATTTATTGATTTCCGTATATTGAACCAGCCTTGCATCCCAGGGATGAATCCTACTTGATCATGGTGCACAATTTTTTTGATAAGTTTTTGTATCCGAGTGGCCAGAATTTTATTGAGGATTTTTGCATCTAGGTTCATTAGAGATATTGGTCTGTAGTTTTCTTTCTTTGAAGTGTCTTTGTCTGGTTTAGGTATCAGGGTGATGTTGGCCTCGTAGAATGAATTTGGAAGTTCTCCCTCTTTTTCTATTTCCCGAAGTAGCTTGAAAAGTGTTGGTATTAGTTCCTCTTTAAAGGTTTTGTAAAACTCTGCTGTATACCCATCCGGTCCTGGGCTTTTCTTAATTGGTAGTCTTTTGATGGTTTCTTCTATTTCCTCAATTGATATTGGTCTGTTTAGGTTGTCTATATCCTCCTGACTCAATCTGGGCAGATCATATGACTTAAGAAATTTATCTATGCCTTCACTATCTTCTAATTTATTGGAGTATAAGGATTCAAAATAATTTTTGATTATCTTCTGTATTTCTGAAGTGTCTGTTGTGATATTGCCTCTTTCATCCCGTATGTTAGTAATTTGAGTTCTCTCTCTTCTTCTCTTCGCTAGCATGGCTAAGGGTCTGTCGATTTTGTTTATTTTTTCAAAGAACCAACTTTTAGTTTTGTCAATTTTTTCAATTGTTTCTTTTTTTTCGATTTCATTAATTTCAGCTCTGATTTTAATTATTTCTTGCCTTCTACTTCTTTTGCTGTTGTTTTGCTCTTCTTTTTCTAGGATTTTGAGATGAAGTATGAGATCATTTATTTGTTGGTTTTTTCTTTTTTTAAGGAATGAACTCCAAGCAATGAATTTTCCTCTTAGAACTGCTTTCAATGTGTCCCATAGATTCCGATATGTTGTGTCTGTGTTTTCATTAATCTCTAAGAATTTTTTAATTTGTTCCTTGATGTCTTCTATAACCCATTGATCGTTCAGTAACCTATTGTTCATTCTCCAAGTGATGTATTCTTTTCCCTTCCTTCTTTTATCATTGATTTTCAGTTCCATTCCATTATGATCAGATAGGATGCATGGTATTATCTCTACTCCTTTATATTGTCTAAGAGTTTCCCTGTGACATAATATATGATCTATTTTTGAGAAGGATCCATGTGCTGCTGAGAAAAAAGTGTAACTGCTTGATGTTGGGTGGTATATTCTATATATGTCAATTAAGTCTAGGTTATTAATTGTGTTATTGAGTTCTATAGTTTCCTTATTCAACTTTTGTTTGGAAGATCTGTCTAGTGGTGATAGAGGTGTGTTGAAGTCTCCCATGATTATTGTATGGTGGTCTATTAGACTCTTGAACTTGAGAAGAGTTTGTTTGATGAACATAGCTGCACCATTGTTTGGGGCATATATATTTATGATTGTTATGTCTTGTTGGTGTATGGTTCCCTTGAGCAGTATGTAGTGTCCCTCTTTATCCCTTTTGATTAACTTTGGCTTGAAATCTATTTTATTTGATATGAGTATGGATACTCCTGCTTGTTTCCGAAGTCCATATGAGTGATATGATTTTTCCCAACCTTTCACCTTCAGCCTATGTATGTCTTTTCCTATCAAATGCGTCTCCTGTAGGCAGCATATTGTTGGGTCTTGTTTTGTGATCCATTCTACTAGCCTGTGTCTCTTGATTGGTGAGTTTAAGCCATTAACATTTAGGGTTATTATTGAGATATGGGTTGTTCTTCCAGCCATATTTGTTTATTTATGTTACTAAACATGGTTTGTTTTCCTCTTTGATTATTTTCCCCCCTTTAGTGTCCTACCTCCCACTGTTGGTTTTCATTGTTATTTTCCATTTCCTCTTCCTGTAATGTTTTGCCAAGGATGTTTTGAAGAGATGGTTTTCTAGCTGCAAATTCTTTTAACTTTTGTTTATCGTGGAAGGTTTTAATTTCATCTTCCATCCTGAAGCTTAATTTCGCTGGAAACACAATTCTTGGTTGGAACCCATTTTCTTTCAGTGTTTGAAATATGTTATTCCAGGATCTTCTAGCTTTCAGAGTCTGTGTTGAAAGATCAGCTGTTATCCTGATTGGCTTACCCCTAAATGTGATCTGCTTCCTTTCTCTTGTAGCTTTTAAAATTCTCTCCTTATTCTGTATGTTGGGCATCTTCATTATAATGTGTCTAGGTGTGGGTCTCTTATGATTTTGCACATTCGGCGTCCTGTAGGCTTCTAGGATTTGGGGTTCTGTCTCATTCTTCAAGTCTGGGAAGTTTTCTCGTATTATTTCATTGAATAGATTGCTCATTCCTTTGGTTTGAAACTCTGTCCCTTCCTGTATCCCAATGACTCTTAAATTTGGTCTCTTGATGTTATCCCATATTTCTTGGATGTTCTGCTCATGGTTTCTTAACAGTCTTGCTGAGCTTTCTATGTTCTTTTCAAGTTGAAATACTTTATCTTCATTGTCTGATGTTCTGTCTTCTAAGTGTTCTACTCTGCTGGTAGTATTCTCAATTGAGTTTTTAAGTTGGCTTATTGCTTCCTGCATTTCTAGGATTTCTGTTTGTTTGTTTTTTATAACCTCTATTTCCCTGTATAGTTGATCTTTTGCTTCTTGGATTTGTTTATGTAATTCATTGTTGAAGTGATCTTTCATTGTCTGATTTTGCTGTCTGATGTCTTCCTTGATACTCCAGATCATCTGAAGCATGTATATCCTGAATTCTTTATCTGACATTCCATCTGCTGCAGCTATTACCTCTTCTAACGTTGAGTTGACCTGCAATGCTTGTGGTCCTTTCTTTCCTTGTCTCTTCATACTGTTCGCGTTCCTTTCTACTTGGTGAAACTGTTGTGCTATTGAATTTTCCCCCTATATATTTATATTGGTCTTGTATAGTTGCAAAGTCTCCCTCGCAGGCGCGGGCGCTGGCTCTGTCCCTTTGTGGGCCGCTAGGCTTGTTCTGTCGGTGGTCACAGTTCTGTTTACTTTGCAGGCGCAGGCAGCGGCACTGCCCCTCTTCAGGCCTCTGGGGCTGTACTGCCAATGGGTCGCAGGTGCGCCTACCTTGCAGGCGCGGGGGGGGGGCGGCTCTACCCTTCCTCAGGCCACTGGGCCTGTTCTGTCTCTTGGTTGCAGGTCTGGCCTGTTCTGATGGTGGTCACAGTTCCGTCTACCTTGCAGGCGCTGGGGGGAGGGGGCGGCTCTGCCTCTCAGCAGGTCGCTGCTCCTCTTCTGCCGGTGGGTTGCAGGCCCGCCTACCTTGCAGGAGTGATTGGAAGCTCTGTCCCGCCGCGGGCCACTGGGCCTTTTCTGTCGGTGGTCACAGTTCCCCTACCTGGCAGGCGCGGGGGGTGTGGGGCGGCTCTGCCCCTCAGCAGGCCGCTGGGCCTGCTCCGTGCATGGTCACAGTTCCCTCTACTTTGCCGGCACAGGGGGAGGGGGCGGCTCAGCCTCTCAGCAGGACGCTGCTCCTCTTCTGCCGGTGGGTCACAGGCCCGCCTACCTTGCAGGAGTGATTGGAAGCTCTGTCCCGCCGCGGGCCACTGGGCCTTTTCTGTCGGTGGTCACCGTTCCACCTACCTGGGAGGCGCGGGGGGTGGGGGGCGGCTCTGCCCCTCAGCAGGCCGCTGGGCCTGCTCTGTGCGTGGTCACAGTTCCCTCTACCTTGCCGGCGCAGGGGGAGGGGGCGGCTCAGCCTCTCAGCAGGACGCTGCTCCTCTTCTGCCGGTGGGTCGCAGGCCCGCCTACCTTGCAGGAGTGATTGGAAGAGGATATAGAATTTTGAGTCTTTACCATCAAGTGTTTCCAACAGAAAAGTTCTGGTGGTAAAGCTCAGGAAAAACCTGAGCAGTTATTATAAAGAAACAGAATATTTAATATCTGATTTATTTCAGCTACACTGGATTACAGCAAAAAAATCTGTTTCTCTACTCACTTTGGGGTTAAATGGGGATATATATAAAAAAAAAACCTTAATGGAATTTATTGTCCCGTTTTGATTGTTAATATTTGAGTCTAAATATTTCTCTCTGGAAACTATCAGAGGATTGTTTATAATTTTAAAATCACTTCAGAATAGTAGCAGAATTAATTAGTATGGTTTATATGTACAATTGCTATTGAAATACGTAGGCTTTGGGTTAGTTTTTCCTCCTTTGAGTGCATGAGAATTGTAAGAGTGTAAGAACAGTTGGCATAGATGGTTCCTTCTTGAATTCAGTTAAGTTTATCACAAACTATGTCATGGCCAGAGCTTAACGCGTCGTTCCCCTTCCAGAACACCACTTGCCAAATACAACACAGTGGGGATGGTGGGAAAACTGTAGTGCGTTCACACCAAACCTAGACTTCGCCCCCTAAGGTATGAGTTTGGGGCTGAAGAAAATATGCTGAAAAATCAGCACCCCTGACTGCCCTCTCTCCCACTTCTGAAAACCACAAAGCAGAAGCAGCCATTATTGAATCTTTAACATGGAGTGTTTTCTGTTCTGAGCCCATTTGGAACTGACAGTTAATAATCTGAAATGGCATTTGAGGGTAAAGGGGGCCTGGATGGTTAACTGTGAATGTTAGGGAAAAAAAGAAGATAATATTGCTTGAACACTGCAGCCTGGATGTTTGGCCCCTGAATATGGACGCTCTTTTGGCTTCACCTCACTTGGTAATTAGCACACTGACCCTGTGCAGACTGGAAGCATAAATTTTTTTTTTTTTGGAAAGTACAGAGGAAGAAGTAGGATTAAGACAAACATTTATATAACCAGGAAAAATGACCCAGGAAAGACGGGAAATCTGGTGACACTCTGTTTACCCAGAGCAATGTTAAAATAGTTTGCAAGTGAAACAAAGCAGAGCCCCTTGAATAAATCATGAAGAAAGTATAAGGATAGACCAACAGCCAAGAGCACGTCACAAGTTATCCGTGTGATGTGATTCTCTCCTACAACACCAGACAGACGGCTTTCCTTTGAATATCACTTCTCCTTTCTCCTCTCCCCGGTTATTTCCATCATGGAATCACGTGAAACTGTGGGCCACTGTGAGTGGGAGTTGGAAGAGAATGAAAACAGCATAAGTTATTAGGAAAGAGAAGAATAGCAGGATGTTTGGGTGTTAAATCAGAGGCAGTTTAATAAAATCAAATATCTGCAATCAAAAACAAAAATAATTCATAGCAATTTCACAAGGGGCAAAATCTGGCTTGTCTTTCCAGGTCATGTGCCCTGTGAGAAGATTTGCTCTTCTGAGGTTAGCATGACTGGGGCTGGTCTCCATCAAAAGCTGAAAGCACAGAAGGTATCAGTCGACTGAACTTTCTTAGCTTGTATATAAGTGGCTTTGGTTTACTGCCAGATGGTTTATCTACAGGGAGATTAGCTCTTTTAACAGCAGGTCTCAAAACTTGGCTGGTTGGATTGCCTGCCAGCCAGATGCTAAGAGCCGTAGGTTGGCATGATGAGGAATGCTGTCATGGGTAAGCCACATGCCCCTGCTCAGGGTCCTGAGAGAAGTTGGTAGGATGACTTTGTGGACTTTGCATTTATGCATTCATTTAGGAAGGAGAGCTGCTCCATATGCCGGGTAATGAGACAAAGATAGTCATAGCCAGTCTCTGTCCTGTAGTTGAGAAGCCAAACTTCAAATAACAGTATCAACTGAGGAAGTATGAAATGTGAAAGAGACTATCAAGTGGCAAATAGATATTCAGGGAAGTGAGTGATCAGATGAACTAATCAGTAACATGGTTGCAGAATATGATGGACTTCCATATCATCTCCTGTTCACACAGAACTTCATTGAAACTGGTGGATTTTATATACATCAACTCTTATTTGAGTCTCACATTATTACTACCTTTTCCAGCTGAGGATGGTATGCCCTGGAGGGATGGATAACTTTTACCCAGGTAGTAAGGAGGCCTCACATCCAATTTGAAACCAGTTCTGCTACTCTATGGCTTTCTTAACAAATGGGTAATACAGTTAATCCTTATGATTTGATGATTTCCTATTTGCTAAAATTTACTCATCACACCAATATCAATACTTGGGACACACTTGCAGTCATTTGTGGGCACATGCAGAATGGTGAAAGTTTTCCCCTCACCCTACATACACATTCCCAGCTGAGGAGGAACAAGATGACGCTCTTCCTTCTCACTACTGCTATCCTACTGTAAACAAGCATCCACTTTGCAATCTGCTTATCGCCACGCTTGTAGCACTTCTGTACATTTTATTGGTGATACTTTCTTTTTTGGTACCAAGGATTGAACCCAGAGGTGTTTAGCCACTGAGCCACATCCCCACCCCTTTTTTATTTTTTATTTTGAGACAGAATCTTGCTCGGTTGCTTAAGGCCTCACTATGTTGCTGAGGCTGCCTTTGAATTTGCAATCCTTCTGCCTCAGCCTCCTGAGTCACTGGGATTGCAGGTGTGCACCACAGTACTTGGCTGATTGATGAATTCAGCATTAATGAACCAACAACATAAATTAAAATGTCTTTATTAAGAAACACACATAGAACAAGGATATTATTGACAACTCAACAAAAATGTTCTGAGTAGAGGCTAGAATGAATCTAACCCTATATTTACCTAAGAGCAAAGGTTTATTATTCACCAGTTTGATGTCCAAGGTAACATATAGAAAATAACTGCTGCAAATACCAAGAATTAACTGTACTTAAAAAGAGCGAAAAAAAAATTTGGAGGATATTGCTAGGAGAATAGCATGAACAAAGGAACAGAGCTGGGAAAATTAATGGTTGTGTGAAGAACAGAGTATAGACACACTGAAACCAAGGCTCAGGAGCAATTGTAGTAGAACAAGCTTAAATGCTGGAGTTGGAGGGGGTTAATATCAGTGATGAATTCAGACTACATATTGTAAATGGATTTGGAGCAGGGACATCATAAGAACCTCTTTGGGAGAAAAGTATCTTGGCAGGGATATTCAGGAAGGACTGGTCTGAGGAAAATGGCACCCGCCTTGACTGCCGGGACTTATTGGTAGAACAGGAAACCAGTCCTTTCCACATCTTGATGGTTGATATCGAGGGCACAGCGTGAGGAATGAGCTGACGGAGGTGAAGGCATCTCAGGGGAACTGGAGGAATTCCAAGAAAGAAAATTCAAAATAACAAGGAAGGTGATTTAGGAAAGATGTGTAAGTGAATGGGGAGCCAGTGTAAATTTTGGAGTCTGTGGGTGGTGTGGTTGTGCTCCTTCATGTGTGAAAACAGGGTTCTGGGAAGACGAGGCAACTCCAGGAGTAGCCATGGTGACTTCCACAAACAATTCCAAATATGCGTATTTAGTTTCAGGAGCTGAATCCTCTGGATCCCTATGTAATTTCACAGTTAAAGTGTATTCCTAAGGCAAGAAGAATAAGACTATTCTTTGTTAGACCTGTTACGGATCCTTGGGATGATTTAAAGTTCATTGTTTTCCATTCAGATCCAAATCTTGCATCAGCATGCGTGCATGCGTGAGCATGGTGTCATATGACAATCAATGAACCGTGACAGTATAGTACATAACTGGTACCTAAAATAAAATAAAATAAAAAGTCAATGGTGGCTTTGGAATGACAGTGGGCAATGTCTGACAGATTGAGAGTGGCAGCTTCAGACTTCTGAGGCATGCTGCCCTGAAGCCATCTCTTCATATTTATCTTGTTATATTTCCGTTAAAATTGACTGTCAAAAATAAGTGGAATGAAACTGTTCATGAGTCACCGAGGCTTTCTTTGTAATAAACCTGGATGCATAAGCCTTTCTGAGTTCTTAATTTCAGAAGAATTAGGCATCAAGATAAGTTAATATGACACTCCTGCTTTTTTCCTTTGTAACTGAAGGCTTTCCGGTCTGACCAGTGTTGGGAGTCACCCTGGCTCCAAAGACTAACTTCCCCATCCCCCCCAGAAGAGCCATCCAATGGTGAGCCCTGCTGGCTCACATGATACTTACCCACCAATCAGACTATCCCTGCTGGCTCACATGATCCTTACCCACCAACCAGATTAGCCCTGCTGGCTCACATGATCCTTACCCACCAATCAGAAAGCACCTCATGCCAACTATCAAGCCCTTCAACCATTAAACTGTCATAACTGTCAAACCACCCTGGCTCTATAAATATGCAGAGCTGTTCCTCAATAAATGGGCATTTTCTCCGACAACAAGCCTTGTTTGTTCTTTCAACCAGCCTGGTCAAGGAATCTCAGACCACCAGTGTGAAAATAGGTCTCTCGGGGAAATTGAGTTTTGTCCTATCAAGCAAGATTCACAAACTTGGATACAATTTTCTCAGGAAAGCCTTTCCTTCATCCTCATTTGGAATCAATCTATTACTTCCTTCAACTCTCTGCACACTTGGCTGCCTTAGACTGGCGTCTGTCACCATCTGATTGGTATTAACAGTATTGTATCTTTGTCATCTTTCTTGATTGTGAGCCCTGAAGGAAAGAGGCCATGTCTTGCCTATCTTTCTATTCCCTCTCTATCCCTGGACTACTTTCTTGCTCAGAGAAGTTGCTCTGTTGGGATATTTGGAGTAATTCTTCACCTGTCACAGAAACATACATTCTAAGTAACACAGCTGGTGTTTAATATTAGTCATCTGAGGCTCTGTGTGGAGCGAATGAATGTTTCCTATTCTCTTCTTTGTTAAAATACCTTTTCTTCTTTCTTATATACTTTGGCAAGTAGTGTCTGATTCTTTGAACAATGAAAAAATCATGTCAACTAATACAAAAATAGCTTCCTGGAGGGTCGGGGGGAGATTTTTTCAGTCTAGTAAAGTATCAGAGTCTAAGAATAATTGCAATCTAAAGATCCAACTACATAAGAGGATGGTCCCAATGATTTGAACATTCCTACAATTCTGGTAGGAATGATGGTAGGAGGGAGGGAAGTGGGACACAGTCTCTGCATAGACTAGTTCTACAGGTCCTAATTCTGCTGAAGACATCTGCATAAACTTATGTCAACATAAAGATATCTTTAATTTAGTTCCCAAATACATATGTGATCACCAGGAGCACTTACTGTATCAGGTGACTGTGTTGGCCTGAGATTGAACTTTCAAACATGTGTCTTGTCTGCTGCCTGTCATTGGATGCTTTTCAAAAAAAATGCAGGAATAACATCAGAAACAGAGTCAACTCACTTGAGTTCATTTTTTCTTTAGTCTGAACATCTCTGTGACTGGCAAAGATCCTAGATTGGTGTTTCTTACTTATCCTTCGCACATTCACTCATATTACTTGTGTTTGTGGAGTGAACACTGCATGTAAGGCCCAGGGTTATCCAAGGAGAGAGACTTCACAGTTATAGACTCAAGAGTGAGAAAATGTAATGTTAGGTTTCTATAGTCACCTTAAGTTCTGAGGGCTCTCTTTCCGGATGCAGAAGAAGTCTATGAACTTTGAAGCAAACTCAGTCAAGTTTATGTATTTTCCAGTCTACTCGGGTTTGTATTTACTTACTTTCCTTCTTGGTTTCCTCTCTCTCCTTCCCAGGTGAGTTCTGTCAGCTTCTGTCTCTGGTGCAATCATTGTGAGGTCTCTAGTCCTAC
Source organism: Marmota monax (assembly GCF_021218885.2). Lineage (NCBI taxonomy): Eukaryota > Metazoa > Chordata > Mammalia > Rodentia > Sciuridae > Marmota > Marmota monax. Next base: position 7,962,744 of record NW_026695227.1, read on the forward strand.
CTTAAATAGAACTTATCTCACCTTTGACCCAATCTCCTGCAATACCAAGAGATCATACTCTCATCTGCCAACATCTTGTAAATTTCAGGCCTGATGGCTTTTTTTACTTTCCTTCACCCCATGAAGCTGATAGGCTCTGGCATTCCATTCAACAGAATCCTTGTCCAAGGGAGGAAATATTCATAGCTGGGAAGTCAGGATGTTTATTTCCTTTGTCTGTCTTTGACTCAAAAACCTGACTCTTGTGTTCCTGACCTCATTCCTCACTGTCTATTTTACATCAGCTCTTACTGTGATCAACTTTAACTCCATGTGAGGGTCTTGCTTTCAGATCACTACGCTTACTGGATGATTTATGCATCGGTCAGTGTGGCTGCTATGACAAAATGCTGCAGGCCAGGTGACAACAGAAATGAATTTTTTTCACAGTTCAGAAGGCTGGAAGGCTGAGATTATGGTGATGGCAGGCTTGGTTTCTCCTGAGGCCTTTATTTCTGGCTATCAGACGGCTGCTTTCTCACGGTGTCCTCACTGAGATAAGCACCCCTGTTATCTCTTTTGTGTCCAGTGTGTCCAAATTTTCTTCTCTTATAAGGACACCAGTCAGACTGGATTAGAGCCCATGCTAACAGCCTCATTTTAGCTGAATCACCTCTTGAAAGACCTTCTCTCCAAATACAGTCACATTCTGAAGGACTAGAGGTTAGGACTTCGACATATGAATTTTGAGGAGACACAATTCAGCCCATAACAATTTGTTTTCAAAATTATTGACTCAGGATGATAACTCATCTTTGGTTAACCTATTTATAGTGGCTCAATAAAAAGGTCTATATTCTTTTATTTTTATTTTTTTTAGTTGTAGATGGACACAATACCTTTATTTTATTTATTCTTGTGTGGTGCTAAGGATCAAACCCAGTGCTTCACATGTGCTAGGCAAGCGCTCTACCACTGAGCCATAATCCCAGACCAAAGTCTATATTCTTGCCATTGAAAATAAATCTTGTTATAAGGAGAGCAACTAAAAACAGAGCAGGGAGGAAGAGCATGAGAAAAAGATTAACATTAAACAGGGACGAGAGGTGGGAGGGAAAGGGAGAGAGAAGGGAAATTGCATGGAAATGGAAGGAGACCCTCAGTGTTATACAAAATTACATATAAGAGGAAGTGAGGGGAAAGGGAGAGAAATGAATTACGGTAGATGGGGTAGAGAGAGAAGATGGGAGGGGAGGGGAGGGGGGATAGTAGAGGATAGGAAAGATAGCAGAATACAATAGTCACTAGTATGGCAATATGTAAAAACATGGATGTGTAACCCATGTGATTCTGCAATCTGTATACGGGGTAAAAATGGGAGTTCATAACCTACTTGAATCAAATGTATGAAATATGATATATCAAGAGCTTTGTAATGTTTTGAACAACCAATAAAATAAAAAAAAGAAAAGAAAAGAAAATAAATCTTGTGCTTGCTTCGGCAGCACATATTCTAAAATTGGAACCATACAGGGAAGATTAGCATGGCCCCTGTGCAAGGATGATGTGTAGATTCATGAAGTGTTCCATATTTTTAAAGGAAATAATCAATAACGTGAAGAGAGAGCCTACAGAATGTGCTTGGGAGAATGGGAGAAAATATTTACCACAGAGACCTCAGATAGAGCTCTAATCTCTAGGATATATAAAGAACTCAAAAAACTTAACACCAAAAAACCAAATAACCCAATCAATAAATGGATTAAGGAACTGAACAGACACTTCACAGAAGAAGAAATATGATCCATCAACAAACATATGAAAAATGTTCATCATCTCTAGCAATTAGAGAAATGCAAATCAAAACTTCTCTAAGATGGCCTTTCACTCCAGCAAAAATGGAAGTTATCAAGAATATAAGCAACAATAAGTGTTGGAGAAGATGTGGAGAAAAAGGTAAACTCGTTGCTGGTGGGATTGCAAATTGGTGCAACCACCATGGAAAGCAGTATGGGGATTCCTCAGAAAACTTGTACTGGCACCACTATTTGACCCTGTTATCCTGCTCCTTGGTTTATACCCAAAGAACTTAAAATCAGCATACTATAGTGACGCAGCTACATCAATGTATCTAGCAGCTCAGTTCACAATAGCTAAACTATGGAATCTACCTAGGTACCCTTCAACAGATAAATGGATAAAGAAAAGATGGTATATATACACAATGGAATATTACTCAGCCATAAAGAAGAATGAAATTATGGTACTTGCCATTAAATAGATGGAACTGGAGAATATCATGCTAAGCAAAATAAGCCAATTCCAAAAAACCAAAGGCCAAATGTTTTCTCTAATAAGTGGATGCTGATCCACACTGGGGGAGGGATAGAGAAGAATAAAGGAATTTTGGATTTTTCAGAGGGGAGTGAAGAGAGTATGGGGATGTGGGGTATATGGGGATGGGAAGGATGGTGGAATGAGATGGATATTATTACCCTGTATACATGTATAATTATACATGGTGTGACTCTGTACCATGTTCAGCCAGAGGAAGAATTTGGGCTCCATTTGTATACATGTGTCAAAATGCATTCTACTGTCATGTATAACTAATTAGAGCAAATTAAAAAAATAAATCTTAACCAATGCTTTTATATCTCACAATTGCATAAAAATATTGTATTTCAGTCAGATACCATTTATAACACACTTGAAAGATAAACCTAGAACATTATAATTATAGAAGATTTTCCCTTTCTTTCAGAGGAATTCATGATTACCAAAGGAAGAGCAGTGGCTTTACTTAGTTAATATTTTTTTTATGTAATATGCCAAATCCTTTTCTCTGGAAAAAAAATAAAGTTAATGAGAATCTGGTTGGAACAATAGCCATGCTTTAAAACTATCATGTGAATTGGTTGATATAAAGCAGGAGATAATTTGATAAATAATTTTTGAAGGGTAGGTTGAAACTGGAAAATGATATAAATGTCACTATTTGGGGGGAGTATATATTGATTAATATTTATTTACAAATGTATATATGTACATTGGTGTTTGCATTGTCCATTTAGGGCTATTATATGGGAAGCAAACCCTGGGAATTGTCCATCTAAGGGGCCTTTGTACGGTGACTCGGGCTGCTGAAGGACGCTGCTGCTATTTAATTCTTAGCATGTAGACTTGTCCTTTCTGTGCTAGATAAAGTACTTAGGAAGGGGAAGGCATATGTTAGCAATCACTAGTGACAGGAAACATAACAAGAGTCACATTTACCAAGGGAATACTTTCATTAGCTCATGACTTGAAAGCAGTGGTCACTGATTTTTCTTACTTGTCCCCTGCCATCTCCCACCCCTCTCCCTGCTCCATGCCATCTGAAGGTGCTTCCCTATCCTGGCTTTACCCTCATATCCTTTAAAAATTCATGACAGAGGGCTGAGGTTGTGGCTTACTGGTAGAGTGCCTGCCTAGCACATGTGAGGCACTGGGTTCAATCCTTAGCACCGAATAAAAAAATAAATAAATAAAATTACGTCCATCTAAAATAACATATATAAAATTCATGACAGTTTAAAATTGCATTTGTGTGAAGACATATTTGATCTACTGCAGGTGTTCCAATTGCTAAATTCAGGAAATAGAAGCTAACTAGGGAAAGTCCTGGGTCATTTTTCTCGAACAGAGTGCTTGCTGTTCCCCCTTTCCTTCTGGGTAAAGGCAGTGTCCTGTAAGACCCAGGCCTGGAGAATGGGTGTTTGATTCAGTGCAGCGGTGTCTCCCTCCTCAACACAGGAAAAGAGGGACTTAGTATGATTTTATATTATAAATGTAAACTTGAGACCTAAAATAACAGGAGCTGCTCTCCCCGGTCTCTGCGGTTGCAATGTTGTCGTATTATTTACAGTTGAAACAGACAAAGCCATCAACAGGCTCCAAGCCCACGTTTTCCCCCAACTCTGCTGTTTTCTATATGTGCTTCTACAGGGATGGGCAGATGCAGCCCTGCAGTGTGACAGCACCGTCGCTGTCATCTCTGTTTCAAAACTCAAAAATAGGAAGGCATATTTTTCTTTATTTCTGTTTTCTTCTTTTCTTGTTCCTTCTCCCTCTTTTGTGGTTTTGGCTTTCCAGCTCGGGTTTTCAATAGATCCAAGAGGTTCAGATGAGATGTTCTTTCCTGTCAAACAGGATCCCAAAACCTTTTGAGGTTTCTCAAGGACTTGTCTCTATAAGCTGAAAAGTCTGTTCTCTCTCTTCGCCGCTGCCAGAAAAGTAATTAGGCCATTTTTCTAATTATAGTAATCTTCCCCAAATGGCATATAACTTCAAATCCAAATGCCATGTAAGTTGGCCGACAACGTTCTGCCATGAAGCACTTTACTAAGACAGCTTGAACGCAGGAGTCTTACACAGTGTTAAGGAAAAATGCTTCTCTGTCCCAGTTATAACTGGGTTTTCTTTCTCAGCGTCTTGCTCAGAAGGCACTGAATGAAGGGCCTGGAGAGCAACCCTCCTGTCAATGACAGTTTGTGTAGAGTTGCTGTCTGCGGTGAACAAACTCAACTCCTTTGGGGGTGGGAGGAGAAAAAGAAAAAAACCCTCTATTTTTCTCAGTAAAACGAACAAGATGCAATTGTCCTCATGTTACATTGACTTGAAATTTCTACAGATAGAGGGTCCCACAACACTGAACTCAAGTTGTCATCCCCTAAGAAAAATCCCCTTCTCATCTTCTCTATTGTGCTAACCAAGGGGAAATCAGGTCCTGCTGGTATGTTTTGTGGTCCGAAATATTTTCACAGCAGGTTAATTGCTACTTTTCCTTGTTCCATTTGTCAAAAAGGAAAAAAAAGTTTCCAAATAATATATCCTTTAGAAATTTGATTTTTCTTTGCTGAACCACTCTCTTGGCCTTTCTGGAAGGGGTTTCTGGGCTGGAAGAAGGATATTAAGAAGAAGTCTCTAGGAAATGGAATGGAACACTAAAACCATGAATTGCAAGGGTGTTTCTCCCTGAAACAAGGGAGTTATGGTAATTGAAAAAGGAAGAATGAAATGGGATAGGATTTAAGAAAACAAATGGAGTCCGTGTTTAAGGGTCTACTACAGATATGTGTGAGTTATAGGGGTCTGTGGATGATGCTTAGCTGTGTGGTACCAACCGAAACTACTTGATTCCTTCAAAACAGTGCCCTCAACTTTTGGGCAGAAGAGAATGCATAAAGTGGGTCTTTCTAAGTGTTAGGGCTTTCTAGTCATATTCCAATTTTCTAATACGATAACAGACAACTTGAAATGTTTAGGAAAAGTGCAAATCCCTCAGTGATTTTCCCAAAAATTATATTTAGTGGTCTGAGGTGTGGGTCCTGGAATCTGCATTTCAGCAAGCTTCTTGGGTGGTTCCGATGAGGTGGTTCTCAGTCAACATTGTTCTTTGTTGCTCAGTGGATTGCAAAGAACATGGGCTGGTAGCTTGGGGCACAATTTGGAGCCAGTACAGATTGAGGTTAAATAAGTGAATAATACCTTATAGTCCTGCTGTAGAATACCTTAATATTGAAGGGACACAAGAGGCTAAAAGTGTGGTCGTAGGCAAGGGTGGATGTGTTTCTGCTTGAAAGCTATTCAGGTGGAATTATGACCTGCTAAATGAAAATTTGGTTGTTGAGAACCAAGTTATGGATTATTTTAAAAGGATGGTTATTTAGATTTTGAAGTAGAGATAGTAAGAGGAAGTGGAGCTATCTGTGATTTTTTTAAGGAATGGTTTATAAAAATGTATGTTTGAGATAAGGTGAAGGGTCAGTAATTGGGCAGATCTTATGCCCCATTGTACAGGAATATCTGCCCTCTTATTTTCTTTAATTTATTTCATTTGTTTTTATTTCTGTGGATAATCACCACACTACATACATTTCTTAGGCCAGTGTCTGAATCCTGTATGTTCCTTGTGATCTCTTTCAGATTATATAGGTGAAGTGCTTTAAAATATCCAAACAGGACAAGAATGCTCTTGTCAGTGAACTATGGGGTCTAAATTTCTTGATTGCCTAGAGGTAAAAACAAGGACAAAGGAATCTTGGATATATTTAAGTTGGAAATATGCTTTTGCATAAAAAATAACTTTCTACCCAACATCTCTTGTAATCTGTGTGGTTGCATGTGGTAATAAAGATTTAATAAAGATCCCCTGGCTGGCAATACTTTTTTTATTCAGAAGCACCCTCGTGAGAAGTCAGTTCTTAAAAGGAAGCATATAATCTCATAATCAAAATGCTACTGAGTTCTGGGGACTTACTTCTTCCAATAATCCCCAAATTACCTGCTTATCATAGATAGCCCTATTATTCATCAGAACAGTTCAGCGAGACTGGTTGTTTTTTTAATAGTTTAATTATAATTCATAAAGGGTCAATACAAAGGGATATGAATATAAAAGATTTTAGTTTTGGGTGCTTTGAAAGTGTGCTTCAGCTCTACTGTCTTTATCCCCAAAGGAGTCAGGGAGGGTGGGCAGCCATCAGAAAGTAGGAGAGACAAGGAACAAAGTCTCGCCTGGAGCCTCAGGGGGCAATGAGCCCCCCCCCCCACCATCTTGATTTTGACTCAGTGAAACTGACTTCAGGCTCATGATCTCCTGAATGCAGGAGAGTATGTTTCTGTGGCCTCCGGATTTCATGTTTGGGGTAGTTTGTCATGGCAGTGAGTTGTTCCAATTACCTTTCTTCTGACTTGTACTCTGGCTTGCAGCACCATGGTTATCTGCAAAACTCCTTAAGAAATTGGATTTCTGGGTTTCACCACAGATTTAGAGAACTAGAATTTTTAGGAATTGAAGTCCAAGGACCTGTAGTTCTAACAGGCTGCCTGAGAATGTTACCAGGTTTGATGACCATTTCACTAGTATGCTCTATTAATTTCCTAATTCTGTTATAAGAAATTACTGCACATTTCATAGCTTAAATCAACAGGAATTAATTTCATTATAGATAGGGAGGTCAGAAGTTAGTGATAGTGGGCTAAAACCAATGTATCAACAGCACTGGTTCCTTCTGGGTGCTCTGAGGGAAAGATCCATTTCCTTGCTTTTTTTTGGCTTTTACTGGCTGTCTGTAGTCCTTAATTTGTGGCCCCTTTTGTCATCCTCAGAGTACACCACTCCAATCTCTGCGATTGTCATCGCATCATCTTCCCTGATTCTCACACCCGTGACCCTCTTGTAAGGACCATTGCGATTACATTGAACCCACTCAGAAAATCTAGGAGCATTTCATCTTAAAGATCCTTATCTTGATCTTATCTTCAAAGTCCCTTTTGATACATAAAATAACATTCACAGTGCCTGGGATTACAAGTAGATACATCTGGGTGGGGGGGGGGCAATTACTCAATTTGCCACAGAATGCATGATAACATCTCACCTAGAAACCATAGAGGTAAATGAGTTTCAATCACAGAGTGTTATGCATAATGCATGATTTTTTCACCACCTGCCTTTTGTGTGTGTGTGTGTGTGTGTGTGTGTGTGTGTACAAGCTTCTTTTTCTAAATAAATCCAATGGAAGTTAAAACATTTACATATGGATAATACTGTCTTTGACACATTGGTGGCACATAACAAATGTGAAAAGTTCCTGATTTCACAAAGTATTGTTATTAAATTCCAAATTGATTTCAATGCTGAGGCCTTGGAGGTGATCAAATGGGGAGATTTTGTCTTCTCCCAAATCATTATCAGCCTCTTTCTTAACTACCCTCAGGTCAACACACATTCTAGGTTGAAATAATTCTTGTTCTGCAAATGTAGGTTCAGGTCAACATCATTTCCATAAAAAAAAGAAAAGAAAAAGACATTGCTATGCATGCATGTAACTATGAGACCAGCCCTCAAGGGCCATTTTCCAATGAGTTACCTCTTTAAACTCTCCTTGTAGAATGTCCCAAACTTTCTTTCAGTGTTTTATATTTACTGTTATTGAAGAATTGCAGATTTGAAGCAAATGGCAATAAGTACTATAGAATGAAAGGACATTTCTTAAAACATGTGACATGTGTATTCCTTGTCAGTGACATTGTTGTCTAATCAGTGCATGTATTTTTTTTCTTGAACCTGTTCAGTTGTCTCATTTTCATTGTCGCTGCTCTGATTCAGGCTTTCCTGGGCCTCTTGCGATGACTGCAGTCACTCACCAATCCTTGACCTAGTTTTCTCATTTCCTTTCCAGAGTGCCTCTCCTCCACCATCCACACAATTGCTTCCCACACAATTGCAAGGGTTACTTTTAAACCCATGACTCTGATCTGGTCTTACTCCCACATAAAATCCTTTAGGGCTGCCCTCAAGATCCAAATTAAAATTAGATATGGCTTTTAAGGTCTTCCATGATCTCAGCCTATTACTTTGTTTCCTGTCTTCCAGGTATACTTTTGCATATCCTATGTTCTAGCCCAAGTTTTTTCTTTCTCTTAAAGAATCACACTAGTTTTGAGAGCCATTATGGGGAAAAATATTCTGTGATTAAATATTTGGGAAATGTATTTTTGTACTCTTTTAGAAACTTCAAAATGCCTCTTACTGTCCCATAGTAAAGATAATTGTTAGGGTTTTTGGTAAGTTCTTACTGAAGGAAACATAAATATTTTAAAGTACATTGATATTAAGTGTGCAGATCTATGAATTTTTACAAAGTGAACGAAATTTGGATAGTATATCCACAGTCTAGCTCAAACGGAAGAGTATTCCACCTCTCCAAGCCTCCTCCATGTCTACCACCCTGCTCAGGCCACCTTCATGATAAATGGGTTTTACCTTTGAACTTTGTGTAAGTGGCATCAGGGTTTGCTCTTTTTTTTGTGCGTGTCTCTTTTCTGTTGCATAACATTATGGTGATGGCATTCCTGCACATAGTCACATAATTTGTTCTGTTACTCTAGGACAGGGGTCAGCACTTTCCTCCCTGAAGTCATCATTACCTGTTTTGTATAACCTTTAAGCTAAGGATAATTTTGACATTTCTCAAGGTTTATAAAATATGTATGTAATTCATATATATGCAGGTTATAGATGGATATGCCATAGAGACCATATATGACCCACAGAGCCTAAAACATTCATTACCTAAGCCTGCCAAATCCTGCTCATTGTCTTGTGTGAGTGTGCAATATACTTATTCCTTGTGCTATTTATGGGTTATTTTCTGTTTGTGGTTCTGACAGATAGTACAGCTATGCTTCCTCTTTTTTTTCTCCACATTTTTTTATTGGTGCGTTATAGCTGTATACAATGATAGGATTCATTGTTACATATTTGTATAAGCACAAAATGTAACAATATAAATTGGCCAATATCACTTCCTATCACTTCTTCCCCTTCCTCCCCACCTCCTGCCCCTTGGTTCCTTTCCTCTACTAATCTCCCTTTGATTTTTAGGACATCTACCCCCACCTTTCTTTTCCTTTTTCCTCTCTAGCTTCTGCATATGAGAAAAAACATATGCCTATGACATCCTGAGTTTGACTTATTTGCTGTGAATACTCTTACACATAAACATATGTACACATTTTTGGTAGGAATGGAATTGCTAGATCAAAAAATGAATATGTGAGGTTTTAGAAATACCGCTACATGTTTTTTCACGATGATTGTGCCAATTTATGTTCCCTCAGTCATATATTTCTGTTGTTCCATATCCTTACCAGTCTTTGATATTGATAGATTTTTTTTTTTTTTTTTTTTTTTGCTGTTGTGTGTGTAGTGGAGTCTTACTGTGGTAGGATGGTGATAGGAGACATGGGCTTGTTCTGATGAAAACCAAGAGCTGGGATTTGTCTTAGTTACCAAAATTTCTAGAGGGAAAACCATCTAAAGAAACAGTCTACACTGCTTTCATAAATGTATAAATCTAACTTGGTGGTACCCCCACCCTCTAGAGCAATGGTGAAAAGATTGATCTGGCCAGGGGTGGTGGTGTTCTCCTGTAATCCCAGTGGCTCAGGAGGCTGAGGCAGGAGGATCACAATTTCAAAGCCAGCCTCAGCAATTTAGAAAGGCCCTAAGCACCTTACCCTGTCTTAAAGTAAAAATATAAAAAGGACTAGGCTGGGGATGTATCTTCATGGTTAAACACTGCTGGGTTCAACCCCTGGTACAAACAAACAAACAAACTCACCCCCCCCCCCCCAACAAAACAAAACAAAAGACATTGATCTGCCTTTGTTTGGCCAAGATTAGAATTTCAGAGGAATACTTTATATTAGACCTATAATCTTTATTGAAAAGAAGGGTACAGGGGGTGGCTATTAAAACCAATAGGTGTTGTATAATTCTAAAATGTCTTTTACATGAAGTAGAGCCCTCTTACCAAAGCTATAAAGGCCCAAAGTTGACTAAATGACCAAAAAAAAAAAAAAAAAAAAAGCCAGGTATACCCAAAGAAATAATAAATACCTCATTTTGTCACCCCACCTGCATATCCACAAGTGTAGACATTTGTTCAATGAATGATATTTTGTTGTATCAAACTTTTTCTGCCCATGTGCATCTATCTATTGATTGGAGTTCAGATTTTTTGATAAGTAATTTTTCATAGTCCATAGTTTCTACTTTTGTTTTCCTTATAGTGAGCTCTTAAGCACATTTTTGGAGTTCAAAAATCTTTTGATTTTTATGAGTTCAAGATCTTTCTAAATTTTTATTTTTCCTAAAGTTTTAGTGTTGCTTTACTTGTATTTGACTCAATCCAAATTCTTATTAATTTTTAAAATCAGTTTTTCTTTATCATATCTTTCAAAACACTCATTTCATGGAAATAAGGTTTTCATATTTAGATGGCATAATGTGTACATTTAAATTGCATAATTGCATTGAAGTAGATATGGGAGCAGATATAGCAGATTCTTTATTATCCTAAATTCCCTGGTAGGGTCAGAGGTGCAATACTTGAAATTAACAGATCAGGTCCTGGACATTTCAGAGTGCATAGAGGATGCCATTTTTCTAGAATGTGCATATTCACAGGCATAATTGAGAGAAAGAATTTGATAATCTCCAATATCTTAGAGAAGTCATTTGAAACTGATACTGATCAAGATATCATTAAAAAAATATTTTTCAGAATCTAGTGGCATTTTGTTTGCATAGATTTTCCATAGGCATTTGCTGCATGTGTATGCATGTCTGTGTGCCTGAAAACACACCCCTTTATATATCACTTTTTTAGACTTGGCAAAATGTTCTCTTAGTTGTATAACACTGGACTAATCTTGGCTCCAATCAGGTCTTACTTGCTCCTTGCAATTTGGAAATATTTATATTCAAGTTTGATTTAAAATAAGTGGCATTTGAGACCATGGTAACTTACCTCCTAAGCGTGGGGGCATGTAACAGAATGCAGTCAGGTGTGAGGGCCCAGTCTGTGTGGTACCCTATGGGAAAGACCTGAGAATGGGAGAGTACTCTCAGTATTGGATGTGTACACAGATTCAGCTTTTTGAAACATGTTCCCATTTTTTTTAAATTGCTGTAGCAATTGGCTCTCTATATGAAATCTTCTTGGGATGGAAAAGATAAAAATAAATGATAGGATTTTTAGAAGCTTTTTAAATGCAGTCGGAAGTTAAAAACAGAATCTTAATAATACATGGCACAGTAGAAAGCTTTTCTCAATGAATGCTTTCAGAGTAAGAATTTCTATCTCACGTATTCACTTCCTCACTTGGCTGCACTATAAGAGTCTGAAGTCTGTGGGCAGCAGCTTCCAGGGAATATGAATATACAAGATCATGTGAAAGTAGAGATGTTAAAGGTAGCTAAAACACTGAGTATTTTTTTCCTCTTAGTTTCAACATGGCCCTTAGGATAAAGCAGTAGAAATAAATCTAAGGATATTGTATAGAAAATAAGTAGAGTGTTCTGGATGTTCCTAAACTTTATTAAGAGAGAGAGCTGTGTTTTAATAACTGAACATGGAGTGTTAAAAAGAAACTAAAAGTGTTTAGATAGGTAATGAGTTACTGGGATTAGTTCTGCGAAATATTTAATATTTTTCTATACTTAATAATTTGTGATCTGTTCATTCATTCATTCATTCACTCACTGAGTGTATCTGTGGGATTTTACACTATCCCAAGTCATTTAAAATTGGATTAAACAACCGTGTAGGAGTCTAAGCAAATACCACAAAAAGGAGTAAGTGAATTGGCACCCAAATTGTCAATATTTCTTTTTGGCTTAATGCAGCCTAGTATTACAGAGATGGAGAAATGATGGTGAAAAGGTAATCCTTTTGTCAGTATGCCTTGGAGTTAAAGTATTTGCATTTACGCTAGGAATTGAAGAAAGCTGAATTTATATTTTACAGCTTACAACTTTTAGAAAGAAAAAATTCTCTTTGAGCACAAGCAATGAAACCTCTTATTTATTTATTTACTTATTTATTTATGTATTAGGGCTAGAGTTCTTTGTACTTATAGTTGGCTGTCATGTGCCTGGCCTCTTGTTGGTGTTCATGCCATGATATCGCATACAGTTAAGAAGTAACAGAAGTACATGAAAAAATGCTCACCATCTCTAGCAGTCAGAGAAATGCAAATCAAAACCACCCTAAGATACCATCTCACTCCAGTAAGATTGGCAGCCATTATGAAGTCAAACGACAACAAGTGCTGGCGAGGATGTGGGGAAAAGGGTACTCTTGTACATTGCTGGTGGGACTGCAAACTGGTGCGGCCAATTTTGAAAGCAGTATGGAGATTTCTGGGAAAGCTGGGAATGGAACCACCATTTGACCCAGCTATTGCCCTTCTTGGACTATTCCCTGAAGACCTTAAAAGAGCGTACTACAGGGATACTGCCACATCGATGTTCATAGCAGCACAATTCACAATTGCTAGACTGTGGAACCAACCCAGATGCCCTTCAATAGATGAATGGATAAAAAAAATGTGGCATTTATACACCATGGAGCATTACGCAGCACTAAAAAATGACAAAATCATGGAATTTGCAGGGAAATGGATGGCACTAGAGCAGATTATGCTTAGTGAAGCTAGCCAATCCCTAAAAAACAAATACCAAATGTCTTCTTTGATATAATGAGAGCAACTAAGAACAGAGCAGGGAGGAAGAGCAGGAAGAAAAGATTAACATTAAACAGATACATGAGGTGGGATGGAAAGGGAGAGAAAAGGGAAATTGCATGGTAATGGAGGGAGACCCTCATTGTTATACAAAATTACATATAAGAGGTTGTGAGGGGAATGGGAAAATAAACAAGGAGAGAAATGAATTACAGTAGATGGGGTAGAGAGAGAAGATGGGAGGGGAGGGGAGGGGGGATAGTTGAGGATAGGAAAGGTAGCAGAATACAACAGTTACTAATAGGGCATTATGTAAAAATGTGGATGTGTAACCGATGTGATTCTGCAATCTGTATTTGGGGTAAAATTGGGAGTTCATAACCAACTTGAATCTAATGCATGAAATATGATATGTCAAGAGCTTTGTAATGTTTTGAACAACCAATAAAATAAATAAATAAATAAATAAATAAATAAATAAATAAAATTTGAAATAAAAAAAAAGAAGTAACAGAAACTAGCTATGGAATCAGCTTATATAACTGGAGGAAAAATAATCAATCATGACAACAATAATTAGAATTCATCAAATTATATTCATATTCTGTCCAGGAGCTTCTTTATCCTAATGGTCTCCAAAGCACATTAAGAGCTAATTAGAGAAGAATGGTTCCATTCAACTGATATTTTCTTACAAGTCATTAATGATCATGCGCTACGTTATCTTCTGATGAAGTTTGTAATGAAGATGCTATGATGCGCTTGGACACTGTGTATGTATCTGCAAATGTGTTTATGGGTTCATTCAAAATATTTTAGTACTTATGGAAATTTTCCATTTTAACTTACCTTGCTTGAACTAGCATTAAGCAAGGAAAATAATGCAAATAGATTCACCATCTTACCCTGGGAAAGATGAAGTATTTAGTGTTTACCAGTTACTAGATACAAAAGTGGAAGCTGATTTTTATTTTTCCCTAGTAGATTTTTTTAGAATCAGCCCTGAAGCAACTACGACTTTTTAATTTTTGGATAAGAGGTTCCCACGACAGAAAATTAAGTGAAGTGTGAAGGTCTTGGGTGTCCTGCTGAATTGAGCTTGGTTGATATTGCAGAATGAATTCAAGTTTGTGTATTAAATCAGTTGCATGTGAAGGCTGGAAGTGGCTGCAAAATCAAGGCACTCTCATGAAGAGATTCAAGGAGAGCAATCATGTATCACAGTCTTGATGATCTAGATAATAATCTAAAAGATTTTAGGAGAACAGCACAAAGCTGACACCTGATAGAGAAGGAAACTCACAGAGTGGGAAGATGGCTGGATTCTTGAACAGGAAAATGAGTAAAGAAGAGAAGACTTTTAAAATGGCTGTTGAGATCTTACACGTAAGTTCATATTTGTGGGAAAAGTCTGTGGCTTGTGAATACCTTTGTCAGTGAACCAAAAATGGCCTCTGGGTTAAAGCATTTCCTCATCCATCAGCAACTGAGGAGAGCAAAGTACATGTTTAAAAAGGAAATTAAGTTCAATAGCTTTCGGTGTGTTTGAATGGGAACATACATCATTTTTTGCAAAGCTTCAGTGATATTCTTTAAACTGACAGCAGGTCTGGCTGCATTTCCTTCAGCTTCCTATAGTGAATGAACTTGTGAACTCCTTGGGCCCTGTCTGGCTTCAGACATTTCAATAGTGTTGGCTCCTTTCAGACTTTCAGCTTGGAAGAATTCTTATTAATTTTATTTGTTTTTCTTATGATTTTTTGAAAGTCTTTTACCCAGTTGCTCATTTTTAGTGAGATAAATGGAGAAAGTTACCATTCACAGAGTTGGCCTTTCTTGGTGAAATGATGCCATAGCATTCCACCCCTGCCCCTCAAAGGCTCATGCCCATCTCACAACGTAAAATGCATTCAGTCCCAAGAGTCCCCCAGAGTCTTAACAGTTCCAGTATTTCTAAAGGTCCAGGTCCAAAGTCTCCTCTGAAACGTCCAGCAAACTCTTAGCTGAAAGCCCCTATAAAAATAAAGAAGCAAATTATGTACTTCTAACATAAATGTCATAGAGTGAAACATTCTTATTCCAAAAGGAAGGAATAAGAGCATAGAAAAAAGGGCTGGCATGAAAGCAAGATGGAAGTCCAGCAGGACAAACATCAAGTTCTGTAGCTCCATGTCTAGCATCTGGGCACGTGGTGGCAATGGTGAGGGGTGAGCCTCAGAGGGCTCAGGCAGCCCCGTCCTGTGGCTTTGCCGGTCATGGTCCACGTGGCCTCTCTCTTGGGTGGCTCTCCTCACTACCTGCAGCTTTCCTAAGCAGACATTCCATGTTTCTGGCATCCCTAACTCCCTGGGGTCTCCTCTGGAATTTCGCCTCCACTCTCATAGCTTACATATCACCCTCTCAGCGCTGCCTGCCGGGATTCCAACCCTGACACATAGCACCTGGGCTTTCAGGTGTCCTTTTGAAATCTCGGTGGTAGATGTCATGAATCTGTAATTCTTGCAGTTTGAAAGTCTGATTGTAAAGGGTTCCAAAGAGAAGTTAAAATTTCACGTCTTATCCAAAGTGCAACTGTATCTCTGCCAATGCATTGAAATGTGCTCGTGATCATCCCCATTGTGACAATCTTACAAGTGAAAATCCATCAAAAGCACGTAAGTTTCTTTCATTTGCAGTACTTGGAAGAAAATTCTGTTTTCTATGGTGCTAGTTCTTGACTAGGTAAGCTAAGAATGTCTTACTCTTCATTTTATATATATACTCATAGAGAATGCTATATGATTATAAGTCAAAGATTCATGGTCATTTCAACAAATTACCAAAAAATATTTCAGATCACTATTTACTATGTGGGGAAATTATTTTCTTTTATTACAATTTCAAATTACACATTTACATAGTCTTAGATAATTTTTCAGCACTTTTGACATATATTATATAATTTTATCACACAAATGATCCTATCATAAATAAAAGACATCACATCAAAGACTATACACTGAGTACTTTATGTGGATTATCTTAGTTAATATCTATAAAAACCTGAAGAGATAGACTTTATTTTTGTGTTATAAAATCACTGTGTGATATTTGTCTGATAAGATCAACACAAAGTTTTTGAACCAGTATTTGAATAATGTCCTCTCATTCCCCGAAGTTTATGAAAAAACTAAAAGTAAATGTAGTGTCACTACCCAAAGGTAAACACTGGAAGATTTTTTCTTATATATTCTATCATATGTTTTTTTTCTAAACTACAATATATTTTCGGTCTTACTCTTTCCCTCCCTCAAAGCCTCTGTAAGCAACAAAATTCCATTCAGAAGGTTCGCTGAAGACCTCAATGAAGGGATTTGTGTAAGTGTGGGCAGGGATACAGGAGCCAACCTGAGAAATTGAGAGGCTTGGAAACTAATTGTAGGGGCCTATTATCTCCTTAGCCTGGGGGGTCTGGGGAAATAATAATGCTGTTGGACACCCCATCCCCAACCTCAGAACTGTAATCCAAAATGGCTCCGACTGCTGCAACAATCTCAGGGTAAGACAGGAAAGCAAATTGCCAGACCTCCAGCTCTTTTTCTCTCTCTGCCCTTCTAGTGTCCCATTGGTCTTCTAATTAGTAGAACCCAGTTGGCCTGGGTGCAAGCTCAGGTAATACTTTCCATAGAGGTTAGCATCTCTGGCACAGAGTAAAGGCAAAGAAGTGTAGGGAGGAGGGAAATACGGGGAAGTGCAAATGTTGAAACACCTGTACAAGAGCTTATACATAATCATTTTCTGTTTTATGACAGTTAAATATTAAAAATGGCTTAATAGAGTTGACTCCAAGGAGATGCCTTAAACCTTTACAATAGAATAATTAGAAAATTTGTAAATTTATTATTATTAATATTAATGCTATAATAAGTATCTCTTTAGATACCATTTTTTGTACATATCTTTTATCATATCCTTAGAATAAATTCCTGGAAGAGAAATTGGAGTTAGAAGATCTGCACATTTTGAAATGCAATATAATGTAACTATCAAGTGCAAAAACTCTCTCTCTTTTTTTTTTTGGGTACCAGAGATTGAACTCAGAGGCATTCAACCACTGAGCCACATCCCCATCCCTATTTTGTATTTTATTTATAGACAGGGTCTCACTGAGTTGTTTAGCACCTCACTTTTGCTGAGGCCAGCTTTCAACTTGTGAACCTCCTGCCTCAGCCTCCAGAGCCACTGGGATTATAGGTATGCACAAACTCTTGAAAGCTGTTTTTCTGTGTTAAAATCCTGGCTCTACCATTTGCCAGCTGTGACTTGGCACAGGTTAATTAATCTCTGAGAGGCTATTTCTTCATCTGGAAAATGGGGCTAATGGTAATCCCTATCTCATAGGGATTTTTAAAGTATCAATAAATTAATAGATGCAAAGCATTTAGAGTAGCTTATAAATTATAATTTATAATAAGCACAGTATAAATATTGGCGCTTATTTTTTTGTGAACTTTTTAATATATTTTGGCAAACTACTTTCTAAAAAGTTTGTACTAATTTATGTTTCCTTAACTAGTGTATAAGGGGGCCCATTTCCTCATACCTCCATCATTTCTCTTAATCTTTGCCAGCTTAATAGGCCAGGATGCTATCTCATTACCATTTTAATTTTCAGTTGAGATTTAATTTGGAGATGAATTTACTTCCTTTAATCTAGAAGCAACTTTCAAATCATGTAACTTTAGAATATTATGAACATCAATCATTGTGGTAGTATGGTTACACAGGAGTGATGGCTAATAGAGTTCTGGTTTTTAATATTGGCTGTAGTATGTAATAGCTTAGTCACTATGTAAATAAGGTCACTAATGAATATTCATAAATTATTCATTAGCTAAGTGAATGCATCACCAAAGGGGTTAAATGAATGCAAAGATTTTCCATAGTAAAATGCTAGGTATATAACAGATGTACAATTCCAGTGTGGAATGGGCTCACTACTGTTACAAACAGCCATCACGTGACTCAGGGAATCATCCTTGCACCTGCTCATGTGGTGTGCATGTGTGCTGTTGGCAGTGAGACTAACAGCGATGTTGGAGAGGGATTGCTTTTTATCTGTAGCTGTTAGTGCGTGGTAAGATGCTTCTGGTGATAATTTTATTTTCAGCTTCCTTTTTAGTGACCTCATCTCTCCCTTCTCACATTAGTTATTCCAATGTATCACTATCACCATATAGCGGGTTATGTCATTTATCTGCTCTTGAATACAATCTGCTTAAAACTAGAAGTAAAGATTCTGGTCTAAAGTTTAAAAATGAAACTTCAAATATGTTTCTTTAAATGTAACAGGGGATGTGCTTTAGATCTGACTTGTTATGACTTGCGAGCTTGTGGTGAGCTGGTGACAGTGGAGAAGAATGGTCCATTCCTTTAGCTGGTGATTCAGTATAAGTTGCTGACACACAGGTCATCCAATTAGGTCCCTGCTAATTTTTGTAGTTGTATCTTACAATGTCTGAGAAGAAAGGAAGGTTATGGCATATACATTTTTATAGAAAAAACTGGATAACTCTCTCATGATTGGTTCTCTTGGTTTTCTTTAAGAAATCTTCACTAGTCAACAATCATAAAGGTATTCCATTTTTCCTTCTAGAAGTTTTTTTAAAAATATTTTTTAGTTGTCGATGGACCTTTATTTATTTATATGTGGTGCTGAGAATCGAATGCTCTTCCACCGAGCTACAACTCCAGACACTTCTAGAAGTTTTATAGTATCAGCTTTTATATTCAGGTTTATGATTTATGTCAAATTAATTATTTGTTTATGGTATGAGGTTAAGACCAAGGGTCATTTTTTCCCCTATGTGTGTATCTGGTTGTATTGGTTTTATTATTTTAAAACAAAACTAAAAAAAAACCTTTCTTATCCTCTAACAATTGCATTGGTACTTTGAAAATCAATTGAATGTATTTAAGTTTCTTAATTTTTTATTTTGTTTGATCTATTTGCCCATTAAAGTGGTTTTTAAAGTATGGGCCACAGACTTGTGGGAAGTCCTTGAGATTCTTCCAGAGATTTTGTGAGGCATAAACTATTTTCATAATAACACTAAGATATTATTGTCTTTTTTTTTCAGATAGTATTTGTCCTGGGGATGTAAAAGCAATGGAGGGTAAAGTTGTGGTACCTTCACATGAATTCAGGCAGTGGCCCTAAACTGTGCTCATTGTCCTTGTCTTCCTACCATACACTGCAGTCCACAATGAGACAAGGAAAACTATTCATTGAATTGAAACTGAATCTTGAGTACATTAAATTTTTAAATTTTCCATTTGATGAGATGGGAAGTATGCATAAAACACAACCATTACATGCTGAAGCTCTGATGGCTGTCTACAGCAGGAGTGGCAAATCAGATAGGCAGCTTTGCACAACACATAGTACCTGTTATGACTCCTTACCCCTGTCACCAGGGCATGAAGCAGCCAAAGACAATATGTAAATGAACAAGCATGGCTGTGTTCTAATAGGACTTTATTTAATAGAATGGATATAAGGTGGGATTTGGGATAGTCTGGTTTTAGGTAATTTGTAGAACTCTAGAACAGAGGAAACACTCTTTTGCTATTGTGTGATTTGCAAGCTGAACTAAATACTCCCATCCATGAAATACCATCACTACTTGAAAAAATGATTGACAAAATAAAGTGATTATAAAAAATGTAAATGCTACTTATGAAGTTTTCTTTGTTTTGGAGTCTTTAGTTACTTTTCATAAAAATAGTTTGTTATATTTAATGAATTAAAAAGACTTTGAAAACTTTTAGTTGCTAATATGCTAAATATTGATAATTTTAACTATAAAAATAAAAGGTCTTTTTTATCTTTAATAATTTGCAAGAATGTATAGGAGTCCTGAGACAAATAAAAACACTAGGAACCACTGATTCATCTTTATATCAATACCCCTTTGTCTTAATAATTATATCTTTAGAATAAGTATTAAAGTAAAGTAGTGAGTTCTTTAGTATTATTATATTTTCAAGGTTTTTTAGGCCATGATTATTCTTTCAAATTTTCTTAAAAATTTTAGAATGAGTTTATTGCTGTTTTTTTTTTCTTTTTTTGAAAACCTGTGGGGATTTTGATTTGGATTGACTTGAATATCTAGATTAACTAGGGAAAATGATTTTATAACATAGAATCTTCTAACCATTAGCATGGTCTCTCCACATTTATTTAAGTTTTCTTAAATAATTCTTTAATTTCTCTCAGAAATATTTTCTACATTTTGGTGTACAAATGTACATTTCTAAGCATTCTCCATTTTTGATGCCATTTTAAATAAAATTATTACATTTAACAGACCTTATTTTTTAAATCAGTTTTAGGTTTGTGCACAATTGAGTGGAAAGTAATTGAGTGGAAGACAATTTCCCTGTATCACTTGCTGTAAACATGCACAGCCTTTCTAATCAATATCCTGCACCACAGTGGCATGTTTACAACAATGGATAAGCCTATATTAGCACACCATTTCACCCAAAGTCCATGGTTTTACATTAGGAGGTATCCTTAATGCTGTACCCCTATGTGTTTTAACAAATGTGTAATTTCATTTGCCCAATATCGTGGGATCATCCTTCTCTTTTGTCTAACCTGTGTCGACCACTTACCTTTTACTAGTTGAGCAGTTATGAATAAAGCTGCTATAACATCTGTGTGTAGGTTTTTGGGTAGACATATGTTTTCAATTTATGCCGATAATTCCATGAAATGCAATTGCTGGATCATGGGGTAAAAATATACTTAGAAATGGCCAAACTGTCTTGCAAAGTGACCCTATTATTTTGCATCCCACCAATAACAAATGAGAGTTCCTATTGCTCCACATCCTTGTCAGCATTTGTTGGTGTCAGTATTTTGGATTTAGGCCATTCTCATAGGTGTGTAGTGATATCTCATTGTTGTTTTATCTTGTAATTCCCTTTGCATATGATGTTGAACATCTTTTCATATGCTTAGCACCATCTGTATGTCTTTGGTGATAAATGTGTTAAGTCTTTTATTCTTTTTTAATTAAGTTGTTCATTTTCTTATTGAGTTTTAAGAAGGTTTTTTTGGTTTATTTTGGATAATAGTTATTTATCAGTTGTGTCTTCACAAATATTATCTTTAAGTCTATGACTAGTCCTTTCATTTCCTTGACTTTGTCTTTTACAAAACAGAAGTTTTAATTTTAATGAAGTTCAGTTTATCAGTTTTCTCTTTCATGGACAATGCTTTGGGTGCTATATCTAAAACTTTAAGTCATTACTATATCCAAGGTCATGTAAAATTTTCTCTCTGTGTGTTTTATAGTTGTGTGTTTTATATTTAGGTCTATTATCCATTTTGAGTGATTTTTTGTGAAGGATATAATGTCTGTCTAGATTTACTGTTTTTAAAGAAAATATATATGGATGTCCAATGGTTCCAGCACCTGTCTTCTCCATTGTATGCCCTTGCTCCTTTGTCAAAGATCAATTGACTATTTATGTAAGACTTTTTCTGTACTGTTACGTTCCATTGACCTAGTTGTCTATTCTTTGGCCAATACCACAACTGTCTTGGTGACTGTGTCTTTACAGGAAGTCTTAAAGTCAGGTAGTATTAGTCCTGTAATACTGGACTAAAGGTCTTTTTTTTCTTACCACATAAATTTTACAGTAAGTTTGTTGATATACAAAATAACTTGCTGAGATTTTGATTACATTGAATTTTAGTTCATGTGTTATAATCAATCTATAATGAAATAGTGTTAAAAGTTGGACCTTTGAAAGATGATTAGGACAGAGGGTTTAATGTCATCATGATATTGGGTTTGTTATCATGGGAGTGGGTTCCTGATAGGACGTTTGGACTCCTTCTCTTGTGCCATAAGTGCATATTTATTTGCCATATGTTGCCTTCTGTCATGTTATGACACAACAAGAAGAACCTCACTAGAGGCAACCCCTTGATCTTGTACTTCCTAAACTCTAGAAACATGAGTCAAATAAATTTCTATTGTTTTATAATGTACACATTTTGTGGTATTCTGTGATAGCAGTAGAAAATGAACTAATACACCAAGTATTTCTTTTGTGTGTATGCTAATGTAGATAATATGTTTTACATTTCAAATTTTAAATTCTCCTTGTTCATTGCTTCTGCAAGAAAACAATTGACTTTTGTATATTAACCTTGTACCTACAACCTTGCTGTAATTACTTATTAGCTCCATGAATATTTTTGTTGATTCTTTCATATTTTCTACATATATAATCCTGTCATCTGTGGACAGTTTTATTTCTTCCTTTGGGAGATACACACACATACACACACACACACACCTTTTATACACATAAATATATAACATACACACATACACACACAGCTTTTATATATTCCTTTTGTTTTCTTGTCTTATTTCATTAGCTAGTACTTTCAGTATGATATTGAAGAAGGATGATGAGAGATGAAATCATTGCCTTGTTTCTGATCTTAGTTTGAAAGTTTCTAGGTTTTTATCACTAAACATGTTGTTAGCTGTGGGATTTTTACAGATATTCTTTGTCCAGTTGAGGAAGTTCCCTTTTATTTCTGGTTTGCAGAGTTGATTGATATTTAGTTTTGTCAAATGCTTTTTCTGCATTTATTGATTTGATCATGTGGGTTTTTTTCTTTAGCCTACTGATATGATCAATTACATGAATTGATTTTCAAAAATTGAACCAGGCTTGCATATCTAGGATAAATTCCACGTGGTTTGGTATATAAGTTTTTTTATACATTTGTGGATTCAGCCTGATGATATTTGTTGTAGATTTTCTCATTTCTGTTTATTGTTCATCTACGTATTGTTCTGTGGTTTTCTTTTCTTGCAATGTCTTTTTTTTTTCTTTTGGTATTAAGGTAATGCTGACCTCATAAAATGCTTTTCCTCTGCTTATTCCCTTTACTTGTATCGTTTGAAAGAGATTGTAAAGAATTGGTATACTTTCTTTATAAAATATCAGGTAGACTTCACTAGTGTGTCCAACTAGCTGTGCTAATTTTTGTTTTGAATGTTATTAATTATTGATTCAACTTTTAAAACAGATATGTGCCTATTCAGATTGTCTATTTCTTTTTGTGTCTTTCAGGGAATTGGTCCATGTCATCTAGGTTACCAAATTTATAGGTATTAAGTTGTTCATAATTTTCCTTTAGTATTCTTTTGATAATTGTGGGATCTGTGGTGATACCCCCACTTTCTTTTCTTATATTAATAACTTGTGTCTTTTCCTTTTTCCTAGTCTTTTTGGAGAATTATCTATTTTATTTCAAAAAAGTTGCTTTTGGTTTTGTTGATTTTCTTAATTTATTTCCTTCAGTTTCATTGACTTCTGCTCTAAATTTTATTTATTTTCTTCTGCTTACTTTGAAATAAATTAGCTCTTATTATTCTAGTTTCCTACGGTGGTGGTGTAGATGATTGATTTTAGGTCTTTCTGTTTTTTTTTTTATTGATGCTTTTAATGCTATGAATTTTCCTCTAAGTATTACTTTTGCTGCATTCCATAAATTTTTCAAAATTCTATTTTTGTCTTAATTTTAAAATTATTTAAAATTCAGTTTTCCATTTGTTTTATAGAGTGCAGAAGCAAAATTTTCTGTTGTTTACTGATCTTGAGTATCTGAAATTTTGTTTTGTTCGTGGTTTTGTTCTAGTGCATGTTTTTTATTTCTTAGCTTTCTGTATGCAAACAATCATCTATTTCTTCAAAGAAACCATTTATTTATTCTCTTTTAGTCTTTATACATTTTATTTCTTTTTCTTTCCTTTTGTACAGCTTGAAACTCTTTATAAGAGCTCTGACAGTGGCTTTTTATATTTGATGAGGGTGATGGTAACATCCATCAGGGGAATATCCATCAAATGAAAATTCAGTGGGTTTCAGAAAAATAGTAATTGAGGAACTTCAGAGTAGGGATTGAGTTTTTGGTTATTTTGAGGACTCTAACAAAAGTTACTTGAACCTTAAGAAGTTTCTAAAATTGGGGATAAGTCTATACTTAGATCAATCTAGTTTCTGAAAAGGTGTCTGTCTTGGAAAACTGTCACCTTGGGCATTTTTCTTTGGGGAATATGAGTACTATTGTATTAATTGTAGCACACTGCTTGTAAGGGATTTCAAGTCCAGCACCTCTTGCCCTTGCCCTTCCCCACATAGTGCATATAAGCACTCTGCCACTTGCATTGAGTATACCCTGATTGCAGGTGCTACCATTGGAGTTGGAGATGGCTGAACAGTTGGAGGAAGTCCATGTTGACTCAGGCTCACTTGGAAGAAAATATTGGACACCTGATATATATGTATGTGTGTGTATGTATGTATATATATATATATAATATATATATATATATATATATATATATATATATATATATATATATAAAAACATGCTGTCCATCATAATACATTGTTGATAGGGCAAAGGAGAATCATCGGAACAAAGATTTCGAAAATTCAATTCCACTTCTTAAGTCAGAAATCCAGATTGCACTTAACATTTTTTTATTTTGGCTTAAATGAATGGAAAGAAAGATGTGACTTGAGACACAAATTGGCTATTTTATTTGTTAAACAGCAAGGCCATACTGAGTATTTGCTTTGTTTACAGCACAATGCAAGGCGCTATGGGAAAGAAAGCTGTGTTAGCTCTACTTTACATACTAATTACAGAAATAGCTGCTTAGTACATTTTGAAATTTCATGATGTTAACAAAATATTGCCAGTTACAATGTGAAAGTCCTTGGGAAATGTGATAAATACACATTTAGGTACATACACCTTAAATGCCAAGGAGAAAACTGTGGTATTGTCTCTAACCAGAATGCTCACCCACAATTTGACTGCTTCCAAGGTAAGGAGGCTAGAAATACTTTTTCTCCAAGTTGTTCTCTTACTTAATTGAAGTTTATGATCATTTGCAATAGAAGTTGTATTAAAAGAGATTTAAAAATCAAGAATAAACGAGCAACATCGGTTTACCCATCACTTGTCAAGGGTCACTGATATAACAGAAACAGAACTAGAACTTAGAAACACATTAGTAAGAAATACACAGCCCTGTATTTAGGAAGTATTAATGCTGGAAACAAAGGATGCTGTTTCAAATAATCATGATGAGATAAGGCATAGCAGACATTTAAGAAATATTCAAAATAATATTGAGGTTCTGAGAGGCCTACTATCAGATATATTTATAAATATGTGTCTATCATGTATATCTCATCAGTCTTTTGGAATTTAATATATATGTGGTAACTGTAAAGTCATTTTCAGATCCCATGATTTTCTGTACTTTTTATTACCTTTTTGTCTATTTAGCTGCACATTTTTGTTTTCAAATAAATGAGATTTAATTTGGTAAGTAAAAAATTTTGTTGATTATCTACTACATGTGAGGCATAGTTGGGCCTTAGGCATATAGAGATGTACGATAAAATTTCCATCATCAAGGAAATTAAAATCTAGTTAGAACAATGAACAGGCATCAATGAGATTGTGTTAGCAAGTCATATATTCTGGGTGCACAAAGAAGGGGCTGTCCAATCTGGGTTGAAGGAAGAGAAGACCAGAAAGGGCTGCCAGAGGAAGCACTGTCTGGAAGAGTGAGCAGGATCTGGCCAGATGAAGGGGCTGGCTGCCTGTGGTATGAAGAGTTACAAGTAGGAGTCATTATCGGCTGTATTTCTCATGGGCTGGTGTGAAACAAACAAAGAAATGATGGCTGTAGTCAGAGGGGAATGCTTGGTTTCTGTCTTCTAGGCAATAGGGAAAGAAATCATATAAGGAGATCATATTTCAGAAAGTTCACCTTCTAAATATGATTCCATATGAGTGGAAATGTTCAACTTTGCACTTGAGCAAAGTTGAGTTTGCCAGGGCAAACTAACATACCCAAGCACACAGACTCAGACATGCATGAGGAACCGCAGTGCTTATTTCTAATAAGATGATAACTTATATAATTATTAATACTATAACCAACTTTTTTTTTTTGAAGTCTAAAATTTGTTGGTTACTTTTATTTATTTATTTTTATTGGTTGTTCAAAACATTGTAAAGCTATTGACATATCATATTTCATACATTAGATTCAAGTTGGTTATGAACTCCCAATTTTACCCCAAATACAGATTGCAGAATCACATCGTTTACACATCCACATTTTTACATAATGCCCTATTAGTAACTGTTGTATTCTGCTACCTTTCCTATCCTCAACTATCCCCCCTCCCTCCCCTCCCATCTTCTCTCACTACCCCATCCACTGTAATTCATTTCTCTCCTTGTTTATTTTCCCATTCCCCTCACAACCTCTTATATGTAATTTTGTATAACAATGAGGGTCTCCCTCCATTACCATGCAATTTCCCTTTCTCTCCCTTTCCATCCCACCTCATGTATCTGTTTAATGTTAATCTTTTCTTCCTGCTCTTCCTCCCTGCTCTGTTCTTAGTTGCTCTCATTATATCAAAGAAGACATTTGGTATTTGTTTTTTAGGGATTGGCTAGCTTCACTAAGCATAATCTGCTCTAGCGCCATCCATTTCCCTGCAAATTCTATGATTTTGTCATTTTTTAGTGCTGCGTAATGCTCCATGGTGTATAAATGCCACATTTTTTTTATCCATTCATCTATTGAAGGGCATCTGGGTTGGTTCCACAGTCTAGCATTTGTGGATTGTGCTGCTATGAACATTGATGTAGCAGTATCCCTGTAGTACGCTCTTTTAAGGTCTTCAGGGAATAGTCCAAGAAGGGCAATAGCTGGGTCAAATGGTGGTTCCATTCCCAGCTTTCCCAGGAATCTCCATACTGCTTTCCAGATTGGCCGCACCAGTTTGCAGTCCCACCAGCAATGTACAAGAGTACCCTTTTCCCCACATCCTCGCCAGCACTTGTTGTTGTTTGACTTCATAATGGCTGCCAATCTTACTGGAGTGAGATGGTATCTTAGGGTGGTTTTGATTTGCATTTCTCTGACTGCTAGAGATGGTGAGCATTTTTTCATGTACTTGTTGATTGATTGTATGTCCTCCTCTGAGAAGTGTCTGTTCAGGTCTTTGGCCCATTTGTTGATTGGGTTATTTGTTTTCTTATTGTTTAATTTTTTGAGTTCTTTGTATACTCTGGATATTAGGGCTCTATCTGAAGTGTGAGGAGTAAAAATTTGTTCCCATGATGTAGGCTCCCTATTTACCTCTCTTATTGTTTCTCTTGCTGAGAGAAAACTTTTCAGTTTAAGTAAGTCCCATTTGTTGATTCTTGTTATCAACTTTTGTGCTATGGGTGTCCTATTAAGGAATTTGGAGCCCGACCCTACAATATGTAGATCGGCACCAACTTTTTCTTCTATCAGACGCAGAGTCTCTGATTTGATATCTAGGTCCTTGATCCATTTTGAGTTAACTTTTGTGCATGGCGAGAGGAGGGGATTCAGTTTCATTTTGTTGCATATGGATTTCCAGTTTTCCCAGCACCATTTGTTGAAGATGCTATCCTCCCTCCATTGCATGCTTTTAGCTCCTTTATCAAATATAAGATAGTTGTAGCTTTGTGGATTAGTCTCTGTATCCTCTGTTCTGTACCATTGGTCCACCCTCCTGTTTTGGTACCAGTACCATGCTGTTTTTGTTACTATTGCTCTGTAATATAGTTTTAAGTCTGGTATCGCTATACCGCCTGATTCGCACTTCCTGCTTAGAATTGCTTTTGCTATTCTGGGTCTTTTATTTTTGCATATGAATTTCATGATTGCTTTATCCATTTCTACAAGAAATGCTGTTGGGATTTTGATTGGCATTGCATTAAACCTATAGAGGACTTTTGGTAATATCGCCATTTTGATGATGTTAGTTCTGCCTATCCATGAACAGGGTATATTTTTCCATCTTCTAAGATCTTCTTCTACTTCTCTTTTTAGGGTTTTGTAGTTTTCATTGTATAAATCTTTCACCTCTTTTGTTAGGTTGATTCCCAAGTATTTTATTTTTTTTTGAGGATATTGTGAATGGAGTGTTTTTCCTCATTTCCGTTTCCGAGGTTTTGTCGCTGATATACAGAAATGCCTTTGATTTATGCGTGTTGATTTTATATCCTGCCACTTTGCTGAATTCATTTATTAGTTCTAGTAGTTTCTTTGTAGACCCTTTTGGGTCTTCTAGGTATAGAATCATGTCATCTGCAAATAGTGATAATTTAAATTCTTCCTTTCCTATTTTTATGCCTTTAATTTCTTTCGTCTGTCTAATTGCTCTGGCCAGTGTTTCGAGAACTATATTGAATAGAAGTGGTGATAGAGGGCATCCCTGTCTTGTTCCAGATTTTAGGGGGAATGCCTTCAATTTTTCTCCATTCAGAATGATGCTAGCCTGAGGCTTAGCATAGATAGCTTTTACAATGTCAAGGTAAGTTCCTGTTATCCCTAGTTTTTCTAATGTTTTGAACATAAAGGGATGCTGTACTTTGTCAAATGCTTTTTCTGCGTCTATTGAGATGATCATATGGTTCTTATTTTTAAGTCTATTGATGTGGTGAATAACATTTATTGATTTCCGTATATTGAACCAGCCTTGCATCCCAGGGATGAATCCTACTTGATCATGGTGCACAATTTTTTTGATGTGCCTTTGTATCCGATTCGCCAGAATTTTATTGAGGATTTTTGCATCTAGGTTCATCAGAGATATCGGTCTGTAGTTTTCTTTCTTTGAGGTGTCTTTTTCTGGTTTCGGAATCAGGGTGATGTTGGCCTCATAGAATGAATTTGGCAGAGCTCCTTCTTCTTCTATTTCCTGAAATAACTTGAAAACTATTGGTATTAATTCTTCTTTAAAGGTTTTGTAAAACTCTGCTGTATACCCATCCGGTCCTGGGCTTTTCTTGGTTGGAAGTCTTTTGATTGCTTCTTCTATTTCATCTATTGTTATTGGTCTGTTTAAGTTGTGAGTATCCTCCTGACTCAGTCTGGGCAAATCATATGACTTAAGGAATTTATGGATGTCTTCACTATCTTCTATTTTATTGGAATATAGGTTTTCAAAATAATTTCTAATTGTCTTCTGTATTTCTGTAGCGTCTGTTGTGATATTGCCTTTTTCATCCTGTATGTTTGTAATTTGAGTTCTCTCTCTTCTTCTCTTCATTAGCATGGCTAAGGGTCTGTCGATCTTATTTATTTTTTCAAAGAACCAACTTTTAGTTTTGTTAATTTTTTCAATGGTTTCTTTTGTTTCAATTTCGTTGATTTCCTCTCTGATTTTAATTATTTCTTGCCTTCTGCTACATTTGCTGTTGTTTTGCTCTTCCTTTTCTAGGGCTTTGAGATGAAGTGTGAGCTCATTTATTTGTTGGCTTTTCCTTTTTTTGACGAATGACCTCCAAGCGATGAATTTCCCTCTTAAAACTGCTTTCATTGTGTCCCATAGATTCCGATATGTTGTGTCTGTATTTTCATTTATCTCTAAGAATTTTTTGATTTCCTCCTTTATGTCTTCTGTAACCCATTGATCATTCAGTAACATATTGTTCATTTTCCATGTAATGTAGGATTTTTCCTTCCTTCTTTTATCATTGATTTCCAGTTTCATTCCATTATGATCAGATAAAATGCATGGTATTATCTCCACCCCTTTATATTTACTGAGGGTTGCCCTATGGCATAATATATGGTATATTTTTGAGAAGGATCCATGTGGTGCTGAGAAAAAAGTGTATCCACTTGATGATGGTTGATATATTCTATATATGTCAGTAAGTCTAGGTTGTTGATTGTGATATTGAGTTCTATAGTTTCTTTATTCAGCTTTTGTTTGGAGGATCTGTCCAATTGTGAGAGAGGTGTGTTGAAGTCACCCATAATTATTGTGTTGTGGTCTATTTGATTCTTGAACTTGAGGAGAATTTGTTTTATGGACGTCGCAGCACCATTATTTGGTGCATAAATATTGATAATTGTTATGTCTTGTTGGTGAATGGTTCCTTTTAACAGTATATAATGTCCTTCCTTATCCCTTTTGATTAATTTAGTCTTGAAGTCAATTTTATTCGATATGAGGATGGCCACCCCTGCTTGCTTACGAGGACCGTGTGCATGGTATATTTTTTCCCAACCTTTCACCTTCAGCCTGTGTATGTCTTTTCCAATCAGATGTGTCTCCTGGAGGCAGCATATTGTTGGATTTGTTTTTTTAATCCATGTTACCAGCCTATGTCGCTTTATTGGAGAGTTTAAGCCATTAACGTTTAGAGTTACTATTGATATGTGGTTTGTACTTCCAGCCATGTTTGATTATTTATCTTCTTTTTTTGTTTTTTAATTTAGTTTGTTTCTCCATGGTTAGCTTTCCCCCCGCCCTCTGTCTTTATAGAGGCACTTCCCACTGATGGTTTTGGTTATTGTTTTTCATTTCTTCCTCGTGTAGTGTTTTGCTCAAGATGCTTTGCAATGGTGGTTTTCTGGCTGCAAATTCTTTTAGCTTTTGTTTATCATGAAAGATTTTTATTTCGTTGTCGTACCTGAAGCTTAATTTTGCTGGATACTGAATTCTTGGTTGGCATCCATTGTCTTTCAGTGTTTGAAATACGTTGTTCCAGGATCTTCTCGCTTTCAGCGTCTGTGATGAAAAATCCGTTGTTAACCTTATTGGTTTACCCCTGAATGTAATCTGACTCCTTTCTCTTGTAGCTTTTAATATTTTCTCTTTGTTCTGTATATTGGATATCTTCATAACAATGTGTCTTGGCGTTGGTCTACTGTGCTTTTGTGTGCTCGGTGTCCTGTATGCATCTACAATTTGTATATCCATTTCCTTTTTTATTTCTGGAAAGTTTTCTGTAATTATTTCATTCAGCAGGCTACTCATTCCCTTGGTTTGAATCTCTGTACCTTCTTCTATCCCGATGACTCGTAGGTTTGGTTTTTTTATGTTATCCCATATCTCTTGGATGTTTTTCTCGTGGTTTTTAACCAGCCTTTCTGAGTTGGCTAGGCTCTTTTCAAGATGATATATTTTGTCTTCATTATCTGATGTTCTTGCTTCTACTTGCTCCACTCTGTTGGTGATACTCTCAATTGAGTTTTTAATTTGGTTTATCGTTTCCTTCATTTCTAGAATTATTGTTTGTTTTTTTTTTATAATCTCTATCTCCTGATAAAGATGCTTAACTTCTTCTTTTATCTGTTTATGTAATTCATTTTCAAAGTGTTCTTTCACTGTTTGAATTTGCTGTCTTGTATCTTCTTTAAGGTTCCATTCCATCTGTCTAAGGTATTCCTTGAGTTCTTTATATGACCATTTTTCTGCTGACTCTAGGTCCTCCTGAATATTTAGGCTGTCCTTCATTGTTTGTACTCCTTTTCTTCCTTGCTTTTTTATGCTGCTCATGTTACTTCTTGTTCTGTTTGACTGCTGATTTTCTGTTTACTCTTATAGATTTATTTGATGCTTGGGAGGAAAGATATTAGAAGGGAAGGGAAGAAGTCACTAAAGAGAATGAGAGTAGGCAGGTAGAATTCAAGGAAGGGGGAATAAGAAAATTGAAAAGAAATGAAAAGACAAAAGAAACAAAAATAACACAGATTAGATAATAAAGAAAGAAAGAAAAGATGAGAAAAAAATTTTAACAAAAATAATAATGATAATAAAAAAATGAAAATTTAAATTAAAAAATAATAATAATAATAAAATAAAAAAATTAAAAAAAATTAGAAACATTGAAAAAATTTAAAGAACAACAACAAATAAAAATTGAGAATGAAAGAAAAAGAAGAGAAAAAAAATGATAATAATAATAATAATAAATGCAGTCCTAGAGTTCTATTAACTTCTCTTCCAGTAGGTGGAGCTGTGCCCACTGGGCCAAGCTTCTCCTCTCAATAGGTGGGAACCATTCACTGTGCAGCAGCTCTTTCTCCTAGTCTGGGCGGGTCTCCAATCCTGAGTGTCTAGGGCCTTGTCTTGTGTTTCCTCAAGCCAGGCCGTGCTCACCTGTGGCGCTCACCACAATACTGGCTACACGCCAGGTCTGCTGCTCCTGGGAGCCCTGTTTTCATGAACACCTGGGCTCACTCTCCCTGTTTGCCTCCCTCAGACCCTAAGTTTGTAGAGCTTGGGGCTGAGATCCCCCAGAGAATTTGCTTGCCCTCCTGTAGCCACGCCCCTGGTAGCTGGTGCAAGAGCCCTCAGTTGTCAGCACTGGTGGGAGCGGTAGCCGGGAGTTCCGCGCCGCGAGTTCCGCGCCACTCCTGATTCCCTCGGTCTGGTTATTGCGTTCACAGGAGAGCTGGGAGTGGCCCTTAAGGTTTCCCCGCTGTGTGGAGAGAGATGACTAGGGGATTACACACCTGTCGCTCTGGTTTCAATGCAGTTATCTCCTCCGCCCGTGACGCCATTTCTCTGCCATGGTGGTTTCCCATGCAAATGGTGACCGTTCGTTCCCTTTGCTGGGTGACCAATGCAACGGGTGGGTCCTGACTGTCTCTCCCAATCCCCGTTTCAGTCCTGTGGCCACTGCCTATGAAGGCTCGGTTGGCTTTTACCTCTGTAAGTTCCTAAGGGCCGACCAATTATTTCAGTGGGATCGTTAGTGCTGAGTCACACGAAGCAGGTGAACCGGAGCTTAATTGCCTCCGATTCGGGCTCTGTGTGTGTGTTCTGAGGGGCACAGCCTGTACACCCCAGATCCACGTCAGCTCAGCATTGCCTAGTGATCCTGAGCAAACAGCATTTAGACAGTTTACGGCTCCCTATGCCCGCGCAGTTGAAGATGTCAGAAACTTGATCTCTCTGCGCCTGCCACCATGTTAGATCTCCTCAGTGATATTCATGTTGCCCTTACAGCTTCCTGGCATAAGCAAGTTCTTGGGATTATACAAACTGCTGCTTCTGTTTCCAGTCCAGATTTCTAGAAATGAAACCCTGCCACCGTCGCCTCCGTCTCTAGGCTGCGCTCACGGGCGCTATGCTCGTCCGCGACCGTAGCAGAGCCGCCCTGGCCTCCGCAGCTCTTCAGCCCGGTGCCCTGCCCCTGGGGCCCAAGCGGCTGCCGCCGCGGCTCTCCGTCCCCCTCCTCCGGAGCACGGGTCCCCTGGCAGGGGGGTGCAGAACGACCCCAGAGCAGGCTCTGTCCGAAGGTGCAGCGGCGAACAGGCCACCGAGGCGCTCGAGGCTGCAGTCCAGCCTTCGGAGGACAGGGCTTGGCACGCAGCCCAGCTCCAACCTCTAGGTGCGGCTGCCGGACAATGTATACAGAGCCATCAAGACAGCAAGCAGAAAGCAAATGGCGGCTCCCGCGGAGTGGATTTTAGGCACAGAAACCGCAGCCCCGCCAACAATCCCAATCCACAAACTCTCCCTGTATAAAAAATATTCAAAAAAAAAAAAAAGAAAAAAAAAGAAAAAAAGGCGGGGCGCACTGAGCTTTCTTTGCCTCGGGTACTTACAATCCACTGCTGATTACACACTCAGCTTCTCTGCCCGGAGCGAACGAAAGAGGAAGCCTATAACCAACTTTTGTATTAATAATATAACCAATTTTAAACATTGTGTTGTATAATATGATATTTTATTTGTCTTTTCTCTCTCTCATTTTCCCCAAATACTTAATAAATTTTGGGGGATAAAGGATACTCTGGTTAGGCATGGACAATTCTGTGTATATTGTGATACATGTTTTCTAGACCATTTTAGGTGAAAAAAAAATGCGAAATCTTGTGTTATTGGAGATACAGGATTTTTGTTTTTTGTTTTTTTTTTCCTGACCATTTGCAATAGAAGTTGTATTAAAAGAGTTTAAAAATCAAGAGTTTTTTTTTTTGTGTGTGTGTGTGTGTGTGTGTGTGTGTATAGACACAAAATATATCCATTTGAGTGGCATGCTGCACTGGTCATTTTTAGTTGGTGCACTGACTCATGTAAGGATATAATTTCCTTTGCTTGCCTCTTTTTCCACTTATGACCTAAGTATGCTTTGTTTTGCCAACCAAATGTGACCATTTTCTACCTTGTCATTTTGGATCTTGGCTCAGGAAGAGTTAGCAATCAGAAGAGGAATTCGAGAAGGATTTTTGCTGCATCAGAGCTTTGGGAATTGATTCGGTGAGTTCTCATGTGCTTGATGTTGTTCTGAGCCACAGGCAGATTGTTCACAGAACAGTGACACAGGCCAGACATTGATGAGTCTGAACCTGCTATTGGAAAGGCTCAGAATCACAGTGCTTCTGTCTGCATTGATGTCTCCTGGGTTATACTTTATTCTTTCTTTTGTATTTATTTCTCTTTTGACTCATGATGCTCTCAATCCTATAATATTATTATTATTTTTTAAATTTTTTATTGTTGGTTGTTCAAAACATTACAAATTTCTTGATATATCATATTTCACACTTTGATTCAAGTGGGTTATGAACTCCCATTTTTACCCCATATACAGATTGCAGAATTACATCAGTTACTATGATGGTCTTACATGAGGGAGGAAAAATTTGGTTCTTTTTACTTAACTTCTTTCCCCATAATTATTATATTTTGCTTACTTTTACTCTAGAGCACTCTGGTCTCCATCTCATATAGCTATACAGAGAATTTTTTTTCAAGAACATTTTAAAACACGTTGAGTTTTGAAATAAGCACTGTTGATGATGGTTGGAAAAAGAGGAAGGTTTTGCATGTGGAAAATCTAACTAGAGCTGTGACAAAATTCTGATCTGACGAAAAGAAAAGGAAACAAAATTATTAAAAGAAAAAATGAGGCCCAAACAGCAGCCTGATAATTAGCAAACTTGAAGCATTGCCTCTTGCAAGTTTCTAAATTATGAATAAGTTTCACCATCTTATCTTTCATTGCTTCATTTTTAGGTAATGTGACAGACAGAAAGCATGAAGCAGGAAGGGCTAAATACCTCACAAGAGAATGCTATTTCCAGCCAAGTCTTTTGAGGCCCAGGGATTTCAGAGAGTTTGGATCAGATGCAAATGTATAATTCAGAATGAGTTCTCTTCTAACAACAACATCCAAATGATGAAAATCAGTTGTTGCTTCAAATAGTGGATGAAAAGAAAGCATAATTGGAGAGGAGGGGGAGAAGAATGAGAGTTTCTAGAAAACAAATAAGCCCATAAGTACCTTTTTACTTATACATTGCTAGAAAATTGCAGAGAAGAATGAATTAAGGAACTTTGTGATGTATTAAACATCTTCAGGGGCTGCTGAATATTTGTGCCTTTACCTTCTTAAAATGGTCTTTTAATAACAAAACATTGATTATATAAATTAATTTTTATGTATCATGGCCAAAGAGGTGATTCCCCTACAAGGTATAAAGAAAGTGGTTTTGCTATTACTTAGCAAACTGTACTTGGTATTGATATACACATTCCCTCTCCTGCAAATTCTGCCTGAGATTATAATTGATTAATCAATAAAACATTTAATAAAATGTTCTCATCATATGCATATATGCTGTTTGTTTTGCCTTCCTTACTTTGATGAACCTAGAGGCAGTGATTGGATGTTTGAAGTTGTTGACTTAATTACTTAGCTTTACTACATGGGGCTATTGAAGTCAAAAAAGGAAAGTATATTTTAAGTTGAACTTGAATCTTTATCCTTGGTTTTTGCAGAAATGACGTCCTGGGTACTTGTTAAAAATACAGAAGCTCAATTTCCAGGTCTGTCTCCCTAAATCAGAAATCCTGAGAGTGGCTTCAGCTTTTGCATGCTCCCTTGGTGCCACAGGTGAATCATCTGCTCCGGTTCCTCCCATGCAGTTGGAATGGCTAAGGACTCCCCAGTGGCATCTCACTTAATTGATTATATTCTCTTGAGAGATATTTCCTTTGGCTCTTTTTGCAACCACCTAGTCAAGGCTTCCGACGTTTTGCTTTTTCAACCTGGATCTTGCCTTTGCCACCCTAAGTCTCTGATTCTTAAACAGCTAGGGAACAGAAACAAAAGACAGGACACAACATCACAGACTCGCCTGCGGCAGGGAAAAGAGGAGGCAGAGCTTTCTCAAATGCATTACTGGAGTCTGTCTTTTATAAAACCTACCGCGCTTCCTGAGTCATGAGCGCAGCATTCAGATGAGTGGTGAGGATTAGATGGTGACTGCACACAAGGCTCCACGGCTTCTCTCTTCACTTTCTCTAGCAGTAATGTAACAAATGATATGTTCACATTTAAAGACATGAACCCAGGGAGGAAATTTTCACTCGGAACAGTTGCCAGACAAGAAGCCACTTGAGCCAGAACATTTTATAGTCCTCCTTGGCTTGCTGACCGCTCTTGAGATGGAGCCAGTATTTTACTCTATTTTGACTTTGAGTTATAATGATCTTTTCTCCACCAATGAGCATAACATTGTATGCTAATTCTTTATAGTTGCCAGCAAATATCTTTGACATTTGTAATGCTAATGAATTATTGGGTTAGGTATTTCATGATTAAAAAAGAATATGAATTAAATATGCATCTTGCCCATAAGGCGCTTTTAGGCTGATAAGAGAAATAAATCATATATTAGTAACTAACATGGAGTGGAGAAGGTCATTCCTGGCAGTGAGGGAAGTAGAAGCTGATTGCTATGGAGAGTTTGTTTGAGGAACAAAGTACTCCTAGCATAGAGCAAGGGATCATAGGATGTCTTGCAAAGGAAGTTCTTTGCAGATCTGACCTTGAAATACCTCTGGGATGGGAACCTCTAAAGTTGTGGTCTTGGCAGAGAGACCAAAATGGCAAAGCAGAGTAGTGGTAAGCATAGAGGACTCTACTGGGAGACAGCAAATAGTTCAGATGGCTACTGGGGAGTGAAGTTCAAATTAAGGATAACCTTGATTGTCAGGGCTTTGGACTTGCCCTTTGGTTAATTGGAGAGGCATCAAAACCATTTAAATTGGGAACAACATTTTTCAGTAAGAGTGTTCTGGTAGCCGGAAG
Organism: Marmota monax; assembly: GCF_021218885.2. Lineage (NCBI taxonomy): Eukaryota > Metazoa > Chordata > Mammalia > Rodentia > Sciuridae > Marmota > Marmota monax. Next base: position 7,999,801 of record NW_026695227.1, read on the forward strand.
TAAAACTGAGTGAAAGAAGAGTCTGAAACGGAGAGACTTCTCAGAGGAAAAGATTGTCCAACTCTTGTCAAGCTTTAAAATTACACTCACCTGGTATGTCTCTTAAATTTTTTTTAAAAATTCATGAAACAGGGAATTAAGCGTATAGTGGAAATTTCCATTAATAATGGAGTCTGACAAGGAAACATTAACGATAGATTATTTGAATATAAGAACTATATCCAGATGATATTTCTGTAGCTACTACTTCATTTTTCTATGCTAGATTTAATACTTTAAAGTGTTTTTATACTTAGTATGGTTTTATATCGTTATTTTATTTCAACACCACAGAGTTAAGGCAATAACACTCTATAAGTCATTTGACCCTAGAGAAGGTACACAGGAAGTGAATGTCTTTCTTGGAAGAATCACTCAGATTTTTTCAGTGCTAGGGATTGAACCCAGGGCCTTGCACATCATGCACATGCTAGGTGAATCGTCTGCTGCTGAGTCACACCTCCATCCATTACTCAGATTTTCCAGCTCTTAACCTTTCTCTCTCCCCATGTTCTTCCTTCTGTCTGTCCTATTCAGTGACATGCTGCCTTTCAATGGAAGCAGTCATTGGTTCATATGTAAATCCTTTCTTTATTCCCTCAAGGAAGAGGTTTTTCTTTGATTATACAACCTCAAGTTCTGTGGTTTATTTCAGGAAATCAGACTCTTCAACCATCTTAAAAGGGTAAAAGAAAATCTCAGAAGGAATGAAGGCATAGTTATTCTTGGGAATAGAAGTGCATATAAAATTCCCACTAAATTATTGTCTGAAAAAACGACATTGTCCTTCTGCTCCTGTGTCTTCCTACTCTGTAAGTTATATAGGTTTAAACAGGCCTCAAACAACATTTAATGCTGGTAGATTTAAATGCTGATGAGATGGTATTTGGAGTGATCTTTTTTTCCCTCGCTGCGCCTAATGGATTACTAAATTTAAGTGCTCAGGGCACAGAGTTGCCCTCCTTTGTGAGTGCCTGGCTCTTATTGACGTCAGCGGGAGCCCTGTGTCTCTGCAGGGCAGAATTTGGCACTTCCATGTAGAATATTTTTAAACTATAAAATTGAATTACAAAGGTATTGCATCTGCTTTTTATATAGTTATTGTTTGGTTTATTAAAGAATGTTTCATAAATCTAGCCAATTCTGCTGGACCTACATATTTAGCTAAGCAAAGTATTTTTAGAAATTACATAAAAAGGAGAGTGAACTTTTCTTTTAATTTAAAATCAGGGCTGTTTAGGACTGGGTTTATAAAAATGAGAATGATAAATAGTTGAAAGTAAGCTTATTATTAAACCATGCTTTTATTTTTAGCAGGCTTGATGGGGAGTAGAATTTAAGTTTGCATTTCCATTGTGAATGCAAAAATGAAAATGGTAAACAAAACACTAAATGGAACTTGCTACCAACTGAAATATATCTGTACCCCTTTTGTTTTTCTGATTGAATTTCATGGAGCTTATGTATTACAGCAGCGTTAGGATAAAGAGAACTGGGGCTTGCTCTTCTCACCTCTGGGTTCCACAGTACCCCAATGTTTTCATTTTAGACAATTTCTCTTATAATTCTTCTCACCTACTTTTCTTGAGTCCAGTGCAGGTGGTTGTGAGTGAGGGCTGCAGTGGGTGGACAGTAAACCCTCCTTCCTGGGTAGTGGTTCCCAAATCAATAGAACAATGTTTACTCTGTCCATAAGTTGATCCTGATCTTCTCTCTGAAACTTGTTTTCTGAATGGAACAATAATGATTTTTTTATTTTATATGTAATCGCTGTGTGTGTGTTATTTTGATAGTGCAAGACCATAGATGGTGTGACAGGATTTTCATACCCACAGGTCTGCAACACTTTTGCAACCTCTGCCACTGAACGTTATTGTCACTGATAATATACATCTCAAACTTCTTTGATGTTATTGTAATGCTGCAACAATAATCCAATACATTAAAAGTTCCTTTTCTTGAGCTATTACTTTGAAATATACAGAAAAGAACTCTCATTTAAAAATCTTAGGGCTTTTGTTAGCTATGTAATTTTGGTTCTGTTGGCAGATTTGCTCTCTGAAGTAGAATAATGGTTATAATTTTTGGTGTAAAGAGTATGTACTTTCAGTAAGATCTAGCAAATATCAACTTGACAATCACCTATGAATTCTAGTGCAAAAACCAGGGGAAAATTGGTGCCATTAGCAAAAATACTAACATAGGCCAATTTGGAGTCCCCAATGATAAGCACTCTCTCAGGGAAGATGTGGGAATTCCCCATGACTTTGTACTTTATGGTTTCAAGTCTGATTCTTTGGAAGGGACATCAGCAAGAAGACACCAGGGAGAGAGCCAGACAGTTCTGTGATCCTGGTATGTTTGAATGTTGCTAGACATGAAAATAAACAATGAGAACCTCCAACTCCAAGTGGAAATATTTCTCCTCTTACTGAGAAATTATGGAACCCAACAGGACACAGTAGGAGATATTTTAATTCAGCAAGACCGGGAGCACTTGGAATGTTTGGGTTTATATATCATTTTGTTCTATTTCTTCCTTTTATAGATGAAGAAATGGGAGAAGTTAAGTGATAACCGCACAGTAAGATAGTGACAGATTTAGGACTGAAGCCAGGTTCCCTGGTTCATTAGACAAATTTCTTCTGTTTGGGGGCTGAACATTTTTTGGAAATGAGTTTTATTCCCTTTCCCCTGTCTTTCTCTACATTTCCCATACTCAAAATTCTGGCATCTATGGCTGGTGATGAGGGGATTGGTAGTGGTATCATTAGTGTTGAAATAATCTTTCCATGTGATGAGCAGAGAGAAATTCATCCTTGCTTTTCTTTCTTTCCTCCCATTTCACCACTGTACCTATTTCTCTGACAAACAACGTCTTGTTTGCCACTTGAGCCAGTCCTTCTTGAGCAATATTCGGACTCCAGATTTTGCCCTGTGTTCTGTTACTTCAAAGCTGTTTTAGGTGACTCTGGAAAACAATTGCATCTTAGCAAAATGCTTCGATTAATTTACACAAAAGTTTGGAGTAGAGGAGAAATTTCCAGCCTTCTGTCAGGCTGGTGGAAAGGAATCTGTGGCACAGTAATCTTGGGTGTGGCATAAGTCACAAAGATTGTTATGTTCACTTGTAAGCCAAGTGCTGGCCCTCGTTTCCTGAGCTTTGATTAGATAGAAAGGGACATCTCTGCTCAAGATTGTTTTAGAGTTTTAACGTTATAAAAGTTATGGAGGACCCATGTGCTCATAGCCATTACAATCGCTGAAGAGCTTAATTTCAAAGAAAGCAAAAAAAAAAAAAATGTGAATTTTATGGAGATAAGATCAATTTACAGATTCATTTTCCTTTCCTTTTTGAGGCATAACTTACACAGAACAAACTGCACAAAATGTGGGTGGATAGATTGACACATTTTCATGCATATACCTTGATGGACCCCATGGAATATTCTAGCACTCCAGTAGGCTTGCTCATGGAAATATTTGTGATCATTTTCTCATAGTCCTATGTAATGCCACTACATGTTTATTTGGCCATTGGTGTTGAATATTTTGGTAGCCATGTTTTTCCTTTTCTACATCAACCTCTAAATTTAAAAATGTAGAATGTTTATCAATAATCATTTGGATGGGAGATGTCATCTAAGCAGTGGATGAAACATTTAGGTTTGAACTTTTATAACCCATTAAACTTGGTGAGTAGTAAGAATTGGGCCTAATTCCCCTTTAAGTACTATTTTACTTGTTGGATAGGATTTTACTTTATTTACAAATTTCCTTAAAGGAATTACTTAAATACATAGCAGGTGTAGGTACAATAGCAGTATTCTGATTTCATATTTTTCCTGTCTCTAAGGAATGAAAATAAAACTCTGTATCAAATCTGTTTTTTTTTTTTTTAATGTAAGAGGTATGAGTAGAGAGAATTTAGTTGTGGACTATTTCAAAACTTATTTAAGATCACAAAGAAAGGTCATCTTAAGCCATATGAGCATTTGGCTCTTTTGAGGAATAAAAATGTTGACAACATTAAAAACTGGAAGCTCATTGTTCCAGACTTTATGTTTGAGTTTTCCAAGCCTTTTTTTTTTTTTTTTGGACAATTTCCCCCTGACTTGTAAAATATCTTCCATGCCATTTAGCAACTAGACAAACTAAACTCAGGTTTGGAGTTGACTTCATTTAAGACCTGTGCAAGAGACTTTAGCACCTCATTATTCTGCTCTAAAAAAATGATTCATCTCTTCTTGGAATTTAGAAAATATGGCTTCTGCCTCAATAGTTACTCAATAATAAAGAAGAACATAAAAAATAGCTTTTTAAAATTGTCATTGGACATTTCTTCTCTTTGAAGTATTGCAAAATAGCACATCAAGGTATAAACATTTGTCCGGATTTAAAACATTGTTTTGTTTGCTTTTTTGGAGATGATCTTTGCTTTTGTCTTCTTTGCTTAAACTTTTCCCACAAAAAGGGGAACACTATCTAATCTCATATTATATTCATTACCATTTGGTATTTGAAGTAAATGAATGAATTGTGCAAGTAATGAAATGTTTTTGCTTCCCAGAATTTAGATTATAAAATTGAATTGCATTTCTTAAAGCAATAGGATTTCTTCTAGCATAATTTAAAATTTTGATTCTGGGCAGGATTGGTGAGGACTGTAAATTGATAATTCTAATGCTGTAGTGAAAGTTCTTTGTGTATTTAAAAAATTCTACTTGTTTTTTAAGATAGAAAATCTAGAGTGCTGAATCAGTATGTATATATATCTATATATCTGAAGTAGAATGATATAGGCCATTTTCTTGGATTACTTTAATGGGATGTTCATATTAGTTGACCTTTTGGCCCCACTGTTATACATTATTGAGTTGTAGCATCTAAAGAGGGAGGGTCAGTTTCCTGTGGTAGGTAGGAGGTGTATAAAGTTGTGTTCTTTTGGGAGAGACCTACTTGAAGAAGGTATTCATAGGTAAGTGGGAGACCTAGAAGATGAGGAAAGTTAGATTCTGTCATGTAAAGTACAGGTGGTAGAAAGAATTAGACATATTTATGCCCAAAAATATAGAGATGCAGAGTTAATTTCAAATATTTTAAGGGAAGTGGGTAGTGAAAACTGTATCCAATTATTTATGACCTCAAGGGGTTGTGTTAGAATTGATGGGTGACAGATATTTTTGATTCACTTTAACAATTTTTTCTTCTAAAAATCAGAGCTGTCTCCCAACAGTATGAACTAACTTGGAAATAGAGCGTTTCTAATAACAGGAAGTACTTGGACATATGGTACAGAGTTTCTTTGATAATAATGTTAGAGAACTGAGATAATCATTGGCTGAATATTTGGCTTAAATGAATGTTTAAATGTCTGATTTGTATGTTGTATGCTTTCATTATATTATTTTAAAAAATCCTGATTGCTGAAACATGGCACTTTGATCAACTTAACACCTCTCTAAAAAAAGAGTCCTTTTCTTAATGTATATATTTTTCTCCGACAAAGATGATCTTGAAGTGTCAATCTCTTTCATTTTCATGAAGATAGTGAACTATGTCAATATGAATTTAATTTAAATACTATTTTATTTAAAGTTTAATAATTTGAAGAAGCATATTTTTGGATTATAAATTTTTAGTTATAAGTAAATTAACAAAGATCTTATTTTAAAGATCTTTTTAAGATCTTATTTTAATGATAAGTTAAGAGTTTTTTTATGTCCTTAAATATTTTTGAGATGTTGAGGATAGAATTTGTTTTAAAGTTAAATTATAGAGTTTATGACTGTTTCCTCTTTAAATCTCAGCTAGTGTCAAGCATTATTTCTGATAAGGAATGTAACAATTCAAATATCAGAGTTTTTTTCTTAACTGTCTGTTTTTTTGAATCTATGATCTTGGAGAAAATGAAAGAAAGCCTCTGTCCTATAGAAGGAAATAATTTCTCAAAATTTGCCAGAAATGAATAGCAATTATCTGGAGAACTAGATGATGTCTTAATAGTTTAATTCAAGGGATATTAGAAAATTTGAGTATGTGTATACCTAAAAGATAATGTCTAGAATAAAATTGTATCTCCTTATATTTAACTGTAGTCACTTTAATTATATAGAGAAGGAAAATTCCTTTGAAAAATAAGAGAAATAAATAATACCAAACATATAATCTAATCAATAGAAATGGAGTTAAGAGTGTTGATTAATTATTATATGATAAAGGATAAAATAGAAATCAAGATGGAAGAAAATTATTGTGTGTAGGAACAACAGAAAAGACTGTAGTATGTGGAACTTGAAGACCTCAAAGGGTTGCCAATGTTGGATTGGAGGAGTTCCTATTTCAGGTGTCTGCCGGGAATGGTAAATTACAGCAGAGAGGCGGACGAGTCAAATTGTTGGTCCATGGAAGGGGAATGGCCCAGGGAAGTTCAGATGGCATTCTGGAATAAGTGAGAGATAGTGTTGACCCAAAGATTAGGGTGAAAGAAAGTCCAGCTACCCAAGGACTTCATAATTGGGAAATAGGAGTAGGACTATGTATTTGGCAATAGGAAAGCTTTGTACTTTTTGAGTACAAATATTGACAGTTATGTTTTAAGATTCATCCCAAATCTTGTACATTATTCTAAGCTACAGAAATTTCTGAGGTGCTCATAAGTGGGGGTGGTATATGAGACAACCTAATAAATGGCTAATTATTTCTATTTCTTCTCCTCCTTCTCCTTCTCATCCTTGTCCTCCTTCTCCTCCTTCATATCTTCTTGAAGATCACCTAATATGTAATTCTTTGCTTTCAAAAAAATTAAAATTTTTGTGTTGTAAAAGGAATGGAAAGATGTAAGTCCAATATACTTTCTAAAGAAGAAAATGGGCTTATTTTACTATTAAATTGAAGAAGGGTACCCTAATGAATTGGAATCTGTGAAAAAAAATCTTGATGTATTCAAAGATACTCTTTATTGGGGGGCAGGGGTACTTACAGTTCTGGGGATCAAACCAGGGGCCTCACACATGCTATACAAACACTCTACCATTGAGCCATATCCCTACTTCCTTCTGAGACACTCTTAGCTCCTCCAAATCTAAGGCAAATCTTTTGATTTTTTTCTTTTTTCTTGAAGTGCTGGGGTTTGAACCCTAGGTCTCACACATACTAGGCACGTGCTCCACCACTAAGTCACATCCCTATCCCGGCCCCTCCGAATCTTTTCTGCTTATAACCCTTCTGATGATGTCCCCCAGTTTGGGGAGGCAGTCTAAATATGTGTTCTAACATTCTGTCCAAATATCAGAATAATTTCACTGAACTCTCTTCCCTATGTCATCTTTTTTATGTTTGTTTCCACAATAGCCATACATCAAACATTTAAAAAAATGTGTCACTCAATGAATACATGAGAAAGAAAGAAATGATAAATTTATTTCCCACATTAACTTTTAGTTACTAAACTATTTTGATTCTCTAATGTCTTTCATTATATTCTATTCCAAAGCTAATATTTCTGGTTTACATTATCCTTGATATATCCTCATCTACTATAACGAGGTCTCCATTTGTCTCCCTGTTTTGGATGAATTTCCTCTTTCAATCCAGGATGTCTAGTGTTTCTAGTCATATATATTTGTGGTACTGGAGCTAGAACCTAAGGACCTCACACATCCTAGGCAAGCACCCTACCACTGAGCAACAATTCCAACTCATTTTTCTAGCTTAGTAGTTCTAAAGCATAGTTAAAATTGTAACACTTCCCTGATCAAAAAACATCCATTGTCTCCTGTGGCAGTAGTCTCCTGACTGAGGGACACATGCCCCAGGAGGCTCACAAAGATTTCCCAAAGGTTCTTAGGCAATGATGGTTTTATGAGTATCAGTTTCCAGATTTTCAATTTTTTTTTAAGTCACACTGCCTGCTATGAAGATGGTACAGAAACTGTGATTTCTCTTTTCCAATGACTTCTTTTGCAACTGCCCTTCTTCCACCCAACAAAAGAACTGCATATTTTACTCATCATGAATCTTGTGTATTTGTCTAGGTTACAAATTATTGATGCCCATAAAAGGGCAGCTTAAGATGTTGGTGATAATTGAAATCTAATAACATTCTCTTATTGATAAAATAATATCTTAATCCTTGCTTTGAACAGAATTAAGGTATATCTAATTGAATTGTCAAATGATAGCTAAAAGTAACATTTGATGATAGATTTTGCGATTTTTTGACATAACTCAGGAGTGCAAGGAATGAATAATATTTCTAAAACAAAGTTTGTTACTTTTGCATACTTATTTACATGACAACCCAGTCAACACCTAATAAGATAATGACATAATGGGTAGTAGATAAAAATTACTAAAATCATAAATGAATCTTCTGCAAAGATGTCCACCATTAGTTCCTCCTATCCCTTATGTGTGTGCCAATCCTTCCACCAGAGGAAGGTCCATTTCTTCTCCCCTTAGTTTTGGCTCACCTTGTATCTTGTTACCAAAAGAATCTGGGATACTAAAAGTCACTATATTTGTTCTGAATTGAATATAGGAATTTCCAATGTAGAATAGAAATTAGTCAAGATTGAGGAACACAATGTATTCACAAATATTCTAATACAGAGGCAAGTCAGGATGAAATAGATGGACTTCCTTATAGTGACTTTTAGTATTCCAGATTGTTTCATGCACTGATATCAATGGCTTACTTTCTTAATTTCCTAGTAATTTTCTTCTAATTCTGTGAATCCACACCTCATATTAGGTAGCTTAACTACATTTTTTCCATTTATTACACATTTACTGCTAACAAAGATTCCATAATCTGTAAAGAATGGATTTTCACCAGATAATGCACCAGCTGGTGTCTTCTGTTTTACTGATGAGGTATTACTCTGCCACAAGATCTTATTTATTCAAAAAAAATTGAGATATTTTTAGTAAAAAAAAAGTCTGTTAACTTAAGAGAATATTAATTTTTGTACAAGGAAAGTAATATTTTATACAAAAGAGTCCAAAATGCCTTTTTTTTTTAAAAAAAAAACTATTTTTTTTTGTTTGTTTATTTAATTGGTTTTGGTCCTAGGGATTGAATTCAGGCCCTTCCACATGCTAAGTATGCATTCTACCACTGGAACTACACCCCAGACCTGGAATGCCTTTTTTAGAATTTGATGCACTATAATGAATTTAGATTTATAGTAATGTTTAAAAAGCAAAACAAGATGCAAATGAAAGTCAGATGGATGATATGGAGTTAGGCTACGTCAGACATCAAAACCCTGTATTTTTGTGTTGCATTTGCCCATATAAAGTAACATTGACTTGTTTTGGACAAAAGTTCTAATGGTTGGGGTAAGCAGCTAGGTGGGTGGAGACAGATTACGAGACAAGGGTTCCCATGGCAGGAAGTGTGGTGTCGGAATCGACTATTACATATTTCCCTTGTCTGTTTCCAATACCTGCAACAACCTACAAGGCAGTTGTGATTAGTCTCCTTAATAGATGACCAAACTGAGGCTCAGACAGGTACATTAACTTGTTCCAAAGTGACATTTTAGAAGTGGCAGAATTGGGATTCAAGCTCAGATTTCTTTATATAACTGTACCTCTCAAATACCTTATAAAATTATGAAATATAGAATGGTGTGATGTTGGGAGCTGCTCTGGACAGGAGCTATGAACACACCTTTGAGTCCTGAGTAAATAGGTGCCGAACAGGTATTGCATTCCACAATATAATTTAGACTTTACCTCTGCGCTCTGGTAAAGAAGTGCAGCTCCAGGAGAAGGTGTCACCAACAGGGCTGGATTATACCCATTGGTTTTTTGTAAGCCTACCCCTTGCCTCATTTGAATGGCTCCTCCCCAGTAAAACCCCGGGTTCGAGTCATGCTCCCTCTCTTTCTTGCCTACCTTGCCCCCTTTGTGGGAGCTGTGGCTGAGGCGTGGTCACTGAACCCAAAGAAAAATTACTTTCTATGTCTGTGTCTTTATTTAGTTCCCAAATTTACTTGGAGTGACGCTGACCTGTTTAGTTGTGTGTCGTGACAGTGGGAATTCTTTAAAAATTTATATTTAAAAGCAATCTTTGTGATGGGAATGTTTGCTGGTTCTCAGAGGATTTGGCTGTGTCAGAGGATGCTGTAGAGAAATAGTTGCATTGAGGGACACGTGCAATAGTTTGCAGGTTGGATAAAACTAAGTTTTTACGACCATAAATGAAATTCTTAAGTATGCTTTAGTGTAGTTTTCCTGACCCCTAAACACATGCAAAGGACTGTGACAATTTCAGAGAAGCAATTGAGAAAGAAGAATTTCCTTTGCTAAAAAGATAATGATTGGGTTTATTTCTTATCCTAAATGGAAATTAAAAATATGGGCCTCACAACTGGACATGATTTGCACTTACAGTGTATAGACCAGAGACTGCCGGATATATAGTGACTTTTGCCTGGTGTCAAATTCCTTTTGAATTTGTTATTCCCTGTATTTTAGATACTTCTTGTGGATGGAATACTGGCCATCTTTTTAATTCAACTTTGCTTTCCTGCCAAGCAATAATTGGTAACCATTCAAGGGTACACAACAAATCTAAGCTAGTCTAATCATGGACAGGATTACAATTTATTGTTCAAATGAGGTCACTTTCCCTCAGTTCTTATTTTGAAAATTTTCAAGCATTAAAAGAATAACACAGTGAATACAATCTGTTGCATTCTCCACGTTGGATAATTACTAACATTTTGTGATACTCACAGTCTTTTGCTATAGACATATGCTAAGTTTTGATTTATTAGAAAGTAAGATGCCAACATTATAACACATTTTCCTTAAATCCTTCATCATATATCTCAGGACAAAGAACATTCTTAAACAAAGCACAGTATTGCCATCACTCATGAATGTTCCCCAGATTTCTTTTTTAGGTGCTCCCCTACTCCATAGAATCGTGCATTTAATTTGGTTTTATATATTTTAGTCTCTTCCAATTTTCTTTTAAAATTCTTATGACATGGACATATCTCAAGCACTCAGGATGTTTATGTTATAGAGTGTCTCACAATCTGGATTTTTCTGATTAATTCCTTAGGTTAGCTTTGAATTAAACTTCATGGCAAGATGACTACATAGTTAAAGCTATGGGCATTGGGAATGATTAATGAGTGGAAGGGTGCACTGTTAGTCATGATGCCAAAACCACAGGTATAAACTAGGATGTGGGGCCATACCAATCATAGGAACCCCACTTGCAGTCAAAATGGCAGTCCAATGGAAACAAGACCTAAACCAGGTAAATCAGAGTCTTTTCTTGAAAAATCTCATATTGATCTGAGGAAAGAAAACTCAAAATGGTCACTAAGCTATTTGTAAGTTGGAAAAGATTGAAAGATACACAGAAGGCAAGAAAATGGAATAAGTGAATTCTGTCATCAATAAATAGTTGGTTTCAGATCTCTTTAAAATTAGATTCACCTTTGCTCTTTAAAAAGTATATGTACATTTATTATGGTACCACTGAATAGTCTAAGGGCTTTATACGCATTCAATCATTTAATTCTCCTAATTGTTTTATGAGATAGTTTTATAAATATTCTTTTTAGATATGACAGTACAGTGTATTTTGACATATTATATTTACTGAGAGAATTTTTATAGAGGCCAAGAAAGGGAAAGTTTAATTTACTTGCAGATATTGTACAGCTTACATGGTAGAAAACCAAAATAAGAATCAGAAACACATGATCTTGACTACAGTAGTAAGACTACACCTACTGTTTACTACTGTTCTTAGTTCCTTGAATTTCCCTCTGCAATCTTAGTCTATTTCAATACACATATCACTTGTCATTCTTTAGGAATCGAGGAATCCAATCAGCTCTGGAAATTTCAGGTATTCATGGCTAAAGTCCCTTTCCCAGGCTGTTTTTATTTGCCTTTTAGACCCAGAACTTCATTACTTCTAGGGATGTGCTCTTGATTAAGAATTCTCCAACAAATAGTTTGTAGGGCCTTTACAGGATGTTGTCATGGTTATAGGAATAATGAAAGAATTTTGGCATAGACCGGGTTGAAGTTTTGATAATTACTGTTTAGTCAAACCAATTAAAACATTGAGAACATCAATTAAGAAGAAATAATCTTCCACACATTAAACATCTTTCACTGTATTATCCCTCTAAGAGCAAATTGTTTTATGAGACGCTCTTCTTAATGTGTCAGAAGACTGCATAGTCAGTTGTAAAATGCGAAACAGAAGTTAGCATGAAGGAAGTGGTCTTCCTGGTGACAAGGATGGATGACAGGGTATTGTGAAATTTTAATATGGAGCAGGATTTCTTAAAATTGCTTCCATGTTTGCTGAGGTAATTTGCAAACGAGACGTCGAGTCAAATCTTCCATTGGTATCATAATGCATACCAGTGAATAAAATCCCAAAGTTAACGTAGGTGCAGTTTAACATCAAGTTACTTTGCTGTCATTTCATGTACATCAAATATATCAATTCATAAGACTCCAGCTCTGAGATTTTAGGATAGTTACCTTTTTAAAGATGAACCATATAAAGGAAAACTTTGTGCATGATACAAGTTACCATGACCATTTTTCTCTATTATCCATTAGTTGTCCCTATATGTTTAAGGCCATTATATATCAGTCAGTGTTCTCAGTATTTTTTATGAATGAATTTGAAATTGAAGTTGGAATAAGAAGATTAAGGGAGTGAAATATATGAGTTAAAGGAAACCGTGTTTTGTCCATCAGCCAGCTTTCTTAAATTTTTGCAAAAGAGTTGTCAGTTTTGTTTAATTAAAAAAATATTTTTAGTTGTAGATGGATCAATACCTTTATTTTATTTATTTATTTTTATGTGATGCTGAGGACTGAACCCAGTGCCTCACATTTCTCTTTAAGAAGGAAAAGTTGTGGCATTGAGTTACTTGTTTAAGATTAATTAATAGATGGTAAATCTGGGACTAGAACTCAGGTCTTTCCCACTGTGAAGAATGAAAACTTAAATATATTTATTATTCTGAAAGATAAATAGATGACTATATAAATAAAATGTGGCATATATACAACGGAATATTATTCAGCATTAAAAGAGAATAAAATCATGGCATTTGCAGGTAAATGGATGGAGCTGGAGAATATAATGCTAAGTGAAATTAGCCAATCTCAAAAAACCAAATGCTGAACGATTTCTCTGATTTAAGGATGTTGATCCATAATATGCTGAGAGGGGGAATGGGAGGATTAAATGAACTCTAGATAAGGCAAAGGGGAAAAGGGGAGGGAGGTGAAGGGAGAGAGTGGAGGGGTAGGAAAGACGGTGGAATGCGATGGTCATCATTACCCTAAGTACATGTATGAAGACATGAAGGCTGTGACTCTACTTTGTGTACAACCAGAGATATGAAAAATTCTGCTCTATATGTGCAATATGAATTGTAATGCATCCTGTTGTCATACGTAACAAATTAAAAGTAAAAAAAAAACATACACTTTAAAAATATGTTTACAAATGCTGTGGATTCTTTTCCTGTCATTACATGTTGGTGTTCAGGAAGGAACAATGTTGATTAGATAAAAGAAAGTAATCTAGGGCATGAAGGTCAGAATTTGAGGTGAGCCTTAATCTACAGTATTTGCTGAATATAATAAATATGCTGTAAAGAATTAAACAATGTGAACTTCCAGTTGGAGTCTTTGTAATTTATGTCCTTTATACAGGAAGAGAAGCACACACTAATTTTGATCCATTCGGATAATAATACATGAAGGTGAACTGGATAAAAACATAGATTAGGGTTAAGTACATTAGTAACATTGTATTCCTGCAAAATTCCAGAATTTAGGATATTTTAGCATACACTTTCCCCAGCATCTCTCATTTCCTGGTGATGAGGAATAAAGTCTGATGGTGCCAGATTATATTTTCAGTTTACAGTGACTGACTGTAGGTGGAGGTATTTTATTCAGACTTCATTTCTTTTAGTTCTTTTGCCAGGATTGGACTAATTTTCAAGAGTAGGCTGAGTTATTTTTTACTTATGTCACATATGTATTTTTCTCTTATCTGCTTTCCCTTGGTAGGAACAATTTTTCCTTTTCCTTTAATTCCATGGGAAATGTACATTTATGAACTTCCCACACTATCCCCATTAAATATAAATGTAAATGTGGATTTCATCTTATATTAATTCCTCAAATGCTGCTATCAGAAAAGACATTTTAAACTGTCATAACAAGACCTGGTAGGTGACAGCACACTTGGACTAGGCCTAGAGTATGCTTCAGCCCTTGTTATAAGTTCACATTCATGTCACTGCATTCCTATTCTAACTCCCATAACTAGTCAGCAATGATAAATGAAAATATGAGATATTTCTTTGCATTGGCCAAAATCACAATTTAAGAAGACATGGTTTCCTTAGTTATTTTTAAAGTATACTATTTATAATGCTTGATAGGGTTAGATGGAAAAAAAATCCAAACTTTTTTTTAAAATAAAAGATCTTAAAATGTTTAGTTGCATAACTAGTGGAATATTTTCTTGTGTCTTCATGGGAACAGGTATTCTAATGGGACCCAGAGCTAAATAAGATGTGAAACGTAAATATTTTAAATGTTCTGCAGTGTAGTCTAAATTTAAAAATAAGGCGACAAATGCCATGGATTCTCTCCCTAAAAAATTGTTTTATGCATGTGTATGTGCACATGTTTTTGATTATAATTTATTTGTGAATCTTCTGACGCCAATTCAAGGATCTCCAAATTTATGGTCCCCTTATAATATATGCAGTCGCAATGTAATTACTAGGTAGTATATTTTTAAGTACTAGAGGCTGACTTGTATTATGTACCTATTTGGCATTTGGGCTTGACCCTAGCTGGAGTGGGGCCACTCTTCTCTCCTCTGTAGCTGGACTTTGTTGTCATTAAACACGGGAAAAATCTCATAAATTTTCCTCATCATAATCACCTTTATTGAAAAATATCTTTTTAAATGGCAACAGATGAAGACTCAGCATTTCACATTTTCCTGATTCACTTTCTATTCATTTTGGGTTTGCTGGGTTTTTAGTGTTTTATTTTTGGCTGGGGCTTTGTTGATTCCCTCCCCTACCCTAATATCTTTCCTTAAACAACAGAATTGGAGTTCTGTCTCTATTTACAACTTTTCACTCCTTTGCTGCCTTCATGAGAAAGGATGTTGCTTTGTCAGCAAGGGGAAGAAACTGGAATTTGCTGTTGCCTACAAGTTGTTAGGTAAAGGACTACATCATTTCTCTACTTTCTTGGTGGGGGATTGAGTGTTGTTCTGGTGATAAAATAGAACATATGTAACCTGGGGACAACAACAACAGTTTCACATATTAGTGTAAGAACTGACCCACCATTCCTTTGACAATTACCTAAATTTATCTATACGTCCTGGTCTTATGAAGCCATATGTGAAATAATAACTGCTACATTGGTAAAGATCGACTACCAAATTCAAGAAGACCTCAGACTTTTTGATTCCCATGGAGGCCCATATCATTAAAATACCTTGAAGTCAATCATCCTAAAATCATGATAACTTTAAGGGGGTGGGGAGTCGCCTACAGCCACCAACTGTGGGCTGTCTTTGTTTTTGCAAGGCAATCTGTTAGAAGCCTGGCAATGTAAAAGAGAGCTGGCACAATGACAATCTGAGTATTCTGTGCATGAGAGATTACTGGCTGACACAGTTTAGGACCCGTCCTAGGCATACAGATTAATGGGACAGGGAAACTTAGCAGACATACAACTGGAATTCCTAGTGGAATAGTTCAATTTAAACTCTACCGAATTTGGATACTCCCACGACAAAAATCTTTAGTCTTGCTTCTGTTGGAAAGAATTATTGAAGTAAATTCCAGTTAAAGTTGAAATGATTATGACAAGTCTGTCTTATAACGATGTGGTGAATGTCTAGACTTAGCTCTAATTGGTCTTATTTTAATGTGTTTATTGTTTAATTGCTTGTAGGAATGATTTATTCTTTCATAGAACTGAGATTAATGGTAACTGGCGGCTTTATTGGCATTGCTATCAGAAAAATGACCAAAGTCTCAAAATAGAATTAAGGAGACAGATTCTAGGCACTTAGGAATGTCAGACTAATGTAATAACATGAAAACTATATTCCACAAGTGTTACTACCTTAGTGATTTTGTAGTATGTTCATTAATGCTATTTTTAATTCTCAAATTTTAATGTATGGATTGAGATTATATTATGGTGTTGAATGTAATTTCCTTTTGTGGAATATGTAGGACTGATATTTGAAAAATGAATAAAAATTCAGCCTTTTAAATCATTAACCTGAAAGTATCAGCTTTTTTATATCTTCATAATATTTTTGGTGGAAGTTTGAAACCTATATAAAGGAATAATATATTTTGAATATTTGACTTTTGTTGATTGCTCTAACTCTTTTGTGTATATTTGAAATCTACCTAATATTTGTATAAGTTATATGTGGCTTGTCAATTACATTGTCTCTGTTGGTAGATGAAAATGATAGCTTCTTTGTATATTCACGTTATTGTTGTGTATTCTATTTCAGATTTTCATCTAAACAGATGGAACTGGAAGTTTGAAGGGTAGGCATTGGGGAATATGTTTTTTTTTCTTTTTTGGTAACAATAAATTTATCATTACAGTATAGATAAACATGATAAGAATTTTCCAGAGAATGAAGTTTGGTACTAGAGGGGAATGCATTTAAGTGGAGGAAAAGAAAACAATGTAAAATGTAAGAAATTCTGTGATAGCTGTTTGGTAAAACAAAAGGAAAATTGCAGATTTCAGTGCAAGATATTGCACTGAAATATCTAGATATTCCAGAAAACATAGTACTGTTATTTTGTAATGTTCATTTCTTTGTTGTCAAACATTAATATATAATTAGAGAAATTGATAAATACTTGTCATGTGAATAAACAGTCCTGTGGTGAATACTGGGTGGCCACCATCATTGAGGTCAAGACATAGAATGTAGCTGGCTCCCTGGAAGTCCCAGGCCCTACTGACTCTCTCTAAACATAGCCCCATCTGTTTGACTTGGAGGGATCCATTCTAGGGTCATTTGTCATGAAACTATAAAGAAAAGAAAGAGATATTAACACGTCTAAAAATGACATTTTAGTGTCGTCTTTTTTTAAAGTTCTTTTGAATAGCATCATATATGTCTTTTACTACTTTCTTCATCTTAATAAGATAAGATATATCTACATTGATGGCTGTCCTATAGTTGCATAAAATCCTTCATTTTCCTTGCTATAAATTATTTGATTCTATGGGTATACTAAGTTTCTTTCTGTGCTGTTTTAGTAGATATTTGGCTTGTTTCCAGCCACGAGGAGCTGGTATCCTAGTGTTAACGCGTACCAGCTTCTGGAGATGTGGATTTGTTGAATGGAAGGCAATATAAATCCTCTGTTTTACTAGATCAGGTCAAGTCATTCTTCAGCAGTGTTTGGGAGTTGCCATTGCCATATCGTTGGTAACACTTAGTGTAGAAAATTTTGAAAATTTCTCTCAGTCTGATGGATATATAACAGTTATGGAAATTTGCAGGTATCTCATTACTAATCAAACTGAGAAAATTTTGTATGTTTGTTTGCCATTTAGACTATATTTTTCTTTTATCATTTTGCCTGCTTTCTCCATGATTTGTAGTCTGTATTTTCTTTATAGTTCTTTAAATAAGCATATGCGAAGAGTTAATCACTTCCTTTACAAGTAATCTTGTTTGTATCTTATTTAAAACAAATCTTTCCAAATCCTTAAGTCATATATGTTTCTTAATATTTTCTAAGATTGATAATTTATTGTTTTCATTTCAGTCTTTTATCTGTGATTGATTTTAGTAAATTATGTGAAAATGTCATAATTTAATTTTATCTCCTAAGGATATCTAATTTTCTCATAATCATTTAATTAAACATCTGCTATGACTTTACCAATAGACAGTGTCATGAAAGAGTGCCCATAATAATCAGGTCTGATTCCATGGTTTTATTTGTTTGCATTATAAAATAAATATAGATATCCATTTGAGGGAGTCACCCTAATTTGTTCCCCAAAACTATTTTCTCTATTCTTGGATTTTTGAATTTTTGAAAATAAGAATCAGTGTGTCAAACATGAAAAAAAAGTTAAGATTTTTGTTTGAAGTTGCATTGAATCTATACAGCAGAGGAGAACTAATATCTCTAAAGTATAAAGATTTCAACCCATGAACATTTTTTTCTCTTTCCATCCAATAGGTCATTTTGAATGTTTTTCAACTAGTTTCATCTTAAACATGTTTTCACAGACTTATTCTTCGACACTTTACATTTTTGATATTATTAAAAATAATGTCACTTTCAATTTTATTTTAACTACTTGTAGGAGTAAGTTTTCCTATTGATTTTAATATTATGAACCATACTAAAATTTTCTCATTAAAAAACTTATCTATAGATTCTTTTTGATTTCATATAAATGCAATTATTTCTTTTGTAAATAATGAAAATTCTATTTCTTTTGTTCCAACCCTTATACCTTTTTTTTCTTGTCTAATTGCACTGATTAGGACCTCAAATACAAAATGAATCACAGTACCAACAGTGGTAAGTCTTGTCCTGTTCCTATATCAAAGGAAATGATTTTCACCATTAATTGAGCTTATGAGCTATGTTTTATAGATATTATCTAACTCAGGAATTGGTAGTATTTGTTTGACTCATGGGCCAAATCCAGGATGCCACTTACGTTTGTAAATAAAGTTATGTCAGAACCCAGTCACACCCATTCATGTGTGTATTGTCTGTGGATGCTTTCACAACACAATCATTTAGTGTGATAGAGATCAGATGACTGCAAAGTTGGAAATATTTATCTGGTACTTTGAGAAAAAGTTTGTTACCTCCTTCTTTTCCAGATTAAAATGTTCTCTTCTATTTTTGCTAAATATTTTTTTTTGCCATGAAAAAATATCAAATATTATCGAAGGCTTGTCTTTCAATTCCTGCATTGAGATAATGTGATGATGCAATGAACTAAATTGCCTTTCTTATGTTAAACTGAGTTTATATTCCTGGAATAAACTTTCATTTGTTTAAATGTACTATCATTTTTATGTATTGTTGGACTTTGTTGCCTTTCTGTTGAGAATTTTTCCATCTTTGTTTATAGTTAGATTGATCTGTAATTTTCCTTTGCTTACTGTTCCTTTGGGTTTTGATATTAAAGGTATGCTTGCTTCTTAAAAGAAGCATAAATTGTATTTGGATAACTATTGAATGAAGCCATTTGTGCCCGGAGTTTAGTTGTGGGAAGATTTTTCATTGTTTATGCAGTTTGTTTCATGGCTGTAAGATTATTCATATTTCTTTTTCTCCTTGAGTCATAGTTGTATTTTTCTGGGAATTTGTCCATTTGTCCTAAATTCATATTTATTGTCACAAGCTATTCATAAAATTTTTTTAAACTCTTTAATGTTTGCAAGATGTTACTTTTGTTACTTTTAATATATGTTATGCCTTCTCTCTCTTTTACTTGTTCACCAGTTGTTTATTGGTTTCATTAATCTTTTAAAAATTTTTTTTAAATTTGTTCTTTTTAGTTATGAAAGTAGAATGTATTTTGATATATCATAATACATGGAGTATAACTTCCCATTTTTTGTGGTTTTCTCATGATGCAGGAAGGTTGTGTCTGATTTCTCATAACACAGGAAGGTTATGTTTTATTTATTCTATTATCTTTCCCATTCCCATCGCCCTTCCTTTCCCCTACTCTGCTCTGTCCAATCCAGTTAACCTCCTCAACCCCCATTGTAAGTCAGCATCCACATATCAAAGGGAACATTTGGCCTTTAATTTTCTGGGATTGTCTTATTTCACTTAGCATGGTAGTGTACAGTACCATCCATTTACCGGCAAATGCCATAATTTCATTCTTCTTTATGGCTGGGTAATATTCCATTGTGTATATGTACCATATTTTCTGTATCTATTCATCTGTTGAAGGGCACCTAGGTTGATTCCATAGATTACCTATTGTGAATTGAGCTGCTATAAACATTGATGTGGCTGTGTCACTATAGTATGCTGATTTTAAGGCCTTTGGGTATAAATCAAGAAGTGAGATATCAGGGTCAAACAGTGGTTTCATTTCAAGTTTTCTAAGGAATATCCATACCACTTTCCAGAATGGGTGCACCAATTTGCAGTCCCACCAGCAATGTATGAGTGTACCTTTTCCCCCACATCCTCACCAACATTTATTGTTACTTGTATTCTTAATAGCTGCCATTCTGACCGTAGTGAGATGAAATCTTAGAGTAGTTTTGATTTGCATTTCTCTAATTGCTAGAGATGTTGAACATTTTTTTCATATATTTGTTGATCAATTGTATTTATTCTTCTGTGAAGTGTCTGTTCAGTTCCTTAGTCCATTTATTGATTGGGTTATTTATTTTGGGGGGGTAAGTTTGTAAGTTCTATTAGTCTTTTCAAAGAACTGACTCTTGGCATTGATCTTCTCTGCTTTGCATGTGTTTTCTAGTGCATAAGTTTTCTTACTAATAGTCTCTTTTCTTTTTATGGGGGGTTTAATTTGATTTTATCAAATTTTTAAAAAATTAATATTTAACTCATTATTTTTAGCTTTTTTACTTTTTCAACATGTTATCCACCATTGACTACAAATTCTTCTAAAATAAGTGAATGTTCTTAATTTTGGTACCTTCTATTTAAATTTTTTTAAATTTATAACCTTTTCTGGTTTCTAACATATATGTAACCCAGGGGGATTTTCCATTTTTTAAAATTTATAGATTAATTGCATTAAATTTATAAAGCTTTCTCCATAGGATATTGTTTTAAAATTTGTTGATATCACTCAACATATGGTCAATATTCCAGGTAATTTGTAAAGAAAGAATATTTGAGAGTAGATGGATGTAGCATTACATATGTCCATTAAGTTTATAAATCTTGTTCTGTTGTTTGATATCAATATATTTTTTGCCTGATTGTTCTATGAATTACTGAGAAAAGTATATTGAAATTTCACACTACAGTTGTGGGTTTATCTATATTTCTTTGTTCTGTTAATTTTTGCTTTAAATATTTGAGATCATGTTGGAGGCCATATTATTATAGAAAAACTAGAGAAGGAAAGAAAATGAGATTGCCTAGGAGAACCCCTCTTCCACAGAAAACCTAAAGCAGAGGATGAGGATTTAAGGTAATAGTCATAAGCCTTCATAATTGCTCAAAAATATATTCACATATCCTTTCTCCTTTCATAACGATCAGGTCTGTGAATTAAGTTGGGCAATATTAACCAATCCTGAGGATTTTAAGGTAAGTGTATCACCCTAAATCACAGGCTACTTAAGAATAGGGTGAGGTCCAAGAAATGAGTTTCTAAAATCATTTCCCAAGTCTGTTCTACCCTCTCCCTTTAACACGCTTCAGTCCAGACATCCTGGCTTTCCTGCTGTCAACTTCCAGATGTTCAGGGCACTCCACTCTTAGGTGTTGGTGGGTGGTGCTCTGTTTATCAGGGCAAGTAGATCTCTGTTCATATGTATGTCAACTTTTCAGAGAGACCTTTCCTGATCATTCTGATCATTCTCTATTCTCTTAGTGCTGTATTCTTCAGAGCACTTGATGCTCTCCCACTTGATCATATCTATTGGTGTAAATAATTATCATCACTCTCCTCTCTAGTATATAAGGTACCAGACACCAGGGTCTTTATTGAATTCACTCTGTGTTTCCTACAACAGCTGACATACAGTAGGTGCTGAATAAGTTTTGATTGACTGACCTGATTGAATGGAAGAATTAATCTTACCAGTATATTGATTTATCAAAAACATTTAGATTGATCAAGAAATAAATAATTATTGAGGTTTCCTGGATGAAAGAAATTCTTTCAAGTATGACAAGTAGAAAAAAACAAGATTACTGACTTCAGACAGATTATAGATAAATCCATATATGCAAGTGATAATAAGGTAATCACAGATCTATGGACAATTAGTAGCCAAATATATTATCTAAACAACAAGTGTGGGGAAATCCATGCAAGGAAGCTTTACTGTATTTGTAGTGCAGAGAACAAAAGAAATATAAAATGTATGAGTTGGGTACATTATTAGTTGTTTAAGATACTCCAGTATCTCCATTGCGGAAACTGTGTTGTATTCATTCCTCATCCCTAGGCATGAACTGAAGAACAAAACAGGAATAAGTTAGAAAGGATATCTATATCTATGACCTATTGTCAATCAATCGATCCCTGTATTTATGATTGGTGATCAGCAATGGAATATAATTTGTAGGCATCTTGCAGCCACTGATCCACTTTGCTTTGTAAAGTTAATTGCTAAATGTAAGAGTAGGCTGGTGGGTTTATATATCATTACACCCTAAAATATGTAGCTTCTTCTGTCCTGTCTTTCCTCTGGCTGAGAGACAAAGATCCCAGTTTTGTAATCCTGCTTAAAAACCTTTGATCCTAAATGACAAAGAATGTCATTCTACTCATTGTGGATTAAGTCCCCTTCACTTGCTTAACCAGTACATGTCTACATCCTCATTTTTAAATGTGTTATAGAGGATTTCTATACTTGGATTCCAAAGAGTTCTAGAAAAAGAATTCGTCTAATGAAAATATATTTACATTAGGTTTTAGTGGCATCGTGAGTAAAAGGATCATATTTATTTTGTTTTTCATTATTACTTAGTCTTCATTATATTTGACTAGAAGATTAGTAATTCCCAGAAAAATAATGATTCTTACATATTTCATACCTTAAAATAATATTCTACCCACCAAATTTTCATTCTTAAATAAATCCATAATAAGAACTCCATCATTAATTTCAGCAAACTCTACAGCTTGAAATATTTTAGTTGGTTGACTCTAAATTATATATTGACATTAGGGTGAAGTTTCTTTAAGATCTGTAAGCAATGAAAACACCACATTTCTTTTTCCTTTAAATTGACCATAAAACCCTCTCGGTTTTAATTTTTCTTCTGACCTAGGAGCATATCTAGACCTATAAAGAATGCTGGCTCTTTGGGGAAGATGCCTATCGGATCCTGATGCTCTTCTTTTCTACTTATTCTCTGAATTAATGGGGGTGTTTTTGTGACAGCCCTTTGTGTTTTTTATTTTTAAGTGCCTTGGAATTTTAGATCTTTGTCCCAGACCTCTCTCATGAGAATTAAACTTGCTTTTTCCAATTCCTACTCACTGTATCCATTTGGTGATTCCACAGGTGCCTCAAATATCTCAAAACAAATCCAGCCACTTCCCAACACACCTGCTGGCTCCTGATCTGCTAGTTTTCAATCTCAAGCACTCAAGGGACAAACTGGAATTTTTAAAAAAACATTCTGACTCACAAAAATGTTATCAAATTTTTCCTGAAATATTTTTTGAAATAAAATATTTTTTGCCCTAAATTTTAAAAAAAGCCTCCTTTCATCCTCATTTCTCTGTCTACCACTTGCTTGCCCAATTACTTTTAGGCAAATTACTTAATTTTCTACTCTAGTGTCCTCATCTGTAAAATGGGGATAGGAATAGGTCTTACCTTATAGGATTTTTGTGAGAATTAAATGAATTAATTCATGTTTGCTGCTTACAAGAGTGCCTAGAAAATAGCAGATCATACAACGTGCTCAAGTTATCTTCATCATCATTATTTCTTCTACTACTATCCACCTACCTAAATTTAGGTTCAATGGGCTGCTGTCTGGATTGTTTCACCAGCCTCTTAACATTCCCTTCTGCCTCTTTTCTTTTTTTATTTTTAATATTTATTTTTTAGTTGTACTTGGATGCCATACCTTTATTTTATTTATTTTTATGTGGTGCTGAGGATCAAACCCAGGGCCTCACACATTCTAGGCAAATGCTTTATCGCTGAGCCGTGACCCCAGCCCCTCTGCCTCTTTTCTTGTTCTCAAATTTGCCTTCAACAATGCCTTCAGAATACTCTGTCTAAATCGTAAATCGAATTTTTTGGCCACCTTGCTTAAAATCCTATGATATTTTCTGATAAATTATTAATCACTAGTTGCTAAAACAATCAATGAATGAGTAGAAGAGTGAAAATATCTCAGATTTCTATAGAGCAAGGTTTTAATACATTTTAAAAATTATGAATAAAGGAATAAAATAACTGGGATTTTATTCATATTGTCAACATTAATCCTTGTGTTTGTTTATTATAGCCTTTACTTAGTTATCTTTACTACATGGTATTTTAATTTACAAACAAGTTGCCATCTAGATTTATACTTAATTCATATTGGCTTTTCTTAGGTCTCTCTGTCCTCAGCAATCTCTCACTCAACTTCTAATTATTTTCTTCCTTTGAAGGCTTTGGTTTTAATTGCTCTAACCACTTTTATTTTTTCCAAATTTTTGGCCGGATGTGCTCTTCCAGCATAATTAGTTTCACTCTTGATCTTTCTTCCACTGTACAGAAAAAAAGAACATCACACAATACTGCTTTAGTCTTGTTTAAAAGTAAAGCATGGTTTATTCTCAATTTTTACTATATTCTAAACTATTCAAGATGTACTCTTCTTATCTCCTTCAACTAATTATTCACTTAAGTATTCTTCTGCTCAAATCCCAAGAAGATAACATAATCCGCAAGTGACAGTAAAGGCTGCTTGTCTGTCCATCTCTAAAAGGCCAAAAGTAGGTGTCTTCCACTTCCTTCAGTATGATTTCTCTTATGCTTTTACCTTTCCCAAATGTAGGATGTAACCAGATACAGAGATCTGCTAAAACATTTCTTTCAGAAGCGAGTGAAGGGTAGTGTTAACCTTGCTTTACCTATTTGCATTCCAACTGAAAATTCCTGAGACCTGAAATGCTGTCCAGGGCCATATGAATATTATCCTATTGGTGGAATTTAAGGCACATATACTAGGAGTTATCTTGGCACATGGAGCTCTTCCTGGAATTTTTCAATTATCATGAAACCAGCACACATTTTCCTCCATTACGAAGTCCTAAAGCTTGTGAACTTTATTTATTCTTATAAAATTTATGGTGTACAACATGATGTTTTGAAGTATGTGTGCATTGTGTAATGGCCTAAATTAAGCTAATTAACATATGCATTACCTCACATACTTATTTATTTGTGTTGAGAATACTTGAAGTCTATTCTCTTAGTAATGTTCAATCATATAGTTCTTATTAACTATCATCAACATGTTGTAGGATAGTAGATCTTGAACTTACTCTACCCGTCTAACTGAAATGTTGATCCTTTGATCAACATCTCAGTTCCTACCTAACCCCTGCACACTCTAAACAAAAATTTTATATATGAAATCTTGTGGTATTTGTCAATCTGTGCCTGGCATGATAAGGAGATTCTTTCTTCCTTAACCTTTACAGGGAAAGCAAATTTAAAAGGATCCGTCTGTTGCTGTTCCATTTCTGCTTTCTTTAGACGACTTCTGTCTATGAAGTGTTTTCCCTACATTTTCCTCTAGTAACTTCAAAGTTCAAGGTCTTACATTAAGATATTTGATCTATTTTTAGTTGGTTTTTATTACAGGGTGAGAGATAGGGACTAGTATCAATATTCAGTGTCTAGCTTTCCCAGCACCATTTGTTGAACAGGCTATCTTTTCTCAAAAGTATGTTTTTGGCACCTTTGTCTAGAATCTCATGGCTGTAGATACCTATGTTTATTTCTGACCATTGGTCTATGTGTTTTTATGCCCATACCATGCTGTTTATGTTGCTGTGGCTCTAGAATATTTTGAAGTGAAGCCCCCAACATTCTTTTTTTTTTTTAATTTTTTATTGTGGGTTGTTCAAAACATTACAAATTTCTTGACATATCATATTCCACACTTTGATTCAAGTGGGTTATGAACTCCCACCTTCACCCCATACACAGATTGCAGAATCACATCAGTTACACATCCATTGATTTACATATTGCCATACTAGTGTCTGTTGTGCTCCGCTGCCTTTCCCCCAACATTCTTTCTGTTTAGAATTGCTTTGGCTACTTGGTATCTTTGGTATATTTATGAATTTTAGAATTGTTCTTTCTATTTCTGTGAGGTCATTGGTATTTTGATGAACATTGCATTGAATCTGTAGTTTGCTTTGGCTAGTATGACCTTTTTAACAACATTGCTTTTCCTAATCTATAGACATAAGAGATCTTTCCATTTTCTAGCGTCTTTTTAATTTCTTTCTTCAACATTTTATAATTTTCATTGTAGATATCTTTAACCTCCTTAGCTAGATGTATTCCTAAGTACATTATTTTATTATATTTTCAGGCTATTGTGAATAAGATTGTTTTCCCAGTTTCTTTTTCAGTGAGTTCATTATTGGTGTTTAGAAAAGCTAATCTTTTTTTTTTTTATGTAGACTTTGTGTCTTACTACTTTGATGAATTTGTTTATCAGTTTTAAACCACCATTTGACCCAGAACCTTTTGGTGGAATCTTTGGGGTTTTCTAAGGATAGAAATATAACATCTGCAAGCAGGGTTAATTTGATCTCCTCCTTTCCTATTTGTATCCCTTTATTTTTTTTTCCTGGTCTGACTGCTCTGGCTAAAATTTCAAGTACTATACTGAATAAGAGTAGTGAGCATGTATACTTGTCTTGTTCCTGATTTTAGGGGAAATGCTTTCAGTTTTCCCCTCATTCAGTATGATATTGACTGTGGGTTTCTTGTATATTTATTATATTGGGGTGTGATCCTTCCATGCCTGCTTTATTCAGGACTTTTATCAGGAAAGGATGTTGATTTCATTTACTGTTTTCATCTTTTGGCAATGCATGAATTTATTTCTGACCCTCCTGTTCTGTTCCATTGGCCTATGTGCCTGTTTTAATGCCTATACTTTGCTAAAACTTGAGAACTTTAAGCATAGCCTGGATTCCGTCCTCTTGCTTCTTTACATAATGGATCAAGAGAACAGAAAGATGATTAGAAAATAAAGATAGAGAATACAGGGATAGATTGAAAAAGGAAACCCAGACCAAAATGGTAGATGTTTTCTTTATAGCAACCTTCCCCACCCCTATCCTTTCAGTTTATCACACTGAAGTAAAGATACTTCAAATCACAAAGTATTTCTTGCATTGATTGATTTTTCTCCCATGTCTTCACCACCCTCTTACATTAGTCAAATCAATCATCACTTCTCTCCTATACCATTGGGAAAACTTCCTAATGGGTCTCTTTCCTTCTATTCTTATCCCCTTGCAACTTTTTATCATGTATCAAGAGTTCCCCTAATATAAACACATAATATTGCTCTGTAGGCTACAGCTCCTGCTTCTTTCTCCAGCTACTTTTTTTGGTCTTATTTTTACTTGTAAAAAATTAAGATATAATTTACAAACAAAATGGCAAATATTTATAGTGCATATGATGTTTTGATATGTGCATATATTGTGAGATAATTAGATCAAGCTAATTAACATGTCCATTGCTTCACATATTTATCATTTTTATGGTAAAGGCATTTATGCTCTAATCTCTTAGCAATTTTCAAGACTACATTATTTTATACTGTAGTCACCATGCTGCTGTATGATAGATCTCCAGAACTTATTCACCCTAGCCAACTGAAACTTTGTACCCTTTCACTGACATCTCCCCATTCCTCTGCCCAGACCCTGTCACCCACATGACCTCCAGCTTCATCTTGAACCATTTCATTGCTCACAACTAACTGGCATAACTGGCTCCTTGTAGCCCCCAGCTCAATAGCACTGAGCTCTTCTCTGAATCAGGACCTGCACTTGTGCTGTTTCACCTGGAACACTTTTTACTCCATGCATTGCTCAGCTTTCAATCTCAGGTCACTTCCACAGAGAAACCTTCCTAGGTCCCCAGATCAATTAGTACCCTTTTCTCATCCACGATAGCATCCTGATCTTGTCCTTCATGGTAGTAATCTCACTGGTAATTATGCTTGTTTGCTGATTATTTATTTATATATGGCCCAACCAGACTGGATTAGACTGTCTTCTGTTCTATACTTAGCTCTTGACTGAGGCCCCATTTAGGATACTTTTGGTGTATTTTTCTCCATTTTAGCACTTAATAAACTAATTTAATCATCTGTTAATTTTTCTGTTTCCCCAGGAAACTGTAAGCCACACTATACTGGGCTTTTTTGCTTTGTTTTATTTAATGTATTAGCAAATTCTTTGCAAGGAGTAGTTACTTAATAAATAATGATATAATTAAACTATGCAGGTATATATACCTGGGTTGGGCTTTGTGTCTGGTGGCCAGATGAATGAGAGATGGGAACTAGTAAGATTCTAAGAGGCTTGATTATGCTTGCTGTTTTAGTTGTATGGGATGCATTCTTTTATGTATGGGATGGTACTCATTTGAATTTTAGAACATTACCTATTCCACTCTTTTATATTTATATTAGGTTATTTTTCTAAATCCAAAACATCTCTGACTTAAATTTTGTGCTTTGCTTACTCATTCAGTGTATAGAAGTTTACAAATCATAGGAAAAAATAAAACAAACAACTCCTGTCTTATCCTGTATCTGCATGTTTTTGTTTCAGAAGTATGGACATTTTATCCATGCCAGCACAGGGGAGTTCAACCAACCAGATTAGAGAGGTTACCAAGAGCACAGTTGAGCAAGATACATAGTCCCTTAGCCCCACATGGGAGAGAGAGGGTGGGTGGGGGAAAGAGGGGTGGGAAATGATCAGAAGTTCTGCATCAGAAAAAAACCTATGTTGGTGGGGAAGTGTTTGAATGTCTGATAAGGAATTGCCATTTATTAGCTATTTGGCCCTGGACATGTCAGTCTCTATGGACCTCAGTTCCTTTTCTTATGGATGAAAGACTAAGCCCCACCCGTGAGGAATACTTTCCTCTCTATGAATGTTCAATTCTTATTTTCTCCATAATGATGGAAGAGTAAGAAAGTGTATATTGTCATGTGCAACTAATAAAAAGAAAAGAAAATGTATATGAGAAAAAAGGGTAAAAAAAGACATTTTTACAGAATAGAAAGTGCAAAAAAGAGTCATGGGAGTGGTTATGAAAGGGAAAAAAATACAAAATAAGGATTTAGATTCCCCCAAATTTATTTTTTAACAAACACTACTATAATGCTAAAAAAATTTACTTATATAGCATTGACTATGTGCCAGGCATTGTACTAAGTGCTTTACAAATGTTATCCCCATTTCATGGCTGAGGAAATTGGGACACAGAGAGGTTAAGCAACTTAAGTCAGGTCACATAGCTAGTAAGAACTGAGCTGGGTTTCACACGTAGATAGTTCTGAATCTGGAGTTCCTGCTTTTGTCATGTTCATTTTACTGTTAGAATGTACCCTACATTTCCTTATTGAAAACCTCTACATCAAAGACAAAAACTTATTGAACTGTAACAAAAATAATAAATCACTCCAGACGTATTTAGGCTAACACATACCCTATTTGTTTCTGTGTAATTACACTTTCTCAAGAGCCTGCCACATTTGGTATCACTGTTTTCTTATGAACTCTTCAAGCAAGACTAATGCAAAATGGAGAGGATTGTTCTTCGTTCAGCTGCAAACCAGGTGGCACAAAGCACAAAGGGGCAAGCCAGGCGCCAGGGACCGTGGAAAGGCGACTGACTCAGAAACACAATTAGCAAGCATTTTCCTTCAAATAATTGCAAACTTTTAAAAAGTTCATATACTGTTTTCCTCCTCCTACCCTATTTAATGGAACAAACAAACAAACTCCATCACGACTATCACCAAAACCCTCTGAAAAGCATTACTATTAAAACTATCCAGATAGTTTGGCTTTGCCTCCCAGAAACCTTTCAAGTTCCAATGCTATGTGGACCTTGTGCTGCAGGAGGCAGCGTCTCATTAATAAAATAGGGTCCACTTCTTATTGTGGGTCTTTGTCGTTTCTTTCAGTATTGCAGATAGGATTGTTTCATTCTCTAATATAGTTTGGCTTCTATTTAGGAAGTAAGGAATTTAAAGGTTTTAGAGAAGAGCAGAATCAAGGATCGCTGCTGATTTATTGACATAAAACAAATCCCTCTCCTTTCCTATTGTTTCAGTCTATTGTTATAGTTCATCCTTGAACTCCTACTATTTAGAGTTTAAAATCTTACAGTTGAAATAAACTGGAAGGTCATTTCTCTTGATTTAATCCTCTCATTTTTACAGAGGCAGGAATAAGACACACAAAATAGTTAAGTGGCTGGCCCAAGACAAGAGAATGGAAAGACAGACTGGCTTCTAGGCTTTTCCATTGCTGGCTCTGTGCTCTCCACACAATACCAAGCTTGAGTCTTTGCTTAGTCTCGGGTTCAAGCTCCTGTAACATCCCTTCTTTCCTCTTCCCCTGTGAAAAACTATTTTACCACATATCCCTTTATTTTCTGTCTCCTGGTGCAATTTTTTTTTTTTTTTTTAGAAGAAGACACACATGAGGATCTGGGGAGTTAATGCCGATGTCCAGAGGGTCATTCAGATTTGCTAAACTTCAAGCAATGAAATGTCTGGAGAGTCACTCATCACAGGTACCTGGAAGGGATGCTCGCAGAGAGAGAAGTCCTGACCGCTGGGAATTGGGCCTTCCCTCATCCCTGGGCCTTGCCACACACATTGTCAGTGTGTGTTAGAACTCAGCTGCATGCCTCCAGTCCTGCTGCCCTGACTGTCCCCTCTCCTTCATCTTCTTTTTATATTTTATTTACATATGCATGTAATCTGTGTTCACATCTTTTTTTTTTTTTCTTATGCTACACTCTTAAGAATTAGAATTAGTATCTCAGGACAAGCCATGTGCTCTCCCTCTCCCCAAACCCCTTTTTAAAAATGTTTACATTTGCTTCTTTCCTCAAGGAAAAGAATAGAAAATTTGTATTCCATTCACCAAAGTTCATTTAGAACACTCCAGCCCATGGTCATCTCCCTTTCATTTAAGCTAGGACATCTGTGTTGATAGCTCTCTTCTGTTACTTTTTAATATTCAAAGTCCGGTCTCTCCAACAAGATTGTGACCTATCTCAAGATGGGTTCCAGTCAGTTCTGCTCTGAAAATAGAACAGGTATCTGTCTAGGGGATGAACTGACTCAAGTCCCTGTCCCTTAATCCTTCTTGCTCCCTCATTAGAAAAGATTCTGTAGCTAATTTGATGGATCAGATTTGGGGATGATGGATTAGACCACATCTACCCAAGGGTCAGTATTTGCTAAAAGGTCACCTGTGGATGCAATCCTTCCTTCCCTCTTACAGTTGGCAGGCAAGCTGATACAAAGGGCACATTTAGCTGCTTTATTCTCTACATTTAAACTAGGTAGGGTAGCTGCCTAATAATAAAATTCAGATTTGGGTTTTAGGTAGAATAAAAAGTAACCCCTTAAGCCTGAAATTCAATTTACATAGAGCTCTTCATGAGAGTTTCAGGACAATCTGAGCCAAAAATAATAAAGTGTCTTTTGATTTTTGCCTTTGTACCTTTATTTATGACTCCATCAGATCCTTATGGAGATACCATGTACCTGATGCATAGTCAGATGCAAAATCCAGATGCAATTTGGAAGCCCAAATTTCCTCTCCCCTCTGTAATCTCTCTCTTTTCTATCCCCAGGCATCTCCTTCTCTGCTTCCTGTCATGATGTATTTTCTAGAACTTTACATTAATTCAGTGGTGTATTGCATACTCTTTCTTTCTTTGGGTTTCTTCACTAAGCATAATCATTTGGATGTTTAGTCAATGGTTTGCCTTTTCACTTTCTTAGTGGTATCTCACAAAGCAAGAGTTGGTAATTTTTATTTTTTTATTTTAGTTTTTATGAAGCTAAATTTGCCAATTTTTAAATGGTTTGTGCGCTTTATGTTCTAAGAAACTTTTGCCTACCACAAAGTCTCATAGACATTGAAATAATATCATACTTTTATTGTTGTTATCTTCTAACTTAATTCTACTGTCAGAGAACATACTCTGAAGAATTTTTATATTTGCAAAATTATTGAGACCTGTCCTGTATCCTCTGTTCTATCTCAGTGAATATATCATGAACATGTATATTTGAAAATAATATATATTTGGCAGATGCTAATTCTGTTAATTAGGTCCCAGTCTTTCATGGTGGTTTTTGTATTGTCCATGACTTTGTAGAATTGTGAATTTCGTGCTTTATTGCTGCCAATTTTTTTCTACATGTATTTCCACTTTGGTATTAGATTTATATGTATTTATAATTTTGTATCTTCCCTTGTTATGTTTTATTAATACTCTTTGCCTTGAAGTCTAACTTATCTGATGTCAATAGGGGTGTGCCCATCTTCCTGTTCTGGACTTTTTGCTTAATTGCGCATTTTTCCACCCATTTAATTTCAATTTATATCTTTCTTTATTCATAAAATGTGTCTCTTTCCCTCAACATGTGCTTGTTCTTACTTTTATTTCCATTCTAAAGATTGCCTTTTATTTGGATTGCTTAATTAATATGTAATGGAACTTTTGATATGATTGGATTTATGTCCATCATATTACTATAAGTGTTTGCCTCTCTTTTTTTAGTTTACAAAAATGGACATCATTATCCAAAGTACATGTATGACGACACGAATTGGATGTCAACCTACTTTATATACAGAGATATGAAAAATTTTGGTATATATGTGTAATAAGAATTGTATTGCAAAAAAAACCAACCCAAGAATATGTATAAAGACATGAATTGGCGTGAACATACTTTATACAAAGATATGAAACATTGTGCTCTATATGTGTAATAAGCATTGTAATACATTCTTCTGTTGTGTGTTTAAAAAATAAAATCAATAAAAAATAATTCCTTTTGAATTATTTATTTCTGAACTTATACATATCTTGTGGGTTTTTTTAGCTGTACTTTTTTGCATTATTTATTTTTAGTGACTTCTGGTAATGAAATAATATATTTATTATAGAGTTTTATAGTCTATTTAGGATTAATATTGTATTGCTTTAGATAAAATGTAGAATCCTGCAATTGTAGGATTCATTTGCCTTCCTTCTCCACCTGATATTTTTATGCTATAGTTTTATGTGTATTACGTCTATATTTATATTATGATTCTAATAAGACCAGTGTTGAAACTTTTGCCTTAAGTAAGCATATGTATCATTAACAAATTAAGAAGAAAAACTAATGTTTCTGTTTACCCCAGTATTTGTTAATTCCTATGCTCTTCTTTACTTCCTGAGGATCTAGGTTTTTATGTGCTATCATTTTCCTCCAGCCTGAAGAAATTTTTTCAGCCATGAAACGGGTACCAGACATTTCTTAGGAGTATCATGTAGACATTGTTCTACAAACAAATTATAGTCCTTATTTAAAATGGTGGGTTTATCATACCAGAATAATAAAATGTTTTTATATATGAAACTCTAGAAAATTCAGCTGATTTGGTTGCATAACTAGTCCATAAAACTGTATCTTTATAAAACAGAGGGCAGATTCTTATTGAAGCTATACAAAAAACTACGTTATTATTAAAAGAAAAAAGACTATTTTCGTTTGTGAATTGTGAGGGGTTAGTGAGAACAATATATCATTTTAAAGAGTGTTTTACCAAATTAAGTGTTCATAGCAGACCAAAAAGAAAAAGAGTGCTTATCTTATAAAACTTAAAAAACATATTAATTTTTTAAACAAATAATCATTATTAGCTTTCTCTAAGTTCAAATCAGTTTTTCTGCTGTTTCATGAGTATGATTCCACAAGTGTATGATTCCAATAGATAGTAGCACTAGGTACAATCCTTCCTATCAAGCCTCTGAAACTGTCTTTGTAGAAGGTCAAATTTAGAGAACTTTAATTAAAAATGTGGAAGAGAAACATAGATTAACTGTTGTTGAGCAAAAAGCCCAAATTGCAAAGGGCTGTTTTATCTTACAAAAATGAAACAAACAAACAAAAACAAATTACAACAAGCAAATAAGATACTACCCAAAAGATGATCATCTTTTACTTGTCAGAGAATAAACCTTGATCTTTATCTGACAGACATTGCAAAACAAACAGTAAAATTGTATTCCTAACCATTGCTGCCAACAGTTGGGGAAGAAAATTAGAATCAGAACCAAACTTGCATAAGGACCAGGAGGGTAGACAAAGTCAGATTCAGAAAAGCAAAGCAAACAGAATAGTGAAGGTAAATTTTGGAAAAAAAAAACAAACAAACAAAAAACTGGTCTCTGGGACACAAGGAAAGACATGGCTGGACCTAATAGACTCTGCAGCACATTTCTCACATAACATAATTTAATTTGTTCAGCTTGTATGCCTTCTTCTACACATTGGCAAAATTTCCCAAAACTGTCAAAATATGATTTCCAAATGTTAAAACATGATATCTTTACAAATATAACATGAGACCATGTTAAGACTATGTTTAACTCATTAGTGAAGGAACAAGCATAATTGTAAATTTGGTTCCCCCATAATATATTTAATAGTATAGTAATCTAATCTTCTCATTCTTACATATTCCCAGTATGGTACCTTATACATATATGATGTTTATATGTAATTAAAATTTACTCATTTACTGCTTACTTTGACTAGAAAATGTTGCATTCCTAACAGACCTTATTGGTATCTATATTTCTTTCTTTTTTTCTAAGAGAGAGAGAGAGAGAGAGAGAGAGAGAGAATTTTTAATATTTATTTTTTAGTTTTCGGCGGACACATCTTTGTTTGTATGTGGTGCTGAGGATCGAACCCGGGCCGCACGCATGCCAGGTGAGCACGCTACCGCTTGAACCACATCCCCAGCCCCTGGTATCTATATTTCTAAATGCTTTTTATTCTTGAGGCCTTCAAAATTTTTGCAAATTCACATTATTGCATTTTCCAAGTCACCCCTTTGGAATTGTTAACTTTCTGTAGATTTTACATTAAATTCTGGTTTTATGATGTTCAGTCATGCCCACAACCTAATTTGTCCCTTTTCCCTCCTCTCCTCCTTACCCTGGCCCACTTTCTCTACTTCTTTTACTATACTACTCTCTCTTCTATTTATTTTTTAAATTGGTATGTTGTAAGTATATTAAGTAGGATTTGATAGCATAATTTCATCAATTTAATTCTGTAGTACCTCCCCTGCCCTTCCCCCTTGATCCCTTCCTCTTCTGAAATCCCTCCTGTTTTTGAGAGATCTACCTTTTAAAATTTTATTCCTTTTTTTCCTTGTAGCTTCTGCATATGAGAGAAAAATTCAACTCTTGATTTTTTGAGTCTGGCTTATTTCACTTAGCATGATGTTCTTCACTGCCATTCATTTATTAGCAAATGAAAAAATTTCATTCTTCTTTATCCACTCTGTATATATACCACCTTTTCTTATCCATTCATCTGTTGATGGACACCCAGGCTATTTCCATGGTTTGGCTACTGTGAATTGTGCTGCTATAAACATGGGTGTGCATGTATCACTTGAGTATGATGACTTTAATTCTTTAGTATAAATACCAAGAAGTGGTATAACTGGGTCAATGGTGGTTCCATGCCTAGTCTTTTGAGGATTCTCCATACTGATTTACATATTGGTTATACTAATTTGCAATCCCACCAATGATGTGTAAGTGTTCCTTTATCCCTACATCCTTGCCAGCATTTATTATTATTTATATTCTTGATGTTTGCCCTTCTAATAAAATTCCAAACTCTTAAACAAGACACGCCAAGTAAGCTCCATGTATAGATCAAGAGCATTGTTTTGAGAGTTAAGAAAAGTTTAAGCTCCTTTTACAGGAAAGAAGTATTCATAGACCAACAAAATTGACAAAATATTTATTTTAAATTATTTAAATATTTAAAAAATATCACTAGGTATGAATTCCTTATGTTTGTAGTGCCTATATGATTATATAACCAAAAGTATTTTCAAATTTAGTATAAAAAAGATCTAAAAAGCCAATACTAATGAACTTAAGCATAAGTTTTACATGATAGTTGATGTTGTTTTATTGAAATGGAATAATTTATCATGTTGCTCTCAGAAAATAAAAGTTAAAATCTTAAAATGTTAAGAGTTCTAAGACCTAGATAAGTAGTGCCCCATTAAAAAAATTAGTTTAAATTTATTTTAGTATAAATTTATAAAGTTATATCCCTCACAATGCATGTGTATGAACATGTATGTATGAATTAATGGCTCCTACAGTGTTACTATGTATCGTTCATTGCAAAACACACAGGAAAAGTAGAAATGAGGAAAGAATGATTAAAAATCTGGGTAACTTTAAATAATGTCTCTCTGAACCCTATGAACAATCTGTGTTGTTTCTGGGATCTGTGCATCTTCCTTTGAGGACTGATAACTTCATGCGAACTTCCATTATAGAATTTCTATAATGAACTTTCTATCCTCACCCCAGTGTGCTTCTTGTACATGGCCCTGTTCTCCAGCACTCCCCTGGGACCCCTCCTTCCCCTCCCTCCAGTGCTAATGTTACACTGACCCATCTGCTGGTGCTCCCATGCGAGCCTTCACAGTTGTTGGGATGAAAGAGGAAGGAAGTACCAGTACCATGCTGTTTTTGTTACTATTGCTCTGTAATATAGTTTTAAGTCTGGTATCGCTATACCGCCTGATTCGCACTTCCTGCTTAGAATTGCTTTTGCTATTCTGGGTCTTTTATTTTTCCATATGAATTTCATGATTGCTTTATCCATTTCTACAAGAAATGCCATTGGGATTTTGATTGGCATTGCATTAAACCTATAGAGAACTTTTGGTAATATCGCCATTTTGATGATGTTAGTTCTGCCTATCCATGAACAGGGTATATTTTTCCATCTTCTAAGATCTTCTTCTACTTCTCTTTTTAGGGTTTTGTAGTTTTCATTATATAAATCTTTCACCTCTTTTGTTGGTTGATTCCCAAGTATTTTATTTTTTTTGAGGATATTGCGAATGGAGTGTTTTTCCTCATTTCCGTTTCAGAAGTTTTGTCGCTGATATACAGAAATGCCTTTGATTTATGCGTGTTGATTTTATATCCTGCCACTTTGCTGAATTCATTTATTAGTTCTAGTAGTTTTTTTGTAGACCCTTTTGGGTCTCCTAGGTATAGAATCATGTCATCTGCAAATAGTGATAATTTAAGTTCTTCCTTTCCTATTTTTATGCCTTTAATTTCTTTCGTCTGTCTAATTGCTCTGGCCAGTGTTTCGAGAACTATATTGAATAGAAGTGGTGATAGAGGGCATCCCTGTCTTGTTCCAGATTTTAGGGGGAATGTCTTAAACAGGAGGGTGGACCAATGGTACAGAATAGAGGACACAGAGACTAATCCACAAAGCTACAACTATCTTATATTTGATAAAGGAGCTAAAAGCATGCAATGGAGGGAGGATAGCATCTTCAACAAATGGTGCTGGGAAAACTGGAAATCCATATGCAACAAAATGAAACTGAATCCCCTCCTCTCGCCATGCACAAAAGTTAACTCAAAGTGGATCAAGGAGCTAGATATCAAATCAGAGACTCTGCGTCTGATAGAAGAAAAAGTTGGCTCCGATCTACATATTGTAGGGTCGGGCTCCAAATTCCTTAATAGGACACCCATAGCACAAAAGTTGATAACAAAAATCAACAAGTGGGACTTACTTAAACTGAAAAGTTTTCTCTCAGCAAGAGAAACAATAAAAGAGGTAAATAGGGAGCCTACATCTTGGGAACAAATTTTTACTCCTCACACTTCAGATAGAGCCCTAATATCCAGAGTATACAAAGAACTCAAAAAATTAAACAATAAGAAAACAAATAACCCAATCAACAAATGGGCCAAAGACCTGAACAGATACTTCTCAGAGGAGGACATACAATCAATCAACAAGTACATGAAAAAATGCTCACCATCTCTAGCAGTCAGAGAAATGCAAATCAAAACCACCCTAAGATACCATCTCACTCCAGTAAGATTGGCAGCCATTATGAAGTCAAACAACAACAAGTGCTGGAGAGGATGTGGGGAAAAAGGTACACTTGTACATTGCTGGTGGGACTGCAAACTGGTGTGGCCAATCTGGAAAGCAGTATGGAGATTCCTGGGAAAGCTGGGAATGGAACCACCATTTGACCCAGCTATTGCCCTTCTTGGACTTTTCCCTGAAGACCTTAAAAGAGCGTACTACAGGGATACTGCTACAACGATGTTCATAGCAGCACAATTCACAATTGCTAGACTGTGGAACCAACCCAGATGCCCTTCAATAGATGAATGGATAAAAAACATGTGGCATTTATACACCATGGAGTATTACGCAGCACTAAAAAATGACAAAATCATAGAATTTGCAGGGAAATGGATGGCGCTAGAGCAGATTATGCTTAGTGAAGCTAGCCAATCCCTAAAAAACAAATATCAAATGTCTTCTTTGATATAATGAGAGCAACTAAGAACAGAGCAGGGAGGAAGAGCAGGAAGAAAAGATTAACATTAAACAGATACATGAGGTGGGATGGAAAGGGAGAGAAAAGGGAAATTGCATGGTAATGGAGGGAGACCCGCATGGTTATACAAAATTACATATAAGAGGTTGTGAGGGGAATGGGAAAATAAACAAGGAGAGATATGAATTACAGTGGATGGGGTAGTGAGAGAAGATGGGAGGGGAGGGAGGGGGGATGGTAGAGGATAGGAAAGGTAGCAGAATACAACAGTTACTAATAGGGCATTATGTAAAAATGTGGATGTGTAACCGATGTGATTCTGCAATCTGTATTTGGGGTAAAATTGGGAGTTCATAACCAACTTGAATCTAATGTATGAAATATGATATGTCAAGAGCTTTATAATGTTTTGAACAACCAATAAAAAAAATTAAAAAAAAATAAAAATAAAAAAAAAAAGAAAGAGGAAGGAAGCATGTGCTCTGGGAGTGCAAGCCTGGGCAGTGAATCAAGAAACAAAAAGAATCATGGTGTCCTTTTATAAAAGCATTTAGGACCCCTTAATAAAGCTGCCCAGGTTTGTTATTGGTTCCAGAAATGTCTAGAGGTTCTGTAGTGCCTTGAAATCTTCAATTGTGCAACTACTTTTCTTCCTCTGTGCCCCTGGGGTAGCAGAGAGTAACATACTGATATCAGCATAATGAAATAGTAAAAAACTGCTTCCCCCCTGCACAAAGTTCAGTCAACAGACATTTTCATTCCAATGTATGTTGGAATATGTATATTTCAAATCTTTCATTTATGTCTCCTGTTCTTACTAGAATCTAATTGCCAGGGTTCTAAGCAGGACATGTTGGATTATTTTAAGCCAATTGTCCATTGTTAGACTGTGATGGCTTTCTTTTTCTCATTAATATGCTTTTCACATTGCTATGCCATTTTGTGACACAAATAAGTAAATAATTAACGACTCTAAGTTCCTGACTTCAAAATGCAGATGATCCTTGACTTACGATGGTGACTTCAAAACACAGATGGTCCTTGACTTATGATGGTTCAACTTACAATTTTTTTACTTTATGAAGGTGTGAAAGCCAGTATAAACTATACTATAAAATATGAATTTTGATCTTTTCCCAGGTTACCAATACACACACTACCAATATTTTCTCGTGATATTGGGCAACAGCAGTGAGCAGGAGCTGCCAGACAGCCATGAAATAAACAACTAATAATCCTCATTGTGCTGTGTTGCTAAACCATAATGCTTAGTAAATTAGGTGTCTAAAAGCATTTTTAACTTAGTGATATAAAAGTTGAAGAGCATCTGTATACTACAAAATGATGGTAATCAAAGCAGCATGGTACTGGTGTAAAAACAGATGCATAACAATTGGAACACAATAGAGCCCAGAAACAAGTCCATGCATTAACAACCAACTGATTTTTGATGAAAGTGCCAAGAACACACAATGGGGAAAGAACAGTCTCTTCAATAAATGGTGTTATGAAATCTGGGTATCCACATGCAGGAGATTGAAATTCAGTCCTTATTTTACACCATAGACAAAAATGAATCCCAATGGACTTGAAACTATAAAACTACAGAAAACAGGGGGCTGGGGATGTGGCTCAAGCAGTAGCACACTTGCCTGGCATGCGCGGGGCACTGGGTTCGATCCTCAGCACCACATAAAAATGAAATAAACATGTTGTGTCTACTGAAAACTAAAAAATAAATATTAAAAAAGCTACAGAAAACACGGTGGTAAAGCTCCTTGGTGCTGGTCTGAGCAATGATTTTTTTTTGGATATAAACTCAAAAGCACAGGTGATAAAAGCTAGAGCAGAAAAATGGGATTGCATTAAACAAAAAAAAATTCTTCATGGCAAAGGAAATAATCATCAGAGTGAAGAGACAACCAATGGAATGGGATAAAATATTTTCATACCACACATTTAGTAAGGCTTACCAATAAAATATTACACACACACACACACACACACACATCTAATATAGGGAACACAATCCACGGCAAGGAAACAACCCAATTAAAAAATGGACAACAGACCTGAAAAGATATTTCTCAAAAAACATACAAGTGACTAACAAATATATGAAATAATGTTGAACTTCATGAGGAAAATCCAAGTCAATACCAGAAGACATCACTGTGTTGGAATGGCTGCTATCAAGAAGATGAAGATAATATGTGTTGGTGAGGTTGTGGAGAAGAGAGAACACTCGCATGCAGTTCATGGAAATGTAAAATAGTATAGCCTTTATGGAAAACAATATGGAGATTCCTCCAAAACTAAAAAATAGAACAACCATACCAGTCCACCACTGGGCATATTTCCAAAGGAAATTAGATCTGTGTCTGAGAGTTATGTATACTTCATGTTCATTGTAGCATATTCACAATAGTCAAAATATGGAACCAACCCAAGTATCCATCAGAGGATGAATGGATAAGGAAAATGTGGTACATATACAGAATGGAATACCATCTATCCATTAAAAAAGAAGGAAACTCTGTCATTTGCAATAGCATGGATTAACCTGAAAAATATTATGTTAAGTGAAATAAGCCAGGCACATAAAGACAAATACCACACAATCTCATTCATATATAGAATCTGAAAAATTTGAACTCTAGAAATAATAGAAAGGTAATTAGCAGAAGCTGGGGTGGTTCACGTGTGAGAAAATGCAAAAATCATTCAGAGATAAAATGATTGGTTTATGAGAACCTTAATCCAATCAGTGAATTAACCCCCTGAAATGGATAAACTGAGTGGCAACTGTAGGCTGTTAGGATGTGGCTGGAGGAGGTAGATTCCTCCTCCAGCCACATATACCCCATATATACCCCAAAGGCATTGTGCCTTTGAGGTATATATGTGGTGAGCTGAGCTTAGTTGCTCTCTCTACTTTCTGATCATCATGTGAGTCACTTCCCTCCATCACACCCTTCTGCCATGATGTTCTGCCTCACCTTGAGCCCCAAGGAATGGAGCTGGCTGACTATGAACTGAGACCTCTGAAACTCTGAGCCCCCATATAAACTTTTCCTCCTTTAAAATTGTTTTTATCAGGCAATCTTTTTTTGTCACAGCAGCAACAAAGCTGACTAAAACAGACATAAAATTGCAGTTAGGAAGAATAAGTTCAAGTCATCTATTGTTCTATTATACAAAAGTATATGTTGTTATATGTATTGTTAACTATAGTTAGCAATGATATATTGTATTTTTAAAATGCTTAGAGGGTGGATGTTAATTGTTCCCACCACAAAAATGGTAACTTTGAGGGGATACATGATAATTAGCTGGATTTAACTATTCTACGGTATATATATATTTCAAAACATCATTTTGTACATGATAAATATATACTATTTTATTGTTCAATCAAAAAATAATTTGAACCCCCTTGAACAATAATATGTAAAATTTCTCTTTATCTACTTAGAAGAATAAATAAGAGAATTATGAAATAAAAAGTTCATTGAACCAGTTGTTGGGAAAACATAGCATAATCACCAGAGGAGGTTTTTAAAATTCATAATTTCTGTTTTTTTGCCCACTTTTTCTACTGTCCTTACCCAGCTCTCCAAGTCTATTAGACATCTTGTGGGGAGAGGGATTGAATCCTTTACAAAATTTCAAGTTTAATCTAATAGCATTCTCCCTAAATTCTGAAGTTTATAGTATGAAATTTTGATTTTATTTCATCTGTTTGCTGTGGTAGAAGTGAGAAAAGACTGAGGATTATTTCTCAAGGGAGATTTGTGTACTTTCTATTTTTTTGCAAGAGGAATTTCTATTTGATCTTGCTTGAATCACTAGGAAATTGATGTGGCAGAAGACCACAATCAGTTCCTTGGGGAGATTTCTTGTTTATGAGTTTAAAAGTCATTAGGATAGTTTTTTTCTTCCCTAAATGCATTTCAGTTAAACACCTAAATCACAAACATATGACCTCTTGATTTTTTTGAATTGGCGTGTCACCATGCCATGAGA
The DNA here is from genome assembly GCF_021218885.2 of Marmota monax. Classification (NCBI taxonomy): domain Eukaryota; kingdom Metazoa; phylum Chordata; class Mammalia; order Rodentia; family Sciuridae; genus Marmota; species Marmota monax. The sequence continues at coordinate 8,042,359 of NW_026695227.1, forward strand.
AGGATGAAATTTGAGGTCAAAATTATTTGGACAAAATTTGCAAGTGTCATAAATATTTGTTTGGAAAACAAATACGTTAATTAGATTATTAGCAGTAATGAGCCAAGATCTATGTCCTGGTGACAGAGGAGCACTTGCAATTGGAACAATTTCCTTATCCTCTCTATTCTCCAGATCCTTCTTCTGTAAAATAAATAGATTCACACATAGCTTTCAAATGATACTAGAGCAGAACTCTTTGAATGAAACAGTAAAGGAACTGGAATGTACAAACAGGAAAAGCAGTATTCTGCTTTGGCTGATGAAGGCTACTGAGCTCCCTGTCTTTGAGGTCAGCTCTTGGGATATCCTCAGGAAGAGCACTTTCTTCATGCCCCTCTGATGTTACTAATTTATGCATCATTAGTGAGAGCCAGTGGTCTGGGTTTCCTTCAAACTCCAAAATTCAATGACTGCATTATGTGTGGGTTGGTAGTGTAGTGAGTTTCCTGTAGGAGGGATGGAAAATCGCACCCTTTATTTCAATTCACTAATTGAAAAGGTTTCTTGAGGAGGAGGTATCTTTATTCTTGCAGGAGCCCAATTCCTTAGTCTAGATACTACCTCCTCTGCATTTGTTTGACCAGTGACCTCCTCTCTTTTTTGTGTCTTTTGATTTTCAACTTCCTTCTTTCCCTTCCACCTCTCACACACCAGCACAAACAAAAACAGCCTTTCCACTGACATTTCATTCTCTTCAAATTATCAACCTAGAGAAAAAATAATAATATATTTCTCATCTCTTATTTCCTCACTCCTCCATCTATTGCAATTTTGCTTTCATTATTCCACTTGCATTGAAAATTCATTCACTAAAGTCTGCCTCTTAATTGTCAAATCTATCAAAAAGTTTCAGTTTTTCTTAACATCGTGAGCCATTGGACACTTTTGCCTCACATATTTTACTGTAACTCTCTTCTGTTTTAGTTTGGTTTGGTTTTCCAGGATTTTTACCCTCTCTTTGGAGAGCTTCATCTATCTATATCCAAGGTTCTTCCTGGCACATATAGTTGATAGTTATAAAATTTTGTACCTTATTTTCAAATTGTTTTGTAAGTTTCAAGGTCTTTTAATTTAAAGGCATCTCAAACCACAAATGTCATGACAGAATTAACCTTGCTTCATATATTTGTTGATTGATTATATATCATCTTCTGAGAAGTGTCTGTTCAGGTCCTTGGCCCATTTATTGATTGGGTTATTTGTTTTTTTGGTGTTTAACTTTTTGAGTTCTTTATATACCCTAGAGATTAGTGCTCTATATGATGTGTGAGGAGTAAAATTTGCTCCCAAGATGTAGGCTTTTTATTGACTTCACTGATTGTTTCTTTTGCTGAGAAGTAGCTTTTAAGTTTTGGGTTCATCCCACTTATTGATTTTTTATTTTAATCAGAGAAATGCAAATCAAAACCACTCTAAGATTTCATCTCATTCCAGTCAGAATGGCAGCTATTATGAATACAATCAACAATAAGTGTTGGTGAGGATGTGGGGGGAAAGGTACACTCATACACTGCTGGTGGGACTGCAAACTGGTGCAGCCAATATGGAAAGCAGTATGGAGATTTCTTGGAAAATTGGGAATGGAACCACCATTTGATTCTGCTATCCCTCTCCTTGGTCTATACCCAAAGGACTTAAAAACAGCATACTATAGAGACACAGCCACATCAATGTTTATAGCAGCACAATTCACAGTAGCTAAACTATGGAACCAAGCTAGATGCCCTTCAACAGATGAATGGATAAAAAATATGGCACATATACAAAATGGAATTTTACTCAGCAATAAAAGGGAATAAAATCATGGCATTTTCAGGTAAATAAATGGAGTTAGAGAAGATAATGCTAAGTGAAGTTAGCCAATCCCAAAAAACCAAATGCTGAATGTTTTCTTTGATATAAGGAGGCTGATTCATAGTAGGATAGGGAGAAAGAGCATGGGAGGAATAGACAAACTCTAGATAGGGCAGAAGGGTTGGAGGGGAAGGGAGGGGGCATGGGGTTAGAAATGATGGTGAAATGTGATGATCATTATTATCCAAAGTACATGTATGAAGACACAAATTGGTGTGAATATACTTTGTATACAAAGCAGAGATATGAAAAATTGTGCTCTGTATGTGTAATAAGAATCATAATGCATTCTGCTGTCATATACAAATAAAAAAAGAATTCACCTTGCTTCTTCACATGTGACTGTTCTGAATTTATTATTTTTTCAGTCCAAATCTTGCCTTTGTTGCCTCCTCTGTGATCATGGAGCTGCACCTGTAAACAGCTCTCCTTTGTCAACTGGCATGATGTTAAGCTTTGCCAGTAGGGTGTTCAAGAGCATTACAGGAGGGAGGCGTTTCCCTTGTTGGTTTGTGTGCCCTTCTCTATAGGCTCCAGAGCATCTGTGGCCACTAGTCCAGTCCATGACCCTTCCCCCTAGGCAGCTGTTCTCAGTACCCCAAGCACTTGCTTTCCATTAAGTTCAGTATCCTGACACCTCCCAGAGGATGTTTTTTTTCCACCACCCCAAATGTAAGGATCCTGGTGCGCCTGGCTTATGTGGCATTGCAGCAAAATGTGTCGTGATGGCTTCTCCTGTCCTGGTCTAAATTTCAACTTTGGGAGATGGGGGCCTATTCCAGACTTCTTGTTTCCTTTGGTGTTTTGCATCAGCCTTCAAAATAGTGGTTGTGCCTACAGGTGTCATTCCTATAGTCTTTAAAGTTGTCTTTTAGTAAATTATTCCCTCCTTCAGTTAATTCTATGTACTAAGCTTTCTCTGTTTAAAATGCTATGTGCTTCTGTCTCCCATGACATATACCTCTGTTTTGCATTCTTCATCAGATTATCACCACCAGCACTTCTTCCTATTTATCCACTCTATCAAGTGCTTTTCTTATACCTCATCTCTATCCTATTTCTTGTTTATATCCATGATATAATTCATGTAGAGTCTTATATAGACTCCTACCTCTACACTGCAGCTAATTCTGACTTCTTAGTTAGAATTTAATACATATGTAGTATTTCTCCTTCATTAGTCTAATATATGTATTTACTTCTATAGGGCATATTTTGTTAGATAAAAATGGTTCCATTTTTGTTTTTTGAGGACCTTTGGGCATGTAAAGAGATGATGGGTGAGTCCAGTTTAGAGATCTGATAATGAAGTCCCAAGACCATATCTGTGTGAACCAATTGAATCTGCTCATGGCACCCCAGGTTACTAGTTAAGAGTGTGGTCTTTGAAGGTAGCCTACTTGGATTTGAATCCTGACTCTGATAACAATAATGTGACTAGAAGCAAAATATTTAACTTCTTTAGTTCTCAAATTTCTTCTTTAAAATGGAGATAATTTTATTGCTTAACATGAATTTTAAATGAGTATCAGTGCTTTTTAAAGGCTTAGTGTATTTCTTGGCACTGAATAAATATTAGCCACTATTGTTGTAATGGCTATTATTAAATAATCAGAACCCCTTTAAAGTATATTTCATGCTTGTCTTTCAATATTTGATGATGAAAATTATCATGATAAGGAATGCAAGAATTCATTGCTTTGGCCTCAAACACCCTTCTTTACCATCCTGACAATGGCCTATGTAGCCCCACTCAATGGTGAGGATCCACAGGCCAGAGATTGTGGATAAATCAGTATGAACTGGTCACAATTACTGGAAAGTCAACTCAAAGGATGCCAAGGGTCAGCAAATGTGTACTGTTTTTGAATACCAAAGATTTTTTGTTTTTCCTCTCAGAAAAAGTTGAGTAAGTAGCCTGATGGTTTCTCTCTGGCCCCCCTATCTGTATGATAGGCTTCTTTTAATGTACTTCATGTTTTCATTCTCTAATTTCAAGGGCAGTTGTTTCTGAATTCTACATTGCATCACTAAGAGCTCTTCTCTCAGCAGATGCTTTTGTGTTGTCAGAAATATTCCTGGGTGGTTAAGAAAGAAGGCGGCCTGAGATCATCCACTTGACAGGGTCTTCATTTATTTTTTTTGAAAAGTTAGCTAGAGCTATAATCATTTAATTGCTTGATATTTGCCAAAAAATTTTTGATTAGCCTTCCAGCAATTCTAGGTACTTTAATGGCTGACAGCAAAGCAATCAGGCAACCAGTAAGTACATCTGTCCACATCAAAATGGCTTATTTGAGATAGATCTTTTCACTCCACACAGACGTTCTCGCATAGGAGAGTCTATAAACAAAACCTATTTTTAAAAAGCCAGAAATAACAAGAACAACTGAATTTGAAAACTTTGTTCTTGACAGACAGAAGGAAGATGTCCATGCCTTTCATGTATTTAATGTACATATTTGTTTTTTTGCATTTTATGCGATCTCCAGTATTTTATTAATTTCTACAACCTTAAGATACTTGACAATGTAGAATTTTCTTTATTGTATACTTTGAATCATCTCCAAATGTTTGGCCTCTTGAAGTCTGAAGGCATCATGTGGCTCAAATATGTTCCATTTCCAGATGGGTAGGCATGAGGATTATAGAGAACACCATGAGTCCTGATTCCTCAGAAGACATACTTGCCAATAAAAGGCAAATGCAAAACAGATTTTTAGAAAGGTGTTGCAATTTTCCATTACTTACCTAGTAAATAGGTCCTCCCCTCCCCAGGTGAATAATTGTTCCTTTTTGTAACTAATATAAAAATGATAAAAAAATTCTATTTTGTGACATCTGCTTCATGCATTTTTCTCTCAGAATAAGAAATGTATTATGTGATGTGTGTGTGTATACTTGTATAGGAATGGATCTCAAAATTTCATGGCAATCAGAAATATATAGGTCGTTCATTAAAAATTCAGGATTGTATGTGCTATCCTCAGGTCTAGAATCTACTGATAATTCTGATGGAGATGATCAGTAGATCACAGTTTCAGAAAAATTTTGGTTTATGGGCTAGGAGAGGGAAAGTGGAATAATTTAGAAGGATAAGAAGATCCTCTGACTATGTGAAACAATGCTAGGGCCTAAGGATACAAAGATTAATAACAGCCTTTACTGGAGGGTCAAGTTTGAGCTATGAGCACTTTCAGTAGCATTGCTAGGAAAATAGTGTCCCAGCCAATCTTCCATGGAGTTATTTAGTAGAAGCAGAATGGCTCCAGAGGCTTTCTCATAGGATTATTAGGCAGTGCTACTCTGAAATCATCCAACCTCTCCTTTTTTTTTTTTTAAATTTTCAGTTTTTAAATTTGTTCTAATTAGCTATACATGATAGTAGAATACATTTTGACACATCATATATAATGGAGTATAACTTCTCGTTCTTCTGATTGTACATGATGTAGAGTTACACAGGTCGTCTAATCATATATGCACATAAGGTAATAATGTCTGATTCATTCTACTATCATCCCCACCCCTATCCCCCCTCCTCTCCCTTCATCCCCTCTGTCTAATCCGAAGATTTAATCACTTCTAGATGGAGGCTGTGATTAACCTAAAATTTGTAGGTGTTTTCTATGGGAATGCCACCATGCTGAACTTGGATACACTAGTAAGTGTACCTGTAGGTTGACAAACAAATTCATTTGATTTTGTTATCCATATTTTGAGTGAATGCCTCATTATGCACATGTATGCAAAAAATAAAACAAAGTTGTAATTTGAGCCAAGAGCACTGTTGTCCTTTTAAAAAGAGTTAAAAGAGTGAATGAAATAAAGTTCAGGAGAATGAGCATCAGGGAAACATCTGAGAGTCACATTTGCTCTCCTTCTGGGGAAGCCGCTCCCAGGGCTCTAGAGCCCTCGCAGGGGTGCTTGGTTTGAAACACAACCTGCAAAATCAAAGCCCTTCTCCACAGCGGAGTTCACCAGGCATGCAGAGTTGAGGAAAGAAGATTTTTCTGTTGGCTGAGTGTCAACATCTTGATGTTTTTGAACTTACTTTTAAAATTAAAGGCAGGAAGAAAAAGAATTAATGTGCAAATTTTCTTAGCCTAGAGAACAACTTCCCAGAAAGTTTACAGTTCTATTCCTGTGTTCTGGGAAAAGAGGTCTAAGAAGGATGGCTCTTTGTTTTCTCAGCAATTTACTCTAAGTATTATGTATTTATAATTTTTATTTGGAAAAGAAATCCATCTCTTCAAGAAATATAAATTTCTAATTTAATCTCATTCTTCCTAAGTTCATTAAAATACAAATAACCTTGACTCAAAAACAATGTTTCATAGTGAGCTCATTCTCCAGTATAATATCAGAGTCAGGGAGATTACAACTTAAATGAAGGATTTGTGTCCACAAATTATTATCTACTATGGTTTGAACTTAAATTTTCCTAAAAGGCTCATATACCAAAGGCTTAATTGCCAGCTTGGGGCAGTGGTGGGAGTGGTGCACCTTTAAGGAGGTAGGGCCTAGCAGAAGGAAGGTAGGACCCTGGGGATGTGCTCTTGAAGGGAGTATTGGGATCCTCTGGGATCTTCCTCTGTCTCTATTTATTTTCTAACCACTCTGCTGTGTGCTTGTGCCATGATGTGCTGCCTCATCACAGGCCCTGGAACAACAGAGCCAACTGAGCTATGGGCTAAAACCCCTGAAACCATGACCAAAATAAACCTTTCCTCCTTACAAGTTGATTTTCTCAGGCATTTTGTCACAGGGATAGAAAACTAACATGCCTACTATGTTACTTTCCTAGCACCACCATAACAAGTTAAATCAAATGAGGTGGTAACGTCTGGGTGAATATTGGCTTCTATTAACTCTATTAATTGTGCATTATTAATGATAATTGCAGTCACAAATGCAAATCTTACTGTTATGGTTTGGGTATAAGTTGTCACCCCAAAGCTTCTGTGTTAATGCAGGGATATTCAAAAGTAAATTGATTTGATTGTGAGACTTGTAAGCTAATCTGTCCATCCTAGTTTGAATGGACTAACTAGGTAGTAACAGTGGCCGGTGCAGTATGGCCCACAGAGATGGGTCATTCGAGGCATTTCCTAGAAGGGTTCATCTTCCCCCTGCCCTGTCCTTCTGTCTGTCTGCTTCCTGGCCACCTGAGCAGAGCAGTGCTCCATGACCTTCTGAAATGATGTTCTGCTTTATCTTGGCTCAGAGCCATAGAGACAGCCAGCCATGAACTGAATCTCTGAAACCATGAACAAAAATAAACCCTGCCTCTTCTAAGGATTTTGGCCACAGCAATGAAAACCTAACACACTTACTCAGAGAATGCAGGAAAATGTTAATAGTAATTAATTTGAAATGTAATCATAAAACTTCCTATCTTCCAATTATGTCCTAAATTCAACTATTTTTGGTTGTAATAACTGCTTCCTAGAATATGATTTCTCAATCTTGACCCCACTACCATCTTCTGTATGCTTTTTCTGATGGGGGAGGAGAGGACAGGAGCCCGCTGGCAGAGAATAATTTTATTTACTTTAGGAGTCTCTGTCCCTCATCCACCATGGCTTAGTGTTGTAGAACAAATGTGTCTCTTAGAGGAGATACATGCAGATACTGCCAGAGGAATGATAAACTTCTAGAAGGAGTGGGGTGAATATCCTGGATGCAAGTAGTAGAGGAATGTGAGCCCAGAGTTCAAAACATTGCTATCACTGCTACCCTTGCTATACTCTAAGGAGTTAGACCAGAGGCAGCATCATATTCAGAAGAGGGACAGGCAAAAACCTAAACATGAGCACCCACACAAGGCCAAGCTGAAGGGACTTATGAGTCTTGGGGAGAGCAGTGGTAGGGTAGGCACTCTCTTTGATGGCTGTCATTGATGCCCCTCCCCCATCTCTTGGCATTCATGTGCTTGAGTAATTGCCTCCCCTTGACAGTGGGCCAGACTCATTGACTTACTTATAATGAATATAATGGGGCAGAAGTAATGAGAAGTCGCTTCTGGGATTGGGTTATATAGAGACTGTGGCTCCTGCCTTGAGCATTCTCTCTTGGAATTTTCAGCCTGGGAAAAGTTAGCTATGATGTTGTGAGGCAGCCCAGGGGTGCAGCCACATGGGTGAGCGGGGGATAAGACCACTCAGGTATGCTTGGAAGCAGATCCTTCAGCCTGTCACGTCTTCAGACAGCTGAAACCTCGTAAAAGACTTTGAATCAGAGTCATTTAACTAAGCTGTCCATAGACTCCTAATCCACAGAAACTGAGAAGATAAATTTTTGATCTGACTGGTCTTTCTTGCCTTCTAACCTTTGCTTTCTCCGTGGTATACCTCTTGCAATTATTATAGTGCCCTGTACTTATTTTTTATTTACTTCAATCAGTTTCCCTAGTTCATCTTGTGTGAGTGGAGACTGTGCATTATTTTTGTTTGTGTCTCTGACACAGGGTTTAGTCCACAGTAAGCAAATGGCCTATACTTCTGTGTTTCTGACATAAATGGATGTTGGGGAGGATTGTGGTAAGATAGCAGAGCCTTCTAGTGTGGGGGATATATCATGTCTTCTTACCTCTCATTCTAATATTTATGAGGCATATGTGCTTTCTTTGAGAGCAAAAAATCTTATAATAGTGCTTGTATGTATTTTTATTATTTATATTTTCTTCATTTTTATTATCAACAACATCATTTATAAACAGTAGTAAGTAAAGTAGGAAGAAGAGTAGGATCCTTTGGCCAGACCCAGGAGAGTATTTTTAATATCTAGAGAAGATAGAAACTCCTCAATGATTCCTACTTAATATCTTGTGGACAGGCAGGTGAGTCGGTGAGAACCAGTGTAATAATGGATGACAATGTTCTAGATAAAGAAGCCTGTTTACTTTCTTTTTTTTAAAATTGATTTTAAACTTTTTAAATACATGACAGAAGAATGCATTACAATTCTTATTACACTTATAGAGCACAATTTTTCATATCTCTGTATATAAGTATGTTCATACCAATTCATGTCTTCATAGAAATACTTTGGATAATAATGTCCATCACATTCCTCCATCATTGCTAACCCCCTGCTCCCTCCCTTTCCCTCCCACCCCTCTGCCTTATCTAGAGTTCATATATTCCCCCCAAGCTCCCCCTCCCTACCCCACTATGAGTCAGTCACCTTATATCAGAGAAAATGTTTGGCATTTATTTTTTCGGGATTGGTTAACTTCACTTAGCATTATCTTCTCCAAGTCCATCCATTTACCTGCAAATGCCATGATTTTATTCTCTTTTATTGCTGAGTAATATTCCATTGTGTATATATGCCACATTTTAAATCCATTCATGTATTGAAGGGCACCTAATTTGGTTCCACAGTTTAGCTATTGTGAATTGTGCTGCTATAAACATTGATGTGGCTGTGTCACTGTACTATGCTGTTTTTAAGTCCTTTGGGTATAGACCAAGGAGAGGAATATCTTGTTCAAATGGTGGTTCCATTCCCAGTTTTCCAAGGAATCTCTATACTGCTTTCCATATTGGCTCCACCAATTTGCAGTCCCACCAGCAATGTATGAGTGTGCCTTTTTCCTCCACATCCTCACCAACACTTATTGTTGTTTGTCTTCATAACAGCTGCCATTCTGACTGGAGTGTGATGATATCTTAGAGTTCTTTTGATTTGCACTTCTCTACTTGCTAGAGATGATGAACATTTTTTTCATATATTTATTGATTTATTTTATATCCTCTTCTGAGAAGTGTCTGTTCAGGTCCTTGGCCCATTTATTGATTGGGTTATTTGGGTTTTTTGGTGCTTAGCTTTCTGAGTTCTTTATATACCTTAGATTAGTGCTCTATTTGATGTGTGAGGGATACAAATTTGCTCCCAAGATGTAGGCTCTCTGTTCACTGCAAAGATTGTTTCTTTTGCTGAGAAGAAACTTTTATTTTTATTCCATCCCATTTATTGATTCTTGGTTTTAATTCTTATGCTATAGGAGTCTTATTAAGGGAGTTGGGGCCTAATCCCACATGATGAAGATTAGGGCCTACTTTTTCTTCTAATAGATACAGTGTCTCTGGTTTAATTCCTAGGTCCTTGATACACTTTGAGTTGTGTTTTGTGCATGGTGAGATGTAGGTGTTTAATTTCATTTTGTTGCATATGGATTTCCAGTTTTCCCAGCACCATTTGTTGAAGACGCTAGCTTTTCTCCAACGCATGTTTTTGGTGCCTTTGTTTAATATAAGATAATTGTAATTTTGGGGGTTAGTCTCTGTGTCCTCTATTCTGTACCATTGGTCTACCAGTCTGTTTGGGTGCCAATACCATGCTGTTTTTGTTACTATTGCTCTGTAGTATAGTTTAAAGTCTGGTATAGTGATGCCACCTGCTTCACTCTTCCTGCTAAGGATTGCTTTAGCTCTTCTGGGTCTCTTATTTTTCCAGATGAATTTCATGATTTCTTTCTCTATTTCTCTAAGGAATGCCATTGGGATTTTGATCAGAATTGCATTAAATATGTATAGTGCTTTTGGTAGTATGGTCATTTTGATAATATTAATTCTGCCTATCCAAGAGCAAGGTAGATTTTTCCATCTTCTAAGGTCTTCTTTGATTTCTTTCTTTAGACTTCTATAGTTTTCATTGTATAGATCTTTTACCTCTTTTGTTAATTCCCAAGTATTTTATTATTTTTTGAGGTTATTGTAAATGGGGCAGTTTTTCTCATTTCCCTCTCAGAGGATTTGTCACTGATATACAGAAATGCCTTTGATTTATGGGTATTGATTTTTGTATCCTGCAAAGTAGCAGAATTCATTCTCTAGTTCTAGAAGTTTCCTGATGAAGCTTTTTGGGTCTCCTAGGTATAGAATCATATTATAGCAATAGTGCTAATCATAGCAAATAGTTCTAATTTAAGTTCTTCTTTTCCTATTTGTATTCCTTTAATTTCTTTCATCTTTCTAATTGCTCTGGCCAGTGTTTCAAGAACTATATTAAATAGAAGTGGTGAAAGAGGGCATCCCTGTCTTGTTTCAGTTTTTAGAGGGAATTCCTTCAATTTTTCTCCATTTAGAATGATGTTGGCCTGGGGCTTAGCATAGATAGCCTTTATGATGTTGAGATATGTTCCTGTTATCCTAGTTTTTCTAGTGTTTTGAACATGAAGGCGTGCTGTTAAAAAAAACATTGTCAAATGCTTTTTCTGAATCTATTGAGATGATCATATGATTCTTATCTTTGAGTCTATTGATGTGATGAATTACATTTATTGATTTCTGTATGTTGAACCAAACTTGCATCCCTAGGATGAATCCCACTTGATCAAGGTGCACGATTGATCTTTTTAGTATGTTTTTGTATTTGATTTGCCAGAATTTTATTGAGAATTTTTGCATCTATGTTCATTAGAGATATTCATCTAATTTTTTTTTTTTGATGTGCCTTTGCCTGGTTTTGGAATCAGGGTGATATTGGCCTCATAGACTGAGTTTGGAAATGCTCCCTCTATTTCTATTTCCTGAAATAAATTGAAGAGTATTTGGTATTAGTTCTTCTTTAAAGGTCTTGTAGGACTTGGCTGTGTATCCATCCGGTCCTGGGCTTTTCTTGGTTGGTAGGTTTCTGATGGCATCTTTCATTTCATCACTTGATATTGATCTGTCTAAATTGTGTATCTCTTTCTGTTTCAATCTGGGCAAATTGTATGACTTAAATTTGTTGATGCTTTCAATGTCTTCTATTTTATTGGAGTATAAGTTTTCAAAATAATTTCTAATTATCCTCTGTATTTCTGTAGTGTCTATTGTGATATTACCTTTTCATCACGTATGCTGGTAATTTGAGTTTTCTCTCTCCTTCTCTTCATTAGCATAGCTAAGGGTCTGTCAATTTTATTTATTTTTTCAAAGAACCAACTTTTTGTTTGGTCAATTTTTTCAATTGTTTCTTTTATTTCGATTTCATTAATTTCAGTTCTAATTTTAATTATTTCTTGCCTTCTACTGATTTTGCTGTTGTTTTGTTCTTCTTTTTCTAGGGCTTTGAGATGTAATGTGAGGTCATTTATTTGTTGACTTTTTCTTCTTTTAAGAAATGAACTCCATGTAATGAACTTTCCTCTTAGAACCGCTTTGATAGTGTCCCAGAGATTTCCATATGTTGTGTTTATGTTCTCATTTACCTCTAAAAATTTTTCGATCTCCTCCTTGATGTCTTCTGCAATCCATTGTTCATTCAGTAGCATATTGTTTAATCTCCAGCTGTTGGAGTAATCTTTATTTTTTATTTTGTCATTGATTTCCAATTCCATTATGATCTGATAAAATGCATGGTAGTATCTCTACTTTTTTATGTTTGCTTAGAGTTGTTTTATGGCATATTATATGGACTATTTTTGAAAATTATTCATGTGCTGCTGAAAAGAAAATGTATCCACTTGATGCAGGTTGAAATATTCTATATATGTCCATTAAGTCTAAGTTATTGATTGTATTATATAGTTCTATAGTTTCTTTATTCAACTTTTGTTTAGAAGAACTATCCAGTGGTGAGAGAATTTTGTTACAGTCACCCAAGATTATTGTGTTGTGGTCAATTTGACTCTTGAACTTGAGAAGAATTTGTTTGATGAACATAGCTGCACTATTGTTTGGGGCATATATATCTATGATTGTTATGTCTTGTTGGTGTATGGTTCCCTTGAGCAGTATGCAATGTCCATCTTTATCCCTTTTGATTAACTTTGGCTTGAAGTCTATTTTATTTGATACAAGCATGGAAAATTCTGCTTGGTTCCACAGACCATGTGAGTGGTATGATTTTCCCAACCTTTCACCTTCAGTCTGAGTATGTCTTTTCCTATCAGATGAGTCTCCTGGAGGCAGCATATTGTTGGATCATTTTTTAATCCAATCTGCAAGCCTATGTCTTTTGATTGGTGAGTTTAAGCCATTAAAATTCAGGTTTATTATTGATAAATGTCTTGTATTCCCAGCCATACTTGTTTATTTTTGTTATTGAATTTGACTTAATTTTTTTCTTTGATTAGTTTTTCTTTTAGGGTACTAACTCCCTCTGCTGATTTTCATTGTTGTTTTTTGTTTCCTCTTCATGGAATATTTTTCCAAGGATGTTTTGTAGTGTCGGTTTTCTAGCTATAAATTCTTTTAACTATTGTTTATCTTAGAAGGTTTTTATTTCATCTTCAAATCTAAAGCTTAATTTTTCTGGATACAAGATTCTTGGTTGGCATCCATTTTTTTTTTTCCAGAGCTTGATATACATTGTTCCAGGGTCTTCTTGCTTTCAGGGTCTGTGTTGAAAACTCTGCCGTTATCCTAATTGGTTTTCCACTATATGTAATCTCATTCCTTTCTCTTGTGGATTTTAAAATTCTCTCCTTATTCTGTATGTTGATCATTTTCACTATAATGTGCCTTGGCGTGGATCTATTGTGATTTTGTACATTTAACATCCTGTAGGCTTCTTGAATTTGGATTTCCAATTAATTCTTCATTTTTGGAAAGTTTTCTGATATTATTTCATCGAATAGATTGTTTATTCCTTTGGTTTGGACCTCTATGCCTTCCTCTATCCCAATAACTCTTAAATTTTGTCTTTTTATGCTGTCCCTTATTTCTTGGATGTTCTGCTCATGGTTTCTTACCATTAACACTGTGTGGTCTATGTTCTTTTTAAGATTATATATTTTGTCATCAGTGTCTGATGTCCTATTTTCCAGTTGGTCTACTCTGTTGGTGATGCTTTCATTTGAGCTTTTAATTTGGTTTATTGTTTCTTTCATGTCAAAGATTTCTGTTTGTTTGTTTTTTTTTAGAACCTCTATCTCCCTGTTGAGGTGATCTTTTGCTTCCTGTATTTGTTTATGTAGCTCCTTGTCGAAGTGATCTTGCATTGCCTGTATTTTTGTTATTTAACTTGACATATCTTCCTTGAGTTCCCAGAACATTTTAACAACTATTTTACATCCTGAACTCCTTCTCTGTCATTTCTTCTGTTGTGGCTGCCAATGATTCTAGAGATGTGGTGTCTTGATTTGTTTGGGGCACTTTCTTCCCTTGTCTTTTCATGTTGCTTGTGTGTCTTCCTTTCCAACTCTGTGGGTCTGGAGTGTTATTGTTCTCACCCTATAGGTTTGTAGTCCTCTTGTAGGGTTTTAAGACCTCTCCTTTGTGGGGAAGAACAATATTAACAGATCCCAATATCAACAATATACCACCTGTGAACGATTTGTTGTTATTAAGATGTTTACAGTTTAGTCTCAATGTACAGAAATGTTGGATTCAATTATTATCTAAAATATAATCACTTGTTTTGTAAAAAGGTTTATAGTTTCTGACAGTGGACAATGAACTGGGGGTGGGGCGTAGGAGGATATGCTAAGGAGGTAGGATGTGAGGATATAGAGTTAATAATGTCGTAGGAAGTGTAAAAGAGAAATCTAATGAAGAGGGTTAGTAGCAAGAGAATAGACAGTAAGTAATTTAGGATAGGCAAGTACTTGGGAAGGCAGTAGAGAACATTAAAAAAACACACATATGTATTTAGAAAAATACAGATGTTAAAATAGTAAAATTTGTAGGGGGAAAGAAAATGAAAGAAGAAAAAGGAAAAAAGGCATATACAACACCTCTATATTATATTATTCAGATAATTCAGTCCTCAAAATCCTATTTCATGCAAAATTCTTGGTTTCACATATGTTCAGAATGTGAGGGCAGGAGGATAGAGGGATAGAAGAGAAAAAAAAACTTGAAGGAAGAAACTAGGGTTGTAGGTAGCTTTAGAGATCTGAATCTTTCCTGCTTCTCTTCTCTTCCAGTAGGTGTGGTCGTCTGTTGTTAGCTGGTGTCTCTGTCTTCTGGATGGTGTAGGTAACCAGGGTGAGAAGACTGGTCCTGGCGCAGGGTACCTGGAAGCGAGGAGTGTCTCCTGCCAATCCCTGCAGGGAGACTGCCCCTCACAATTCTCATTTTAGGACCACTCATATGACTTGACCGCCCAGTACTCTCTCCCTATCTTGCCTGGAGATTTTCCAGTTCCTGGTCTATTAGGCTCCAAACTTTAGCCTGTCTCCCTCTCCCCTAGCAGTTCCCAATTGAGAAACCTCTCACACCAGGGCCCCCGTGGGCGGTTCCCTGGTCACACTGCACACCTGTGTTGGGCAGCTACTGTGTTGGGTTACTGCCACTGGGGAGGGGGTAAGGTTGGAAAACTGATACCTGGTCACTGGAGATCCAATCTGGGAGCTGCCCCCCACTAATATGGAGAGAATGTTGAGCCAAGATGGAGGCAGTCTGCCTTCAGCGCTGGGGTGTCTGGTGAGGTGGGGGAAGCAGGACGATGGCATTGTGCTGTGGGTAGGTAGAAGCTGAGTGACCAGCATGGGAGCAGAACAAAGTCTTGGAGTCTGCAGATTTGTTGATTGGTGATTCTGCTAAGGTGTTTGGGAGCTCTGAGTTGGTTAAAACTTTGGGCTTTGGGTCCTGCTCGAACACCAGGCATCCTGCTCCAACACTGAGGCCTTTCAGGATGCCCAGAGCCCTGCGCAGGGTCACAGCACTGGTGATTTCTGTAGAGAGCAGCTGTATAGGGAGTTTTCTAACACTCTCAGAGATGCAGTATTCCGACTAGGTGAGATCTGGATCACAGAGCAACACAGAATGCTGTTACCCTTTGGCCCTCCTTCTTCCTTCTGAAGCCTATTTGCTTTCATATTTATCTGTCCACCTTTTTCACAATGGTAAGGAAATGTGAATGGATTACTCTACAAGTTTTTTTTTTTTTTTTCAAAGAACTACTCCTAGACCAAACTCTGGAAACCTAGATTTCTCTTGTAAAGGACAAGATGCATTATTTGCTTAATAGTTAAAAAACATTTTAGAGACAGGTAAACAGGGGCACCTAATCATCCCGTAGATATCTTTTCTAATTTTGCAAACATGAAGTGGAAATGATCCTGAGAGTATCTTCCTTAATTATTTTGGGTTATTGAACAAAAAGTGATTGCATAGATAATAGGAGAGAAAATTCATTTAGCAAACCTGATTAAGAGTTCATGCAGAATAGCCTCAAAAGGTGAAACTAATGAACTTAATTACAGAGAAGACCAGCCAAAAGTTTTGTGGGACAAAGAGGGTCAACAAGAGATTAATAATTAAATGTAGCATATGATAATTATAATGATAATGAGATCAAGGCTCATCAGAGAAAATATTATTATAATTTTTGTCCAGAGGAAAAACTTATAAGCCCTAGTTTAGGACCCATGTTCCAGTGTGCTTACAATGCCAAATAAAATTCTACTACAAATAATCTTGTCAATTTCATAGAGTTTATTGTCACATTCATCCTGGTAAAGAAGAAACATGGAACTCTTTAACATTACTATTATGATTTTGTTGTTTAGTGACATGGGTGAAATTAACCTGAAGTTGAACAAAAACATGAAGGCCAGAAATACTACTTCCTATTATTCCTAATTGACATTGGTGTCATAGAAATAGAAAATACAATATTGGTACTGATAATAAAATACATGTATTAGACAAAACTAGAAGAAAAATAGGCCCAACTCTCCATCATCTTGGCTTAGGAACTGAATTTCTCAAAAAGACTCCTAAAGTGCAAGAAATAAAATCAAGAATCAATAAATGTGATGGAATTAAACTAAAAAGTTTCTTCACAGCAAAGGAAATAATCAAGAACATGAAGACAGAGCCTACAGAATGGGAGAAAAATCTTTGCCACCTGCACCTCAGATAGACTATTAATCTCCAGGATATATAAAGAACTCGTAAAAATGGGAGTTCATAACCCACTTGAATCAAAGTGTGAAATATGATATGTCAAGAACTATGTAATGTTTTGAACAACCAACAATAAAAAATTAAAAAAAGAGAGATAAGGGGAAATCATCTTAGAATTTAAAAGTGTCTTTGAATTCTTTGTGTATATATGCATGGGTTGTTGACATTATATGCACATTTAGAATAAAAGTCTTTAACATAAAAAAAGGAACTCACAGAAGTCAATAGCAAAAAAATAACAATATGGTAAATATAACTGTATTAAAATACAGGCCAAGGATCTGAATAGACATTTCACCAAAGATGGAACACAATTAGGCAATAACTGTATTGAAAGGTGTTCCACATGAAGAATCATTAGGGAAATGGAAATCAAGACCCCTATGTGTTCTGATCTCACCCTAGTTAGAGGAATCACTGTGTAAAAGGCAAGAGATATGGGCTGGGGATATGGCTCAAGCGGTAATGTGCTCGCCTGGCATGCGTGGGGCACTGGGTTCTATCCTCAGCACCATATAAAAATAAAATAAATATGTTGTGTCCACCGAAAACTAAAAAATAAATATTAAAAAATTTTCTCTCTCTCTCTAAAAAAAAGACAAGAGATATAACATAAAAAAAAGAACTCAAAAAACTTAATACCAAAAAACAATAAACAAAACAAAACAAAAACCCAAATAACCCAATCAATAAATTGGCAAAGGTACTGAACAAATACTTCACAGAAGAAGAAATATATGAAAAAATATGGAATTCCACTAGCAATTAGAGAAATGCAAATTAAAGCTACACTGAAATTTCATCTCACTCTAGTCAGAATGGCAATTATCAAGAATACAGGTAACAATAAATGTTGGTGAGGATGTGGGGAAAAAGGGACACTCATACATTGCTGGTGGGACTGCAAACTGGTGTAATCATTCTGGAAAGCAGTATGGAGATTTCTTAGAAAACTTGGAATGGAACCACCATTAGACCCAGTTATCCCACTCCTCAGCATATACTCAGAGGACTTAAAATCTGCATACTGTAGTGACCCATCCACATCAATGTTCATTCAGCTCAATTTACAATAGCTAAGCTATGAAACCAACCTAGGTACACTTTAACAGATGAATGGACAATGAAAATGTAGTACATATAAACAATGGAATATTAGCCATAAAGAAGGTGAAATTATGGCATTTGTCAGTAAATGGATGGAACTGGGGAATATCATGCTAAGTGAAATAAGTCAATCCCAACAAAAACCAGAGACTGAATGTTTTCTCTGATATATGAATGCTGACTCACAATAAGGGGGATTAAGGGTGGAAGAGGAGAGGAGGAGGGGAAGGATGGACACAATGGAGTTGGGGGAAGGGAGCAGGGATGGGAATAGGAAAAACAGTAGAATGGATGGAACATAACATTCCGATGTTTATATATAAATACATGACCAGTATAACTCTACTTCACATACAACCACAAAAATGGGAAGTTTTACTCCATGTGTGCACAATATGTCAAATTACATTCTGCTGTCACGTATACCTACAAAGAACAAATTTTAAAAATTTAAAAAATATGTGCTAGAATTAAAGAATGTTCTTCCATGGAATAGATGTGTATCTTACTTTTTACAAGGATATAGCAGAAATGGTATTAATATTATTTATTTTATTATTAAAATGAACCAGATGTGAGGCCTTTATTAAAATGAAAATGCCTTAATTAAAAATTATTATATCCCTCTAATATTCCAAGAAAAATCTCAGCCCCTCTGGGAATGCTTAAAAATTTAGAAAGTGGCTACATTTTTAGGTGTGTAATTTACTATTAAAATTTATTAAAATAAATAATATTTTGATGAAAGTAGAGCTTTTAAAAATTACAACGTACATCAGGATGTCCTTAGGCATATCCAATTTTCAAATTTTGGGGTGGGTGTATACAAGTTTCTCTAATAAGGCACAGGCATGAAATTTCAATAATCAAAGGGTTAAAAACATTGATGGTTAGAATTGAAGTTTATTTTCTGGAATTCACATGAGTAGTTTATAAATGCTATCACAGCACATTAAATGTTATTATACTGATTATTTATCACATGGTTAATTATGCCTAATGCAAAGTGAGAGTTTACTGCAACTGATTATAATTAGATGTATTTGGCTGCAGTTAGAATTTGTAATGGTATACGGTTTATATTTTCACTTCGTGTGTGAAACTGAGAGGCTTTGGTAATGAGTTTATAGCAATAATTAGGTCATGGATTTACTGCTAAATGCATTACAGTTAGTCAATTCTCTCTCTCTCTCCATATAAATATATGTGTGTCTGTATATATATATATATATATATATATATATATATATATATATATATATATATATTGAGACTGAATACTTATTCATATTATTTATCTGCAAAACATGTAACCAAAAACATATGAAGTTGCTGAAACAATTTTTATTTTTTTGTGATCATTGTTTTGAAATTTCAAGAGAGAGGACTAGAAGTCTTTATATGTATGCTCAAAATTTCAAGATCTGTTGAAATTTTTAGTAGACCACTATCCAATTTATTGCATACTTTCATTAATTTGGTGTCAATGCAAATGAAGTCTAAGTAAGCCTATTTGCTGAGAAGGGTTACAGAATAGCATATCTCAAATTTCCTTACACAGCACAATAAAAACTTTCCATAAATACATCAGTTCACCCCTTGTCCTTCAGCTCTTCTGTTGTCAATAATAAATTTTTTTAATTAATTTTCTCAGTCTGACAAATTGTGCAATGTCTAATAGTCTACTTTTATTCTCTTATGTGCTGAAAACAAATTCATCTCTAAAGTCACATCACAGAGTACATTTTATATTTTTATTTTTGTGAACTGCATAATTAAAATTTAAAAGTTTTATTTCATATTTATGAAGCAATGCAGTTCTTATATTTCAATTTTGTCATAGGATTTGTTTTCAATGTATGCTATTTAGTATTTTGATAGTTGATTTAAAATGAAAAAAGAGATGGCTGAGAGCTGGGAAGAACAGCTAATATTTCAAATGGCAAAAAAAAATCTGACTGAAAATCAGTTTTTTAAGGTAATAAGTTCTAACATCCATTAGTTACTCCAAATATGCACACGAAGAAGAAGTCTTAACTTTATAGCAAAAGGTCAAAAATGCCCTTGGGGTTTTAGTGAACCACAAGCTTGAGGCTAATCAAATGGTGTTTTAAAAGTTGACACTGGAAAGACTTCACCCAGGCATGGATGGTCCTAGGAGCCCGTGGGCTTGGTGGTGCTTGGATCTCCTCTTCTGGACTATGTTAGGGCCTGATGGCGACAGCGGCATTCTAACCTGGAGTGCATCCAGATAAGATGAGGAGAGAGGAGGAGGAAGGAGTCCCAGGTGGCTGAAGAATGTGGGTAGGTGAGGAGAGATTGGTGAGGCTTGACTTGGGAAGAATTGGGCTCACTATACATGCTCAGTCTGCAGAAGAGAAGGTTTAATGGAGAATCTCCTGTGAGCAAGAGATTAAAGATTATTATTCAATAATGGACATAAGGTTATTTTTCAGTGTTCTGGAGAACCCAGAGATGGGAGATGGGAGAAATGGGAACATTCATATTATTTCAATAAAAGAAACCTTTGGAAAATAAGAATGAACCAACATTTGAACTATTTCCCTCCTAGTTAGTGAGTCTCTGGACATCTGAAGCATGCAAACAGGAGCTAAATGTCCAAATGTTCTGGGCACAGGATGTAGAGAGAAGTCTTGTATCATGTGGAAACTTGGCTCTTATAACCCCCAACTCCCTAACTTCTTTGTGATTCTTCAGGTTTTTCCAGGCATTCTAGGGGGCATATCTTGTTACTGTGTTCGGCAGTACATAAAAACATTCTGAGGTTAATTTGTATTCTATTTGGGAAAACAGAAACGGAATTGTGAAATACTCAAGGCCCAAATGTATACAACTAAATGTTGGAGATTTTTAACTTGATATTCCTTTTCCTTCGGTTGTGTAAACAGTGCAGATTTCTGTTGGTGATTACTCTTCCTCTCACTTGCAGTGTTATAATTTACAGAATTGAATAGAAATTACAAAACACAGACAGAAATAAAAACCCAAAGATGTTAGGATCCACATGAATTTTAATGATTTATTAGCATATGCACAAAGCTTGAATGTTAAATATGGCAAATTGATTATCTGAGGCAAACTTCCAAGGGGAGAAAATGCTATGTGTGTTCTGTCTTCCAGTTAAACATCTGTTATGTAGTAGATATTCTAGAGAAAAAGTGAGAGGAGCTGAGTCTGTACCCTGGACATGGAGAACGTGAGCTACCTTGGGGCCAAGAACTCAGGGATGGCTCCAACGTGGTGGGCATGCATGGATCGTGGTCATTCTGAAGAAAAGGAAGTAAAACAAATTCCTGTGGTCCCTGTAATTGGTGGTAGGTAGTAAGGGTGATGGAACTAGGAAGAATCACCCTTCGAGCCTAAGGGCATGTGAAAGGAGAGAAGCAATGAAAACCTTTATTCCAGGGAATGTTAGGGAAGAACTATCTGCTGAAGAAGTGGCCATAGATAAAGTTTGCTTAGCAACACTAGTCGTAGGGAAATTGGAGAGGGAGCATCAGCAGCTACACCACCACAGCCTGACCAGTATGGGATGATGTTTTTCCACTAACATCGAAATAAGAGAAAATGTTATCTTCTGTCAGGGGCCACCCCATCCATGAGCTAAGCATCCCCTCTCAGCCTTGATTAAAGGGAGTATCAGATTGGCAAGCCATGTGCTGTGCAAAGCAAGTGGGCTTTACCTTCGCTGAGCAAGGAAGTGCTTCAGCTCTGGATTTGAGCATTACCCAATGGGATTGGGCAACCCCCCTTTGAAACATTATCCCCTGCCTTATTTTGGTAGAATAGTCTATCGATTTTCTTTTCCCTATATATAAAGGGGTTCCAGTTGCCCTGTATCTCTTGCCTTCCAGTGTGGAAGAGGACCTTAGCGGTCACAGAGCCATCCACAACCGCTGCTTTGTGAAAAAAATTACTTCCATGTAGTCTTTTCATTGCCAAATCATGCAGAGTGATCCGGGATTCCATCACCTGTGTGGGCTTGGGCAATAGTCTTCAGTTTTTTCACAATCTGTTGGTGAGCAGAGAAGTGTAAGGGAAAAGAAGAAGCACATGAGTCCTGCAGTTGATGGTATATTAATGGCTTGCAGGTAGCTGTGTGCTGTCCTCCAGGTCTGCTCTTCAGCAAGTGTCCTCATTTCCATCAGCATGGGTGCATCTCCATTAATAGCTCCTTTCACCCCCATTTCCAATGCTTGTTCATCCATCCTCTCTGCCACTCTCTGAGTCAGACCACATCATCTCTGGACTTTGTCATCTCCAGAACTTTTTAATTGACCAACTTTCTAATTGACCACCTTGTTCTTTACTCTATAGCCAAAGTAATCTCTTCAAAAAGCAGAACAGATTGTACGATTCTCATACTTGATGTGTTTCAGTGGTGTCCTTTTTCTCCTAAGGGTATAGACTGAAGTTGTTACCTTGGCCTATGAGACCTGATATGATCTGGCCTCTGCCACTTCTTTAAGATTTCTCTCCTCTTTGATCTCTGTCTACTGTAATGTGCTGAATTACTGCTATAGGAACAGCACATGAGAGAATCAACTGGAGGATATGGAGAGATTGGGAAGTAAGAGATTAGATAGATCATGAAAAAATATTTATGGGATTTAAGAGAATGAACCAGTATTACAACTGCAACCAAGAATCGTGGAATGTGGAATTCCTTCAAGTTTTGGCTCTTCAGTTAGGCTCACTTTGGTTGTTAGACTGTTTTTTTTTTTTTTTTGCCTATTTCCAAAAATCATGGAGTTTCTCTCTTCTCTTGGTGATGTTCTGCAGAGAAGATACCTGGTCCAATCAGAGTTCAATCCCAAAGTCCTTCATGAATTTTCATTGAAGTTGAACTTATCAAAAAATTGACTGCTCATAGTGGGATTCACTATGTGGCAGTAGGACCAGCAATTCAGTGTTCCTTTTGGTGAGTTGTAGGTGAGCAAGCATGATTCAACTGAGATTGGAAAGAAAGTGTATGGATGGGGCATAGCTCTCAAAGGATAAGTGGATGACATTCTGTATTAATTATTAATATTAATGCTATAATAGATGAATTAATGTTATAATAAATGCTATAGTAGATGAATCCTGATATCCCAATGGCTTAATACAACAGGAATCTGTTTCTTGCTCACATAAAGTTCAAATCAAACATTAGTGATGATGTCCAGGCAGTGATTCAGAAACTTGAGTTTACTCAATCCTGTGACTCTTCCATCCTCCAAAGACTTTCTAGAATTTCATCCAGCTAATGGAGAAAGAAAGGTGAGGAGGGAACTCCTACTTTTTAGCCACTTCATCCTGGAAGTGACTCATACTGGTTCACATTCCATTGATAGGGAGCAATCAGGCAGGTTCAAACTGAAGTGAGCTGGTTGGGTAGCTGCTTACCAGAAAAAACTTGCATTGATCACGGTGCCCCAGATAAACAGAACCAATAGTGTGTGTGTGTGTGTGTGTGTGTGTGTATAGGATATATAGATTGACATATATTGACATATACAATATGTTAGATTGACACAACTGATTAGTGATTAAATAGGAACACAATGGTTATCTAAAGGCTGGAGAGCCCCCTTGGAGAGCCACTGATACAGACTCCATTCAAAGGCTGAAGAAACTGGAGTCTGATGTCCACAGATGGGAGCAACAGAAAACACAGCCACTCATGGAGGATCAAGTATCAGAGAGACCTGGCTTCTATGTTTTTATGACATCTGGGCCCCGAGCCTATCAGATGGTGCCACCCATATTCAGGGCAGGACTTTCCCAGTTTGCTGACCCGCAGACTAATCTCCTCTGAGTATAACCTCACAGACACACTCAGAAATGTGCTTTACCAATTCTTTAATCAGAATTAGCCATAACCCACTCAACATCATGAAAGGAGAGTATGAATTTTTGGTAGGGAGTTGGTTATCTCTACCACATGCAGAGAAAGAAGCATGTTTCATGTGTTACTTCCTATTCATTATTATGTGTTAGGTTTTTTTCCCCTTATCACTTAATTATTTATGTTATTGTTCATTGTCTAAAAATGATTGAACTCCCTCAGGCAAGAGAAGAGAGGCTGGCAGTGTTCACTTTATGGTAAAGTTTGCTCCATACAGTTTTGTGTACTGGATAAATGAATATTACCTTTTCTCATTGTTATAGGGAGTGGGAGAGTGGTAAAATTCTTATTGCTGGATATCTTACTTGCCTTACCATTTTGACCCATATCCAATGACTTACGGAGTTTTATAACTATTACACACATAATTGAGGGGCATGCTAGAAATACTATATAATATAAATACAATATAAGTATTGACTTTTGTGTGTGAATAATATATAATAGGAGGTAATGTTGTTGAGTATATAGTTTTCTTTTCTTTTCTACTGAAATAAAATAGCAGGTTTTCTCCCTGTAATTCACTCAAGATGGCCAGAAAGAGTATTAACTGAAACCTTTGAGCTTAAAGAATAAGAGTACATAGGGGAAGATTCCCTATTCTACTGAGTGAGGACTGTCTACTAATGCAGGTAGCTGGAATGGAGGAGGGTGAATGCACTGTTTACCCAGAGAATATTAGAAGGTTACAATGCTTTTGATGGGTGCAGCACTGCTTGGCTAATCCTCTGACTTTCATTGTTCCATGATTCCACTGTATCCAATGATATAGGAAAAAAAAAAAACTTTAAAAAAAACTGCCTCTTCTAATCAATTCCAAGAAGGACAAACTGAAAAAGCAATTTGTGTTTGTCTTTCTGAATATTGCTTTAGTTTTCATGTCTGAGCTATTGGAAGAACAGAGATAAAATTATATCATTAAGTAAAGCAAATGAATTTTCTATGTCTCTAATGATTGGAGGTAGGAGGGGGGGAGGCAGGAGCATTTTTTCTGTGAAGGAAAGTTAAGAAGTATGGATTCAAATCTTAGGTACATAGGATTTGAATAGGTACAAATAAATGGCTAGGGTGGTGTTTTCATGATTGGAGTGATTAAATTATGTTTTTCTGAGACATTTTACATAAATTAGAAACAGATGAAAGGATTTTGTCCAACTGTTGGAATTTACTTTCATTGCTCAATCTTGGAGAGGTTGTATATGTGCAAAAAAAATATGTGTGGACAGTACAGAGAAGTATCTCTGAAATGTAAAATAGAAAGATTAGGGTGTGATATCAAGAAGATTCCACTACATTCAAAGACTATATTTCTTTAGATATTTGTTTACATCTGCCAAGAGTAAGCTATGGAGAGTTCTATGTACTGAGGGTTTTATATCTGTTAGAACACAGAATTAGAACCAAGCATTTGGCATTATATTAGTCCTTCTTTATCTGTGGTTTCATTTTTCATGGTCAGTTATCTATAGTCAACCATATTCTGAAAATATTAAGTGAAAGTTTCAGCAATAAATAATCATAAGTTTCAAATTACATGCTATTCTGAGTAGCATAATGAAATCTTATGACATCCTAAACTGTCCCACCTAAGATGTGAAATATCCCTTTGTCCAAAGTTATCTATTCTGCATACACTACCTGCCCATTAGTCACTTAGTGACCATCTTTGTTATCAGAATGGCAATAGTGGTGTCACAGTGCTTGAGTTCAAATGACTCTTATTTTCTTAATAATGGCCCCAAAGCACAAGGGTAGTGATGCTGGCAGTTTAGACATGACAGAGAGAAGCTACAAAGTGCTTTCTTTATGTGAAAAGGTGAAAGCACAATAAGATACTTTGGCAGAGATACAGGGACCACCTTCACATAACTTTTATTACACTATATGGTTATGATTGTTCTATATTAGTATTGTTAATTTTTTATTGTGCCTAATTTATAAATTAAACTTTATCATAGATATGTATGTATAGAAAAAATAGTACTTATAAGTTTTGGCACTAGTTTTAGACATCCAGTGAGAATTCTGCAATACAAGTGTCCCCTGTGCATAGGGATGAGGGTGAGGCTGCTCTACTAGTTGGCACAATTTTCTAAGAATTAATAAAAATTTGAAAGATAGAATTAAAATTGTCTAAAAATGAAATAGGTTGTCTTATATGGAGAAGCTCTATTTTATACTGAATAATGGTCAATAATTAAATATTTGGGTTTCAACTAGATGACTTCTGAGAATGTGAGCATCCTAATAGAAAAAGGCCATGCCATGTTTAAAATGGTAAAAATAGAACTTTGACCCACAGCCTGCAGCCACCATCCTAGGAAATCACTTGCTCCTTCTTCCAGTGACTGCGCATGAATTAATAAATCAAGAGGGACCCACTTCTGTTCCTCTGCTTAGAACTGAATTTTTCCTTGCTGCCCATGCTTTACTGTTTTAACTAAATACCACCCATTCTAGTCTATTTTGTTTCAGGATTTTACATACATCTCTTTCTCTTTGTGAAATTGTGATCTTATGGATCTGTACTGTCCAATATGGTGGCTGCTATCCACATATGGCCATTGAGCATGGAATATGGCTTTTTTGATTTATAAACATAAATATTGCTGTCATTAATTTTTTCTTTTGAATACAGTTATTAGAAAGTTTAAAATTACACATGTGACTTTCATTTGTGATTGGCGAGTGTTATATAGATGGCAGTGATTATACAATTGCCAAACTTGTAGAAATGCACACACTTTTGTGTGATATTTTCATGCATTTGATGCTAAATATTTGTTGGAACTGAGAAAATATATTGGGAACTTGATGGAAGTAAAATGAAAGAATGAGTAACAAGTAGTTCAAAGAGTATAGTTAATTCAAGGGTGAACTTTTGCTGCCAGACATTCAAGAATCTAGGTATCAGATACAATGGAGACTTTGAGGCAAGATCTTTATTACCAACAAATGCTATAGGTTTGATAGGAAAAATGTATGATGATTAAGGCACTCTTAAGATAGTCAACAGAATTTATTGAAGATGTATTAGAAGTCAAGTCCTGTTTTATGTATCAGAGATACAAAAGGATTCAAGTACTACATTTTACAAGCTGTCTGGAAGTTCAGAGTCTATGGTGAAGGCAGACATGCATACAGCTAGTTACTGTCCAGTGAGCTAGCTAGCCACAGGTTATGATACTTGCTGTAATGCTATATAAATAATACACTGGTGTAGCCAAGCTAAGTTTTAGACCTAGGGCAGCCAAATGACAATTAGATGGGAGTTGAATCATGTGAATGGGAGATAAGAGCCCTACAGAGGTGTCCTGAAGTTCTTACTATTTCAAGCTTGTTTTGCTTGAAATAGTCTCGTAGGTAACAAGCTTAAAACAGAAGGGAGTTCTGGAAATATTACCTGTGAGAATTTTAACTGTTTATTATCTGTACTTATAATTACAGAAATGTATTGAGTGTGAGTGACCATGTGGGCATTTTAAGCATTGGCTGAACTTCCAATTGGCTAAAAATAGGAAAGCAAGTACCAGTAGGTTATGCCAGGCATTCACTCTGTCGGCTGTGTTTGGGTTTGTCTGGTTCTCTCTGGGAGAAGAACAACTCTCATGTTAAAGCAGGTGCATCTACATGTTGTCAATAATTACTGTGCAATGCAGTGACAAAGCTTATTGTATCCATTTAGCATTTTCTAGCAGCAAAGGGGATGTCCTCAGCTGTGTACTAGGCAATGATTGTACCATTATCTCATTCAATTATACACCCTTTCTAAATGCAACTTTAAATTTGGCGACCTTTCCAAAGTAGTGTGTAGGGAACTTGTTCATGTGATACTCATTAAGGTCACATGGCTAACATTTCTGCCCACTTCATCTGTGAAAACTAGATAGAGAAAAACACTTTGTCAACTTTCAGAAGAGACACAAAACAGAGAATTGGACCACCTGCAGACGGAAGCACCTCTGTGGTCTCATACTAGGTGTTGTTTTCTTGGCTGCAGCCTCCTGGCAAATCTTACACTGCCTAAGTGATACTCAAACACAGTTATTTTTTTTTTTTGAGTCTATAGAGCTTAGAGGAACAACAGACCCAAACATGATAGTGGCCAAGATGAGTGACATTATCTTCTTGATTTAAGGGATTCACAGAATTGCTATTAAAAAAAAAATTTCCAGTTCTACAGAAGCATTTTTATTTACTAGTGTATAATTTTTTTAATAACACAGGAAAATTCTCTTAAAGAGGTAACAATATCCCCATTGTACCAAAGAAGAAATTGAGTCACAGAGACATGAAATAATGTCCCACTGTTGTGAAGCTAAGTTGTGAACTTGGATTTTTGACCTCAGGATTTTGGACACGAAAGCTAATGTCTTTCTTCCATGACTTCACTGATCAGAGGCGAAGGAGGGCTTGCTAGGTCAGTCTTCACTCATGAGGTCAGCTCTGATATTCACTTTCTTAGTGACCTGAATATGTCATTTAACTTCTCAGACCCTCTTGAAAAGAGAAAACCAGTTACTTCTTTCAGTGAAAAAAGTACACATTTTAAAAATAGGAACTATAATGGCTAATGAAAAAATTCAGGAACAATATCAATATAGGATGTGATCTGAACTTTTCTGTAACAATAACATACACACCACACACACACACACCCTTATCTCTTTTGAGCCTGATGTACTCTTCCACTCATATAGCAGTTATTTTTTTTCCCAAACTGAAATTTTAGAAAATACTAAAATAAGTTATTTTGGAATAGCATATAAAAATATATCAGATTTCCCTAGAAAGCATGCAAAAACTACAAAATTCTCACCAGAATGACCCTCTAAAAGCTGACTTTTTCTTTGGCACCATTCTAGCTTCTCTTTCACTGAACTTCCTCCAGGGACAGGCCCTTCTGTCCCAATCAGCTGATAACCATGGGTCTCCATCTTAGTGGATTTTTTTTTTTTTTTTTTTTTTTTTTAGGGAGAGGGAGAGAGAGAAAGAGAGGATCTTTTTTTTTCTAGATGGACACAACACAATGCCTTTATTTTTATGTGGTTCTGAGAATCGAATCTGGGTCCTGCCGGTGCTAGGCGAGCGCTCTACCGCTGAGCCACAATCCCAGCCCTGGATATTTTTCTCATGAAAAAGTAATGTGCCATTCAGATGTCCTTAGTTTGTAAGCATTTACAAGTAGTGTTGGCAATTAAACAAAATAACCCCAGACTGAGATTCCATCTCACCCTAGTCAAAATTGCAATTATCAAAAAAAAACAAAAAACAAAAAAAAAACAACCCCAAAACAAGTAACAATAAATGCTGGTGAGGATGTGGGGGGAAAGGTACACTCACACATTGTTGATGGGACTGCAAATTGGTGCAACCACTCTAGAAAGAAGTATGGAAATTGTTTAGAAAACTTGGAATGGAACCGCTATTTGACCCAGATATCTCACTCCTCAGTTTATATCCAAAGGATTTAAAATCAGTATACTATAGTGATGTGGCCACATCAATGTTCATAACAGCTCAATTTTCAATAGGTAAACTATGGAACTAATCCAGGACTTCTACAACAGGTCAATGGATAAAAAAATGTGAGATATATGATATATGATATATACACACACACACAAAATGACATATTATTCAGACTTCAAGAATGAAATTATGGCATTTGCTGGTAAATGGATGGAATGGGAGATTATCATGCTAGGTAAAATAAGCCAATCCCCAAAAAACAAAGACAGAATGTTCTCCCTGATATGTGGATGCTAACAAACAACAAGGGAGCAGAAAATAGAAGTTCATTGGATTAGACAAAGGGAATAAACAGATGGGGGGGGAATGGTAATAGGAAAGACAGTATAATGAATCAGACATATCTTTCCTATCATATATAAATACATAACCAATGTAACTCTTCATCATGTACAACCACAATAATGGGATCCTGACTCGAATTTGCTAGTTGTGACAAGCAAACTATGCTAAAAAATATTTCACAAATATTTGATTGGAGGTTGTATGCTGGTAAATTTGTTTCTGTTTTAATGTCATTACACATTTACTAAGTTCATGTTATACGTAGCATTTCAAAGCAGGAGTATTTTTTGGATGGAACTGGAGACTATCATGCTAAGTGAAATGAGCCAATCCCCAAAAACCAAAGGCCCAGTGTTCTCTCTGATATGAGGATGCTAATACACAGTGGCAGAAGGCAGGGAAGAATAGAAGTTCAGTGAAGTAGACAAAGGGGAATGAAGGGAAGAGAGGGAGGATGGGAGTAGGAAAGACAGTAGAATGAATCGGATATAACTTTCCTATGTCCACATATGAATACATGACTAGTGAAACTCCACATCATGTACAACTACAAGAATGGGATCCTAATTAGAATAAGCTATAGTCCATGTATGTATAATATGTCAAAACACACTCTACTGTAATGCATATCAAAAAAGAACAGGGGAAAAATAAAAAAGGAATTTTTTTGATGAAGCATTCTTTATGATTTCACTGTTGAATTCACCAAAATATACCCAAATACCCTGTTTATAAAGAACAAGTAAATTGATTATGAGTTGCTTCAATAAGAGTAAATGCCACTCTCACAAGTCTTAGCAGTGTCTCTGGAGGGAAGTTAGGAAAGGAATATTTAGTTTTGGGGTCCAAACTCCAGTCCTAAAGGGAGAGACTCTTTAAGGCAGGGAGCTGACTGTGGTTGGGTCAAATTTATAATAGGCTTTATGTAAAACAAAGATAAAAGGAGAATGTCTAAACTCTCACCCAATAAGAAAATACACACTACTTAGCAATGTGCATAAACTTGTTTATAAACCACAACTACAAAGTAACTTGCAATAGTTATTTCTCAAACTTAGGAACTGGTAAGATCCCGGGAGTGGCACACAGGGAATTATCAGTGCTCTGTTCTAGTTTAGGTTCTCTTCTTTGTCACCAGGTTTTGTTTATTCTCCTCCATTTGAACCCCACTGCTTTGGCTTCAACAATGACTGACTGAGAGTCAGCACTTCCTATTCCTGTGATGATTATGATGATGATGACAACAATGATGATTATTCACAGACAATTCTCCATATGTAATTGATTAAAGATCAGATTCCATTGTGGAGTCTTTATCATCTGTATTTACTTCATGACTTGGAAATGATCAGATTCCCTTCCAGAGGGTCATTCTCTTCTTTTCTCTTCCCTATCATCAAGGAAATGGGATGGGTTTTATGGTGTTGCTATAATTTACTTAAAAATTGTTAAACATTCACAAAGTGATATCTGATTATATTATCAATCTTTAAAGGGGATTAAATAGTGTTTAAAACATGTATCCAGGAATATACCCTGCAACTGGAATAGATTACAAAGTTCTAATACTGTAGTTCTCAACTTCATTAGTAAATTGCAATCATGAGGAAGGCTTGAAGCCCACTGATGAACAGATTCTACCCCTGGAAATTCTGGTTTTGTTAGTTTGGTTGCAGTCCGTGTGTTGGAATTTAAAAACTCTCTCTAGGTGATTCTAATACTCATTCATGATTGCTCTAACCAGACTCTGGTACCCAGAGATTTGCTAAGCTACAGTGAATTTACCTGAGGTCAGCCCTAGAGCATGGATCAGCATAAGTGAAGCTATAAGATTTCTCATGGATGAAGTGGGTGGTGTCCATGACATGCCGACTAGAAGAGGACATAGCTGCCTCAGGGCTGCTCAAACAGGACCCAGGCATCCAGTGGCCCCAACGCCTGTAACCACATTTACTAATGCCTTTGCCTCATACTCCCAGATCTGTGAAGGGTTCTGTTACTTGATCCAAACAGAACCTTAGCTGACTTCTTCCCCTAGGACATCTGCTTCTAATTAAACTTTTATGCAAAGTGCTTGTTGTCAAAACGCCATAAAGCACAGAGGGCTGGAACTTTGTTGAGCATACAGAATGGTTTGTATGGCTGCTTACATAGTTGCTTACTAATAAATGTTGTATGTATTACCAAGTTCAGTCTAAGACCTGCTTTTAATTTTTTTAATGTGATAATTGCAAACATTTATGGGGCACAATATGGTATTTCAATGCGTGTACATACTGTGTATTGATTAAGTCAGGGTAACGAGCATTTCCATCTCCTTATAATTTCTTTATGTTTGGAAACTTGGAGGTCCTTTTCTCTGGTTCTTTATAAAATATATAATGGCTATGAGAAATATAGTCACCTACTGTGCTGTAGAAACTCAGACATTTCTTCTATATCTAACTGCATTTAGGAACCTGACATCTAAACTTTCTCTATCCTCTCTGCCTCCTACCTTTCCTAGATTTTAGTAATTATGATTCTACCTTCAAATCAATTCTTTTAGCTTCCACATATGAGAGAGAGAGAGAGAGAGAGAGAGAGAGAGAGAGAGAGAGAGAGAGAGAGAGACACCGTGCAGTATTGTCCTTTGTCTGGCTTACTTCATTTGGCATAATATAAGATCTGCTTTCATTACAACTATCTCCTAGAGGTGAGAGGACTGGAGAAGGACACCTATTGCTCTGACCTCTAACTGTTGGAAGTTACTGAGATAGACTAGATAAACACATCGATTTAGAACATTTTGCAATATGTACAGTTTTTGGTAGGAGTAGTTTCCAAGTCTATTTCCATCTACAATAGCATTCCTATAAGCAGCAGTGGGGAATCTCATGAAACAGGAACTTCTTATGTAATATTAAAGTCTTCTTTGGCTGAATTTTTAAAATTTGTCATTGGGCTGCATAGTTATCAGTGCTCTGATAATTACTGTGAAAAACGTCTTGTAACTCTTAACATAAAATGTTAGCCATTTATTTTTTTAAAATTTCATTTCTTTTTAAAAAATTAATTTATTTTAATTAGGTATATATGACAGCAAAATGCATTTTGATTTATTGTACACAATTGCAGCACAATTTTTCATTTTTCTGGTTGTACACAATGTAGTGTTGCACCATATGTGCAGTCATACATGTACCTAGGGAAATGACTTCCATCTCATTCCACCATCTTTCCTGCCCCCATGCACCCTTCCCACCCCATCCCTATCCTTTGCCCAATCAAAGTTCCTCCATTTTACCCATTTACTCCCCTCCCTTATTATGGATCAGCATCCACTTATGAGAGAGAACATTCAGCATTTTTTTTTTTTTTTTTTGGAATTGGCTTACTTCGCTTAGCATGATATTCTCCAACTCCATCCATTTACCTGCAAATGCCATAATTTTATTTTCTTTTAATGCTGAGTAATATTCCATTGTATGTATGCATGTATGTGTGTGTATGTGTGTGTGTGTGTGTGTGTATACATATCTCACAGTTTCTTTATTCATTCGTCTATTGAAGGGCATCTAGGTTGCTTCCACAGTTTTAACTATTGTGAATTGAGCTGCTATGAACACGGATGTGACTAACTCTTTATTTTTTCCACCCAAGTTTAATGAATATTCCTTCCACACAGTAAAATGCACATATATTAATTGTACAGTGCAGAGTACTAAAAAATAAATACATCTATGTAACTCACACTCTTACCAAGGTACAGAACATTTTCATGAGCCCAGAAATTATACTGGTGCCCCTTCCCATTTAATAACACTCCCCAAACACCAAACATCACTAACTGATTAGTTTTTACCTAATTTAGTATTTTATTTAAATGGAATCATCCAACATGTACTGCTTTGTGTCTGGGTGCTTTTCTTCAGCATAATGTTTTCAAGATTCATCTGTAGCATGTCTCAGTAGTCTGCTGCTTTTTATAGCTGAGAAGTATATCATAGAATAAATATCACAGTTTATCTATTCTCCTGCTGAGGGACACTGAGCTGTTTCCAGTTTGGGGCTAGTATGACTAAAACTGCTATAACGATTCTTATACAAGGTTTTTAGAGGACATATGTTTTCATTTCTCTTGGATAACTTTCTGGAAGTGAACTTTTGTTGTGGGGTGAATGTGTGATGGTCCCTTTCCATACTTCCCCAAGCAATGTCTGAGGTAAGAGTTGCTCTGCTTCCTCATCGGTATTTGCATCCCATCTTTTTTATTTTAGTTATTTTGGTGGCAGGTAGTGTTTTGTCACTTGTCATTATGATTTTAATTTGCATTTCCCTGATGACTAATTATGTTGAACATTTTATGTGTTTTTATGTACTCATTGGTCTTATGTATATCTTTCATAAAATCTTTTGTGCCTTTAAAATATTGGGTTGCCTACCATTTTGTTGTTGAGTCCTATGATTGGTTTTAAACATTCTGCATTAAAGTCTTCAGTCACTT
This sequence comes from Marmota monax, assembly GCF_021218885.2. Taxonomy (NCBI): domain Eukaryota; kingdom Metazoa; phylum Chordata; class Mammalia; order Rodentia; family Sciuridae; genus Marmota; species Marmota monax. Next base: position 8,076,425 of record NW_026695227.1, read on the forward strand.
ATATGTTGTGACTAGTTTTTCAGTCTGTTTTCTTAATGGAGTTTTTTAAAAATAAAAAGAGGCTTTCATTTTGATAAATAAGATTTTTCAATTTTTTTCTTAGATAGGGCTTTCTTGTCTTATCTGAGAAATCTGTATGTTTGTTTTCCTACCTGTATTTTATGTTGAATTCTTTCTTCAAATATTCAATAATCCTTGGTTGTCCAGTTGTTTGAGTGAGGAGCTAAAAAGCTGGTTGGAAGATTTTTGGAGTGGGATAGACTTGTACATAGATAGCACTCATTATAGGAGAAGTCACATGGCTATTAGCTTTGTCATTACAGGACTTGACGGATTAGTAAAGGGCCTTGCAATATCCTGCTTGGAGACACCAATCTAACCACTGCTATTCTGGAACTAGGTGAGGTAGGAGAGGTGGATAGTTTGGATAGTTGTCCAGTGGCTGGGTATGCAGACTTAATCTTCTGTTCTCAGTATGACCTCACATGCTGGTTGTTTCCTGTGGTTGGAGCTTGGGGTTATTATTGTTAGATTGTTCACAGAACAGATCTTTGGTGTCTTGCGCTTTTTTTCTAGAAACTTTATACTTTTGACTGTAAGTCTAACTTATTTTGGTACATATTTTTGGAAATTTATCTTGCTTTATACTATTTGCTCATTCTTGCTTTCTGTAGCACCTGATTTTTTGAGCTATTCTGTATTGTTGCCCATCATTTATTCTGAGGTTCTGCAGGGAGAATCACCTGGCTTTTACCGGATCTCTGTAGGCACTTAGGTTTGTCTCCCCTCTTGCACTGAAAGTGAAATGGGGTTTTTCTGTTTCTTGTTTTTATTTTGGAGTGATTCTTTGAGAAAGAAAAAGGGAAATACTTTTACTCTCCATCTTGAAACTACTCATCTAATTTACTTTAAAAAAGGAAAATATAGCAAACTGTAATTACAAAAAGGAAAAAAACATTTATTTATATTGTTTCACTCTCTTTGTCAAAACAGCAAAACCACTAAGATGCTTGTATCAAAACTTTGAGTTAGAAGTCTGTAACCTGAAGATGGAGATGAGTATAAATAGGACTTATTTGTTTCTATGTCACTGAATGATATATATATATATATATATATATATATATATATATATATCAGTATGTACATGTATATAACATATATGTACATGTATATAACATGTATATACATGTTAAGGTTCTGACCCACAGAGAATATATTCTTTTTCCTGTTTCTTAGCTTAGATAGTTTGTATCCCTGTATCTCCTATAGATAAACATTCATTCTACAAAAATAGGTAAATCTATTACCTTCTTAGGATACTAAGTGGCAATTAAGGTTTGTTCTATACTGTTTTTATGTATGTTGAGATACCACTAGAGATAATACTTGGTGACTTGTAAGATTAATTTTATTTTCTAAAGTGAATTTCTTCTTATCTTTTCCAAATGGTTTTATTTTTTATTTTATCATTATTATTTTTTATTTTTCAGGTTTCAGTGGACACAACATCTTTATTTTATTTTATGTGGTGCTGAGAATCAAACCCAGTGCCCCGCACATGCCAGGCAAGTGCGTTACCGCTTGAGCCACATCTCCAGCCCTCCAAATGGTTTTATTAGTGCATTATAGTTGTACATAATATTTGCATTAATTTTGACATAATCATACATGCTGGGTATGCAGACTGCTCCCTTTCAGTTGCAGTTGTCTCCTCTTTTCCTCCCTCCCTCTATTCTCCTTCATCTCTTCTCCTGGTCTCCCTTCTATTTGTTTGTTTTTAATTGGTGCTGTATAGATACACATAAAGGTAGAATTCACTGTGGTGTATTTATACATGTACATAGTGTGACTTTGTCAGATTAATTCTTCATCTCCTCCCCTTTTCCATCTCTCCTCCCTCCCCCTTCAAACTCCATCAACTCCACCGATTTTCCTCTGTCCTTATGAGATTCGACCCCCACTTAAGCAATGTAATTCTTGAGCTATTTCAAATATTTTTCCACTTGATTGGAGTCTTAGTATGTGTATTATCTTTCAAATATACTATAAATCAATTTAAAATTTAAAAAAATATGTTTATGCTTTCAATTGGATTCTTCTTCACAGTTTTACAAAAGAAAGAGTATAACCATTTACCTTTTATTTATTGAAAGCCATTTATTCACATGCTTGTTGGAAAGAGGATTAGGTAACTAACTGCCCATAAGAATAACTTGGACCATCCTTTTATGGAGCCGTCAACCCTTTTCCTCCCATCCTATTATCCATTAAGGGACTTTCAAGATTTCTCAAGAGCCATACCTGAGAAATGACCTCTGCCAATAATAAAAAACCTGTTGGATTTGGGGAGGGGTGCAAGCAGAATGTCACTGGAAATTTTTTGGAATGAAGTGGAAGAGATGCAGCAGCCATTCTTTAACAGAGCTGCAGGTTCATCTGTGCCACCCAGCTCTGGTTAGTCCAAACAGAAAGCACAGTGGTCTCAAAAAATGAGCAAAGCCAGCACCCTACACAATGCTAGATGGCTTTTCTCCTTTTTCCAAGTTGTCTTTCATAAAATGTTTAAGGAGCAAGTGGGGAGAAAACCAGAATTTTAATGGAAACATTGAAAATATAGCTGTGAAGATCATATGCTCCAAAAAACAATCAGGTCAGTCTGTTTTTCTTTTTGCATGATGTAGATTAAAAAAAATATTTCTGACAAAGAATAAATGAGATGGGTCTGGATCTGCATAGGATATTTTCATCTACATCATAAACAAAAAATGAATTAGAGTTGGACGCAGAGAAGCTGTAAGCCAAAACCTGAGAGAATAAAATCAAGATTGTTAACACTCACTGTGCATCATTTTAGACTTTGTTGTTGTTGTTGTTGTTAATGGTTAATGTGTTACCTTTCTATCACTGTGACAAAATACCTGTGATAAACAATTTACAAGCAGCAAAGATTTATGTGGGCTTATGGTTTCAGAGGTTTTGGTCCATGGCTGGTTGGATCCATTGCTTTATGGCCTGTGATAAGACAGAATATCAATATCATGGCTTAAGTGGATGGTGGAAGAGGTCTGTCTGTTCACTGTGGCAGCAGAGAAAAGTCCAAGATCCCAATATCTCTTTCAAGGGCATGTCCCCAGTGCCCTGACTTCCTTCCATTAGGTTCTACCTTCTAAAGGTTTCACCACCTCCCAGTGGCACCAAAGGCTGGCAACCACACCTTTAGCATACGGACCCTTGGGGACATTTTAGATCCAAACTATAATGTAACAACTGTGTCATAGGTTTATTTTGGTAAGTAAAAGAAAAAAAAATTACTCAATTCTCGATTATGGTTCAGTTGTAAGCACTTATTAAAATTTGATTTTAATTTAAGATATTAATATAAAAGAAATTATTCAAAAGATCATGTAAATATACTGTTGTTTCCCAAGTATTTATTAAAAATTTTAAATTTGTCACTATATTAAGAGATACTCAATTAACTTCGTTTTGCAGAAAATTTTATGAGAGTTTATTTATTTTTTTGTATATGACAGTACCTTAAAAGTGCTTACTGAGCAGGGCAGGGTCCGTCTTTCTACTAATTTCTGACAGGTATAAGAAACTGTACATTGACTTAAAATCCAGTCTTAATTGTAGGGCAAGTTCATTAATAGTTTTCAGTGCAGTGGGCCAACCATTGATTGAACTTTGGACAATGAAATAGAAATAGTAACAAGAAATCAAATTAGTTCATGATTTTTGAACTGTGATATTTTCCTCTCCATGTAAGACATCTTTAGAATTTTTAAATCAAATAATCTACCAGTGTTGTCCATTGGCATTGGCCCAAGCTCCTGCCTGGCACTTTCTGGCAGCATCTCTAATCTCCTGCTGCTCTGGTGGTCCAGGTACTGTACCACCCCTGCACTTACTCTGTCATCTCTGCTGTATGCTGTCTTCTCTCTGACCTGCCTGTCTTGACTCTGTCCCTTATGTGTCTCCTGACATTTTATTTTATTCATCTTATTTATCTTTCAACTCTAATACCATTTTCTACTATCCTTCAATTCAAAATTAACGGGTCTTTTCTTGTGCACTTTTGGATATTATATCTCATTATAGCTTGTCATACATTACTCCATTGTGCTGAATCAACAAGACATATGACATCAAGAGCTCATATTCTAAGGAAAAAAAAAAAAAACAACCAAAAAACCCAGTTGCTCCAAAAGATTTATAACTGTAATTCCATACTTTGGTGAGGCTCTGCATGTTTGCTCTGGGACGACCAAAAAGGGGCTGACAAAAGTGTTTAAAGGAGCTGAGAATTTCTCCCAAAAAAGTGAAGTAAGAGTTGAAGTTGACATAGTAGAAATATGGGAAGGTTTTCCAGGAATAATTTTTTATCAATTCAGAAAACATTTGCATAGCACCTAGTATGTACAGACATTGTGTTTGACACTAAAAATTTAAAAAACCCCAAAGATATATGTATGTGTGTGTAAATATAGATCAATAATGGAATAAAAACACCATTGTCCCTTCTCTTTTTTTCTAAAGAAGATAACATTGACAAAATTTTTTTTCTTTTTTGGGGGTCAGGGTACCAGAGATTGAACTCAGGGGCACTTGACCACTGAGTCACATCCCCAGCTCTATTTTGTATTTTTTTTAGAGACAGAGTCTCATTGAGTTGCTTAGCACCTCGCTTTTGCTCAGGCTGGCTTTGACTTGCGATCCTCCTGCTTCAGCCTCCAGAGCTGCTGGGATTACAGGTTTATGCCATTGCACCTGGTGACAAAAAATTTTTTCCTACAATTTATTTAGGACATAATTATTAAGCATCAACTAAATGCCTTTCATCTGCTAGAGTCACTTGTATTGGCACATAATAGGCACTCAAAAATAATTCTTGAAAAATGGATGAATAAATCATCTTACCCATGAATGGGTTAACAGTCCAGTTGTGACTATAGCCATCTATTTAAATAATCAGAATAGAAAACATTATTTCCCATGATATTTTATGGAAAAGAAGGCTAATAATAGAAGAAACATAAAAAGATGGAAGGCCTAAGAATCAAGTCACCCAGGCTAAAAAGAGGCAAGAGGGGTTGAACACAGTTCTAAGGAAAACTTATGAATTGATTAATTAAAGTATAAAAAAATTAATTTAGAGAAAAAGAATCAGAGAGACTATATTATATTCTGGGAAAAGTTACCAACTGTGTGGCTGAGCATAGGATAACACAGAAAGATTGACTGAAAATACACCCTCTTTGGACACGACTACGGCTCCTTTGATATTGGACTCTTGACTTCTGAGTTGTCTCTGTCACTCTCGCCTTGGGGCCCCAGATAACAGTGGAAAGGTGTGAGGTTTATATTTTGGAAAGCTTCAATTCACTGTATTGTGGAGACAAGGTTGGACTAGATTCCTTTCCAGAGAAGACACTGGAAAGCCAATTGGGAAACTATTTTGCAGTAGTAATGTGAGAGATGTATTAGATCAGCCTCAGGTCCACGTAAGTTTAGGAGATGAAACTGACAGGGTTGGTGATGGGTAAGTCGTGGGGGCTGAGAGTAAGGGAGAGGACATGAAGTCCTCTGGGTCTTATGGCCTTGGACCTGAACAGGTAGTGCCACCACTGAAATGGAGCCTACAGGGGAAGGATCAGTTGAAGATCTTATGTTCTGTGATGGGCATTTTCATTACAAGGGGTCTTATGTATCCTTATTGGGTAACAAACTTCTTGCCAGTAAGGCTTATGAATTGTCACTACTTGTTTGTTTTTTATTTGTTCACTTATTTTGGAATTGTCACTATTCTATGCTGAGAATCTAGTTTATGGTACTCAGAATATTGAGTCCCTCTGTGTGTGTGTGTGTGTGTGTGTGTATATATGTATATACATATATATATGTGTGTATATACATATATATACATATATATGTATTTAAACATATATATGTGTATGTATGTATTTTTGTTTGCAAAAAAGAATATTTCTTAGCTCTGGTGCTGAATTATGGTTATTCCACATTAGGATTTAAATATTTCTTAAATTATTCAAAATATTTTAGTTTCATTGTACAATATTGGTACATGAAAGGAATTTCCCCTTTAATGTGGCTCTTTTTTTCTATTTGAATAGTAAAAATAAGAAGATTAACTATGATTTTTTAATGATTAAGATTAATCCAAGATTATGATTTAATGCAGTTTAATTAGTGACAAAAACTGGCATACACTAATTAGGTATTTAATCCAGTGCTATTTTTTTTTTACTAGTTTGAATCTCCTCTTATAACACAAATTTGATAAATGAGATTCCATAAATGTGTTGACTAAACAACAAGATATTGTCCCTCTAAAGCAAGGCAGAAGTTTCTCACTGCTATTGATTGGCTCTCTGTCAGGAATGCTAATCTTTTATGGATCTAGAGCCCACAGTTTCTAGTGACGCAGTTTGAAGATACACAAATAAAGTCCTGCCAGCCCCAGGAAATCAATTGCACAGAGGTATCTTCTGTTGGCAAACAGCGTGGACATTCTAATATCTGTTGCCAACAGTAGTCACCTGACTTATGGGTGGCTACCTGGTAACTGACGTAATGGTAAAAGTTTATTATTTTTATTGACCGTGTGCTAAGGAGTTCTAGGACACAGACACTGTATGGAACAGATTGCTAGAACTAAATGAGATGGATGAAGTGCTAGATGAGAAACAGTGACAAAGTCAGTGTTGTCACATGATCGTATCTGGAGAAACATTGTATACAATGAGGGTATTTATTGCAGGAGCCACCATTTAGTAGTGTCATCTACACTCATCACATCTTTCATCTACTTCCCTGTAGGATGTCTTCTCATATTGTGAAGTAGGTCTATCTGGTGCAATTATCTTCTTTTCACTGATGCTGGAGGGAAAAAATTTTCTGAATGCACTGGAGAAATACATACATTGCCCTTTCTCTTCTTATTTCCCTGGGATTCTAGGACTGCACAGTCCTACTGCTGTGTACAAAAGGGGGCAATAGCATTGACAAAGACAAGCAGGATGATGAATGGAATTTAATTTATGCAACATTCATGTAGGGTGAGTCCTCTGGGTAAATTGCCATGGTAGTACTTCCTCCCCCTCCATGACACGTTCTGCTTGGCTGACTCAACCCTCCCTGAGAAGCTTGGCACTTAAGGTTATGTAAGCAGAGCACTGATGTTCAAATATTCATTACAAGAATGGCCACATGAAAAAGAAAAAGAAAACAGCAAAGGAAGGAGAAGTCTGATGTTAGATAACTACCCAGAGCAGCTAGGATAAGTTGAAGAACCGAAAGGTACTTGGAGACCTAATTTGGAATTAGAGATTTACTCCCTGTGGTGGTTCACAAAAAGGTTTTGAGCCATGTTTAGAGTGCTAGATTATTATTGATTGGCCTTTAGCCCAAATTGATTTCATCCCCTTCCTGTATTTCATTTCATCATTCAAAAACAATAATTTCTTCTCTATAAAAAGTCTACTAATTATGGTCATGACCTACATCTTTCTTTCTTACTGATACAGCCACTCATTCAAGTTCTAAATTGCTAACTATCCAGGAAGGTTTTGCCAGAGATCAGAATTAGAGCAGATAGCAAATACCCAACTGTGAGTATTGAAGAATTATTGAATGATTTGGGCCTGACTACAGAGTTGACTTCAGAGAAAAAATCATTTCACTCATTTTCTAGTGAAAATTTTCTAACCATGAGACAAAGCCCTTTATAAACTGACAAATATATAAATTAATTAGCAAGGGATTTTATTTGGAGACAAAAAGTTACAGTCTGTGTCACACTGTGCACATTAATTTCACTTATAATTAGTGTCACCGATGAATCATTAATTCCATGAAGAATGATAAATGCCTAGGTATGCCAGTTTTCCTTCTTTAACTAATTGTTTGAAAATAAACTTGAACATTAGCATAATGCTTAAAACCAGTTGGGCAAATCAGCACTGATATTTTCCTTGATATGAAGAAAGAACAGGATTTAGTAAACTTTAAATTTGTTTGGGAAACAACTTTAACTTTCACTTTAATTTTTGAACTTGGACCAAGTTTAGACTGTTCACTTAGCGCCATTTTCCCTATTTTTTTTATAAAATAATATCTATTTCTCAGGATGGGACAAGAGAGTGTATAAATATAATATAGATATTTTTTATATTAACTTAAATGGCAAATATTCTCACTAGAAAAACAATTTGACTATTTTCAATTCAGGGAAGACAAATGTTGGCTATCCCTTTATCATTCTTTCAAATTCTTCATATATTCTTCTTATAAAAGATGACATTTCCTGGAAAGGTTAAGAAAATTCACTTGGAAACAAATGAAAACCACATTTTTGTTTTGTTGTTTTGTTGCCACAGTCCGGCTGCAGCAAAATAACTGGGGGGTGACGAGCAACTTGTGTACATTGATACAGCAGGAGTGGGAGCCGTTTATTGTAGGACCGGAGGGGTATATATACATTCCACACAGCTTATCTTAATTAACATAAACTAGATACAGCAGTCAACCAATAAGGAATCTCCACACTTAATGGCTCGATGGCGTTACTTCACAAACCACTCCCTCTGGCAAAATGCCAGGCGCCATCCTGACTTGTTTACAGACCCTAACACTTTGTGTTTTTTTATACACATAAAGAGCTATGAGCAAAAGATGGCAAGGCATAGGGCTATTTTTCTAATATAAAAATAGAACTGGATATATGAAGAATTGAAAGGAGCAGGATGACTTTTGCCACTGAGCGAGTTCAAGCCCGCCTTCATCTCTTGCCTAGACCATGGTTCTCAAGTTCTCATTGTTCTCCCTGCTTCTACTTTAGTTGTTCTTCAACTTATTCTCTATCAAAAGCCAGTGATTCTTTTAAAACTGCAAATTTGATCTGATTGTGTCATTCCCCACTTCTCATCTCTGCAGTGACTGAAAACTTGACCTACGTGGAATTCAAGTCCCTTTCCATGATCTGGAAGACCCCTCCCCAGGCTGTCCCTAATGTGCTTTTCTCCAACTTCACCTCTGCTCCCTTTCCCCCTCATTTCAGCTATGCTAATTTTACTTTGGAGATCACCCAAGTCTCTTTTCTATTTAGAGCTCCATACATATGTTTGTTCCTTTGCTTGGACCATTGTCCCTGAAGTCAACTTGACTTTGACTTCACCTTTTCCAACAAGCTTTTTATTGCCTTGATTTCTAAAGTAACTTCATGCCTCCTTATCTTACCACCCTGCTACTGCCATTCATGGTGTAACATTGTGTAGCTCTCATTATAATTCAGTAATAATCATATCTTTGTTTTTTCCTTCCAACTGAACTGTAAGATGTTTGAAGGCCTTGTGCAGCATTAATAAGTAGGTATTTTTAAAAGGGACAGGGGAGAAAGTGGTGAATGAGAAGGCAGTGGAAAGAAAGAGCACACAAAAAATGTTTGGTGAATAAAAGGCTACATTTTTTTGCTGACGTGTCCAATAAATTTAATTTTAAATTTTACTCATAGAACCGATTATAGACTTAAAGGTGACTTAAACAGCCTTTGAATATGAATTCATGAATATCTTCTTAAATAGAAATATCTGAATTGAAACAAGTGGAAAAAAAAAGATAAATAATGACATAAGGCACATTTAAACAAAGTTTGAAAGACTCCCACATTGTGGATGCTTATCTGATTTAAATGTGCAAACTTCTTGGAGTTCTGTCATTACTCACAATTACACTAACAGTGGAGTTCCCAAACACTGTCTGACCACCATCTGGATAAACATTTTTGATCACTCCCTGGAATTTCATTTAGTGCTTCCAGGCATTTTGGTGGGATACTTATTTCTGCAGTCTAATTTAAAAGAGATTGCAGAATCTGATCAACAATTATTTAAAAGGAATTTTCTCTGGGAAGACTAGGAGAAATTATTGTGCTACTTTCTTCTTTTTAAAAAACCCATCTAATTTAGCATTATATAACTATTTTGGTAAACATGTATGCTGTGTTCTCAGACTTGCCATAGGTAACTCTTGGTTGAATTTCAGTTCAGAAATTCTTTTTTTTTTTATGGTAAGGAAAGGGCTGTTAAAATGGAGCTGATGTAGATAATGAAAATGTAGTCTATATTTCAAAAAAGCCAGAAGAAAAGATTTTGAACATTTTCATCACAAAGAAATGATAAATGTTTGCGGTAATAGCTATGCCTACCCAGATTTAAACATTTACAATGCATACATGTATCAAAACATCACATGGTATCCCATAAAAGCATGTGATTTTATGTGAATTTAAAAAAATTAAATAAATGAATAGATATGCTTGCTGATAGACGTGCAAGCAATTTTCTCCTAACTTTTGCATGCTAAAGCCATTTATCATTGCAAAGCATCTAAAACAGTTAACCAAATAATAACCATGGAGATATCTTGTGTACTAAGTAGAAGATATTAAATAATTTAGATAATATTTGAATTCTCAAGTTATGATGTAAAAAACTTTTATCGATTTTTAGACTTTTTTCATAATGCAAGTATTATTGGTCTTTTAGTTTATTTAAAATTTTGCAACAATAATATTTATAAATGTGTTGCTGTTTTCATGCTCTCAGAAAGAAATTATTTTTTTCATGGAACTTTAGCTCATTATTTTCTCTCAATTTATTTTTTCTCATTGAGGTTAAATAATTTGTTTGCTAGCTGATTGATCATGTTCTTGAATTTTGTTTTCTGATGTTCCCTTCCTATATCCATCAACTTGCTCCATAGAAATACCAAGTTTTCATATGCTTTCCATTTATATAATACATTATCTCTTTGTGCTACTGATTTTCCACTCTTTTCAAGTCTTATTGACTGCCAGTCTTTTCCAATGAGTGATAATTTTTTTTAATAATATAATGCTTCTTTTTTTTCTTTTTCTTTTTGCTGTGGTGAAATACAAATAACAAAGCTTACCACTTAAAACATATATTTCAGTGGCACTTAGTATATTCACAATGTTTGTTCCACCATAGAGTTCCTAAACTTTTTCATCATATTAAATGAAAACCTCATACCCATTAAGCAGTCCCTCCCCATCCTTCTCTCTCTCCACAACCCTAGGTAACTGCTAATCTGCTTTCCTTTTCTATGCATTTGTCTTTTCTGGATATTTCATATAAATGGAATCATAAAATATGATGCTCTTTGTGTCTGACTTCTACTTAGAATAGTGTTTCCAGATTCACCCAAGTGGTAGTATGTGCTAGCACTTCATTCCTTTTTATGGCCAAATCATAGTCTACTGTATTTATATACTACCTTTTGCTTATCTACATATTGAAAAGCATTTGGATTGTTTGGGCTATTATGATCAAAGCTTCTATGAACATTTGTGTACAATTTATGGTTTGCCTGTTTTCAATTCTTTTGGGTATACATACTCAAATAACATTCAAGATCTTGAGTATATTTCACTGATTTGCCCTTTAGCAACACCTCTCCACAAACTTCCACCTCCAGATTAGTCTACAGTCTCTTCTTCCACCTTATGGCTGCCAGTACCAGTGCAGAAGAATCATGCAACAGTGGGAAATGATGCCACAGCAGATTTCTGTTTCCGATGTCAGCTAGCCCTGCAACTCAGGTCAATAATCCTTTTAATAATCTCTGATCAGATCCCATACCCATTACTTCAGCTGGCATTTCAAACTTCATCCACTCTTTTCACATCCTTCTTGGTCCCCATTACCCTAACTCCATCCACAAAAAACAACTTTGCCTCTTACCTTAAAAGAAAAAGAAATCAGCCCACAAACTTTTGGCTTTAACATTTTCTACACGTCTGTGTAATTTCAATTTTGAGTCCCTCTTCTTCTAAGGTGTTACCAACTCAGTTCTCAAATAGTGATGCCCATTGGCCCCTTTCTTTCTCCCTCGGCTGTGGCCATTTTGGCAGAGGTGTAGGGTTCAAGCCTGGAAGGCAAAAAGGGCTTTCTCCTCTTTTCATATCCTTTGACCCCAGAAGTACCTTCTGATCTGTGTGTGTCTCTTCTGGTTGTTGATCAGTCTGGACTTGCAAGGAGATGTTTGTTTCTGTGAGCATGGCTTCTGAGTTAGGGGATAATTTACCACTGCTGTGCAGCTTGGGGCCCATACTGGGACTGCTGTTTGCTTTTCTCAGGTAACAGATTGCAATGCAACAGGTGGGGGAGGAATCACCTGAGGCTTTATCAACTTAGGCCTGATGTTATCAGCCTGGTAGCACAGAAGAATCACCTGAGGAATTTTAAAGCTATCAACACCTGTGACAGGACTTCTCAAAGTGTAGTCCAGGAGTGGTGGAGTTCAGCCTTTCCAGGAGACCCATTACAAACTCCAAACCTTGGCATAACACAGACAGATGGAGTAAGAGACTTGTAGGGAGTGTCCAGAAAGCTGTTTTGCTTTAAGAAACCCTCCAGGTGATTCTGATATCTGCTAAAGTTTGGAACCCTGTCCTGGGTGAGGACTTGAAAATCATATAGTTCGCAGTGATTTTAGCGTTTGGCCAGGGAAGAAAACCATGACCCAGACACACCAGGCAACCACTGCTTTGGGGCATTTTGCCATCTGCCTAAGACTCTGTGAGGGAAATGGGACACAAAGTCTATCTGACATAGAGCCCACAGTCACATTTGGGGATTTTGCTACTTATGGGGATTGCTCAGGGTTCAGGGGCCCTCTCTATAGTCCCTACCAATATCCTACCATTTTTTCCTTCTGGCTCTCTTATGTCTCCTTGGTCTATAATCTCCTTTTCTTATCTCAGCGCATGAGGATGATGAAAGTATCACTCTTACTTATGGCATTTTAGCCTAAGTGATAAGTCCTTCCTTTCTGTTTTTCCAAGGACCTAGGATTCTGAAATCCAAACTCTAGGCAGGAATTCCCCTGTCTCCACTTCCTCTACTTTCTGATGTTACATCACAAACTCAAATGTGCAGGAAAATTAGTTTTAAAAAATTTTTCTACATTCTAGTTAAATTTTTGATTTGTGTTCCTATTTCCCCGAGGTGGTAGGAAGTTGATCTTAATCAATCCAAGAATTCCCTCATACTTTATCCTGGGTCGTGTATGGTTTTGTGGGGATCTTGGTTAATGCCAGGGTGTCCTGGGGTGGCGAGAGGGGCAGACCTGAAGGGGTTTTGTGGAAGGAGAAGAAGGACGTTTCCTTAAATGTGTACATACTGCCAACGTGGAATGGATGGAGACAGTGTATGGATGGATCTCCTCAAAGGCCAGTTACATTGAGGATTATTGTTATTATTTTCACTCTTCTCTGGAATATCTTGGAACTTATTAGAGCCTGGAACTTCAGTGCCATTCTCTGAAAACGGGTGCTGCATGGAGTCTCTTGATTGACACATATTGAGTTTCTATGACTCTTGGCTAACTCCAGAACTTGAACTAGAAATCGAGTTAAGTAAGAGAGAAGTGAAGGAAGTCACATTGCCTGAGGCTTGTTCCTGCTGTCCTCCTCTTCCATCGTACTTATCACATTCACTCTTTAAAAAAGTATGAAAATTTATTTTGTAATATTTTTAAACTTATAGAAAAGCTAAAAGTGCATCCCTCATTGAGATTCCTAGTCACAGTTTACCACATTTGCTCTTTCGCTCCTTTTTCTAAATATATCCTCATGACTATTGGTCTACTAGTCTTTTTAAAATAGACTATGTGAAAGCAAGTTTGGATATGATGTCCATACGAGCCTCAAATACTGCAGTGTGTTGTTTCCCTAAATAAAGATTCTCTCTTATATGATCCCTAGGAAGCTCTCAAAATCAGGAAATTACTGATATAATACCACCATCTATCCCGTCGATTCCATTTACATTTCCCTAGTGATTCCAACAAAATGTCTTTTCTTTCTGGCCTAGAATTGTATCCAGGGATGAATGTTACATTAAGTTATGTCTCTTCAGTTGCCTCTAGTTTTGAAATGTGGACATCCCCCTCTTCCATCTTTCTTGTCCTGGATTTAAGTCATTTAGGCTCTACATTCTGTTTATAGGATGACACTTAGACTAGGTCTGTCCAGTGTTTCCTCATAAACAGACTCAGTACAGGCTGTGTGGCAACACCACAGTAATGACCTGGGCTCCTCAGGTCTCTACACTCGGTGCACCCCTGGGTGATGTTACCCTTCCACCTGGTCCTGTTGGTGCACAGGTTTCTCCCCTGTGAAGGCATTGCTTCTTCCTTTGTGTACTAATCCTAATCCTAACATTTTGTGGGGGAGAAATCCCAAGATTATGCCCATGTCCTAACAACTTCTATCTATATTCACCACCATTATCAGGGTGGCTAAATGGTGATTTTTTAATCTTATTTGGTACATTTATTTGTTGCATTCTTACATGAGAACAGTGTTCTCCTTTTATTTATTTCTTTTTTAGTTAATCAGCATGTCTCATGAAGTCCTATTTTCATTCATTGGTTTTTTGATCTGTTACTATCATTGTCAATGTGACTTTCAAACACATCCATATAGGGCCAGCAGAAATTCTATCCAGGGTGACTCCAATGTCCTTTCACATGTTCTCATTATTCTTTGAGCATTTTCTCATATTCTGGTACCAAAAGTTACTCCTATCTTATCCTGTACTCTCCCTGTCCTGAATCTGGAATCAGGAAGAAGTCCTGGTTCTGTGTGTTCATTGTTTTGGGTGTGCCATGGCTGTTCAGCTCTCCCCTCCTAGAAAGTAGGACACATACATGAATGCATATTCAATCTGTTTGAGTAGATAATTAGGTAATCTTGCTCCTCTGTCCAGACAGCATTTCGGAGTTCTTTGTAGAATTCCTTCCAAGTCTGTATGTGCAATCTTCAGCAGTAGAGACAGAAATTCGCTTTGTTGTGGTTTAACTTCAATAACTTACTTTGTTGAGGTACAACTAATTTCCCAACCACTCCTGCCATCTCCTCTGTGTGCGTCCAGCCAGCATGCTGCCTCTGATGGAAATGGATGGATCCTTTTCCTTCGCGGGTTCCTCCTTCCCTTTCTCACTTCCTCAAGTGCCTGAGGGCTCACTGCTGCAGTCCCTGTGTTTCCCCCTTTCCTCCTCACTCAGGGGTAGGCCAGCAGCGGGGAATGGGAGGAGAGAGAAAAGAAGAGAAAGTGGTCAAGAAAAGGCTCAAATCATTTCAATCACTTTTTTAATTTTAAACAGGCTGTTTTCTCCTTTATCCACCTGAGAGTCCTACAATTGAGGACAGAAATTGGAACTTCATGAAGTTCATAATCACCGTTTCCTATAAACTGCCTTGCCTCAGTAGATCTCAATGAGTCAATGACTACTGTCTTCCCTCTGTGTTTATACCTTGGCTCCTCTTGGACATTTCCATAATTCCTACTTGTGATGGTCATCTGGGAGATTTTGCTGATGACTCTCTCTTCTTTGGAACATTGAGTTAGTGCCATCTTGCTTGGCATTTAGGTGCTTGGAGAAGCTGAGAAGACCATTACTGCAGAGCAAAGTGGTGAATCTCTCATTGAACTCCCAGTTCCAAGTCCTATTCATGTTTTGTCTTTCCTTCTCCTTCTCCCCCTCTCCCTCCCTTTCCTTTCCCCCTCCCCCTTCCCCTCCCCCTTCCTTTCCTTCTCCTTCTTCTTCTTTTTTCCAAGAGTTTTTGGTTTATTTTTTGTTTCGATGGGAGGTAGGTTTAGATTTTTTTGGTTCTCCTTTAATAAGAAGTGACTGTGAAGGAGATACCAACTTTAGAATAGTCCCATTCTTGATTCACTGATTTTATTTATTTTGATGAAGAGTTAGAGATGTTTCTGCTACATTCCCAACTTGAAAAGCAATAGTTTTCTAAAATTTTGCGATTTCTGCCCTAGCCATAAATTATATGCAATGTTGTTTTATGTCTTTCATTTTATCTTACATAATCAATTTGTTGAATGTTTCACCATCTATACTGAATCATAATTTTTTTGAAGACAAAGACCAAGTCATATTCATTTTAAAGCACTTCACAATAACTGTCTTATTTTTGCATAATAAGAACAGTGCTTAATACAGAAGAGATATCCATTGCTGAGAAACCTTTTAGTTTGAGTCCACCCCATTTATTGATTCTTGATTTTACTTCTCGAGATTTAGGAGTCTTATTATGGAAGTCAGATCTTAGGCCAACATGGTGAAGATTTGGGCCTACTTTTTTAAAAATTAGGTGCAGGATCTCTATTTTAGTGCCGAAGTCTTTGATTTACTTTGAGTTGAGTGTGGAACAGGGTGAGAGATACATGAAGAGAGAGCCTACAGATTGGGAGAAAATCTTTGCAACAAGCATCTCAGATAAAGCATTAATCTTCAGGATATACAAAGAATTCAGAACACTTATCACCAAAAAAACAAATAACCAAATCAATAAATGGGCTAAGGAAATGATCAGACACTTCACAGAAGTAGAAGTATAATTGATCAACAAATATATTAAAAAGTGTTCGACATCTCTAGCAATTAAACAAATGCAAATCAAAACTAAGATTTTATCTCACTCCAGTTAGAATGGCAATTATCAAGAATACAAGCAACAATAAATGTTGGCGAGGATGTAGGGAAAAAGGTACACTCATACCTTGCCGGTTGGGCTGAAAATTGGTGCAATCGTTACAAAAAGCACTATGGAGATTGCTCAGAAAATGTGAAATGGAACCACCATTTGACCCAGTTATCCTACTCCTCTGTTTATATCCAAAGGACTTAAAATCAGCATACTGTATTGAGGCAGCCACATCAATTGAGGTGTCCTTCAACAGATGAGTAGATGAAGAAAATATGGTATCTATACACAATGGAATATTACTCAGCCTTAAAGAATAATGAAATGATGGCCTATTCTGAAAAATGGATGGAGCTGGAGAATAGCATGCTAAGTGAAATAATCAATCCCCCCAAACCAAAGGCTGTATGTTTTCTCCGATATGGGGATGCTAATTCACTGTAAGAGGCAGAGTTAGGGAATAATAGAGTTACTTTGGATTAGGTAGAGGGAAATGAAGGGAGAGGAGTGAAGGGGGTAGGAAAGATAGTAGAATGAATCAGGCATTATTTCCCTATGTACATATATGACTACACAATTGGTGTGATTCCACATCATGCACAACTAGAAGAAAAAGAAATTATACTCCCTCTATGTATGATGTGTCAAAGTGCATGCCACTGTCATGTATAACTAATTAGAACAAACAAAATAAATAAATAAAATAAATAAAAAAGAAGAGATGCCCAATATTTGCTGAAATAAATTCCCATCCTAGGTTCTAGAGTATTTATGATTTCCATCTGTTTCACTGTGAGAATGAAGGCGATGCGAATATAACTTAAGTCAACATTTAATAAATTAGCTGATTATCCAATTTGAGTTACAGATGCTCTCCAACTTAACAATGGTTCAACTTAACAACTTCTGGACTTTATGTATGATGGTGTGAAAGAAACAGGCATTCAGTAGAAACTGTACTTTGAGTTTTGAATTTTGATCTTCTTTCTTGGGTTAGTGGTATGTGATAAAATACTCTCAGCACTGGGCAGTGACTGCAGCTGTAGCTGCCAATCAGCCACATGACTGTGAGGGCAAACCACCCACAATCTATGGTGTATCTTGTTGCTAAGCTGTGCTGTTTACTAAGTTAGTTGTATTGAATGCATTTTTTTTTTTTTGTACCAGGGCTTGAACTCAGGGGCATTTGACCACTGAGCCACATCCCCCGCCCTATTTTGTATTTCATTTAGAGACAGGGTCTCACTGAGTTGCTTAGCACCTCCCTTTTGCTGAGGCTGACTTTGAATTCTCCATCTTCCTGCCTCAGCCTCCAGAGCCTCTGGGATTACAGGAATGTACCACCACACCTGACTATTGAATTGTATTTTCAACTTACCTTGGATTTATCAGGGCATACCCCAACCTGAGCTGAGGAACCTCTGTACACCCTTGGTACCTGTTCTCCACATAATTCCCTTAAATTATAAGTATTCACATCCTGGTTAATTAACAAATGAACTTCCGTTTCTTGCCTTAAGTACAGTAATAGATTGCTATGAGATGCCATGGATAATTATCAGAGTAATCAACACATCTGCTGGTATGGAAAGTGGTGGTGTAGGGAAAAAAAACCTTCCAGCACCTATGTAAATGTTTTTTTTTTTTTTAAATCTAGAATTCTTAAATTCTATCAAAATTTGTTTATGTGGCTCTAGGTGAAAGACAAAGAAGTATGACATTTATATTCAAGTTATAATTGATTGTAAGGACTCAGAGCACAGATGGGATGCATATTTACCAACTGTTCCATCCACTCTTGTCCATGAAAGATATACCAGTTGTGGCATTATTTCCTTCTGATTTTGGACTCTACCTACAAAATCTCTCAGTGCATATGATAGATAAAAACTATCAATCAGTTGTTGCAGTTAATGCTTCAGTTGAAACTTTTTGACCTGTCTTCCATGGAATTTTAGAGCTACAAGTTGCTTCTATCCCACCAGATTTGCATTTCTTCCCCACCAGATCTGAAATGAGTACATTAAAAACCTTATGTCTATTATGCAAACATCTTTTCTTTTCAATAGAGTTAAGTCCACACTAATATCAACTTTCTGATTTTGTAACTTTTCAGGTTTACAAAGTTCTAGATTACCTACCTTTTAGCATCAAAAATTATCATTCTTTGTTTTTATAATTCCCCATTCTTCCCTTTTCTACCATCTCTGAAAATTCTACCATCCTGATTCAACATAGGAATTTTCACATGTAATCAATCCAAAGGTTGAGCTGTGATAGATTTTGACTAATAGGATTCATAGCAGATCTCAGTTTTCAGTGTATATTCTGACCATTGCATTCATTATGCAGGTACAAACAAAAAAAAAGTTTAAACATATGTGGTTTGCTTCTCTGCCTTCCCTTTCTCTAGCATCTGGGATCAATCAAACCAGCCTGCAGCTCGGTAGAGGTAAAATATGTTATGCATAAAGTCTAGTCTTTTACAATATTGTATAGAAATGACTCTTTCTTTATCTGGCATCCTGAGCCAAAAGAAAGCCAGCTTCTCAGAAGTGATCTTACTGACTGTTGAACCATCATAAAAGTAGGTAGTGTCATAAAGAATTTGTCCATTTAGGTCAGGCTGACCGATCATTAATTAAAATCAATCAGTTAAGTTGTTTTATGTGTTTGCTTAATTGAGCTTTTAGAACTTTCCATATAGTAATGGTTATTCTTTCCAACTGGAGGCTAGTTGTAATCAATAGGCAAAAACTGTTCCGCATAAGAATGACGAAGTAAATATAATGCCCTTCATCTACTTTAATCAAGGACCATGACGCTGCAGAGGAGACAGTTCCTCACAAGGACATCTGGCAGCCAGAGTGGTAATGTAGGTCAGCTTCAGATGTGAATGTTTGGAATTACTTAGTTGGAACAACACGATGTGTCAGCATTAGCCCACATATAATCAGAACAGTTCCTGTTATGTGCAGGGAAACTGAATGACTGGGAACCACATGTTAGCTTTCATTAATGGCTGGGCTCCCAAAAATGCCAAGGGCAACTACACACATTGACTGAAAAAGAAGATGTGACCTAGCCATTGTATGTGGGTTCCAAAGCCTCACTGGGTAAGCCTGGCATGCTTGAAAATACAGTTTGTGTAGTGATGGTAATTTTTGTCTTTAAAACTAGGATGATAGTGATATTTAATCAATTATTGCTTTAATTAGAAGCAAACTTGTGGGGATGGGGGTATGCATAGCTCAGTGGTCGAGAACTTACCTAGCGTGCACAAGGTCCGGGGTTTGATCCCCAGCACCACCAAAACAACAACAAAAACTTGTGAATTGTGGCTCTAAATGGCTCTTTTATTGAAGCTCATTTTTCATGGTAAGATATTTTGATGATACTGGCTTTGATAGGAATTCATTTAGCAAGCAGCTGAAGAGGAAATGGCATACTTAGGATGCCATGGGGACTCTGAACACTGAATATTTATTTGCTAGTGTTTTCCAGTTTTAATGGAGGATATCCATAATTCCCAATCCTGATATACTCTTAATTTTGCACATTCAAGAAAAATTTTTTAAAAAGTGGTGAGGAGAAACAGAAAAATGAAGCAATTAGGTCATGGATTTAAACTTCCAAAAACTTGATAGATAATGAGATTGAGAAAGAGAAAGACTGAGGCTTTTGGAGATATACACCATATTTTAAAGCTTAGGGTCTTTTGTGTTTCATCCCCCATCTTGAACCAGATTCTTGTTCATTCTTAATTTTTTTTTAAAATTTTAATATCTATTTTTTAGTTTTTTCGGTGGACACAACATCTTTGTATGTGGTGCTGAGGATCGAACCCGGGCCGCATGCATGCCAGGCGAGTGTGCTACCGCTTGAGCCACATCCCCAGCCCGTTCATTCTTAATTTTTTTTGTTTTAGATTTTTGCTTTAAAAATATAATTTACCTTGTTTTTGTCCATATATAATAGGACTCTGACTACAGTGCTTTACCAAAAATAATTGAGTTTTTACACATCAACTTTGTCCTAAAGTTCAGGAGGTGGTTGCTCCATCTCAAATCCTATTCATGTTTCAGGCAAAAAGAAGGTAGTTGGACAGAAAGGCATGTGCTAGCTCTGTGACTATCTCTTTAATCAGGAAAAAAACAGATTTTACAGAAATTCTTCCCAGTGGACTTTTCTTTGCATCTTATTAGGCAGAACTATGGTCATATGGTTTTGGCTTCAAATGAACCTTTGGGGGGTTAGTGTTTTTAATTTGGCACATTGCCATTCAGGTAAAATTGTAATTCTATAGGTAGTGATGAAAGAGAAGCTAGATATTACCCAGGCAACTAGCAGCATCTGCCACAGCTGTTAACTGGATTCAGCTTCAAAACTTCCTTGCTTGAGTTTCCATCAGGAAAGTGACATATATAATATCAAATTGCAATGATTTCAGTCCAACCAAATCATCCCTGATGCTTCCACAAGTTCCCAGTTTATATCACAGATCCAATTGGGTCATTCCCAATGCCTTCAGGAAGCAGTCTGAATTTCTTTAACATAATGTGCTCTGACTCTGCTTCTCTGCTGAGTCCCTTTCTTGCCACTTGCCTGCATATGCTTTATGCACCAGGCCCTCTAAGCCACATGCAATATTAAAATGCCCAAATACTCTTTCATTCTATGTAAATGCATATGCTACTTCATTTGCTTGCATTGGATGTCCCTTGGGAGTCTGTCGTGAAATATGGCTCCGCATGTCGTTGCTCGTAACATGAGAGCCCATGGGTATTGCTACCTCTGTCTCCCTGTAATGCTTTGGACAAGAATCTATTGTGATTTTTCTCACTCTTCTGTAGTTGTTTGCTTTTCACTCCTAAAATACTGAGTTTCATGAGGGGCCATAGTTTGTTTACCCATGTCTTATTCACATGAGCAACGCAGTATCCAACACAAGGTGAGTCCTTGATAAGTGTTTCTTGGATGAGGAAACAGACCAATTTATTAGCATTGCACATCATTGTTTTAAGGATCTCTGCATCTCTTAAAAACCTCACAGTGAAAAGACTGGAATAAATCTACATAAATGGTTTTCTCATGAATATGTTAATTTCTGTGTAATTGTTACAATATATCTTAGTATAAATCATTTTTTTCTGTAGAAAAAATGTCTTGTGTGATACCATATAATACTTACAAGACCTATTCATTGATTTTTTTCTATGAAATACATTTAAGAATGTTAGCTATAGTATTTAGAACTTAAAATAGTCATGTAGAACATGAGGAATGCAACCAAAAGCCTATAGCATAAGTGCCTGCAGAGATTCCTGACCCACACATCACTAAACTGGACAACTGTGCAAGGATTTTCCCGCAGGAGTTCTGAAGTGAAGTAGCCAAGATGGGCAGAAATTCCACAATTCACTCCTCCAATGTAGAGAAAGTAAAATGCTTTTTATCCAGTAGTTGTTTATATAAACACACACACACACACACACACATACACACACACACACTTTTTAAGTATTATCATCTAGGGTTTAAAGAACTCTACTCAGAATTATTAAATAAAGTGTTCCCTATCAGTTATTCCTGTGAAGTATTTTTGTCTTCCTCATTTTGGAGAATAGTGTCATGTTTTTTCTTTTTAAAATAAATGCTCATTTTTTTATAATTTACTTTAAAAATATTCATACCTGCATGCACTTTTTTTTGTGTGTTAGTTTAGTTCAGGTAATTACTTATCTGTTTTCATTTAGGGAAGTGTATCTTCTGCATAAATTCCAATAGGACAATAATGGGTTCAAAGTTTCAGATTTTATAGTAGAAGTTTGGGTTTGTGATAACCCTGAAAGGAAGAAAACAATAAGGTCTAGTTGTAGGGGAAAAATTTCTGCACTTTAGGGGGCTGGGATTGTGGCTCAGTGGTAGAGGGCTTGCTTAGCATGTGTGAGGCATTGGGTTCAATTCTCAGTGCCACATATAAATAAATAAAATAAAGGTAACATATACATCCACTACTAAAAAATTTTTTTTAAAAAAGATAAGAAAATTCTGCCCTGAAGAAAGTGTCCTATATTTAAATCCTCCCGTTTCTGGCGACACTGGAAGCATATGGATCATATGGGCTTTGACAAATTTTCTCAAGGAGTAAAATTTTGGTATGACATGTATATTAGTCAAAACTAAATGTGTAGCCATGACAAAAAACCTGACAAGAACAACTTAGAGGAAGAAAAGTTTATTTTGGGCTCACGACTTAGAGGTTTAGTCCATGGTTGGCTGATTCCATTGTTCTGGGCCTGAGATGAGGTAGAACATCATGGTGGAAAGGAACACGGTAGAGGAAAGCTGCTCAAGTCATGTAGGCAGGGAAGGTATGTGTGTGTGTGTGTGTGTGTGAGAGAGAGAGAGAGAGAGAGAGAGAGAGAGAGAGAGAGAGAGGAGAGTCCCAAGGTATAGTCCCAAGGGCTTGACCCCACAGGGACCTATTTCTTCCAGCCATATTCCACCTACCTATGGTTATGACCCAGTAGTTCATTCAAACTTATTAATCCATCAAATGTATTAATCCACTGTTGAGGTTACAGCTCTGACTGCTTAAAAGGCCCACATCTGAATCTTGCTGCATTAGGGGTCATGCTATCACAATATGAGTTTTGGGGAGGGCATTTTTAGATCCAAACCATAACAATGTGTGATGTTTTTTGCACCAGCATCTGGGAGTTGGTGATCTCTCTCTCTCTCTCTTTGGTACTGACCACAAACTCAATGTAAACTTGAAGAGAATATGGATTAAAATACTAAAAAGCCTTATTTTGTTTTCCACACAGTAATAATAGCACAATTAGCACATGATACCTGGAAAGAAAGGATAAAACAAAATGTTTTTATCATTGCAGTATGGCATTACCAGGTTTTAGGACTTTGTCTTTCCTTAATTTTCATCTCCTTTTTAAATTCAGCAATTCAGGTCACACTAGTCTAGATTGATTTTCCTCCTCTAAACTCCCATAGTACATGGTCTGTATCATAAATCTAGTCCTTTTTATGAATTGCTCTATATTGTTTTCCATTTCTTTCAAATTTGTCTTCTGATGCTATTGAATGTCAAAGACAGAACCAGTCTGGTTTCACAGTAGGGCTCTTGAACACGTTCATTCAAGAAAATGAAAAATTACATAACATTTTTAATGAATAACATTTCTGTAGTTCTCACTTTCAGAATTTCAAATTCCTTTTTAATAACAATAAAGATTGCACTTTATTTAATCAAAATTTATTATTAATCATGTTCTACAGAGGAAGAGAGGTTGGCCCTATTTGCCTTTGATTATCTAGATAGTAGAAACGTAAAAGATTTCAATTTTCTTGGCTTTCCAAGCTAAATTAAACATGCATCAACCTTAAGATGTACATGATTTCTCTTGAGCAGTTCTCAGACTAACTCTGATGCCAGCTTATTATCAAGATTGGTAAACATAGAAACCCCTGCTATAGTTGCTGTCAGACATGGACGATTTGATGCTCCTAGTCAAAGTTTGAGGGTGGCTTTGTGAAGTTCCATTTTCAAACAGAATGCTAATACTTGGCTTGATAAAACACACACACACACACACACACACACACGAAGAAAAGTAAACAATGGCCAGTTATGTTCATAATATAATTATCAAATCAACAAACTACAAGGAAAATTGAAAAGCATTTTCCTTCCGGCTTATTATAATAACCCATAAGAGTGTCTTATCCTAATCAGTGACTTTCTGTAAAATTCTATGATTGAAGTTTTTTCTACTCATTACAATGTATATGACTACAGAATATTTCCAAAACTCCTCTTTACTATTTCTCAGATAATGGTACAAAAATTTGCCTTTAAAAAAATTCATTGAAATGCCAATAATTAGCAATGTTGCTTAAATACATCACCAACAATTAGCTTGACACGTATCAAAATTTAAAACTAACTGGATGATGTAGTTATAAGATGCCAACGTTCAGATTATGGAATCTAATATCCAGTATGACAATATTAAGAGGTAGTGGGTCATTTAGGAGGTGATTGGGTGATTAGACTATGCCCTTTTGAATGACATTAGCTCTCCTATAAAGGAGACTTGAGAGAACCTGTTTGCCTCCTCTGCCATGTGAGGACACACAGATGGTGCCATTTAAGAACCAGAAGGTCCTCACCAAATATTGAATCTGCTGGCACATTGATCTTTGATTTTCTAGCCTCTAGAACTATCATAAATCTCTGTTCTTTATAAATTACCAAGGGTAGAGTATTTTGTTAGAGCAGCACAGAGTGAAGGCACTGAACTAGAATTAATCAAATTATATTATGTGCAAGTAGGAATGTCACAATAAATTCCACTATTGTGTGTAATTACTATATATCAATAATTTTTTTTTCAAAAAAGACACTGGGTGAAGAATCTGAGCTAGAATAAACAAATGACAACACTCAAAAAGAATGCACCTCATGTTTAGAAATAATCAAACTAATAAGTAGGAAGTCTTCCTAGACAGAGTAAGACTGAAGATAATGTAAGTGTCCAGGGACAATGTTTTCTGAATGCATACAACATGACTTTATTTCTTACTTTGGTATCTTACAGCTTGTAAGTTCCATTTGTTCCATCTGCTCTGATCCTTAGAAACACGAGGAGTGGTAAATAAAGTATCAATATCTTCATATACAGATCAAGAGGAGCTATTTCTCAAGATCAAATGAGGAGAGTTGTGATGGTGGTTTGGTGGTTTGAGACTTGCTCTATTTCAATCCTTCTACCTTTTCTTAATTTTTCCATTTACAAGGAGGAGTTCTCTTCCAGATGAAGAGAGACTTTATCTATTGTTTTTATCCCTTTTTGGATCCTCTTTCCTCTTTACGTCTCACTTTCCTAATCTGCCAAAGGCAGGTAATAGTAGTGCTTAGCTTCATGAGACTATAAAAGGAGCATGTAAAATAAAATACACAGAGCACCGTACACAGGAATGCTGTGATTAATTTCCACCTTTGTGTCATAAACATGCACATATAGGCATGCCTTGTACACACACACACACACACACACACACACACTCAATCCCAGCCCTATTATCTCTGCTGTTGGGTGGGACCAAACAGTAGTTGATCCACAAGAAGTTGAAGAATAGCACTTACAGCAGTCGTTCTCAAACTTATTGTCTCAGAACCCTCAAAAAAGTCTAAAAAAACCATTGAGATTCTCCAGGGAGCTCTTGCTTCTGTGGGTTACATCTACTGATATTAGAAAATAAAGTGGGAATGTTTTGAATATGTATTTTTATTTACTTTGAAAGAGTAATAATGAAAGCATTACATGTTAACAGACAGTTTTTTTTTTTTTTTTTTTTTTTTTTTTTTTTTTTTAGAGAGAGGAGAGAGAGAGAGAGAGAGAGAGAGAGAGAGAGAGAGAGAGAGAGAATTTTTTAATATTTATTTCTTTTTTAGTTATTGGCGGACACAACATCTTTGTTTGTATGTGGTGCTGAGGATCGAACCCGGGCCGCACGCATGCCAGGCGAGCGCGCTACCGCTTGAGCCACATCCCCAGCCCCAACAGACAGTTTTTTAAGGTAAATATATTTTTCTTTGAAAGTAAAAAAAAATAGACAATCTGGCTGAGGCTTTCTGAATTCTGTTCTGTCATGGTAGGGGAGACAGTGAAGTCTTGCTTTTGTCAATGACACATTGAAACATACATGCATCAAGGTTATCAGAGTGACTGGGTGCAAATCACGCAACTGTGTAAATAAAGCAGGTGGAATCTCCAAGCAGTATTGTCTGATTTATTTACGCTATTAATAAAGCACAGGGAGGCCTTCTTTCTATATAGTTTCACTTTAATAATCCTTAATTAAATTTTAGATCATAACGGTGCTCATCAATATAAAATTAACTGAGGAATGCCAGTATAAGAAATGATGCTTCTGTGAGTCAATGCCACTAGGATGTCACGGGTATATAGAAGCAGAACACGTTTTAGTGTGTTCAATTATGTTTTGTTAGGACCTCTATTTACTTACTACATGACAAACAGTGCTTTCAGTGTTTTAGCCATTTTAATCTTAATAGTAGCCCAATGAAGTAGAACTTTCATTACTGGTTCTATAACCCTGGAGGATTTCTTTAATCTTTCTGTAGATAATGAGAATTGTATACATCGTAGGATAAAAAATATAAAGTCTAATAGATGTCTTAGTACAAAATAGATGCTTAACAAATAATAATTAGTATCCTTTGTCCCTTCCAAACTTTTCAGTATAGAGCTATCCGAGTATTAAGCTCTTGAGAAAGCAACACTTTGATAACCTTACATTGAATAGGAATAAAAAGGGGAAGAGAAAATAATGTAATAATGTACACAGGTTCCCCCCCCCACCCCAACCTCCACCCTGCTGTTTTTCCTGCTTAGCTCTTTCCTGATTTTCTTTAGGTCTTGTGTCTCCAGCATTGTGCTTATTTTCTCAACTCTTAGTATAAACATATCTTGACATCTGTGTTGCACAATCGCAAGTACTGAAAAAAGTCCCTGCATTTATTTCATTTATGGAGACCAATCTTTCCTTTGAGAATGTAATTACTAACGTTTGGAGTAATTCTTGAGAATTTCTGCAAAGCTGCTTATATTTAAAATATTTTTGAAAAACATATGTGTGTGTTTGCTTAAGCATATGCTGTATTTTTTGTTTATCAAAAGCTGTTGATTAATATTTACATAAATATATCATGTAAAAAGATCATTCGTTTTTCCGAGTTGTGCACATGCCTGGAAAAAGTCTTTTGTTTCCATTTGACCATGTTACTTTTGGCAGAAGATGGTAAAATCTATGAGACTTCTGTGGATTTAGGTACATCTGTTGGTAGACACAACATGCTTCTTTTTCGTTGCTAATTTAGACCGAGATTATGTTGTTTAAGACACCAAATCCTAAATAGCTGCATTGGTACTTTGAGCTTTATAAATTACCAAAACTTGCATACAGTTCTAATGTCCGTGATAAAATTGCACTTTAGCAATACCAACGTAAAGAAACACAGCAATTTGGTAAAGTAAGGGATTTGGTTTGATTTTAAGGGCGGGTATCTGATGTTTTTCAGGGTTCAGAGGCCCTCCTTCTCTTTCTGTGGGTGGGGACTCTAGCTGCAGTGCTGCAGGGTCCACCTTGAAGTTGGAGATAAAAGGAAAATGTGTGCCCCTGTGTATACTTGTTAATATATTCACCTGGATTTTGAGCCAAGTAGTAGAGGTTAATAAAAACTCTATAGTCAAAAACTGGCCATACAAAGCGCCATATTGTTCAATGTTTTGTGCATAACAATGCTGGGTTTTAAAACAAACAGCATACTGTCTACCCAGAATTTTGATATTTTGATTAGAATGATTTTTTGCATAATTTTGAGTTTTTAAAAAGTTGCGTGAAAATAATACTTACATTGGTAACTGGGCGTTAACTTTTGTTCTGGACACTACTGTCTTACTCACCTCACCCTTATGCTGGCCCAGGGCCCTGCTGCTTTCAGAATGATTTCTGTTCATATCAAGAATGGCTATGGTGTTACAATTTTGCACTGAAGATCCTTTAAGCGTTTTTTCTTGAAACATGGAGAAGTACAATATATGATGAACATGGTAGATTCATATGCCAAGTTGAAACTCTTCTCCAACTAGAAAAAAAATCCTTACTTTGT
Source organism: Marmota monax (assembly GCF_021218885.2). Lineage (NCBI taxonomy): Eukaryota > Metazoa > Chordata > Mammalia > Rodentia > Sciuridae > Marmota > Marmota monax. The sequence continues at coordinate 8,104,696 of NW_026695227.1, forward strand.
CCCTCATTATTCTTAGTTCTTCAACCTTTTCTGCTTGAGTCATTTTTATTTTTTATTTGCATTTAATGATTGCTGAGAAATCAAAATTAAAATTAGAGGGCTGGGGACGTGGCTCAAGTGGTAGCGCACTTGCCTGGCATGCGCATGGCGCTGGGTTCGATCCTCAGCACCACATACAAATAAAGATGTCGTGTCCGCCGAAACTAAAAAATAAATATTAAAAAAATTCTCTCCTCTCTCTAAAAAAATTAAAATTAGAGCTCATTCTAAAATCATTTCTTAAATTTAGGAAAATCATAGCTTATATCAGACTTTAAATGAAAACATTTAAAAGGAACATAACTTTGAAAAAATAATTGACAGTGATTTCTTTGCACTAATCTCCTTCTTTCTCCCATGATTTTTAAAATCCTTTCTTTGTAGTCTTTTCAATTCTTGCTTTTCCCCCTTCTCCTCAGACTCTCTGTATTCCTGGAGTCCTGTGTCACCCTTCGGTATTTCTCTCTGATCTCATCCATTCATTCACAATTATTTATTGAGCACCTACTATATGTCAGGCACTGCTTTCAGTGTAAAATGCACCAGTGAACATAATTGGCCAAAATCTTTACCTCCATGAGACTACTTTGAGTGGTGGGAGATGAACAATAATTAAGAGACTGTTGTCTAAATTAACTAATGCATTAGATAATGTTATGCACAAGGTAAAAAATACTGTAAGGTGGCAGGGATTCAAGGAGGGGAAGGTGAGTTGCAATTTGAAATACAGTGGTCAAGGTAGGCCTGACTGAGAAAGCAGCATTCAAGAAAAATTTTGAAGGATAGAAGAGTTGTTCTTATAGCTCTGTAGGCGAAGAGACTTCCAGATAGACAGAACCATCAATGCAATGGTCCTGGGGCAGAAGTGTGCCTGGCCTGGTGGAAAGCAGCAAGGTGATTGCTATGACTGGAATGGTTTGTGTGAGGGGAAAATTGGCAGGAAATGAGGTTACAGGGAGGTCTCTTTACTTTTCCTTCCTTAGTCTCTTCTTCCCAACATGATAGAGTAGAAAGCTAATCTTTTTTCTTAATTCTTTTATTATGCTATTGAGATATTTCCTATTTTTACTTTTGAAAATTAGTCAGAAAAATGCAAAAAGACTTTATTCTTAGTATCCTTTTTTATGACATCGAATGAAGAGCATTTTCCTTCCCCCATTCTTAAGCACATTATGGTTTAGATTGAGGTGTCCTGGTAAAAGCTCATGTTTGAGACGATGTAAGAAAATTTAGAGGTGAAATGATTGTATTGTGAGAGCCTTAACCTAATCAGTGCATTAATTCCATGGTAGGGATTAACTGAGTGGTAAGTGTAGGCAGGTAGGGTGTAACTATAGGAGGTGGGTCATTGGGGTATTTATTTTGTCCCAGGTGAATGGAACTCTCTCTCTGTCTCTTTCTGCTTCCTGGTGCCATGTCCCCAGCTGCTTTCCTCTGCCACACACTTCTGCCATGATGTTCTGCCTCATCTCAGGCCCTGAGGAATGGAGGTGGCCATCTATGGACTGAAGCCTCTGAAACCATAAGTCCCAAAATAAAATTGTCCTCCTCTACCTGTTCTTGTTGGGTCTTTAGGTCACAGTAGTTAAAAGAAAAATAATAATAAAAAAAAAGCTGACAGCACCAAACTGATGAGCCTGGAAGTTCCCTGTTCCTGCCATGCATGAAACCACACTTTTGCCTTAAGCTTCACCTGAGCTTTTCACATGAAATTAGAGATCAAATTCCCTGGAGGTTGCCTCTACATTGCCCGTTCCTCCTATAATCTCCCTTTTCATTACCACCATAAAACACAATGAGCTCATTACTCTTCATTACAGAACACTGCAAACACCTCCAAACCCTTTACTTCTTCAGCCCATTGTAAATATGCTCCCAGATTAGTATTTCTAAAATGTGTTGCTGAGCATATAATCACCAACTGACTTGAAGCCTTAGTTCATTGATCTCACCTCTTTCAAAATTATATACACCACCAAGAATTCAATGGTCTCTCAATTGGGCCCTGGCTTAAAAATCCAGTCTTTGGTTCAAACACTGTCACTCACCGTTTCTCATTCTTACAGTGGATTTTTGTGTCTCTTTGCCTTCCTTTTTTTCGATTTTAATCAAGATTACATTTTTGTAATGTCTATCTCTGATGAAAAAATAATCTTTAAACTTTTCCCTTACTCTCCTCCAGGAGCTGATTTGATTTCTCCTTTCTTTAGATGCCTGGATCTGCTTTGGTGGACCTACTCTTATGACATTTCTTATATTCTAGCTTATTGTAGAATTACTTTCATGTATCATTTCTCTAAAATTTCGAATCCTCCCAGAATATGAGCCATATGTCTTCTCATCTTTACGTGAGCTACAGGAGCCAATATGACATTATACATATAACAGAACACAAAATCAAAACCAAAAATGACAAAATCATAGAATTTGCAGGGAAATGGATGGCATTAGAGCAGATTATGCTAAGTGAAGCTAGCCAATCCCTAAAAAACAAACGCCAAATGTCTTCTTTGATATAAGGAGAGTAACTAAGAACAGAGTAGGGACGAAGAGCAGGAGAAGAAGATTAACATTTAACAGGGATGAGAGGTGGGAGGGAAAGGGAGAGAGAAGGGAAATTGCATGGAAATGGAAGGAGACCCTCAGGGTTATACAGTGGAGGGGGTAGAGAGAGAGGAGGGGAGGGGAGGGGAGAGGAGGGGAGGGGGGATGGTGGAGGATGGGAAAGGCAGCGGAGCACAACAGACACTAGTAGGGCAATATGTAAATCAATGGATGTGTAACTGATGTGATTCTGCAATCTGTGTATGGGGTGAAGGTGGGAGTTCATAATCCACTTGAATCAAAGTGTGGAATATGATATGTCAAGAAATTTGTAATGTTTTGAACAACCAACAATAAAAAATTTAAAAAAAAATAAAATAAAGATCAAAAACTAAAAAAAAAAAAAAAAAAAAAAAAGACTTGCCTAATTCAATGGTGCTTCAACTTGTCTAATTGTCATCATCCTGATAAAAATGTTGGATTCTCAGGCACTTCCCTGGAGATTCTGATGCATTTGATATAAGTGGAAGCCTGGGAAGCTCTATTTTTAGAAGCTTTCAAAATGACTCTGATAATTAACAAAATTTGAGAAACACCAGTTTACTAAAATGTATGTATTAAATAAAAACATATAACCTGATTGCTATTTGAAAAGAGAATATGTGTTAACTTATCTTAGTGACTACATGTAAATAGGATGTTATCATTTGTTAACGTCTTTGTTTATTTTTGTTTACGACATGATGTTTTGCAATGATGACGTTTGACCAGTGCATTCTCAGGGTCTGAGCTGGGAAGGCAACAATTAGAGGAGGAATGCTTAGGCTTAAGAGAAAAGGAGCTAGGGGTGAAATGTCTGAGGACTGTTCCTCTAGACACCCACGTACCCTGTGGAGCCATGTGCACCCTTGAGTGGTCTCTGACTTGGCAGGGCCAGGGCCCTCATTCTCTCCCTGACCTCCATATGGCAGTTTAGGCTGCTGGCAACGCTCTGGAGGGAGAGCCAGTGATGTGGTCCTCCAGGAGACGACTGCAGGCTTTTTCTCTTGATGCTGCAGCCAGCACTGAGAGGATGCTGGAAGCTCTACCTGCGGATCCTGTGGCTGGCACTGGCTGCCTTGGCTTAAGGCATGAATTAGAGTAATCTGCTCTGTATGTACAAATAAATATGCCTATTAATTTAGGGCAACAATGGGAATTTCCTTTATAGAAAAAGAATGTAAAAAAAGAAAAGAAAAAAAAAAGGTCTCATATTAATGAGCGTAAATGGTCTTCTAGCAGTAAATTTTCTGAGTATATCTTACATAATGAGTTTGGAACCAAATCTGTCAGGGAAAGAAGACTGTCTTAATTTAATTGGCCCTATTGGCAAGGATACTATTAATGAAGCAGATGTATTTCTCTCAGCTTCCCTGAATACTTTGATAGCAAGTGAAATTTCTTTCCTTTGATCAGAAATAATGTAGTTAAAACATCTTTCAGAATTAGACTGCTCAGTTTTCTAATATAGTTTTAATTTTCTAATATAGATTTCGGCTTTGTTAGCAGACTTTTTGTGCAAGAATTTCTCTTGATGTGTTGTGTCCTAAATAATCCTAAGGAAAGGCAGACAGACTGGAGCCTATGGATATGTCTCCTGATTTATGCTTGTGTTTGGATATCACATGCTTCTGTGACTCCCAAAGTGATGTTCTTGATGTGCATTTGCAAGATAAGAAGTGGGGTGGGGAAGGTGGGTAGGGCAGGGACTTTGGAGCAGAAAAGAGATGTACTCATAGCTTGGGTGACTTTGAGCAAGTCACACCACCAATATGGAACCCTGTAAAACAACGTGGTATTGTACTTCATTTACTCCCTGCTTTATTTTGAAATAAATGCTATCACATTTGCAAAATGGCATGATAAATAAGATTGTCCCTGCACTAAGGAACTCACAAACACATGGGAATATCAAAATGGAACAACCCAAAATAAGGTCTAGAAAAGGCACCTATAGGCTCAGAATGGCCAGGTACAATAACACCAGGCCTCACTTGGTATGAGCGGAAAGTAAGCCTAGAGCACCCACTGCCCTTTGGAAGGAAGGCACAGTTGTTTAACCCTGCCAAAACACAGAGAGCAAAATATCCTCCTTCTTTTCTTTTCTTTTTAAAAATTTATTGGTTATTTTTAGTTATACATGACAGCAGAATCCATTTTGATATAATTATACAAGCTTGGAATATATCTTATTCTAGTTAGAGTCCCATTCTTATGGATGTACATGATGGTAGGATTCACTGTTTATGACTTTTGCCAGCAAATGGATGGACCTGGAGACTATCATGCTAAGTAAAAGTAGGCCTCCCAAAAACCCAGAGGTCAAATTTTTTTTCTCTGATATGTAGAAGCTTATCCACAATAACGGAGGGGGGTAAGGGGAAGAATAGAAGTGCAGTAGATTAGACAATGGGAATGCAGGGGAGGGAGGGGGACAGGAAAAAGGAAGTCCATGGAATGAATCTGAAATCATTTTACCATGTACATCTACGAAAAGAATGTTTCCTCTTTCAAATGAAACATTCACAGTACTTAAAATAAGTCAAGAGCAAAATAAAAATTATAGAGTAAAATTTTTAGAATAGAATATGACTGATGCTTTAGAGATGAGTTTCTAATGCTTTAGAGATGAGTTTTAGCTGTTCAGTAGCTTCCAGATACTGAAACACTTTTGCCTTTGCACATAAACCAATTATTTATTGTACTTTTACAATTTCCTGAGTTTTTGTGTACTTCTGGGCCATATTCAGAACAGCTTCTCCTGTTGATGCCACTAGATTTTGTGATGGTATTTTGAATACAGTACTACCAACCTGGAAAACTCAGGACTAGCATGCTCTTGATTTGTCAACATTGCAGCAGGGCTAGGATTAAGTGAGGGGGGTGAGGTGGTCACAGGTGTACAGGGTTGAACCCTGTCTCTGGTGGGTAGAATAATGACTTCAAAGTATGTGAAGACCAATCCCTAGAACCTGTGTGTATATTACCTTGCATGTCAAAATGGACTTTGCAGATGTGATTAAGTAAAAGACTTTGATTTGGGAGATTATATTGGATTATCTGTGTGGGTCCAATGTAATCATGAAAATGTCCTTAAAAGTGGGAGCGGTAGTTAGGAGGTCAGAATGATTCTGCATGATTCTTGCTGGCTTTGAGATGGAAGGGGAGGGGGAATCCCTGCATAAAAATAACAAGCATCCCTAGAAACTGGAAAGGGCCAGGAAATGGATTCTCCCCCAGAGCCTACAGGAGGAAGGCAGCCCTGTCCACCCACATCTTGTTTTCTTTTGTCAAGTGAGAGCCATGTCTCACTGCTATACACTACTGTGAGAGAATAAAATTGTGTTACCATATGATACTAAATATAATTTTTTATAGCAGTTGTAGAAAACTATTACACTACTTAAAATTTTGATATTTGGTTCATGATGAATTTTTTTGCATTAATTTTGATGCTTTTTTAAAACATGATGCTACAACATTGTTTTTCTTGGCTACTGGGTTCTTCTGTAGCCAAGGACCCATGTCAGTACCTCACTTACCTCCCTGTAGTCTGGGTCCTGCAATGCAGGCTCAGTTTTGCCCCCAGGACATATCATTATTGGCAGCTCTGGTAATGTTTGTGCTACTCCCATGTTGGAAATGATCAGCAAAATTTTAGACCTCATCTCTTGTCAGCTATCTTTGTCCAACTTAAAGAATGTCTTCAGGTCTTAACAAAGACCACAGTGAGAGTCTAAGTGGGACTCTGGCCAGCTATTTCTCATGAAAGAATGCTAGCAACAGCATGGCATATAGTATGTACAGAAGAACTGTTCTATAGAATATACAGTATGCTTAGAATCTTAAAACTGAATAAGTTTTTAAAACTGAATACATTCTTAAAACTGCATGAGTTTTATTTTTATTTTTTTACTGTGAATTGGATAAGTCCTATTTTATCACCTGTGGGAAGGCCAGTTTAATCTTAAGTTAATATCAATGATTCATTACTTTGAGAAGAATATCTTCTGCTACATAGTTTACCCTGAGGTTAAATTCTAGACTTTTCTTATAACTTGTCAGCCTACAACTGGGGACTGATCTAGGTCCATGTTTTCAGTTAGTATGAGAGTGTCTGATACTAGAGTCACACACTGACTACAGACACTGACTATCGTATCAGACACAAAAAACTTGCACAGAGAAAAATAGCAAAAGTAACAGCTGTAACAGCAGCATCTTCCTTTATAAATATTCAATTTTCACAAAATCTCAAAATAACTGTATGAGAATGAGAATGTTCTGTTATCCCCATTTCCCAAATGAAGAAGCTGAGGCTCAGAGAGGTAATAATACATACCAACGGCCAACGCTTACACAGGACTTATCATCCGCCAGGCTACTTTAAGGGCTTTACATATTTTAACTCATTTAGCCTACAGTGACCCTAAGAGGCACTGTCTCATTTTACAGAAGAGTAAATTTACCCATAAAAGTTAAGCCACTTTCCTAAAATCATAGTTAATAGGCTTAAATGGAGTAAGCAACCTACTTGCTTAAATTTGGGCTGATGGTAAATAAATTGAAGAATAAGAATTTGAACTCCAATCTGTCCAATTTTAAGATGCCATCATGTCCTTTATACCATGCCATGTCCTAAAACCTTGAACTGGACTCTAACCAGTCTAACTGATCTGACAACCCAATCACTTTTTTCCCCCTCCCCTGTCATGACTATGTCACTTGCCTTTGAACAAATTCCAGGCACAGCTCCCTCAGCTCCCAAGGAAGAAGCATTGTTTCAACCCTGCCCAGGGCTTTGAGCAATCGCCAGGAGCACCAAGCCTGCACGTGCCCTCTGCCTAAGACTCCCTTGCTTGCTCCTAATCCTAGCAACACACATGGCAAAGAGGTAAACTGCTTTTTCTCAAAGAGGATTTACGATCCTGACAGCATGGTGCAGGCAAATCTTTATTGCCCTGGTGCCTTGGAAAAGGCATTATCTGTCCAGGGTGGGTAGTGATAATGCTTTTACATCAATGGAACCTACCCCAGTGTTAAAGTACAGTCAGAAGGATTTGTTTTATGCTATTTAGCAACACTTCAGGATATCTTTAAAGAGACACTTCACAATGAAGGTCATTTTTAAAACTCAACTCAAAACCTTAAGATTTACCTGTGGGATATCTTCTGTAAATTGCATTCCAATATGAAAAGCTTTTTTTTTGAGGGGGTGTCTTAAAATATAACTGATAAATACTAGATACTTTTATTAGATGACCAGTTTTAAATCTTTCTATTTTTACTTGATTGTAACCTTAAATTTACTTTGAAGAATGCTTTGTATGAAACAAAAGTTTTGTCCATTTATATTTTAACTTGATTTAAAGTTAACAAAGACTATGACCTTTTCTTTGAGGTCAAACTGTTGATAACATTCACCCAAGGATGAGCAATTCATCTTCTATACAACAAAATATACATTTGCTTGGATGGTTCTATTTTTTCACATTAAACATTTATGAATGGTAGGCAGAGAGTATTAATTTCATGGCCTTAAACACATAATGTGAAGAAGAATGGAAAAACACTTTTGACCTGCGTCCCAGGGCCTGGTTTTTATTTTGCCCATCACAAGCTATGAAAACGTACTGCTCTAGGTATCAATTTTGTCTTAAAATGCAGTTAGTATGTCCTTCCTACTTGGTAGGATTGACTTCAAAATAAAATGAAATAACATGAAAACAATTTAAAGAGAAGTAGTGTAACAAATTCCATATAATTCAAACCACTGAAACTTATTTCTATGGTATCTGTTTCCAGAGACTAAATGCACTGGTACATATTCCTATTTTGTTCCCATTGTAATCTGCATCATGTATTTTATGAGTTATGTATGTTGAAAAATTAAGCATGAAAGGAACTCCTGATACCAGGAGAAAATTTGAGGTTCAAGAAGGGTACTGGGCAGGATTTGGGGGCCTCAACTTTTGTTCCATGTCTGTTCCATCTAATGACCAGACCCTAGCCCTCTTCCTCTGTGAGGTCATCTCGTCTCTCAAGGTGCTGGTTTTCTAATAGGTGGGAAAATGTAGGGATTTTATGAAATAGTGTCTACCTTGTCCTCTTCAGATCCATTCAGTCTTTTCTACTGCTTACGATCTCGAGTTTTAATGCCAGTTTTGGTTATCAAGGAGCATATTAAAAATAGGACAAATGCATGATTATCTCAATAATTTTATTTAAAAGTATTGAAAGAGAACCAATGTGAAATTAGGTCTTTTAAACACACTAATCATTTCCTAAAACTCATAATTTAAACTTACCATAATTTAAACCTCATTACATTCACGTTTCGTGTTATGTTAAAATAGCTAGCACAGTTATTAAGGATTTCCTTTGTTCAAGGCACTGTGATAAACACTTTCTACACACTATATTATTTGTTATACTGGCACTTTGACAAACACTCTGGCACTTGAGGCACTTTGGTAAACACTTCATACATTACCTTATTTAATCCTAAAAAACAATCCTAGGCAGTAAGTCTAATGATTACCTGTGCTTTAGAGTTGAGGAGATGGAAGCATTAAAGAGGCTGGTAACCAGCCAAGGTTGCATGGTTGCTCAGGCTCATTTAGGGTTTGAATCTAGACAGTTGCTCTACATTTTACCATGTAAATGAGTAAATTGTACCTTTTAAAATCATCTAATTAAAAGCCTTCATTATCTTAGTCAAACAGAACTCTGTCTTAAAATGTAAAGGACTATATTTGGATATCTGAATCTAAATTCCTCACCCAAAGATTTGAACAAAGATCTTGCAAGTCCTGACTCTGAAGTGATGATGATACTTGTTCTTTTATTATGGTAGTTTAAAATCTCCTCATTTAAAAAATTCTGCTTTAAATATGATCTGAAAAATTATAATCAGATATTATGATATATAAGATTAAAAAATTGTTATTACTTTATATACTGCACTCGACATGGCCTAGAAGAGAGCGGTTTTGTAGCAACATTAGTCAGATTGACAATTCATGTGACATTTTCCTTCCATGGCAAAATTAGGGATGAGGGTAGGATGTTGAGTTAATTGACTTAGGTCTCCATGTCACTTGTCACTTTTTAAAGCACAGCTTTAGGCCCATATGTTAGAGAAAGTTTTTAATTCTATCCAGTAGAGGGAGATGGTATATTAGCTATTACATTGCAATTTTTAATTCCATTTTTTTTGTCATTTCCTATAGCATTGTAATAGGTGAACCTGGGATAAGAAGTGTTTTGATACTTTCATATGGGAATGATAGGAATTGAGTTCTTCTAGGGAAGTATATGGAACTCTATTTATAGAGTAAAATTAATAAGATATATATACTTATAGATGAAGAAGGGAGAGAGAATCTGAAGTAATTTCAAGTCTGGGTGTAGCTCAGTGGTAGAACAGTTGCCTAATATACACAAGGCATTGGTTTGATCCCCAGCACCACAAATAAATAAATAAATAAATAAATAAATTCATAGAGGAGTTAGAAAGGGATCCCTTTACCACTTAATAACTTAAAAATTGACCCTATTCCTCTTATACTGTCATAAACTACATGGGCAGCTCTGCTCTTTAACTTAAAGAATGTCTTCAGGTCTTAACAAAGACCACAGTGAGAGTCTAAGTGGGACTCTGGCCAGCTATTTCTCATGAATGAATGCTAGCAGCAGAATGGTATATAGTAGATTAAGTGGCCATGTGGTGCTCAGGGATGGCTGGCATTTCTCCCTCACAAGTGGGAAAACAGTCACTATCACTATTTCTTTTTTTTTTTTTTTTTTTTTTTTAAAATGTAGTTTTTTTTTTTTTTTTAAAGAGAGAGAGAGAAAGTATTGAGAGAGAGAGTGAGAATTCTTTAATATTTATTTTTTAGTTTTCGGTGGACACAACGTCTTTGTTTGTATGTGGTGCTGAGGATCGAACCCGGGCTGTACGCATGCCAGGCGAGCGTGCTACCACTTGAGCCACATCCCCAGCCCCTCACTATCACTATTTCTTTATCCTTGAAATCAACTATCAAATGAAAGCCAGGTGTTTGGTTGATAGTACCATGTATCTGTTTTCTCATAAAAATTTAAATATCTTACAAAACTTGTAATTGTTCTTGATGTAGAACAATGTTGAAGTGAAGGTACCAATATTTAGACTTGCAGAAAAAGACATCATCAGCATGTGGGAGTTGGGAAAAAATACTTTGAAAACTTTTTTTTAAACTATTTATTTTTTAGTTTTAGGTGAACATAATATCTTTATTTTATTTTTATGTAGTGCTGAGGATTGAACCCAATGCCTCATGCATGCTAGGTGAGCACTCTACCACTGAGCCACAACCCCAAGCCCTACTATGAAAACTTTTGATGAAGTAAAATATCAGAGGTGGAGTGCTGCTGAAGTAGCTTATAATTAAAAAATTTTTTGAAGAGTTATTTTCATTTTAATTATCTTCTTATTTCTTTTTTTAATAGGCAGATGTTTTTGTATAAGGTTGAGATGAATGATTTAAATGTTTTCTTGAGTGACAGTGGAAATATAAGTCATTTAAGAAGCTCTAAACTTACTCAACCCAATTGCAACTATTAAAGCATTTGGTTAAACTGTATGAAACAAATTCTCTTCAGTCTTCCCTTCTCTTTCATAAGTGTTCTAGTACCCTCTTCAACCCCCAAATGCAGCACGCACGCACACACACACACACACACAAACACAAACCCCACTATTAATGGCTCTCAACATTAGTCTTCAATTGCCCCTGGTGCAGATTATCTGGGCCTATGGGCTAATGTGACTTCTCGAATACCCTAGAAAAATGCTGGGGAGGACGCAGGGCCTGGGTGGCAACTGTGTAGGACACATAAAGGCACACACTGACAAATGCACCATACCTCTCCTGGAACCACAGCTTGAAAATGTCATTATTGTTGGGTTTTTGTTTTTGCTTCTGCATAAAACTGCTATAAACAGCAGTGGTTCTCAAACTGGGATGCACTCACCCCCAGAATTTTCTTGAGGTACTGTGAACATTTTAATGCGTTCTTCCTGTATGCTGTTTCTTTGCCTTCCTGGGCTGACTCTGCTTTAGCTTTGGGTTAACTTCTAACAGCATCCACAAAAGAGCTGGTCACCTTAAACTTACTATAATTAATATTTTCTGAGTCACTGAAAGTGATTATGTCATATAACAGATGGGATTTCACCCAAGCATCCTCATCAAACTTATTTCCCCCAGAATCCTTTTTTTTTCTTTTATCTCAATAATTAGCAATGCTCTTATATCCTTCCATACCAAGAGTGCTTTGTTGTGTCAACAGAAAATTAATTCATTTCTCTCCCTTTGAAGAATTATTACTATTTTCATATTTTTCTTTATGTTTTCCATTCTGTTTCAATATTTCTTATATTTCCTGGTTTTAATCAATAGTTCAGTATGATGTATATGACCGAATATGTAAGTAAAATTAACTACAAATAACTGGAAGGTTTCAAATCAGTATCCAGGCAAAACAAAATAAGACAAGCCCTGCTAATTTTAGGTGTGAACTATCTATGTAAGACTAGTTTTCTTCCTCTCATGTGTGAATTTAGGCTATTACTCATTTTCTATTTAAGCTTTGTATCACATTAATCATACCCTAAACTATACAAGTTACTTTGCTAATGTAAAAAATGCATTAGAATTTTGAAAACTTTAGCAATGCACATTAGTTTTAACAAATTTGATTTATGACAGGTAACAAGAAATGTTTTGGATATATTCATTCTAGAGGATAATTTGTAACAAAGAAGTTGGCATATCAGAGGGAACTCCTGAGAATGCTTAGGCATGGTCTTGTTCAAACCTTTACTACATCCCTTTGGTTGTAAATGGTTTTTGTTTTTTCCATTACTTATGAATTCCTTGTCCTCTTTCTTATTTCATACCTTGTGTAATCATATTTTATTACATTGCATGAAGTGGAATAATTTTCTGACAATTCCTGTTAGTACCACTGTGTCAAACTAAATGAATGAGATTCTCAGTGGATATTTCAAGTTGATTTATGGTGGCCTTTTTTGTTTTGTTTTGTTTTGTTTAAGTAATCATGGAACAAAGTCCAGGGAGCTTCCTCTCATCATTCATAAACATGAAAACTTCTTAACATGCATTGGAAAGAGCATGTAACCAGAACTGTAGAGACCCAGAGTCCAGCTTTTATTCCACTGTCTCCTAACTGTGTGACATTGGTCAAACCATCCTGCCTCTCGGAGACTCAACTTCCTTTTCTGTAAAATGAGAATAACAATGCTTGGCTTGCTCTCTTAAGTTAGGCTCAAATGGAAATTCTTTGTAAACCCCTAAATGTTCTATTATCATACCTTCAAATTAAGAGAAGCGTTTTTCTTGCTTTGCTGTCATCAAGATAAACTTCAACACTAATTTCACGTTCTTGATTTTAAAAATCACAATTTTTAAACCTACATGTTTCTGACCATTTCCTGCAAGCTGTTGATTTTGAATGAGTTTTGTCATCATATTCTGTCATGGGAGCACCATAATGTTACCAAATCTGCAAGCAGATGTGCCCCATTATAAATCCTGGCTCCACCACATATCATATCTTGAGCAAATTTCTTAATCTGGTTAAGCCTCAGTTTTCCTTGGATATGGGGATAATAATACCTGCTTAATAATAGTGTTATGAGAATTAAGTGAGATAGATTTTAAAAGCATCCAGCACTCAACATCAAGGAATGATGGATATTTTTTGATTGTGAGGATAATACATAACAGAGGGCAAATGATTGTTGACACTTGATCCAGGCCACCTCATTAATAGGTCCAATTTGAACTACTGAATAAGAGGAAGTAGACATGGCTAAGGTCTTAATAATTGGTAGCTGTTATTAGTTCTTACAAAATTTCTATAATTAGTTTCCCATGCCAAATATATGTAAATTAACAAATGTGTTTCTTTGTTAGCAAGGATGATATTCAAAGTGAGCAAAAAAAGAAACAGATTTTTTTCTGACTTTAAAAAAAATGAGTATGAAAATGTTCTTCCTGTTTAGGTTTTAAACTTATGATATATAGTGTTTAAAATCTATTTCCTTCATAGGAAAATACACTGGTGGTCATTCTTTAATAAAATTAACCTAGAAAGGAAGGTGTTAATCTTTCAAACTTGCAATAAGTGGAAAGTGACATCATGAACAGAGTATCTCATTCTTATGGTCAAAGGTTATCCTTTTTCCCCCTCTGGAGATTTTCATAATGCTCAAACATTTATAAACTAACCCAATATAATTTTTTCAAATATGTGCAATATTTGCTCATTTGGAAATTTGTGATCCTCTGGCTCTTGTCTTTGTTTTCCTAGCCTCCTCCTTTTAACAGTCATTAGTGTGACGGTGACAGGGTGGGAAAGAAACATAGAAGGTCAAAATTAAAAACAGTCTGACATCTCATATATCAACCTTAAGATATGAGTCATCACAAGGGCTTTGTAAGAAAATGTAAAAGCCCCAAAACTTTTGTGATAAATGCTGTTACTAGTTCTAGCTGTAAACCGGATATTTCACAGGGCACATTTTGTTGGGAGGAGAGATGGGGGAGAGGGTGGCCCCTGTTCTGGGTAGATGATCCTCCTGCAGACACCCTTTCATGGAGTCCGTCTTTTCCAGACTAAACCACAGGATTTCCTGAAGGAGAGGAGCAGAGAGGAAGCACAGGCAGAGGATGACAGTGGTGAAGAAGCACCCTGGAGGGGAAAGCAGGGAAGGCACAGTGGATCCACTGTGAAGTGCAGCTCCTGGAGCAGCCTGCCAGGCTCTCTGTGGGGAAAGACTGGGAGAGGGAGTGAGAGAGGGGGAGAGAGGAGAGAAGAGGTTGGGAAGTTGAGGAGCAGAGTCCCTGGAAGAAGAACTAAAAAGTTTAGGAGTTAAGGAACACAGTGGGACAGGAGACAGACACTGGCAGTGTAATCTTAAAAATAGAATGCATCATGGTAGCACTGCAGAGGAATCCATAAATCTCTAGCAAACACATATTAATAAGCATTGACGAAATAATAAAGGAAACCAATGGAAATAGAGAGGACCAGGAACGGACAGAATAGCAACCCCCAATAAAAAGTGATGGGGTACGGTGGCTCACACCTGTAATCCCAGTGGCTTTGGAAGCTGGAGCAGGAGGATTGAGGATTCAAAACCAGCCTCAGCAATAACGAGGCACTAAGCAACTCAGTGAGACCCTGTCTCTAAATAAAATACAAAAAAGACCTGTGGGTGTGACTCAGTGGTTGAGGGCCCTTGAGTTCCATCCCTGGTAATGCCCCCCACCCCCAATCCCACCACCACCCCCCAAAAAATTAATGAGTATGAAGTGAGAGGAGGTATCTGTGGTCACAGTTCAATTCCCAACTGTGAGAAGGAACTTGGAAGTAGTCTTAATCCTTAACATAAATGTTTAGTAAATTAACACATTACTTTTTCCCATGGTATATACTTAAGTAATAGAATAAGTGTTGCTATTCTGTCCATTCCTGGTCCTCTCTATTTCCATTGGTTTCCTTTATTATTTCGTAGATGCCTATTAAGTTATTTATCTTTGTTCAAGTTGTAGACTAAGAACAAATTAATAAATACATCAAAAAATAGGGAGACAGCAGAGTGTTCATTTTATTGTTCTTGGTTCCTATTTCCTGATACAGTATTTTTCAAATGTAAGATATTTGAATTAATGTTTGTTGAATTAAATTTGAAGTAGACATTCTTGAGCTTTTTCTACCTTTGGAGTCTGTGTGGCTTTTGTCATCTGGGCACTTAGCATTGAGGTTAGCAACTCCATGTGGGAAGCTACACAGTTTGGACCCCCAGCATATGCTGTTTATGCTGATGAACACAGGGCCTTCTTCTCCCCCACCATGACAGTGTCATTCAGCCATCAATTAGACTTGTCCTGGGCCTTTTTTATATGAAGTCTTGTTAGGGTCTGTAAACAAGTCAAGATGGCGCCTGGCATTTTGCCAGAGGGAGTGGTTTGTGAAGTAATGCCAGCAAGCCATTAAGTGTGGAGATTCCTTATTGGTTGACTGATGTATCTAGTTTATGTTAATTAAGATAAGCTGTGTGGAATGTATATATACCACTCCTGTCCTACAATAAACGGCTCCCACTCCTGCTGTATCAATGTACACAAGTTGTTCGTCACCCAATAACCGGGTATTGGTAACCTGCTGGGACAATACAAGATTATAAAGTAGAAACTATAATGCCTCAAATCCACACTGCTAGAGAGGAAGACATACAGACAACATGAAGAAACAAGGGACGAAAGTGCCTAAAACCAACCAAGCTGATACAATAACAGATTCCATTGATAGCATAGTAGATGAAATGTCAGAGAAGGAGTTCAGAATGTACCTAATTAAAGTGATCTGCAAAGCAAAGAATGAATTAAGAGAGCAAACACAGGCAACAATTGACCACTCCAACAAAGAGATAAGAGAGGAAATCCAGGTAGCAAAAGATTACTTCAAGAAAGAGATAGAGACTCTAAAAAAGAACCAAACAAAAATCTGTGAAATGAAGGAAACAATAAACCAAATAAAAATTTCAATAGAAAGCATCAATAACAGACTAGATCACTTGGAAGACAGAACCTCAGGCAATGAAGACAAAATATATAATCTTGAAAATAAAGTTGACCACATAGTGAAGACGATGAGAAACCATGAACAGAAACTCCAAGAATTATGGGACAACATTAAAATACCCAAAATAAGAATTATTGGAATAGAGGAAGGCACAGAGATACAAACCAAAGGAATGCACCATCTCTTCAATGAAATAATATCAGAAAATTTCCCAAACTTGAAGAATGAATTGGAAAATCAAATTCAAGAGGCTTACAGACACAAAATGTATCAAATTACAACAGATCCACAACAAGGCACATTATAATGAAAATGCTAGCATACAGAATAAGGATAGAATTTTAAAAGCCACAAGAGAAAAGGTTCATATTACATATGGGAAAAACCAATTCAGATCTCATCAGATTTCTCAACCCAGATCATCAACACTAGGAGATCCTGCAACAACATACAACAAGCTCTGAAAGAAAATGGATGTCAACCAAGAATCTCATATCCAGCAAAATTAAGCTTCAGATTTAAAAAGATCCAACAGTATGCTGCGTTCCAGAGACTCATAGGAAAAGACATCCACAGACTGAGGGTGAAAAGGTGGAAAAAAACGTATCACTCACATGGGCCACATAAACAAGCAGGGATTTCCATTCTAATATCAGATAAAGTGGATTTCAAAACAAAGTTAGTCAGAGAAGATAAAGGACATTTCATATTGCTTAAGGGAACCACACATCAACAAACATAACAATGATAAATATCTATGCTATAACCAATGGAGCATCTACATATATCAAACAAACCTTTCTCAATTTCAAGAAGCAAATAGATCACAACACAATAATACTGGGTGACTTTAACATACCTCTCTCACAACTGAATAGATCTTCCAAACAAAAACTAAACAAAGAAGCTATAGAACTCAATAATACAATCAAATGATTTAGACTTAACAGACATATATAGAGTATTTCATCCAGCATCAAGCAAATGTACCTTGTTCTCAGCAGCACATGGCTCCTTCTCTAAAATATCATATACTTTGCTGCAAAACAACTCTTAGCAAATACACAAAATAGAGACACTACCCTGTATTCTATCAGATTATAATGAAATGAAACTAGAAATCAATGATAAAATAAAAAAATAGAAGCTACTTCAACACCTGGAGATTAAATAATATGATACTAAATGAGCAATGGACAGCAGAAGACATCAGTGAGGAGATAAAAAATTCTTACAGGTAAATGAGAACACTAATACAATATATCAAAATATCTGGGACACCATGAAGGCAGTGCTAAGAGGAAAGTTCATTGCATTGAGCTAATTCATTAAAAGAACAAAAATCCAACAAATAAATGACCTAACATTACATCTCAAAACCCTAGAAAAAGAAGAACAAATCAACAACAAAAGCAGTAGAATACAGGAAATAATTGAAATCAGAGCTAAAATCAATGAAATTGAAACAAAAGAAACAATTCAAAAAGTTGACAAAACAAAAAGTTGGTTCTATGAAAAAATAAATAAAATTGATAAACCCTTAGCCATGCTAATGAAGAGAAAAATCAAATTACTAAAATTTATGATGAAAAAGGAAATACCATGATGGACATTATTGAAATACAGAAGATCACTAGGAAATATTTTGAAAATTTATCCAATAAAATAGAAAATCTTCATGACACTGACAAATTTCTAGAAACATATGACTTACACGAACTGAATCAGGAGGACATACACAATTTAAACAGATCAATTTCAAGCAAGGAAATAGAAGATGTCATCAAAAGCCTACCAATCAAGAAAAGCCCAGGACCAGATGGATTCTCAGTAGGGTTCTACAAGAACTTCAAAGAAGAACTAATACCAATACTCCCCAAATTATTCCATAAAATTGAAAAGGAGGGAACCCTTCCAAATTCATTCTATGAGGCTAGCTAGCATCACCCTCATACCAAAACCAGACAAAGATACATCATGGAAAGAAAACTTCAGACCAGTATCTCTGATGAACATAGATGCAAAAATTCTCAATAAAATCCTGGCCAACCACATACAAAAGGTATTAAAAAGATAGTGTCCCATGATCAAATGGGATTCATCCCAGGGATGCAAGGTTGGTTCAACATATGGAAATCAATAAACGTAATACATTACATCAATAAACTTAAAGACAAAAATCATATGATTATCTCAATAGATGCTGAAAAAGCATTTGATAAAATACAGAACGCCTTCGTGTTCAAAACACTAGAAAAACTAGGAATAGTAGGATCATACCTCAACATTGTAAAAGGCCGACATCATTCTAAACAGAAAAAAATTGTAAGCATTCCCTCTAAAAACTGGAATAAGACAGGGATGCCCTCTTTCACTCTTCTATTCAACAGAGTCCTTGAAATTCTAGCCAGAGCAATCAGACAGACAGAAGAAATTAAAGGAATACTCATAGGAAAAGAAGAACTCAAATGATCACTATTTGCTGATGACATGATTCTATATTTAGAAGATTCAAAAAATTTCACCAGAAAACTTCTAGAACTAATAAATGACTTCAGCAAGGTAGCAGGATATAAAATCAATACCCATAAATCAAATGCATTTCCATATATAAGTGATGAATTCACTGAAAGAGAAATTAGGAAAACTACCCCATTCAAAATAGTCTCAAAAAATGTAAAATACTTGGGAATTAATCTAACAAAAGAGGTGAAAGACCTCTACAACAAAAACTACAGAAAACTAAAGAAAGAAATTGAAGAAGACCTTAGAAGATGGAAAGGTCTCCCATGATCTTGGATAGGAAGAGTTAATATTGTCAAAATGGCCATACTACCCAAACTATTATACAGATTTAATGAAATTCCTCTTAAAATACCAATGACATTCTTCATAGAACTAGAAAAAACAATCATGAAATTCGCTTGGAAAAATAAGAGACCCAGAATAGCCAAAGCAATCCTTAGCAAGAAAAGTGAAGCAGGAGGCATCACTATACCTGACCTTAAACTATATTACAGATCAATAGTAAGAAAAATAGCATGGTATTGGTACCAAAATAGACAGACAAATGATACAGAATAGAAGACACAGAGACCAACCCACATGAATACAGTTATCTCATACTAGACAAAGGCATCAAAAACATACACTGGAGAAAGGATAGCCTCTTCAACAAATGGTGCTGAAAAAACTGGAAATTCATATGTAGCAAAATGAAATTAAACCCCTATCTCTCACCATGAACAAAACTCAACTAAAAGTAGATCAAGGACCTAGGAATTAGACCAGAGACGCTGCACCTAACAGAAGAAAAAATAGGCCCAAATCTCATCATGTTGGATTAGGCTCTGACTTCCTAAAGTAAAAGAAATAAAATCAAGAATCAATAAATGGGATGGATTCAAACTAAAAAGCTTCTTCTCAGCAAAGGAACAATCATTGGGGTGAAGAGAGAGCCTACAGTATGGGAGCAAATTATGAGATAGAGCACTAATCTCCAGAATACATAAAGAACTCAAAAAACTTAATACCAAAAAAACAAACAACCCAATCAATAAATGATCTAAGGAACTGAACAAACACTTCTCAGAAGAAGATATACAAGCAATCAATAAATGTATGAAAAACATCTTTAGTAATTAGAGAAATGCAAATAAAATCTACTCTAAGATTTCATCTCACCTCAGTCAGAATGGCAGTTATCAAGAATACAAGCAATAATAAATGTTGGAGAACATGTTGTGGAAAAGGTACACTTACCAATGTTTACAGCAGCTGAATTCACAATAGCTAAACTGTGGAACCAACCTAGATGCCCATCAATAGATGAATGGATAAAGAAAATGTGGTATATATACACAGTGGAATATTACTCAGCATTAAAAGAGAATAAAATCATGGCATTTGCAGATAAATGGATGGAGTTGGAGAATATTTTGCTAAGTGAAGTAAGCCAATCCCAACAAAACTAAAGGCTAAATGTTTACTCTGATTAGTAGATGCTGATCTCTGACGGGGTGGGCATGGGAAGAATGGAGGAACTTTGCATTAGGCAAAGGGTAGGGTGGGGAGATAGAAAAGATGGTGGAATGAGACTGACATCATTATCCTAGGTACATGTATGACTACACAAATGGTGTGGGTCAACACCGGAGTACAACCAGAGAATCGAAATGTTGTGCTTCATTTGTGTACAATGAATTGAAATAAATTCTGCTGTCATGTACAACTAAGTAGAACAAATAATAATAATAATAATAATAATAATAATAATAATAATATCTGAGAGGTCCCCAGGACAAGGACTGCATCTTACTCAATCTTCTGCCATGCCTAGCAAAGGGTCTGGTGTGAAAAATAAAGCATTTAAAAATGTCTCATTGCAAGCATCATTGATTTCTTTCTGCTGATGTCTAATCTGGCTGAAGGAGCTGAATAGCCACACCAGAACATGCTATCCCCATGCTCATTCTGGCTTCTTTCACCTTCAGTTCTAGAATGCAGATTTAGTATGAACCTTGTCAACCGATTTTATTTCTTTTTCTCCAATGGCATTATTTGCAAAGTTATGCAGAAAACAAAACAAAAACCCTTGGTTTAAATGCTTGCTGAATAAGTGGAGATAAATAAATAAAAATGAATACATGAATGAATAAAAACCTCAAGAACCTTTAAAGAATTCATTAAAAATGATATTTTCATAACTCAGCTTTAAGCTAGTTTATGAAACAGAAAGACACTTGAGAGCCAATTTTGTTCGGGTCCTACAGTTTGATCTTGTGTGTTTTCCTTCATGTCTTGTCTATTGCAGAGGTTGTATCGGAAAAACCTAGATCATTCAACTTTATTTAAATTTTGAAAATTAATATGATCAATGTATTAGGTTTCTCTAGAAGAATAGAATCATTCCTCCCTTTCTCTATATGCAATCATACATAACTGTAAAAAGGGGATTTATTCAACTACCTTACAAGATCAGAAACTGGATGGTCCCACAATGCCCTTCTGCAGACTGGAGAGCTGGAGGAATCAGTAGATGCTGAGTTCCAGAAATCAGAGTCTTAGAAGAAGAAGGACTAATGATGCAGCCCCAGTGAGAGACTGAAGACCTGGGAACTCCCTGGAGAATTGCTGGTCAGAGACCACTTTGGAAGAGTGAAGGAACTAGAGCTCAGTATCCTCAGATGGATACAGCAGCAATCCAAGCCCCACTGGAGAAGAATGAATGAGTCTGCAGCTGGCTTCCTCCTCCTTCCCTTTTTTCTTCCATCCAGGTCCCTGGCCTATTGGACAGTGCCACCCACATTTAGGGAGGTCTCCCCTCCCCCCCGGCTCAGTTTGCTGTCCTACATGCCAATAATCTCTGGAAATAGCCTCAAAGACATACCCTTAAGAGACATCTTAGGCATCGCTTACTCCCATGAAGTTGACAATCCAGATTAACCATCACAATCTGGGAGAAGAGAGAGATGCTGAGTCTAAAAAATGAAATTAAATCTTTTTATCTTTTAACTAGGAAAAAAATTTTTCAACATCCGCTTTACAACAAAAATCATCACAGATGAGTAGGAAGGTGAAAATAATCACTAGTTTATATATTCTAGTGATTGATTGAAATTATGTTTTGCTAAAGTTTGTGTTTTCTGCACAGCAGAAAACTGTACATTTTTATAATAAATATTTTTACTCGCTACCAAACTATCAATATTGATTTGGAAAATAATTGTTCTTTCAATTTCTTTAAGTTGTAGTATAACTAATATTCATAGAAATGAGATAAAGAGAAATAAATCTCTTGTAGCAATTAGAGAAATCAAAACAACTTAATCACATGAAGTTCTTATTTTATTTGCTTTATTATTTTGCAACTAAAGAAAATAAATGAAAAAAAATTGATAAGATAATCAAAATTAGTCAATTTTCTTTGTAAAACAGTAGTATACAGAATGATTTATAAAACATTGAGAGCTAATTAAAATAAATATTTAAACAAAAATTTAAAATTTTTAATGAAGAAACTATATATGAAATAGTTATAATAAAATTTATAATCTCTTGACAATCTGAGGACAAGGACCTCAACCAATTATCTTTTGATACAAAGGAAAAGGAAATGTTGGCCTTTGATACTTCATATAAATTCATGTAAACCCAGAACTTTTTAAAATGTTGATCTCTTAGAAGTAGAAAATAGAACAGTGATGACCACACACACACTACACACATATTTATACACATACTTTAAAAAGCTAATATCTGTAATCATTTTATTTTTGTACATTCATTTGGGATCAAACTGTTTATAGCCCGTAGTTATTTGTATTAAAGATGGCTTGTGAAATAATGTTCAATGAAGTGGCATTGATTGCCAAACATGGGGGTTCTTCAAAAATTGTAAATGGGGAATATTTTCAGCATTCTTAAATTCTTTTCTGAGTGGCTCTCCTCAAGCTTAGCATGACAATAATCTCTCATCTCTCAAACTTCTCCCCTGCAGTTGATTTTTGAATTAGATACTGAGGTAAGCAATCTGAATACTTAAAATTCTACCTCCCAAAAGGGTATCTCAACCTGGAAGTAATGGATTCCTTTAGCGAGTCCATGAAACTTCACAGTTTTCCACTAGTTTTATGGAACTGATCAATAACTTCATTAACCATTTTAATGAAATTATTTTAAGGATCATGGATCTAAACTATTGCTTGTGTATATTTCATCTTTTAAATTGGCTTTGTTGAGCTGTAATGTACACATAATAATATTATCCCATTTTAAGGGTATAGTTCAGTGAGTTTTGACTAGTGTGTACTCATATAACTACTGCCCAAATAAGATACTGAACATTTACATCACTCCAAATACTCCCCTTCATGCCGCTTTACAGTCAATCTCTTCTCTCTCCTTCAGTTCCTGGTACCAGTGATCTGCTCTCTGATACTATGTTTGCCTTTTAAAAAATGGTTATGTAAATGGAATGCTATCAACTGTAGTCTTTTGTGTTTGTTTTATTTCACTTAGAAATATCGTTGTCTATATTGTTGCCTGTAATCATAGTTTCTTTTTTATTGCTGCATAGTGTTCTGTTGCTTATTTATCTATTAATGGGTTTCTGGATTTTCCCCATGTAGCTTTATGAATAAAGCTGCTGTAAATATTCATATACAAGTCTTTGCATGAACACATTTTTGTTTTCATTAAGTAGAACTGCTAGATAGCAAAGAGTGCATGTTTGACTTTATAAGAAACTGTTAAATAGCTTTTTCTGTGTGTTTGCATGTGTCTATTTTAAGGGGATTTCTTAGATCAAGGGAATCTTTTTAAAGAGAATGTGTGATAGAGAAATTTTGAGGAGGAAAACTTCAGATCACCATTTCTATTTAGCAAATTTTCTCTACTAGATAAAGACCTAAGCAAACACACAAATGTGGACCACAGGAAAAGAAACTTCTCTTCTACCAAGACAGGTGCCAACAGAATTTTGAAGTGTTGCCAACAAGCCTCTAAAAAGAATTAATGAGATTTATTGTATGCAAAATAAACATTTAGGACTAGTCTAGCAATGTAAGGGAACTAGTTATATATAAGATTTGGTTAGGCATACCAGAACATTGGGAAGAAATGTGAATTTTATCATTCAATAATACATCATTCTCTTGTAAAATGTAATCCTTATTTTTGTAGCCAGAAATGCATATGCCTTCATTTAAAGTTTGGCAAAAAATAACTGAAGATATCATAAGAAATTTTAGCAAGCATTTTATCCATCAGGTAAAAGATACTTGGGCTGGAATAATTGCCCACTTCGTTGTTTTTCTAAGACAGTTCTAGTGCCTATTAGATGTTGAAGACTTTTATCATAAAGTGTTTGAAGAGCTTCTGATTTTATTTCCTTATTTGTTTGACCCTAGTCATCTTACTAATTCTTTAACATAAATGAGCTTTGGTTACCTCATGTAACATTTCAAAATGTGATTACAACAGAGGCATATGTACTGGGATTTATTTCTGAATCCTTTAGGTAGTAAAGGGTAGTGGAACTCTTCAATCCATATTTTTTTTCTCTGAATGATGACCTGTCTGCTTACCCCCTGCATTGCCTTTACTAGTCAACAATACTGGAGGGCTAGCAGGCTATAGAAAATAATATCCATGATGTTTTTAGGTCCACTCATAGGGTTTTTCCTTTGGTGGATTTGTCCCTGATTTTATTTGTTAAAATTCCAAGTATCTTTATACTTGGATGACTGGGGCAGATGAGAATTGCCAACAGGAAAATAAAGTGCTTTTGTCCACACCAATCACTGCTAGAGTCCACATGTTATGCTTTGGATCTGGAATATACTCTCCCAAAAGGTCATGTATTAAAATCATAGTCCCCAGTGTGGCAAGGTTCAGAGATAGGCTTTTAAGCAATGATTGGATTGTGAGCACTGTAACCTCATCAGTGAATTAATTCATTTGATGGATTAATAATTGGAATGGATTACTAAGTGGTAACTATAGCTAGGTAGGCATGGTTGGAGAAAGTAGGTGACAGGGGTGTTCCTTTGGGGACTCTTATCTTTTCCCTGGATCTTTTCCTTTCCCTTCCCTTCCCTTCTCCCTTGCCCTTCCCAGCTGCCATAAACTGAGTAATTGTCCTCCACCACGCTCTTCTCCTATAATATTTCTGCCTTGGACCTAGCTGACTACAGACTGAATCTTCTCAAAACATAAACCAAAAGAACTCTTTTCTACTCTAAGTTGTTGTCAGGTATTTTGATCACAGCAATGAAGAGCTAACATAGGTCCTCTTCCTAAAGATATATACAGGCCGGTTTCAGGCCCTTTTCTTTGGTTCTTGACTTAGTACGGGGTCATGGCTTTCTAGGAAGAGAGATTGCATCTGTAAGTCTCTCTCCTTCACCTTCCTCCAGTTAGCACTTATAGTATAGGTGTCATCTAAAGCCTATTACCATAGGTGACTATTGGATATCAGTATCTACTTTAAAATATTCTAGGAAGATGTACACACACACACACACACACACACACACACACACACAGAAAGAGAGAGAGAGAGAGAGAGAGTGAGGGGGGAGAGGGAGAGAGAGAGAAAACACCATTCAAGAGACTAAGACTTGAGGTTCCCTTAGGAATAGAAGTAGTTATAATGTGCTCATAAATAGAGTCATTGCTAAGTTACTATGTTCCTTGATAACATAAGAATGATATCTAAATGGTAGCCATGTGGTTATTAAATATATCATGTGAATATGGCTTTTGGAAAAAAATTATGGAAGATATGTTTCACTAGGAGCAACAGAATGAAAGCTCTTTGATGTTAAGAGATTTCCCTTGTTAGCCACAGAACTAAGATTTTTAAAAAAATTAAAAACAAACAAATAAATAAAGGAGATTACAGAGGAACAGTGATCTATAAACAATGTGGACTTTTAGAACCACATAATGTTTTATTGATTGAATTCCATATAGGGATTTATGGGAACTATGGTTTACACTTCTTTTCAAGTCTTTCACCATTATTGTAGATCTCTTGCTCTTCCCCTGCATACATTGGCTGTTGCACAAATGTCAAAATATTAGATTCTTTTGAGTTTAAAGCCAAGGTCAGATAGTCACTCTCTGATTCCACCTCTCTTCCTGTATCTTTGTGAGAAAGGTTGTAGTCAAAAAGAGGTGCTGTTTATTTGCAGGTAAATGGATGGAGTTGGAGAACATAATGCTAAGTGAAGTTAGCCAATCCCAAAAAAACAAATGCCGAATGTTTTCTTTGATATAAGGAGACTGATTCATAATAGAGTTTGGGCGGGGGATCCAGGGAGGAATAGATGAACCCTAGATAGGACAGAGGGGTGGGAGGGGAAGGAAGGGGGCATGGAGGTAGAAAAAATGGTGGAATGAGATGGACATCATTACCCTAAGTACATGTTTGCAGACACAAGTGGTGTGAACATACTTTGTATATGGACAGAGATATGAAAAATTGTGCTCTACATGTGTAATATGAATTGTAATGCATTCTGTTGTCATACATAAAAAATTAGAATAAATTTTTAAAAAAGATGCTATTCAGTGAAAGGTGTCTATTAATTCTGAGTGAGATGTCTGTCCTTACACTTCTTTTAAAGTCTTTTTTCCTATTGGGTTATCAATGGAAAAAAAAAAACAGGACAGTTTTCAGAATTTAATCGTTTGCTTAGGTAAAAAGATAGGAACATAAGATAAGATGGTGAGGGCTGAGTACTAGTGAATTGTACTCCATATAAAAGGGAGGATTGGCAAATAACATCTGTACTATTTTTACAACAGGCTGGCATACACTGTTGTGCAGGTTTTGTGTTGTAGGGACGCTGCTCCCATTTGTACTTGTTCTGAGCGTCTATCTTTGTAATAGCAATTTTCTAGCAGATGTTGGCACATTGTCTTGTCAAATTCTTCTGAGTTTTGCAAAGATGCTTTTGGGTTGATTAAAGTATTATCTGAATATCAGTAGAGAATCCACATATTTTTCCTGTACCTTGTACAAAATACCATATTCCTGAACATCAGACTTCTCATCTGCAAAATGGCTAATAATACATCTAGATGTAAAAATGGTTGTATGAAATTATATATGGACAGTGCTTATTCTCGCAGCTGTAGAGGCAGGTATTATTATTATTTTAAGTAATGTTACATTCTGATGATTTAGCTTAGTGAACTGACACTCTTTCGTGCTGACTTTATACAAACTTTTTAAAATGAGAGTTTGTTATTTGCATACAACTACTAATTGAAATCTGATGAAAAACTTTATACAAATTTTTTAAAATGAGAGTTTGTTATTTGCATACAACTACTAATTGAAATCTGATGAAAAATATAAGTGGCAGTTTATAAAAGAATTTTTTCCAATATACATTTTTAATTTCCATTGTGAGGTATTGAATTTCAAAATATGGTTATTAAATCCATGCCTGATTTTTAAGTATGTTCTTTATTCAGCTAATTGAAAAAGTTATAATGTTATAGTAGTTAAAATTTACATTTACCTTATTAGAAAGCATGCTTTAAAATAAAAATTATTGTGGTTATTTATTTAGTGTCTTCAGTATGCAGGATATTTATATAGTCTATAGAAATTAGTTTTTTCTCTAAACTCAACAAGTTTCATTACTGGTGTTTACTGTCTATAAAAGATCACTTGATTGAGCAGAAAAACCAATTTCTTCAGTCATTCCAGCCTAACCCAGCCTTGGTGACATTTGCATATCAGTTCAGCCCTAAACCTGGGGACTAGTGAATTGTACTCCTGGACCACACTTGACTTGGACAGTTGGAATGTGAACCCAACTGAAATAGTCAGGTCCTCTGGATAATTTAAACTCAGAGTTCCAGAGACTGAGTTAGCAGTGGACATTATGGCTGTTAAGTTAAAGAGAATTTGCAGACAGAAAACTAAGCTCACTTGAAAGTTGTTCTTAAATAAAATAACCACATTGCAGAAGATGTTCTTCAAAAGCAAAGAAGTTGCTGGTGGTGGGAACAAAATTGCCTTAAGCATTTTTCATTCTTTTGCCAGGGCCTAAATATACTTCCTCTGTTCAGCAATTCTGAGATCCCCTTGTATTTCTTCTGAATTCCTGCTTTATTTGAGATGATTTGAGTAAATTTGTATTACTTTCAATTGAAGGATCCTAAGATGCTTGTCTTGAACCAAGGAAGATTTAAAATCTATCTTTAAATCTTTATTAAAAATAAAAACAACCCCCCCAAATAAACAAAAAGAAAGAAAGAAAGAAAGAAAGAGAGAAAGAAACCAATTGAGGTTTTTTTTTTTTTTTTTTTTTTTGTGAGCAATGATCCTTCTAGTGAAACAGATACACACTACACACCCCTTTCTAGATTCCTTCCAGAAGATGAGACACAGTTAAAACCTTTCCAGGGGCTTCTGTTTCTTCCCATCATGAAATTTGAAGGAACAATTTTTAATCATTTTAAATGCTTAATTGTGATTTTTTTTTTGGATAAGGGACTACAGAATAGGATGATGATACATACATTTGTTTGAAATCACTGTGAACAGAAGCACCTAGAGTAGGTCTTGTGTGGTGACAGGTATAGCGTATGTGCTAAAGGTTCATAATTTTGCTGAGTAGGAAAACTAATGCAATGTATTTTTTTTTTAATCCTGTGAGAACTGAAAATTTAGAAATAAAAATTCTCTTCTGACTTCCATTATACTTTGTGGGATTCATCATAGTTTTTCCTCCCTCCTTCGTTTTTAATTAATGAAGCAGTGGATCAGAGTCAGTAGCCCAAGAACCTAGAAAATTTCATCTCCACATGGAACTACATTGCTATACTTGTGGGAAATTTTCTAAGCTTAAAATCTTGATTATGGAAATAATAAAATGAGGACTCTTAAAACATTAGACAATGGAAGAAGACTACAGCCTGGAAATAAAGCAGATATTTGGCACTTCTTGGAATTCAAACTGAGAACCACTGACTGCATGATAAATAGTGTAAGATGGTGCTTTATTATTTGCTGTCTTTGATCAGAACCATATAGTCTGTATACTGGGTGCTCATTTGATTACCTGTGCCTATTGATACTCATTTGTCCCTGTGAAAAGGAATTATGAATTGCTATGTAGTGATCATTCAGCCTAACCCAAATTCAGCTAATATGGGATAAAAAAGAGCAGCTGTTTGACATTGGCCTCCAAATTTACTGAGGCAGGAAGCAGGACTTGGATTATCCAAATGTAACAGCCAAGTAGTCTGTTCCTGTTATTTGGGTTATAGTATGCTCTGCCTTTATCCCACAAAGTAGCCTCATTTTGTTGGGGTCCTTTGCCAGTGGCTTTCTAACCAGCCTGGAAATGAGAGTTTGTTTATTTTTTTGTGTGGTAGTGGAGACTGAACCTAGTGGCGCTGTACCACTAAGATACATCCTTAGACCTTTTGTTTTCTTTTGCTTTTTATTTCAAGACAGGCTCTCACCAAGTTGCCAAGGCTGGCCTCCAACTTCGCCATCCTCCTGCCTCAGCCTCCAGAGTCACTGGTTTACAGGTGTGTATAAAGCACCCAGCTGGGATTTTATTTTTAATGACACTTTCAGAACACCAAATTTTTATGAATTATGTTTTTATAACTTGTCTACATGAGAAGAGAGAAAGCAGAAGTAAATTTGGGGAACAAAGCAAAATTTTCCCATGTGAAGATCATTGAAAGATGAATAAGTGTATAGAATACTTTGGGGAGAAGAAAAATAATTGACTTAACATTGTTATAAAGTAAGACGCTGTTTAAGACAGAAATAAGCATGAGACCACTAAATGGAGAGGGATTTTTGTGTACTTCATTAAAAGAGTAATGAGAATATAATGTGCTATTTGGAGACAAAACTTAATGCTTTTAAAGCCATGACCACATAGCATCTGGATTCCCTAAAAGCATTTTAATAACCAAGCCTTGTTCATTTATATTGCAAATTATTATTAATTTAGCTTATTTAGCTTGGGGGTAAAACTTTGGAATGATAGAGGAATTATAATGAAAGGAAATATATGTCTTCCAAATGCAGAGTAAACCACACTCCTGTTACAGGGTTCCTAACAGTGGAGGCTAGGAAAAGATCAACCCCAGTGAGCTTAATAATTCTATATACATGATGCTTTTTAAAGTGCTTGATCGCAATTTGTCCTTTAAATCATTTAACTTCTGCAGTCTTATTTAAAACTGCAGTTGTGTAGTAATACATTGTATGGAGTACAGAGTCAAGCATAAATTCACAGCACATAAAGTTGCAATTAGTGAAGGTAAATTATTGAGTCATTACTTCGGTTCAGTAAGTCCAACCAACAGGCAGAAAAATCAACAATTGTGAAGGTAAAAGAAAAAAGATAACTTATTATTTGTTCAAGTTCATTGAGTAGGTAGGTGGTTCAAGTTATTCTTTTTATCTCTCTCTCTGGTCCCCCAATAGTGCTCTTTGAATCGATCTTCATGATAAACCTAGGTGAGCCTCACCCTACATTTGAGCAATCTTTTTGCTCTCCATCAGTCATAGGACACTGATTCTAATTTCCTACTAGATGTATAAAAAGTCAGTTTTATTTGTTTTTATAGATCCACAGGTATATTTAAATACAACAGAGATATGTTCCTACTGATAATCACTTCACTGTACATAGAATTACAGTAATTAAAGATGCAAATTTACACAATGGAGAAGGGGACAAGAGTATACTCTGATTTTTTTTTTAATGAAAAAAGCAAATGAAAAAGAACTAAGGAAAGAAAAAAGAGAGCAAGCAAGCAAATAAGCAAGCTCAAAGTCATGCCAAAGAGTGAAAACAAATTTATCTTGAGGGTTAAAAATTAACAGGTATCATAAACCCGATGACAATTTTCTTTGATAATGTATCAAGTCAAGCCCAATAAAAGTAGTTGGCCAAGTCATGCTCCTGCTTTTTTACCCCCACCTTTTATGTCATGGCTTTCTTTCATTGTGATGGTGTTACCTGTAGTTGAAAAAATTTATGGCTAAATAAACTAATTAATGTTAACCACCATTTTGTCATGTCAAGGCTAAGGATTGTAAATAAACATCAAAAGGAGCAATTGTTCTTCAGATGACGTCTGTTTATAATAAGAAGCAAGAATTATGCAATGCATTTCAAATAGAAGATGGTTTTATTACCACAATTTTGTGTTACCTTAGTTACTTATAGAAGCAGTGCAAAGTTAGAAAACTGGGGAGAAGTAGTCCACGTTGGGTCTTAGAGGATGATGCATTCTGAGCTTCCATTCCAAATAAAAGAAAATGTAATTGTCAATCTATTCCCAAAGATATTGATCCACATTTGACTGTAGTCAACAAAGCCAACACTGGTAGGCCTAACCAGGGTTTAGAATAAAACAAAAAACTTCACATACACTTGTAATCAGGGAATTTGAGAGAAAATTCCTACAGTCACTTCTAACTTGAATATATTCTATAACAATGCTAAAAATTTTTAATGGCATATTTGTTTATTTTTTATTGTTAGTTTTACAGATTATTGACTTATATAATAGCTACATTTCAGTTTGAATACATTTTATTGAACATAAAACTTCCAAAAACTTTTCTTAAGAAAAAAATATAACTGTCCTTTCGCTTTTTTTTTTTTTTTTTTTTTGGTACTGGAGATTGAACCCAGGGATACTTAACCACTGAGCCACATCCCCAGTGCTTTTTTTTTTTTTTTTTTTTTTTTTTTTTTTAAGACAGAGTCTCACAAAATTGCCGAGGCTGGCTTTGAACTTGTGATCTTTCTGCCTCAGTAAATGTGGTCATCTTAACCTAATTACCTCCTTAAATATCCTATTTCCAAATAAAATCACATTTTGGTATAATGGGGTTTAACACTTCAGCAAATCTATTTTGGGGACACAATTCAGCCCACATCATGTAACTCATACACATTTACTCTTACATTGCTAGGATTACAGGCATGTACCATCATGCCCAGCAGAAATAGACATTTTTAACATCACATGGGCACTGTAACTCTAAAACTAAATGTCAATTCAAGTTTGCTATAGAAAAAGAGAATTTTTGGAAACTATTTTTTAAAATATTTTTTAGTTGTAGTTGGACACAATACCTTTATTTCATTTATTTATTTTTATGTGGTGCTGAGGATTGAACCCAAGCTCTCGCGTGTACAAGACGAGTGCTTTACCACTGAGCCACAACCCCAGCCCTGGAAACTAATTAAAAAAAATAAAAACCATAAGAACCAGCAGAAGCCAGCCACCATATTTAGAGCTATTTATTCTTTCCTTAGTAACTATGACATTATTTATATTTTCCCCCTTAATGTAGCCATAGCTCATAAATTTATATGGTTCCATTTTAGTGTATATTTTCTTAGTCATTTAAAAACTTTTTTTTCTAATAGAATTATAGTGACACCTTATTAGCCATTAATGGAATATTTTCCTAGCAGTTGACAAAGCAGTAAATTGGAAGCAGTTTGACAATTTAAAGTGTCATTCTTTCTAAATTATAGTATATGCCTCCCTGCTAAAAGGATAAACTGAAGAAATGCAACTTTTATGAGGACAGACATGATTTTAAATATGCAATGATTTATTTTTGTTGCTATTTAGCTTTTAGAGTTTTGTTTACTTTTTTAGTTTAATATTATAAAAAACAAATATGTGGCTGTTCCATTGAGGGTGGGGTTTACTACTCCATGTCCAACTTGGGGATCTGCACATAGTGAGTGAGTGGTAAATGTGTATGTGTTACATGTTGTGGGCAGAATTGTGTCCCCAAAATTGATTTCCTGAAGTGTTAACCCCAGTGTACCCAAATGTGATTATATTTAGAAACAGAATCTTTAAGGAAGTAATTGGGTTAAAATGAAGTCATTGAGGTGGGTTCCAATACGACTGGTATCCTTATAAGAAAAGGCAGTTTGGACATGGACACGTTCAGAGAGAAGGTGAGGCAGAGAAGCAGGGAGGTAACTAAGGAGAGAGGCCTTGGAAGAAACTACCCTGCTGCTCTTGGCCTCCAAGACTAGGAGCAAATCAATTTCTATTGTTTAAATCACCCTGTCTGCAATGTCAGCCCTGGAAAATACAAATAAATTATAAGACATAATAAATAATAATATAGGGTTCTATGGGTGAACAACATTTGCCAATAGAAGACTATGTTTTATTGTTCTCTTGTCTGATTTTTGGTCTTCTGTTTTCTTCATAAGTCTCAAAGTATTAACTCTGAACCGTTACTGAAAATTGATTGCATATTAGAATATTCACTTGATGCAAATAACCGAAACCATTGCAGTTAATTTAATTTCTGCATTTCAAGCTGTCTTTGAGCTTTCTCTTATGAAAAGGTCATATGACTGAGGGTTGGAACCCGGGTTCTTTGTGAGTCTCTGTCCTGTACTAACTTCACCACTAGTCAGGTTTCATCCCACACCCATCAAAGGAGAGTGATGATACTTTATCAGGTAGCTGGGAGATTGAAATGAAATGCTGTCTGTGGAAAAATTACTTTGTAAACTTAACAGTGTTAAGTAAACACTCGTCATCATAACCGGAAGTCTGATTTCCTGAGAAGTAATTGTTGGCAAGTAGGGATTTGTTGTATCATTGAATTGATCATTAACCAATAATAAATTATTTAAAATGCTGATAGCCATGGCTCCAAGTTGAATCAGAACCTTAATGTATGGTGATCATTTTTTAAAAGACAGAATTTGACCAGTTGAAGTTCTAAATTTAGTTCTGAAAAAAAAAAAAAAACTGCCTGTAGTTCCTTTGGAATTTAATTTTTTTAAGATGAAAGACAAAGATTGTTTAAAACTTTTTTCTTCAGTAATTTCGTGTGATATTCCACGATGGTTCATATGATTAAAAATCTGTAAGTTCAAGTAGAATATTTATTGTTAACAGTGGTTAGTTTAGATTTTATTTAATTGCTTGACATGTAAATATTAGATATGACTCCAATGTGAGTCTATTGCATAGTGTTTCTATTTTCCCTCTTATCAGTTATACTTTATTTTATTAGGCAATTTGAAAATATTTTAAAAAATGAACTCCAAATTATATGGTCAGTGGTCCCCAGCTGTAAATGCAATTATTCTTAAATGTGCTGGTATGTATGACACTAACAACTGTTAGTTACCTGGTGGCAGCAGGCAAATGGTAGTTAGTACATCTAGTTTATTTGCCAAATTTGTCTTAGACACATCACCAGTGATTCTATTTGTAACATCCAATATGGTGCTTTGAAAAGGGGTATGTGTTCACTTTTAACTCTGTTTTTCTTCAACTAACTTTTCAACTCATTACAGTGCCTACTTTTCTGTTTTAGTTTCATGTACCTGTAACTAATTTTAGATCTTCCTGTATTTCAGTACGTTTTAAACCCCCTCAATGAACATAGACTTGATTGGATGAGACAATAGTCCTTTTAAAAGGCCCAAACTTTTAAAATTTGTACAGAAACAGATGATCTCTTTGCTTGTTAGTTAATGTTGAAGGGACAAATTCACAAGGTTTCAAGTTGGATTTACTTTGGTGATAATCAGATTTGAGGTTTCTGATTCCTGTTTTAGAATCTGAAATATGAGGAATAGTGAGTGTCTTTTGTTTTCTTTTAAATATTTCCTATCTTTTTTAATAATATACATAAAATGTACCTTATAACCATACCCTTCTATTTTAAGTACTGTTTATTTTTTCTCAAATTTCCTGTACTATTAGGAACTACCTTTATCTTAATAGACACAATCTAAATGTTAAAAACCAGGGGATTCTTCTGTAAAGATCAGTTTTCCCTTCTCTGTGCTCTGATGAGATGAGAACTTCAGAGTTGTACAGAGGACCTGAGCTAGGACTTAGGCTACAATCACTTCCTTCCAAACGCAGCCAATAAATAAGTTGCTTCGTGCTCTAAACAGATGTTTCCCTTTTAGGTTATTGCTCCTCTTGAAGACCATTTTTCCTTCCCAAGAGGAAATATAAACATGGTCATAAATCATAAAACTGCTTCTGAGCATTCAGGGACCCATCCACAAGTGGCAAGAGGTGTGGCAGGGAGCTAAGGGGAGAAACATTTCATGCAATGCACCCCTCTTGTTCTCATTCCCCTTCTCTTTCTTGTTGCCACTTCATATTTCAGAGTCCACACCATATGCTATGAGAGTGCTTATTTTTATTTTTACCTTTAAAATGCTTATTGGCTGGTTATGTGGAAGGTTCCAGTACAATGAAGCTTAAGATCAGGGCAAGAGGCCTCTGCAGACTGCAGAACATACTCTGATGGGTCACTCCTAAATTGTGCTGGAAAAGAGATTTCAGATTCTCTTTCTTGCAACTTTAGTAAGAATTTTCATGCCCAAGAAAGATGTGCTCATGAAGAGACCAATATTCTCCCAAAAAGCAGAATACAAAAAGACCGCTATTTTTTTCGGAGTGAAATACCAAAAAAAAAAAAAAAGTCTCATTTTCCCTGCTTTGGAATTATGCTTTCTATGAAAGATTAGGCTATTTCTTCTTCTTCTTTTTTTTTTTCTAGACTTTACTTTCTCAGGTGGCTTATGTTAAACCATGACGCAAAGATCACTGACTCCAATTTTAAATCAAATTAAAGCAAGGTGTAATTCCAACTGGCTGGGACTGTCTCTCCCAAAATCCTTGGTATTTCTTCTTTCTATAGAAATGACTTTATGTAAATATGAGTTCCTATTTGTGAATGGTGGTATTATTTTTATGGCATGTGCAAATATGGTTTACAGGCACATTTTTTTTTCCATTCCAGGGTAATGTTGCCATATATATACCTCAAAGATTGATGTCTATGTCCCTATTGATTGACTGGACTGAAAACTTTGTCTACCAGTGTGAATGGGGAGAAGAAAGGGGAAATGTGGGAAATGGGAAGGCATTTCACAATTATCCAACTGTGATTGAGTACACACTATTAACAATAACAACAACTCATTTATAACACATTTAGAAAACTTCTCCAGACTGAAAATCAGAGGATATAATTATAAGAAAAGAAGTTTGATAATTTATATGGTAAAAATGCAATATTTTTTCCTGGTCATCAAAGTCCTTTATTTACTCTTGTTTTGTGGTCAGTTGAAGAAAAATTTCTAAAATTTTCATGCAATTTATATTGACTTTTCTGAATGCCACCTACATATAAGACTCTAGGTTTATTTTCAGGTCCATCTGGTTACTAAAAATCAGTTCACATTTTTAGTGAACAAAAATGAATAAAATTCAGGAATTCAATACTTAGGAATTCTATTATTTTTTTCTCTTTCATTAAAAAAAAGTATGGATCTATATAGATAGAGCAGGTGAGTAGACAAAATTTAAATCTGATTTGGCAGAAGAATGAGAATTCTTCTGAACCCAAATTTTTCTGCTCAAATAAAAGGTAACAGTATGATTAAATGCATGGAATTTTGTATATATTAGACTTGATTTATTCTTTTTCTAAAATGCTACCACCTCATTTTTAATCTATGAATGGATGCATGCTAGACAGACAATTAATTCAAATTTGAAGTCATAGACTAGAAATCAGTCAGTGAAAAAGAGAGATGTGTTTATGGAAATAGGTGGTTAGGAACTCTTTCCATTAATCAATTAGACCATCAATCAATTATTTAGTCAGTTAATACATACATTAAGCAAATGTTTATGTTGCCTGCTGTGGTGTCATGTATGATGCTAGACATATAGGTAAGCAGTTGTTATTGTTGCCTTTGACTAGTATGTACAAGGTCCCACTAAGCCATTTACTAATATCTTTTCCTCCAAGCCTTATAAGGATGTGATGAAGGATTATTGTACATTTCACAAACGAGGAGCCTGAGATTTGCTCAAGTTAATCCAGATGATAGGCAGCTAAGCCAGTATTATACTTCAACATATGTGATGCAAAAGTGAAAAATTCTAAACCAAAGGGGCTTTCAAAATCATCATAGCTTCAAAACCTCACTTTTCTTTTCCATCTCCTTTGTCTCATTTTCTGAAGTAAGCCTGTTACAAGGCATCTTTACAGAGTATAATGTAATAGCTAACACTGTAGGTCCTGAGCTTGGCTGACTGGGTCATGGTAGTCCTATGGGTAAGTTTTTGAACTCTTTGTGCCTTTCTTTCCTGTTCTGTTAAGTGGGGGCATTAATACTGTCTACACCTGTCAAATGGGAATAATAATTAAGGAGTAAATAAGCAAATATGACAATAGTTAAACACACATGCTTTGGAGTTAGATTGCTGGGGTTTTGATTCCAAGCTCCATCACCAATTAGCTGAATGTTCCCAAAAGTCATGTTAGACTCTGAATAATGTATCTGTATATTGCAGAAGTATAATGCTACATCTGTTAGTTATTATGCACATGCACATACACACACACACACACACACACACTGCTATGGTTTGGATATTGTTTGAGTGTTCCCCCAAGTCTTCATGTATTGAAATTTAATCCCCAATGCAAGGTATTAAAAGAGAGGAAGCTTAATCTGGCTATGGTGTTTAGAGGTAGGGCCCAAAGGAAATGACTAGGATAAGAGAAGGTCATTAGAATGAACACCCCATGATTGAATCCTGGTAATGTTATAAGAGAGAGAGAGACTGATTACACACGAATACATACATATACCCTGTCTGTCATCCTGTGTTACCTCAGGACTCTGCCAGCAAGGAGACCATCATCAGATGTGGCTTCTCAGACTTGCACTTCTAGAATTGTGAGCCAAATACATCTCTTTCTTATAACTTACCCAGTTTGTAGTATTGTATTATTAGCAATAAAAAAATGAACTGGTGCACACAGAGACTGTTCCAACTTGCAATGACTTAATGATATTTTTACTTTATGATGATGTGAAAGCTCTGTGCATTCAGTAGCAACGATACTTCAAATTTTCAATTTTTATCTTTTCCTAGGCTAGCAAATACATGGTACGACACCTGGTTCCCAGTTAGCCATTTGAGCATGAGAGCAAACAACCAACACTCCACAGCATATTGTGCTGCTGAACTATGCTGATCTGCAGATTAGGTGTATTAAATGCATTTTCACTTAACTGTATTTTCAGCTTCCAATAGAGTTATTAGGATATAAGCACATCATGGCAGGTAGACTGAGTACCGTGCTTGATTCCTACAGAAGTAATGCTGGAATTAGGTCTCTGATTTTAGCTCTACCCTTTGTATTACTCCATGATGCTCTAGAAATTGTTATACTCGAAATGTTGACTTAAAAAGTTAAAGACTCAGAAACGGCTGTGTTGTATGGAAGTGACAGCTGGTAAAATGTGGATTTCTGCCAACTTGATATTGTGTCATATTCACAATGCGTGGTCGGTGAGACCAGTATTTCTAGGTTCTCACTGTTTGGCACACAGAGTAGGTAAACTCTTGCAGTGATGTAGAGAGAAGCAAACACCACAGAGCTGGCCCTATTCCCACTGACAGTTTAATTATGCTTATCTGCGTGGAGAGACAACACCCACCTCCCAGAAGCTGTGGCTGGCTTTAAAAATTAGTCCTTTTATTCCCCAGTGAATTTCTAATACTATTATAAGCATCATCAATAGAGTTTATTGATTTTTTTTGGTTTAAATTTCCATTAAATTTTAATAATATATAAGATCGTGGTTTAACATACCAAGTTGTTTCCAAAATTCTGTTTGTGGATATTTTAGCATCTAAGTTTAATATTAAATTCTTGGTAGATTTCATAGTTTCACATACAAGAAAAGAATGGAAACAAACAGTTGCTAATATTGGCTAGTGAATGCATTTGGGAAATTGCTAGAAAAGGCTGGGAGAAAGGAGACTTTCGTCATGTTATATAAAAACAAAACACCATGTTCCTCCTGAGATGGAAACCCCTGCTGGTTTTCATCACATACACCTGATTTTGGCAAAAGTGTAATACACATCGAGTCAGGCCAGAGTCAAGTTCTCTTCTTCTTTTATATTTCTACAGTTCCTATTAGAAGGGCAAAAAAAAAAAAACAGGAAATAAAAGTAGTCTGAGTCCTAAACAGTCTGAAAGGAAATGGCAAAGCTACACAATTCCATATTTCATAGTTTAGACAAAAGAAAATATTTGGTTTTTTAAATAATATCTTCTTAAGGATATTTACACAGTTGACTTAACATTATATCAGTTTATGCCCTTTGTATGTTTTAGATAACATTGTTGAATTTCCTTTGACTTAACATGAGGCAAACTTGCCAATGTGGAGAGCTAGGCAGGCAGGCGCTTCTCCCTCCATCCAAGAAAAACCATTTATTATTCATTTGTTGTTACTAGTTTACAAAACATTTATCAGCACTGTGCTTTGTGACTTCACCTCTCAGTTAGTTTTGAGGAGAACCGTATTTCTCAGAGTCTCCTCTATTCTTCTCATTATACTAACTGCGTATATTTTGATACTGAACACAGTACATCTCTGAATTTTGAAAACAAAGGAGGTTTATACATAGTCGTGTTCTTGGGCAGCCCACTCGGAAAAAAAAAAGTAGAGCCCCAGACAATTTTTGTGATCTGAATCTTAGTCTGCTCCATTTGCTTTTGAAATGGGTAAATAACTACCTTTTCAATAATCAGATATAATTCTGGTCAGATAGCCTATTGCAGGGAAGCAATGGATGACCTTCCCACCTGTGGGCTGGTGCCAGCAGGTGTCTGTTCTATGAGCCTGGCAGTCAGTCATGCTTCAATCCTGCTTCTTTGGTAACCAACAGTCTCAGCGATGAGTGAAAATTGTTTTTATGAGTCAAGACATGTTGGGGAAAACAAATAAATATCCACACAATATCAGGTATCCTATTGTTTTTAAGTCACAAATCTAAAATAACATTTTAGACTTTAGTTTTATTTTTATAGCAAAGAAAAATATATTAATAAAACTAATATATTTTGATATTAGTTATGTCAAAATAAGAAAAATACTCTCAAGTTCTGATAGCAAAATGAAATACAAATTGTAGAATGTCTATGGTGCATGCAATAAGTTTGAAAAATCTATGTGTATTACAACTCAATTCATAAATAATTATGTATTATGATACATTATACCAGTCCTGTGGGAAGATCGATCTTGGGTCACAGGGTGTTGAAGTACAAGGGCTATGTCTGCTCACAAAGTAGCCTGGCAGAAGCACTCCTACAGTACTCATTGAGGGCACTGAGCTTGTTGGGCATCCATGACAGTAGGGAATGGACAGAAGATGCATTTTCAGATGTCTTCAATCAAGTGAAACATTTGGTAGGGAAGTAATTTTAGTGGGATGTGATTTCTGGGCCACAGCAAATGTCAAACTTTGGCAACAAAGGATTTCTCTGTGAAAATGCTTCCTGGCCAATTTATGTAATGCATTAGATGTGTAGAATTATATCATCTAGAAAATAATATGACATGAACAGACGTTGAAACTTTTATCACAAAATGTCTTCCTATTTATACCTTTTAATTTCATGACTGTTTAGTGTATAGAACAGAGGGCATGAAGTAACTGGAGGAAAACTAACCAAACCAAAAAAACAAAACAAAACAAAACAAACAAACAAACAAAAAAACGCTGAACCACCGCTGGCAATGGGTAA
The DNA here is from genome assembly GCF_021218885.2 of Marmota monax. Lineage (NCBI taxonomy): Eukaryota > Metazoa > Chordata > Mammalia > Rodentia > Sciuridae > Marmota > Marmota monax. The sequence continues at coordinate 8,145,131 of NW_026695227.1, forward strand.
TGGGTAGGACAATAAAGTACTACATAGGCTCTGAGTTGTTCTACTGGAGGTCTCCTTGTCTGCCTGCTGCCGCCCTCACACTGAAAGGACTAGAGTACAGCATTTTTAGAATAGGGGTGACAGCAAAGTAAATGCATGCAAAATCCAAAGGAAGTAGTATATTGATGGTGGGGAATAAAGGGCATCTACATTGTGCAGCAGGGCTGTATCATTGAGCAGACCAAAGGAAACCCACTTCAGGATAATAAGTAATGGTATTAAAAAAAAAAAGCACATTTACAGAATGTTTGCGAGATCAGCAAGCCTTTTGCAATTGATATATAGTAATTTGTATATAAAGTTAACTTTAAGCACATAACAACAGATTGGGAGTTCCCCTCGTGATAATAAGGATCTTGAAAGAGAGACTATTATTGCAGTAGAGATGAACAGGGGACAAGAATTGCATGGGGCACACAGAGTAGGGAAGCTAGTCTTGGATGCTGGCCTCTTGGCCTCCAAAGTTTACTCAAGCAGGAAACATTTCCTTGATCCCTTTGGATAAAAAGTTCCTATTACAAAAACAATAGGAGATGTATGTCAATCTCCGTTGGGGATTGTAGTATGTATTTGTACTGAAGTTAATGAATTCTAGACTCTCACCTGTTCTACTAACCCTTTCTTTCTTTCTTTTTACATTTATTTATTTATTTAATATATGACAGTGCAATGCATTACAATTCTTATTACACATAAAGAGCACAATTTTTCATATCTCTGATTGTATACAAAGTATATTCACACCAATTCGTGTCTTCATACATGTACTTTGGATAATAATTATCATCACATTTCACCATCATTTATAACCCCATGCCCACTCACTTCCCCTCCAACTTCTCTCCCCTATCTAGAGTTCATCATAGTGGGATAGCTCCCGCTCCCTATCCCACTATGAATCAGCCTCCTTATAGCAAAGAAAACATTTGGCATTTGTTGTTTTGTGATTGGCTAACTTCACTTATCATTATCTTCTCTAACTCCATTTACTTGAAAATACCATGATTTTATTCTCTCTCATTGCTGAGTAATATTCCATTGTGCCACATTATTTTTGTCCATTCCCCTATTGAAGGGCATCTACGTTGGTTCCACAGTTTAGCTATTGTGAATTTACCTGCTATAAACATTGATGTGGCTGTGTCCTTATAGTATGCTGTTTTTAAGTCCTTTCTGTATAGACCAAGGAGAGCGATAGTTGGGTCAAATAGTGATTTCATTCCCAGTTTCCCAAGAAATCTCCATTCTGCTTTCCATATTGGCTGCACCAAATTGCAGTCCCACCAGCAGTGTATGAGTGTACCCTTTCTCCCCACATCCTTGCCAACACTTATTGTTGTTTGTCTTCATAATAGCTGCCATTCTGACTGGAGTGAGATGAAATCTTAGAGTGGTTTTAATTTTCATTTCTCTAATTGCTAGTGATGATGAACATTTTTTCATATATTTGTTGATTGATTGTATATTATTTTCTGAAAAGTGTCTGTTCAGGTCCTTGGCCCATTTATTGATAGGGTTATTTGTTTTCTTGGTGCTTAGCTTTTTGAGTTCTTAATATGCCCTAAAGATTAGTGATCTGATGTGTTTCTTTATAAAGCCCAGAAGTACAGAATTCTAAAGAAATTGATATTTGAACTAGGCTGCCTCTACATCTAATATGGTAGGAGTTTTGAGACCCAGAGTAGGAAAAGCTGACTATGTGGAACTGAAATAGAATTTGTTCAAACAAAGTATGTTTCTGACCATCTGTGTTATTATGGTGCATTTATTTTGTCACCTTGAGGGCTTATATTGTTAATTCTTGATTACCATGATATTATTGTAATAACTAGATCCATTTGTGAACTTATATTAACTTAGATTTTTATTGTAAATATGAAGTTGTGGTTACCCCCACCATTCTTCCTGAGTTTCCATAGCTACTATTAGTCAATTGTTTCAGTTGTATCCCCAATTTTCCCCAATTTATTTGGAGAGTATAGGGAAGAAAATCATTTAAAGTCTAAGTAGTACAAACTTGCTGTTGACACCGCTGGATGTTTCCAGGTGTTGTTGACTATATAAAATTAAGAAATGTGAGGTGGTAGAGTTCTAAGAAAAAAAAAACTGATCTGATTTCCCACCAAATGAAGGGATCCACAGAACATGATACTCTGACTTCAGTTGGGCAGTCCCTTTGCCCTGGGAGATGACTGTATGAGGGTAGGTTCTTCTTATGTTCACCTAAAGTACTCCCCTGACTTTCTCACAGTGGTCATTTTTTAGTGTCTTGGAAGCTCAGAATAAGCTTTTCATAAGATAGGCCTTTATGCTGGGTGTAGTGATGCAACCTATAATCCTAGTGCTGTGGCAGGAAGATAAGTTCAAGTTTAGGGCTAACTCAGGCAACTCAGCAAGACCCTGTCTCTTAAAAAAATAGCCTCCAACTATTTGTCATAATTCATGTTATTATTATTTTCGTCTTAAGCCTAAAGATCCATGGTCTCTACACATTCATCTGTCCATTTGGCTGTTTTTTTTTGTTTTGTTTTGTTCTGAGACAAGGTCTCACTATATTGTCCAGGATGGACTCAAACTTGCAAAACTCCTGCCTCAGCCTTCTGAGTATCCATCTGGGCTTTTGAGAATATAGTTTGTCCATGTCTTTATTCAAGAAGTATAGCAATAATCTGGCCTTTAGAAATTATAGCCAAATGATTTATTCCACCAATGCCTCCATTCAGATATTGAATGAATCCATGCACTGTCAACTGGAGAGTATGTATTAGTGTTCTTGACAGGCTATCACATGTTGAGGTCAACTGAACTTTCTGGTCTTAACTCAGAATAAATATTTTCAACTCCTGAATTACTATATCCTGAAATACCTAACTAAAAAATCAAAAACATGGTTTTTATATATGTTCATGGTAAATTGCATCTCTTGGTTCCATTACAAGTGTTCCATTAATTGGAGATGCTTCTGAATCCAGATGCAATGCATTTACTCTTCCTCCCAGTATAGTGTCATCTACGACTTAATAAGCCTGTCTCCTTGTCTTCCTTCATATCACTGGTCAAAAGCATATGGGCTCACCTTCCCTCTAGGTTATTAATCTGTTGGTGTACATCCATTGGTTTAATAATTTCAATAAATATGCATGTCATCATTGACATTTTTTCATTTCAAAACAGATGTCAAGAGAGTTTCTATCAAACACCTTCTTTCATTTTAATTTCAATGTATCTATTGATGGCATTTCCCTATCCCCTGTTTAGTAATCTCGCTCAAAAAGATGATAAAGTTTATCATGAGTTTTCCTTTGGAATGTATGCTGGCATCACATTTTGCTTTAAGATCTGAAATTGCCAACATTTATATTAAACTCACTAAACCATAGCTCATGGTATCTGTTCTTTCTGTTCTTAGGTAATCAAAAAAATGTTTGCATAGTTTGGATTTGTGGCACTCCTTGCATTTTCAGCCTTTGAAGATTTCAGATGTTGTTCCTACAGTCAACATCTGTGCATTGCTTCAGTTTGGGAGAGGCAGTCCAGGTGGGCCCAGGAGAAGATAATTTATTTAAATTATGTATTATCTTCTGAGTCTTGTTTCACCTTCATCATGTTTTGGTCCCTTTAAAAATGTACATCCTTCCCCATTTTCTGAATCTAAGAGTACTGACTTGATACAGAAGGTGGCAGTGAAATAGAAGAGTGGTGAGTTTTCTGATACGATATCCTTTCATGTTCATCTCTGTTTTTTCTTGAGTATCATCTTGTTATAATTTAAAATTGTTCACATTTTTATCCTTATGTCTTATTGTTTCAATTTTTCTGAGTCTTTATGACTTCCCAGAAACAATTTTGATAGGTCAATGACATACTTGTGTATTCCTCCTTGGTTCTATGCCTCTCTCTATATTTTATATTTTTAAACATCAGATAATTTTCCTTCTCATTTTAAGTATTCAAAACTATGTTGCTAGATTGTACTATACTTGTTTTTAAGTTTCTGGAAATTGAATCATGTTTATTTTTTATCATTTAGTTTATCTCATCAGTTTTATTGGAATCTAGCATATATTTAATCCTATATTTTCACCTTTTGCTTTTACTGGGAATTTTATTAATCTCAAGGTCGTGTGAGCACTAAAGCCCAGATTATCTGGCCTTCCCAGAAATGACTGCTTCTTCTTAGAAGTCAACTGATTTCTTTGCTCCCGAGGTATCATTAACACACATTGAGCAGAGTCCCCCTCTTTTAATAACTGTGTTATTTATGCTTTTGGTAAATTTCCTTAGTATCTGGTTTGATAGAAGATGACTCAGCTGATTCTTTCATATCCGCTTTGCACTCTATCTTTTGCAATATGTTGTTTTGACTCACATATGTGAATAATCCAGCCTCATACCTAGTTTGAAATAGAAAGAGTATTTTAATAACATTTTTAGATGACTATGGACAGTTTTTGCTATTACACTTAAAAACTCAACAAGAGGTAGGTAGCTTCTTAAGAAGTTTAGATGCAGCATATTAGTTTTAGCAATGAACTTTGCATATTCTATATAATTCTTTGGTCTCTCTTGCACTTTTGCTCATGCTTGATTTTGTAACACAATTAGTTAGTTATATGGAAACTCTTGGTTCACTGGTTCATTGAGTTAACATAGTCCTCGCAAATGTTGATATATTTCATAGTGCAATATAAAAAATTACTTTTTCATTAAGAAAAACAAAAATCAAAAACCACTGTGCTGTGTTGAAAAGTCCCTGAATAATTAAGAAGTTTTCAAAGTCATGGTAGCAAACATAAGTTTTCCAAAATTCCATTTTTTTTGTTTGCAAACTTGAATTTTATAATTGGCAGCAAGACTGGTAATTATTTTCCTTGAAACTATTGGCTCACTTTTTTTCATTTTCAAGAAATTATCAGCCAAATGGCAATATCTGTAAAACGGTTTATATACCATATTTTCAAGTAAAAAATGATATTCCATGAAAAAAGCAGTGAGTTTTATTAATGATTCAAAAAATCAAACATGTGCTATTACTTGAAAAAATCATTGTACTTCATTAGACAGCGGAAGTGCTTTATAGGTACTACCCATTATATCATAAGAAGCAATAAAAAAACATAAAGGGTCAAGACTTTAACATTATTAATTTTTATTGTCCCCCCCCAAATTCTTAATTAAAACTATTTTCTTAAAAAAATTGAAAATGTGTACAGTTGAGGTTTGGCACCAGGGCCTTATTTAATGCTAATGTGCTCCAAGTTTTGTCTACCTCTGCTTTTGCACCTCAGTGCATTTGTGGACACAGTCAAGGAGGCAATGGCACCTTAGTGTAATTGTAAAAATATTGTCCATCTCTCAACCCCTGAAAGGTTCCCAGGGACCCTTATGGGACTGTGTAAAACATTTCAAGTACTGAAATTTTAAGAGCAATGTGTTGATTCTATCCACTATTCAGAAACTCTCTTAAAAATAAAATACAAAACTAAGTATGGCGGTGCATGCCTGTAATCCCTCCCAGTGGCTCAGGGGGGCTGAGACAAGAGGATTGTGAGTTCAAAGTCAGCCTCAGCAATTTAGCAAGGCCCTAAGCAACTCAGTGAGACCCAGTTTCTAAATAAAATGCAAATAAATAAAGAAAGAAAGAAAGAAAGAAAGGTCTGGGGATGTGACTCCATGGTTAAGTGCCACTGAGTTCAATCCCTAGTATCAATAAAATAAAATAAAGCACAAATTCAGGTCAGGTGGTTTGAAAATATATTAATCTGCCCTAATTTGAAATTATTCATTTTATTTTTTTATTTTTATTTTTTTTTAATTTTTTATTGTTGGTTGTTCAAAACATTACAAATTTCTTGATATATCATATTTCACACTTTGATTCAAGTGGGTTATGAACTCCCATTTTTACCCCATATACAGATTGCAGAATTACATCAGTTACACATCACAAATTCAGGTCAGGTGGTTTGAAAATATATTAATCTGCCCTAATTTGAAATTATTCATTTTAGTAGTAATGATATTTAATACCACTGCTCATGGCTCGAATGCCAGTAAGTGACTAAAATAGCATAAGAGAAAATAGCAAATACATATAATTGTTGTGATGCCATCATTTTATAAAATGCTGGAAGGGTTATCTTTTTTGGATCATGTGTTTGTACATGCACTTTGCACTGGAAATTAAAGTACTATTTCTTTTTCTTGTATTTACATTTTCTGTCATCATGTTACCCTCCTTACCATTTAGCTACTCCACTTTTAAAATTTTGTTGTTACTAAAATTCTTTCGAGCTTGTTAAAATCATGAGTTCATGCCAGTAAATGACAGTGCTTTTGAGTCTGAACAAAAGTGTATAAATTTCACTCCATTGTGTTTAGGGTGGGTGGCAGCCTCCAGTAATAATTTCCCATTCTGACAAGTATAGTCAGAATTGATGAACTTTCTCAAAGAATTAATTAATTTCTTTTTTTTTTTTTTACAAAATTCAGTGAAAACCCCAAACTTCCATTCTGAATTTATAAGTTATCTTTTGTTGCTCCTAAATGGAAGTGGGCCTGCTCACTGTGTTTCCTTTCTTCATTCTCACTCCTGCACATAGAAATTCAGTCTGCTTGTGCTCTCCAGAAGAGTCTACACGTTTTACAGAATAATATTGACAAACAATGGACTAGACTATTGACATTCAGCTGGCAAACACTGGTGTAGTCACTTTCATTTCCACGAGGCCACACAATACCACGGCCTTAGAGAATGCAATCTTCCTAGAATCAGTTTTATTTCAAGTGAGAAAAATTTGAGCAAATCTGATGTTATCAAAAAATAAAACCCTCTGGTTAATTCAGATAAAGTGGAAGGAAAACAGGCTCTTTTAATTTCCTCTTATTTTAAGCTAAGTTCACAGGGGAATCATTCCACTTTGCAGTTTTATGATGGGCTTAGAAGAGTTTTTCAGGAAACTTTACAATTTTCATTACAAAATCTTAGATCATTGCTAAGGAGTTAGAGAGACTATAGCATATGTGGACTAATGCTGCTTAGAAATGTGTAATGTTAATAAGTGAGATACTGTTTACATCTTAGGAGGTCTTTACTTCTTTGAGAATCTCCTTTAGAAGCCTATGTGAGGATATAAAGTTCTTTTGGCAGATTTCACCAAATAGAACCAGTTTTCCTTTGTTTCTTTTCCTGACTCCAGCATTGCTTCAAAACTGCCAGTGCCCAAGCAAGCTGTGGGCTGAGGGAACCAGTGTTAATTAAGAGATCCACCTGGATCCACCTTCCCCACTAAACTGGGTTCCCCGGTGGTTCAAAAGTTTCAGGAGGACATCAGTTCTAGGGCCCAGACTGCAAACTCTTGCAAAGCATACAAAGAATGACTTTAGCTGATGGCACCGATAGGTAGTTTTTATTTTTCCAAAGTGAAGTGATGATTCTTAATTCATTTTTGTCTTTTGGAAAGTGTCCAGAAATTAATCTTGGAAATCCTTGTCAATAGCATGAAAAGATATATCAGTAATAGTGTGCTAGATGTTGAATATCTTAGTAAGACAAACAACTTCACAGAAGACCATCCCTTCTTAATATTCATCTCCCTGAAGATTTTGCTTTACATTAATCTTTTGTTTCCAGTACCTTACATAATCTTGTTTGCATCTCATCTTCCCCCACATATGTCTTTTCTTTCTCTGTTTGGATGGGAAAATAAAGAAAAACATTTCCTTGCAAAATTCATTTGCTCTCTTACTTTGTCTGCATTGAAACAGCAACCAAACCAGCTGTCAGAGTGCTTTGGAAATGTGTATCAGCAGAACACATTTTATCCTGTGCCAAGGCAAATGAAAGAGAAGCCAGCTGGGTGGTTACTGGTTCAATAAGGAGGGAGCAGTTCACTTTAGCACTCCCTTTTCTTTATTTTTTAACTTCTTTCTTTTTTAAATTAAAACAGAATAATTTTACACCTAGGGGCTCAGTATAATTCTCTAATACATGTATACAGTGTGTACTGACCAAATCAGGGTAATTAGCATTTCCATCTCTGCATCATTCATATTTGGAGTCATGGAGTTCCTCTCCTTTTGCTCCTCACAAAATAGAATGTTGTGAACTACACTCTCCTCACTGTGCTATGGAACACTAGAGGCTATTTCTCCTATCTGTGTTTTGGTACCCATTATCCAACCTCTCTGTCTCTCAATTCCTCCTACCTTTCCCAGCCTCTAGTAAACACTAATCTTCTCTCTTCTATTTTGAGATTGCTTGCAGTATTTGTTTTCCTGTGTCTGGCTTATTCCACTTAAATAAGTTCCATGCACATTGCTATAAACAACAGGATTTCAATTCTCCTTATGACTGAATAATATTCCATCATGTACACATACCACATTTTCTTGATTACTTCATCTGCTGATGGACACCTTGGCTAATTCTATACATTGGCTGTCGGAATAGCAGGCCTCCCTTTCTCATTCCTGTCTGTATGACTTGGTCCTTCCTTCATGGAGAGATCCTTCTTTCACCTATAATGATGGTGCCACAGAACATTGGGCTGCCAGTTGGTGTATTAGTTGTGAGGTTCCAGTATTCCTCTTAACCTGAAGGGATTAGGGCCCACTCCTTATTCTTGTACCAATAATTTTCAAACATAGGTGTGCTGTGTAAATCATCTGAGATTATGTAGGTCTTGGGGGACCTAAAGAAGTTCCATTTTAAAAAAATATAAGGTAACTGAGTGAAGAAATTCCAAAACTTGCTGCTCATAACTATATTACTTTTTCTCCCTCTCTCTCTCCCCCTTTCTCTCTTTGGCCATGCTGAGGGTTGAACCCAGGGCCTCAGGCATGCTAAGCATGCACTATACCACTGAGGTACACCCCAGCCCCTATCCTACTTTAAGTGTCCATAGGCTTCTAAAATAAATGCAAGGATGTCAAAGATGGATTAAAATGCCTAACTATAAAGGATGAGCCCAACTTACAGGATTTCTCCTCTCTTTCCCCAAATTGCATGGAAAGTGTTGAAAATATGGCAACTATTTTGAGTGGATTTCTAAATGTGGATTCCTTTCACATTCAAGTTATAAACTTTAATAAAATCGTGACATTTATTTGTCAATTTTATAGCAAGATATTTTTATTTTGAAGGCAACATTCTAAGAGCTTTATAAGTATCAGCTATTTTATTCTTTATAATAACATTTGAGGTAGGTATGGCTATAACATAAGAAAGCATGCTAGGGAGAGATAAAGCAATTTTCCCAAGGTGACACAACCATAACGTGACCAAACCTGTGTTCTTAGCTATGTTTTGTCCAGGAAAACCACAAGCGGCTCATTGGTTCTTTAATGTCTTAGAACTTTATTTTGTTCAAAACCACTTTTTCTTCATGACCTCAATATTTCTTCCAAATTCCCTAGTGTCTCGTTTTGCATTTGTTTAAAATTTTTTGTTGTGTTTTTGTGGAAAACGTTTTATATCAGATGTGTTTATGACTTGCATTATGATTTTTCTGTTTTTAATCAGTTGAGTAAGTAACTGAAAAAAAAAAAAAATCTGCCATTTCAATCACAGGATGTTTTCAGTTCATTGCTTTAACTAACTTGAGATATTTGGATAAGTAAGGAGAGGTGAACATATTTCACTTTCAAAATTTCCAAGGCAGCATTAGCAGCTTCCTCTGCTTCTTAAGAGCAAGATGAATTTGGCTGTTTGAAGGAAGTCTCCACCAAATTTAATCCTTTTCTCAGGATTTGTTTTCCATGTTATTTATCACTTTGATAAGTTTCTACATTTTGTGGGTTTGGCAAGGCCTTACATAGAAAGGCCAGATAGCTAATCTCTTGATATTTGTATGTCAAAAATGTCAGAGAAATTCAAGCTGTCAGGTGTCAGAAAAAGTCTACACCTTATAAATTCTTGGCCAGCTTTATAAGCCTTGTGCTTTTGAATAAATCTTTGATTTTTCTCATTTATGATTAACAATGCTTGTACCACAGTCTACATTTTTTTTCAGAAAAATAAAGAAGGATAATGCAGGAGAGTAGGAGTATTTTTCTTAAATCCTTAAAATGAGTTTATAATAATGATGTGACATATTGAAAGATTAACTTATTATCTAATATGATTGACAATGTAATCAGACTTTGTTTGGAACTTTGGCTGCAATTAACAGGAAAGGTGACTAATCCAAGACTTACATTTTCAACTTTCACTTTTTAATCCCTTTAAGGTATTTTTTGTTTTCATTTTTTTTTTTAAATTCTGGGCAGAAATAAGCATCTGGAGGGCAGCGTCATGTAGGGGCTAAACTGGTTGGAAAGGCCACCTTTTGTACAGATCCAGATCCTTGACTGTCTGTTTTGTACTGACTCTCCTAGGGCTTTTATTGAGCCATTTGTAAATCTCAGTGTAGTTGAAAGGACAGGGTGGTATTGGGGCTTGAGTTTACATTCCTGATTTTGACACCTGCTCACTACATACCTCAGAAAAATGACTTCGCCTTTCACTCATTTTCCTAATTTGTAAAAATAAATACCAAGCTGTTCTTTATATTGTTGTTATTGTGAATCTATGATTAATTACAACAGCAGCAGAAAAAACAAGAACATCAATAACTGAACAGCTCAAGAGCTGCAGCTTCTTCTGAAATGCTGAGCACAATGTTAGCTCAACAAATATGAACAGTTTCCTCTTTGATTTCTCAAACTGCTAGCAGTAGTTGGTTCAGATATTTAACCACTCAGAGAAAGCTTGTTGTTATTTGTTTGCTTTTTTGTGGTGCTTAAGATTGAACCCAGGGCTTGCATATACAAGGCAAGTGATCTTCCACTGAGCTACATCTTCAGCCCTTAGAAAGTTTGCTGAAATTTGTTAAGGACCCATCTCTGAACCTCTGAGTTGGGTAAGGTTAAAATTTTTTCCTAAGAATATAATTTTTGCAACCTCTATTAATTTCTCATGGGAGTCATGCAGAAGTCTCAAAGGACCGAATCTGGCTTTAAATCATAAAAATCTTGGGGTGTGGACTCCTTTAAGTATGTTTTACTACAGACTTGGCTGTGCTTTGGCCTAGATCCATGTTTTTAAAGGCAATGTGAGGCTACATGCCTAACTTCAGTGAACACGAATGGCCAAAGGCCTGCACATGGTTAGGAATTCTAATCAAGTTTTATATGTAAAGTTTGCATGGTACTATCAACATTTCATCAGTAGTTGAACAATCTGGTTTGTATCAGTGCAGATACACAGTTTATCTGCAGACAGCCAAAAAGTGAGCGGAATATCTCCAGGAAAAAAACATTATACTTTCAGATTAATTCTCTCTTGGAAAACAAAAAGTAACAGAAGTTAGTAATTCATGGCCAAGGAATGTGCACACTAGAGAATCAGCCATATTGGGGAGAAGCAAAAGAGTATTCAATTTATTGCTCTTTTTAAGTTATTGCAAAATGGCACTTGATACAGTTATATCTGGGAAAGAGATCTTTACCAGACATGCTTTACCTTGAAGGTGACAGAGATTCAAAGCTTGTGATCCTCTGCTTTTCACTAGTGATTGTCCTATTGTTTTGAAGTGTTAACTGTCAGCTATTACCACACATCTGTGAGAGCAGAGTATAGAAGATTAACTCCCTTAGATCAGCCAAAAAGTCAGCGATGTACCCTGATGACCCACATCTGTTCTCTTCTTTGAGCCAATAATGGGAATGAGTCAGAGGAAAACATGCTGGTTCAGGCAACAGCAGCTCTTTTGCTTCATTTTAGGAATGACTGGGACTGAGAGCTGGAAATGGCTTAAAAATACATATCTAGTCCTTTCCTTGCCTGAAGGCAAGCACATGGTAGACTGACCTTTTCATCATGAACCATTTTCTAGAAAAAAAAGATTTTACAACTTCCTCGAACACATACATGTGTTTGGATTCTGCATGCCCTGATTTATCCATCTCTCCTTTGCCACTTCTCCTAAGTCCTGACTGTTGAAATGCTCACAATTATTCAACTTCACCCTGCACTTGCCTGAAAGGACATGCTAGTTTCCTTCCCTGTCCTTTAATACCATCAGTGACTGTGAAGCCTCAACCAGCATGGTATTTTAAAAATCATGGTGGCCTATTTGTGAATTAGTAAAGCCATTTAAAAATTAAGGCGATGTGAATTATATTGACAGTGGTTTATCTCTTTACAAAGATAGTGTCCACTTACGTGGCCTCCTTATGTGTTCTTGGAAGCCCTTTTATATGAGTGTGTGGACCTAAGGACAAAAGACTTACACAATGGAGACAGCAGAGGCTTTTGCATTTTTTAAATGTAATTTTATTTTTTTAAAATACTGATATATAAAAGCATTAAAATGCACATATTAATGGGGTATCATGTGATGCTTCAATATATGTATAAATTGTGTAATTTTTAAATCAGGGTAAATGTATCTATCTCCTCAAACATTTATCATTACTTTGTGGTGAAAACTTTTTCAAAATCCTTTCTCCTGAGTTTTTGAAGTAAATACACTCCACTTTCTTTCCCTCTAGTCTCCCTCCTGTACAACAACATGCCAGAACTTCTTACTCATGTCTAACTATAACTTAGTGATCACCTTCCTCCATCCCTCACTGCCCGTTAGAGTCCCAGCCTCCTGCCACTACGATTCCACTGACAACTTCTATGAGATCAACTTTTTATATTCCACATATGAGTGAGATCATGTAGTACTTGCCCTTCTCTGTGCCTGGCTTATTTCACTGGACATAATGATCTCCATTTCCATCCATGCTATCTCAAATGACAGGATTCCATCTTTTATAGTTCAGTATAATTGCATTCTATATATGTACCCCACTTACTTTATTCATTTATTAGTTTGTGGACACTTAGGTTGTTTCCATGTCTTGGTTCTTGTGAGCTTTGTATTTCTCATGCTCCTTAGAACTGACAGAATCTGTGTTCCCTGGTGTGACACAATCCCACAATATTTGAGCTTTGTAGTTTGGAGAAAGGATGCTTCTAAACCTTTTCTGAGAATATACAACTCTGAAGTCATATGGTTGCTTCTCTGGCCAAGACCTCTTAGCTTTTAGAAGCCTAATATTGTTTAGTAAAAGGGGGGGGGAAGGATGCTCAATATATATATATATATATATATATATATATATATATATATAGAGAGAGAGAGAGAGAGAGAGAGAGAGAGAAGAACATGGAGAGAAGGAGTTTCCATTCCTAAATACAATTCCTAAAATTGATAATAAATTTGCATGAAGAAACACATCCAAAATAACAAGTGCGAAAATAAGAGTCCAGGATGAGTATCTGTTGTCCAAAATGCTTGGAGTCAGAAGTGTTTCAGATTGTAGATTTTGGATTTCTTTTTCAGATTTTGGCATATTTGCATGCATATAATGAGATATCTTGGGGATAGAACCCAAGTCTAAACATGAAATCCATTTTAACCTGAAGATAATTTTAAACCTTGCTAATGTGCTTGTGTTTAAACTGCAACCTGTCATACGAGGCCAGGTGTGGAGCTATAGCACTTGCAATCAGGTCAGTATTCAAAAAGTTTTGGATTTTGAAACTTTTCAGATTTCAGAATTTGTGGTTACAATCTTCAACCTGTTTCTGTTTGCAGCTGAGAAGGTGTGGTCTCAACCCACTTCTCCCATGTCTTCTGTTTTCTATGGGCAGCATCCCTACCTCCTCAAATAGATTATGGGAAGGACTGATGGAATATGAATAGGTTAAAATTGAGGCCAGTATACCAGGAAAAGGGTTTGCTTAGATCAGCTTCCACTCTCCTGAGCAATTACACTAGAGTCTTTACTTATTCACCACTGGGCTGAAATTTTGTCACAGTATAAAATAACAGTATAAAGTAACTCATCTACATTCACAATAAAAATACTCAGCTTCTCATTTATTGTAACTTGTAGAAATAACTTTTGGTGAAGTTTTATGAGTGAATTAAAGCTGTTTTAGTGACTGAAATGCTATTTAGTCTAGAGATAAAAATGAATTCACTGGCTCCTCTGACCGACATCTCTAGAAGGTGGATAGAGCTGCATTTGTGGCTGGTCCAGATGTCTGTCCTCCATGGCCTCCAGGATCTGTACTTCTCTGTTGCCTTTGCTTTCCTATACATGGCTTTACTCTCAGAAGAATCTTTCTACAAGTTGCAGAAGGAGTAGCTGGTTGCTCACACACATCCCCACAGCATCACAATTCCAAATGCAAAAAAGCTTTTCTTTGTTGATATTCCCAGAACTTCTCCTGGGATGGAGGCTTCTTGGTTCAGAATTGAACCACTTGATTCTGCTCAAGTGTTGCAGAGGTTGTGAGGATGAATTGTCATAAGCCCAGCTTCTCATCCTGGTCCGCTCAGGACAGTGATGATAGTTGGTAGCCTATGTACCTGCCAGGTGAGGGGACCACAAGACAGATACTTTCTTGACTTTTATTCTTCTGCCTGAAAGAAGGGTTATTCTAGAGTTCAGAACTACGCTGACCAGAATGTGAGGCAAAAAATCTTCCTCAGCAAATGTCTACCCCTGGTGTACTCTGTGGCGCTGGGTCCTGACACCTGGCTTCATTACACTTAGTTACCGCCCCTGTTCAATGCCTAGGCCAAGGCTGCAGCCCCTCCTTTTACCTGTAGCTGCACTGCAGAACCTAAAATTTCCCCTTTAGTCTATGTAGGGGCATTCCACTAGCAGGCCTAATGCTCTCCGACCACGTGGGGTCAACCTCAAACAGGTAGATTCCCACAACTAGATCAAAGTTCCTCTTATCTGAAGGAAGGAAACATGAAAGAAAAAGAATATATCTAGATCAGAGTGTATTAAAAATAAGCTCAATATGATTTTTGATTTATGATACATGGCAAAAATGGACATTTATAGATAAGGAATTTTTTATTTTAATGAATATAATTCTTTGCATAAAAATCTATTTAGCTAGAGGTCATTCTTTTTAGGCTTGAAATTACTTTTGCCCATTTGGTTTATGTTTATTATTTCTATTGTGTATTAGTAAGTTCTTTAGAGAAACAAAAAAAGTTGGTTATGTATGTTTATAAAGAAATTTATTTAAAGAAATAGCTCAAGTGATTATAGAGTTCCCAAATCTATAGGGTGGGTCAGCAGGGACGAGGACCAGAGGAGAGCTGACGCTGTAGTTTAGTCCTGAGGTCATCTGCTGCAGAATTCCCTCTACTCCTCTACTCTAGGGTGTCAGTCTTTTGTTCTTTTTTTCATATGCCAGCCAAGTTGGCAAATGCAATTAATTATCACATATTGTAAAGTATCATGCTATAGCCAGATGCAGTGGCACATGCCAGTAATCCCAGCAGCTTAGGGAGTTGAGGCAGGAGGAGTGAGAATTCAAAGCCCACCTCAGCAATTTAGTGAGGCCCTATACAACTTAATGAGAATCTGTCTCTAAATAAAACATTAAAAAAGGACGGGGGAAGTGGCTCAATGGTTAAGCTCCCCTGGCTTCAATCCCCAGTATGAAAACCAAAAAGCAAACAAACAAAAACTATCATGCTGTAGCAAACTAAATTTTATGAATTTGTGGTTATTTTTATGTTCTAGTAGTTTTCATATTTTTGGAATTTTATATTAGATTTTGTGACATAGATCTTCCTCTTCATATATTCCTACATGAGAAATACATGGCATATATTGCTGTACAGCTGCAGTGAATCCAAATGAACATTGTTATAAAAATCTGTTGAAGACCTTATTAGGCAACCTCTTAATATTTTTAAAAGCATTTTTTTTCAGTTTTGTAATTTTTTCCTAAAGCAGGAAATACTAAAGACATTGAAATGAGCAGGAAAAACATTAAGAAGTAACAAATTTTCAGGAGAAGGTAGGTCCCTTGGTTCCCGTGGTGGTTGGATGATGGCCAGAGAAGTCCGCTCATGCACTAAGCACAGGACACAATACCCCTGTGGCACCCATTCACATCATTCCCACTTCCTGCACGTTTTCACCAGGGACATTTGCTATCTGAATCAATAGTTGCTATTTTCAATATATTTCCTTCCAGAATTTCAGAACAATTTGACCATTTACAACTTGGAATCAATCCCAGACCTTATCTAGAGTTATTTATTTATTGTTTTCTTTGAAAGCGTCCATTCAATTTGTAAACTGTAATTAAAGATAAGTAGCTTGTGTAAAGCATTTCAACACCAAGAAGCTCACGTAAGGCAAAATGTTGCTCTTGTTCACTCTGAGTACTCGAGTTTTGAATGCAATTGTGTGCCAGCCAGTGTAGATAGCTGTTGTAACAATACTTGGAAAGGTCTTGCCATTTCTTAGTTTAGGGAGATCATCAAAATGTTAGTTTAAATGACCGAACACACGCAATGGATGGAATTACCTTTTGGTGTTAACTTCAGCATAATGGTCCACAAGAGAGAGTGCCTCTTATACTATTTTCCTAGTCCATCCTCATTTTAGAACAGGTGAAATGTCCTCAGCCTGTGTGGCTGAGAGGGATGTCTTCATTCTCATCCAAATATAACCCACCTTCTGAACTCCTTCCCAGCTCTTACGTTGCCACTTCTGGGTGCAACCTCCGGCTGTTCTGGGTTCTGATTGGGGTCAGGTTCTGCTTCTCAAGTCTGTCTTCTGTCTCTCACTGCCTCAAGAGTCCAATTTTCTTACTAAGAACCTTCATTTCTCCATTGCCCTTGGAAAGGTTTCTGTTGTCAATTGCTCCCACTTCTTTTCCAGGCCCACACATCATCATCTCTCATCTCTGTGCTTCAGGTCTTCTAAGCATGTTTTGCTACTAACTGCAATGCTGCATTCTGACACGAATCCTCTGGCATCAACGGGGTATCCTATGATTCAGTGCAATTTTGACACTAGCCATCTGGAATGGAAACCACCTCATGCCTTAGTCTGTTTGGGCTACTATATAATAGTATAGGCTATTATATAGGCTACTATATAACAGTAGCCCAATGGCATCTATATTATATAGATGCTATTTCTGCATCTATAATGAAAGTCCACAAACTAAGTGGTTTATAAACAAATTGTTTCTCAATTCTAGAATGTGGGAAGTTTAAGATAAAGGTGTTAGCAGATTTGGTGACTGATGAGGACCTTCTTTCTACTCATAGATGGCATATTTTTGCTGTATCCTCACACAGTGGAAATCTCTGGGGTCCCTTTTATGGGTGCTAATCCCAATCATGAGGGCTCAGAACTTATGACTTAATTACCTGTCAAAAAACCACACCTCATAATACCATCACCTTAGGGGTTAGGATATCAAGATGTGAATGTAGGGGGATACAAGCATTCAATCTAGAGTACCCTTCAAGTTAAGCCAAATCTATCCACAAGGCTGCCCCCACTGCAGCTGCCAGCTCTAAGTTTTGGGCGCCTCCAGGTCACCTTTACTCCCACCTGGCTGGCTAAAAGTCTAGGGCTTCTCCAAACAACTTCAGGTTTGACAATTTGCTACAGCAACTCTTAGAATCACTGAAGACATTATACGTATGCTTACAATTTTATTATAAAGAATACAGATCAGGAATGGCCAAATGAAGGGAGGCACAGGGCAATTTCAGGGGCACAGATATCCTTAGCCCCGTCTCCCAGAATTCAGAGTGCCATCCTCCTAGCACAATGGTGTGTGCACCAACCAGTCATCTCCCCTGAACCTCAGTTTCTGGAGTCTTTACTGGCTTTTCATTCTACAGACCTGATTGAGTAATTAGATCATTAGCCACGTGATTTAACTCAATCTTCAGACAAATTACCTTTCCAGGACATTGAGTCAGCCCAAAGTTCCCACCTCTAACCTCATAGTTGGTCTTTCTGCTGAAAAATTCCCATTCTGAAACTGTTCAGGGCCTTGCCATAAAGTGCTCCATTAGCATAATCAAAACACACCTCAGCATTCAGGAAATTTCAAGGAGTTCTGATGCCTTTTGTCAAGGACCTGGACAGGTGGGAGGAGGAGTACACCTATACACAACACACACACACACACACACACACACACGTATATATTTTCTGTTTATTATACCACAAACATATTCTTCTAATTTCTCATCTCTGTGATGTGGTTAGGAGAGTTTAAATTGGCCTACTTTTGGTGAGAAAACCCTGCCTGGATTTGAAGCTACGATTGACTTTCCTATTAGGAAGAAACATGGATGATGCCATTTCTGCTGAAGTAACTAAATATTTTATTTAGCAGGCTCAGGACTTACAATTTAACCCTTTTAAGATGAACTTTCATGGCAGATGGGAAATTACTTTTTAAAATTATGTAATTATGTTTTATGTTTTCAGTTACTCATTGGAGGTAAAGCTTTTACTGATATTTAAATGTCTGCTGAGCTCCTATTATGTGCAAAACAATTTGCATACATATTATAATGAAAAGGACAGAGTTCCTTTTCTCTCTAGCTCCTAAGTAAGGGTTCAAGAGCTGCATAATAAATTACATCATGGATTTCAAGCTTTATTCGTTTCCAGGTAGATCTATACTTGTTGACGTATAACACTAAAACCCCTTATAGGGCCTCAGGACTTGGAGTCACACAGATTTAAAAAAAACCTACTGATACTGGATCCCTTACAAACAAATTCACAAGGCAAAACACCACTGATTAAAATAACTAGGATTGACAAAGTTCTCTGTAATTAGAGAAATGAGAAATCACAGGAAGCTGAAGTCCTCCGCAAAGCCTATTATGGGTGAAGGAAAATGAGCTGGGGATCAGAAATCCTTCCGTACAGGAGGAAAAACAGAAGCAAAGGAAACCAGCAAGTGGGGTTGGAAACACCATAGTTTATTCTCCATTTTTGCTAGAGCATAATGTATTTGTAGATGACCAGTAATTTATGGAGCTCTATTCTATCTGGTTGGCAAAGGCGGGAACTGGGGGTTTTTAAGGAGACTTATAGGATGAGCTGGGAGAGATAAGAGGTGTAAGGCTGTATAGCAATTGCAAAAGCAATTGAAAATGTGTAGGCAGGAGATGAAAGATTTCAACCAGGAGTGAGAGCAAGTATGGAAAGGAAGGCACGGAAGCAGAGTTATCTTGGAAAAGAACATAGCCAGAGGGCTCGACAAGAGAAAATGAAAGATAATTTAGGTGAAAGTACCAGAAACTTGAGAAAAATAGACAATCACACTTTGACATAAGATAATACTTCTTCAGGCAAAAGAGGAGTCTTAAACTTGGAGGGTGGTGGGGAGCTTCTCTTTTGTAATGAAAATTTCAGGTTTACACAATATAGAGAAATTGAACTGATACATTCACTGGTTCATTTACATTGTTAAGAACATAAGGTGACTTGAGAATGATTGTAGCCATCACCTCTTTGATAATATACATTAATATTAAAATACCTTACTTGAAATCAGGGTTGCACAGGGAAGTAAAGACGTGACATTTACAGTACAAAAGAAGCTTGTCCTTTATGTGCAGGGCTTGTGGAGTGGCTTAGAGCATTAAAGCAACATCTGCACAATACTTGCTTTATGAAACCAATTAAGAAAGCAAACACTGACTATAATGGCATGCTAACAGCTGAAAAGCATATTTCAAAATAAAACAGGAAGGCAATTCTCATTTTAAGGTAAACATTTTTAAGATGAACACTTATTTCTGATATTGCCCTGAAACCACCCAACAGAGTTCAGCCAGCTGAAATCTTTCTCAAATTGCTCCATCCTTGGCTACTGTGTCACACCCCTGTATTGAGGCTGTCTACAGGAAGCCATTGACTCAAACACTTTGGTCAAACACTCTTTTCAAGGCACTTGCCAAACAATTTTTTTTTTCAAGAGCAAAAATGTTTTGTGGGTAGACCCATTGATGTAGTAAGCACACTGTAGTCTGTGGCTTCTATTCCCTGAAATCTGGATAAATTGAATAGTCTGGTCTATTTATGGTTAATTACTAGAGGCTTAAGGTTAATTGCTATGTTTTCATACTATTAATTCCCTTCACAAAGAGTTATGCTGGTTGGTTTACCACATCCACCAGTCAGTCCCCACCAGTACTCAGCCAGCCAGCTCACACAGGAGCCCAGTGAGGAAGACACAGGCAAACCGACTGGTTGTTTGTGATTATTTTCATTCTAAAGGGTTTTGTTGTTGTTGTTGTTGTTGTTGTTGTTGTTGTTTTGTTTTGTTTTAAAGACGAGAGGAACTAATTTTCTTTCTCCTATTTATTTATAGAAGAGTTGAGATTATCATTTACATATAGTCACTGTGTTCCTGGTGATTCAAAAACATTCTCAGTTTTAGAATTTTTTAAACTTTTTTTATAGAGTTGAAAGTATCACTCAACAAATTGAGTTGATAATTTTGAGTGACTTGACCAAGCACATTAAATACAAAGTCAATTTTGTCTGAATACTTCTTCATTGGGTTCTCCTTGCAAATATCCTAGCCAGACTCCTCTAACCACCTTTCATTGATGAATTCAAAAATTATTTTTTATAAATCTCTGATAGTCTCCTTGGAAATATTCAGTGTGTAGAGAAGTGCTGAAATTTTGTGAGGGTTTTATGGTTAAACAGAGAAATATTATAATTAATGGAATATAAAATTTGAGATTGTATATATGTCTCTCTATATGTATATCAGCCTATCTAACTATATAGAAAAGTCACACACACACACACATATATAATATATACATATAATATACATATAATATATATATATATATATATATATATATATATATATATATATATATATATAAAACCTTTCTCTGATAAAATAGGAATAGTATTGGCATAGATTGAGATGATTTAGGTGATCTTGAAGCCTAGCTCTACATCTATGTAGTTTTTACTATCTATACATTTTGGTTGGCTTTTTTGTTACTCTGACCAAAACACCTGACAAGAACAACATACAGGAGGAAAAGTTTATTTTGGCTCACAGTTTCAGAGGTGTAATCTATAGTCAGCTGACTCCATAACTCTGGGCCTAATGTGAGACAGAACATCATGGCAGAAGAGCATGGTGGAGGAAAACAACTCAGGACATGGCAGCCAGGGAGCAGAGAGAACTCTGCTCACAAAAGACAAAATATAAACCCCAAAGGTGCACCTTCAGTGACCTACCTACTCCCACCATATAGGTAACTGCCTATAGTTACCACCCAGCTAATCCATATCAGTGGATTAATGCACCAATTATGTTAAGGCTCTCATAACCTAATCATTTCATCTCTGAGAAGTCTTACATTATCTCATACATAGGCTTTTGTGGGACATCTCATATCTGCCTCATAACATTATACTTTGGTTTGTTGATTTCTTTGAAATAAATAAATTGATATCTTTGATCATTGTTATTAAAGCTCATATATTATCATTTTAAATAACATACATTTGAATTCAAAGATTAAGTCAAACTCTTTTCTGTAGTGATCCAAAGTCACCAAGCATACTTATCGGAAATAGCTCCAGCAAACAAAATTGCTAGTCTGTGGTGTTTTGTTGTTGTTGTTGTTGTTTTGGTTTGTTTTTTCCATTTCTTGAAGTCTATCAGAAGTTGTGTGACTTAGGGGAAAGTTTGGAAGTTATAGAGTTTTCACCAATAGAGATAATTTATTTTCTGAAGTGAAAAATAACTTTATTCACTTATAAACAAATCCTTTTCCTTATTATACTTTTGTCTGTTGTTTGCTAGTTTGCAACCACTGTCACCTTAAGTGCTGATGAATGAACCCTGAAAATTCAGTGAAGTAAGTAAAACTCAGTAGTGAAATAAGCAAAGTAGAAACAAAGGGGGAAGATAGGACAAGAGAGAATAAAAGAAATGTGTGGCTTGAGTTATCCTGCTGTGTCCTTAAGGATTAGGTACTGCTGCATTCACTCTGGCATTACCAGGTTTTTAACTCCAGTCTAATAATGAAAATGATAATGATAATTACAAATGCTCAGTTGTATCAGAGCACTTACTGGTGTCAAAAACAAAAACAAAAACAAAACCCAAAACTTGGTTTGGTGGTTTGTATAAAGTTCCTCACAAATAAATGAAAAATATTTTGCAAAAGGGAAAATACACTGCTGTAAAAATCCCTGAAGAAACTTTTCTAATGTAAGCAGGTGTTAAAATGTTTGCTTAAGGCTAGCTCTCTCAACCGACTTACAAAACAAAAACACATTGCAAACTTACTGCAAACTGAACTTTTCTCAGTGTGGTGTGGGATGCTTACCTCTCTCTGGTGAGATAGAAACTTGGCTAATATACATATTAGCTGGGTGATATGTTCTTTTTTTTTTCTGGAATGAAACTATTTTCATTCCAGAACTTTGTGGTTCATTGTTGCTCTAAAATTATAATTGTAGAGTCATAAGAGGCCACAAAAGACAAAGTGTTTCTTGTTCTGCTATTGACTTAGTGTTGTTTTCTCTTTTAAATAAATTTTGTGGTTTTCAACATGGTGTTATTGGGATACATTTAGATAGCAAAGTGATCACCATAGTGACTAGTGACGTATGTAATATATCTATCATCTCACATACTTTTTTGTGACAAGAGCACTAAAATTTACTTATTTTACAAAATCCCTAGTACAATGCAATTTTATTACTAAAGGTATTCTTTATTGTTAGATCTCTAGACTTGTTTATCCTTCATATTTGCTCTTTTGACTGTTTTGGATGCTTAATGTTTTTTAAAAAGTGACAATCATTGGTCTGCCAGTGTTTGCCTACTAGTGGTAATGTGCAATTTGCTAAATAAAGTAGGTTATTAAAAAATCCTTCATTTTATACATTATATAAAGTATGTAAATTTTAAGAAAATGCACAAGGAAAATAAGAATTCAGTTTTTTAAAAAGAATGATTTTTTAAGTTGTTGATGGACCTTTATTTTATTTATTTATATGTGGTGCTGAGATTTGAACCCAGGGCCTCATACATGGTAGCAAGCACTCTACCACTGAGCCATACCCCTATCCCCAAGAATGCATTTTCTTTCTTGATTTTTTTTAGATTTTAATTTATAATGACAACAGAATGCATTAAAATTCATATTTACACATATACAGCACACCTTTTCATATCTCTGGCTGTACACAAAGTAGAGTCACATCCTTCGTGTCTTCATACGTGTACTTAGGGTAATGACCATCTCATTCCACCATCTTTCCAAACCCTATTCCCTTTCCCTACTACTCCCTCCCCTTTCCCCCTTTGCCCTATCTAGAGTTCATTTAATCCTCCCCCACCCCCGCAGCATATTATGAATTAGCATCCTTAAAATAGAGAAATCATTCAGCATTTGTTTTTTTGCAATTGGTTAATTTCACTTAGCCTTATATTCTCCAGCTCCATCCATTTACCCGAAAATGCCATGATTTTTATTCTCTTTTAATGCTGAGTAATATTCCATTGTATATATATGCCATATTTTCTTTATCCATTTATCTACTGAAGGGCATGTAGGTTGGCTCCACAGTTTAGCTATTGTGAATTGTGCTGCTATAAACATTGATGTGGCTGTGTCCCTGGAGTATGTTTTTAAGTCCTTTGGGTATAGACTGAGGGATGGGATAGCTGGGTCAAAAGGTGGTTCCATTCCCAGTTTTCCAAGGATTCTCCATACTGCTTTCCATATCAGCTGCACCAATTTGGAGTCCCACCAGTGATGTATGAGTGTGCCTTTTTCCCTACATCCTCGCCAACACTTATTGTTGTTTGTCTTCATAATAGCTGCCATTCTGACTGGAGTGAGATGAAATCTTAGTTTTGATTTTCATTTCTCTAATTGCTAGAAATGTTGAACATTTTTTCATATATTTGTTGATTGATTGTGTATCTTCTTCTAAGAAGTGTCTGTTCAGTTCTTTGGCCCATTTATTGATTGGGTTATTTGGGGTTTTTTTTTGGTGTTAAGATGTTTTAAGTTTTTTATATAATCTGGATATTAGTGCTTTATCTGATGTGCTTGTTGGAAGAATTTGTTCCCAATTAATAGGCTCTCTATTCAACTAACTGATTGTTTCTTTTGCTGAGAAGAAACTTTTTAATTTGAATCCGTCCCATTTATTGATTCTTGATTTTAATTCTTTTGCCAAAGGAGTCTTATTAAAGAAGTTGGAGCCTAATCTGAAATGATGGAGATTTGGGCTTACTTTTTCTTCTAATAGACACAGTGTCTCTGGTTTAATTCCTGGGTCCGTGATCCATTTTGAGTTGAGTTTTGTGCATGGTGAGAGATAGGGGTTTATTTTCATTTTGTTACATATGGACTTCCAATTTTCCTAGCACCATTTGTTGAAAAGGCTATCTTTTCTCCAATTTTTATCTTTGGTGCCTTTGTCAAATATAACTGTAATTATGTGGGTTAGATTCTGTGTCCTCTATTCTGTACTATTGGTCTACCAGTCTATTTTGGTGTCAATATCATGCTGTTTTTGTTACTATTGCTCTGTAGTATGGTTTAAGTTTTGGTATAGTAATGCCACCTGCTTCACTCTTCTTGCTAAGGATTGCTTTAGCTATTCTGGGTCTCTTATTTTTCCAGATAAATTTTATGACTTCCTTTTCTATTTCTATGAGGAATTTCACTGGGATTTTGATTGGAATTGCATTGAATCCGTATAGTGCTTTTGGTGATATGGTCATTTTTGACAATATTAATTCTGCCTATCCGAGAACAAAGGAGATATTTCCATCTTATAAGGTCCTCTTTGATTTCCTTCTTTAGTGTTTTGTAGTTTTCATTGTAGAGGTCTTTCACATCTTTTGTTAAGTTGATTCCTAAGTATTTTATTTTAGTTTTTGATAAATGGGGGAGTCTTCCTCATTTCCCTTTCAGAAGATTTGTCACTGATATACAGAAATGCCTTTGATTTATGGGTGAAGAATGCATTTTTTGATGAGCATTAAATAACCAAATGACACAGAATCAGAGTAAGAAGGACTGATGAAGAAGGTGTGGTTTGTGCAGTACCTAGGATGATGTGTTTCAGGTCAGGATGAGAGAATAGTGTAAAGTTTCAGTGAGAAACTTCTTGAGAATTGAGGGCATAATTAAGGAATTGGAAGTCTTGGTTTGGTTAATTTGAAGGGTGGGTGCATGATGATAGGTAGTGAACTTGAGTTTAGTTGTTTTCTGTAAGTTCCTGGATGATATGAAATGCCAGAAGAAGGAGTATGAGTTCACTCTTTGAGAAATAATTTCTTATTAAAAGATTCTGTGAATGTGGGCAGAAGAGTGATGGTGAAAACCGTGTTGAGAAACTGGATCTTAAGGATTCCACCCAACTGCTATTCTTATTCTTCTAATGACAACTATTAAATTTAACTTACATACTCAAAGGGCGTGCAATAGAAAACATCCAGTTTATTGACTGATTATAAAACAAACACTTGTTTCAAGAAATAAAGTAGTCCTCTGTACCTGAAATTTCACTTTCCAAAGTTTCAGTGATCTGTAGGAATCCAGTTTAAAAATTTAAATGGAGAATTCCAGAAATAAAGAATTCATAAATTTAAAATTTTGTGCCATTCTAACATTGTTATAGTGTCCTCACCCAAGACAGGAACCATTTGGTTGTCCCATGTATCTACAGTGTATATGTTACTGGCTCCTGAGTCACTTAGAAGCTGTCTTGGTTATTAGATTGTCACAGTATCACACTGCTGTGTTCAAGTAACCTTATTTTACATAATAGTGACCCAAAGTGCAAGAGTAGTGATGCAAAGGAAGCACCAAGGCATAAAATGTGGAAGGAAAGGTTAACTTTGGTACTATGGGGCAATGCTGCAGGGCATATAGGAAAAACAGAGTATGCTGTTTCTTCGGGACTATCTGTGGTTTCAGGCATCCATTGGGGGAGGGGGAGTTTAACATATTTCCCAGGGATAAAAGAGAACCACTATACTTAATATTGTAAGTTTTCAGAACAGCTACATTCCACTAATCACAATCACAAGCCAATCTGATTCATTTGCTCAGTTACAAAAGTATGCATATGTAAATGATTCCACAAGCACAATTCACTTCAAATTTCATCATTTGAAGTTCTATACAGTTTCATTATTGTATAGAAGCTTGTGATCCCTGAGATATTTGGCCCAATTTTATAAAGTCTAAAGATGCAGTTTTCTTGATTATATTGGACAAAGCCTTTCTAAACTAGAAGAATAATGTAGCCTTGATTTTTACTGAATTTCTCTTTCTTGGTATCTCAATGCATAAAATTTACAGACCTTTCAAAATAGGGAAGAATTGAAAGCATATTTATAATTTATTGCTTTTGCTTGGAAAGATAATTATTGTTCTGTTCTCTGTCCTAGAATATATGTGATAACACTATTAGATAAAACTTTAGATAAACCAAGTTATACTTTTTCCAATCAGACTTTTTGATACTTTGTTAAATAAATGACTGCTTAGTGGAGGAAAGGGAAAATAAAAACACTAACCCGCTAGCATTTGTTGTCCTAGAATATTGTTGTCATACTTGGTCAGCTCAACCTTGAAGAAAAAAAAAATACTCTTTGTGGCCCCTTCTGTCCTCTTAAAGCATGGAGTTTGAGAAGGGGGAGTCTGTCTAGATGTTATCAGTGTTCACAGAAAATACAAAAAGTTTAGACACTTTAATCATGATATGTAATTATACTAGAAAATAAATCACTGAAAGCAGCATGAGAAGTATTTCAAACTCAATCTAAAATAAAGAAAGTCAGTAAGAAAACAGGAAGCTGCCTGGAACAGGATTTGGTAATAAGTCAAGCTGGGATTTGCAACTGGTAGGTCCCAGTCCTGAAATGACCACAACTTTTCTCTGCTTGTGATTTCAGAACACTTAGGGGTGGCTTCTGTGTCTCAAGTTCTTACTTACAAATTGTTATCAGTATAGACTAGTCTAATTTCTATGTGGCTCAGCGAGTCTAGTACCGTGCACAGAACTGACCAGTCAGGCCTATTTATAAATGGAGATATGTTGGTTCTATTTATTATACTTACTTACCTGGCTGGGAACACAACGATCAAATCACATGCTGTGCTTGACCCTAGTGGAAAACCAGAACTTTTAGAGTGATAAAGACCCCTTCATATATCATGCTCTGGAAGATATATTCTTAAAATGTGATTTATTAAATGAATAAATTCTTCATGCAGTGTTTCCTTCTATCAATTCATTATTCTAATAAATAGAGTGATTAACTTTCTTGGTTATAATTATTCATAGTTGCTACATTAGCAGTCATGACTATATCTACTACAGCATAGAGTTTGGATTTATAAGAACCAATGACTGAGAAACATGGGAATTAAATATCAAAACAGCACAATATAAGAGAGTACACAATTTTCTATTTCACATTGGTTTGGCAAATCAGTTCTAACTTTGCTTTGCCACATAAAAATAATTTTTAAAAATTTAAATGTTATGAAAACACAAACACCTTAACCAAGACCTAGTCACATATCTACTGTGAATTAGATCATATCTCATTTTCTGTACATTTTATTAAGAATTGTCTCCAGAATGTATACATGAGAAGATTAATACCTATTTGTTTTAGTCACAAGATCTAGTCAGAGAGGACATCAAGATAACTTAAATCCTTGCCTCCAGTGTATTAATGTATCTGGTAATTAATTACAAATTTTTATTGGGCATTTACTATGATTTTTTTCCATACAGTTCTCAACTATATGAAATGACCCCTTTCTTTGGGAAGTTCAGAACAATTCTGGAAAGAGAAAAAAATCAAATAACATTAAAAAACACATTTTGTTTACTAAGTTTCTCCTGCCTGTGTCTTCCCTGACTTATTAAGAATGTTCTTTAATCTTAGGCTCTCAACTCTTGAGAATAAAGTAGAGATTCTTTAGGCATATTTTTAGCATATGATTCTTGATAGTTGCTGTGCCTTGTGGTAATTTGATGTTGTTTTGACTTTTTTTTTTGCAATATATCTCCATAAAAGTCACGTCAAATATTCAAGCTCAGTTCTAATCGGATCCCATTAGATTTAAAGAACATTATGTGTCATATCTCTCTAAAAAGATTTGAAGTGAAATTTATAGAAACTGATGCAGCAGAATAACATGATCCAAATTCTGTTTAGCAATGGGTTATTATTCAGAAAAACTGTGTGTTATGATTCTTTTCTTGAGAAACAATATGCTGACTTGCCTTGGATTATTCATAAATAAATTATGGATAAAAAATTTAAGATCTCTGTAATCGTTCCTTCATTAGCCAGGCAGATTCTTCTAGAATCTAAAGAATTTTTTATTTTGTAGATACAAATTATCTCTGACTTACCAATTTTCAACTTTACAGTGGTGCAAAGTCATTGAAAAAACCATACTTTGGAATATGATCATTTTCTGGGGTAGCAGTAAGTGATATCATACTATCTTGTGATGCTGGGTAGCAACAGTGAGCTGTGGTTCTATCAGCCACAAAATTGAAAACTAAAACTAAAGGACAAGTGTTTTTTTGATATTGAGTTTTGTTTTCACATGCCATTTGTTACTTCTGCTTCTGATGCATTTAATGCATTTTCAGCTTGTGACAGGTTTATTGAGATGTAACCCCATCACAGGTCAAGGAGCACCTGCATTATATATGACTTCTAACATAATTATGTGGACTTTAAGTATGTGCTTTGTGTATGACTACTTTAGGGATTAAGAACAATGGAAAACATTTTAAAAGTTAAATAACATTAAAAACAATTTTAAAAATGCAAATTCTTTGACAATTAAAATTTAACTTTATGATAGCCTGATGACTATTTTTAGAAGTCAGTTCAGAAGGGCTTTAGGTTTTTAGAAGTTTTCACTAATCCATGTGTATTTTTCTGAGGATGTTTGTCCTTTATAAAATATGGAAGAAGTTCTAATTTTGTTGAATTCTCAAATATTAGTCCAGGTGATTTATCCATATTTCCAAGTTAAGAAAACAAGAATGACCCTCTCTTATTTCCAGATGTCTGTGTCAAGGTGTATTGTTGTGGACTGACCTTATGTGAAGCCATATAATTGCTTCAACTTTTCTTTTAATAAATTACATTCAGAAGTCATTCCATTTGATTTTTGTTGAGATTATTAATTTTAGCAAGTAGATATCAACAAAGAAATCAGGCAGTTTCTAGGAACATGTCTGCATTTGAGAAGTATGAGTACCAGTTTTGTTGTTCTTTTTTTTTTTTTGGTGTGTAGTAGTTTCCATTCAAGTTTTAATTTACATTTTTCTCTTTCTTTTTTTTTTTCTTTTTCTTTTCTTTTTTTTATTGTTGGTTGTTCAAAACATTACATGTTTCTTGATATATCATATTTCACACTTTGATTCAAGTGGGTTATGAACTCCCATTTTTACCCCATATACAGATTGTAGAATCACATCAGTTACACATCCATTGATTTACATATTGCCATACTAGTGTCTGTTGTGTTCTGCTGCCTTTCCTATCCTCTACTATCCCCGCTCCCCTCCCCTCCCCTCCCCTCTTCTCTCTATACCCCCTCTACTGTCATTAATTTCTCCCCCTTGTATTATTTTTCCCTTTCCCCTCACTTCCTCTTGTATGTACTTTTGTATAACCCTGAGGGTCTCCTTCCATTTCCATGCAATTTCCCTTCTCTCTCCCTTTCCCTCCCACCTCATGTCTCTGTTTAATGTTAGTCTTTTCCTCCTGCTCTTCCTCCCTGCTCTGTTCTTAGTTGCTCTCTTTATATCAAAGAAGACATTTGGAATTTGTTTTTTAGGGATTGGCTAGCGTCACTTAGCATAATCTGCTCTAATGCCATCGATTTCCCTGCAAATTCTATGATTTTGACATTTTTTAATGCAGAGTAATACTCCATTGTGTATAAATGCCACATTTTTTTTATCCATTCATCTATTGAAGGGCATCTAGGTTGGTTCCACAGTCTTGCTATTGTGAACTGTGCTGCTATGAACATCGATGTAGCAGTGTCCCTGTAGCATGCTCTTTTTAGGTCTTTAGGGAATAGACAGAGAAGGGGAATAGCTGGGTCAAATGGTGGCTCCATTCCCAGCTTTCCAAGAAATCTCCATAATGCTTTCCAAATTGGCTGCACCAATTTGCAGTCCCACCAGCAATGTACAAGTGTACCCTTTTCCCCACATCCTCGCCAGCACTTGTTGTTGTTGTTTGACTTCATAATGGCTGCCAATCTTACTGGAGTGAGATGGTATCTTAGGGTGGTTTTGATTTGCATTTCTCTGACTGCTAGAGATGGTGAGCATTTTTTCATGTAGTTGTTGATTGATTGTATGTCCTCCTCTGAGAAGTGTCTGCTCAGGTCCTTGGCCCACTTGTTGATTGGGTTGTTTGTTATCTTATTGTCCAATTTTTTGAGTTCTTTGTATACTCTGGATATTAGGGCTCTATCTGAAGTGTGAGGAGTAAAGATTTGTTCCCAGGATGTAGGCTCCCTATTTACCTCTCTTATTGTTTCTTTTGCTGAGAAAAAACTTTTTAGTTTGAGTAAGTCCCATTTGTTGATTCTAGTTATTAACTTTTGTGCTATGGGTGTCCTATTGAGGAATTTGGAGCCCGACCCCACCGACTGTAGATCGTAGCCAACTTTTTCTTCTATCAGACGGCGCATCTCTGATTTGATATCAAGCTCCTTGATCCATTTTGAATTCACTTTTGTGCATGGCAAGAGAAAGGGATTCAGTTTCATTTTGTTGCATATGGATTTCCAGTTTTCCCAGCACCATTTGTTGAAGATGCTATCCTTCCTCCATTGCATGCTTTTAGCCCCTTTATCAAATATAAGATAGTTGTAGTTTTGTGGATTGGTTTCTGTGTCTTCTATTCTGTACCATTGGTCCACCCGCCTGTTTTGGTACCAGTACCATGCTGTTTTTGTTACTATTGCTCTGTAGTATAGTTTGAAGTCTGGTATCGCTATACCGCCTGATTCACACTTCCTGCTTAGCATTGTTTTTGCTATTCTGGGTCTTTTATTTTTCCATATGAATTTCATGATTGCTTTCTCTATTTCTACAAGAAATGCCATTGGGATTTTGATTGGCATTGCATTAAACCTATAGAGAACTTTTGGTAATATTGCCATTTTGATGATGTCAGTTCTGCCTATCCATGAACAGGGTATATTTTTCCATCTTCTAAGATCTTCTTCTATTTCTCTCTTTAGGGTTCTGTAGTTTTCACTGTATAAGTTTTTCACCTCTTTTGTTAGGTTGATTCCCAAGTATTTTATTTTTTTTGAAGATATTGTGAATGGAGTGGTTGTCCTCATTTCCATTTCAGAGGATTTGTCGCTGATATACAAGAATGCCTTTGATTTATGCGTGTTGATTTTATATCCTGCCACTTTGCTGAATTCATTTATTAGCTCTAATAGTTTCTTTGTAGAGCCTTTTGGGTGTGCTAGGTATAGAATCATGTCATCTGCAAATAGTGATAATTTAAGTTCTTCTTTTCCTATTTTTATGCCTTTAATTTCTTTCGTCTGTCTAATTGCTCTGGCCAGTGTTTCGAGAACTATGTTGAAGAGAAGTGGAGAGAGAGGGCATCCCTGTCTTGTTCCAGATTTTAGAGGGAATGCCTTCAATTTTTCTCCATTCAGAATGTTGCTAGCCTGAGGCTTAGCATAGATTGCTTTTACAATATTGAGGTATGTTCCTGTTATCCCTAGTTTTTCTAGAGTTTTGAATATAAAGGGATGCTGTACTTTGTTGAATGCTTTTTCCGCATCTATCGAGATGATCATATGGTTCTTATTTTTAAGTCTATTGATGTGGTGAATAACATTTATTGATTTCCGTATATTGAACCAGCCTTGCATCCCAGGGATGAATCCTACTTGATCATGGTGCACAATTTTTTTGATATGTTTTTGTATCCGATTTGCCAGAATTTTATTGAGGATTTTTGCATCTAGGTTCATTAGAGATATTGGTCTGTAGTTTTCTTTCTTTGAAGTGTCTTTGTCTGGTTTAGGTATCAGGGTGATGTTGGCCTCGTAGAATGAATTTGGAAGTTCTCCCTCTTTTTCTATTTCCTGAAGTAGCTTGAAAAGTATTG
Organism: Marmota monax; assembly: GCF_021218885.2. Classification (NCBI taxonomy): domain Eukaryota; kingdom Metazoa; phylum Chordata; class Mammalia; order Rodentia; family Sciuridae; genus Marmota; species Marmota monax. Next base: position 8,177,235 of record NW_026695227.1, read on the forward strand.
GTATTAGTTCCTCTTTAAAGGTTTTGTAAAATTCTGCTGTATACCCATCCGGTCCTGGGCTTTTCTTAGTTGGTAGTCTTTTGATGGTTTCTTCTATTTCCTCAATTGATATTGGTCTGTTTAGGTTGTCTATATCCTCCTGACTCAATCTGAGCAGATCATATGACTTAAGAAATTTATCTATGCCTTCACTATCTTCTAATTTATTGGAGTATAAGGATTCAAAATAATTTTTGATTATCTTCTGTTTTTCTGAAGTGTCTGTTGTGATATTGCCTTTTTCATCCCGTATGCTAGTAATTTGAGTTCTCTCTCTTCTTCTCTTCGATAGCATGGCCAAGGGTCTGTTGATTTTGTTTATTTTTTCAAAGAACCAACTTTTAGTTTTGTCAATTTTTTCAATTGTTTCTTTTGTTTCGATTTCATTAATTTCAGCTCTGATTTTAATTATTTCTTGCCTTCTACTTCTTTTGCTGTTGTTTTGCTCTTCTTTTTCAAGGATTTTGAGATGAAGTATGAGATCATTTATTTGTTGGTTTTTTCTTTTTTTAAGGAATGAACTCCACGCAATGAATTTTCCTCTTAGAACTGCTTTCAATGTGTCCCATAGATTCCGATATGTTGTGTCTGTGTTTTCATTTATCTCTAAGAATTTTTTAATTTCCTCCTTGATGTCTTCTATAACCCATTGATCATTCAGTAACCTATTGTTCATTCTCCAAGTGATGTTTGCTTTTTCCTTCCTTCTTTTATCGTTGATTTTCAGTTTCATTCCATTATGATCAAATAAGATGCATGGTATTATCTCTACTCCTTTATATTGTCTAAGAGTTGCCCTGTGACATAATATATGATCTATTTTTGAGAAGGATCCATGTGCTGCTGAGAAAAAAGTGTAACTGCTTGATGTTGGGTGGTATATTCTATATATGTCAATTAAGTCTAGGTTATTAATTGTGTTATTGAGTTCTATAGTTTCCTTATTCAACTTTTGTTTGGAAGATCTGTCCAGTGGCGAGAGAGGTGTGTTGAAGTCTCCCATAATTATTGTATGGTGGTCTATTAGACTCTTGAACTTGAGAAGAGTTTGTTTGATGAACATAGCTGCACCATTGTTTGGGGCATATATATTTATGATTGTTATGTCTTGTTGGTGTATGGTTCCCTTAAGCAGTATGTAGTGTCCCTCTTTATCCCTTTTGATTAACTTTGGCTTGAAATCTATTTTATTTGATATGAGTATGGACACTCCTGCTTGTTTCCGAAGTCCATATGAGTGATATGATTTTTCCCCACCTTTCACCTTCAGCCTATGTATGTCTTTTCCTATCAAATGCATCTCCTGTAGGCAGCATATTGTTGTGTCTTGTTTTGCGATCCATTCTACTGGCCTGTGTCTCTTAATTGGTGAGTTTAAGCCATTAACATTTAGGGTTATTATTGAGATATGGATTGTTCTTCCAGCCATATTTGTTTATTTCTGTTACTCAACATGGTTTGTTTTCCTCTTTGATTATTTCCCCCCCCTTTACTGTCCTACCTCCCACTGTTGGTTTTCATTGTTATTTTCCATTTCCTCTTCCTGTAATGTTTTGCCGAGGATGTTTTGAAGAGATGGTTTTCTAGCTGCAAAAAAGTTATATCATGGAAGGTTTTAATTTCATCTTCCATCCTGAAGCTTAATTTCGCTGGATACACAATTCTTGGTTGGAACCCATTTTCTTTCAGTGTTTGAAATATGTTATTCCAGGATCTTCTAGCTTTCAGAGTCTGTGTTGAAAGATCAGCTGTTATCCTGATTGGCTTACCCCTAAATGTAATCTGCTTCCTTTCTCTTGTAGCTTTTAAAATTCTCTCCTTATTCTGTATGTTGTGCATCTTCATTATAATGTGTCTAGGTGTGGATCTCTTATGATTTTGCACATTCGGCGTCCTGTAGGCTTCTAGGATTTGGGATTCTGTCTCATTCTTCAAGTCTGGGAAGTTTTCTCGTATTATTTCATTGAATAGACTGCTCATTCCTTTGGTTTGAAACTCTGTCCCTTCCTGTATCCCAATGACTCTTAAATTTGGTCTCTTGATGTTATCCCATATTTCTTGGATGTTCTGCTCATGGTTTCTTAACAGTCTTGATGAGCTGTCTATGTTCTTTTCAAGTTGAAATACTTTGTCTTCATTGTCTGATGTTCTATCTTCTAAGTGTTCTACTCTGCTGGTAGTATTCTCAATTGAGTTTTTAATTTGGTTTATTGCTTCCTGCATTTCTAGGATTTCTGTTTGTTTGTTTTTATAACCTCTATCTCCCTGTATAGTTGATCCTTTGCTTCCTGGATTTGTTTGTGTAATTCGTTGTCGAAGTGATCTTTCATTGTCTGATTTTGCTGTCTAATGTCTTCCTTGATACTCCAGATCATCTGAAGCATGTATATCCTGAATTCTTTATCTGACATTCCATCTGCTGCAGCTGTTACCTCTTCTAAAGTTGAGTTGACCTGCATTGCTTGCTGCCCTTTCTTTCCTTGTCTTTTCATACTGCTTGCGTTTCTTTCTGCTTGGTGAAACTGTTGTGTTTTTGAAATGTTTTTTTCCCCTATATATTTATATTGCTCTTGTATAGTTGAAAAATCTCCCTTGCAGGCATGGGCGGCGGCTCTGCTCTGCCCCTCCTCCAATTGTTGTGAGGTGTCTACCATGCCCGCGGACCCCTGGGCCTGTTCTGCCGGTCGGTCACAGGTCTGCCTACCTTGCAGGCGCGGGCGGCGGCTCTGCTCTGCCCCCCCTCCAATTGGTGTGACTTGTCTACCACACCGGCGGACCGCTGAGCCTGTTCTGGGCGCGGGCGAAGGCTTTGCTCTGCTCCTACTCCAATTGGGGTGACGTGCCTACCACCCCGGCCGGCCGCTGGGCCTGTTCCACCGGTCGGTCGCAGATCTGCCTACCTTGCGGCCATGGGCAGCGGCTCTGCTCTGCCCCTACTCCAATTGGGGTGACGTGTGTACCACGCCGGCAGGCCGCTGGGCCTGATCCGCCGGTCTGTCGCAGGTCTGCCTACCTTGCAGGCGCGGGTGGCGGCTCTGCCCTGCCCCTCCTACCACGCCCGCGGACCGCTGGGCCTGATCTGCAGGTTGGTCGCAGGTCTGCCCACCCTGCGGGCACGGGTGGCTGTTCCGCTCCGCCCCCACTCCAATTGGGGTCACGTGACCACCACACCGGCGGGGCCTGTTCCTGGCGCGGGCTGCGGCTCTGCTCTTCCCTTACTCCAGTTGGGGTGATGTGTGTATCACCCTGGCAGGCCGCTGGGCCTGACCCGCCAGTCTGTCACAGGTCTGCTTACCTTGCAGGCGCGGGCGGCGGCTCTGCCCTGCCCCTCCTACCACGCCCTCGTACCACTGGGTCGCAGGTCTGCCCACCTTGCGGGTGCGGGTGGCGGCTCTGCTCCGCCCCCTCTCCAATTGGGGTCACGCGACCACCACGCTGGTGAGCTGCTGGGCCTGCTCCGGGCGCGGGCGGCGGCCCGTCTCTTCCCCTCTGGCTCGAAGACAAAGCGAGAGAGACTCGGGTGTCTGTGACTCACCCTCCCTACCAGGAGACCAACTGTTTCTGTTGCCGCTGGTATTGATGAAGTTCTCTCCTCCGCCGCTTTCTGCTGACATCAGATCTCTGCCATGTTGGTATCCTATGCAAATGGCAGCATTTCTTTCCCTTTGCCGGGTGACCAAAGCAATGGGTGAGTCCTGACCGGCCCTCACAGGTCCTGTCTCAGTCCTGTTGCCACTGCCTAAGAAGGCCCGGTTGGTATTTACCTCCACAGTACTCAGCAGGACCCGGACCGAGAAGCAGGTTCCGCGGGCTCCTTAGCCCTGGGCCAGAGCAGTTCCGGGAGCCGGAACTTGGCCGCTCCGTGCTCAGTGTATGCTCTGATAAGAGCAGGCTCCAAGAAGCAGTTTCCATGGGTTATTTAGCACTGAGCCTGAGTAATCTGTCTGCAAGCCGCAGGCGAATGACAGCCTGAAATTACCTGTTCTATGGCTGAATGAGTTGCGGTCAGTCGAAAACAGGGATGGTGACGTCAGCTCTCCAAGATGGTGGCCGCTGGCCTCCTCTGTGGTCTGACCGGTGTGGAGAACCGAATTGGACCGCTTCCTTCCCCCGTCTCGAACCCAGAATTCAGCACTGAGTACGGTGCTTGCACAGCTGGCAGAAACTGCAGCGCTGTATCCCTGCGTCGCTATCTCCTCGTTTCCCAGTGCGCGCTACAGACTCTAGCCGCGAAGCGGTTTGCTGAATAAGCAGTGTTACCCTCCGTGCGACAAATCTCTCGTGTTTGAGTCCCCGTAGCCGATCCTCGTGTGATGGAAATCCTTCCTCCAGGTTCCGGAGCACCCCACTATTGCTGGAAATTCCTAACAAGATAGCCTTTAGCCGTCCTGACTCGTCATTCTCCCACTCAGTGACACGGCACATGGGGGCAATGCACTCCCCTCGCCGCCATCTTCCCAATCCTACATTTTTGTCTTTCTTAATTTTTGTTTTTTATTTGTTGCTTTTAGACGTACACGGCAGTAGAGTATATTTTGATATGTATGGGGTGCAACTCATTACAATTTTGATCCTATTCTTGTAGTGGAACATGATGTGAAGTTATACTGGTCATGTATTCATATATGAGTATAGGAAAGACAGGTCAGATTCATTCTACTGTCTTTCTTATTCTTATCTGCTCTCCTTTCCTTTCATTCTCCTTTGTCTAATCCAATGAACTTCCATACTTCCCTCCCTTGTTATGGGTTAACATCTACATATCAGAGAGAACATTTGACCTTTGGGTTTTTGGTTTTGGCTTATTTAGCTTAGCATCAGAGTCTCCAGATCTATCCATTTATTGGCAAATGCATAATTTTATTCTTCTTTAAGACTGAGTAATATGTCATTGTGTGTATATACCACATTTTCTTTATCCGTTCATTTGTTGAAGGGCACTTAGATTGGTTCCAGAGCTTATCAATTGTGAATTGAGATGCTATAAACATTGATGTGGCTGTATCACTTTAGTATGCTGATTTTATGTCCTCTAGGTATAAACTGAGGAGTGCGATAACTGGGTCAAATTGTGGCTTCATTCCAAAGTTTCTAAGGAATCTCCATACTCCTTTCCAGAATAGTTGCATCAGTTTGCAGTCCCACCAGGAATGTTTGAGTGTGCCTTTCCCCCTACATCCTTGCCAACATTTATTGTTGCTTATATTCTTGATAATTACCAGTCTGACCGGAGTGAGATGAAATCTCAGTGTAGTTTTTTTTTTTTGTGTGTGTGTAGTTTTAATTTGCATTTCACTAATTTCTAGAGATGTAGAACATGTTTTCATGTATTTGTTGACCATTCATATTTCTTCTTTTATTTTTTTTTTATTTTTATTTTTTATTGTTGGCATGTTTTTATTGGTTGTTAAATTATTAATATTTTTCTCCTGGAGTATGTATTTTAGTAATACATCACTGTTACATACAGATTATTTAAAAAAGTTATAAATGATAATTCATTTTTTTTTATAAAGTACCTGTTCACTTCCTTTGCCCATTTATTGATTGGGTTATTTGTAGTTTTGTTGTTAAGTTTTTTGAGTTCTTTATATATTCTAGGGGTTAATTCTCTATCTGAGGTGCAGGTGGTAAAGATTCTCTCCCATTCTGTAGGTTCTCTGTTCATGTTCTTGATTGTTTCCTTTGCAGTGAAGAAACTTTTTAGTTTGATACCATCCCATTTATTGATTCTTGAGTTTTACTTCTTCTGCTTTAGGAGTCTTATAGAGGAAGTCTGTTCCTGAGCCAATATGATGAGAATTTGACCTACTTTTTCTTCTAGTATTTGTAAGGTCTCTTGGCTAATGCCAAGACCCTTGATCCACTTTGAGTTTTGTGCAGGGTGAGACATAGGGTTTCAAACCATCTACTACCTATGAATTTCCAGTTTTCCCAGCACCATTTGATGAACAGGCTATCTTTTCTCCAATGTTTGTTTTTTGCACCTTTGTCTAGTATGAGATAACTGTATTTATGTGGGTATGTCTTCTATTCTGTTCTACTGGTCTTCACTTCTATTTTTGTGCCAATACCATGCCATTTTTGTTAGTATAGTTTGTAGTATAATTTAAGGTCTAGTATCGTGATGCCTCCTTTAGTACTTTTCTCACTAAAGATTGCTTTGGCTATTCTGGGTCTCTTGTTTTTCTAAATGAATTTCATGATTACTTTTTCTATTTCTCTGAAGAACATCATTGGGATTTTAATTGAATTGCATTAAATCTGTACAACACTTTTGGTAATATGGCCATATTGACAATATTAATCTTGCCTATCCATAAACATGGGAGGTATTTCCAGTTTCTACATCAACTTCAATTTCTTTGTTTAGTATTCTATAGTTTTTATTGTAGATATCTTTCACCTCTTTTGTTAGATTGATTTCCAAGAATTTTATTTTATTTTTTAAGGCTATTTTGAATGGATAAGTTTTCTTTATTTCTCTTTTAGCTGTTTTGTCATTGGTGTATAGGAACACAATTGATTTATAGGTGTTAATTTTATATCCTTCTATTTTACTGAATTTGTTTATGAGGTCAAAAAGCTTTTTGGTGGAGTTTTAGGGTTTTCTAAATATAGCATCGATTCATCAGCAAATAGGGATAGTTTGAGTTCTTCTTTTCCTATTTATATCCCTTTAATTTCTTTCTCTTGTCTAATTGCTCTGGCTAGAGTTTCTAGGTCTAGGTTGAAAAGATGTGGTGAAAAAGGGCATCCTTGTCTTATTCCAGTTTTAGAGGGAATGCTTTTAATTATTCTCATTTAGAATGATGTTGGCTTTGGGGTTAGCATATATAGCTTTTGCAATGTTGGTGTATATTCCTACTATCCCTAGTTTTTCTAGTGTTTTGAACATGAATGGATATTGAAGTTTTTCAAATGCTTTCTCTGCATCTATTGAGATAATCCTGTGTTTCTTTAAGTCTGTTAATGTGATTAGAAATCAACAATAAAACGAAAAATAGAAGCTACTCTAATACCTGAAGTCTAAATAATATGCTATTGAGTGACAGACCAATGGATAGTAGAAGAAATCTGGGATGAAACAAAACAATACTCAGTGGTAAATGAGAATTGCAGAACAACTTATCAAAATATCTGGGATACTATGAAGGCAGTTCAAAGAGGAAAGTTCATTGAACTGAGTGCATTCTTTAAAAGAATAGAGAATCACCAAATAAATAACCTAACATTATATCTCAAAGCCCTAGAGAAAGAATAATATATCAACACTAAAAGCAGTAGAAGACAGGAAAAAATTAAAATCAGAGCCAAAAACAATAAAATTAAAACAAAAAATGCAAAAAGTAAAAGAAACAAAAAGTTGGTTCTCTGAAAAAATAAATAAAATCAATAAACCCTTAGCCAAGCTAATGAAGTAAAAGAGAAAACTAAAATTACCAAAATTTGTGATAAAAAAGAAATATCACACTATTGAAATACAAACCATAATTAGAAACTATTTTAAAAATCTATGTGCCAATAAAATAGAGAATCATGATGACATCGACAAATATCTAGAGACATATAACCTACCCCAATTGAAACAAGAAGACATAGTAAATTTAAACAGACCAGTTTCAAGCAATGAAATTAAAGACTCCCATCAAAAACCTGAAGCCCAGTTCTATCAGATGGATTCTCAGCTAAGTTCTACCAGACCCTTCAAAAAAGAACTTAGACCCATACTTCTCAAATTATTCCATGTAATGAAAAAGGAGGGAACCCTTCTTAACTCATTCTATGAAGCTAGTATCATCCTGATATCCAAACCAGACAAAGACACATCAAAGAAAGAAAACGTCAGACTAATATTTCTCATGAACATAGATGTAAAAATTCTTAATAAAATCCTGGCAAATCACATACAAAAACATATTAAAAGGATAATGCCCCATGATCAAATGGGGTTCATTCCAGGGGTGCAATGTTGATTCAACATATGGAAATCAATAAATGTAATTCATCATATCAATAGACTTAAAGACAAAAAACACATGATTATCTCAATAGATGAAACAAAATCTTTTGTTGCTATTAACTACTATGGGTTCAAATTGCAAAGACAACTCCCAGATGATAATGTTCCTTTACTGTCCCAGTAACATGGTTGAGTTGTCTGTGTTAAAAGTGATAGCAATGTAAGCCCATAATTTTTTTTCTTTTTTTAGGAATGTTTCTTATGGTGCCTAATAAAGTTGATACGATTAAACATGTTAATTGGAGTTCTGTGAAAGATTATAGTAAAATGTAAAGTAGTCCAGCTTCTTGATTATTTTTAATACTCCCAAATAAAAATCTGGGGGAAATGTACAAAAGATTGGACTTGATGAGAAAACTCTCAGAACACAGTCTTGCCCCATTGTATAGTAATATCAAGAGCAACAAGGCTTAAATGCATTACATATTCTTTGTCAATCAGATGTTACTTTCACATGTAGGTTAGTGGAAAAAAAATAGATGAGAGAAAATGAGACTCTCTTCTTACATCCTATTAAACTCAAAATATCAAATCTTAACCAATCAAAATGAAAAAAAAATTAAATATTGTTCAGAACCTGTTTTCTGTCATCAATTTTGTTTCAATCTTCATAATCCATTCTTCCCTTGCTCCATAGTCTGCCTATGCCTTCCCTTTGTCCCCCTTTCCTCTCCTGCCTTCCATCCTCCTTCCTCCCATGGACATTCTTCAGGTGACCACAAATGCCAGATACTAGCACATAGGACAGTAGGACCAGTTCCCGCTCTCAAGGAACTCACAGTTTGATGTTGGAGATGAACCTAAAATAGATATGATGACAATACAGACTAAGTTAATTTTCAAGGAGGTAAGCTTTCAGAAAGATCTTTCCTATTTTTCCTCACATTTGAAAGGGAACTGTCAGTTTTACCCAAAGGAATTTTAGTTACAATAAAAATAGCATAATATTCTGTGTTTTCAAAATCAGATTAATCTGTTTTCTTGGTTGCAGTTTTAAATTCAGTATTCAAAATGGCAGGAGTCACTTCCTCCCAGCTGGCATGTCCGAAGGCTACAAGCTCCTTTCCAGGAATGAGCCTGCTTGGGCAGGAAAGCTTACGGCTATTGTTTCTGTTCTCCTGGTAAATGGTTAGTGTCTGCTCTCTTTTATGTAATGTGAGAAATTGAATTTCAGTCACATAAAGCTATAATTACATTGTCACTACTTTCATGTTCTGTTATCTATTAAGGCTTCGGGGGGGATGGGGGCGGGAAAGTTCCATTTAAAATGTTCTTAAAAAAAATTCCAGCTTAACATTGGGGTGACTACAGAATATGTATGTTTCTGGAAGTGGCTGGTTGAAGTTAAAGTGCCTTTTCCATACTTTAATTAAATATGGAGAAGGGTGACATTCAATGAACATATTAGTTCCATGGACATCGGCGTAATAATATGGAAAACAATAAAGTTATTAAGTGAATCATCAAATTAAAAGACCCTGTGTTCCCTGGACATAAAGAGCTGCTAAAATTAGTTACCTAAATTCTTGATTCCACCCTGGTGCTGGTGGTGGGTTTGGGAAAGAAAAGTAGAGGAGATAAAGGGAAATAAGTTCTGCCACCTAATTATCTATTTTACTCTCTAATTACTTAAATTGCTTAAGTCTTTCCCAATTTTTTTCCTGCCTTCATTTAGGCCTCACTTGATCGACAAATATCTTGCCCAACAATTAATATATTCTTTCTGGATCATGTTTATTATTAATCCCTAAGACCCACAGATCTCATTATAGCTGTTCACACATCTGGGCAGTCTGAGTGAATCACTGAGCTGTGCTCCTACAACACTGTATTTCCCCCTTATAACATTACAGGATTCCATCGCAATTATTCTATCCTGCTAAGGCTAGGTGCTTCATGTTTTCTTGCTCACTTATGCATCCCAGAGCCTGAAAGAAAATTTGTCAAGCAAAAAATTTCTGTTTAGTGAACGAATAACTGAATGAGTAATTGGTTGATTATATAACTCATAGACAAAAAGAAAAATGTGTTCAGAATAAATACAGCTTTTAAATTTCTGTCCATTTAATTCCTGTCTATTAATTTGTCATGTTGTTGGACAAATTGTTTTATGTTGTTTTCAAGTCTAGTGGCTTAGACACAGAATCACAAAGTTTCTGATTTATAAAATTTTAGTAGATTATACTTTTTTCAGGGGAATATCATTAAAGGCTGTGGCTAATTCTATTTTTCAATATCTTTTATCCCTAATGCTTTTTTTTTTTTTACAATGTGATATTGGAACATTCTTCCCAATAGGGAAAGATCCTATATCCCGATCATTGAATGTGGGCTAGTCTTAGTGGCTCAGACTAACTTCTAAGGGATGGCCTGCATTAGAAGGGACTAAATGACTTCTGAGGGATTGGGTCATAAATGATGAAACAGCTTCCACCTGGCTCTCCTTTTTCTCTTGAGACATCTGTCCTGGAACTCAGCCACCATGTTGTGAAAAAACCCAGGCCATGTGTTGGACATAAGAAAGTGTTCTATCAAAACCCCCAGCTGGGGTTTCAGTGCACAGGAAGCATCCACTGCCAGATATGTGAGTGAATGAGCCTGCAGATGATTTGGAGTCTTCTAGCCCAGGTCCCTACATCAGAGAAAAGCCATCTTGTTCTACCTTGTTTGAATTCCTGAGCCATGCAATGCATGATCATAATAAAATGGTTGTTTTCTGCTGCAATGTGTTAGAATAATTTTTTGTACTGCTGAAATGACTAAAGATCTAGCTTTTATTTTTGTTTTACTTATTAAAATGATTTTTTTTAACTGAGATCCATCATAAATCATAAAAGTCATCATTTTCAGGGCTCCATTTCAGTGGTTTTTAGTATATTCATGAGGTTGTGTAACCATCATTACTATCTAATTCCAAAACATTTTCATCACTCTAAAAAGAAAACCCCTTAAAATATTAAATCAGATGAGTAATATCATTTTTGCTCATGTATACACATACATAGAGAAAATAGCCTGTACTCTGAATAGTCTGATCTTGCTGGGCCTCTGAAATTTTTTGCACCTATCTTAGGCTGATTTAGCATTTGGAGTTGCTGTAGGAACCACATCTAGGACCTAGGACAAAAATGCTGACATAAGAATGGTAATGGAGATTGTGACTAATGATTCAGATAAAGAGTGTGAGATAACATAGAGTTTCCTCTGTACCAGACACGGTGTGGTGTAAGGGCTTTACATATGTTGACCCCTGTAATCCTCGTAATAATGGTTTAAAATAGATTACTTGAATATCAATTAAAAATCTGTGAATGCTCTTGGACCCAAAACAAGAAAGAGACGGGGGAAAAACAGAAGTCCATTAATAAATCAAAGTCTTTATAGTTAAATGGGAAAGACATTTATTTATCTTAAGAACGAATTTAGCAGGGTGTGGTGGCTCCACTCTGTAATCCCAGGGGCTCCAGGGGCTCCAGAAGCTGAGGCAGGAGGATTTCCAGTTCAAAGTCAGCCTCAGCAAAAGTAAGGCACTCAGCAACTCAGTGAGACCCTGTCTCTAAATAAAAAATACACAATAGGGCTGGGGATGTGGCTCAGTGGCCAAGTGCCTCTATGTTTGATCTCTGGTATGCCCAACCCCCTGCAAAAAAAATTAATAAGAAATAGGCGAATGATCTGGATAGACATTTATTTAAAGACATAAAAATGCTCAAAAAGTATATGAAAAAAATGCTCAAAATCACTAATCATGAGGGAAATGCAAATCAAAACTCTAGTGAGATATTATCTCATCTCAGCTAGAATGGCTATGAACAAAAAGACAAAAAATAAAAAATGTGGGTAAGGATACAGAGAAAGGAGAACAGTGTAGTTTAGTACAGCCCTATGGAAAACAGTATGGAGGTTCCTCAGAAAAGTGAAAATAGAGCTTTATGTGATCAAGCTAACCCATTACTGCGTATATATTCCATGGAAATGGAATCAGTACATCAAAGAGATTCTGGCTCTCCCATGTATACTGCAGCACTATTCACAATAAGCAAAGTGTAGATCCACAAAGTGTCCAGCAACTGATGAACAGATGAAGAAAGTGTGCATCATCCATAAAAAAAATGATATTCTTCTGCATTCATGGCAAAATGAATGGCACTGAGGGACATTTTTGTAAGTGAAATAAGACAAAGAGCACATGTTCTTATTAATACAGTGAGGCTAAAATGTTGATTTCCCAGAAGTAGAGGGTAGAATAGTGATCACCAGAATCTGGGAAAGGTAAGGAGGTGAGGGGGATAAAAGGCTATGGGGTAAAGTTAGAAGAAATAAATTCCAATGTTCTACAATATAGGACAGTGACTATAGTTCACAACAATTTATTGTGTGTCTTATAAAGAACTAGATGAGAGTGTTTCAAAACCTCCCCACAAAAAGAAACGACATGTAATTAAGGAGAGGGAAATGTTAACTAACTGGATAAGATGATTACACATCATATACATGTATCAAATTATCATAGTACCCCATAAGTATAAACAATTATTATGTGTCAATTAAAAAATGAAGATATGCAAAATACAGTCAAAGGGTAACAGACTTTGTAAGGAGACATATGGCAGTCAATTTTCCAGGCTACCAATGGAACAAGGATGGGTGGAGTGGAGCTGGGAAGTCAACCCCTGAGTCTCTGTTATTGACTGTCATTAAGTTTCCTGTCACTATACTGGCCAGAGTCTATCTCTATTCTTCAGTTTCATTGGGCTGTAGAATTTCATTGGTCTTCAATTCATTGGGCTGGCTCTCCATAAATACACCCCAAATTGCTTGGAAAAACATAATGCTTTTTTGGTGCATAGGTATATTTCAACACTAAAATGAACAAGCAGACAAAAAAAAAAAAAAAACCAACACCCATGATTAAGTTTAGAAATGTTTAAAATAATTAAACCTGTTCATGTTGAGGAACCCATTCATATTTACAGATAGGTCAGTCTGGGAATTGCAATTTAAAACTTTTCTTACATGTATATACAGTATTAAAATAGCTTAAAAACATAATATTGAATGCACCACATATTAAAGTTTTTTCCTTTAGATTTATAAAACTACTTGAGCACCTGAGAAGTTTCCTTATCCAAATGAAGTATTTGAAAAAAGAAATTGAATACATTAAATATATAATGCAAATTTTGAGGTATTTAGTAAACTTTTTGAGACCAGGCATTGTTTAAAACCACTTCAAGATTGTTAAAATTTGCTAACATGAACAGAATAATAAGTTTGTATGTTGTAGTTAAAGGTTAAAGAAAATGTATTTATAATTTTAAGCAACAGATTGCAAGGCTAAAGTAAACCTCTCAGCAATTTTTTTTTCTTTTTTGTGGAGGAGGTCATAAAAGGTATGTTCTTATGCATCAGAAGACTCACAATTAACAAAAACGAGAAAGACACAAAATGCAGATGAAGGATTAAAGTTCCTATTCTTTCCCTTTAAGAAATGTTAAAGCAAGAGTACATTTTATGTAATCTGTGAAGAATAGCAAATGAATGTCTCTTATTCACATGGCATTTATAATCACCACCTAGCCTCCTGCACGCAATTCTCCAAGATTGTTTCTTCAAATTACAGAGCCTCTATTATTGCTTCCCCAGAACCTAGAAGTGACCTTTTTATATTATCAGTCTATAGTGGACCCATGTCAATTGCTCTCCAACCTAAAAACATTCTCCTTTATAACTTATACTATCATATCTCATATAAAAATCAAATAAGAGCAAATTAAAAGAACAAAGTATTATTCATTCACCTTTTAAGTCAATAAATCTAAACAAAAACATAAACACTCTAATATGTCATGGAAGTTTATATTTGATATGATCCTTTTGGAAGGCAGCTTGGCAATATGTTTACTATAGACAAACATTTTGAATAAGGAAATTAATTCTATGGAAATAAAATTTCAAAGAAATAAAATGCATAAAAACATATTTATTGCTGTATGTTGAATATCAATCCCAAACTGCAGAACATCCAAATATCCAACTACAGGAGAATAATAATAGAATAATATTATGTAAATAATATTATGTAAATCATGATACGTCAACAAAGGAATACTACCATTCAAAGTGGTAGTTCTGAATTTTAATAAATAGCTTTGAAATTTATAATGGCATATTAAGTTAAAAAGACTCAATAGAGAATTAGACACATAAAAACCTGTATAAACTATAGTTGTACAGCAAATCACAGACGGAAAATGTCACATTAAAGGGGCCGGAGAGGAAGCTCAGTGGCAGAGCACTTGCCCAGCAGGTACAAGGCAACTCCCAACACTAATAAAAAACAAGAGTCATGTGTTAAAACGTAATGCTTTCTTCACATTCCAATTTATTGGAGTATATTGCCTTTATAATTGATTGGATTGGATGTATACATACTTTAAAATCACTCATAGAAGGACATCAAAGCACCAGATATGGATTATGGAATTTTACACAAAATCATGTAATATCCATACATATGATGCAAATACCTGAAAGGGAGCACTTGTGCATTCAGAAAGCTGATTGATTCAGGTTGACATAAGGCCATTGGAAAAATTAAAATTCAATGTTTCCCTTTGTTGTGAAGTTTTAACCCTATGATCTTGTAGGCGGGTGTTTGAGCATTTAACCCACGTGTAGAATTATCAGTTTGGACTCTGACCCTCTCCACCCTCCTTGTATGATATAGCTCTAATCAAAAGGTTTACCATAAATGCTTTTAGTCTTTTTTTCCTAAAGCTTTCAATTTAAATTTCTTATATAGGAGGAAAAAAGAAACTAAGAAACAAAAAATCCCTTTTCCCTAGCATAATTAGTGACAGTAACTCTTCCCATGTTCCCCACTCATTCCCACATGCTCCCCCACCCCCATTTTTTGTTGTGGTACATTTCACATAAAATGAAATTTATCATCTCAACCATTTGCATATGTATAGTTTAATGATATTAAGCACGTTCTTCATGGACATACTTTTAAAATTATATTGGAAGAACCTCCTATGGCCTTAATATTTAGTTCATTTACTCAGCAACTGTTCAGTTATTTATTTATTTTATTGTTTATCTGCTAAACTGGCACATGAAGAGCAAGCCCACAGTAAATACAGATATGCATAGTATATAGAGTATACAGAACATATATAGAAAGAGAGTATATAGAGTATGTAAAACTATAGTAATAGTACAAGGGATGAAGTGTGCACACTTAGATTGCACTTCCTCAGACTTGAAAAAGCCCAAAGTTTTAGGACTATAAGGATTTTTTAGGATCCTTATTACTACTATAGTTAAGGTAAAACGTAATGTTTTAGGATTGATGTCTCATCTATGTGCTAAAATTAGTTGAAGAAATGATAGTGTTTTAAATGGGTGTGTGTGTGTGTGTGTGTGTGTGTGTGTGTATTAACAGCTTTGTTATTGGAAGCCTCAGAATAAGAATCACTGAGAATAACTGACTCTTCCAATTGGCTGAGGAGTTCAGAGTTTTAAAAACAGCTTTCTTTAAAAAAAAAATTTTTTTTTAACAAAAACCTGAATGTCCTGCTTATTTCCTTGCATTCTTTGAACTAACATTTTCCGGTGATTATGGTATACCTGTCACTGAGCTGTTCCTTTAAGATTCACACCTAACCAATAGGGTCGATAATGTCACTGTAATGTTATGAAAGAAATTTAGACCTATGGAAGTCAAGGAACTGGGTCAAGTTCTCACAACTGGTAGGAAGATGAGCATCCAGGATTGACAGAAATATTATGCTACAATAATAGGATTCAAATACAGGTCTTTCCGACGCTTTCACCCCAAAACTTAATTACCTCATTATATTCTCACTCAATAATTTAGGTCTCTGTGATAATTTTATCTTCTAAACTTAAGTATGAAATTGACCTCTATTATAATAGAGTGGGCCATCAGTGTTAATCATGTATACACACACATGTGTATATAGGTCGTATTATAAATACTACATATAATTGTAGTCTAGGGCCACTGAATATATAAGTGCTTTGACATTTTGGACACTGGGTATAGTGAGTGACCGAAGACTAATGCTTTTGGGTTTCATGTACTTTATTTTCTCTTTTCTATGCCCTCTTTCATTGAGCAGGCAGCTTTTGCATCAGAGGTATGTGGTTTGTAGGGCTAGGGAGATATATTCACTTGCAACTCTGACTCACACTAGCCTGTGATTTGTTCTCTCCATCTTTAAAATGGGTATAAGACTGAAGAGGGGAAGTGCAGCCAAGCGTCTGAGCCTGTGGGTGACCATGGTGAGCTCTCAGCCAGTGATGGTCACTATTATTACAGCATATCACTGCTGTCAGGTGGTGAGCCATAATTCCTCACTGCTATCAGTGTTCCTGTTATATCTGGCTCTTTCACTAATTTGTAGAGTCTAATCTGTTTGGGCTTAGGAAACAATTTCTGTGTTGGTAACAACGCAAAATGGACTTGTGCAAGATATTGGCACGGAGATGAGGGTGCAAAGTCAAGCCAGGAACAAAACAGGGGTGGAAATGCTGAGAAAACATGGACAACATTCCAAAGCACAGTTCATGTAGTTGAAACAGAGTCAGGGACGTGACTGGGGCCAGATATTGGGGTAGCACAAGAGATACCAGTGGGAAAGCCAAAATCCGCGGCTCCGTCTGGGTTTATAGGCTGACAGGAACAAATCAGAAGACAAAGCACAGGGACTCGGAGAAGATGGGTTTGGCCAGGAGCATTCTTGCGGCCAGCAGTTTGTTCTAATGTTCCTTTCGAAGCCCTGGCATTTTTCCATAACAACTATACTTGGACTTTTTTATAAGTACCGTTCTCTAAGACTAGCATCTCTTAATCAGAAAAGAAAATTTGGGGGCCTTAGGTATGTAGACACTGAGTAAAAATTTTACTCAGAATATTCCTTTAAATAATCTCCATGAATTTTAAAGTGTCCATTTTATTTGACTGATGTAAATTTCTTCTATTTACCATTAGATTTTTGGCAAAATGATGAATGAATTTTCTTGACTACATTTAGGTATGAATAGGTTTGGCAGATAAAATACAGGATGCCCAGTTAAACTTGAATTTCAGATAAAAAATGATTAAATGTTTAGAACAATTATATCCCAAACATTTCATGGGGCATAGTTGTTTTATAAGAGTACTCATTGTTTGTCTGAAATTCAAATTTAACAGGGAACTCTGTGGGAGTTTTTGACTAAACCTGGAATCCCTACAATATAGGAAAGACTACAATAACACAAATACTTGTTAAAAATTATTGAGCACTTTCAGGAGGAATGATGCTGTTTCAACATGCATTATTTTACCTTAATTCTTACAGCAATAAATGCAAACAACCATTTTCCTCATTTTCTAGTCATGCATCTGGGTTTACAAAGATGAATTTCTAATAGTTTACAGATGGCAAGTTATAATTTATGCTCAGATCTGTCTGACTCCAGAGCATTAAATAACATACATAATATATTTTCACTAATTTAAATCCACACACACAATCTGAGTATGTGCCCGAGAGGGTAAATACAACTGCACTAGCATTCTGTGGCAGTTGTATATCTGGATCCTGGCTAGCCATCACTCATTATGCCTTATGATATATTCATAAAATGCAGCCATTTTATCTCTTGGTACATTTTTTTTTTGATCAAAAAGAGAAAACACATTTTTCATTGTGGATTGCTCAAGTTCAGACAGGTGGTTGCTGGCTTCCACAGCAGATGCCAGCTTTTCCATGTGGCTGGATGCCGTGTTCAGGTGACTTAGGTTTCCAACCACCTGCTTCTGACTGTGCCCTGGGAATAAATACTACATTAGCAACAATTTCACTTTCTTATTCATTTTCTTACTTATCTAGGCTTGGGAACTCTGTCCAACATTAGTTTAATGTGGGTCGATTGGACACTATCCAGGAGCTAATTATTGGCAATTTTCCCCTGCCATTAAATATTAAGTATCACAAGTAGGTGAGGCTAATAAAATCACTTAAGAAAATATATGTCATGTTATCCTGGTACTTAATGATGGATGTCTACAGTTATGGAGGAGCCCAGACTTTTTTGGCATTTGGGGATTTATTTACTACAACTTATTTCTTCTAAATGGTTTCTTAATCACTGGAAACCAAACTACTGCGATCTAAATTAGAAACATCTATTGATTTTTAGAGAATATATTATTAAGGATCAAACTTGAAAAACTACAATTTACATTCCCTGTTGAATCTTTTGTTATAATTGACTTCTATTGGCAAAATGCTCTAGAAGCATTTACTATTAATATGAATAAAGTAGTTTACTTAAGAATCTTTAAAAAATATCCAGCAATTCTATGTTGCATTGTATGTTGCATTTAACCTTTAGGATTTATGGCAAATCAGAGGTTCATTATCATTAAATGAGATCACCCCAGGAGATACTACAGAGAAACATTAGTTTTGAAATATTTTTCTAAAACAAATTATTTTTAGCTAATTCCTCTAGACACAAAAGCAATAGAAAAACTTAATCCAGTTCAACCACAAGAATGGGATCCTAAATAGTTATATTCCATGTATGTATAACATGTCAAAATATATTATACTCCTATGTGTACCTAGAAAGAACAAATAAAAAAACTACTACACGTACCTAAAAAATAAGAACTCAATCCATTTTTAAAATATTTTTTAGTTGTTGATGTACCTTTATTTTTTATTTATTTATATGTGTGGTGCTGAGGATCGAACCCAGTGCCTCACATGTGCTAGGCAAGTCCTCTATCACTGAGCCATAACCTCAGCCCCCTGAATCCATTTTTTTTAAAGTCTATGCTTTTTGTCTGCATGATATATCAAATCCATTTGGATCTTCTCACACAAAAGTTGTCAGTTTTCCCACTATCATTTTGTTATTTGCCTATTTTTATAAAAACACAACCAAAAATATCAGGGTTTTATTTTTTGAGTTCTGTTTTCACGTTTGAAAATATATGCAACTGAAACATATAATTTTCAACTAATTAAGTCTCATGTAGAAACATTAAGATGATTCATTGAATTATTCACTTTTCATCAGGATGTTTGGGTTTTATGTTAAGACTATCCACAGCTTGAATTTACTGTGATAGTCTTGGCAAGATGCAACCATTATGGGACATCAAAGCAGTTGAAGGGAAATGAGAGTTGGTTTCTTTGATGCAAAGACCTGACTGGATCTGAGACAGCAATTGTGAAATCTTCAAAAGGAACCATCGAAGTATAGAAATGGGAATTTCCTCATGATAAAGGAAATATAATTTGTCCCCATGATTATCAGGAGGTTTCAATACACACATTCTTACTATGATTGCCTCAAACATCTTTGGCTGGCTTATTAACTTCTCAAAGTTCATTCTTTTCATTCTTCTCAAGGTACATTTTAAAATTCCCAGGACAGTGGTGTTTGAACACTAAAGCACCTGACTTCTAGTTTCAGGGACATGACTGGGGAATTTGACACAATCCAGTACAAAATGACACTTTTTAATGATCAGTATGCAAACATTTGAAAAAAAATTATCAACTGTGGTATCAACATCAGAAAATCAGGGATAACACAAGAACAGTGGTTGCAAAAATAATATTAGTACTTTCTAAGAGTGTGCATCTTTTCTGTCTTCTCTGCCTTCTATTTTAATCAATATCATTATAAAATTGCAGATTGAAGGACCATAGATTTTATTAGAGTATTTGGAGAAACCAGAAAGAAAAAGAAAAAATACAAGATTCTGACTTTCTTCTATGATCTTATTTTTTTTTCAATGTAAAAATTTTTAATGAAGAAGTGTTAACCCACAAGTCATTTTATTTCACACAGACTGAATTAAATACCCAAAAGCTCTATATGAAGGGAACAAATATTTCCACATATTTGACCTCAAACATCTACTCTCTCCCTGTTGTCATGAAATTAGAGTGAATTTTCTCCAACAGTAATTAGAGCATCTTTAAAAGAAACTTTTATGAAAATCTCAAACATGTGCAATAGGAGAGAATTGTGTCATGAAAGCAATGTGTTCACTGCTTAGCTTCACAAACTGTCCATATGTCACTAATGACCATTTGATTTGTTCTGTCAACTACCACCTCCTTCCTGTTTCCTTTGCATTGAATCTGTTACTATATTTTTTCTTCTATAAATATTTCCTTATGAATCTCTAGAAGATAAAGGTACCTAAAACATCCCATAATTCTACTATCACCTCAAAAATAACATTAATTTGCTAATACTGTCAAATATCCAGCTAATATTTCACATTTCCTACTTTTTCCTTTTTGTATATATATATATATTTTTAAAGCCTATACACAGTGGTTAGGTCATATTTTTAAGGTTTCTTTAATGTAATTTCTGGAGCAAGGATGGCCATGGACATAGTTTCTTACATTTTGACCTTTCCCTTACTCCAAAAATGGTTAAAGTAAAACACAATGTTTTAAGATTAAGTTTTATCTTTGTACTATCAAATAAAACTGTCAATTATATGATATTTAGATCTAAGTATTGCTTAGTAAAAACAGAAACCTAATTATTTCTTTCCATTTGATTCAAATATTATTGTGTACATGTAAGAATGTTATTAATGTCAATTTTGAAAGTTTTTCTATTGATAGATATTTTTAAAATTTTAAAATTGAAATAATTCAATTGAATCCATAATCTGATGCTATTAATACTTTGACATGCTAAATTATGCATATTCTCTTATATCAACATCTTTAACAGTTTCTAGTTTCTCTTGATTATGAATTTAGATTATTTTTCTGAATCATGGAAGTTGAATATAAAACTCGGAAGATACTTACGTACTTTGTTCAGACATAGTTTATGCAATTAATTGTGATTGGCACTGTAGTTATTAGAAATCCATTAAAAGCAAAACAATCCACTAATTATTTCTTTCTTTTTACCACAAATCATCACATTATACTTGATTACGTTCTAGATATACATTTGAATTTTAAAATGCCATTTCACTGAATAGTTTCTACTCAAAAGAAATGAGTAGAAATGAGTTTTTTCCCTCCCGAATTATTTAATTTATTTATCCAGAGCATTAATTATGAAAATGGCATTGGGAATATCCTATCTTCATAATGATGCTTCCATTTGCTAATAAAAATGAAGAGTGAGAAGTGGCTGTAGATAATATTACTGTTATTCTCATTCAACAGATTTGAATTTACTTTGACCAATGGAGAAAAGTTAGAAACTTCTGTTTGCTTATTATAGAATGTGTTTAAGAGTGCAAACTATTTTTCCTCGTTTATGAAGAAACATGTGCTTTTGACCAATTTGAATCTCCAGTAAATACACATGCTTGACTTTGTAAAGGAAATGAAATTGCAACTTCACATCTTCAGTTGAATCTTTGAATATTTTTAGTAATTAAAGTTGCCTTTGTAAATTGATTTTCTGTTGAAGTTCTGAACAGCAAATAATATAGAAAGCATGGTCCTTGCCATCATTGTGTCTTCTTCACCTAACAATAGGTCTCCAAGCAAAGTTCCTGTGGGGAGTATCTGTCTTTTCCCTAGGAACTCAGCTAATGCTTATAAGGCTAGACACTTAAGAACACCTCATGTGATTTAACTTATTTAATCCTCATAACAACCTTAAAGGACATACTATTTTTTATTAGAGCTTTATAGTTATACATAGCAGTTGAGTTCATTTCAACAAACTCATACGTGCGTGGAATTCAATTGCAGTTTATAATCCTCCCCCTCCCTTCCGATCTCCTTCCCATCTCCTATTCTGCTTTCTCTACAGACTTCCTTTTGCTTGTCTATTAACTAATATTTGGTTGGTTCTTTCTACCTATACATAAAGGTGAAGTTCCCTGCGGTACATTTATATACGTACAACAACATGAATTTTTAAGAATTCATTCTGCATTGCCTCCCCTTACCCATCCCTCCCCTCTGCCTCTTGATCTCTTTCTTCCTTTTATCTGTTTTTTTAAAGATATTTGAAACACAACTTCATTCTGATTCTAAATGAAAAGGAATGAGAATGACAGTAACAAACAAGATTCACCATTGAATATTGTGACATGACTGTAGCAGTCATATTCGAAACTCAAGAAGAAAAACAAGTGCATTCCAAACAGCTAAATATGCAGGTCCAAAAAATGAAGGTATTTTTTTTTTAACTGACGCATTCGCTCCGAAGCCCATTCATCTCCTTCAGCGTTCCACAAATGAAGCACATGTCTGCTTAGCTAGATTTTAGTAAAGTGGCACACACATGGCATCCCGGACGTCACAGGACAGTCGCCTATAAAACTATAGACTTGATGCTGGGCTCCAGCTTCATCTTCTCACAGGTCATAGTCCTCATCTGGCAGAGCACTTGTCTGAGCAACCTCTAAATCATGCTCACACTGCACCACCAAGGCAGGGTCTGTGACAACCTCTGGTGGGGCAAGAGCAGGCATGGCAACAGACTCCAAGTCAGGGTCTCCAATGAGCTCTCTAGGGAGCCAGAGGAAGGGCTTTTCAGAGTTGTAGTTACTTTCGGCTGAGATGTCATAGTGCTGAAGACTCTTCTTTCGGTGGAAGACAATAGATTTTGCCCTTCACTTTCCTGTCCTTACTGTGCACTCTGTTGCCACACAACACGATGGGGATATTTTCACACACTCGTACCAGAGCTCTATGCCAGTTAGGCACTTCTTGTAAGTAACTCTTGATGTCACATCAAACATTATAATGGCATACTGGGCTTGGATGTAGTAGCTGTCCCACAGGCCACTGAACTTCTCCTGGCCTGCTGTGTTCCAGACGTTGACCTTGATGGGCCCTCTGTTGGTGTGGAACATGAGTGGGTGGACCTCCATGCGCTGGGTGGCCACATACTTCTTCTTGAACTAGCTGGTCAGGCAGCGCTTCACAAATGTCGTCTTCCCGGTGCCGCCATTGCCCACCAACATGAGCTTGAACTGCACCTGCGGCTCCCCCTGCTCGGCCATCCTTGTGATCCTTCCAGAAGCATCTCCATGAGCATCCGACTCTCTTCCTTTTATGTTTATGGTGTTTTACCTTCCCTCTTCCTTTCCTTTATTTTTAAGAGACTATTTTTATGATCTTACTTTTACAGATGAGGAAACTGAGGCATTCAAAGGTTAAGTGGTAGAGCTAGGGTCTAAACCAAGGCAGTCTGGCTCTGTAGACTCACTTTTATCCAGTATGGTATACTATAAAATAAATATAAACTATGTCAGTGGTTGCCTGGGATTGAGAAAAAATAGGCTATAAGAGGTACAAGGAAGTTAGTTGTTTGGTATAATGGAAATATTCTATATCTTGATTATGGTGGTAGCAAATGAGTATATTTATTTGTCAAAACTCATCAAATGTTCCATGTACAATGGAGCCATTTTCCTGTATACAACTTATACCTCAATAGAGTTGATTTATTTAAAAAATAGAGTTGCTTTATTTCAAAACAGTTGGTATTGGAGAATCTCACATGTTCCCAACATGGAAGAACAGCTTGAATGTCTGAGGTGATAAATGTGCCAATTGCCCTGATCTGATCAATACATATAACATAAATGTATAGAAATGCCACACTGGAACCCATAAATATTACAATAAATGTACAATTACTTTATATAATTTAAAAATGAAATATAATTTTAAAATAAAATATAAAAGTAAATTTGCTCTATTAAAGTGTTTTAAGATTCACTTTAAGGTCAATGAATAGTAAATTTTGATAATTTCTGCATACGTGCTCTCTGTATGACTAATGGATAAAGACACAACTATGCACTTAAAAATTATCAAATATACATTCCTCTGAAATGTGATGGAATAGCTAGCAAAATTTACTGTGCAATGAATCATAAAGTGTATCTGCCACACTTCTATATTCTTACTGATATTTTTCTATTTATTCTATCATAACAAAGAGATCAACATTAAGCTTATTGTGAATTTGTTTCTTTTTACAATTAAAAATTATTTATTATCTTAATTATACATATTTATGGGGCACAGTGGGATATTTCAATGCAGGTATATGATATGTACTGACCAAATCTGGGCAATTAATGTTTCCTTGTCCTTTTGATTACTTTGTGTTTGCAGCCTTCAAGTTCTTCTCTTCTAGTTCTTTATAAAATATGTAATAGATTATAGTAAACTGTAGACATCCCACTCATCTCTAGAGTACCAGAACCTGTTACTTCTATCTAATTGTGTTTTGGTACCTGTTATCCAACCTCCCTTTATTCCCCACCCCGCCACCAGTCTTCCCAGTGTCTAATAATCACTGTTTCCTCCTGTCACTTTGGTTTTCATACATATTCAGTCTTTTTATTTAAGTTCAAATCGATTTTTTAGCAATAAACTTGTATTATTTTTTTTCTTCTGTTTCAGCTTTTCATTGTTTATGCACTTTTCATTAATTTTGTATTTGCTTTATTCATGGATATGTTTGAGTTTATTGAGTTTATGCCTACTTTTGGGGGTGTTGTATGTGTGTGATTCTGGGGATTGAAATCAGGGTCTCCCATACGCTAAGCAAGTGCTCCACCACTTTGCCACATCCCCAACCCTTCCTGTTTCATTCTGAGATCAGGTCTCACTAAATTGCCCAGTCTGGCCTTTAAGTTGAAATCCTCTGCCTCAGCTTCTTGAGTAGCTGGGATTACAAGTGAATACTACTATGTTGGACTTACTTATTTATTTATTTTTAATTGGTTCTGCTTGTTTTATGTTTTTCTTTTTTTTCCCTACTTTCTTCTTTTTTGACTTACAAAATATTTTTATTATACCCTTTACATCTCTATTAACTTGTTAGTTTCATACTATTTCATTTTTATTTTATTCCTTAATATTTTCTGAATATTTGTTTTTCTTGAAAGAGTATTTATGTCTTTGTCTTTGATGGATTTTTTTTCCATTGTGCATAGAATCTAAGTGGACAGATATTTATGTTGAGTAATTTAATCCATCATTTTATTGCTTTCCGGCTTTCACCAATTCTTCTGTAATCAGTTGGCCTTATTGTTGCTCCTTTTAGTAATGCACCTCCCCACAAATACCCCATGTCCCTATATCTCTGGGTATTTTCAAACTTCCCTTTGTTTTTGGCTTTAGGAGTTTTTCTATGATGTGTCTAGCTTTCATGTTCCTTATATTCATCCTGAGAGTGTTGCAAGGAACTTCATGAATCTGTTGCTTGATGATTTTCATCAATCATTTTCTCTTCAAATATTGCTTTTTCTTAATTCTCTTTTCCTTACTCAAGTAACACATGTCTGATATGCTAACAATTTTTCTTGCATACATTTCTGCAATTTTTAAGTCCTTTCACCCTCCCATGCCTCAATCTGAAAGTTTTTGTTAATCTTATTTTAGTTCACAAATTCACTGCTTTTCTTATCGGCTATCATGCTCCTTTATCAAGTATGTAATTTTAGCTATTTTATTTTGCATTTCTGGAATTTCCATATGACCTTTTTTGAGACTTAAATTCTTTGGTAAAATTTATCACTTTTTCATTCCTTAATTCGTTTTGATGTGGATGTTAGTCATAAATAATTCAATGTTCTTATTTGATAATTCCAATATTTGAATCATCTGTGGATTTTTAAAAATCTATTGTTTTAAGGTTATGTTGTCCTGTTTTATGGTATGCCTGATATCTTAGTGTGTCCAGGCTGATATGATAAACCACCATAGACTGGGCAGCTTAAACAAAAAACATATTTATCACAATTCTAGAGACTTGAAATTAAACTTAAATTGTTAACAAAAAAACAAGTTCCAAAAAAACCTTGCAATATATCCCTTTCGTTGTGGTCACCAAAATAAGTATACCTAGTCTATACATAGATATTTTCTGGAAACAAATACAAAAAAAAATTGTTAAGATCAATTTTGGAGACTAGAAGAGTTTAATGATGAAGAACAATATGTTATTTTCCCTTTTATATTGTTCTAAACCATTTAAAATTTTCTATGAACATATTTTTCCTTTTATGATAAATGTCTTAAAATGTTTTCAAAGCGTCTTAAAATGATTTTGCAGTGTTAATTTTGAATTTTTGTGTTAATATTAATCATGTATTCCCTTCTTTGCTTTTCTTTCTCTAGGAAGAAATCTCTAATACCCCTCAGTGCTCCTTATGTGTATGAAAAAAATCAGATTTGAAATTTTCAAAAATCAAATGATGTAAATGGAGAAAAACATATAAAATTCCAAATAAGATTTGTTTCTATTCATATTCTATTCACAAACATTATTAGACTTTTTTTTAAAAAAAATGATGGGGTGGAACTTTTAAGGCTTGTAGGTACTTGTGTCTAGACAACCCACAAGAGAGCTAAGCATCAGCGACTAATGTCACCAATGAACTGAGTAAAGAAATTTATTCTCTATTGCAGCCTTAGTTATGAGGGAAAGCTTTTTACTTATTCCTTTTTCATTTATTCAAGAAATGTACATTCACTACTTGCTTGTGCAATATGCTAAACCAGGCACTGGCTATATAGTGCTGAATAATAGTAACCATAATTAGCAAACAGTATGATACTAGGCACTATATATATATTATAATTTATCTTCATAAGAATCCTGTAATATGGATACTTTTATTATGATTTTAAACAAAAAGAAAATTTAGGCTTGGAATGATTGATTAAGTTGTTCAATATTGCATGTCTAATAACTGATGAGTTGGAAGTTTACCTTAGGAAATCCGATTCCAGAATATATGCTTCTAAACATTATTAAGTACTGTTTCAAAAGTGCCAGAATCTCCCTGAATAAAGACGATGGTCAGGGTAGTAAAGGATAGACAGGATAGTATGCACAGGGTAGTATAGGATGGTAATATTCTGAGCAAGTGACAGTGACCACATAGCAATATGCACTCAAATCTTTGCCTTCTGGACACAGCTAAACCACAATTCACAGCCTCCTTTACAATTAAAATGGATCAAAGGAATGTGGACAAAACTGACCAACTTCCTTTTAAGCCCTGATATAGGCATTTTTTGTGACCCTCCACACATTCTTTTCTCTTCTCTCCACTGGATAGAGTAGTTTCAGTAAAGGAATCTAAGGCCATGCAAAGCAATGGGGACACTGTGTTGAAAAAGGCAGGTCCCCAAATCCCATTAGGAAGGCTGACCTGAGCTGACTGGACTTGGCATGACTCTGAACAAACTTTTGTACATAATAAACCACTGAGGTTTGGGGGTTGTTATGGCAATTTGAACATCCTGACACATTAAGTAGTATGTAAGCTAAGTCTTGAGGATAAGAAGGATATAAAGTGGGACAGAGTATTTCAGAGAGGAAAGAAAAAGTACAAAGGGTCTGAGGCAAGAAAGAAACCACCATGTACAATACCCAGAGCCTAGACCAAGGAGTGAGATAGCTGGGTCAAATGGTGGTTCCATTACAAGTTTTCTAAGGAATCTCCATACTGCTTTCCAGATTGGCTGCACCAATTTGCAGTCCCACCAGCAATGTCTGAGTGTACCTTTTTCCCCACATCCTCACTTATTGTTTTTTGTATTCTTGGTAACTGTCATTCTGACTGGAGTGAGATGAAATCTTAGAGTAGTTTTGGTTTGCATTTCTCTCATTGCTAGAGATGTTGAACATTTTTTCATATGTTTGTTGGTCAATTATATATCTTCTTCCGACAAGTGTCTGAAAAACAGCATGCTACAGTGATGCAGCCACATCAATGTTTGTAGTAGCACAATTTACAATAGCCAAACTGTGGAACCAACAGTGGTATATATACACAATGGAGTATTACTCAGTAATAAAAGAGAATAAAATTATGGCATTTACAGGTAAATGGATGGAGTTAGAGAATATCATGCTAAGCGAAGTAAGCCAATCCTAAAATACCAAAGGCTAGATGTTTTCTCTGATAAGTGGATGTTAATCCATAATGGTGGGGGGGGAGCATTTAGATGGGGCAAAGATGAGGGGAGGAACTTTAGATGGGGCAAAGATGAGGGAGCAGGGGGCATGGGGATAGGGAAGATGGTGGAATGAGACAGTCATCATTATCTTAGGAACATGTATGATTGCACAAGTGATCTGACCCTACTTTGGGTACAACCAGAGAAGTGAAAAGTTTTGCTCCATTTGTATACAATGAATCAAAGAGTATTCTGCTATTATGTATGAATGAATGAATAAATAAATAAATACAATTTTTAGAAAAAATTTAAAGTTTAAAAGTTTTAAAGTGTGGAGATGAAGTTGGAAAGAGAGGGCTGCAGTCCATCAGACAGGTCTTTCTAGACAGAGATATGAGTGAAGATTTTATTCTAAATGCAATGGAAAGTCATAAATGTGATTTAAACAGGGGAGTATCATGATTAACATGATAAAAATATTACCTTGACTTTTTAGCATAAGGTAGATTAAAAGAGGAGAGACTACAATGTGGTCAGGATAGCCTACACAATTTGTGAGACTCAATACAGAATGAAATATGGGGCCTTTTGATGAAAAATTCTTAGAAATCTTAATATAACATTAGCAGAACAGCAAATAAAATGCAGGACTCTTCTAAACATAAGGTTTGTGTGACTGCAGAGGCCTCATGCCCATAAAATCTGTTCCAGATCATAGAAAACCCTAGAATAGAGTTGGTGAATTAGAATAGGCTAATGGTAATGAAAATGGATGGATTTAAGATATATTTTAGTGGAAAAATGGAGAGAATTCTTTTTTTTTTTTTTGTATCAAGGATTGAACCTAGGGATAGTTAACCACTGAGCCCCAACCCTGGCCCTTTTTTGTATTTTATTTAGAGACAGGGCCTTGCTAAGTTGCTGAGGCTGGCTTTGAACTCACAATCTTGCTTCAGCCTCTGAGCCACTAGGATTATGTGATACCACACCTGGCTGGAGAGAATATATTAATGCATGAAATAGTAACACGTAAATGACAAAAGGAATGAGCAATGACTTGCACACCTCTGTGGCCTTGCCTTCATGTCTGCTTCGGTGAAGAACTAGGCACTTTTGTCAATCTTTACAGACTGGCTTCAATATAGAAAGCCCCTCACCAGTCAGCAGGTCCAGAGATTCTGGATATGCCAGCTGGCAGGGTTCACAGGTAGGTTTGCTGCTGGAATCCTTGTGTGGTCTGGCCTGGTGTCTGGGGTTGATCTGGAGCATAGATCTGCAGAGGCTGCCCGGCATTGAGATTCACTGGGGCAGACCTGGTGTGGGATCTTCTCCCTCCTCCACAAGAAGTGTATCTCTGAGCTGCACTGAGAGGCTTGCGGGAAGAGGCCATTGACATGTAAGGAAAATATTTCTGCCCAGTGGAACCAAAAGAGCTCAGGTGATGCCTAGGGAAAGAAGACAGGTGTGAAATAATCATCTTGGGGATAAAAAAGCAAGCCTATTGAAGAAACACAAAGGCTGCTCATAATATCAAATACCAAAATGATTTATTTAAAAATATGTTTATTATAAACGTGTCAACTGATCACATAATTTTCTGTATAATATTTGGCTGCAAGAAAAATGTAGATGGTTTGCTCTGTACTGGATTACAGGATTAGCAAGCTGGTACATGGGGGAAAGGACACTAGGGAGTTAGGGATAATTATGAAAGAGCATTTATGAAGAAGTATCACATTAACCAAGGTGGAGAAGGAGGAAAGTGAAGTCTGGAGAAAGTAACTGAAAAAAACGGTAGATTTGTTTATTTATGTGAACAGGCTGGGAATCTAAGACATGTGTAATGGAAACTAACTGGTGGTGGTGAGAGGAGAACAGATGCAATCACAGTTTTAGAGATTATTCAGATTTGGGTTAAACCAGTCTAGAGTGAATCCTTTGAAGAAGGTGGCTAAGATAAATTCCTAACTAATGAGAAAGTTGAGAAATTAAGAAGTCAGGGCTGGGGATATAGCTCAGTTGGTAGAGTGCTTGCCTTGCATGCACAAGGCCCTAGGTTGGATCCCCAGCACCACACACACACACACACACAAAAAAAAAAAAAAAAAAAAAAGAAAGAAAAGAAAAAAGAAAAAGAAAAAAGAAAGAAATTAAGAAGTCAGACTGCAGAGCGGGTCACCAGTGTGAAAGTTGGAGTCATTGAATCTGATGATAGTGATAAATTGAAAAACCATGCTTTCACCTGAGTTGATTTCTTCAATAAATAAAGAGGAATGAATAGTAGATCAAAGGACAATAGCAAGAATAAAGGGAATTGAGTTATTTTGTTTTTCTCCAGGTGGCTTGAAACTAAAAGAAGGGGATTTGCAGATGAAACAAGAATATAGATACAGAAGATAGCTACATCACTTATGAGAGAAAAAAACAGGCCTCATTTGAGAGAGCTATGTGGGAAGCCAAGTCCTCAGATGAGATCCAGAACTGAATGAAGGAAAAGATGTTGCAAGGACTCTCATGAAGAGATTCGGGATACAGGTTTGTTTGCTGATCAAAGTGTGGGGATTCAGGAGGGTGCAGTGTGATGAAGTGATGAGAGTAACAGATCTCATGTGGCTCATACAGGAAGACATTCAGTTCTAGTGACCTCCTCTTGAGTTCTTTCCTTGATGGCATATCACTGATGGATGTCATAATGAAAGTAGTAGAGTGTATCCTCTCAGGTTACTTTTGATTCCATTCCCAGTATGGATCCCAATAAAGTGGCCAATATTAGAAGGCAGAAGGAACACTCTACTTTAGGTCTGATTATTTCCAGAATCCTGGATGAGAAGCTTACCTGGGGCAACACTGAAACTCCCATGTGACTAAGACGTAGATATTGCCTTCCTTTCTCAATGCTTTGGTGACCAGCATCTCCTAGAACCCTGAGGGGCATTTGATTTATCCAAACTGTATTTTCAAATCTATTCTTAATTTTTAACAATCCAAGTTATTAATTTGTAATCCTACAGAAATAAACTAGATTTGTGTGTGTATGTGTGTGTGTGTTTTGGTTAGAGTATACTTTTGAACTCAGAAATTATCTCATAGTAAGAAGGTGAATTCACACCAATACAAAACAAAATTAAATATGCAGATAAAATGCTAGTGCAATGCTCTTTTGCATAGACCTAAATAATGCAATTTCCTGGTTTTGTGAGTGAGGCAGATGCAGTTCATTTTGAAGTAGCCTTTGGGTCTTTTCACATGATTTGGCTATTCTTAGATTTCTGAGTCATTCTGTCCTCTTTGCTAGTCATTTTTCAATTTCATATTCTCTATTCATGAGGGAGATACTACATTAAACAGTCCAAATTTGGCTATGTGGCTTAATACTCTGCGCAAACAGGCTATATATTCATTCCTATTCTTAGCAATACCTTCAGACAAGTTGAATGTAAATAAAATATTTGGGCAATACACTCTAACACTGTAGAGTTTCTGGTAAATGATGCCAGGAAACCTTGGCATGCACATTATTGCATAATTGTTTTGATTCAATCTGACTGTCTTTTTAATGATCAAAATCCCAAAGCAATAGGAATACTTACGAAAGGCACAGAAATGTGGATAATATGGGATAAGCTAAAAGACCCTGCCAATGTTTTATCCAACAGAGCAGCATATCTTAAAGACTAATGTAGGAGGTTGTTACTGCCAATAATAAATGAAATGTCTTTAAAACAAGATGAGGATAGCAATAAAATCTTCTTCTAGGGTTTCTTTGAGGGAGCTCAGAAGCATAGACACAATAAGGATTATAAAGGGATCAGGGAGTGAAATTTGGGCTTCCGCCCTGCATGGGTTGGTGAATTCAGCAGAAGAGGATGAAGAATGTCCACCATCAGTATCCCTGATGTTTTATTGAGCAAGAGTATTTCTGATCCACAATTGATGAAACGGACTGTTCACTGGACTGATGCTCCTTGGGTATAGAAGCCATGACCTCCTGTCCTTATGTTCCCACTGACCAACAAAATGCCTGGCATATAGTGGATATTCCATGAACATTTGTTGAACTAAGGAAAACTTCAGTGGGAAGATAAAGCTGGCCTGCACTTACCTTTTCACTATATCATCTTGGGAATCCAGCATATTATTGGAAGCACCTTACCTCCAGCCAGCTGTTAGGGCCTCACAAAAACTGCTCTGAAAACTCCAGAGGAAATAAAGAATTGAGTCTGTTCCACTCTTTGCCTTGCCATTATTTGATTATGATTTTCTGCCACCAAAACTCTTGGGGAGGCTTGATTTCTTAACACAACAGTATTGAGAGATGATGGGCTCTTTAAGAGAGGATTAGGGTCGTGGGGAAGGGATTCATATAGTTCCTGCAGGAGTGGGCTAGTTATCACCAGATGAGATTCATACAGTTTCTGATGCCCGTTGTCCACCTCCTCTCTTTGCACAAGTCTGCTTGTCCTTCTGCTTTTCCACCACATGTTGAGCAGCACAAGGCCCTAACCAGAAGTTGAGCAGATGCTGGCACCATGCCCTTGGACTTCTAGACTATGAGCTCAAATAAACCTCTTTCCTTAATAAATTACCCAATGTCAGGAATCCTGTTATAGTTTGAAAGAATATCTTTTCCTCATTCTCCCCCTCCTCCTACTCTTCTTCTTCTGTTTGATTTTTCCATCAGGATGATTGAAGGAGCCATATAAACCTCAAATGCAGGAAACTACTGGCTCGGAATAAGTGACCTTTCAGGTAAAGCATTAGGCTTTGAAGCAACCTGTCTGCTAAGGGCTGTAAGTCTATCTTAGACCCAGACCATCTCCTTGGTCCTAAGGGATCATAACCAACTTGTAATAATTTGTGACCTTCCTTGGGGAGCACTCATCAGGAAAATTAAGTGAGTAGATATTGAAAACTTAGATACTGAAAACCAAAATGCAGCCTGTATGGGCTATTTTGCTACTTTATTCTCAATATGTGGAATGACTGAGGCAGGAAATCTCATGTTATAATTAATATGAAGATTCACATTTCATGCTTTAATGTATGTTTAATATAATTTTTGGTTGTACCTGATGCAAATTTTCTTTTTTTCCCCCAGAAAGTCAGAAGTGCCAAACCCATTTTTAAGAAAGAATCCCAAGAAAGGAGGAATGGTCTATAATGTCTTAGGCCACAAGGAGTTAAAGTAAAATAAATTTACAAGAGTGTCCACTGGGTTAGTAATTAGGCCCATGGCCTCCCTAGCAGGATCAATTAAAGATGCTGCTGGGAAGAGAAGCCTGGGGGTTGTGGGGTGGAACAGTGGAGGCTAAGGGTTAGGCTATGACTCCATGGAGTTTGATTCAAAAGGAAATAAAAGAGAGGAATTGAGGCTATAGAACTATTTAAAATGGGTAGTGGAAGATTATTTTTAGACAGGACAGATTTGAACATGTTTAAAAGCTGTAAGAAAAGGTTCAGTTTTGGTTAACTCCATCTATGGTTAAAAGTAGGAGCCAAGCCATGAATTGAGCCTAAGAACCAAGTAGTGGTCACCAGGATTGGGTGGATAGGACTGATCTCTGGGTTGCAGGATGAAGGACAGTCCTTGGAGAGGAGAGAGAGAGAGAGGAAAAAAAGAAAGAGAAAAAATTTTTTTTTTTCAATTTTCATGACCCAGTGAACACTGGATTTGAGGCAATAGGATAAAAACAGAATAAATAAAGCTGTCATGAAAGGCACTGAAGTGTACCATAAGAGAAAGATCCTGGGGAAACTGCCTATGCATTGGAACATAGCCACCTCCCCACAGAGCCACTGTTGCCCTGCAGAGATGGAACAATTAAAGGTGCCAATCTGGCTGGGTAAATATAGATGTTGAAGATATTGCAGGAGGAGTTGGTAACAGATAGAATTAAGTCCCTGAGGGTATGGGGTGTGTTTGCATCCTGACCACAGGTTGAATAATTAACTTTGCTAACATCATACAACCCATACCTAAGATTTTGAGCCAAGAAGACTCCACTCAAAGTCATTCTGTATATGCCCTAGATAGGTGAGATCTAAGGGGGAGTTTAGCTTGCTTTGAGTAAGGGAAGAAATATATGTGTATTACCAAGTTTGCATCTTGTGTTTTAAAAAGTCCCCAATATTCCTAAGCATTCCAAAAACTATGGTAAAATGGACTTCATAAAATGTTTGTTTAAATGACCTTTACTGGTTTTTTAATGACTATGATTCTTTCCATCTGAGAAGATATTTCTACTTCTTAACTTGGTTTTCTTTGTACCAGTCCTCTGCAATATTCCTCTTAATTTACATTCAATGAAAATCTCTACACTTACAGGTTTGTTTTTATTTTGGGGCTTAAATTAATCCCTCAAGAACAGCATTAACTCTCTTAAGCTACTAAAACTCTACTTTTTAGAACTGTTAAAGCTTATTCCTGGGAAGTGTCTTTGGCACCAAGGAGAACTTGGCTCAATAAATTTTTTTAAAAAAATTAATATAATAAATTTTATATTTATGTTGTTTTTTTATTCTATTGTGTTTCCAAGAAGTTCTTGTTTATAGACACTTTTGTAAAATCCACCATTATTTGAAATAAAAATCTAGTATAGTATTGTTACTCTCTGATTTGAGGATTAGTGATGGTGTTCCACCTCCCACTGTCTTGACAAGGTCACAGTAAGGATGACAAGTGTTTGGCAAGGCCGCACTTGTGGGAAACCAAAATCATGAGACCCTTTTTTATGTAATTGGGACTTTTTATTTTATACTCAGCCTAACAGAAGGCATAAGTATACTTTTTTAGGTGGTTCATGACTTAAAGACTGTTTTACTATCTCTCAGGACAAAACAGAAAAGTATCAACAATCATTCTGGGAAATGTTACAGGAACTCTAGGCACCACAATTGATTATATCAACTAAGAATCCAAGTTCATATCTTCAGTCTCTCAAACCTAAGTAGATAGTTATCATGCCTATTGCATGAAGCCCACCATATGTAGCCTATTTGATTAATGATAGGTTATGGTATTCATCCAGGGGAGAAAAGGCTAATAAAAATATATTTCCCTTCTAATAGACCCTCCTTTATTTTACAAGGGATTATGATAAGCATAGTTAATGTTAGCGGCAGGGGGATTGACATACAGAGCCTGCCTTTTAGTTAAAGATTACAAAGATTTAAGAACTGCTGTACTTTGACTAAGGAACAAAGAAACTCTCTGAGAAAGTAGCTTAACCAGTTTTATGAGAATAAATTTTTAGATGCTTTTAGAATATATTGTAGGATTGTTATAAGGGGACTTTTAGATGGGATCTTAAGTACAGGTGTCTTTTAAACTTAAAGGTTAATGACAGGTTAGGAGACATAGAGTCTGGTTATGTAGTTTGGCACCTGTTAAATAAGGAAATGTCACATCCTGGGAAAATCTGGAAATTGTAAATTGATGACGCATTTTATTAATGATTCTGTACCCATTATGATTATAAAAAGTAAAATAAAAGGAGACAGAGAGAAAGCAGCTGAGCTCTCTCTCTCTCTGGAGATTGCTCCAACAGAACGACTCCTTGTCTCATTCCTTGCGCCAACGCTACTCATCCTTCAGGACCCCCTGGACCCTGCTGGGGGAGGACCCCTGCAGATGATGTTAAATACCTGGATTGAAGAAAAAAAAACATAAACTGAGTGGAGAGGACAAAGTAACAAACAAAAATAATACTAAGGATTATTTTCCTTCTTCTTCATTTTCTTCCTTTTGGATTAAAATTTTTAATAAAAAGGAAGAAGTTTTCCATAGAACAGAGTCTTTGCAATGGGTATTTTATTATTAGATACTCATTTACTTAAATTATTGCATTTTTGCAAAATAGTGGTTTATGTAATAAAGCTAATAGTCTAAAATATTAGAGTTTTAAATTAGTTTTGCAAAATCATGAAGTTTTTCCAAAATCTCATTGGCACCTTCTTGGAGCCTCCCATGTTTGTCAAGGCCATTCTACTTTGTCTCTTAGAATAACAGCATGGCTTTCTTAACTTTGTAAAATTTGACTTAATAAATGTTTAGAAAGCATGTTGTGTATTTATTTTATACCAGTTCAAAAAATGTTTATATTATTTTTCTTGAAAGTTTCAAGTGGGTCTGGAAAGAGATTAATAGCAAATAATTTGGATTTTTAAAGAAAACTGCTGCTCTTAGATAAATTTGAGTTCTTGCCATCTACTAATCACATTGATAACTTGGAAAATTAGTTTTAAAAATTCTTATTTTTTATTTATTTATATAGTGAATTGACATCTGGCTTATGTTTCATGCTAGATCAACCCTTGAGGGTCCTGCACTGATTGATATATACTATGTCATTCTGACATAATCACACTGTTTTACAATAAACAATGAATCTATTTTTAAGGACATCTTAGAAAATCAGTGAGCTATAAAATGGACTTGACTGAAGCAGATTGTAAACCACAGCTATTGTGCCATTGGATTAATCAAAGTATCAAAAATATTTAGATTAAGAGCTGCTGGACCTGATTCTTTATTTCCAGCCAAAAGGATACTAAGTATATGTTCTTGCATATACATAAAAGGCACAGGAACTCTCTCTCCCTCTCCTTTGTTTTTTCTTCCATTTGTCTCTAAGCAGAAAATTATCCAGTGGAACACTCATAGACCATCAAGTCGGGTAGAGAAAGATTTATGCCAACTGACTTAAAAAAAAAATGGAGGTAGCACCATCCTCCAGAGGAGAGAAACACTGAGCATGCGAAAGGCATGAATTCTATATGGATGACTTATTGGCTCAATCAATAAATAGCAATTATAGATTTGGCATTTACCAAGTATTCATCTTTAAAAAGCATGGGAGTGCTTATAAAATTTTTAAGCTCATTTATTGACTTACAATTTGTTAGGATGGATGAATGTGGTAGGATAATGTGCAAACAGCAGATTTATTTCCTATTCTTTTTCTACTGTCAATTTTATACTTTAGGTCTGTGATACAAATCCATTGTGGGCAAATAGACATTGCTCAAAGGGAGGCTGTTACTGAATAAGATTTAAAAAAATGAAAAGAGGTAATAGAGCAAAAGGTGTAGCCTACCCCTCTACCATACAAGCTAATACTGCTAAATGATGGAGGGGAGAGAAGAGAGAACCAGAAACTTAGAAAACATTAAAAATGGATTGTTACAGAATTTCTTATTAAACTTAGTAAGTTAAGTCTGAGAATAGAGAGAGGTTTGAGAATAGAGAGACTAGACTAAATGCCTCTGGAAAGCAGCAGCCCCACAGACATGTCTTTGCTATTGAATTGACAATAGGTAGCAAAGGCAGATACATTTTGGAGCTGCAATTTGATATTAGATAATATCAGTGACAGGACTAATGATACTCCTAAAACTCTTTTAGTCCCAGGAGAGCAGACAAATTGTCTCGGTGCCTCAGAGAAAGGCATAGAAGTCCACTAACCAAGAAAGACAGCTTCCTAAAGAGCTCTTCTCCATGTGACATGGGACTGTGGAATGAAGTTTTGTCAGTCATATATTACAGTGTTACA
The DNA here is from genome assembly GCF_021218885.2 of Marmota monax. Classification (NCBI taxonomy): domain Eukaryota; kingdom Metazoa; phylum Chordata; class Mammalia; order Rodentia; family Sciuridae; genus Marmota; species Marmota monax. The sequence goes on from NW_026695227.1 coordinate 8,214,818, forward strand.
TTCCTGTCCTCCAAAATCTAATGGCTTCAAACAGCCACCAATTTTTAAACTTGTGATTCTGAAATTTGGGCTGAGATAAGCTAGTCAGTTTTCTGTTGGGCTTATGTTCTTCTGCACGCAGTAGCAATCATCTTGTGGCTTGGTTGGGAGCTAGGAGGGGAGAGACTCTCATGTCTGGAGACTTGCATTTGGCTATTGCTATGGCAATGATCTGTGAAAGTTCTTATCTTTCAGTAGTTGGATCCAGGCCTCCTCAAACAGTAGGAACATTTTCCAAGAATAAAGGAAAAAAAACTACAAGCCTTCTTGGGGTTTAGTCCATGAAGCTCAAACACAGCTATGTATCACAGACTCTTGGTCAAAGCAAGCCAAAAGGTAAGCCTCCTTTGAAAGAACAGGGACATAAATTCCACCATTTAATGAAAGGACTCACAGAACATTTGTGATCATATTTAATCTACCACAATTCACTCTCTGGCTACCATTATTTACATTACACCACGTGCAACATATGCTTACCCCCTCCCTCCAGAAGCCTCATCTCTTGAAGTGTTTAAACCTGCACAGTGCAACATGCTTGCCACGTACCACCTGTGGCCACTGAACACTCGACATGTGGCTGGTCCTATTTGAGATGTGCTGTTATTCAAAATATTCACAGGGTTTCAAACACTTAGTAGGAAAGTTGTAAAGTATCTGTTTAATCCTTTTTATGTTAATTATATGTTGAAATAATAATATTTTTGACATATTGAGTCAAATAATATGTTATTAAAATTAACTTCATCTGCTTTTAAGATTTCTCACGTTTTAAATGTAGCTACTAGAAAAATTAAATTATATCTGTGGTTTGCGTTATATTTCTGTTGTGTATCACAGATTTATACTAGCAGTTGTCAAACTTTTTCAACAAAAAGCCATGCTAAATGAAATAAGCCAATTCTCAAAACCCAAAGGCTGAATGTTTTCTCTGATATGTGCAGGCTAACTTATAATAAGGGTGGGGGGTGCTAGGGAAGAATAGATACTTTAGGTAGAGGGGTGTGAAGGGAGGGGAGGGATAGGGTTGGAGGAAGGATGTAGAATAAATAAAACATTATTACCTTATATACATGTATGACTACACGACTGGTGGGATTCTACATCATGTACAACCAGAAAAATGAGAAATTATACTCCATTTATATATGATGTGTCAAAGCGCATTCTACTGTCATATATAACTAATTAAAACAAATTTTAAAAATCATGGAAAAAATTCTTAGGGGTACACAGTTGATTAAAACAACATGAACATATTACAAATTTGGATAAATAACTGTTACCCTTAAAAAGTACAAATTTTGTTGGGAAAACATGCCAATGAAATTAATGATCCTCCTCACTCAATTATCTCATGTACCAAGGTAACTATTGCTTACTTCTGGGATGAGACAGGATTGGACATTTTTTTTTATTTCTGTTATTCAGTCTTATAGATGTAAGTACAAAGAAACCTTGTTCAAATAAATAAGTCCTTTGCGGGGGGTGTGGAAGCTAAGTACATATAAGTTTTTTAGGTCACACACTCTGAATTGCAAATAATGTACTATAATTGTAGTACAAAACAGGCCTAAACAAATAAACAAATGAATGTGACTGTGTTCCGATAAAACTTTATTTACAAGAGCAGGTAGCAGGCTGGATTTGACCTGCAGGTAGTATTTTATGTTGCCTGATTAACACTTACTGTGATTACTGATATGGCTGGATTTTAGAATATCATTTTTTTATGCTCTTTTCCTGCTTGGTTTGTTCCCTTTCTCCCCTTTCTGCCTTCTGATGTATGATTTGACTTTTTCTTTATCATTTTATCTATTGACTTTTTTATTATATCTTTTTGTTTTGTATTAGTGGTTGCTATGAGAATTATAATATACATATGTAAACTTTTATACCTAACTGGAGTTAAATACACTATTCTTAGATCTTTTGATTTTGTCCCACAGTTCCTTGAGGTTTTGGTCAGTTTTTTAAAAACTTTTTTTCCTATCTAATCTTCCTATGAATAATGTTTGTTGTTAACTCTCCAAGTTTACTGACTGTTTCCTATGTCCACTTCATTCTGTTTATGAAACCATTTTAAATGCCCAAAATACAGTTTCAGGCATTACATTTTTCACTGTCTAACTATCCTTTTGTTCCTTTTTTTTATAGTGTGTACGTCTACATTGTGGTTTTTATTTTTTCTATGGGTGGCATATCCTTCTCTATTCAGTTTTCTAAGCATTTGCTACTCTGATTTGAGTCTGTTCTGTACATGTGTGGTTCAGAACCTAGGACAAGACTTGTGTGGGTTCATTCACAGTATTAATAGAAAAATCTTCTATGACTCTCATTTTCCTGCCTGCAGAAGTCTCTCTTTCATGATTCATCTGGCAAAAATGATGGTATATGCAGGGGGGTGGGGTAGATTATGAATCTTCTGTTTCTGCACTGTGACATGTTGAGTCACACCCCTTGCCTACAGTTCACTCTTGGAGGAAGATATAAGAAAAACAGGTGAAATTCACTCCTGTATGGATTGGTTCTAAATTTTGGCTCCCTTTCCCTTTGTGTTTTAGAAACCTTCAGGTAGTTCCTCCTCTACTGCCACCTTGTCATCAAGTTAGACTGTAATCAGTGGAAGGGATTGGCTATAGGACACTTGCCCTGTCATGATGGAGCCCATATCAACCTTATTTTGATTATTGTTTGTTTTTTTACAAATTGTTATGAATTTTCATGTTATAGTCATTTATTGAAAACAAATACAACATACATAAATACAGAGTTTTTAATTATTTTGCTTGACATTTATTGAGTTTCTTGTGTGTAACGTCTTTGAAAAAAAATGTTACTTCACTATAATTCTATGTACATCTAATTTAATTATTTGTATATTTGGATTAAATTCTACCATCTTTTTCCTACTCTCAACCATCCTTGGCTTACCATTTTCTCTCTCGTTGGGTTGATTAATTTTTATGATTCCATTTCTTTTTTAGTGTTCAGAAGTTATTTAGTTTCTATTCCTTTAACATTGCATTTGAAATTATAAAATCTATCTTTAACTATCAAATCATGACAAACTGATACTTTTATTATCCTTCTGAACAATGCAAGTAATTTTTAAAGCTTGCTTTGATTACTTCATAAAGTTCATATACTCTTGCCCACATGTTAAACATATTTTATTTGCTCTATTTTTGATGCATCTCTGATCTTTGATCAGAAATAATTTTATTGGGACAAGAATATTTATTAGAATTTCCTACTAATGACAAACCCCATTTCTTTAATTTGAAAACTACCTTTACATCTTTTTATTGTTGAAGTTTCCTTTTGCTGAGTCTACATTAAAAAATTAGCAATTATTTTCTTTGTTTCCTTTTCATTCTAGCTATTGAGAAGTCAATTGTAAATCTTTCTATTGCTTCTTTAAAAGTGGTCTACTTTTATTTCTCTGATTTTTTCTCCTTATTTTGGTTTTTGTAGTTCCTCTATAACATATGTAGGTACAGAATTTTTCTAATTATTTTGCTTGGCAGTTATTGGTTTTCTTGAATGTATGGATTATTATCCTTAGTATCATACACTATCATTCTTTTGGGGTACTCTTCTTGAGTACTCATTCTTTAGTATCATTCTTTTTGTGTACTCAGGATAGTTCTGAATAGTTTCTTCTGCCTTATTTTTAGTTCACTAATTCTTTCTTCAATCATAGCTACTTATACCAATTCACATAATTTCTGCTCTTATGTTTTTAAGTTAATGAATTTCTGTATAGTTCTTTGTCCTGCTATGTTAGTTACATTTTTGTATTTTCTACTCCCCTACCAAATTTTTGAAGCTTGGTGTTACTTTTATGTGCAGTTTGGTTTTAGTTCTTTTAAGGTTTAAGGTAGATGATTCCAATTAAGTCATGGTCTTGTTTTGTTGTTAGATATGTGTATGTATGTCTTTTTCTTCGTCTATTGCATGTATTGGGTTTTACTCCTTTATAATTGGCCAGGTCTCTTAAGGTAAGATTCTGTGAGTACCTGAGTTTATATCTGATTTCTTGTTTTTTCCAAAATGGTGATCTAGCAAGTGTTGGAATGTCTTGCTAACCCTATGATACTTTTGAGAAGAATTTTGTCTGTAGCCCTGTGTTTATCATTGATCCTCAGGTTTACATTGTTATAATTTTTCTACTCTTTTCATCATCTTAAAGTTAAGCATGGCATTAATAACTCTAAAATATATGGTGAAATTCGACTACTATAAGGGCAGTATGACTCTAGTGAATCCAGTGTCTAAGTCCAAATGATTATTTACTAGGAAGCCTCATAAATATTTATCATGCATACCTATTTTCCATATAAATTGTACGATTTCTTCCCAGAAATAATCTAAAATGTCAAATAATCTAGAATTTATGCAAAAAGACTGAGATATTGCAATATGTAGCTTCCTAAGGAAAGCAGTGAGCATTTGTAGTAAACTATCATATGTTAAAATAAGTATCTTCAAAATCATATGCATTCCTAGTCTTCATAAAAATTTTAGGTCAATGCATGGTATAGTTTTAGATAGTTGAAAGCTTTCTCATTTCCTTTTTGAATTAAATCTACTTCTTCCATTCAAAAAGAGCTTAGATATAAGACTTCATTCTACTTTTTAAAACTTTCATATAAATTCTACAATAGTAGCAGCAGATCAAGTAAATGGGATTTTGAGAGGCATTTTCTCTGTCCATTTTCAATCAGCCAAATACTGCAATGCAACTTGGACAAAGCAGAAAACCAGGAAGCTACTTACCATAATAACAAGTGAGGATTAAGATAGGAGTCTGCTTGGACTTGCCACTACTTTTGAATATCACACATGATGAACCCCAAAGTTACTGTCTCTTTTAGAAATGCTTTAGCACAAGATTGTCTTGCATGAAAGTATATCATAAATGTTACATGATTCCCAATATAGCATCAAGCTGCAGTCCTGGAAAAGCTTCTATTTATATCTCTTAGAAACAGCTTTTATCAGGAACTGTTTTGCCCTCCTGACCAGCCTTCTCATAACCTTCACGGGAATATATACTCTGCAGTGACACAGAGGCCTAGGGCTCACTCATTAAAATGTGCAAGAGAATGATTAAATGCCTATAACTAGGTAAATGAAAGGAAAATGTAGAATCATTACCAGCTACTACAGAACCGCAAACTGGGATATCTGAGCTGAGATGCTACAATGCTTTAAAACAAAACCCTCTCTGCAGGGGACTCCTGAGAGCATTCACTCTTATTTCTCTCATTGGTGTTAGTGAGTTCCTTTAACTGGTCTGGCTGTTGGTTCTCTCAAATAAAACTGAGTGTCAGAGATAAGTCTGTACTAAGTAAGTCTTGTCTTGATTTAACTAGAATAAGAAAAAGGCAGGGGGGAGCACTCTTATGGTATTTGGTGGGCCTTTTGGATTTAAATACAGTAAAATCTGCTGGGTCCTAATAGCTATAATTTTATAAGAAATATTAAGCAGAACCTATTTATGATGAGCATTTGCACCAGTATTTGTTTCTTACTCATTTTACCTGTACTGATCTTTGCTTTTCTTTCTTTTAGAATGAATGGTTTGAAAATTACTTGGACTCCTGACTACAAATTTACTCAGACTCAGTGGCTATATTATATGGATAGGGGGTCTTGCCACATCTTTTATAACTACTTGGAATCTTTAGGACACTTAAAATTCAGAGAGAACTTTAGCTTCCCCCCCATGTTTTTATTGCTGCATTATAGTTATTCATATTGATAGATTTGTTATTACATATTTGCATAAGCACACAATATAATTTGGCCAATATCCTTTAGTTTTAAAGAACAAACTCTCACTTGTCTTTTTGTTTTCTGACCTTAAAAAAGATGAAGACTTTTAGAAATTCCATTTTATATTTGTCTATAAGGTCTCATATTTTGTTTCAGGTACTTCTCAATTAATTCTGTCATTTAATTCTTGAAGGAAGTTGAGGTTAGTATTACCACTTCCATGTTTAAAAGTGACAAAGCAGGTCTGAGATTTAAATCCACTTCTTTATTTCACAGGAGGTGCTCTTTCAAAAATTACAGTAGTGAATTGCTTTGCAACTAGGATATGGTTTGAGAAATACATCGTTAGGCAATTTTGTCTTAGTGTGAACATCATAGAGTACACTGACACAAACAAGATGTATGAGAGTAATTTTGGCATGATTGTTTTAGAGTAAACTTCCTTTTATACATAGAAGTACACTCTAATGATAAAATGTAGTATAATAAATACATAAAATGTAGTATAGTAAATACATTCTGAGTCACCTTTCTTATGAACTAATACTATAGTCATTTACTATAATTATTGAGTGTTATGTAGTATATATAAGTGCATGCTATAATTTTATTTGATGGCACGATAGGTTTGTTTATATTAGCATCACCACAAACATGTGAGAAATACTTTGTGCTATGATGTTACATTATGACAGCTGTGACATAACAGACAAAAGAAAAATTTTAGCACCATTATTATCTTATCAAACATCCCACACTTGACTAAAATGTTATGTACTGCATGACTTTATTACAGAGAAGAATTAAGTTTATGCTGAATATAAATGATGTTTATAAGATAGACTACCTCCAAGGAAACTATCCAAACAAGGCTGTAGATATAGATGGGCTCTGACTACTATGCATCTGATGGGATTCTCCTGCTGGCAGACTGATGGACCACTCATTTAGAGATGGGGAAGTGTTTGAGATCCCTGCAGGAATACTATGCCCATACCTTTCTTTATTGTAAGAAAGAAAAGAAAAATTTTAACCAACCAGTGGTTAAACTTTATGGATAAATACTTTCTGCCCTCTGGTGCACAGAATTTCTGATATCACTATTCTCTTAATAAAGAGATACTCATAGGAGATACTGGTGGTGGTCTTAATTATGCCCAGAAATGTGCAACCCCTCTCTCTCCCCCACACAGAAGGCAACTGTAAGATAGAAAGAAAAAAAATCAAGTGGTTTTTAGAAGGCAATTGTTTAATTGTATGAAGACAAAGGAGAGTCAATGTACTTGTCCTCTAGGCTTGCAGTTCCTTAGAAAGCTGTTGGACATAAGTCGTAGAGGACTGTGATGAGAGAGAGTGGTATGAATTGTCAGGTTGATGGGTGACAACCATTCAACTCTTACCCAGTGGATAAAGAAATAGGTAAAGGTAAAGTTGCTATTTCTTGGTATAATGTGTTGCCAGTATCATAATCAGATACTTTCTGGATAGAAAGCCACCCAACTCTATTAACAAATCCCAAATACTGCATTCAAATACTGCATTGGAACAATGAGCTAAATTATCATAAAGGTGCTAGTCTTGCCTCTGAGCAGGTAATGAAGTGCAAATGCAATAGGCAGACTTTAGAGCCTACCATATTTTATCTTTTCAAAATATGTGGTACCATCTGAAGAAAGGGATTACAATCGTTAGTAAGCAACACTTTACCCCATCATTTTCCACATAGCCCTTAGGTCTGACATATGGTAAGCATCTTAATGTTTGTGAAAATGTTGCTTATTGAAATGTCTAGAAATGGTGTGATTAGTTGAAATCAAATTAATGGTGCTCTGAACTTCCCATCCGTCATAAGCAATAGAATCAAAAGGCAAAGTGTTCACTTGAAACCTACTCTGTGCCCCCTTGACCAAAACAGAGCCAAGAATCTGGACAAAGTTGCTATATACATGCTTATATTGGTTCCAGGGATATTATTTTCAACATCGGAGCTACTGAATAATCAGATGAACTTCCTCGAACTGCTGTGTTGGAATGAGCATTATATTCTGAGTCACCTTTCATTCACAAGCGTATTCATTAGTTACTGTGTAATAGTAACACTGCTGGCTTTTCAGAGATAAGAAATGAGCTCTCTTTTTTTTTTTTCAGGAAGTTGCATTCTCTAACCTGGGCATTAGGAAGAAGCAGACATTTGGATGTGTCAGAAAGAATGCTAGGCTGATGATGAAGGGGAAAGATTCAAAGTGCATAGGAGGGAGAGAAAATGCACAAAGTTTGGTAGAATCTGGAGTGTGCTAGACATCTTAAGCAGCTTGGTGCTTATTTATTACAAAGAACAAATGCAGGAAAAGGCAAAAAAATCTGGATAGTAACATAAATAATAGGCTATGGAGGATATTTTTGAAAGTTTTTTAAAAATTTAAGACATGAGAAACAATTACAGGCTTTTAAATAGTGTGGTCAGCCATGGTAGGTTTCGGATTGAGGTTGATGGTAGTGTAGAGAGTGTATTTCAAGGAACAAGACTAGAGACTGAGCAAGAAACAGAAGAATGAAAGAGGCAAGTCAGCATCTTCTTTAGGAGTCTAAAAAAGGCAAATGTGGCACAGAGCTTTATACCAGGAGGCACATCTTAAGAGAGATGGTAACATCCCATCCTTTCCAAGTGCATAAGGCTTGCATTAGACAAAAGCCACTCTCAGCTTTCTGAATTCTTCATAAGCCCCATCTCCTTTACACTAGCTAGTCTGTTGATGCAGAGACCAGCCATGCTGAACTGCAGTCTGCTCCCCACTCAGGCAAGGATCTGTGCCTTTACTCACATTGCTTCCTCCAACTGGATTGTCCTTCCTCCATTCTGCCTGGAAAACTCTGTTAATATCTCAAGTCTCAGATCTTGTGACACTTCCTCCATAACACCTCTTTTTTTCCTCTTTGACCATTCTCTTCTCCAAACCCCATGACTGCCTGTAAATACTTCTATTGCAATGGTAGCTCTTATAAAGGGTCAGTCATAAGACTTTTCAGACATTATCCTACAGTTTACCATCAATTAATGATGGCAAAAATGAGAGTCTCACAGATGCAATTGATTTACCCAAAATCTGGTGGTTAGAAAGTCAAGATCATAGTTTTAATCTAGGTATGTAATACTCATATACTTATCTGATTTTACTAATATTGAGTTGTTCTTTTACTTTCTTTCATACTATGTACATGACACCTCTATGATGTCTGGTAAATGAATAATGGGCGTTCAAAAGCTGGGTTTTTTTTCCAAAAGCTATTTTTTTAAATAAATGAATGAATGTTTGGAGCAATCCCACTGGTTTAAACAGACACCATAGGAGCTGGAATTCCATATAAATGAAATGGTCAATAGTGTCAAAATCAGCTATCTTCAGAATACACCGAAGCCAATATGATAAAATTTGACTTAACTATGGAATCTCAAGAAAGAAGAAGACAGTATGATGGCTAATAATGGATGTTTCTTTACAAGGACAAGACTATCTGAAAAGTGGGAAGTTTTCCACAGTCTCTTGAATCTGAAAATATTAGGAAAAGTCACTAAGGAAACACCAATCACAGTAACAGTGTGGTAAAAGTGCATTGTACAGATAATTTTAAAATTGACTCATACATTTATATAAGTTATTATATAAATACTGATATCCAAAGGTAGATTGTTATTATATAAATACTGATATCCAAGGTAGATTGTTATTATATAAATACTGATATCCAAAGGTAGATTGTTAAGTCAACATTTAAATGGCAATTGACATTTAAATGTTGACATAATGTCAACTTGACAGTTACAACCATGATTAAGTTCCCTACATGACAGACTACTAAAGGACAAATACAATTCTATCAATTAAAATGGCAGTGCCTTCTATAGAAATAATTATATTATGTGGTTTTGCCTGTAATACAAAAATTCCACAGATGACCATTTGCAAAGATAAATGTGATTGATTTCTTCCCATTAAGGAAATTAAAGCTTTGTAGAAAAGATCTAACTTGTAAAGTAATAATGGATCTAAATTTGGCTCGATTCATGCCTTGTACTATTCCTGAACCTGTATATAAGAAAGGAATGAAATTATCCTGACATGAGTCAATCATATAAGGTGGAATTGATTGGGTAGTGTCCCCATTACAGAAGCTCACAAAAGGCTTCACAGAGAAAGTCTTTTCACAGAGGTCTGAAGAGATTGGTGGAAGAAAAACACATTCAGGTAGTTGGAGTAGCCAAAAAAGAAAGTAAGTAAACAGAAAACATATGCAGAATTTAGGCAATCCAGAAACACATTCGGGGAAGAGTGGGTGATTAAATATGAGTGGAAAATAAAGTATAAGGTTTGATATGCTAGAAAGGGCTAGATAAAGCTGGATCAAAAGAAATTGAACTTTATCTTGAAAGGTGTTGCTGAAGAATTTGGTAATTATGATGATATGTGTATGTGTTTGTGTATGTGCATGTGTACATGTATGTGAGTGTAGTTTTGCCTTTTAGAAAATCTGTCTATGATAAGGAGAATTGATAATGAAGGAAGGGAAAAGGAAAACTTCCATTTGGGGGAAAAGATAAGGAATTTACCTAACATAGTGGAAGTGGCAAGAAAAGATGGGTCAAGTATCAAGAATGTTTGGGCTGGGGATGTGGCTCAAGCGGTAGCATGTTTGCCTGGCATGTGTGCGGCCCGGGTTCGATCCTCAGCACCACATACAAACAAAGATGTTGTGTCTGACGAAAACTAAAAAAATAAATAAATATTTAAAAATTCTCTCTTTCTCTCTCTTTCTTTCTCTCTCTCTCTCTCTTTAAAAAAAAAAAAAAGAATGTTAAGAAGGTGAACTCTACTGTCTGGAGACTAATTATAAATGGCCCTTGAGGGAGAAGGACCAGTCTCAGATGGTATTTTATTTAGCTTGAGCTGCTATAACAAAGTGTCATAGACTGAATGACTTAATGAACAATGCACATTCATTTTCTCACAATTCTGGAGGCTGGAGTCCAAGATCAGGGTGCCAACACTTTGGATTCTGGTGAAGGCCCTCTGCTGGGTTGTAAATTACTCTCTTCTCGTTGAATCCTGACATGTGAAAAGAAGGTGAGATAGCTCTTTGGAGTCCCTTTTATATGGGCACTAATCTCACTTAGAAGGCCTCCATCCTCATGACCTCCTTACCATTTAAAGCCCCCTCCTCCACAGACCATCACATTGGGAATTAAATTTAAACCTGTGAGTTTTGAGGAGAATCAAATATTTGCTCCACAGGAGATGGCTTCTGGTTTTCTGACTTGGTGGTTGCTATTAATTTATGTAGAAAATTTATGAAAAGAGCCAGGTCATAAGTGAAGTTAGGAGACGATGCCTTGATGTAACTGTTTGGTATGAAAAGTGCAAACTTCTCAGTTCATACAGATCTGAAATTGTTTATAGTTCTATGAAGAAATTCAAGTTGAATATCTTTAGGAATAGATACAGTCATCAAGTGCCTAATGTAACATTGGATAATTGAGGAAGAATTTAACACTAGTTAGCATATGACCACAATCAAATTTCACAAGCTATCTCTGTAGACCAGTACTTAGAAAAATCCAATACCAGTGTGTCAGTCTTAGGAAACCTTCACTAATTATTTATTATATCAAAAAACCACTACTGTCTCTATTAATATTAGTTGATTGGTATAATATAAATATGTCTAAAGAAATCTATATAATCTCCAGAAGAGTAGTAAATGATGAACTGTGTTTTAAAAAGATACTTTACCTGTTGCACAATATAAAACTATAAATATGATACATGCCCCTCAGATGAAGAATGAAGATGAACAAACACCAGATATTTGCCAAGAACAATGAAAAGAAACTGGAAAAAAAAAACTTTAAAAATGTTCCTTTTTACAGGCAACTATAGTAGAAAATGTGTAAGAAAATAAGACTGTTCTTAAAAAAATATGGGCAATTACTGATTATAAAGTCAATATTTAAAAAATAGCTCAGATGTAGGAATTTGTCCTGAAAGTTTGTCTGAATCCGGGAAGAGCAGGTAGTGGAGTTCTCATTTAGTATGTGTGGCCAGATAAAGAGGGCTTTACGGGAGAGAACTCCGTTTTAATTGGAACAGGCCCCTCAGGAAAAAAGAAGTACGTCATCAAAACCTTTCTCCAGGAGAACAGGGGCTTTGAGGCAAGGCTACCCAGTGAAGCAATCGTTTGATTTCATTAATTCTCCTTAAAAATAAACTAAGTCTGTATTCTCTGGAAACAAAAATATCAAACTTGTATTTTCAAGGGGAAGTGAATGTGTATATTATGAATTCATTTGTCTGGAAGTCTGGAAAATGTTACTGAATGTGGTGAACATTTATCAGTTTTGGAAACAGCGAAAAGAGAGCACAGACCAGCAGCAAAAGAAACAAAGTTCTTGCAGGAGAAGATGAGGTTCTAGCACCTATTTGTGATCATTAACCTGACACAAACCGAGGAAGTCTAGTATATTGTAGATCTTTACACATTTTTGAACGGATGTAAATTTTGGAAAACATGTAAAGCCCAATGTTAATTAAGCTATATAGGTGGCATTTGGCTATTATTTATTCACAGGAATCTCCTCCTTGACTACCATTTCATTTATTCAGTCATGATTTTTTATCTAGCCTTCAGTTATTGGTTGACCTCTTGTTTCAGAACTTGCAGCATCTCTGATATGAAGTGCTAAGAAGACACCTAGCATTTATAATCATGTGTTGATGTCAGAAATCTATGATTAGGGCTGAGGCTGTAGGTCAGCGGTAGAGCACTTGCCTCACATGCGTGAGGCACTGGGTTCAATACTCAGCACCACATAAAAATAAATAAATAAATAAAAATGAAGATATTGTGTTCATCTACAGCTAAAAAAATAGTTTAAAAAAGAAATCTATGACTAACTTATCAAGTAATTAAAAATAATTTGTCATTTTCCTTCTGTATCAATATTTAAAGTCTTTTGTCCCCTTGCTCCAAGTAGTAAAAATTATATGTCTGTTCTAAGATATGTATGTATGAATAGTGTGTGTGTGTGTGTGTGTGTGTGAAGTTCAATTGATTCATGTAACTCCCTATGTTTAGAAATTTTTTTTTTCACTTCTGAGAATCGAAACCAGGGTCATGCACATGATAGGAAAGCATTCTTCTACCCTTGAACTACATCACCAGCACTTGGGGGAGTTCTTAAAGAGGAACATTATAAACCATCATTTGCTAGTAACATAAATAATTTTCTAGGATGCAAAATGTAGTTACAATTTTTCCCATTTATAGTTGATAAATTGTTTTTTTTTTCTAATAAGCAATTTTTTAAAAAATTAATAGAATTCTACCTCTGGAGTCAGGGTTTTAAATGTTATAATATCATCCAAATATTATCATATCATTCATATCATTCAAAATAAAATTTAATGAGATAACGTGGTGTCCGTTCCTGATGTGTAAATTACTGGCACTCATCCTCACTGTTTCTGACAGGTCAGTCTCATTCCCATGACTTATATATTTCCATTTCATCCATTCATTCAAGTTCATATTCCTTTTAGGCTGCATTCCTTTCCTATCAAAGAAGCTGGCAAAATAAAAGTAAACAGTGACTAAGCTCACATTGGTATGATTCTTATACCAGAAAGCATAAGACCTTAAAGTGAGAAGGAAAAGAATCAACCTTGATTTCATGGTTGTTTGACAAAATAGAAGAATGAATTTGGAAGTTCATGGGGCTATGAAATGAGGAGTTGTATATTTTTGTTCCCAGATTCTCAAAATCTTATTTCTCAGAACCAGGAATTGAAGACAAATTTATCGCAGAAAGTAGGAAGTTGCCTTGCCCTCTAGCTTATTGATTTCATGAAAACTGTAGATATAATAATTCAAATTGCAGACAGTGTCCCAAATATTTGTATTCTGTAATCATCAAGATGCTTTCCAACCTTGAAATTCCAATTCCACAGTGGAATCTCTTGAATTTGATCTGCAGATAGAGATGTCCTTATGCCTTGCCAGTGATTTATTAAATTAATGGTAAGTCACTGGGTGTGGTGGTATAGGCCTGTAATCCCAGCAGCTCAGGAGGATGAAGGCAGGACGATGGTAAGTTCAAAGCCAGCCTCAGCAACAGTGAGGTGCTAAGCAACTCAGTGAGACCCTGTCTCTAGGGCTGGGGAAGTGGCTCAGTAGTCCAGTGCCCCTGAGTTCAATCCCTGGTAACCACCCCCGCCCCCCCAAAAAAAAAAAAAAAAATTAATGGTAAGTCGCTGTGTCAAGGAGACACATTTCACCTACATTTAGATAACCAAGATTGTGCTGGGATCTTAATGCATCTATTTGAGAATCAAATTAAACAATAATGTTACTATAGATATACAAATTTGCAGTGACTGTAGATTTAGACCTCAGATTCTCATCCTTAGGTACAACTGAGGAAAGAAAACAGCTTAGCTAAACTTAATAGCGTGGGGAAATTTTTGTGGTTGTTGACTGTAAGGGATGGAAGAGGGAGGGTGGAAAAGAAACCTCCTATGACCCCACCTCCAGCCATGCTAGCAGCCAGAAAGTATTGGAGGTCTGCAGTGCTTTGTGAATTTGCCTTTTCTTTTTATCTTCTACTCCTACAGTTACTGTCCTGGTTCAATCCCTTATCACTCTCCTCTGGACTCTGCACAATCAATATAAATTCTTATTTCCTTGTCTTTGCTTATGTTACTTTCTTTGCCTAAAACATTTCCTTCCTCAAAATGATATCATCCTGTGTCTGATAAATTCCGTCCATCCTTTAAATCTCAGTTCAGGAGATTCCTCAGAGATTTAGCATCAGCTCTTCTAGAAAGACTTCATATGTCCCTTCAGGAATTTAGAGGCTCCTCTTCTGTTCTCCATGCCATGGACATAACATTCTCCATGCACTTATCTCATTGCATTCTACCATTCTTGAGAAGAAGGAATCTAAGTTATCTCGGCATCCTCTAAACATAACAAAGTCCCTGCTAAGAGTTGCTCAAAAATATATTTCTACAGGGCCAGAAGCTTGCTCTGAATTTCTACTCCAAAGTATCACTACAGTCAAAAAAATACATACATATATATATATATATATATATATATATATATATATATATATATATATATATAATCTTCTTACCTTTGTCCAAGACACAAGCCACTCAAGGAAATGTTTTCCATTCAGTTCCTATCATTATTTATCTCTACATTATTTCTACCTATGTTATTTCTTTATTTCTCTGCTTTCATTTCCTTCCTGTATGGAATAAAGTATATGAGGATTTATTACTATCCTATAATTTTCAAAGAACATACAAAATGAAGTAAAGTTTCTGTTTACTCCTTATAATGTCTTTGATCCTAGCCTTTACCTATTTTCCTTCCTTGCTTCACCATCTTTCACTCTTCCACATGCATCTCTGACACACATTTCTAGAACTACATGTGCTTTCCCCAGATAATCATGTGTCAAGATTTGGTGACTGCACATACATGTTCTCTTTTGCCTAAAGCATATTCCTCCATGTCATCTTCCTTCATCTAAATCC
Organism: Marmota monax; assembly: GCF_021218885.2. NCBI lineage: Eukaryota > Metazoa > Chordata > Mammalia > Rodentia > Sciuridae > Marmota > Marmota monax. Next base: position 8,230,237 of record NW_026695227.1, read on the forward strand.
TGCCCTTCTCTTAAAGCTATGGAAAGAAGGAGAAGGAAGAGAGAAAGCATAGAGGGGGATAGAGAAGAAAGGAAAGTAGGCAGGTACTAATTTCCAGATATTTAAAATCAAACCTAGTAGCAACTTCTTTACATACAAGGGTCTCAGTAGCACTGACTGATTGCTGTCCTTTTTATTCTGCAAAAGTTTACAAAATAGCAATTAGTTTACAATCAGAATTTATTTGATCCCCACAAATGAGTAGTTTTTGTTAATATTTCAAAAAATTTTATTTTTATTTTTTTGTGGTACCAGGGGCACTTGGCCACTGAAGTACATCCCAAGCCTGTTTTTTTTTTTTTTTTTTTTGAGACAGAGTCTTGCAAAGTGTCTGGGGCCAGTCTCAAATTTGCAAACCTCCTGAGATGCTGGAATTACAGCATGTACCATCACACATGGCAATATTTCTATTTTTGAATTTGTGGAAAAAGACATTCATAAAGGCTCATGAAGTTGGGAAATTTTAAAAAGTACTAGGATATGAATCAGTCTAATCAACACAAACCAGGATTTTCTGATAATACACCCAGAACTAGCTACTTAATTTGTGAGACCCCAGGCAAAGTGAAAAAACGGGTGGCCTTGTAAGAATTTCAAGAGAATAACTGCAGTGCATTAAAACAACCTTAGGACTTCTCCAAGTGTGTGCACAGTGAAGCTGCAAAGGTTGTATGCCAATTAAGCTGGCCCTGTCTTTTCCTTTGTATAATTCTAAGATGCTCTCCTCTTGAATGTGGTTGGCACCATATTTACCCAAAGCAAACTGTATCTTGTTAGACTAGTCAGCATTTGTCTTGTTGGAACAAGGAGAAAAAGTAGTACCAGGCTCCAAACACAATGTGGGGACAATATTTTGATAGCATCTCATGAAACCTCATAAGAGCTGTGCACATATACTATTCCTCCTATTTGAGATGCTTTTCTTCCAACGTCTTCTTCACCCACTTGAGTTCTGTGACTCTCTGTCAGCATTTGCTCCTCAGGGGAAGACTTTTTTAAGCCCATGGTTCTGCCTGGTCTGAATTATTTCCCTCCTACGATTGCACCTCTGCTGCCTGTAGCATGTCACCCATGTTGATTTTACATCCTCATCTTATATAAGAGCAAATTAAGGCTGAGGGAGTCACATATCTAACACATCCATGTTGTTGGAACAGTTTAGGGTTCCAGCTCATTTCATGCTGCTCTAACCTCTTTGAAGTCTCTCATCCACTTAGAGAGTTCAGCCTTGGTCTCACTGCCCCTTTACCCCTCCACCTTCCCCTCATCCTCCCAGGACACATTGGGGGTCGAGGTACAGTGCTGGGCTTTCTAGAAGGCAACATACCAGCACACATATGTATCTGACCTAGGCTTTGTGATCTGGCAAGCTGCGTTGCCCAGCGAGTGCTAGAGCAAGTGTGTGTCTTTATCCCTCCAGAGTGGAAAGAAAAAAGATGAGCCAAGAAGACTCTTTTATCTAAGAATAATTCTGTTGTGTTGAACACTATTCAGTGCCAGGGAAATCTTGCAGTGAGATAAGAAGGACTCTACAGGATGTGATAATGAAGGAAATGGAGAGGGGAAGCTGGCCACTTCCCTTACCAAGAGAATCCAAGCACAGCGGCCTTGGTTGTAAAGTAAAAGAACATACTCATGAAACATCATAAGAAATCCACCTGTGTAGGGGGTGCACAACCTCTCCTATCCATCCCCTGGCTCAAAGGTGCAGTGCTATGATCCTTGTATTGCATTGTACCTTAGCCACAGCTAAGGAGCACGTGAGTAATAAAATGTCCAAAACCCCTCTGCTGAGTCCTTCAAATTCTTTCTTTGGGATGAGTAAACAGTATGCTTGGGGCATTTGCTGTCCACTTAATAAGCTGTTACTTGAATCTGTAAAGGGAGGCCAAAGTCCCACACTTTCCAGAAAGCTTGAAGACAATATTGGTGTTCCTTACATGATTTAATTTGCTGAGACTCTGATGCTCTTAGTGTCAAAAGTTAACTGCTCTATTGGCAAAATAAACACTTTACTATAATATATGGTTTTTTAAAAGTTTGACTTCACAATTTAAATTTATAAATACATTTTAAGCTGTAACATATATGCCTCTACCTTTTTTTCTAATACAAAGAGTGTTAGGGTAGAGATTAATATTCAGAAGGCATGTGGGAAGCAAACTGTTTCTTGAAATGTGCTAATGCTGAGACATGATCAAGATGAACATTTTTCATACCTTAATTGGTTTAATTAATTGAAAATGAGGTAATTGATTTTTAGAAGGTGTTTTAAAAGTTTGGTTAGGGATTGAAAAATTGTAAAATGAATTCATAAATCTTTGCTGATCTTCAAGTGGAATAAGGAAGTGTTGGTTTAAGTGAGTTTTCTATTAATCACCCTAGGCCCTATGATGTTAAATCCATGAGACTGCTGTTTGTAACCAGATGTTAATTCTCCATTAGCAATAGTACAGTTCAGAGTGGTACAGAACTTAATGTGGAATTAATTCTTAAAATTTCAAAAGAATACTATTTGTTTGCAGATACTTTTTCAACATATTAGGAGGAAATTATGTGGAAATGAAGGAGATCCTTCTTGAGCAAATTCCAGGAATCCCACTTAGGATTTTTATTAAATTTATTTTCGAGACAACATATTAAATTTTTACAAATTTTGTAAAATTATGTTTTGATACATGTATACATTTTGTAATGTTTAAATCAGTGTAAATAAATCTATCTCCCCAAATATTTATCACTTCTTTATGGTGAAAACTTTCTAAATCCTTTCTTCCATCTTTTTGACAAGTACAGTACATCACTGTTCTTTATAGTCACTCTACTTTGCAGCAGCACACCAGAACTTCTTGCTGCTAATTTAACTTAGTACTTGTTAATTGACCTCTCCCTATCCTACCTCTGCATTAATCTTCCCAGCCTCTGGTAACCACAATTCTACTCTCAACTTCCATAAGGTTGACTTTTTTAGATTCCACATGTGAGTGCGATCATGTAGTACTCCTCTTTCTGTGCCTGGCTTATTTCATTTAACACAATTACTTCTAGTTCCATCCCTGTGATTGCAAATGACAGGATTTCATTCTTTTTATGGCTGAATAATATTTCACTGTATATCACTAATTATTAAATAGACTATTGATTTTTCAGCACCTCTCCCCATTATGGCCAGGACAGGAGCTTTTACAGCCAAACTATAAGAACAACTGTGCAGGTGAGGCTGACACTGTAATAAATGACTGATTTACCATGTCTATTGAGATCTATTTGGTGAGGACTTTGGGTTTGTTTGCTAACATTGCCTTAATGGGTATTGTTTCAGGGAAATGGTAATATTATCTCCTGTTCTGATTTACTCGCTCTGCTTTTCCTTCTATATTATTGTAATAAGGGTAATACTTTGCAAATTTTAAATATGCATTCATTTTTAGCTTTCTAAGTATGAAACATTTATTCTAGTTGGCTTCAAAATTCATCAAACCTGGAGCAGATTAAGATATGTTATTGTAAATAGAGTGATGTAATAATTTGTGACACAGAAAATAAGATTTTTCAAATTCTTTAAGTTTCCATTCATTGAATCAAGAATACTGGCCCAGATGAAGAGAGAAGGAAGAAGTTAGCAATTCAGTCAGAAATGTGTCTTCTTTTTTCTTCTTTGGGCAGCTGCTCAAAGACATAGAAGAGAGTAAATTCATGAGAATAAACAAGGCCTGACTTTGACTTTGTTGCCCATTTCTCTCTTCAGACTCTGAACACTCCTTACATGATCTTATGAGGTAAATGTTATTCTCATCTTAAAGACTGTGGCACATGAAGAATAGCAATTTGCTCAAGGGCACAAATGACATAGAACACGGATTTGAATCCAGGACAGTTAGATTAACTACAGTGCCATATTGTTTCTCTACACTGCCTCATGCACATAGTGGTGTTAAATTTTTTTAAGTTAATTAAATGATGAAAAAATGAAATGAACTTGGTACAATTAAATTAATGGAATAAATAAATTTGTGAATGTATTTTTAGTTGACATGATATCAGTTTACCTGGTTTACCAACATAGCAAATTTTCCTAGGATTTTGAGTAGAAACGGAGATTTAAAATGTAATTGGAATTTCTATATGTCTTGCTGCAAAGCAAGTTGGAGCTTTACCTTGCTCAGTTGCATGCAGGCTGAAAGTATCTTTTTCTCATATGAATATCTTAAGCCATTTTATATCTGGTGATCATGAATGATAATATAATTTCTGTTCTTAATTTATTAAGTACCACAAACTGAAGATTTGCAATTTCCTCAGAGTTTCAGAAAATAAATTAATTGCAATAATAAAAATTATCTTTGAAGCTCTTTTAAGCAGGGTACTTTGTTTATATTCCAACCTTTCCCATAGAGATGGCACAAATATTTTGATATTGTTTTAGGAACCAAACTTTTTATAGATAGATGTATTTTGAACCTTTGTGTAATCTAATATCACCATCCAATAGAATATAAACTGGTTCATCTAGATATTATTTTTACTTTTAGGTACTTGGCTCTTTATTTACATGTTTTAAAGGATTATTATTTTGGAATAGTTTATTTGAACTAAATGAGACATTTCTGACATCAACTTTTAAAACTTGATGGTTTGGTTCTCTTGTATTTATTTTTTTGTAGACTTGGTGTCTCTAGCTCAAGGCTTGTTTTTGCTTGTAAATGTATAGTGTTACCAATTAAATGATGTAGCAGTTCAAGCAATGTTAACTGCCCTGGATTAAAATGCTCTCAGGCAAGTAAGCAACCATGGTAAGCCATTGGAATTTGGAAGAATAATCAGTGTCCTATGATAGCTGCATATGATGGATCTAATTTTCTATGTATGAGACCTTGGTTAGAAAATGAAGGTGAGCCATCAATGTAATTTCATGCATAACATAGAAACAAGCAGAGGGAAGGAAAAAAAAAGAACAGAGAGTATGTGATCCCAATTTTCCAGAGAAGTGAGGGGGTGCAAAATATAAGTCTAAGAGAATTGATAAAACTGCAATAATTACATTGAGTCAGTTACACAAATTGTGAAACACAAGTCACCAATTTCTTTTTACTGAAAGCAAATGATATTAATTTTTTTAATAAAACATCCTAGTTGATTAAAACCAGTAAAAGTCCTAGACAACTAAATGTACCTCAATCAAATGGTCTAGTCTTGCTATTCCGCTTAGTGGGTGTAGCTGGGTCTGCACCAAAGTATTTGTCTGTGTTTCGCCTTCATAAGTTTGCCTCTTTCCATACTGGTATTTTTATTATTTGCTATTTTGGTCATGATTGACTTGGCTTCTTTCTAGGTATCTGTGATTATGTGAAAATAATGTAAAAAAATGGGTTTTTATTTTCAGAAGAACCTCTAAGAGACAGATTGGTGAATAATAGTTGTGACATAACTGAAAATGTTATCTTCAACTAATAATCAGGATGATGAGAATTAAACAGAATCCAACACAGAATGTTGATTTTGTGAAGTTAAAAATTATGACGCGTGAAGATTAGGTTTTTCTGAAATGGACAGAAATCTTCAAATAACAATGTTATACTATGAAAGTTTTCTCTCGGGCATAAAGTACCTCAGTGTCACCTGTCCAGAGCTGACATGATGGCTCTGTGATCATCAGGGATCCAAATATCTTCTGTCTTGCTTCTGGGCCACCGTCACTGTGTGACTTCCACATTGTGGACTGATATGGCTGATTAAACCCCAGCATCTTATCAGTGTTCTAACCAGCAGAAAAGATAAAGGACCCAATGAGGGCAAGGTTTAATTATTAAGAGGGGAAATGTTTACAGGGGAAATTTGCAATCTGTCGCAAAAACACAAACCTAAATTATCCTGAAGTACCAAATTTGAAGATACAATGCTAAGTTTTAAAGTGTTGATATTCATATTTTCAGTGGTAAAACTACGGAACATTCTATTCCTGCCAATTGTTTTACCAGTCAATTTAGATACAAGTAGAAACATTTATCATATAAGGTATTTTTAATTGGAAAGAAAGCTTTGGAAAAACATTAGAACATAATAAAGATGTGAAATGTACATTATTGTGGTTTTGAAATGTAGTTTGTAGGAAAACTGCACTCAAAGAATTGAAACTTTTCTCAAAGGCTGAAGATAAGAGTGTGCAACCAAGTTTTGTAGTTAGGATCCATTTCTTTAAAAGACACATGGCTTAATATGAAGAGGCATGACAGCTCCTTGAGGGTGGAAATTTTTGCCTGTTTTGTTCACTTACATTCTTGACATCAAGAATTGTTCCTCAGAAAAGGGCAATATCAATGTTTGTTGAGTTAATTGGTCAGTTGATCCATTTATTGGTTAAGTTGCAATGAAAGACAAAGAAGGAACATATCAGCATATGACTAACAAGTAGATTCTTACAAAAGGGGATCTACTGAATATTATCTGAAATAATATAAAAATTTTACCAAATAGCAAATGAGATCAATTTGTTTGTTTGTTTGTTTGTTGTTGTTGTTGTTGTTGTTTTTTACTTATTCCCCATTATATTATGAGGAAACCATATAGGGAAAGAACAGCTAAAGGATATATGAAATACACAGAAAATGTCAAATTGCACCCTAACTTAAAAGAAGCTCTTAAATTTCAGCCAAGTAAGCAAAAGGACTGGGACTAGGTTAACACTTGTAACAAGTCACAATAAAATGTGTGGCCTGGCCTGCAAGAGTCATGAGGTTGCAGGAATTTGAGTGAAGTACTTTCTGAACTTATAAAAAGAAAAGTGCAGAGTTTAGTGATAAGTATGCATGTCTTTTGCACTTGTAAGTGATAATGTTTCGTGAATGAGTAAAAAAGTTGTGACAAGCACTGAGTAGTATGTATCTTTATAAGTTATCACTCAGGAATATGCAAAGAGATAACACTTTCTCAAAACATGTAAACAGAACAAAGGCATTAGAAGCAAGCTATGAATGTGGCAAGACAAAGGTTAACATGTACCTTACCTCATGTCATTGGTGTAATTGAGATACATCTAGAGATTATCAAGTTTTCAAATATTCAAGTGACTGGTGAAATAAGCATTTGGTTGATAGAGATTCCACATTTGAAATTACAATTTCTTTAAAAGGCTATTTTTAAAAATTCTGTGCTCTTATTAGAAAGCTTTCTCATAAAAAGTAAATATAGTACAGACCCTTTTTCTTTGCCTTCAACAGAGAATCATTATTTCAACTTTTGTCAAAGAAAGATGATAAATATTTCAAATATATTTGGGAATGAGAGAAAATACATGTCATAAACTAATGTCTAAAACTTTCTAAGTGCACATGCCTTCTCTTCAAAATAGGCAAAATGTATGCAAAATGAACTTTCCTTATTTTATGAAATGAACTCATATAAAGCATCCCTAACGAGAATGTTTTTTGAGAGGATGGTTTTATCTGTTTGGTTCACTCTACTCCCTACCCTTGGAACAAGTCCTAGAACATAGGAGATGCTCAATAAATATTTGGTGTATGAGCAAGTGAGTGAATAAATTAACAGATGAACAAACAGCTAATCATATGCATATGTAATCCAAGAACTCCAATTTTTACTAAAATTCTGCAATCCTGACTTCATCTATGAGTGTGTCAACATAATCAATTTTGGCATTTGATGTGTTTAATGTGGTATTCATAATAAAATCTGGCTCTTAATGTTTTGAGTTGTCCAGTTATTACAGCAAGAGCAAAAGGCTAATTTTCATTCCACTTTATCCTTAATAGTACTTAAGAAACATCATGGAGAAAAATAAAATTTTTCTGATGGATAATGGTAAATAATTGGTAACAAAATTGATGGACTCAGAAGAACTCAGTGGCACTGGGAAGAGATTTTTCACATCCACAGAGAGAAAGTAATGCTTTATTAATCATCTCTCCATGAGCTTATTGCTATAATTTCTTATACTCCCCAAATTCACATTTTGAATGGTTATAAGTTAATGCCATATCAACACTGTTGTTGGGAATGATATTGGGAAATTAAAATTATTTGATTGAAAGCTTCCAGTACTATTAAAATGATTAGTCAAATTTCTTTGAAATTTCTCTTTAAGCTTTTGTTCTATTTAAAATCCTTCCCTAACGTGATCACTGTTATCAATTCAAAGCAATCACAAATGTCTCATAGCCAACCCTGAGTTCTAAACATTAGATTCAGTCCATTAGGCAGCTTGGAAATAGGAATATAATTACATTATATTCCTAAAGTATATTATGTATATTATGGAGCATTAGTTACAGAATAGGACTGAATGGCCAGTTTCTAGAAAGTAGCATACCAATTGACCTCCCAAGATGCCCTCTAGAACTGGAGTATAACTTTGCTGAAATTATTCTAAGGTTACCAATGGATGATGTGCCCATTTTCCTCAGCTCTGCTAGTCTATAAAGTCTGTATGTCACCTCTGCTCTTCTCTTTTGTGTTTTCCTTTTGTGCCCTTCTCTGGCTATTTTTACCTTCACTTTGGGATCTTCTGTGTTTGGGGTGTTGGTTTCCTCCCATGACCCCCTCCTGCTCCTAGTGTAGTATAGGTCGCATCCCAGAAAGGATAAGATGTATGTCTTGTCCCCATCCACTTCTCGAGTCACTCCCCTGTGTATAGTTCTTTATTTAATACCTCCTCAGGATGAAGTTGACATTCCTTAACATTTCCTATGAGGCTTTCATGAGAAGGTCAAGGATCGTCTCTTCAAGACCACTCCTCATTACTTAAATCTCTAGCAATGGAGAAACAATTTCAGCTCTTCAAACATACTCTGCTTTCTTCATTTCACATGCTTCTCCATGCTGAAAGCTCATTGCTAAAATTGCATGCTTTTAGACTTCTCCCTGATGGACAATGATATTTGCCCTCAGGACTCAATGTCTTATCCCTCAGGAAACTATCAGTGCTGCCCTGTGGCTTCTAGGTAGGTAGATCAGCTCCTGCTCCCTCTCCCTTGTATCTACTACCAGATAGCTCATCCCTATATTTTAATTATCCATTTACTTTTTTCCCCTGATGACTTTAAGTGGTTTGAGGACAAGACTGAAGCTTGCTCACTATGTATATATTGAAAGATACTGAGTACAAATTAAGTAGTCAATATTTTTTCATATATAAATGAAAAGAAAGGTATTTTGTCTTATTCAGCATTGTATTCTAAGGGCTCAAAATCATATTTAATGATTTAATTAATATTTTCTTTTTTATTTCTTAGCTTCCTATGCATTATTTTCTAAATTCTGGAATTTAAATTGATGAAATAAAAGATAACTAATTGAAACAGTTTTAAAATACAATTTAAAAATACAAAATTTCCTTGACCATCTCCCATAAATTTTGATCATAGATATACATGTTTTAGTCCTCTATTTTAAGGCCTTGTCAGCTAATTGGGGTTCTTTCTTTAAATTGTCTTCTGTAGCTATCTAGTTTTACTTTTTTTTCAGGATAGAATGTCCATAGCATATTTTCCACACTTTGGAATTTATCTAGGGCCAAGTGCATTAGTTAACTCTGTGTAAAGGCTTAAAAATTTGATACAAGTGAAATTCCCAATTCTGTTTGCTACTTTCTTATATATTTTCTGTATAATTGATTAATAGCTGAGAAATTGTATTAAATAATTTCATCCATGTAAAATTATAACTAAGTGACAAGAACTTTACTTAATACATATTTAAATATTTATATTTTTTTAGGTGTAGATGGACACAACATAATGCCTTTATTTTTATGTGGTGCTGAGGATCGAACCCGGGTCCCGCCTGGGCTAGGTGAGTGCTCTACCACTGAGCCACAATCCCAGCCTCAACTTAATATATTTTTAAAAATTATACTAATATATGTGTATATATATATATGTATATATGTGGATGCAATACATATATATATATATATATATATATATATATATATATATATACACATATATATTCGTTGTCAATGGATCTTTATTTAATTTATTTATTTATGTGTGGTGCTGAGAATCAAACCCAGTGCCTCACATATTTTAGGTAAATGCTCTACCACTGGGCCACAACTCCAGCCCTACTTTATGTATTTTGATATACTTTATGAATTTTTCCTCATATTATTTTTTGATACTCTTTTATCCATGTGTAAAAAAAACTACTTTTAATTTTACTTTGATCAAGTAATATGGCTATTATTGTAATTTTCTTGACTTTACCTAGTACATCATGGCCAAGCCTTTTGTTTTAACCTTCCTATGCTTAGTTTTTCCTTTAAGTAGATTATTGGACTGGAGTTTAGTTAAATATGTCCTCCAATCCCCTCAACCTGAGTGAGGGGATTCAAGGAAGTCCCTACCAGGTTGCCTTGTCTGCCTGGGGCCATGGTGTACAGAGGTTGCTTCGAGAAAAGGCTTGCCTCTTTTTACCCCTTACCATAGCTAAGGTTTTGTTGATTATATCTTTTCAAAAATCAATTTTTTTTATTTCGTTGACCCATTTCATTTTTTTCTAATCTGTATTTCTTTATCTGTCTTCTAGCCTTTATTATTTCTTCCTTCTATTAAATTTTGGCTTCTTATAGAAAATAAAAATAAAAACAAATATGAAAACAAATACATACTTTTATGAAAAGTGGTAGATAGTATGCACTTGGTATTGCTCTAGTAGAAAAATTGAATTATATTATATATATTTTTTGTTCCAAAATTATTATCAATAGTAAACTAAATGTCATCAGATTTAAGCTATTCAATATACCTCATCTTTTTAAAATCCACTTTCACTTTTAATAAGAATGACTGAATGTTTAGCATATTGTCAAATAATCACATTTTGTATTTGCGTTAAGTTCTATAAAAATACTGGGTTTCTTTCATTCTCCTTTTGGTAATTCCTTGAGGTCTAAGATTATACCACTGGAGATCTTTTTTAACATAGACTTTTATCCATATTTTATCCACAACATCCATCTTGGAACCAACTGCTTTTGCTGTGTCTCATAAGTTTTGGTACCTTGTATTTTCATTTCTATTTGTATTGAGATATCTTATTTCCCTTTTGATTTTTCTTGGACCCAATTGTTCTTTAAGAATGTGTTAATTTCCATGTATTTGTGAATTCTACCACTTTTCTTTTGTTATTGATTTCTAATGTCATTCCGTTGTGGTCAGAAAAAATACTTGGAATGATTTCAAGCTTCTTAAGTTTGTTAAGATGTGTGTGTGTGTGTGTGTGTGTGTGTGTGAGAGAGAGAGAGAGAGAGAGAGAGAGAGAGAGAGAGAGAGAGAGAGAGAGAGAGAGACTTAGCATGTGATCTATTCTGGAAAATTTTCCATGTGTGCTTGAGAAGAATGTGTATTCTATTATTGGGTGGAATGTCCTGCATATGTTATATAGGTTTATTTGGCTTATAGTGTTCAAATTTCCTAATTTTCTGTCTGAATGAAATAACTATTGTGCAAAATGGAGTATTTAAGCCTCTGTTTGTGTTGCTCTCTCTCCCTTTGGATCTGTTGACAGTTGCCTTACATATTTAGCTGCTCTGATCTTCATTATATACACTTATTCATAATTGTTATGTCTTCCAATTTAATTGCTCTTTTTAACATTATATAATGATCTCGTCTTTTGTGACAGTTTTTGACTTAAATTCTATTTTGTCTTAGGTAAGTATATTCACCTCTTCTCTATTTTGATTGCTGTTATGATAGATATTTTATTTCCATCCCTCATTTTCAGCCTATGTATATCCTTAAATCTAATGTGAGTCAGTGAATCTCTCTTGGACAGCATGCAGTTAGATTTGTCTTATTTTATTTTAAAACCCATTTAACCATACTATACCGTTTGATTAGCAAGTTTAGTCTCTTCACATTTAATTATTGATAGTTAAGAACTTACTACTGCCCATTTTTTAATTGTTTTTTTTTTTTGTACTTCATTTGCTTTTCTTCTCCTTTCTGTCTTCCTTTGTGATTTGGTGATTTTTTTTTTTTGTATTTATATGCTTTGATCCTTTTTAAAAATATTCTTTTGTCATTTATAATGAGTTTTTATTCTTTGTGGTTACCATGAGGCTTACATAAAACTCTTATAGTTTTACTAGTCTATTTTCAAACTGGTAATAACCTCAATCAAACCTAAAAACTGCAAATTTTTACATCCTGCAAAACACTTTATAATTATATATTGATGTCAGGATTTACTTCTTTTGATGGCACAACATCTGTAATCCCAGCAGCTAGGGAGAATGATGCAGAAAGATCACAAGTTTGAGGCCAGCCTCAGCAACTAAGGGAGACCTTGTCTCAAAATAAAAATTTAAAAGGGCTGGGATGCAGCTCAGTGGTAAAACACCCTTGGGTTCAACCTCCAGAACCAAAAAACAAACACACAAGAAAATAATTATCATTTTGTTAATGTATTGTTTTCCTGCCAGTTAGTTTTCTATCTGTGTTGTCTTATACTAACTGACCTTTTTTTAATGTTTAATATTTTATTTTATAATATAAAATATAAAATCTTAATTTACAATATCAATAATTAAAATATCTAAACTTCATGTGTTTTGTTGCTTTGTTAGACATTTTTCAGATATCTCCCCTTTTCCAAGAAAAATTAGTCTCATGGGTTGAGGAGTGTACTTATATTGAAAGCTTGTGAAATAGAGGTGTCCTACATCTATTCAAAGGGATAATAGAGCACAAAATTTCCCAGAAATCACCTTTAAAAGTTAATGAATTTTGCTGAGTGTTCCAAAAATGATTATTCTGAATTCTCTGTCAGGCATTTATCTCATAAATCACCAGTTTCTTTTCAGTTATTCTGGTTTTATTTTGTTCTTTGGGTGTTGTGATGATTCCCTGATTTTTTTTTTTTTGGTAATTCTTTTAACCTTGTGTTGATATCTCTGCACATGAAAAAGCCAAGACTACTTTTCAGTCTTTGCAGACTGGCTTTGGCAGGGAAAATTCACCATTCAGCCCAGCAGGAGATTGGAGGAATCAGCTGGCAGGCCTGTTGCTGAGTTCTGTGAGTAGTTGGTCAGCTGCTGAAGGCTGCAGGCACCCAGGTCTGCTACCAGATCCACAGGCTTGAGATCTGTGTGCTTGTGTTTTGAGTCCTTATCCCTTTTCTTTGTTCTTATCTACCTCAAAGTGAATTAGCCGTGCTGATTGCCTCTGGTAAGACAGGACAGAACTGGGTCTCTCAAATAATGTCCTAAAAGACAGGGAAGTTAGGCACTTCATACGCTTTTCTCCAAAGGAGATGTTGAAAGTTGAATGGACTTTTCTTGGGTTCTGTGCTGGCATCTGGGAGGTATATGTAGCATTAGTAAAGTAAAATTGTTCTGACCCTTTGCCATGTGTCTTTTCTTGTTTCTGGGTTTCATTAGGGTGCTACAATCTTACACTTGTATTTTGGAGCTCCTGTAAAAGTATTTTCATTGATGGATAGCTGTTAATTGGTGTATTTGTAGGGAAATAAAGTTTGGATCTCTTATTCTGCCATTTTGTTGATGTCATTCCAATGATGTCTTAATTAAGACATCCTTTCCCAATTTTTTTTTAGATTCTTTATTTTTAAATTTTCCTTATATCTTTTCATGCCAATATTTTTTATTTTGCAAAACCTACATATTAGAAAATTCAGGTTTTTTTTTAAATTTTGTTAATCGTATTTTTAAAAATGCATTTATAGATTCATCAATGAATCATGTGTTAGTGTCCTACAGTTGCTATAACAGATTATTACTCACTAGGTGGCTTAAAACAACATGAATTTATTCTTTCACTATTCAGGAGCCCAGAAATCTGAAATCAGTTTCACTGGGCGTAAATCAAGGTATCTACAGGATTTATTCACCCAGTACTCACTAAAATTTAGGGGAGAGGTAGATCTTTTCCTTGCCTCTTTCAGCTTTTATAGCTACCCGAATTCTCTTGCATTTTGCCATATCATTAGCATTTTCGAATTTCTCTCTTTCTCTCTCCCTCCCTCCCTCCTTCCCTTGCTCCCTCTCTTCTGTGTTTATATTATGCTTTCCTCTAAGTGTTTTTACCTAAAAATTCCCTTTAACTCTCTCATAAGGATACATGAGATTCCACTTAGGGCCCATTGTGTCGTACACAGGCCTGAGCATTTTTAGCATATATGGCCATTAATAAAATTGCTGATCATGAGAAATATGAATGTTATATTTTAGAGATATTATCAATCTGTTTTCCAGAATTGTTTTTCTAATACATCATTAAAATACCAATGTGTAAGAGATGTTGGAAATCCATGCCTTGCCCAACACTTGTTTTCTCAAACTTTAAAAATTTTGTCAATTTAATGGCTTAAAATGATATTGAGTATAGTCCTAAGTTGCCTTTCATTGATCATTAATATAATATTGACTATGACTATATTTATTGCCAACATAATTCAGTTTAATGTTAGGTCTTTTATCCACTTTTTAATATAGTTTTTACTTTTACTTTTCATGATTTTAGGAGTTTTTAAGATAATTCTGTTTGGGGAGGGCAGGTACCAGGGATTGAACTCAGGGGCACTTGACCACTGAGTCACATCCCTGGCCCTATTTTATATTTTTATTTAGAGACAGGGTCTCACTGAGTTGTTTAGTGCTTCACTTTTGCTGAGGCTGGCTGTGAACATGCAATCCTCCTGCCTCAGCCTTCTGAGCTGCAAGATAAATCTATATGCTAATATCTGTTGTTGCAAAAGTCTTATCTTGAATTATGACCCTTCTTTTTACTTTCCCTGACATTTTTTGGATGGACAATATCCTTAATTTTAGTAAAATAAAAAATAGCTTTCTTTCTTTTTTCTTTTCTTCTTCTTTTTTTTTTGGTGTGTGTGTGTGTGTGTGTGTGTGTGTGTGTGTGTATTAAGAAATCTTTCTCTACTGCAAGGAGTTAAAATATATATCCATTACATTTTTGCATTTCCAATCTTCATTTCGCTTAGAGTTGACTTTTTGTTATGCTATGAGATAGGAGTCCAATTTAATCATTTTTGAAGTGGATAACTTCATTTTCAGCTCCATTTATCAAATAATCCCTTTTATTCCCTCCCTTTACATAACAAATGTCCTTCTTAAGTAATTCTGCTCCTGGGATTCTGTACTTTACTTCGTTGGTCAATTTGTCTATCACTGTGCCAACCATCTTCTTAATAATTATAGTTTCATCATAAACCCTGATTGTGAAAATTCTTTTAGGTTTTTTTAAATTAAAAAAAAAACCTTATAATACAATCTATAGATGAAACATATTTCACATGTGATATTACCCATTTTCAACATTTTCCTTTCAAAATATATTTTAAGAGGAATAAAATTAATTCTGAAATAAGATATTTATTAAATAGTCCAATATAGAAGAAATAAAAAGAAATAAAAATGTCTCCTACAAGATTTAGCTTCTAGAGTCATTGTATTTTAAAGACACACAAATTGTAAAGTACAAGTCTGAATTCACTAATGAAACTGCTACCTATTTCTTCAACTATAAAATGGGCCTGTTGCCATTTTTATCTCCAGGTTAATCTATCTTCGGTAATAAAATTGACATATTTACTATCTTCTAATTAAGTGGTATTACTTATCATTTGCATATGCTTGAGATTTTAATCTAGTCTAGACAATCAGGCCTTAACACATTAAAACATTTATTTTTCCTTAGGGGTACATTCACAGTAATTTCTGAGAAGTTGGTTTGCCTGGAAAGGATTCCTATGGTGAGAAGAAAATTACTATAATCTGAGGATTGCTAGTGTCACTTAAGGGGAGGCAAGTATGCTTGAGAGTGGACAATAGAACGTGGCTTCAAGTCTTTTGTATAAACATGTCCTCTAGCTTATCTTATATACTAGAGCAGCTTTAAAAATATACAGATATTTTGGGGCTTAATCAGTACTGAGTCTGACCTAAGAGTAATTACCTGTAGCTTTGAATATCATTGAGTCTATTTTTTTTGAGGACAGTTCTTGAGGGTTTGGGTGGTAAGTAGAATTCTGATATAAAATGTCATGCCCTTAATCCCTTCCCTAGATGTTTTCCCAGTTTGTTCTTCAGTATAAAGTTGAGATACATTTCATCAAACAGCAACTGAATCCCCAGATTAACATATGAGCTATACTGTAAAGGTCATTACGTAGGAAGAGCTAAGTGGCAACTTGGAACTCCTATCCTGACAAAAACTAGCACCATTGCAGTTCCCATCAACAAAATGAATTCCACTCTTTCCCAATTTTACTCAGTCCAGTTCTGAGTCTCAGATGGGAACATCTTTGCAGAAACCCAGGTCCTGTGTCTACCATTAATGCTGCAAGTTAGAAGCAGAGGAGCAGGTTTTGCTCTTTTTTGGTTTCTATTGTGAGGGATAGTTCAACACAATATATGAGGAAGAGTTCTTTAGACATACAAAGGTAAGTCATACTCTAGCCAGCCAAAGAAATGAAAGTGTAATTTGCCTAAAATCACCAAACTAAGACAAAGAGTTGAGTTCGCTAAATCCAATCTTCCTACGTTATAATACTGATATTAACTGAAAGACCCATAGTAAATATTACATATGATTAAGTAAATAACTATAATACCTTGGGTTTATATTATTTCTCAAAAAATTTTCAACTACTTTAAAACTTGTTTAGGCTTTGAAAACTGTGTAGTTGAAAGCAGATTTATTACATTATTTTACAGGTGACCAAACTAAGATAAAAATAAATTAAATGACTTCCCTATGGTCAAATAGTAGTAAATTTAGCATTACTTATAATTCTAATTTTAACTCACCACCTATTTCCTGAAAAGAAAAGGATATGACTATAATATAAACACACTGAAGGTGAATGAAATGTTTTTCTCTCAGTAACTCTGTGTGATGTAAGGGTCAGTAACAGGAAAACCGATATTTGGGAAATATAGAAAATAAAGGATTTGGTCAGAATAGGTTATGAGAGAATTAGAGCTGAATTCAATTATAATTCCTTTAAATAATACAAAGTCTAGTTTAACACAGTTTTCTCTCATGAAAAAAAGATACTCTACAAACTTCTTGGCATATTTCCACTGTAATAATCCAGCACCATCTGTGGTAACAAAACTAGCATCATAGGCCTTCACTAAATGGATTATGTGTTTCTTAGCAGACACCTGTTCAGAGCATTTAGGTATTAAGTGATCAGTGATCTAAAATGCATCCTTATCCATTGATTGATCCTAGATATTGCATGTAAATGTCAGGAAAGAGTGGCCGTTTTAGAGAAAAAAATATGTATTGAATTTTAAGCTCTTTAACTCTGAAATTATCAAAGGCAAAGTTTTAATTCATTTGCATGTATTAACATAATGTATGGAGATCTTTCACAATACATCTGCACTGTGAAGAGATGTGTACTATTAGAACAGTGCAATTGGGTTGTCCTGTCATTGGCCAGTAAATCATGAGTCGAGGTGGGTCCCCTGGATGTGCCACATTGCATAGCTCTAGGTCTCTCTGCAATACGAGGTCGGCCTGGCCTGCCTGGTTGATTGTGGTGGCCCCAGTCCATCACTAGAACTTAGGTGTTATAATGCCTGCTCTGGGGTTTTCTTTTCCTTGTCTTGTGGTATTCATGGCCTGGAGAGGAATGTAGCATGAAGATAAGCATAGACTGAATGTTATTATAATTTGGCTTGTAGAAATACACAGAGCTTTGAAAAACAAATGTAGTGATTCTAAAAGAAACAGCAAAATTTAAGTAGGAGGAGATGGTAATTGCAAGAAAAAGTAGCCCAAGCTGTAGTTATACCTTAGAGTTTAAAGAAATCAGGTGACCAGGACACTGATATACTGGAGAACCAATGTTTTCCAATCTTAGATTTTACTGGCTACCTGGACTGGCAGGCTTTACAGATTTTCTGGGACCTAGGAAGTACTCAACATCTCTTGAAAGAGCAGTATGTTCTAGGATAAAACCCGGGCTGGACTAAAAGCAATGTAACTCATGTCACCGGATCACTCAGGAGAAATAACGTCAATATTCCAGGAACTTGGCTGTGGAGAAATACATGGGGAGAAATCAAAACAGAAGCAGGCAGTTGTAGTCATTTTCCTGTTCTTTAGGACAAGGTGCAAAGAAAGTGTAAACTAGACATCCCAGAAGAAATAAAAGAGAAGATGGAAATTTCCTCTCTCCCCCTAACTGACTGGGAACCCTACTGTCCAATATATGGTCTTGTGAGAAAACACCTGGTAAGGAATGACTTTATACTAACATGGTGAAATTAGATATTAGAGGTTCTTCATTTAGGTAATGCATTTGTAATTTGATGTACTGATGGGATACATATTATGGAGTAGGCATTTCGCACTACTAGCCTTAAGAGAAAAGTAGAAATGGCCCTTGGTCCTAGAAAACAATTTTCCATTTTGCTAATTAAATCTCATTTATAGTTTAGTAAAGAGAAGAGATAGCAGAAAAATCTTTGAAAATGGCTTTGAAGACTTTTTTACTTGTACAATATATCCATGCTTATAAAATCCCCAAAATATATATTCTTATGCAGCACCTGCAGAAATGCTGACTCAGAGAATCTAGAGGAGTTCAGTTTTATTTCTTTTTTTTTTCAACAACTAAGAAATGTTTTATTTTTTATTTTAATTTTTTATTGTTGGTTATTCAAAACATTACATAGTTCTTGATATATCATATTTCACCCTTTGATTCAAGTGGGTTATGAGCTCCCATTTTTACCCCATATACAGATTGCAGAATCACATCAGTTACACATCCATGGATTTACATATTGCCATACTAGTGTCTGTTGTGTTCTGCTGCCTTTCCTATCCTCTACTATCCCCCCTCCCCTCCCCGCCCCTCCCCTCTTCTCTCTCTGCCCCCTCTACTGTCATTCATTTGTCCCCCTTGTATTATTTTTCCCTTTCCCCTCACTTCCTCTTGTATGTACTTTTGTATAACCCTGAGGGTCTCCTTCCATTTCCATGCAATTTCCCTTCTCTCTCCCTTTCCCTCCCACCTCTCATCCCTGTTTAATGTTAATCTTCTTCTCATGCTTTTCAACCCTACTCTGTTCTTAGTTACTCTCCTTATATCAAAGAAGACATTTGGAATTTGTTTTTTAGGGATTGGCTAGCTTCACTTAGCATAATCTGCTCTAATGCCATCCATTTCCCTGTAAATTCTATGATTTTGTCATTTTTTAATGCAGAGTAATACTCCATTGTGTATAAATGCCACATTTTTTTTATCCATTCATCTATTGAAGGGCATCTAGGTTGGTTCCACAGTCTTGCTATTGTGAATTGTGCTGCTATGAACATCGATGTAGCAGTGTCCCTGTAGCATGCTCTTTTTAGGTCTTTAGGGAATAGACTGAGAAGGGGAATAGCTGGGTCAAATGGTGGCTCCATTCCCAGCTTTCCAAGAAATCTCCATACTGCTTTCCAAATCGGCTGCACCAATTTGCAGTCCCACCAGCAATGTACAAGTGTACCCTTTTCCCCACATCCTTGCCAGCACTTGTTGTTGTTTGACTTCATAATGGCTGCCAATCTAACTGGAGTGAGATGGTATCTTAGGGTGGTTTTGATTTGCATTTCTCTGACTGCTAGAGATGGTGAGCATTTTTTCATGTACTTGTTGATTGATTGTATGTCCTCCTCTAAGAAGTGTCTGTTCAGGTCCTTGGCCCATTTGTTGATTGGGTTGTTTGTTATTTTATTGTCTAATTTTTTGAGTTCTTTGTATACTCTGGATATTAGGGCTCTATCTGAAGTGTGAGGAGTAAAGATTTGTTCCCAGGATGTAGGCTCCCTATTTACCTCTCTTATTGTTTCTTTTGCTGAGAAAAAACTTTTTAGTTTGAGTAAGTCCCATTTGTTGATTCTAGTTATTAACTTTTGTGCTATGGGTGTCCTATTGAGGAATTTGGAGCCCGACCCCACAGTATGTAGATCGTAGCCAACTTTTTCTTCTATCAGACGGCGTGTCTCTGATTTGATATCAAGCTCCTTGATCCATTTTGAATTCACTTTTGTGCATAGCGAGAGAAAGGGATTCAGTTTCATTTTGTTGCATATGGATTTCCAGTTTTCCCAGCACCATTTGTTGAAGATGCTATCCTTCCTCCATTGCATGCTTTTAGCCCCTTTATCAAATATAAGATAGTTGTAGTTTTGTGGATTGGTTTCTGTGTCCTCTATTCTGTACCATTGGGTGGGGGGCGGCTCTGCCCCTCAGCAGGCCGCTGGGCCTGTTCTGTGGGTGGTCACAGTTCCGTCTACCTTGCCAGCGCGGGGGGAGGGGGCAGCTCTGCCTCTCAGCAGGCCGCTGCTCCTGTGCTGCCAGTGGGTTGCAGGCCCGCCTACCTTGCAGGAGTGGTTGGCAGCTCTGCCCCTCCGCGGGCCACTGGGCCTTTTCTGTCGGTGGTCACAGTTCCGCCTACCTGGCCCAGTTTTATTTCTTAATGAGCTTCCAAGAGATTTGGAAGCATGGAATTCTGAGAAATTGCAGAGATCTCTAGACCCACAAAGGACAGCATTCTCCTTAGAAAGGAAGACAGTGAATGATAAGAAAGTAAAAAATTATACTGTCCTAATGGGTTTATTTATTTTATGAAACATTTCCTTGATCAGTGAGATGTTTTGTCAATTACAAGGGTTGGAATGTACAGAAATAGATAAATTCAGATTGGGAATAATGTAAACATCTACCTGAAGAGGTGTATTTTAGTATACAATTCAATAAGAGTATATATATATATATATATATATATATATATATATATATAAAGATGGAGATACTTCTGTATCTCCACTCACAGGGTATATGTATTTCTGCTATAGATCCTATAGAGTATATGTATTTCAGTTATAGAGGATAACTGTTTACTTATCTTTCATAAGACAAAAGTGCTGCTTCTTAGATAACTGAGAACAGTTACTAAATAAAAAGTTACCTCATAGTTTTCTCAGCCATCAAAGGAGAGTTTCCAAGCTAATGAAGTCTGTGGACTTAAGTTTGTTGAATCAAAATACTAACATGTTTAAAATATACGTAGAAAACTCTATCACAATGAGACTATTTCTTTGTGAAAACCAGGAAAATAAAATGTTAGACTATTAAATGATATAACATTGGAATTATCTTTCAAAAGAATAAAATGTCATGAGAGTGTAATTAAAATGATACAACAGAGTTGAACAGGCCTAAGGCAATGTTCTGCTGGGGAAGATGAGATGTGTTGAATAAAAAGTAAAAGAAATAAGAGAAATCAGGAAATTTGAGGATGAACAGGATGATGACCTTCTAAGTCCCCATAGAGAGGTTAAGAATGTTCTCTGAAGATAAAAACCCAAGGGGCAAACTGATCAGGCTGATTATCTTGGGTGGCCAGCACCCTGCCAGAGTAGTTTCCTGCTCAAAAGGTGATGAAAAAGAAAGTCTGAAATATTTAGTAAAGAAATAAGAGCCAGAGCCAGAAATTAGGTTCAAAAAGGGGAGTTCTGATAGGTCCTGCAGTCCACATCAGAGTTAGAACCGAAAAACTAGAAAATGGCTCTGGTTCTTTATTTAAGGGCGAGCACATCAAAGGCAGGGATACAGTTTCAGCGGGAGGAGGCAGGGGACTTGCAGCAAACAGGTTGACTGGCATCTTGGCAAGCCACACCCATCTCTCAGAGGCTATGTGGCGGTGTGGTTCCCACCAGTCACCCCATCTCTAATGCTGCGCTGAACCTGACAGAGCTGAGTAGGAAGTCACATGTAATGGGCGGTCCCAAACCAGCAGGAGTGATGCTGGGGGTTCCCAAATACCAGACTTTCCTACCCAATGGCTTTCATGTCAATTTGGTTCATGCACAGTTCATGGATGGCTTTGGCAGCTGATTTCAAGGTCAGACCTTGAAGAAGACAAAGGAAAACAATGACTGTGGACAAGGGATTTGAAAGATGTCATGTGACACCTTTTCTTTCAGCCCATGTGCCTAGCCATCACTCAGAATACACATCTTTAATAATTCTTCAGTACTTGTTTAAAATACCTACTGTCATGTCCCACTGTAGGTGTTGGATTTGAACTTCATTATTTACAACCCTATTTTAACCTCTGCCTCATACTCTGGACCTGGCTGTTACATTAAAGTTTTGTAGTTTTGTCTGTAGCCATACATTGTCCAATTTGATCCAGTTCTGGGTATTCTCATGTCATAACACTCCATCTGCACACTGTCACCTGCCTGAACTTAAGTTTGTTTTTGCCCATGACTAAGACACATGTAAGTTCAATCTACTCGTTTTAACAATAAATAAATGAAGTACCACAGAAGTTAGGTAATTTACCAAAGTCATTCAGCTATTAGTGTATTTATATCTATCTCAGTTCTTTATTTACCAACAATTCTGTGTTTTTAGTCCTTTGTTGCATTCTCATACCTTGTAGATACATAAGTTTGAAATCTGGCCCTTCTAGCAAATTTTTACATTTTTTTATCATTTATAATACTTAAATAATAACATGTCAACTTTTCTTGTATATGGTACAAAGGTTCTATAAGTGAAATTTATGCTAATTCTTTCTGTTTTGTTAGGTACTTCTCACTGTTATTCATGCTACTGGAAGATTTAAAGGCATTCTGACTCATTAAAGACAACAAGTTTAGGATGTGTCAAATATGTTGCATGTTTTAAAAGCCAGCATAATACTGGAATGCATAAACATACTTAGTATAAACAGCCCACAAAGCACAATATTCCTGCTTTGTTAAGCTCATAAGGAATGTGCTACACAGCTCTAGAGTCTAACACTTAAGAAGGCATTGAAGAACCTAAAGGAATTGCAAGGACCTGAATGAAAATGGCTGTCTGTGTAGGGAGAGCTGATAGAAACTGCCCATTCAGTTTCCCTTCACAACCGAGCCCATACTCCATAAGGACAATTTGAGTTCAGTATTAGCCATGGTCAGCTAAGTGGCATCATCTTCTAAAATGGCTATGTCTATTTGGCATTTGAGAAAACACAGAGAAGTTAGAAAAAGCTGGATAATTCTGAATTCAGATCTGGCCACATTAACTTCATATACACTTTGCAGAGGAGAAATTATGGCATTCAGCCTCTGCCTGGGGTCAAGGAAACTGGGTGTCTGAAGTAATAGAAGCAAAGAAGAAGGCATGTACAGAGCACCTTTGATATATACATGGAAGCGTTTGAAATTCTGGGCAGACTATCAAATTATAACCCTATATGTAACTCAAAGAAAGCATAAACAGAATATTTCCTTTTTATTACAATTTTTACTTATTTTCTCCCAACCTATAAATACTCAGAACATTTTCCTGGCTTCAAAGTTTATAAAATTAAATGTCCTAGATGTTTCAAGTGTAAATTAATCTCTAGCGCAATCCTAAAAGCCCAGTTTAAATGCTCAAAATTCTATTCTGGGTTCTAGTAATATAAAATATAGAGTTTCCAATAAACTTCAAAGGTTGATATTTTGTGTACCAGAGGTATAAAAAATCATTGCCTTTTATGCACAGGTTTAGCTTTCATTGGTTTTGCCCATCTCCTGAATTTTGGAAAGAATGACTGGTTTCAGAGAAAGGTCACTTGACTTATAAGGTTTGAACAATTGGGTGGAACATTATTAGCCAGAATGAATGGAGAAAAATACTGCCTGGAAACCAGAGAAATGAGAATGACTGACGACAAAATTTTCCTTTAGGTCTTGGCAATTCCTTCTGAAGTACTCCTTCCTCTTTTGCAGTTTGTGGCTATAAAGACTTCATGAGCATGCATATGAGAAAGTGTCACTCAAAAGTTAAAGCTTAAGTCATGTATGCCTAAATGTCCCAGTAAGTCCACAAGGTCACAATCAAACCCTGAAGGCACAGATTAGCTAAAATTCCAAGAATAAATTTTATCCTTTAAAGTGTTTGTAGCTACTGAGGGCTTGGCCCAGGATCCCAGAAGCACTGAATGAAAGCCGGCTACTGGGCGCTGTTCAGGTAGCAGTGGAGACGCAGTCCAAGCCCCAACTGGGTTTTCCAATACACATTAATAAATTTCTCAACAAAATTCTTTCATAATCCTAAATTTCAATCCTCAAAATAACATGTTATAGGTGAAACTGGAGAAAGACTTCAGGATATATATTATTCCAGACTAGTCCCTTTTATTATTCCAGACTATTCCTCTACATTTTTTCTCTTGTCTATGAATTCATATCTTTAACACAGGAATATTGGTAGTGTTCAAATTAGAATCTCAGTGGTGAAGCTGGGAGGCATACACTTGGAACCAGAAGAGACATATCCAAGATCTAGAGAAATACCAAGGACTAGTAATGGAATTAGAAGATTGTAAAGAAGGCAGACAGAAGCAAATCATCAACTTCTGGGGAGTTTTCATATTCAAATGTAATACAGGGCCAGTAGGACTGAATGGGAGCCAAGAAATCAACAGGCAAATAATACTGGGGAGTATTTACTTTTTAATGTTGTTGAACTCACTAGTTACTTTAATAATTTGTCCATTTTAATTTCTTTCTTTCTTTCTTTCTTTTTAATTTTAGTACCAGGAGTTGAACCCAGGAGCACTTAACCACTGATGCACATCCCCAGCCCTTTTTAAAATATATTTTATTTTGAGGCAGGGTCTCACTAAGTTGCTCAGGGCCTCCCCAAGTTGTTCAGGCTGGCTTGGAACTTTCCATCTTCCTGCCTCAGCCTCCCAAGCCACTGGGATTATAGGCATGCACCACTGAGCCCAATGCATGTCTCTTTCCTTCTTTTTTTCCTTTCTTCCTTCCTCCCCCTTCCGTGATCCCTCCCCTCTGTCTCTCCTTCTTCCTTCCTTCCTTCCTGGTACTGGGGATTGAACCAAGAGGTGCTTTACCACTGAGCCACATCCCCAGTTCTTTTTATTTTTCATTTTTTTGTTTTTTGTTTTTGAGACAGGTCTTCTCTAAATTGCTGAGGGTCTCACTGAGTTGCTGAGGCTGACTTTGAGTTTGTGATCGTTCTGCCTCGGCTTCCCCAGTCTCTGGGATTATAGGTGTGAATCACCACACCCAGTGCATTTCACATTATTGACTGATCTTTTTAGAACCACAGCCTTCTGGGTGATACTTTGCATAGTTTGTTTTATTTAATATTCTCAAGAAGACTCTGTCAGCTCCTGTTTTATCCCCACTTTCCATGTCAAAAAGACAGAGACTCAGAAAGGTAAGTCAACTTACCCTATATCATACATTCATATCTGTCTGACCTTCATATTCTGCACTTTAACCAGTGCACTCTGCTACCTCTTTTAAACCACATTGGAAAGAAAATGAAGACATGAAAGAGGTGATATTTAAGGATGATAAGAGTGGTTAATAGATTGGATGCCTCTATGAAGCATAATGGAGTAGCTGAGCAAACTATCTAGAGGTACAGAAGCTTGGGATCCAGTAGGGAGTCCTAATGATGATATAATGAGTGAGTGAGTGACTACATGAGAAGATGACATTGAGGGCCTGGAAGAGCATGCTATCGGGTGGTTCTTTCAGGTGTATGTCACTGTTCTCAAAATGGGTGTGTAAGATGAGCCTTTGGGGGAAAAAAAATGTTCCAGTGTTAAATCTAATACTAGTTGCACAATTAATGTTTAGTATTCAAAAAGAAAGACCTCTTTATTAATATGAAATGTATGGATTTATCCTGGTGACTATGGCAGCAGTTCCTCCTGCTCCTTCAGATTCTTTTTTCTTTTCTTCTTTCCTTAGACATACCTGAGATAATCATATATAATAAACATTTCTCAATACGTCTTAAAAGATAAGACAAAATTTTACACCATGACAAAGATTGACAGGGTACCACAGTTTACTGAGCCTAGTGAAATGGACTTATGGATTAAAGTATCTGTATTTAATTACACTGAGTCTTCTCCAAATTAGCAAATGGTTCTCAAAGATTCCTGCAAAACAAACAACAACAACAACAACAACAAAACTATGCTTGAAAAAAATTAGCAATGCAAGAACAAGCAAAGAATACAATGGCAGAGCTGCTGTCACTTCTGCTTCTAGAAGTGCTTGGTTAGCCACCTTATCAAGTAAAATAAAAGATTAATCAGCCAATATTTTCACACCATGTTGTTCTCACTGACTGCATAGTTTTTGTTCATTAAAAAATAAATAATATGAATTTTTATTTTATTTATTCATGGGGTTTAGAACTCCTCTGTGGTCTGACAGATGTGTAATGGGATGGAACATCCTCATTGGGGATGGTCAAGGGGCAGTGGCAACCCTGAAGGCAGATTTCAGGAATGGGTATCCTGATGGATCAATAATAAAAGTTGTCATACGCTACTCTGTTTTGAGAAGAAGTTAAGACATAATTAGATCAGCACTTTTCAGAGCTGGGGTTCTCAAAATTAGCACACATCAGTATCACGTGGAGTCCTTCCTACACATAGTGTGCTGGATCCCACCTACCAGTTTCTAATCCAAAACATCGGGGAATGTGCATCTATAACAAGTCCCCAGGTGCTGCTGCTGCTGGACTGAGCATCACATTTTGAGAAGCGCTGCCCTAGTACAGGTTTCTTAAGCATCTTCCTGGTTTCATCCTGGTCACTTCACTGTGATAGTGAAGTTCTAACACGTAGCAAGGCAGGGTTTATATAGTTGCTGCTTCATATATGTTAGTAAAGTTGGTTGGAGAAGATGAGGGCATTATTCCCCCACCACTCCAAGATTGCATAGGGCCTTTTGCCTATTAGGCAAGCATCTATCCTGAAATATACCCTCTGTCCAAGGGCATTATGTTCCAATTGCTTCTATCATAGTATAATAGGGAGTCATTGGCTGAGAGTGAGGAGGGCAAGGAGAAGTATTGGAGGTTTGAAATTAGAAGAATAGCTGTGAAACCATCACCACAGAGAAGGGGAGAATCAATTGGGGAGAAAACAAGGTAAGTTTTCTGAGCAACTTGGAAGACTCATGTTTTCTGGTTTGCAGTGAGATTGATTAGCAATGTGGCTGGTTTTGTTTAATGATGAGGCGTGCAGAGATTTCACCTAGTTAGAGTTGGGGGTTTATAAAGAATTTAAATGAAATGAAGGATGGTTATCAAAACAGTTAAGATCAGACACAAGGCATGACAAGATTGCTGGATCAGACAGCTGGGAAGACGGGGCAGTGTGGACTGAACGGCAATAAAATGGGACCCAATTAACAGATCAGCCGCAAGGTTGAGGTGAGCAGTTGTTGAAATTGCAGTGTGAAATACAGAAGGTAGCGGTAGATGATCAGATTATGGTTTTCCTAAATGATAGTGGCAATGAATGAAACATTTAGCCACATATAATGGCATACCTAATACTGGCCATGTGAGTGTTTCATTCAGTTTTGTCAGTTTATCAAGAAGGCCCCAGACAAGTAATCCAAGGCTGCCAGTTACTATTGCTGTTGAGGACTCTGCTTTCTTCCTCCCATTTAGTGATAGATGCAATTGATTTGCTTATTTATTTTTAGAATTTGGGCTCTATGTTCCTGACAGTGATTAAGCAACATTGTTTTCCTTTCCTGTAATGCCTTTCTAAGCTTTGATTTCATACATGCTGCCCTCATAAAAGGGCCTACGCAGGTGTTTTTACTTTTACTTTTGTTTCCTCCTGTTCTACAGAAAGGACTTTGGTCGATTGGTATAATGTTTTCCTTTTAGGTGTCTGAAAGAATTCTGTGGTAAAGGCCTTTGAGTCTGGAATTTTCTTTGTGTAACGTTCCTTAAAGATCCAGATTTGTAGCTGTGTATGGTGGCACACGCTTGTAAGTAATCCCAGTAACTAGGGAGCCTGAAGCAGGAGAATCACAAGTTCAAACCCAACCTCAGCAATTTAGCAAGGCCTTCAGTAACTCAGCAAGACCCTGTCTCTAATAAAAAAAATATTTTTAAAAAAGGAAAGAAAAGAAAAGAAAGGGCTGGATGTGGCTCATTGGTTAAGTGCCCCTGAGTTCAATCTCTGGTACCAAAAAAAAAAAAAAAAAAAAATCCATATTTGTAAATAGATATAAACCTATCCAGATTTTGTTTTGGTGCAAATTATAGTAAATTGAGTTGTTGCTATTGTTGTTATTTTGGTACCAGGGACTGAACCCAGGGGCCCTGTACCACTGAACGATATACCCAGCTCATTTTAATTTATTTTGAGAAAGGGTCTCACTAAGTTGCTTAGGGTCTCACTACCTGCCCTCAAACTTGTGATCCTCCCAATTCAATCTCCTGGGTCACTGGAATTTCAGTTGTGCACCACCATGCCCAGCTTAATTGTGTTTTTGAGTATTCATTTCATTTATTTACAAAATTATTGTCATGAAGGTGTTTTTAGTATCCTAATGTAAGATGTGTCCCCTGGGCCAGAAGCACCAGAATCATCTGAGATTTTGCTAAAAATGTAACTTCAAGCCTGGTGTCACACCTGCTCAATCAGAAACTCTGAGTGGGGCTCCAAAGCTTAAGAAGTCCTCCAGGTGACTATGATGTGTGCTCATGTCTGAGAAGCACTATGCTAGTGAAGCTCTACAACACCCCACAACTTTGATATGTAGTCTTTTTATTGTCATTTTATTCTAATTTATTTTTAATTTAAATTTTCATTGTGAGTTCTTTTTTGTATGTTCTTTTTTGTTATGCAGATGGGTTTTCCAGTTAATTCTTAAATTTTTGTTCTTTTTTTTTTGACCTCTAACTTAATTTCACTGTGGTCTTGAAATTAGTCTTTTAAAATTTGTCTTAATTATGGTCCAGGGTACATTCATTTTTGGTAAGTTTTACAGGAACTAGAAAATAAGGTGTATTCTGCAATTTTGTGTGCAAGGTTAATATATGTGAGTTAGGTCAAGTTTAGTAATTATCTTCGAATCTTCTATTTTGCTCTTTACTTGCTTCATCTCTGAAACAGTTATGTTAAACTTCCTTGATGATTGTAGATTTTTTTTCTGATTTTAGTTTTGTTAAATTTTACTTATATTAATCAATGCATAAAAATTAATTTTTTCCTCTAAATTTCTTAGTTGACTGACAAGTTTATCATTAAAATGGACCTCTTTATCTCTAATAATGCATTAGCTTGACCTCTATTTTATATGATGTTAATATAGCTAGTATAACCTCCTAAAAGTGTTTTGATGGCATATCTTTTCAAAAATTCTTTTAAACTTAATATCTCATAATGAAATCGTGTCTCTTGGAAACAGCATATAATTATGGCTTGGTTTGTGTAAGGTTTATAAATTGTCTTAATTGAAGCTTTTATTTAATTTCATAAACCCACCATTTTATATCTGTTCCCCATTAATCCTACCCATTCAACTTTCCTATTTCTCTCTGTCTAGCTTGTATTACCTGGGTGCACCCCCCTGCCCCCAGATTTTATTCTTTCTCTCATATATTGGCTTATTACTTTTGCTTCTTAAGTTTTTATTCCACTTTTAGTGATTAGCCTATTTCAACCTGAATTCTTGTCTTATTAGAACCTTCGTTATACTGATAACGAGTCAATTTCCAGAAAGTTCAAGGACCTTAAATACTCAAGACAGGGACCATAGGGACAAAGGGAAAATGGACTTCTGGGCCTTGGCTCATGGCCTGATAGCAAAACCCAGGAGGCTTGGTGTGTGCCACCCTTAAGCACTGTCAACTTGGCGTTGCTGAGGTCAAGGTACCCTGCATGCATTTTCTTGAACAGCTGCAGTGAATTATCTTTATCACAGAGCAAAATGGTTGAATTGAATACACAGAAGCCAATTAACATTTCCACCCCTGAAAGTAACCAATAAAATGAGCTCCTGTTCTTTCATTGAGAGAGCCAATCTGAAGTCTTCTTGTGGGAGCTGTTGTTCCTTTCTAAATGGAAGCTCCTGTAAAAGACTCGCCTTTGTGTCTTCTCACCTGACTGGATCTCATTTCCATTGTCATTAGGTCAAAAGATCCTAGTGTCCAGCATCACATTGACCCCTTTCAAAGGTTTGCATTGCCACCATCATGTATTTAATTCTACATTTTAAATTCTACAAGTTATTTTTTAATCCATTTAGGTACACCATATTTTTTAATCCTTCCCATTATTATTTCTTATGAATTTAAATGTGTTCCCAGAAGAGCTCCCTTTAGTGTTTTCATTGTTTGCTTAGACAGGTTTGCTATGGATAATGTATCTTAACACTTTAAAGATTTAAAAGATACATTTTAAAAGATTTTCTGGTTTCAAATTAGCAGGTTGGCAGTTATTTCAATAATTTGACATGGATTTTATGTTCTCTTTTGACTTTACTTATTTCTTTATGAAAGTAAGCTGACACTTTCATTGTTTCTCTGAAAATAGCATGCCTGGTTTTTCCTGTTGAATTTTCTCTTTTCTCTTGGTTTTAAGTAACTTGCAATGATAGCCTCAATGTCTTTCTTTGTGTTTATTCCCCTGAGATTGTAGTACTTCTCTTTTCAGTGGCTTGTTTTTTTCAGGAATTTTGACTTCTTACATCTTTTCTTCAATACTTTCCATCAGATTTTTTCCCCATTCTTTTTCCACAGTCAGAAGTCACATTTTCTGTGTTTTGCTCTACAACTCTCAATATATTGACTTTGAGTCTTACACTTTTCACCTCACGGCCCTCAGCTGCTGTAGCACCAGATCACACGTCTATATTCCAGGTAAGAAGAAGGAGCAAGTGAAAGTGACTATGGACTTTAGTTTACATTTTATTTGATTTCCATGTAGAAGGCTAGGGAAAAGTTTTTAGCTTTTGCACTTTACTATGGAGGCAAGCAGGGCAAGTTGAAAATTATCTTCAATTAGTAAGTTATCAACACCTGCCACAATGATTACTGACAATGAAAATATCTAGGATTTAACAATGAAAGAAAATGAGTAACTGATGTCAAATAACAGATAAGTAAGAAATTCAAGGAACTGTTAGGCCTGGACCTAAAATGAATTTTCTACATGGATACTGAAATCAGCAATAATCAGATGTACTAGGAAAGAGAAAACTGATTTGGTGCAAAGACCTTCCATACCTATGATGGGAGACACTTGAAAAATAGGAGTAAGGGATGCATTGTGTGATGCATTTGTTTTGCAAGTAACTGTGTGTGTGTATGTGTGTGTGTGTGTGTGTGTGTGTGTGTGAGAGAGAGAGAGAGAGAGAGAGAGAGAGAGAGAGAGAGAGAGACAAATGGAGAGAGACAGAAATAGTGGCCTCAACAAGGGAGATACTTACCATATATTTATACCTATTTTCTGAACATTCTGTCACTTCTCATTCTAACTCAATAAAAATGTAATGCCTCTTGAAGACACTGCTTCTTTTATTACACTCTTAAATGTCAACTTCCACAAACTTTCACCAATGGCATGAAAATAGAATAAATTCACTTGGGTTTTTGCTGCTCCTTTCCTTTTGTCTCCCTGTTACTCTAAAAGTCACTAACTTTATGGAAACACTTGATATTTTGTGGTCATGGGTTTAAAATGAGAGCAGTCAATATGATCTCATACTTTTTTTTCCAGCCACATTCACCCAGATACATACTGAGTAAGCAGGAAGTTGATTATACCTGGTAAGTATAAGAAAATAAAAATCAGAAAGACAAGGGTGTCATTTATTATAATACATAAAAACTCAGTTTATACTGAATTAGGAGAAAAATGAGATGTGGATCAAGTGAGGGCAAGTATAAAGGTGGTAGACTCAGGTGGAGTTGAACAATATTTGGAAGTGGAATAACAGCAGAATTAAGCTAAAATGATGGAAGATGGTAATGAGAGAACATAATAACTGACACTGAGAATAGGAAATGGTTTAGGTTAGTGGTAACTACAAGAGAGGTTATTCCCAAAATACAGTAGATGACTAAGGTAAAATGTAGGTCAAATTTAGGAATTGAGAAACCCAGATATTTGGAGTATTACCTGTGTTGATATTGAAATCACCAAGAAGGATGAGAGGAGCGCTGTTGGAGACAGACAGTGCTCTTGAACCTGAAATGTAGACCTTTAGGAAATGAAGAGTGAACAAAGAGCTCTACAGTTGTCTCCAACAAGGTGAGGTAAGATATGGTTTGCTTGGACAGAATAAGATAGTGGCTTAAATCAGCATCCAGAATGTGGGCTCTGTGTAAAACACCATCTGAGAGCAATGTCACCATTTGCTGGGGAGTGTGTGTGAATAAGAATGTATTTTTAAAAACATAATCTATTTACACAGTAACATAACGAAGCAATATTTCTGCTTTTGTTATCATAATATTTGCTTGAAATTACTCCTCTTTTCTGACTACAGTTTACTTTCTAGCTTCTCCTTGATGTCTTCAATGACTTACGAAAAGATTAACATGATTTAATTCTTTGTTTTAAGTCTGGTCTCGTCCCTTGTTCTTGTAGGAAAAATCGTACATTTTGCTGATGTTTTGGCCTATTCTTATAAACTCTACTGTCCGTGAAGTAGGAATCATTCTGACAGATTTTCTCTTTGGGAATAGAAATATATTTTATTGAGTCAAATATCTGATAAATCACATTATAGTTGAGTTTTATAGTTTTTATGGATAAACATCTTTACTTGAAAACCCTTTGTTGCTGACAGTGTTAATGCCCATGATTCAAACAATCCTTAATCTTGTCATTAGGACTATATGTAGAGAAGAACTTTTTAGGAATTTAAAAATGGCTTTTCAACACAGCTTCTTGGATTCATTTTTTCATATTCCATACATGATTCAAAATGAAAATTGGGAAGATTTAAAATAAAAGCACAAAACCAAGAGATCCTGCTTAATGAAAATAGCTAAGGTCTAGAGGTGGATTTTTAAGTCCCAAGTATTTATTTCAAGCTTGCTATGAATACCTTCTATTGTGAAGAACTACCAATTTGAGGACTGGGGATGTAGCCCACTGGTACAGCACTTGCCTTGCATGCAAGAGGCCCTGGGTTTAATTCCCAGCCTCACAAACAACAACAACACCAAAAGAAAGGATATTAGTAGCACCAAATAGAGATATAAACTAAGAATGCAGTATCACAAACACCTGAGAAATTAAGTCACATAGGTTTTCATGTAGATTAAAATAGGCAGCATGACGTTATCTTGCTAATAGTAGATAAATGAGTGGTCTGTATTTTGTTTTTAGGATAATTATGATAATGATTCCTTCTACCTTTAGTCAGTTACATGCTGAAAGTTTTAGAATAAAAGAGGCACAAGCTGAGGGGATGACTCTTAAAAGGAGAATAAACATTTCAATGGTTCAAGTAATTAGGAGATACTGAAAGCGCACCTTAGAATTTTTTTAAACTTTAAAATTCCACCTCACATTTTGTCTGAAAGGTCAGGCAGCATCTGGATTTTTCAGCTCAGTTATTCAGGGCCTATTATAGACCACACAATTTTGATCTTCAAAAGAAACCTGAAAGAAGATGTAATTAAATTCATTTTAGAGCTAAGGAGACAGGTCTTGAAAGACCAACAGCTTCCTTGAGATCGCAGAGTGTCATTTGACAAATAAATTTTTAACTCAGGCCTCCAGGTTTCCAGCCAGTGCTTTCACTTCTATCGCTTGAAGGGCATCACACATTATTAGGTTGTGTTTTATATTTTCTAGATTGCATTTAGCATAATTCTGGGACTTAACAAAGGCTCAATAAGTGTTTATTAAATGAATGAAAAATGGCCTAGAGGTAATAAACGTCAATATTTCATTTTATGGTTGTAACTTTCAAACAAATCCTATGATTATTCCTGGAATTTATTGCACACCACAAATCAAATGTACATAGCGACTTTTTGTTGTTGTTGTTGTTAACCATACCAGCCAAATTGACATTGAACTTCCTTGTTGAATGATTCTGATGCAGGGTTTAAGGAAATTGTAAATGTGTTTTGGGGTTACAAGCAAGGATTGAGAAGGGAGATAATATTCATTCGCAAAGTTTGAGCATGTACAATCCTAGAAGCTCAGAAATAATTTATAGCCCCTATTCTAGGAGTTCTGCAAACAAAGATACTGAAGAAATGATGAATTGCCTATGAATACAGGAATGAATAAACAATGACCTATTGATTGCTTATTTATGAGAATTATTTCCTTATTAATATAAAATTAGAAGACAAAATCAGCTGTATGACTTGCACATGAAATTGAGTTGAGTGTAGGATCCTAGGTCAGAATGCAGCAGGATTTTAAAATACAGAACTGAGGCATGGTGGCACACTGAGTTGACCCCAGCAACTCAGGAGACTGAGGCAGGAGGATTGTAAGTTTGAGGCCAGCTTTACCAACTTCAAGACTCTGTCTCAAAATAAAAATAAAAAGGACTAGGGATGTTGCTCAGTGGTAAAAGGTCCCAGGGTTTCACTCCCAAGTACCCCAAATAAATAATAGAATAAAAGCAATACCTAGGAAATCTGTTAGTGTAGGACCAAATGTAAGTTCTGAAAAAAAGCCTAAACATGAAACACTTCTTTGCTCAACAACTTAGATAATACAATCTGCTGAGCCTCTGTGGGCTCCTGTATAACCTGGAGTTCAGATGCCTCTGCTGTGGAGCTACTGTGAGAATAAAACAGGACCTCGTGGAAGCATCAGCCTGTATAGGCAACATCCACTTCTGCCCTCTTTCAGAAATATTTTTTATATTTTAGATATTAGTTGTTCAAAATACACTGAGCAGTTTGACCCTAAACTGCTCACAAGTGACATTCTAGAGGCACTTTAAAAATACTAGGCATTTAACCTTCTAGATGATATAAATTTTATAGTGGTTTTACTTCTCAATATTAACTGTTGAAGAAAAAAATCATGGAATTAGGAAAAAGTGAAACTACCTTGAAATGATGGGAGTAGAGCAGAGCTTGATAAAACCACGTTTGAAGACAAGTCACAACATAAACACAGATCCACATCCCACCAGTGGGCAGAACAGTAGAGTGTATCCACAGTGCCTTCAGAAGTAATAGAGTACACCAAGATATCCAGTACAGCCTTCTCTTTCTCCTCTGTGTGCCTCAGTCCCCCCATCCTCTCTCCTATTTCACTTGTCGATCTCCTCACCTCTTTTCCCACAGGTGTAGTAAAGTTTCTGGTTTATGTGATACCTGTGTGGCTAGAATGCAGTGGCCACACAGAGGAGGTACAGAGGTAGCTCACCTGAATGGAGCTTTTTGGAAGCCCATCAGAATCTCTAATGTGGGAATGTTAAAAAGCTTTCCCAAGCAGACAGGAAGATTCCACATGCACAGCAGGAGCTCAGCAGATGAAAAGAGCTTACCTTCATTTTGTTCATTTTCGCTGGAGCTGTAAGCTCCAGTCATTGTAAATGTTCTGTTTGTTTTGTTTTGCTTTTTTGGCAATAGAGATTCGACCCAGAGCATTGTGCAAGCAAGCCAAGAGAACACTCTCCCACTGAGCTGTACCCCCAGCTTCTTACAACATTCTTTATGACAGGATCTAGCTTTAGTATTTCTGTTAAAGAAAATGCTTGCCGACATTTGGAGATTCCAGGTTTCCAAGCCAAAGCAAGCATCAAGACCATATTCTCTTCTTGTAAAAAGAGCAAAATCAGTGCTTAGGCAACCTTGGCTGTCTGTATGTCTAAATGCATCTTGGATAATCCACTCCACACAGTGATAGTCTGATTCTGTGTTTGGGGATATGTTTTGTAAAATGGATAAATCTGATGATTATGGTCTCAGAACCCTAATCGTAAGTCCATTTCTGACTTTTACTAATAGGCACCTACCTATTGGACATATGCTTTTAGAAGGTTTAGCTGTCTATGAAAAGAAAGTTACTTCTGTGATGATGACCTAGTAGAAGAACATAATTTGTATCGGTCAATGTACAATGTGCTAAAAAAACAACGAATTTATCATCCTGTCAGCAGGTTTTGTACCTCAGTCTTCTTTTTCATAACATCAACTTGTTCTTCTTTTTTGGTGCCTACATCATCACTGGAGTCTGGTTTCTTTTTGTTGTGGTGGTGATGCTGGGATTGAATTCAAGCTAGGCAAGTGCTGTACCACTGAGTGACACTCCTAGCCTGGCAGCCATTCCTGTGTGCTGGTTGTTTGTTTCTTTGTTTGTCTTTGTTGTTGTTTTTTTTTTGTGTGTGTGTGGTTTTTTTTTTTTTTTTTTGGTCCTTTTATTTTTTTCCACTGTAAATCTCCTATGTCTTGCTCCTTTTCTCCTTTACCCTCTCCTCCTTCTCACATGATTCAGCTATTGAAAATACAAAAATTATTCAGTGAAACATTTCAAATCTATTTTCTCAGTAAATACTTACATCCCCCATGGCTTAGGTATTTGCAAAGAATTTTCATATAAATCCAAACCAGTAAAATTATAGATTTTCCTGTCTTTAAAAAATATAAGTAGTACCACATTACCCACATTTTTTTTCATTCAAAAACAGATTGTTTTCAATCCTTTGCTATTAAGAGTTGCAATAAATAATCTCATACATGCATCATTTTACATACGTGCAATTATATTTTAGAATAAATTCCTGGAAGTCATTTTGATATATATTACCAGAAAGCTCACCAAAGAGGCTGTTCCAGTTTATGTTCTCATCAGCAATGAATGAAAGTCTCTCTCAAATGATCAATCAAGTGTGTCATAAACTTTTGGATTTTTGCCAGACTGAAAAGGGAGGGCAGTACAATGTTTTCCAGTGTTGTTTACATTTAAATTTCTCTATTGCAAATAAGATTATCTAAAAATGTTTAAGAACTATTTATATTTGTTTTCTTGTGAATTATGTTTGCATACTCTGCCCATTTATTTCCCAGTGAACTATTGATTTTCTGACCAGTGAGTAGGAGAGTAACACTTTGTGACATAAATAAGGAGTACATATTTCTATTTACTTTGCCATTTTATTTTGACTATGGTTATGATATTGTTTTGTGCAATTTAAAAATATTTGATTTTTATGCAGTCAACTGACCCTATTTTTTTCCTAGGGACTAATTAGAAAGGATCTTTCTTTCTTTCTTTCTTTCTTTCTTTCTTTCTTTCTTTCTTTCTTATTCTAATTTGTTATATATGACAGCAGAATGCATTACAATTCATATTACACATATAGAGCACAATTTTTCATATCTCTGGTTGTACACTAGAAAGGATTTTTCTTAACCTGAGGTTATAAATTAATTTTTCCATGTTTTCTCATATGGTTTTGCATTTCACATTAAATACTCATTTAAAATATTTGTTGGCCTATAGTCTATATTATGAGGTAATATCCAATGTTATTTTTTTATATTTGGCTACCCTGACATACCTACACCTTGGTATTATTAAATAGTCCATGTTTTAAAAATCTCCTCTCCTGGGAAGATGAAAGATACATTTTTCCCAGTTTCTACTCCCAAATATGACTGAAAACATATTACATGTAAAATAAACATGAAAAGACTCTGAAGATAGGCTTGCTAGGGACTTTGAAATCCAAAGAATGAAACGATGTTGAGTCCCCTGGTTTTGTTTTTTGCCTCTTAGTCTTCAGACTTGGAGCTGATCAAAAAGAAACAGAAAAATGCCGACAATTATAGATTTTTAAAAAGCCCCAATGTAAACCCAATCTCTCTAGCTAAATGACCCACCAAAGGAACAATGTAGGGACAGAAAACATTGAGATAACTTCTTAGCTAAAAACACAGGGAGGGAAAATGTGGCCCTACCTCCACCTATACCAGTAAAGGCTGATGCTCCTCAGCAAAGCGTCCCCCATGACCCATGGTGTCAGAGAAGGCGCAGTAGAGGAGGAGTTCGCTTCTTGCTATCTAGCAGAAGGGAGACCACCCCTCCTCTGTGGTGTCAATGACAGCCACAAAGGATTAACAATGTGACACTTCTACCCTTCCCACCCAGGGAACAACATCAGAGGCTTAATGTGGAGCTATCACTGCCACCTCTTAGTAACAAAGAGCCCTGCTTTCCCTCAGATGTCAATAGAGACTTAATAGGGAACCTGAAATTGTACCTCCCACCAGAAGATGCAGCTCTTTCCTCTCCTCCTGCCTGAGTTCTGTCAGAGGAAATTGGATAAAACAGGTTTAAATATCCAGAGTCTCATAATATCCCAAATGTTTTAGTTTCAACAGAAAATCACTCATCAAACCAAGAACCGGGAAAATCTCAAAAGGGCAATAGATGCCAATATGGAGATGACAGAGTTGTTAAAATTTTCCGATGAATATTTTAAAGCAATCATTGTAAAAATGCTTCAAAAAGCAATTGTGAACATGCTTTGAAAAATTAAAATAATAGTCTCAGTAAATAAATAGAAAATTTCAGCAGCAAAATACAATTTCTAAAGAAGAAACAGATAAAAATTTGAGAGCCAAAAATATATGAGCTGAAAGTAAAAACTCTGGATGGGTTCAATGTCTGAAAGGTATGAGAGGAAACATTGTTTGATGTTGAAAATGGAACAAGAGAGGGCTGGGGATATAGCTCATATGCACAAGGCCCTGGGTTTAATCCCCAGCACCACCAAAAAAAAAAAAAAAACATAACAAAAAACTCCTAAATTAGAGATATTTTTAAATATATAACAATAATGATCCATTAAATATTAATATAAATGTCATATATTTAAAAAATATTCTTCAAAACAGAAATAACTCATAAGAAGACTGGTACTGTTACATGTTTGCAAATCATATTGATGTCTGGCTTAATAGAACACAGCTGGAGTCTTGTATATGCTTCTGCATGCAATTCATTATGGTATATTGTTTTGGTTAAAGCATGTATATAAAATTTGTTTTCACACAATGTGTGTGTGTATTTGAAGATGGAGAGTATTTTAATAGGTTTTATCAGATAATTATAAATGTCCTTCTTTGACATTTCACTAAAACTCAACAAGTAGTTGGGTTTTAAATGTTAGCTTTGTGAAATTATGAAAATATGTTGACCTCATAAACCTCCTCAATCTGTTTGCCAGGAATCTGAGATTCAATGCTTTAAGAACCACTGATCTAATAATGTTTTCAGTCAGTTTCTATTAGTTCTCTAGTAGAAGCAAGGGTAAAAGTAGCATATTTCCACATCTTTTTCTCCTTCCTTCCACCATCTGACTTTAGTCAGTAATGCTATTTTTCTTCATATTTACCTTTGTATAGTTGAGTCATAGAAGTTATTTAATAGATATTTGCTGAATATTATGTTCAGAGTGCTTCCTTTCAGGAACTAGGCTAGAATCCCAGAATTCAGGGATGCTGTCTTCCCCAAAAGGATTGAGGTGGGTACATTGGAATAAAAATCTTGAAAAATGACTGTGGAATATGTTTTCATTGAAGTATACCCAGAAAGCTAGGGAAAATGAGGATGGAGACCAACAACCTGGGATGGTAGAAAAGTCTTCCTGGAAAGGAACAATTTCAGATGCAGAAGGAAAATACTGTAGAAATTGATGGGTGGGGCAACATGGAGAGATTATGCTGGGAGGGTAGGCAGAGCTCAGCTACCAGGGGCTTTCTGTGATGTGATTGTGATATTTGGACTCCAGGTACAGGAGAGTCGGTAAGGATTTCAAGCAGGAAGGGAAAGAAATCACTCACCAGCAATTGGCAGTGAATCCTCACCAGCAATTAGTATAATCAGTTTTTTAAAAAAAATCTTATCTAATAAGTCTCTATGGTATCTTGTCTTAATTAACATTTTTCTGATGACAAACAGCATTGAGCATCTTTTCATGTGTTTCTTTACCATCTGTATATCCTGGTAAGGTATTCAACAGATCACTTTGAATGGGTTTGTTTCATTATTGTTGAATTTTATGAAAACATTTTATTTTTAGATATAATTCCTTTACCATATATGGGTTGTACAAATATTTTCTCCCAGTCTACAGTTGATCATTTCATTCTTTAACAGTGTCTTTTGAAGAGGGGAAATTTTTAATTTTCATAAAGTCCAGTTTAGTAATGTTTAGTAATGTTTTTTATTCCATGGATCATGTTTAGAGTATTTGTTGTATCTAAAAATTCATCCCCAAATCCAAGTAGATTTTTTTCTAATAGTTTTGTATTTCTGCAGTTTAAATTTAGATAATATTCAGTTTTTAGTTAATTTTGCTATAAGACCTAAGAACTGTATCTAGGTTCATTATTTTGCTAGGGACTTCCAATTATTCCAGCACCATTTGTTGAAGATTAGTTTTACTACACCTTTGTCCAGATCAGTTGATTTTGTGTGTGTGTGTGTGTGTGTGTGTGTGTGTGTGGGTGTGGGTGTGTGGCGCCTACCATTGGTCTCTTAGTTCCACTGGCATATGTAACTTGACTTTCACTAATGTTATGCTACTTTAATTGTTACACCTTTGCAGTAAGTCTTGAAATCAGGTCATATGAGCCCTCTTAGTTCTTGGGTATTTCACTTACAACTCTTTTGCCTTTCTAGGTAAATTTTAGCATCTACAAAACAGTTTTCTGGGATCTGATTTAAATTGTATTGAATCTATGGATCAATGTGAGAAGAACCAACATCTCAACAATATTGTGTCTTCAATTCAAGACAGACTCTCTCTCTTTTTATTTAGGTCTTGTTTTGATTTCTTTTATTTTTGTAGTTTTCTACCTACCGGTCCTATACATATTTTGTAGATTAATACCTAAGTATTTCACTTGGGAATATTTTGGAGTATCTAAGTATTTTATTATGTATTTCAATATAAATGGTTCTTTTAAAATACAAATGCTAGTTGTTTGTTGTTGGCATATAAGAAAGCAGCTGACTTTTTGTCTGTTGACTTTCTATCCTGTTATACTTGCTTATTAGTTCTTGGAGATTCTCTTGGAGATTCTACAAAGACAATCATGTCAACTGCAAATGAAGACCACTTATTTCTGCCTTTTATTTCTTATTGCATGGTTAGGGCTCCAAATATTGCATAAAAATACCTTGTTCCTTATCTTAGGAGGAAAGCATCTCGTCTTTCATTGTTAATTATTATGTTAACTGTAGGTTTATTTGTAGATGTTCTTGATCAAGTTGAAGTTCCCCTTTATTCAGGATTTCCTGAGAGTTTTATCATGAATTGGTTGGGTTTTGTCAATTGCTTTTTATTTGTCAATTAAATGATAATATGTTTTTTAACTAATTAATATAGTAGATCATCACATAAATTGATACTCTAATGTCAAATCAGCTTGAATATTGGGAATAAATCCCACTGTGTTACGGCATATAATAGCCTTGTGTGCATTTGTCTGTCTGTGTCTCTCTTTATACAATGCTGTGTTTGATTTGTTGATATTTTGTTGAGAATTTTTGCATTTATGTCCACGGTAGATATTAATCTGTAGTTTTCTTGTAATATCTTTATCTGTCTTTAATCTTATGATATATTGCTCACCTCACGAAATGAGTTGGAAATGTTCCCTGTGGTTCTCTATTAAGGAAGAATTTTTGATCATTGGAATTATTTCTTTGATTGTTCAGGAGAATTCACTAGGGAGATTATTTGGGTTCTTGTGTTTTGTTTTTGAAAGGTTATTAATTATTGACCCAGTTTCTATAATAGATACAGGGTTATTAAGGTTATCTACATTGTATCCGTTTTCTTGGCTTTTCTTTCAAGGCATTGATCTGTGGTCTATAAGTAATCAAATTTGCTTGCCTAGAATTGCTCATAGAATTTCTTTATGATAATTTTAATGTCTATAAGATCAGCAATGATGATCCCTCTTTGATTTCTAATTCTGGTTTGTGGGTATGCATGATTGTGTGCATTTGTCTATCTGTGTCTCTCCATCTCTCTTCTTGGTTAGCCTGGTTAGAATTTCACCAGGTACATGGATGTTTCTAAAGAATCAGCTTTTGGTTTTGTTGATGTTCTCTTATTTTCAATTTCACTGGTTTTGCTCTCAACTTTATTTTATTAGAATGATTTATGTTTTAGATTGCTTTTCTTTGTCCAGTTTCCTAAGGTAGAAGCTTAGGTACTGATTTGAGATTATCCTTGTTTTCTAATATATGCTTTTTTATGCTGTAAATTTCCCTCCAAGTCCTGTTTTTGCTGCATTGTACCAGTTTTAATAAATTATATTTGTTTTTCAATTAATTCAAAATAGTTTTTAATTTCTCTTGAGATTTATTTAGCCCATTAATTACTTAGTAGTGTCTTGATTAATTTCTAAGTATTTGAGAATTTTTTTCCCCAACTATCATTTAGTTATTGATTTCTACTTTAATTCCACTGTAATCTGAGAGTATATATTATATAATTGCTATTATTTTAAATTTGTTCAGGCATGTTTTATGGACCAAAATGGTCTATCTTGATGAATGTTCCATGTGTGCTTAAGAAGAATATATGCCAACCTACAGTGTCTCCCAGGCTGAGAATTGAAACAAGGAAACGGAGGAGAAATGAAAGATTTTTGGAGCAGGAAAGTGGCAGGAATACTTGTATTGACAATAATAAATTAGACGTGGAAGTCAGTTTGTATCTGGGGCAGGGAGTGAGCGGCCGAGGGTAGTGGGTGGAATTTCATGTTTGAGAGGACTGGAAAAGAATTGTGCTCAAAAAGTATTTCTTAAAGGAAATATTAAACTAGGCACTGTGGCACATGCCTGTAATCCCTGCGGCTCAGGAAGCTAAGCTAAGAGGATCTCTAGTAAGAAGCCAGCCTCAGCAACTTATCAAGGCTCTAAGCAACTCAGTGAGACCCCCATCTCTAAATAAAATACAAAAAAGGACTGAGGATGTGGCTCAGTGGTTAAGTGCCCCTGGGTTCAATCCCTGGTACCAAATAAATAAGTAGATAGATAGATAAATAAATTGATTCTTAGTAATTGGAAGGTAATAGTGCAAATAGTACCTAGGATTAAAAACTAAGGATTGTTTTTTTTATTGTCTCTAGAACTTTGTTTTCATCTCTTGGCCACTCTCAGATAGAGATCATGTTTTATCAAATAAAGTACAGAAATATAATTTAATTCCAGCAAACTATTTCGGCTCTGGTGCTGGATATAAAACTTGTGCTTCTTTATGACCTTTTACCTCCAAGTTGTTAATGTTCTTCTTAATTTCTGTAATACCTATTCATAGTATACTCCCATGGCCCAATTCAATTTGGGACTAAATTGTCATTAACCTCAAATTTTCTTTCTCTGGTGTTTAATCACACCAAGCTCCTTCAACATGTTTCCCAGTACTTTTGAAAACCTACATTTTGCTGACAATCAATTTTCTCTTCAATCTCGATCCACTTATCAAAAAAAAAAAAAAAAAAGAAAGAAAGAAAGAAAAATTTCTTTAATCTTTTCATTAACTAGTATTTGGCAGTCACCTAGTTATACCTTTTGGGGGACTATTACCACTATGCATGGCCATTCTCTAATCTATAAAATCCATGTGGTTTGATGACAACTGCCAT
Source organism: Marmota monax (assembly GCF_021218885.2). NCBI lineage: Eukaryota > Metazoa > Chordata > Mammalia > Rodentia > Sciuridae > Marmota > Marmota monax. Next base: position 8,273,731 of record NW_026695227.1, read on the forward strand.
TTCCCATCCTCATCTTCATAACAGTGATTTGTGGACTATCTCACTTCCTATTTCTCAGGGGCTTTAACAGCTAACTCATTATAATCCATTCTAATTTTGGATTTCAGGTAGCATTCAGTGTCTGTAACTGGACTATTCCATTCTCAAGCTTCAGTCTGTGACCTCGCTATTAGTGGTCATTGTCTTCTCTCCATATTAGCAACCCACGTATTTGCACTCTAAAAATCACTAACGTTCCAAAATAATCTTAAACTAGCTTTAACATCCAAAATTCTCCTGCCATTACTCCACTTCCATTGAACTTCTGTTCATTTATTTATGGCAACCTCAAGGGCCTTGAATTCTTATTCATTTCCAAGAATATCCATCTCAATTATGTTCAAGTTTGTCCCCACCCAGATTGGGCTCCTTGATTTTCCATTTCAACTTTATTTTCACATCTCTTACTCTACCCTTTAAATCATCAGCATGGGGGAAAATGAACCACCTCCTTTCTCCTTCCAAGGACCCACCCCAGATGCCATCTAAGCAGGATAATTAGTTCCATCTCAAATCCCCTGGTAATGCTCAATGATTATTTACCTCTTAGCCAATCCATTTCCTTTTTGTCATCTTTGTTCCTTTTTCCATGAATTTTTACACATTCCAATTTTTTCTACTTTATTAGTCCCCTTATATCAGATACATAAGATACAATTATCTTCCTAATTTCTTAGAGACAACTTCTTCAATGCCTTATATGGCTCAGTGTTTACTTACATTTTCTTCTTATTTCATCTTTTCACAAAATTAATTACTCCTACTTCCTCTGATTTCCCTCCTTTCAAATCTTGTCTCAGTAATTTTAATTAATAGTAATGATGTTTTTAACTATTTTATCTAATCTCATCTTTGAATCTTTCATTTCTGCCTTAGCTTTTGCATCACAGTAACCAAAATATACAACAAGAACAACTTAGAAAATGGAAAGTTTATTTGGGGCTCAGGGTTTGAGGTCTTAGTCCAGTGATTCCATTGCTCTGGGCCTAAGGTGGGGCAGCACATCTTGGGAGAAAGGCCCAGTGAAGGAAAGCTGGTCCGCTCCATATGTTTGGAAGTTAAGGAAAAGAATAGAAAACAGAGAGAATGAGTGAGAGGGCAGGGGACCAGTAAAGATGCACTCTTCTAGGCTATATCCCATTTACCTACCTTCTCCAGCCACACCCCATGCGTCTATAGTTACCACCTATTTTAGTTAGCTTTGTGTCACTGTGACCAAAAGACCCAACAAGAAAATCTTTGTGGAGGAATGGTTTATTTGGGCTCATAGTTTCAGAGGTTCAGGCCACAGTTGGAAACTCCATCGCTCTGGGCCCAAGGTGAGGCAGAACATCATGGCAGGAAGGGCATGGTGGAGGAGGCAGCTGAGGGCATGACAACCAGGAAACAGAGAGAGGGTTCTTCTCACCATGAACAAAACATAAACCCTAAAGGCAACCTCCAGTGACTACTTCCTCTAGCCACATCTACCTCCCTAAAGTTAGCTCCCATCTAGCTTCCAATCATGTCACTTCTGAAAATTCTTGAATTGTCTTACACATGAGTTTGGGGGAACACTGTATGGCTAAACTATAATACTACCTAGTGGGTCTATTGTAATAGGATGGACTGATTAAGTTTATAGCTCTCATAATCCAGTCATTCCACCTCTGAACCTCTGCATTGATAGGTGCTTTTGGAGGGCACCTCATATCTAAACCATAACAATTTCTTTTTTTCTCTTGATTATTTTCCTCAGCCTCCAATCATATGGCACTCTTACTTTGTTGTTATGAGTAGGATCTGAAATGTCCTCTGAAAGCTTCTGTGCTGAAAACATAGTCCCCAATGTAGCAATGTTCAGAGATGGGCTTTTAGGCAGTGATGGGGTCATGTGGGCTGTGACTTCATCAGTGAATTTATCCTTTTATCCACTGGTAACTGTGTGGATTACTGGGAGATGGGACTTGGTTGGAGGAGGAAGGTCACTGGAGACATGCCCTGGAGGACTTTATCTTCTTCCTGTCCCCTTCCTTACTTCGTAGCTGCCATGAGCTGAGCAGCTTTCTTCCACCATACCCTTCTGCCATGATGTTCTGCCTCACCTCAGGCCCAAAGAAATGGAGCTGACTGACCATGAAATGAATCTTCTGAAACCATGAAGCCCCCCAACAGATATTTTAGTTACAGCAATGAAAAGCTTGACCAACACCTTTGTTTTAAAAGAATACATAAGAGCCAGGAGGATTGTTGTATACCTGTGATGCCAGCTGCTGGGAGGCTCAGGCAGAAAGAACACAAGTTCGAGGCCAGCCTTTACAACTTAGCCAGATCCTGTCTCAAAATAAAATGGGTCAGGGGTGTAGCTCAGTGGTAGAGCACCCCTGGGTTAATCCCCAGTGTTGTAAACAAATAAATAAAATAAAGACACTTGTTTTCATTATTTTCCCCTCTTAGAACACCTTCTCTTTTCTATTCTGGAAAGTGTTATCTACTTTTTCTGCTGCCACTGGGAGAAAATGAAATCTGATAATGGTGTGTATACTGGATGAGCTGTCAATGAGAGTTGCCTTGGTTTTCTCTCACTCATTATTAAGTCTCCAGCAATCTGGCTTTAATTCCTGTGACTTTACTATGACTGGACTCTTGATTGTTCTCATTAATCTCCTAACTTACAAAACATAACGTTATTTTGATCATGTAAACTCATTTTTCCTATCCTTATAGGATAAAAACAAAGTAATATCACAAGGCAAAGATGGTAGTGGGTGGGGGAACTGCTTCATCAACTAGAGATTTAAATATTGCTGCATTTGTCCTTTCTGTGATAGTCACTTTAACATACCATTTTTTTAATAGAACAGAAAAGCTTTGTGCCAAGAGTAAAGCAGACCTGGGCTTAACTCCCTAACTGTGTCACCTACTACTGTGGATGTTATCAAGCTACGTACCCTAAGCTTCAGTTTTCCCAACTGTAGAGGGTTCCTAATATCCTTTCCCAGAGTGCTGGTGAATACTGAATGTGTGTAAAAATGCTTTGTTCATGAAGTAGGCACTGAGCAGTCCTTTTTATCTCTGGATTTTACCTCTGTCTTGAAAATGGATTTGCTTCTCATGACATGTCTTATCATATTTTGTCCACTCTTCTCTTTAAGCAAACAGTGAGTGGCCAGTGAAGGGGTTTCTACCATTTCCCATGAGATAGTGTTACACAGATGAAGCGATCTCACTGCCATGGAATGTTTCTTGATCTTTGGCTGAAAGTAAATAGCCTCACTAGTACCATATATAGAAAGTTATGATGAGCAGGGTTCGTACTTGATGCTTTTCCATCAACCATGCACAAAGAAAATTTAGGTTTCATTTAAAATCTTTGTCCTAACCACAGTAGTCCCTTTAAAAAAGAAAAAAAGAAAGAGACAAAGAATTGATTTTCTTTATTCCCATTGTGTAAACTAGCTTGCTTTCCTAAGTGAATTTTGAATTCACATGTAAGGTTTTAATCTTTCTAAATAATTGTTTTAAGATGTCTCTTCTGGTCATTGGAGAACCTCATATATGGCTTACCCCTTGTTCTTCAGTAAAGCTCAACATTATGAGCAAGATGATGAATTAAAACTAACAGAAGTCATTTCATTATTTTATCATTTAAAGTTTATAGCATTTTGGCATGGAATGTATTTCAGCCATTATTACTAGGGCAGTATTCACGGAATACATTATTTCATTCAACCTCATTAATCTAACGTAGACTTAATTCTGAGTTATAGTTCCTTCACTTTAAATAAGAGAATCTTAGTAGCCAACTTTTTGCTATGGTTGACTATATAGTTTCACCCTAGTTCCTTTCAGAATGTCCTAAAATAAAATCTGCCATGAACTCATGACAACTCGGGCAAAGTGGTAAGAAGTAGTTTTGTGACTTTGAACAATGGAAATAAAGACCTTGGACAGTTTGCACCCCATTTCCCACTTTTTTATTAATAACATTTACTGAAAAGTCACACTGGATTTTTAGGTAATTGTCTCAATATTCTTCCATGTGACTGAGTAAACATAGTTAACAGGTCTGTTTTACAGAACTGTTATGGAAAATTCAAAACATAAGCCTGGCAGAGACTTCCAGAGGTCATCTGGAGCATCTCACTTCCTCTAAGCAGACTTCTTTTCTTGTAAATCTTTCTGTGACAGAGAATGTCTGTCTCTAGGTTCAGATTTGCAGATGACACAGGCTGAATGATCCAGCACATAGGAGTATGATTTAAAACAATACCCAAGAAAAGGGAATGCTCTGCCAGTATTAGAGGAAGATGATAGTAATAAATGAGTTCTGTATTTCACTTCAGGTTCCAGTTGTGTATGTGGAAACTGTGGAGCAGTGAAGAAAGGAGAGAGCTGGATCACACCTTGTACTGTGGCCATGTTTCACTGTGTGCACTGATGGGTTTGTTCCTACTTGACCTCAGCCAGCTGCTTTCACTCTCAATCTGGCAGGAAAATGAATGGTCTTCTACTACTTTAGATACAGACTGACCATGAGAGAGAACAAAGGTGCCATATTCTTAGCTTATATGTTAAAATGACACTATTTAAAAGAGAATAACCTTTTTTTCTTCCTTTCTTCCTCTATAAAAGATTCTCTCAAGTACAGAGAAACAGAAAAGGTCCGATAGAAAAAACAACTGTTAGGACTAGAAGCATTGTACAGAACATCAGTGGTCGATTCTTCTTAAAATACAGAAGATTGACCTTTTAAAAAAAATGGTGCCTTGGCCATTCCTTTGGAAAACTCTAAGTGTAGTTAAGATTGTTGATTCTATTTCTTACTGCCATCTTAATTGCACGCTAAGCAATATTCCCACAGTGGATCATATAAAATTTGGGAAGAAGATGGGAGACTATCTAAATTCATGCTTGATTACTGTTTCTCTAAATTATGTACTCCATCCTCCCCCAACATTCTTGTGGGACCAGGCCACTGTTGATTTTATTCCTGATTGTATCCTGAATTAATGGATAGCCAAGCTCCTAACTCCAACTACTTATATGCTGCTACTACATGATTGCATCTGTAGAACAGGGTGGTCATGGAGTAAGCTTTCTTTCTCTTAATGCCCCTTTCTTCTACTTCCCTTTACAACATCTTTAGGTGAAGTATATGGTTATATCAGACTTAGCTATATAGCTGGTGAAACAAAAAAGGATGTTCTAGATTTGGTTTTTGTATCTCCCTAGATTTGCTTTGAGTTCTAACTACTTGCTCCATAGAGACCTTCAGCTATCTTTCTACTTTCCTCATCTACTGGTGTGGCCACCTGTTTCAGCCTCTCTGTGTGAGGTCTGGGCTGGCTGTGTCCCAGCCTTCATCAAGGTGAGAGCCATAGTGGCTTTGGCACCCAAGTCTAATTTAACTGAAGCCACAGACCATGCTGCCTCATACTACTGTCCAATTCAGATGAAGCACATCAATGCTGGGAGTGGAATCTGGCTTCCCAGGGTGGCCAGGTACACAAGTGGGAAAGGGAGAAGACTTACTTCCTAGGGATGAATTGAACTTAGACCAACATGGAAATTTAAAAGGATTACATTTAAAATTTTCCACTTTCTTCAAATGTGTGACTCTTTCCACCCATCATATTCCAGAGATGAATTTTGACTACTTCGTGGAGAAAATTCATTATTTTATCTTCATTTTTTTCAGCTATATGAGTACTCATTACTGGCTCCTAGTAACTATTTGGTGTTTAATAAATAGAAAATTTATTACATAATAATTCTCTCAGCTTTCTACTACCAAATCTATAAACCTAGTTACATCTGCTACCATCCTGCCTCATGTCTCCTTACATCTCAGTGACCATAACTGAGACCCATGATATGTATTGCTACAAGGCAAACTGGGAAATGTGGCACCTTGAAAGGTAAATGGGATTGGTGTGATTGGTTTAACCAAGTGAAACTCATTTTCTGGAACTTAGTACATTGCTTCTCTGTATAAAATTATGTTTTGTTATCAAGCAAACTTGTAGAGCTGTGGTTTTAGGTAATAAAACAGAGGGCTTCTGTGGTTGAGGACTTGCATTCTCCTCCATTTGAGTACTATACACTAAATATGGCTCAGCATCATTGTTCTACCAGCTCTGATATAGCACCTTCTCTGCATTTCTCCAATTTTATAAATACCATATTTTGAATGTTCCAAAGCTTGCTTAATTTAAAATTGTAATGTGACAAAAACTCTGGTGAATTTTGACCCTCGGTTGAGAAAGAAACATGTCAACACATTGACCATCAAACTCATCTCATCTTCTAGAAAATTATTTCTTACAAATTGGTGAGGCCGTTACAGTAAGACTATAAAGCAATTACTACATGATGATGTGATTAGAAATATTTTAATACCTCCTCAATTTAATAAGTTTTTATTATGTTCCATGTCTAGTTTTCACTCTAACTAGTTTTCACTCCAACTAGTTCAGCACTCGTTATGATATTGTAGCTCAGATTGTGGCAGTACCTCCATAGTGCCCTTCTGTTGTGTTCTAGGAACTATATGGCTTGGGTCTATTTGTCTATAGTTAATTTTTACTCTGTTTTTCTACCAATTTGATAATCATGGTGAAAATTTACTCCTGGGTCTAACTTAATGGGATTATTTTAAGCTGAGATACAACTGAGTACTTGACTGCAAGTCTGAAATCTGGTGATAATTCATCAGGAGTAAACACTAAAATTAACCTCCCTCAATGTCCAACCTTTAAATGGAGTCACATTAGAAGGAAACGCAAATTAATTATAGAATTCTTGAACCTAAAGGCACAGTTTCCAAGGGAGCAGACAACATACTACACAAAGTAAGTCTTTCTAGATACCACTACTCCTGTCTTTAATTTCCACTATCACATGAGTTAATAAAAACTCCCTTTTCCTCCCTGAACACCAGGCAGATGCTTTCACTTATTTCCACAAGCATAGATAAAATATTGTACTCAAGTTCTAATTATTCTAAAGATTTTTCATCTTCTTGGTGCACTTATCTCCTTGCAAAATTTACTTACATTCTGAGTGCAATTAGATTTATAAGCAGCTCTCCTGGATTTTTGACCAATAAAGTTCTCTACCTGTTACAAAAGCTACTGAGACATTTATACCTGATGCACTGACATAGTTGTACTCAGAGAATCAAGAACCTCTATGTGAATGTCCTAATGTAAAACTGTGGTTGCAGGTTGGGAGGTGAACCAGACATGGAAGTAGGGAATGTCAGATTGTATTGGAGATCAATGCCTATGAGGGGAAGAGGAAGGAAGCAGGGCTGGGAAGAGAAGCTGAACTCCAGTGCAGACCTAACAAAGCCTCTGCCAGCTCAGCAAGGAACTCTGAAATGAGTACTGCCCATTGGAGTATGCTCTGAAATGGCAAGCTCACTCATCACTAAGTATGGAAGGTCCTGGGGAGCACATGACTGAGGCCAGGCGACTCTGTTCAGCCAAGGTCGATGGAGATGATCTGTTGCCCACATGCTTTTCAGCAGAGCAATGGGAACTTCCTGGAAGGGGAAGGCAGGCAGCACAATGAGTCTACCACAGTCAGCCCTTTGTGCTACTCAAATGGATTTCTCTGTGATTGTTCAGGAAGAAGCTCCTCTAGGTATCAGTTGACAATTCTTCTAGAGGGAGACAGAACAGGGAGGTAAGTGGAACAAACTGCACTCCCTGTTGTATTTTATCTCAGAGCAGCAATTAATACTCTTCATCTCACCCCTCTATTACCCTCCATTTCTTTATATTCAGCATGTCCTTACTGGCCTTGATGGCTTACTTGGTGGTGTCACCTAATCTCAGGGACCTGAGGTGCTGGTCTTCGCGAGCTTCTCAGGTTGTGTTTACTGTATCTGTCCATTTGCACTCTGAATTGGGCAAAGGAGCCACCATGTTCTCATCAATACAGTCTTCCCCAACCTCAATGTATAATGGCATTTTTTTTCTCCTAATGATCAGGATCAATTACCCCTGCCATGTCATGATTCATCTTCTTGCCTACTGGTCTTAGAAAGGGTCTGAAGTGTTCAGACAGCAGTTGTACCTTATAAGTCAATGGGATGCTTGCTGTGTCTTTTCACAAAAGTATGTCCCCTTTGCAGATGTGGAACTTTAAGTATGAAGAGCTCAGAGTTGCAGGAATTGGATGCACGAAGTCCCTCAGTGGGCCTTTTGAAATGATAATAAGCAGGTCCTCTTTCGTTTCTATCCCTTGGTTCTTGGATCATTGTTTCCTTATTATTGAGAACATAGCACTATATTAAAGTCTTTGATTCAATGCACATATGGCATCCTGGAAAATGGCTTTCCATCTTTGCTGAGTCTTACCTGTGAGCCAGCACATGAACTATGCTCTCAGAAGGGCCCTCCAATGCTCTGTCATACCAGTGGCCTCCCAGTGGTACACTATGTGATGTGACCAATGTGTGATATGTCATGTGCCCACTCACACATCTGTGTGGTTGTAAAGTGAGTTGCCTGGCCTGACTATAGTATTATGAGTGGATCAAATGCTTAGTTGTGCTTATTGAGGCTTTGCTGTGAGGAGAGGCATACTTAGACTACGCATCCCTGTGAGGACAAAGAGCTGGGATGGTAGCAACTCAGTGTAGTCTACTTGCCATCAAGTGGCTGGTTTATTCTTTTTTAGGAATTGTTCACATCAGGAGCCCCACATAGGTCTATATTGCTAGCAGATTGGACATTCAGTCATGGGAATAGACTTGTCAGCATCCCTGACAAGTGGGAAACCATACTGTTGGACCCACATATAGTTTTCAGCCCTGTCACTGTGCCCCCTTGTTCCTGTGTACATCATGCCAACACTGATGATTTCAGCTGTAATGTCAGTTGAGCAGGTGGTTTTGTCTTCCTGCTTATTCATTGCTTCTCCCACAGTGGATGCTTTCTGTTGGGCATTAATGTGTCAGACAAAAATCTTCACATTTCATGCTCCCTCCCATATTCCTACCCTCACGACTGGATCCCACACCTTGTCCTGATTTTCCAGACTTTTGCCTTTCTTATCTCTGAACAACTGGCCAGGACTTTTGCCCAGGAGCCTACATATAGATTCACTGCCACTCCCAACTTCATCACCAGTGAAAGTTTTTACATTGATGGCCACCTTATGCCAGGGGCTGTGTTCCTTCCTCAGTAAAGGACTCCTCATTTCAGTTGAGGGACGAATAAGTGGTTCTCAAGTCCCATATTATCCATTGCTTACTGGATCACTACTAGTGCTGATAATCACAGGTGGGAGTGTCTAGATGCTGAGAGATTGGGTTCAAACAGGGAGTTGTTTAGTAGTAACTAACACTGGAAAGGGGAAGAAGTCAATCATGATCCAGAGCTGACAAAACCTTACAGACCCCGAAGGAAGTTCTGGGTAAATATGGTCCACAGAGTGTTCCATATTTGGGCCAAAGTAGCTAGCCTTATACTTCATCCTCACTCAGTCTCCAGATGAAGGCATGACTTTAGATGAGGAGGGAGTCTTCAGCTGTGGCCAACAGGGAAGGAGCTGACTGCTGCAGGCTTCTACTAGCCCCACTGGGCTCAGCTGGTAGGAAGCTCTCCTGGCCAGGAAGGAGATGTTTGGTGAAGGTAGTGAAGAGAGGAGTTTCGCTTTCCACCAATTCAAATTTCAAGAGGTTAAAAATCAAAGGAATGTGAGAGGAAGAAAAGGGTAGAAACTTGAGTCAGAGACAAAGGAAATACAGGACATAATGGGTCATAGCACACAGAAGAGAATGGATAAAAGAGAGGTTTACAGTTTGGAAGACGATGAGAAAAAATTAGGATAGAAGAACATTATCCTTTTCCGCATTGATAAGCCATTTGGCCTCTCTGATTTTAATTGCAGCCTTACAGGGAGGTGTGGCCATTGTTTGTGGGGTTCCTTGGACCTTCTATTTCCTCCTGGTCAGAAAAAGTTATTGGCAGCAATGAGCAGCTGCAAGTGAGCCGGTGATTCTTAGTCCTGCATGGACATTTATACTCAGGGCTGGGTGTTAATGTTTCTGTGCTTGTATTTTAATCCTCTTAGCTGACTTGGAAAGATTTGAGTCTGAGACTTAACAGAGCCTGTCAGAGCTGATGGGATAATGTAGGAAAGGTTCACAGTTCTCACTACAAGAGATGCCAGTTCTCTAGAGCCTTGATTTTTAACACAGGGCTTAATGTTTCTTAGGTCAGCAACTAATTTATCAGAATGAAGAGGAATGAACAGGTGCACTTTTCTTTGTTGTAAAAAAGTTAATAGTAAAACTGTTAGTGTGCACTGTAAGCAGAGACCTCCAGGATACCTGCCATGTGGCAAATAGCCTGAATAAGTGTTTTCCTTACTACTTTCGATTCATATGCTATCAAATGTCATGTATACATATGTAAATGCTTTTAAAAGAAAACTAGTACAATGCCCTACAGGTGTCTATTTTCTTTTAACAGTATATAAGTTGCATCTATGTCAATAAATACATGACTAAGCTATCACTTTTAATGACCATTTATATTCCACTATATGTTTTGCCATAATTTACTTAGCAAAAATTCTACATTTGTTCACTTTTTTGTTTGTTTGTTCAATTTCCTAGGCCCTTTATGCGTGTGGACATACACAATTATTTCTTCACATTAAATTCCTACAAGTTGAATAGGTTTAGATATATTAGATATATATTAAAAGTTACTAAATACTTTCCAAAAAGCAGTATGAATTTATACCTAAGATGGATATATGTAAGACTGTTCTAAACTCTCCCTCACCAATATCATTTTTAATCCTCTACTCATCTCTGTTAACATCATGGTTGAAAATTATAATCCGTTTAAAAATATTTTTTAATTATCAATTGGACATTATGTCATATATTTTTTTTGGATATAATACCTTTGTTGGACACAATACCTTTATTTTATGTATTTTTATGTGGTGCTGAGGGTTGAACCCAGTGCCTTGCACATGCTAGGTGCTGTACTGCTGAGCCACAACCCCAGCCCCTCCTCCACATTTTTATCCGTGTATTATACCTGTACATAAGGTGGGATTTGTTGTTTCCTGTTTGATGCACACACAGTATAACAATATAATTTGGAAAATACCACTTCCCAGCACGCCCCCTCCCCGATCTTCCCTCTTCTTACCCTCTGGTCCCTTCCTCTACTCCACTGACCTCCTTTTTCTTCTTATGTGATCACCGCCCCCAATCTCTTTCTTTTCCTTTTTATTCTCTAGCTTCCACATATGGGAGAAAGCATGATCTTGACTTTCTGAGTTTAGGTTCTTTTGCTTAACATAATAATATGACATAATTTTATTTTTATTTCTGGCTGAATAAAATGCCATTGATTGTAATATCACATTTTCTTTATGCATTCTACTGTTGATGGACACCTAGGCTGGTTCTATAGTTTGGCTATTGTGAAGCGTGCAACTATAAACATGGGTGTGCATGTATCACTATTCTTTAGGATAAATATCGAGGAATGGTATAGCTGGGCCATTTGGTGGTTCCATGCCTGGTCTTTTGAGGAACCTCCATACTAATTTCCACAGTGGTTGTACTAATTTGCAATCCCAACTGTGTAAAAGTGCTTTTTTTTTCTCCACATCCTCTCCAGCATTTATTATTATTTGTACTCTTGACTTGATGATTGCCATTATGACTGGTATGAAGTGAAATCTCAGTGTAGTTTTTCTTAATATTTATTTTTTAGTTGGACACAATATCTTTATTATTTACTTTTATGTGGTGCTGCGAATCGAACCCAGGGCCTTACACATGCTAGACAAGTGCTCTGCTGCTGAGCCACAACCCCAGCCCCTCAGTGTAGTTTTGATTTGCATTTCCCTAATTGCTAATAATATTGAACTTTTTTTTCATATGTAAATGAACACTTGTATTTCTTTGAGAAGTGTCTTTTTAATTTATTTTCCCATTAATTTCTTTAGTATCCTTATTTTATTTTTTTTTTAATTTTTTATTGTTGGCTGTTCAAAACATTACATAGTTCTTGATATATCATATTTCACACTTTGATTCAAGTGGGTTATGAGCTCCCATTTTTACCCCATATACAGATTGCAGAATCACATCAGTTACACATCCATTGATTTACATATTGCCATACTAGTGTCTGTTGTGTTCTGCTGCCTTTCCTATCCTCTACTATCCCCCCTCCCCTCCCCTCCCCTCCCCTCTTCTCTCTCTGCCCCCTCTACTGACATTCATTTGTCCCCCTTGTATTATTTTTCCCTTTCCCCTCACTTCCTCTTGTATGTACTTTTGTATAACTCTGAGGGTCTCCTTCCATTTCCATGCAATTTCCCTTCTCTCTCCCTTTCCCTCCCACCTCTCATCCCTTTTTAATGTTAATCTTCTTCTCCTGCTCTTCGACCCTACTCTGTTCTTAGTTACTCTCCTTATATCAAAGAAGACATTTGGCATTTGTTTTTTAGGGATTGGCTAGCTTCACTTAGCATAATCTGCTCTAATGCCCTCCATTTCCCTGCAAATTCTATGATTTTGTCATTTTTTAATGCAGAGTAATACTCCATTGTGTATAAATGCCACATTTTTTTTATCCATTCATCTATTGAAGGGCATCTAGGTTGGTTCCACAGTCTTGCTATTGTGAATTGTGCTGCTATGAACATCGATGTAGCAGTGTCCCTGTAGCATGCTCTTTTTAGGTCTTTAGGGAATAGACCGAGAAGGGGAATAGCTGGGTCAAATGGTGGCTCCATTCCCAGCTTTCCAAGAAATCTCCATACTGCTTTCCAAATTGGCTGCACCAATTTGCAGTCCCAATGTCATATATTTATTAGAAATTTATTTCAATCTTTTGTGAATTGTTTCCTCATGTTCTTAGCTCATTTATCCATTTTTTACTTTTCTTTAAAAGGCATGTTATATCTCAAGAACATTCCCTTTGTTTCAGCTTATATATATATCTTTTTTGAATATCTTTTTTCACCACTCTTTCCATGTAAATTTGTATTTTAAAATTTAGTTTTTTAAAATTCAAAAAGAACTTCCTTTCTTGTTTCTAGCTGTGGTCTAGTGCTTATACAGACCTGCTGCATTCTAATGTAATATAAATGACCACATTTTATAGTTTGGTTTTAACAGTTAAAATTTTTGATACATTTGAAATTTATTTTCATGCCAGATTTTAAGATATCTAAACATAACTTTTCCAGTTATTGGGATACTTGAGCCAAAAAATAGTATTATTTTTTAAATAATTTATCTTTTTCTCATGGATATGGTTTTGGGGTTTAATTGTCTTATATTAATGTCTTTGTAGTCTATCTTCATTACTGTATTGCTCTAATTATTGTAGCTACATGACATACTGACATATAGTATTTTAATACCTTAGAGAAAGAATGGCTATTATCACATTTCTTCTTTCACATTAACAATGGAACTCAATTTTTGTTCAAAACTATCATCAAACTAACTTAAGCTGAGTTTAAGCTAATGGAATCCAAACAAAAACAAAACAAAACTTCTCTTTAAGTAGAAGACTACTTTGAGAAAGTAAAAGCAACAAGGCCTTAAGAACAAAGATGGCTTAGTCAACTTTTATGTTGCTCAAAATACCTGACAGAAAAAAAATTAGGGGAAAGAAAATTTATTTAGGGATCATGGTTTCAGAGGTCCCAGTTTATAGATGGCTGACTCCACTGCTCTGGCCCAAGATGAGGCAGCACATTATGGGGGGAGGGCCCAGTGGGGGAAAGAAGCTCAACTCATGGTGGTGTCAGGAAACAGAGACTGAAGAAAGGCTCTCAGGAAGAACAGCCTTTCCAGGGCATAGCTCCAGTGACCCACCTCCTCCAGCCACACCCCATTTGCCTATTAGCTATTTGACTACTAAGTCAGTTAAATTGAACTAGAATGAACTGATTAGGTTACAACTCTCGTAATCTGATCATTTCACCTCTGAATATACACTTCACATTTAAACCATAACACGGGGAAAGTGGAGATAAACACTGATAAGTTTCTACCTCCTGAACATGTTGGCCTTATTTTCTCACTATTCTTATTCTTAGGGTGGGAAAATGACTGTTAATAGCTCAAAACTTATATTTTAAGGCCTCAACCACCAGATAGAAATAGTCTCTGTATTTTTATCTGGGATTGCCAGAATTTTCTGACAAGAGACATGATAACTAACTTAGATTGGCTTCCACCATTTTAGGATGTTCATGGAGTTAGGGTTAGGGACTTACTCTTGGCAGGAAATTTTGTAATGAGTGTTAGAATGCATGAGTAGGTAAAGTAAGTGGTAAACAAATCATTGTGCATCATGGTTAGAACTGTTTATTGAGATACCTGAATAACAGAAATGCAAAATAATTATGAGAGTGGTTTTGTTTTTATCTGTCGTAATGGCATACGGAGGTTGTACTTTGAAAAGTGGGTCTACTCACATGGTTTAAATGTTTGAAATTTATGCTTAGTATTCGTTTGAAAATAGTGTTCTGGAGCTGTTGGATTTGTTTTGAACCTAGCAGTTCATATGACAATGGGCAACCGTGATCTGGACATGTCAGTTAGGCCAACATACTCTAGCTATTGTAGAGTCATGGAGAAATCATGCACTTCATGTACAACTGAAAACTAGGAAGAAGAAACAGAAATGTGGTCCTTTTCCTCTTTTAGTTCCTTTTATTAATAAATATACATATACATATACATATATTTGTGTGTATTTGTATGTTATGTGTATATATACCAAGCAAGAAAATTTAGTTGTGTTCAAATTAACCCAAGAGTGAGCTTGAACCATGCCTTTCATTTTGACTACATGCTCTATGAGTCCTTTACCTGTGTGGTTCCTTCTGTGTAACAGTCATAGCATTTGTTCACACACTAGCTTATCTTTCTCTTAATTCACCAATTTTGTTCCCTAACCTATCAGCTACTTAGGTCAGAATCTTTATTTCTCTAAGTTCCTGAAAGCAAAACACCTGTCTTTAAATATATCAGTTTCATAATGTTTTTAATAAATAAAAATAAAAATAGACTATAAAATCAGAATTGAAAGTGGAATAGAAACTAAATTACTCATTTTTATATGCTTAAGTATGCTATATAATAACATTTTCTGTGGTTTTCCCTTAGGTCTCTATCTCTTTCTTGACTGTAGTTCTAGAAATTATTCACGTGAGGGATCTTATAGATGAGATGGTGTAACTCATCCTCTTTATCTATTGAACTGGACCATTTATTTTCTACCTAAGGTAGTTTCACTGAATTGAAAAACTAATATCACATATTAATTAATAGACACAGGATTTTGTTTCATGGTGGAAGACGAATTCACAAAGACATATAACATTGCCAACTTGACTAAAAATTAAATTAGTAAACAAGCATAGATGTCTGAAGGTTTTGGGGGATTTTATATACTCTTTATGTGTGTAAAGAGATGCTGTCAAGATTGAGATTCTATGGATTTAGTTAGTTCTAGCTCCTATAGTAAAAGTAACAAAAATTTGCTTTCATTTATCATGGTTTTATTGAAGTATAATCTATGTACAATAAGCCACATGGAAAGTTCTGACATAAATGTATACCCATGAAACTATGATTCCTCAAATTTCCTTATGCCCCTTTACAACCCTTCTCCACTGTCCTCTCTACAACTTCTCCCCGAGACAACTCATCTGCTATCTCTCACTGTTGGATAGTTTTCATTTTATAGGGTTTTATATAAATTGAATCATGTAGTATACTCTTTTGCAGGGGGAGTGGGCTAATTTTTTCAACTCAGCATAATTATTCTGAAATTCATCCATGTCTTTCATGCATTGTTCGTTCATTCCTTCTTATAGCTGAATCTTCTTCCATTGTGTGGATATGTCACAGTTTTATCCTTTTTATCCTTTCATGGACATCTGAACTATTTCCAGTTTGAGGCTATTGCATATGAAGCTGCTGTGAATTTCACATGTCTGTCTTTTCATGGAAG
Organism: Marmota monax; assembly: GCF_021218885.2. Lineage (NCBI taxonomy): Eukaryota > Metazoa > Chordata > Mammalia > Rodentia > Sciuridae > Marmota > Marmota monax. The sequence continues at coordinate 8,289,780 of NW_026695227.1, forward strand.
TTTACTTTCTTTTCTCTTGGGGAAATACTTCAGATTTTGATGACTGAATCATACAGTACATGTTTAAGTTTTTAAGAAACTACTAAATTGTATTCCAAGAAGCTGGCTTATTCATCTTTGGTTGTTTTTGTTTTTTCTCTCTACTCCCATCCCCAGCAGATTTAGCCATTCTAATCAATATGTGATGGAATCTCTTTGTGGCTTTAATTTGCATTTTCCTCAGGATTAGTAATGTTGAACATCTTCTCATGCAGCTTTTGGCCAACCACATTAGTTTCTTAGGATTGTTGTAATAAACTATCACAAACTTGGTGGCTTGAAACAACAGAAGACGGTTTTCTCACAGTTCTGAGGGCTAGATGCCTGGAATGTTTTTCCCTGAGCAAGGTAACATGGAATACAATCTATTTCCTCACTCTTTCCAGCATTTAGAGTGGCATTCCCTGTATTCCTTAGTTTATGACTACTTCCTCCTTCTTCAAAGTTGGTGGGTGGACATCTGTTCTTTCTCCCTCTACTTTTTGTCACATGCCTGTCTTCTCTTCCATGGTCAGAGCCTTCTCTGCCCGCCTCCTACAAGGAACATGTGATTAAATTTAGGGTCCACTGCAGTAACCCAGGATTATCTCCCCATATCAAAATTCTTAATCGCATCTACAAGTTTTTGTGTTTTTTTTTTAACCAAATAAGGTAGTTTTCATAGCATGTTGGTCAGATCTCTGTCAGTATAACAAATGACTGAGGTAATCAACTTATAAAGAAAAAGATTTATTTCAGTTCACAGTTACGGAAGTCTCACTGTCCATCCTTTGGCCCTGTTGCGTCTGTGCTTGTGGCTAGATAGCATGTCATGGTGGTGCATGGCAGAGCAGAATGCTCAGCAGGTGGCCAGGAAGAAAGAGAGGAAGAGACTGGAAAGCCAATATCTCCTTTGAGGACATGTCCCCATTGACCCAAAGACCTACCACTAAGCCCCCCAATTGTGAAGTTTCTACCACCTCCAGTAGCAGGAAGCTTTAACACAGGGGTCTTCGGGGAACATTCAAGCTCCAAACCATAGAACATAGGTTCTAGGAATGAAAATGTGGATACATTTGGGGAAGCTGTTTTTTAGTCTACCATATCATTCAATATTTCTTCTTTGGTAAACTGTATGCTCTTTTTTTTATTTTTAAATTCAATTTTGAGAGTTCTTTATATATTCTGGAGAAGTTTTTCATAAGATATACACTTTGCAAATATTTTCTTTTGGTGTGGCTTGTCCTTTCATTATCCTGAAAGTTTCTTTTGAAAAACTGAAATTCTGGGCTGGGATTGTGGCTCAGTGGTAGAATGCTTACCTAGCATGTCTGAGGCACTGGGTTTGATTCTCAGTGCCACATATAGATAAATAAAATAAAGGTACATTGACAACTAAAAAAAAAAATTAAAAAAAGAAAAAGAAAAACTGAAATTAGTCCAGTTTATCAATCTTTTTTCTTATATGGATCATGTTTTTGGTGTCCTAAGAAATATTTGATAACCCCAAATCATAAAGATTTTCTCCTGCAGTTATTTTTTCCCAGAAGTTTTATATTTTTTAACTTATAAAATTTTAGGGGGTAGGTGGTGTATTGGGGATTGAACCCAGGGGTGCTTTACCACTGAGTCACATCCCCAGCTCTTTTTAGGTTTCTTATTTGGAGAAAGGGTCTCACTAAGCTGCCTCAGACCTCACTAAGTGGCTAAAGCTGGCTTTGAACTTGCAATCCTCCTGCCTCAGCCTCCAGCATTGCTGGGATTACAGGCATGTGCCTGAAAGAAATTTTGTAGTTTTAAGTATCATGTTTAGATCTGTGACCCATTTTGAGTTAATTTTCCTATGTTCTGTAAGTATGGCTTTAAGTTCATTTTCTTACACACATTTTCAAGCTTGAATACCACTTGAAAAGCCAGTCCTTTCTGCACTTGCCCGCCTTTTCATCTCCATGAAAAACCATTTGTTTATATATGTGTGTGTGTCTATTGCCACAAGCTCTATTTTGTTCCACTAATAAGTCTATCTTAACGCCAATGCCTCACTGTCTTAGATTATGATAGCTTTATAATAAACAAGGTAGAATTAACCCTCTAATTTTATCTTTTTAATAGTCATGTGAATTTTATGTTTGTCAAATCCCATCAAGAGGAAAACCCAGTTTAGATTTTTTTATATGAATGTATGTAACTATCAATTGAGGAGAACTTACATCTTCAAGTCTTCTTATCTTCTTATCCATGAACTAGGTATATCTCTTTTCTTAGGTCTTATTTAGTTTCACTCAATGATATTTTTCAATTTTTGGAGTATAGGCATTTGTGTATGTATATTCTCTATCTGTCCCAACTATCATAAAAGAAAATAAGATGATGATACCAAAGCCAAAATTTAATCCTTCCTCTATATTTCTCTGAAAAATTATTCTACTTGATTGAAATATAGATTTTTTTTTTCTTTTGGGATAGATTTCTGTTTTTAAAAGTATTTCTGTCAACATGTTTCCATCCAAATAGAATAATCAATATCTTATCCTGAATTTCTATTGTATTTTACATAGCCCATTTCTTTTTAAAATTTTTTTTTCTTTTAGTTGTAGTTGGACACGATACCTTTATTTTATTTATTTATTTTTATGTGATGCTGAGGATTGAACCCAATGCCTTGCATATCGCAGGCGAATGCTCTACCACTGAGCCACAACCCCAGCCCCTACACAGCCCATTTCTTATGAGAATCTTAACACCCTAAATATGTACACACTAAGTATAATTATACTAAATATAGGTTTCTCCTTTATCTTTACATCATGTATTTGATGAAATTAAATTAAGAATCCTGGTAGCCGAATGGCTTAACAACTTTTCCAGATTGACAACTTTTTAAGCAAAGGCAAGTATAGGAATACAATACCTATTTATTTGGATTATAGGACCTCTGATTATATTCCAGTAAATTAAATCTTTACTGGGGGGATTTAAAAAAAACATTTTTTCCCTTTTTTTTTGGCAGGAGGGGAGTACCAGGGATTTAACCCAGGGGCACTTAACTGCTGAGCCACATCCCCAGCCCTATTTTGTATTTTATTTAGAGACTGGGTCTCACTGAGTTGCTTAGCACCTTGCCATTTCTGAGGCTGGCTTTGATTCTCCTGCTTCAACCTCCCAAGCTGCTGGAATTACCAGCGTGCACCACCGTGCCCGGCTTTTCCCAGTTTTTAAGGACCATGAAGTAAAGCTTTAAACGATTTCCTATATATGTATAGTTACTATTTCAGAAATTATAACAAGATTTCTAAATACTAATGCAAATAGTATAATTGCCAATAGGCAAAGGAGCTAAACATAAATGTCTTTTTGTAGTCCAAATCTTGAAACACTTTAAATCTCTATTTGTACTATATTATAGTAATATGTATTACTATAGTAACGTAGTGCTCTATTTGCACTATATTACTGAGATAAAGCATATTTCTTATTTATCTTCAGTTTAAGTAGCATGAAGAAAAAAAATTTCTTCTTACTGATTCTTAGAGGTTATCACACAAAAATCCCATCATGTTTGTCATGTGACTTATCAAAGGCCAAAGCCCAGGGTTACCACCCTGTGAATTAGTAGTCAACTTTGAAGGGACTGATGTAAATTGTGTAATCATCCTACTAGTTGTTTTATTGAATGTTGTTTTTTTCCAAAGAATTTATATAAATAGAAGTTGATAGTATCTGAGGGCTAATTCATTTAAAATCATTAAATACTATACATCTGATTTCAACAAATATTTAAATAACATTTGGTTCCTTTAAAAGCACATTTATAAGAGTTGAAGTTGAATATTTCAATATGCCCAAAGTCTCAAATATTATGTCATGATGCATTTGAAAGGATTAAATTCTTCTAACCAAAAAAGCTCTCTATTTTAAAAATTTCAAGATAAATATAGGTTGCAGCATCCTATAAGATTTCTAAGGTAATTTTACTTTCAGTGCAGTAAATGACTGTCATTATGAATTGACTAATGTTTTTTTCTTTTTTTTTTTTTTTGGTCAAAGGTTATTACTATTTTTATACCACCAGCCTGCTATGACAGTAAAAGTTTCTCACTTCATTATCATGCCGAGGCCTTTAGAATATCACTTAAAACAGGATAAAAATATTTGTCTACTTTGGGTTTGGATGTTTGTGAGCTTGAATGATTATGGTGAATCGAATATAGTTGTAAAAAAAGGGTTTTCACTGATGAATCAAAATCCCTCAGAGGTATGGGTACATGTATTTTTAATAGGTGCCTTTATTTGATTACCACCAGCCATTTGTACTGTGTTCCAGTTGCTCCCCTGTTAACAGACTTAAGAAAATAGTTATTAAGCCAAGACTTCTCAGACCTTCTGAACAAGACTGACTTTTATTTAAATGTAAATTCAAATTTATAAAGTATTTCAAAAACTAAATTATGTTTTTAGCATTCGGCTTATTTTGGAGTTAAGGATTGACTGACTTGGATGATTTCTTGTGTTGCTTTTTGCTAAGTTAGAAATAAGCATTTGAAATATATGGCAGAAAACCTACCACTAAAGCATCTAAATGACCCATTATCAAAGAAACTTACTTTTAATAATTAGACACTGGATTTGTTTACATGTAAGCTTCAGAGTCCCTCTAAAAACTAAAATCACACATTTTTACTTTCCTAAAAACAATGGTGGGTTTGTTCTAACCAGCTTCATTTGCGTTTCATCCTAAGTTGCTTTCAGGGCAAATAACTTGAATCGCTGTGTTGTTCGGGTTGATAGTATATGATGATTTAACCCTCAGAACTCTAGCACTGTGTATTTTGGCTTCAGTCCAAGTCACCAGGAGATACACATAGCATACACATAGTACTTTGTCTTGGCTGAAATCATGAAAACATCGCCATTTCAGGTTATTGCTACCTGCTCCAAAATAATAAACTGCCCTATCTATTACCTTCACAGAGGAGCCTATGAAGTGTTCCCCACGGTTCCTTTAAAACTAAATGAGAAATGTGCCCTGTCAGTGGATGTTCATATAAATGTGTGGATGTGTGTGCTGTTGTTACCTTCATTTAGAAGTGGATTTTCACAGGAAACTTGCAACGTTTCCATATGAAATTTAGATCTCATTTCACGTAGATAATTCTTCCTGCCCCTACGTTCTCTCTGAGCATGTAAAATTGACACACAATTACTTATTTGTACTGAAAGTTATGAAGTAGAGTTTCAAGCCAAGAGCTGCTAGTGTAGAGCAGTCTCTTTTGTTAGCATTTGAACAGGGAAGCCAAGCTACAGAAGAGTAAATTTTAAGATTAACAATGTTTTGGGAGCACTTTTAAAAGGAATCCTAGGACTACATTTACAACTATTAGGCTTAAATCAAAGGACTGCTTCCCGGAGGAGATCTGAGAGATAAGAACATACAAAGCCTTGGTAGTAAATCAGGTTGACATAGAATTTCAAAAGGTCTAAATTCAGTTAAACTGAATTTTTCAGCCTACAGAATACCAAATAATCTGCTTAAAGAAATATCTCTAAGATTTCAGTAGAGAAAACAAGAAATATTTTCCTATTAAAATTTAGAAATTGAACAATATATATTAAAAGTTTTAGGAAAGTTAAGTATTTCTAATTTCCTATTTTGAATCTTTTGTATATACACATCAGTACTTAAAATAGCATAATATTTGAGATGCCTGTGATATTATATTATAAAACTGTCCTAAGATCACTTTGGCAAACATAGGTATATCACTATCTACATAGATATAAATAGGGAGAGAGAGAGAGAGAGAGAGAGAGAGAGAGAGAGAGAGAGATCTCATGTATACCATGAATATCACATCTTTTATTATCTTAAAAATTAATTCAGTAAACTTAGTTTTAAATGTGTAATGATTACTATAGGTCCATAAATAATATTTTATGTAATTTTATGTTTGGATACATGTAACATAAGCTCTGTCTCAAAAGGGTTTTATTTAAAAACTACATAGAAATCAATAAAATAAACTTAAATGAACTTCAAAACACTTTTTATATTATTATTATTGCCAGGGATTGAACCCAGAGGCACTCAACCACTGAGCACATCCTCAGCTCTTTTTATATTTTATTTTGAGACAGGGTCTCACTAAGTTGCTTAGGGCCTCCCTAAATTACTGAGATTGGTCAAAGCACATTTTTTTAAGCAATGTAACTATCATTCAACATATTAAGTATTAGGTCTATTTCTCAAATAAGACACAGTAATTTTTTTTTAATCATTCCTCATGATCTCTCAACCAAATAGTCGAAACAGAATAAAAGAGAAAGTTTTCGTTCAGTGTGATGGTTCTCAGATCGCTAAAATCCGGGAGAAATGCAGATGCTCTGGGCTTGTGTCAGTCAGCTTTGCATTGCTGTGACCAAAATACCTGACCAAAACAACTTAGAGGGGGAAAAATTTATTTTGGCTCACAGTTTCAGATATTTCATTGCCTAGATGGCCGACTCCATTGCCCTGGGACCGAGGTGAGGCAGTACATCATAGGGACAGACCAAATGGAAGAAAGCTGTTCAGCTCATGGTGACCAGGGAGTGGGGACGTGGAGAGTTGTAGAGAAGATGCACCCTGCCAGGGCACACCCCCAGTGACCTACCTCATCTAGCTAGCCTCATCCCATCTGCCTATAGTTACCACCCAGTCAGTTCATTCAAATTAGGATGAACTGATTCAGCTCTCATAATCTAATTGTTCACCTCTGAATATTCCTGCACTAATAGGAATTTTGTGGGGGCACTTCATATCCAAATCATAACAGGGCTCTAAATATCACTATGAAATTACCCACTAGAATTATCCTCATCCTTCAACCCTCCATCTCTCTTGTTCCTGTGACTCTTGATTTAGTTTCAATGGCCCAATCAAGTTCTTTGGGCCAGGAGATAATTAGTTCTCATAGGCATCTCCCCATCTTAGCCTTTCTGTCAACTAGGAAAGCAGATGCCAAGAGAAGAATTTCTTTAAAAATTTTTTTTTCATAGTTTCAAACAGAATGAAGAGATAGGACAAGGAAGAAGAAAGTCACAGTATTTGAAAGTATTTTTAAAGGTTTTTTGATTAGTTAGGTATTATAATTTCAGTAAAGTAGAGTAACAAAAGTTATACTGATAGCAAGGTCTTAAAAAGATATTTGGTGGGAAGAACCTATAAGATTTGTAACAGTACTTGTTAGAGAAGTTTTGAAGAGAAGAGAGAAAAATAGATAAAAATAAATAAAATAGATTTAAAAGTAAAATATATGAAAAATAGGAAAAATAAATAAAAGGTCCATTTAGTTAGCACCTACAAGATGTAAGAACAAAATAGAGCTTGAATAAATAATAAAATAAATAATATATACTTTATGACATAATATTTTTTATATGTTCCTGCTTAGGTTTCACTAAGTATTAAGCCAGCCATTGGGGGAATAAATAGATATATACCAAAATCAACTCATTTAAGTTTATTTTTTACTACATCATAGAATAAAATTGCAAACTTCTTGGATTTCATTCTCTAGCAATTAACAATATGTTTTTAAGCAAGCTAGAGCAAAAACTATTCTTGGAAGAATTAAAACCTTGCAAGTAAAACTCAAGACCAAATACTCTATGAGTATGTATGTATGTATGTGTGTGTGTGTGTGTGTGTATGTACATACATATATATAAAGTAGTATGTAATATTTTGTAGGCCAAAGTAATTTTGACACCGACAAGGGATTCACATCCTTGATTTGATCAGATTTTTTCTCTCTTGGTATCTATTCAAGAGGCCTGAAATAAAAGCAAAAGTAGATGAAATTCTATCTTTTTTTCCCTACTTTCTAGCTTCATCACCACATATTTATGTTCTGGGCACTGGACTCGGTGCCAGAAAACATGAGATGATTAAGACCTGGTCCCTGCAATCTAGGGGTTTATAGTGTAGTAGAAGAGATAGAATAAATAAGTACAAGTAATAAAGGGTTGTGGGCTTTTTCATTAACATACGTACCTCTGAGGGAAAAGAAAGAAGCAGCTAATTATATGTAGATGATCTGACAAGGCTTTCCAGATAAAATGATGGTATCAATGGTTATGAACTTGGATTTTCCAAATGGATAAAGTAAAAAATATTCCAGGTAGAGGCAACAGCTTTAGAAAAAGAAAAAAGAGAATTCAAAAGACAGGTTATGAATGGAATGGTACAAATACTTTTGCTATGGCTGGAGCATGAAATGTGAACATGGAAAAAGCAAGAGAGAGGCACCAGGGAGGTAAAAAAAAAAAAAAAAAAAAGCAGCTTTGAAGGGCATGCCATTTTAGAAGTGTGGAGTTGGTGCTAAAGAGAATGGAAACCTATAGAAGGATTTTCATGTTGAGTATAGTAATGTCATTTTTGCAGCCATGTGGAAGATGGATTGCAGAGAGATTCCAGTGGAAAGAAGGAGGAAAAGAGAGATTCATCCAATTATCCAGGCAATGACTGAGATCAGGACTAAAGCAGTAGCTATAGCAATATAGGTCAAAGAATGAGCAAAACAAGAAGATTATCTAAGGAAATTGTGTCAACATCCATTGAGTGGAAAGAAAAAGGGGCTATCAAGAATTGTTTATCCCAAGTTCACCGAGACTAGAAGGCATGTAGCCTTGATGGGCTTCTTATATTTATGTAAAATATAAGAAAATATTTTGGGTTGTTTTCTGTATAGCATGATTTACTTTCCCTCCCTCTCTCATTCTTCTCTCTCTCTCTCTCTCTCTCTCTCTCTCTCTCTCTCTCTCTCTCTCTCTCTCCTCTCTCTCATTCTGTTGTTGTTTTCAATCTAACAAAGTTAATGCTTAGAAAGGGTGTTTGGGCCAATTTGGAAAAGGAAATTAATTTCTTGTGTGTGTATTTATTCCTTCAACAAACACATATAGCACTGGCAGTGTACTATATATAAGAAAATTATCTAATCTGTGGATTTAACTTGAAGATTTCACAGCATTTGAGGGAAAACATAGAAACCATTATAATATAATATTATGGTTCCATATGGTAGAATACATGAACTTCAGACAAAACACAAGAAAGTAAATGTTTGAAATTAAACTTGAGAAAGGAATGATTTGATATGGGAAAAGGAAACCAGACAGAGTAAATACATTTTATATTTAAATTTTCAGATGAATAAGAAAATCTGCATTTAAAATTTCAGATGAACTAGGAAATTTGACATGGTGAAAGAAGAACAAATGGTTCAGAATGACCTGAGGAAGCTTGTTGAGAAATGAAACCACTTTAAATGGGAGAAAGGCAGGTTATGGAGGGGCCTTCATGACAGAATTTTAAAGAGTTATGACCTGATCAGAATTGCACATGCAGAGGAAAAAAGAGGAACAACAGATAAGCCTGTGGGTTAGCTCTCAGTGAGCACTTAACATACACTCTCTCAATATGATGTCGTGGAAGAGTACGGTTTTGAGACCATTCAAACTTGGGTTCAGCTCTTTGTTATTGATTTTAAGAGTTGGGCCAATTATTTAAGTTATTTGAATGTCTGTCATCCTCATATGTTTAATACATAACTTACAGGGTTGTTATGAAGAACAGATGTTAGCTGTAAAATATATGATGTAGTAGGTGTAGTCATTACTGCTACTAGCAAACACTATAGGAGCTGACATTCAAAGCCGGGCTTCATTCCAAAGAGGACGTATGACATAGAGCTACTCAATCAGCATGTTAGAGCCCCTTGGATACCATGCCTGGTTTGACAGTGGGCATCTAACTCCTATTCTAAAAATTAAACCCTGAGAATTATATAGTAGATATGATCAAATAAGCTTTCTTTTTTTTCTGACAAATTTATAGCTGTGAGGATGTAAATATAGAAATCCTTGCTACCTTTGCCACCATAAAGCATGAACCAGCCAAGGGGTAAAGCCAAAATAGGAGGCGGAGTCAAAGGAATGACAGGAAGTCCTAGTTCAGCTACACCTGAAGTCAGCCCACACTATGAGCTTTTTTAGGTAAATAAATACAAATAATAATGACAATAATAACAATAACATTTCTTTTGTTTTAACTCCATTTACATTGTGTTTTCCATCACTTGCATCAATAGTACTGACCAATAAAATTGGAATTAATAATCTAGAAGCTCACTTTGGGTCAGCAATAACATAAGGCTGGCGGTGGGATTGTAATCAATAACAAAATAAATCAATAAATAAATACAAGTAAGTTGAGACAGTCCATGTAGACTCCTTGTTCTAGAAGCTCAGCCATATTTTAAAAAAATTAAAAAGGATAAGGTGCAGTAGCTAGAGTGGAGGCAGAGTTGAGGAAGTATTTATTCCTAAGATGGGAGAGACTTGAACATGTTTATAGGCTAAGGGAAGAATGCCAGCGGGAAGAAAAACGTTGACAGTACTGAGAAGAGAGGGGATAATTAATAGGGGAACGTCTAGGCAGACGCAGGATGTGATGAATATTTCTGTTCCTGTGAAATCTCAAGTAAGGTCTAGTGTCTGTTCGGATGGTAAATTTGACTAAAAGTGTTCAAAGCTTTTTTCCTCCCTTAGTTAAAAAAAAAAAAATTGTTCCTTTGTATGTCCAATTATCCTTTTAATGTCTTCTCTAGTCTCTCCTACTTTTGTAAATCATATGAAGTCTTATAACACCCTAATCTTCCCACCAAAAGCGAAAACAAAACACAAAAAAATACAAACAAAACCCTTCCATAAACAGAACTAAACTCAAATTCTCAATTTAAACTAGTAGAGATCTTCATGATAAAAATAAAATTAAAAAAGACCTCAGGATTATCAGAAGCACCTCAAAATAGTCATTTTGCAGCCTCTTAAGTTCAGCTCTACTCTGTCTGCCTGAAATTTTGCACAATCTGATGCACAAAAACAATGGGAAAGAGGATTACGTCAAACATATGAAAGAAATGGCAGGAATCCAGTGGGAAAGACATGCCCTCCACATTTGGCAGGAGGAGTGCCGTGAGGCAGTGGGTTTGTACAGTGATGAGTCACACTTGAGCAGAGGCTCTGGAAGGAATTAGTTTAGGAAGGCTGGAGTGTTCCCTGCACTGTATGAGTGCCTCAGGCCATTAGCAATGTGTGTGCGACCACAAGTTCAGTTAAAAGACACTCTGAGAGCCTCAGACCTTCTTTTTGGAACCAGCAGAGAAAAAATATCTCTAGCTGCTTTTGCCCCTGTCTTGACTATAAAAACCACAGCCCTTCTTTTGCTTTAGGGAGAAAACATGTCATAAAGAGTACCTTTTAGAAAACTTGATCTGGACCAAAGTCTATAATATGGTGTTTAAAATGTGAAGAGATATAGAAAGCCATGAATCTGAAGGGAAGACTGAGCTGCTCTAAGATCAAGTGGACCTCACAATGAATGAGTGTGAGAAAGACTGAGCAAGAGACGGAAGACAGGAGACAGGAAACCAACTTGTTTGAACCAAGTAACAAAAATATGTGTCTGACTGGAAACAGACATCTGCCCTATGAGCAAACTCTAGAATAACCAGGCAAAGAACAAGACCAAATCTAGATATCAAAGTTACCTGTTGAACAATATTGTAAATATCAAGTGCTATATATTATGAATCTAAAGTTCTCAATTTTGCACTAGTAAACTGCTCAATATTTAATACCTCAAACAGGAATGGGACCATTTATTTGCAATAATTAAAAGTCAGTGGTTCTAATTTAGGATCTTTTTGATGGCAAGCACCCCTTCAGTATTAGGAGAGGCACAATACAGAAATAAAGATTTTATTACTTACAGGTCCTGGGAGGTTTGCAGCACATCTGACAGCCACACACACAGGTCAGGGAACACAGGCAGAGAGAGAAAGGGACGCATGGGCCAAAACCTTTATTAAGGACAGGGTATTATCCAAACAGGTTTCCATAGGGAGTTTTAACTGGTGGGTTTAAAGCAAGCAGGCATGAGTTTGAGGACACCGTCACACTGTGACTGAGAAGTGGTCACTCTGGTATGTCTGCATAGTTCACTTGGGGACTGAGGGTCAGCAGGGCCAGTCAAGTTGGCTGTATCTAGCTGTCCTGTAGGGAGGAGGTCAAAAGCAAGTTGTATAAGGGATATCCAGATTAACCACATGGAGGAACTAGGAGGTAGTATAGAATTGGAAATGGTGTCAAGGGCTACTAAGCCCTACTTCTGGTGTGAGAAAGTCCAACATATATTCAAAACAAATGCTGAGATGATATAAAATTATAAGAATTGGCAATATAAGTAAATATAAATATCTTTATATTATAAATATATCTTTATATTTTATATTTATATAAATATAACTTTATATTTATAATATTATAAATATAATTTATAATATTATAATATTATAAATATAATTTATAATATTATAATATTATAAATATATCTTTATCTTTATATTTATAATATAAAGATATTTATATTTACTTATAACATCTATTTTCCTAATCCTATTTGTGTATTATTTTATTATATTTATATAACTTTGAAAAGCAGTAGTGAAATTCTATTTTTTCAACAATGAATTACATTTTAAGTCTGAAATACAGAATAACACGAATCTTTGTTGTACTCTTGCATGTTCAGAACTGACCAGAAAATAAAAAGAAGTTAGGTTTTTATAGGCTGAATTGTCAAAATGTGACCTAAATCCCACAATAGGTTTTTAAGTGAAGTGCTATGAAATCAATAAAATTCTCTCACAAAAAATGCAGTTGAGTTTGTCAGTTGCTTCATAACATTTTATCTGATGGAGCATTTTGTTTCTGAAGCATGAAATAATAGATAAAGTGGCACATCTATGAAAGGATAGATCAGTGCTGGGCTACCTAAAATGGATGAATAATTGCTGGTACAGAGGCAGCTGTTCTGCAGTGTCAGAACACAGCTCCAGTGTGCCAAAACATCTGCTGATTTCCAGCTATTATAAAGCATACGTCTATCATTTCAAAAAACCCGAGACAATCTTAATGGGAGGAAGGGGAGATCTTCCTAGTATGGAAAATTTACAGTGAAGACACAAAGCCTTTACAAAGCAATTGTGATCCAATGACTTGAACATTTCATTATTGCACTTTCATTTGCTTAGAAGAATAACCTCAACATTGGATTCATGGGATTAAAATGGAAGCTTCCACAAACTGTAAACATTCCACCATGTGACCAAAATGATGTCAGCAGAGCCAGTGAACTGAGGCCAACAGTGGACTGTGAATAGGTGTCCTCTAATGCAACTGAAGGGGGGTTGGTGTGGCTTTGACTTTTAAACGTTGCCATTTGAAGGGAGCTGGAAGCTGTAGGTACATGAGAGCTGATTGTCTCCATTCTCCGTTTGCATGAAAATTCTTGGCTCTTTGCCTGGATTACTTTATAGTTTGTATTACCTCATTATTTTTACTTTCCTCTGGTGTCCTGCCCTGAAGAGCTTTTCCTGAATGTGATTTTTCTGTCTCTGTCTTCAGAGTTGATCATGCAGAAATACAATAAAAAAATGGCCAAGTATTGCCCTCAAGGCTATAACAGTGACTTTTGCTTGGAGATTGCAGTTTATGTATTGAATGTAGTACTTCTGAGGAGGCTTTTTGAAAGATTTCAATACTTTATATTTTCCATTTTACAGATTCAGAAACTGAGCTTGGCAGGAGGAGTGCCGTGAGGCAGTGGGTTTGTACAGTGATGAGTCACACTTGAGCAGAGGCTCTGGAGAGAATTAGTTTAGGAAGGCTGGAGTGCTCCCTGCACTATATGACAGGAGAAAATAGCAGTTCTAATGGTCAGGTGCATAAATTAACATAGAGCTGACAATAGCATCTACCTTGTGCCTGATTCTCTGCAAGGTGCTAGGCTTTTTAAGTATGTTTGTTCTAATTCTCTATTAACTTTTTAAATTAAATGAGATTGCCTCCATTTGCTGCTAAATCCCAGGGCTAGGCTAGGATTAGGTCTCTAGCCCATCTTCTTCCAAAACCTGTTCTCTTTCATATCATACAATGCTGCCTTTCATTGTATAGGAGGTAGTTTTTACATGTATAAGTAGTTTGTTTCTTAAGGCATTTAAAAAATTATTTTGTCCTCATAAGAATCTATTTAGTTTAATAGAGGTTAATGGGTTAATTTAGTTTCTTCATTGAAGAAGAAACTAAAAGTAAATGATGATCCTATGTCCTGTTTACAAGGGTTAATCATATTATAGGAAATAGAATTCAGGTCTTTTGTGTTGGAACACTGTGCCATTTACATTAGACCACATTGTCTATTTTTGTGTCTCTTTATTTTATGTCTTTATTTTGGGATGGATCCAAAGCAGTTAAGGTCAATGATACATCTATCAGAGTTTCCGCAAGTAGCCATGTAATTTTACATGCTATTTCTTAGGCTCTAGGTAAGAGGTACTATTACACACACTAGAGAAAAGTACACTTTTAAGTTTCCTGAGAGCAGGAGCCCTATACCCTCAACAACTAGCATGGTACCTGGCAAATAGTAGGTAATAAATATTTACTGAATAAATGGAGAATAATTAACATTTACAGTTTGAGATCTTGTTAATAAGGACAGAAACATAAAATTGAATAGGAAACACTGGTTTGTGGTTAGAATTGCAAAGGTGTAATTTCTCAGCTTATCTGTGAGGCTTACTGATGAGAGCAACACTACCCTCTCTCAAAGCACTTCATTAGGCAAATATGGCTGGAGATGCCATTTTTAATTTGAATGTTTACATAATAACAATTCAATCTACAACTTAAAAATCTACTAGGTTTGTAAATGTGTAGCACTCTTTCATTGAATACACTATGTCCCCAAGGATTTGTTAATTGTTTCAATCAGTAATTAAACAAATTTTCTTGAGTGCCTACAATTTGTTAGTCATTGGAGATACTGGAGATACAGCAGTAAACAAAAGATAGAAAAATGTTTATGTGTTTTTCGGCTTTTGTCACTATAAAAAATTCCTGATATAACCATCTTACCAAAAAAAAGATTATTTTGGCTCAAATGTTGGAGGTTTCAGTCCATGATCAAGTGGCTGCATTGCATTGAAGCCTATGTGAGGGAGTAGTAGAGCAAAGACATTCACTCTATGGTTGGAAAGCAAAAAAGAAAGGAAGAAACAAGATCCCATAATCCTCATTGAGGGTACAACCCCAATGACCTAAAACCATCCAGTTGGTTCTATCTCTTAAAATTTCAGCACCTCCGTTGTTCCAAACTGAGGATCAAGCCTTTGAACACATGGGCCTTTCTTTGGGGGGTCACTCGATATCCAAGCCATAGCAGCTTCTATTGTATACCTTACATGCTAGTATAATAGTGAATAAACAAAAGCGTATTGCAATGGAGAAAAATGGGGTATGGGCTGCTTGTGTGTGTGTGCACATGTATGTGTGTCTGTACGTGTGTGAAGTTTTAAGGAGTCCTCAAAGAAAAGTCAACCAAAGTTGTGAAGTCAGGTCTTGCTCTCTTGAGGCTTTTCATTGTACTAATGCAAAACTAATACAGTACAGTCATAGAGGCATGACTGATTATAAGACATGTATGATTATAAGGGCTCAGAATTTCCTCAGTATGGGGAACCATTAGTGAACTTTGAGCAGAAGAATGATATGACTTAATTTGTGCTTTGTAAAAATTACTCTCACCACTTACTATTTTGTGTATGACCAGGGTCAACAGTGCAAGCTATCACGATAATTTAGGTGAGAGATGATGGTGGCTTGCTGGGATGTTGGCAGTGAAATGATCAAAGGTGGCCATATTCTGGATATACATATGGATATACATCTGAAGCAGAAGAGCCAAGATTTGACAAAGGACTAGATATGAAGTGGGAAAGAAAGAGATGAGACAAGGATGTTGCAGAGTTTCTTGGCCTGAGAAACTGGAAAGATTGCATTGCCATTTACTGAGATGGGAAGGACTCCAGGAGGAAAAGGTTAAGGTGATTAGGGACTGGGTTTAGAAACATAAAATAGATGGCTGGATATGTGAGCCTGGAGCTCAGAGGAAAAGACCAGGCTTGATAGATCATCTGCTTATAGATGGTATTTAAATACCTGAGACTGAATAAGCTCACCTGGGGAAGTCCTATTGATAGAGAGAGGAGGTGTCCAAAATCAAGCCAATGCAGGATTGAGGATAAACAAAACCTGAGAAAGAGCACACAGTGAGGTAGGAGAAAAAGCAGGAGGATTCAATATCTGAAAGTTGTGTAATAAAAGTGTTTTAAGGAGGATTAATCAGTAGTGCCAAATATTGCTTAAATACAACAGGAGATGAGAGCATAGAACTCATCAAAAGATTTATTTAGCAATGGGAGATTATTCCTGACCTCAACAATAGCTGTTTCAGTGGAGACAAAGGGCAAAAAATCCTGATTGGATTGAGTTAAATGAAGAATAGGAGGAAAGTAACTGAAGGTAAAAAATAAAGAGACAATCTTATACTTTGTGAGAGTGAGGAATGGAGCAGGAACTGGAGAAGACTTAGAAAGGAGAAGGGAATTGGGTGGTCTATTCTGATGATACTCTGGTTGCATATTCTAATCCTGGTGGACTTAAGGAAAGGAAAGGGAAAATTTATAGGAATTGTCAATGTGGGAACACTTACCAGCATCCATATCTGGGGTCAGAGGCAGAGAAATGAGCAGTTCTGTTAGAAGGCTGAATAGGAATCTATGTCCTTAGGGGTGAGACATTTTGCATTTAGAGTTGAAGGTGAAAGGAAGTTTCACTGACACACTTGAAGATCCAGGATATTTTCCCATAGGTCCTGAGGGTCTACTAATGGACTTAGAAGGTGGAGAATAATAGGAGACAAGATCAGCATGCAAAGCCACATGGACCTAGGGTCGCAGAGATCAGTAATAACCTAAGAGTCAAGAGCCTCTTAAAGTTAATGGACTTAAACTTGATAGTCTTAGGGCAATTATAGGGATAAGGCTGTGAGTGTCAGAAATTAGAGAGGAGATGGACGTGTTGCCAGGAGTGCTAGGAGTTTTGTTATGTGATACTTGCAAATTATTTTTCTTTTTTCTACATGGTCATTTTATAAGGCTTCTGCCTGATTCCTCTTATATTATACTAAAGGTATAATAGTTACTACAGAAATATTTGTTAAAAAAATAAAGAATAGCAGAATAAACACATCATTCCAGAAGATGTTAAAATGCTGAATGAGACCTCATCCCAAATGGGATGGAGTAACTTATGGCAGACCAGGATTTATTATTAAGAACTAGAAAAGCCAGATAACATGATGATAGTTTGATGACATCATAGGCTGCTGAGGAAATAAACACTGGGGAGAATAAACTAGAACATTTAGATTTGAGGTGCTCCAATGATGTGACCTAAGGACAAATGCCAGACTCTGGAGTTACATAGGATTAAAGACAGCAAACTGATGTCCAAAGTCTTCCCATTCTTGAAAGGTGTGGTTATTTACCCTGACTAAGGGAGGGCATGTAGTAACTTGGAATGAGTCTCCTTTTGGAAAAGGTCTAAGCAAATCACCATGATATATACTTTGCATGATGTTATAGCTCCCTTATTCCAAGGGATCTCTCCAGCCCAGTCAACGGGTCCTAAATCTAAAAAATATCTCAGATCTGATAACCGAGGAAGGACTTTTGGCATTTTATTTTGGCAAATGCCCTCTTCTTCCTATCCCGCCTTTCTTTGTTGTTGCTGTTACTGACTTTGAGTAGAAGCATTGCTTTTTCTCATAGGGACCACAGGCTCTACTAATCCTCTATATTGTTTCAAGTGGGTCAGGTTTGCTTTGCTCCCCACCCACTCATGGTCTCATCTTGCTGGCCACTTTGGTAATTTCATCTCCAGATTTATGATTAAGTCTGGTCTCTATAATTGGTTGGAGAAGCCTGAAGATCATCCCCATGGATGTTAATGAGCCCAGTTCTGTGACCACCTTTCCTACTTTCATTTCTAGTTTATAGAGCGGAACTACCTCTGGGCTACTTAGGGATGCTGGTTCCCTCCATACCAGTGCATGCCTGAGAGCCTTAGTGAATGTGTGGTCCTCTGGGCCCTTTCAGGGAGCATAATCACCTACTAGGTCTTCATCCTTATATAATATATTCACTGAAGCTTGTCCCTTTCTCTACACCTCTTTTTTCCTTCCTGACTGCCAGGGCAATTCAAGTATTCCACTTTGCTGACAGTTTGCCATTGCTTTTTCCACCAGTGATTTTGTCCTCATTCCCAGGGTTTCTGGCTTGGGCACTGAATTCTGATATGGTCTGAACATCTTTTGTCAACTCCAAAATTTTTGTTGAATAAAATTTGAGGTTCTGCCTTCACAAACAGAACTGCCTACCCTTATAAAAGTTCTTGACAGAGGGAGTTGGCTCTTTTGCACCCCTTCCATTTTTTCTGCTACATGAGGACACCTTGACAGCTCCTCACCAGATATGTACCCTGCCAGCACTTTGATCTTGGACTTTTCAGACTCTAAAACTGGGAGAAATAAAGTTCTGTTGTTTATAAATGACCCAGTCTTTGGTATTTGTTATAGCAGCACAAATGAACTAAGTTCCATGTCCCTAGAAAGTGTACCTAAATAAATTTTTGCTTATCAAGTCTTACATTCTGGCTTCCTGGATCAAGCACCATCAGAATTTAAACCTGGGAATATTCACAGGGCTTATTATTACAAGTTCACTGCAATTGTAGGTGTATAATGTTTTCCTTCCTTATCAGGTCAAATACATCCTCTGTGAGGTTATGCTGGGATTCAACCCTAGTAATCAGCTTAGCAAAAGTACAAATGGGGACAGATTCTGAGTGACACAACTGATGCCACTGGGGAGAGTTTTCTCCATAATTTTTTAGCATACAGAAGTGCTGGCTCTTGCTAAGGAAGAATGTGTTACATTTATAAGCCCAGAAAACTCACAGAGTGTTACAGAATCTGTATTTTCAGGTGCCCCCAAGCAGATGTCTCCATCTCATGTCTTGGGGGTCTAAGGTTTTATCCATCAGGGATGAGTTCTTTACATAACAGGACTACTTTGGTTGAACTTCAAACATCTCTGCAACACTACAATTCCAACTGAAGTCTTGAGCCTGGCACTCCACTTGTCTGCCCTCCAAACACAGGTGATAGAGGTCACTGTAAACTCCCAACGCTTAGCAGAGAGGCTGTCTAGTTCTCACACAGCTACCAACTTCTTGGTACCAGCCTTCAGTCTTTATGCAGGATGCCAATATATTAGCAGCAACCAGCTAACTCTTCTGTGTTTCTAGGCATTTTCCTCCCTGTTCTTTCCATATTTCTCAAATGCCTGCATCATTGCCCCTGTCACAGCATTCCCTTTCACTCACACATTTACCCAGGTCACCACTAGGGTAAATTCTGGTAATTAGGCCACAACTTCGTGCCAGGGATTATCCATGCTCACTTATCAACTAGGATGGTGCCCTGTTAATGTGCAAACAGGTGGTGATTGATCCAGTCTTCCACATTCCCATGTTGAGAACTGTTTTCTTGGGCTATTCCTAGAACCATTTATGTTAGTCCAAGAAACAAGACACTAAGGTCACATAAAACATGCAAGATTTAAATGACGGGGGAAGTAGGATGCCGGTGAAGGAAAATGGACAAGAGACCTGGAAGGCTAGGAGAGCTATCAGACCACAGCTGAAGGAGGGAGGGACAGTGGAGTGGAACATTCTAGTATGTATGGCCCCAAGTGAAGAGGAGAGTGAAGAAGCCTTGTAGAAAAGGGACCTAGAGTATTATAAAGTTCTAAAAGAAGAAGATTTAACAGTATTGTTGGTGAGAAAGTGAGCCCAATCACCTGACAGAGGAGCCCCACACATACTATGAACAGGCCTATTTCAGAATCCCTGCAGTTTACAGTGCCCAGTAAGGTAATATAAATGGGAAATACTGCCAGAGTGCAAATGTGACAATGGATTTCAAATTGTGGCAACTCGTCCTCTTGATCAATTACATTTCCTCTAGTTGAAGATTTTTCTGGAACATTCCTGTTGTCACCATGGCTTGGTTTCAGTAGTTATTGATCAGTGATTGATTTCTGGTTTTCCCTTAATCTATAAGCTAGAACTTTTCCAGGTGTCTTAACAGAAAACCTAGTTTTGTTTGTTTCAATCAATATAGTCCTTTCTTCCTTAGCAGCTCTTAAACTCTACTATTTTTCTCCCTTTGAGAGTTGAGATTGCTGATCTCCACTTAGATTTTTAGCTTGTTACTGGCTGCTTTCTATTTAGTAACCTGGTCTCTTGACCAAAGCATAGGAAACTTAGATATCATCCCTTGAGGGGAAATTGCACTCATAACACTGGGTTTGCTTCTCCGTAATTCCATTTAAGATATTGGCCTGTCAGGTCCTAGCTGCTTGAGTAGCATTGATAGGGAACAGAGAGGCATGAGTGGTGGGAACATGAAATTAACAGAATCATTCTACAAAATGGGCCCACTGTGCTGACTCCCACGTACATTCTTTTCCAAGAAGCAATTTACCTGCAGCTCTGTCTGGCGTAAGTGGACAGGATAGGCCACATTCCTCAGCAAACTCCCTGTTATCTGCAGGAGAAATGCAGGCCTGAAATAACATCCATAAGAGGATCTCAAGTTACCCTGAAGGGGAGACTTTTGTGACTCTTTTCACAGACCAGATCCCAGAACTTAGGGAGATAAGGATAATGCCTCCTAACCATAAAACCTGTAAGAATTTGTGGTTAAGAATCCAATGAGAACCTGTCAGCATGGGCCCAAGTGACCTACAGTTGTCATGACAGTGGGGACTTGAAAGTCAGCTGTCATCTTTCTGTCAGTCAAAAGTCAAGATGTGGACCTGGGTGGGACTCTCTGGAAATTTCTCTGAGATTCCCAATAAAATTGGAATGCAGGAGAGGCACATGGTCCCTTTCTTCTCTAAGAGGACCCACTTTCTCCCTTGAGAGTGTCCCCTTTTCCTTTTTCACATCCCTTCTAATAAACTCATTGCCTGTTACCCTGAGCAACATATTTGAAATATTTCTGACTTGATCTCAAGAATTGGAGTTTAGGGGGGCCCTTTTCACTGCCTCAGTTTCCCAGAAGATCCCAGCCCTGTATGAGTACTGATTTACATCTCCCCAGGTCAGTGAAACTGTTGCCAAATCAATGTGATAATCCTTTCTATTTGGCTTCTATGCCAAAGTTAGTTTACCAGAAAATCCCTTAAAGAAAGAAAGTAATAGCAAATACAGGGCTCGTCTTCATGATTTCTCCTCCTCCTGGGACCTTGGTCTCTTAAATTTTGGCTGCCTTGGTTGCTCTCTGATGCCATTTATTACTTATTCTATATTTTCTCAAGCTTCTTGAGTTACTCTAGATAAGTAATCTACTTTTTTATTAGCAATTCAGTCACAGGCGAGTCACATATTATTAAAATTTAAAGCATTTGAATTAATACCCTTTCCCTCTTAAAGGCCTACTTCTCTCTGAACTATTTCAACATTCAGATTCACCCATACAAAAGAAAATTAACATTTTCTTTCTAAAGAGAATGTATTCTCTACAATCTTTTTCTCACCATTGCTTCATGTCCCCAGCACACTGTCCTTCTTCAAATAGAATTTTGTTTTGAAATATAGCCTTTCAGTTTTCTGTGCATGAAGCAATTCCTCAGGTCTCATAGTTTAAAAGAATTAACAAAACTGTGTGTATTTGTGTGTGTGTGTGTGTGTGTGTGTGTGTGTGAGAGAGAGAGAGAGAGAGAGAGAGAGAGAGAGAGCTTGCAGAAGCACTGGAGGAAGGATTGTAGAGGAGGCCTGTTAACTTTGCTACTGTCTTCCAGGGAAAATGTAATAAATGTAATGTAATGGTAAACTACATTTTAGTCAGAATTATGAGTTTTTGTGACATTAAATTTTCTATTTTTCTTTGCTTAAATACAAAAACTTTATATTATTAATAAATATACAAGCTGGGCTCAATGGCACACATCTGTAATCCCAGTGGCTCTGGAGGCTAAGACAGGAGGATCACAAATTCAAAGCCAGCCTCAGCAACTTAGCGAGTCACTAAGTAACTCAGTTAGACTCTGTCTCTAAGTAAAATACAAAATAGGGCTGGGGATGTGGCTCAGTGACCAAGTGCCTCTGAGTTCAATCCCAGGTAACATAAACAAATAAATAAATACATAATATACAAGGAAATATCACAAAGGTATCCTTGATATATTTTTTAAATAAATATATTTACTGATGTAAATCAGTACTCATATTGTAGGATTTATAAAGGAAACTTTATTCTAGGTGTACAGTGAACATTACATTGCATTCCTGAAAATCTGAACTGTAGTTTTCCAAGCTAAGAATTATTTGTCAGTGTGTTTTATTTTTCAAAAATATTTTTAGTTGTAAATGAATACAATGCCTTGTTTATTTAGTTTTTTTTTATGCAGTGCTGGGGATTGCACCCACTGCCTCATGCATGCTAGGCAAGCATTCTACCACTGAGTCACAATCTCAGCCCTGTTAGTGTGTTTTAAATACCTAATAAATAGCTATTCGAGCTCTGAAGTTTGTAAGTATGCTTTAAAAGTCTTTTTTAGAAATTATAGATTATGTCATTGCATAGCTATTTGATAAGAAGGAGTGTATATTAGACACTATGTTTGAGGGTGATAAAGTCAGGGAGTTTTAAATAATCAGCTTAAGTTGTATGAGTATAAGCAGAAAAGCCAGGAATTAAAACTATGTAGAGTTGACTCCAGAGCCTATGTTTTGCATTATAAAAACATAACACATCTAACATATGAATGGCACATCATTTACTCAACATCCGGGAAATTAAAATGAGTAGATTAGATGATCCAGTGCCTTTATTCCAAAAGATGAGTGTAATAATTTCATAATGTCACCAAAATTTTATTGTATTTGTTAAATAACCTCCACTCTGATGTTTTGTAGTTTATTATGACAACCAGCAACATTATTTTGCAGTTAGTTGAATGCAATATAAAAAAATATTTGCATAATGGATAGACAATCAGCCAGGGTGGAGTCTTTATTATTGAATTTTATGTCTAGATGTTTAAACACTTTTTCTAAAAGAAGATTTTTTTCTTTTCCTTCAAGTGACTATATTTTCAACAACTTTTGACATCTTGGGTAAAATTACATGATATTAAATAAATGTAGTGAATATATGTCAGAATTGGATTAGTAACCCTGGGAGTTATAAAACATCAATATTTCAGTGTGAATTCTTGGATGTGAATCCACAAAATTTGAATTTCAGGCCAGAGATTTTGCTGTTAAGATTTGTACATGAGAATTCTCTATAGATTAGTGTAATTCGTACTATTCTGCAGAATATTCTCTTATAACCTGTTCAACAGCATCCAAGCAAAACAGAATTTCTCTTTTAATTAATGAATACTGGCCCATCAAAAAACTGATAAGCAAAATACACAAAAAAGCTAAGGTTTCATTGAAATTATTAAATTAGTAAATACATTTTAATATTTTACTGTTTTAAAAAGCATATGCTACTGAAAATTTCTAAAATCAGTTATTTTCATAGTATAATAACTTATCCTTTGAAATGTATATATAACATATATTATTAAATGTATATATAATATAAAGTTATATTAAATGTATGTAGAAAATATATTAAGCATAGCAACTCTCAGCAAGAGAAACAATAAAAGAGGTAAATAGGGAGCCTACATCTTGGGAACAAATTTTTACTCCTGACACTTCAGATAGAGCCCTAATATCTAGAGTATACAAAGAACTCAAAAAATTAAACAATAAGAAAACAAATAACCCAATCAACAAATGGGCCAAAGACCTGAACAGACACTTCTCAGAGGAGGACATACAATCAATCAACAAGTACATGAAAAAATGCTCACCATCTCTAGCAGTCAGAGAAATGCAAATCAAAACCACCCTAAGATACCATCTCACTCCAGTAAGATTGGCAGCCATTATGAAGCCAAACAACAACAAGTGCTGGAGAGGATGTGGGGAAAAGGGTACTCTTGTACATTGCTGGTGGGACTGCAAACTGGTGTGGCCAATCTGGAAAGCAGTATGGAGATTCCTGGGAAAGCTGGGAATGGAACCACCATTTGACCCAGCTATTGCCCTTCTTGAACTTTTCCCTGAAGACCTTAAAAGAGCGTACTACAGGGATACTGCTACAACGATGTTCATAGCAGCACAATTCACAATTGCTAGGCTGTGGAACCAACCCAGATGCCCTTCAATAGATGAATGGATTAAAAAATGTGGCATTTATACACCATGGAGTATTACGCAGCACTAAAAAATGACAAAATCATAGAATTTGCAGGGAAATGGATGGCACTAGAGCAGATTATGCTTAGTGAAGCTAGCCAATCCCTAAAAAACAAATACCAAATGTCTTCTTTGATATAATGAGAGCAACTAAGAACAGAGCAGGGAGGAAGAGCAGGAAGAAAAGATTAACATTAAACAGATACATGAGGTGGGATGGAAAGGGAGAGAAAAGGGAAATTGCATGGTAATGGAGGGAGACCCTCATTGTTATACAAAATTACATATAAGAGGTTGTGAGGGGAATGGGAAAATAAACAAGGAGAGATATGAATTACAGTGGATGGGGTAGAGAGAGAAGATGGGAGGGGAGGGAGGGGGGATGGTAGAGGATAGGAAAGGTAGCAGAATACAACAGTTACTAATAGGGCATTATGTAAAAATGTGGATGTGTAACCGATGTGATTCTGCAATCTGTATTTGGGGTAAAATTGGGAGTTCATAACCAACTTGAATCTAATGTATGAAATATGATATGTCAAGAGCTTTATAATGTTTTGAACAACCAATAAAAAAATTAAAAAAAAAAAAAAAGCATAGCAAACTTTTTAGAAAAGAGTAGATTTTTCAGTCTTCAGGAATCAACATACACTCCATCTGCTTACTGGCTTTCTGACCTGAATAATGAGGGCAAAAATAGATTTCATTTTATATTCCTGAGGATGTTAGCCACATCTCTTTTTGTATCTCTTGAAAATCAAGTATACATGATATAATTTGGTGCTCTCATTTAAAGAAAATACTTTAGGGGGAAATATTCAAATCATCCCTTTCTCTTTAGAAAAGATTCTAATCAAATACCACCAATATACCTAAACTCAAATACTTCCGTTTTTTTAATAGCCAAAGAGAAAAGAAAATTACCCCTAAGGACTTCATAAAAATATCCAAATTAATGACACTTTCACTATTATTTCTACTCCTAGTTTTGTTTTCTTTCAATTGAAAACTATGTTTAGGTTACCAAAGGGATTATAGTGGATTGCCTATCACATGATTAGTTACAAATTATTATTAATATTTAGTGAATAAGTATTTAAACAAGGGAGGAAATGCAAAAACATAGTTAAACATGGTTATAAGGAAATACTTTAAAACTCTTTCCTTAAATGTCATGAAAGACTATTTAAAAATGTATTTTTCTTTTAAATGAAATCTGAGTAAGGAAAAGTAATCAAAATATTTGTAATAAATTTACTTTTTGACTCATCAATATCACTTTTAATATTCATGTGTGCACACACACATTATTTGACCTTTTCCCTTAGAAATAGGTTTAAATAAGGTTTTGCTGAGAACTGATGAATTTTGATGCCAAAAGATTAAATTCAGATGGGAAATGCAAAATTCTTGACATTTAAATTGCTTCTAAACTCCTATCCTAGTTTAAAATTATATACAGGTATCCCTCAGTATCTGTGGGAGATTGGTTCTAGGACCTTCCCAGTCCCTGCAGATGTCAAAATCCACAGATGCTCAAATCCCTCAAACAAAATGACTTACTATTTACATACACCTATGCATATACTTCCATATGCTTAAATCATTTCTAGATTACTTATAATACATAATACATTGTGGAAACTATGTAAATAGTTGCTTAGGAAATAATACAAGAAATAGTCTATTTATAATCAATACAGACAATTTTTTTTCAAATATTTTCCCATGGATAAGGGGGCTGGCTATAATGCTTCCTTTAAGATGATTTGCTATGATTGCTGATACATTTTTTCAAATTACATAAAACAAAAATGTAATTAATATATTAAGTGATTAAAATGTCTATAAAGTGATTAAAAGTATAACTATAAAATTACAAAAATAAAAGTATTCATAAATTAAAGTACATGAAATTCAAGTCAAATAACAGACCAATTTGGCCAGAGGTTTGATAATAATAATATTAAGTATCCCTAGTGATCTTTATAAGTTATACCTTTAAAAACTCAAAATTAGTTGTCTATAATATAAATTCTTTATATAGTGGTAAAAATCTGAATTTTACATGCAATTAATTTTGTACAATAGATTACAACTGCCAATTGTTTCAGTGCTCTTTAGAGCACCAAAAATAAAGTAATCTTTGAAAGAATTTTAGAAGAAACATGTCATTTTTTTTAGTAGGCTATATAAACTGAGAGAATTACATGTCTCCAGTATTTCTGGGGAGCAACATTGTAAAATATAACATGCTTATACTCTTAAAATAGAATCTGCTCACAGCTAGCTGTATTACCAAAGTTTAGTGATAACCTTTATTTTGCTTTATTGATGGTGTGTGATAAAATAAAAACCCAATATATTGGAATATTGTACAATAAATTCAAAGTGACAAGCAGGCACATCAGTTAGTTATGCTTATTAAACAACCTATAATCATATATCTATAAATCAAAAGTTATATATTCATGTTTTACCCCTTCAGTGATTTCGAAAGAGTTTTCATAGGTTAACAATAGGGCTTTCATATGAACATAAGTGCATGCCAAAGATTTATTGGACACATTAATGAACAAACAGGGAGAGAAGATATTTCAAAGATAATGTAGAAGAAACAAAAGTATTTATAATGACTGAATAAAAGAATGGTATAGTAGGGTTGCAAAACTACCCAAACAACTGAATAATGTCTCATAGGGCAAAAAGAGGGGTGTGAGAGGTGAAAGGAATAGGGAGGAAAAATAACCTAGTGTTTAAGACACCAGTTACACAGGACAAAATTCATTAGCATTGCTATCAGTGATGGATGTTAGATGTGTTGACACATGCCTACACCCTTGGACATTATTCATTCTCTCTCTCTCTCTCTCTCTCTCTCTCTGTGTGTGTGTGTGTGTGTGTGTGTGTGTGTTACTGGGAATTGAACTCAGGGGCACTCAACCATTGAGCCACATCTCCAGCCCTGTTTTGTATTTGAGATAGGGTCTCACTGAGTTGCTTAGTGACTCGCCTTTGCTGAGGCTGGCTTTGAACTCGCAATCCTCCTGCCTCAGCCTCCCAAACCACTAGGATTACAGGTGTGTGCCGCTGCGCCCAGCTAAACATTTTCTTAATTGAAAAAAAAAAAAAAGTCAGAGTGTTTTCTCCAATTATAGATTTAGCAAAAGAAATTACATAACTTTCCAATAATATACTTTACAATTGCCTGGTTTAGTTTAAAATCATTCTTATTTGATCTTCTATTCTGAGGCTAGGCAGGGAATGGGGCATGGTGTGTGTGTGTGTGTGTGTGTGTGTGTGTGTGTGTGTGTGTGTGCGGGATGTTATTTCCATCAGATTACAGCTGTACTACTTATGCATGTGTATGATTTTTTTTCAAGCTCCCTAAAATCTGCTAAGTATCTGGTGAACCAGGAATTGATCTTTTATGTCATCTATGAAGCTAGGATTCTGTAATCCATAGAAGACATCTAACTAGTTTCCTTTTACACTTTCATTCCACATCTAAGTTATACTACTTTGTCCTTAATTTGTGGGCTTGTAGTTCTGATTAAATTATATTTATTCTCAGTTATGACAAAATTGTTTTATATATGGCCTTGTCTACACAATTGATTTGTTCACTGATATTCCTATTTTTAATTTTTAAAATTTGTTCTAATTAATTATACATGACCATAGAATGCATTTTGACACATCATACATAAATGGAGTATAACTTCTCATTCTTCCGGCTGTACATGATGTGGAATTACACAGATCATGTCATCATATATGTACATAGGGTATAATGTCCAATTCATTCTACTATTGTTTCTACCCCCCAGACACTCTCCCCTTCCTTCACTCCCCTCTCTCTAGTATAAAGTACCTCTATTCTCCTTTGCTCCTTGTTGTGAATTATCATCCACAATCAGAGAAAACATTAGGCCTTTGGTTCTTTGGGATTGGCTTATTTCACTTAGCTCCAGGTCCATCCATTTTCCTGCAAATGCCATAATTTCATTCTTCTTTAAGGCAGAGTAATGTTCTACTATGTATATATGCTATATCTTCTTTATCCATTCATCTGTTGAAGGGCACCTAGGTTGGTTCCATAGCTTAGCTATTATGAATTGAGCTGCTATAAACATTGATGGGTCTGTATCACTGTAGTATGCTGACTTTAAGTCCTTTGGGTATAAACAGAGGAGTGGGATAATTGGGTCAAATTGTGAGTGGTTTCATTCCAAAGTTTCTATGGAATCTTCATACTCTTTTCCAAAGTGGTTGCACCAATTTGTAGTCTCATCAGCAATGTATGAATGAACCTTTCCCCCCACATCCTCACCAACATTTATTATTGCTTGAATTATTGATAATTGCCATTCTGACTGGAGTGAGACGGAGCCTCAGTATAGTTTTGATTTGCATTTCTCTAATTGCTAGAGATGTTGAACATTTTTTTATATATTTGTTGATCAATTGTATTTCTTCTTCTTTGAAATGTCTGTTCATTTCCTTTGATTGGTTATTTTTGGATTTTTTATTGTTGAGTTTTAAGTTCTTTATATATCCTAGTGATTAGTGTTCTATCTGAGGTTTGTGTGTGGTAAAGATTTTCTCTCATTCTATAGGCTCTCTCTTCATGTTTTTGATTGTTTCCTTTGCTCTGAAAAACCTTTTTAGTTTGATTTCATTTCATTTATTGATTCTTGATTTTACTTCTTTGTGCATGACTATTCTAATAATAATTTTAAAAAAAGACTTAAACTGAGCCTGGAAAAAAAACCCTATTGCCATTAAAATTAAAGTGACTTAGTAAAACTATTTTTTTTCCCAAAGTGTGAGAAGCAGTGAATAAGATACAATTGAAAGAATGCTTTATTTCAATCTGCAAAAGATAAGCTAATGAATTGTGGCTCAGCAGTAGAAAGATGATAAGAGGTTACTTTGTATAACCATCAAAAATATGGGCTGGAGATGTATCTCAGTGATAAAATGTTTGCCTGGAATGCATGAAGTCCTGGGTTCAATTTTTTAGCAACGTGCGTGCACACACACACACACACACACACACACACACACACTTCCCTCATCAGTCCATTCAATACTGTGTGGCTAGTTACTATTCCTCTTGTTCTTGGGTTGGCAGTATGCATTCATGAAATTGTTGGCTTCTCAAATGAAGAAAACTCAGGATGTCACCTTCATCTCTAAAGCCAGAACTAATGAGTCTGTTTCTTCGAGTAGATAAGAATGTCTGCTACATGTCTTTCCAGGAGAATCCAGGATTTTCTTCCTCAAAAACCAAATTTCTGGCCTGTAGCAGAACCTTCAGAGAAACCTAAAAGAAAACCATTAAGTACCTATAGATGTTATAACTGAAAGGTTGTGGTTAGTTTAACACAGTAACCAATGGTGAATGGAGCAATATTCTTCATTAAGGTACATGTGTACTCTCTTACACAGATGTGATCAGTTTTTCCCTGAGTGTTACATAAGGATAAAATGATCAAGCCTTCATTTTTAAATAAAGAAGAGAAATGTTTCTGCTTCCCCACTGCTCCTTTTTAGAATGCAACCTTAAAAATATTATTGGTTTGATAAAAGGCCCAACCTTTTGATATTACAGTGCAAGGTCTTAGCCTTCTGACCCTTGGAACTGCAAATACATGTAAAATAAATTCAGTAGTCTCTCTCAAGATATACAGGAGACCATCACAGGTACAGCACTTATATCTCAAGAAAATATGAGAAATTTGAATTGTTATTTTCTACTTTTCTGTCCAGATTTTGTAGACAGTTTTGCACTAACATTACAAACAAGTCTGAAATGCTTATTCAATAATAACTTTTGTTTTTCCTTTTCACTGTTGCTCTGACAGGTCTTTGGTGGGTTCCCTAATAGCTTTAAAAAATGGTGTTGCTACCCTATGAAATATGAGCAATTACTCTATTTATAAGTTAGTGAATTAGCCTATCATACTTTCATGGATGCTAGCAGAAGACAATAAAGGACTGTTTATTACTCACAGCAGAGCAAGCAATATGATATTCATGCTTGTAACAGTTCCCTTGGCTAACCAATTCATAGAGGAGCCATTGCCAGTATAAAAAGGCCCAGGTGGATGTGGTACATGCAGTATATTTGCATCACAGCTAAGGAACTGAGAGTTTAGGAAACCTAAATCTTTTATAATGGGCTATAAGGAAATGAATGTATTTACTAGAGGATGACATTAACTTCATTGTATTGGCCTGTAAACATATCTATCTTCTACTCTAGAGAAAAACACTCTCTTCCAAGCCTGTTTGTTATACAAATATCCTTGGAAAGATAATCTGCAGCAAAGGTAATGAGTGCCACTACTTGTACAGAAATTCAGAGAAAACATGGAGCCTTGTCTTCCAATTAGTATGAGAAAATAATACTCCTAGTGAGGACACTATAAAACCCCAGGGCCTTCCTGAAAAGTGTGCAACTTCTAAAACAAATTTATTATAATAATAAGTTAACATACAAGATTAACTATGTGATAGCCAGTGTCTCAGAAAGATTTCTGTCCTTCTTGGAGATTATCAGGGCTTCAGATAACACAAATGGATCTATAAGTAGGCAGATTTTTAGAAGATATAGGAAGGACTTGGGAGGTTGAGGCAGGATGATCACTAGTTCAAGGCCAGCCTCTGCAACTTAATAAGACCCTGTCTCCAAATAAAAAATAAAAAGGACTGGGGAATGTAGCTTAGTAGTAAAGCTCCCCTGGGTTTAGGGTGATCTCAGGAAAATCAAAAAGAGATAAGTAGAATAGAGGGAAGAGACTGGGAGAGGGAAAGGGGAAATGCTGGGGAATCATATTGGCCAAGTCATATTGTGTACATGTATGAATATGTAACAATGAATCCTATCATTATGTAAAATTATAATGCACCAATAAAAATATTAAAAATAGATTAATAAATAAAGTTGTTTAAAAAAATCTCCCTGGGGTTCAGCTCTCAATATGTTAAAAAAAAAAGAATAATATTAACTTTTCTGATTTTCTGAGGAAATAATATAAGCAGCTTAGGATGCTGAGTTTAATGATCCCTTCAAGAGAAAATAAATCCAAATATTATAAAAAGCCATTTTACTTTTTAAAGTTTTACTCTATATTGATTGAATCAGGGAAATTGCATTTTTCTTGGAATACTTTTAATACAAAATTATCAAATTGATCTGATTTGTCTAAGGTTCACGTTGTTTATACTAACTTTGTTTCTTACAAGAAAAAAAGCTGCTTTGGAGCTAGCCATTTTGATAAGATATGTTATTTTTTCTTCTTAAAATGTTAGCACATTTTACTATCTGAACTTTTGTGTATTTCTCAGAATATTAGAATTTTACCCATATTTATTATTTTTTTACTTATCAGAACAGATATCTTATTTGGGGAGACTTTGTATCTCATATATGAATATTCTTGGAGTAGGAAAATATTTCACACAATGAGAGGTCAAGCCTTTTCTCAACTATAGACAAGCACACAGAGACTTTCTAGCCTCAGTCTACAACATTATTCACAAGTCAAAATTCAACACATAAGTAAAACATAAATCATTGGTCCAAATTCCAAAGTGCTTTCTTCTTTGCAATAAACATAAAATATTTTCTTAATTGATGTGAATTCACAGACAAGAAGACTAACCATAAAAGCCCTATAATTCAAATTTCTGACATCTGTCATCTCTCAGGGAATGAATTCCTCTTTTTATACACTACAAATCATTAAATGTTCAGGCCATGAAATCAGATTTTCATTTTGTGTTGCCCTATACAAAACAAACAAAAAGCAAATTTAAGATATAGAAAAAAAAACATAGAATGAGAAAATAAAACAGAGAAACAAATCAGTAAGGCTAATTTTTACTGCTGATTGGCATATATATAAGAATGAAGAAAGGATGTACTTTGCTTAAAACTCAAGTACATTTCTTGGGATACTCAGTCATAGTGGTTGAGAAAGATGAGCTCACTTGGCATTTCAATAAAGCCTCTAAAACTGTTAAGGACAATTTTTGAAAGTTTAAATATGACTCCCATATAAAGTGAACACATATCAAAGATTTATTTAATTAAGGGATAAAGAGACTTGCAAAGAACTTAGTTTCAAAAATACCTAAGAGATGGGTCAAACACTTAACAGACACTATGCCAAAGAAGTTATACAAATGCCAAGTGAGAATATGAAAAAATATTCCAGGAAGAAAGGGAATAAAACAAGGAGATCCCTCCACACACTTGCCAAAATTGCCCAAATCAAGGTAGCATAATATTGGTAAGAATGTGGAGCAACTGTAGCTCTCATTGGTATTGGAAATACAAAATGATACAGTCTCTGGAAGACAAGTTGGTAATTTCTCATATTTCAATTCAGCATTTCTACTCCTTAGTATCTATCAAAAAGAAGTCAAAATTATGTTTGTACAAAAACCAGCAAATGGGTCTTCATAGTAGTTTTGTTTATATTTACCAGAACTTAAAACTGATGTGTTCTAGTAGGTAAATGGATGAATGGTGGTCCATCTGGGCAATAGAATATCATCCAGTGATACAAACGAATGAAATATTGAGCCATGAAAAGACATGGAGGAAACAAAAAATGTATATTAGTAAGTGAAATAAATGAATCTTGAAAAGCTACATACTGTACCATTCCAACCACATGACATTCTGGGAAAGACAAAACTACAGGTACAGTAAAAATAAATAAATAGATAGATAGATAGATAAATAAAATCAATAGTTGCTAGGGGCTGGAGGGAAGAAGGGATGAATGGGAAGGTCACAGGATTTTTTAGGGTAATGAAGCCACTCTATAATTAAACTGGTGGATACATGTAATTATACATTTGTTCAAACCCATAAAATATACACCAAGAATGAATCATAATGTAAACTATGGGCTTTGGCTGATTATGATGTGTCAATGTTACCAGCTGTAAAAATGTATCACTATAGTGACGGATGTTGATAAAGGGGAAGCTGTTCATATGTAGGGACAAGAATCACATGAGAAATATCTATACTCTCAACTTTCTGTGACTATAGAACTGCCTTAAAAATATAAAGTGATACAAAACACACACATATAAAGGAAAGAGAAATGTATGTGTGTATGTATATACAGATACATATGCATATATGAAGTGGTGAGTGTTATGGTAAGTAATGAAGTTATGATGAAATAAAGTTATGAAATTATATTCAAAACCATTTTTAAGAACATTGTCAACTAGATTGGTTTAATTTTTATTTTGTATTTTTAGTTGTAGATGGACACAATTCTTTTATTTATTGTTATGTGGTGCTGAGTGTTGAACCCAGTGTCTCATGTGTGAGGTAAGAGCTCCACCACTGAGCTATAACCCCAGACCCTCAAAACTATTTTTTGAGGGGAGAGAAAGGGAAGGTATTTATGGATGAGATTGATCAAATTTTAGGCATGTAAAAATATGGCAAAATAAATCTATTTATAATGAATCCATTATTATATATAATTACAGTGCACCAACTAAAAAAAACTAGTTAATGCCATACAGGTAATAAACAATTAAAGTTCTTGTTTTGTAGTGTTTTCTATGTACAGGAATGATTTTTCTATTGATAATATAAATTAACCGCCATATTTTTAGATCAGAATAATTCATATGACTATCATATTTATACAAGTTTACAAGGACCCTTACAGAATTATAAAATAAATAAATTAAGAGCAAATAGTAAGCCAGGCATGGTGGCACACACCTGTAATCCCAGTGGCTCTAGAGGCTGAGGCATGAGGCTCTAGTCAGCCTCAGAAAAAAACAAGGTGCTAAGCAACTCAGTGAGACCCTGTCTCTGAATAAAATAGAAAATAGGGCTGGGGATGTGGCTCTTATGGGGATATGACTCACACGGGGATGTGGTCAAGTGCCCCTGAGTTCAATCCTTGGTACAAAAAAAATAAAAAGAGTCTATAGTAAGAATCTCATCCAGGTGAAATACCAGGCAATCCTACCCTTTGTCCTCCAATAACAACAAAAAATAATGTAACAATTATTCCTAGAAGAATATAATTATAGGAGTGTTTTGCAGTCCATTTAAGAAGTTGCAGAAACCCAGTAGAGCAAAAAGCACAAGTATAACTGAATGAAAAAGGGCAGAAGGAACAATTTTTGTGTTACCTTTGTCAGCCCATTCCCAATCCAGCAGAACACAGTGCCAAAAAGATTGCTCCTCAGCCATAATTTCCCCTGCAGAATAAAAGGAGAACAGAAGGCCCCAACAGTGTTTACTGCTAAGGATCCTGTATTTGCTGATGTGGAATTCAGCTATCAAAGCCTATACTGAAAGAAAGAAAGGAAAAACATGTGTCATGCAAAAATATTATACCCAGCAAACCTATCCTTTGAAAGGGAGATAAAGTCTTTCCCAGAGAAAACAAAAACAAAGGGAGTTTGTCACAACTAAACAAGCCTTACAAGAAATACTTACACTAGTGTTCAAATTGAAATTAAATCCTGTTAAGTAGAAATACAAAGCATATTAAAGCATAATCTATTGGTAAAGGTAAGTATATAAGCAAAACTTTAATAAATAACATTTGCATGGTGGTGCATAAATTATTTTTAAACGTTGTATAAAAATAAGAGACAAAAATAGTAAGAATAACTATGACAAAAATTGTTAGTTGTTGCATAATAAAGAAGTGCATTCTGACTTCAGGAACACAAAGTTGGATGAGATAGTAAGTGTAGAGTTTCCACATGTTATTAAAGTTAAGTTGTATCAATTTAAAATAGTTATAACTACAAGATAGTTTGTGCAAGCCTTATGATAGCCAGAAAGGAAAAAAAATGGTAAAAGACACACAGAAAATAGAGAAATAATCATAGCAAGTCACTGCCAAAAAAAAAAAAATCAACAAATAGCAACGAAAAATAAAGCAAGAGAAAAGTAAGAACAAAACAACTGCAAAACTAATGAACAATAAAATAGAAAAATAATTCTTCACCTGTCAACAGTTACTTGAAGCAGAAATAGTTTAAAATTACAATAAAAATACAGAAAATAACTGAATGGATCTTTAAAAAAATAAGATTCAGTGATACACTGTCTAAAGTGACTCACTTTATATTTAAGGACAGAGGCTGAAAGTCAAGAAATGGAAAAAGATATTGTATGTAAATAAAAAGCAAAAGAAGGCAGGGTGGCTATACTTGTATCAAACAAGACTAATCAAAACTGTTACAAGAGACAAAGCAATTGTATAAAAACAGGATCAATTCAAGAGGAAAATACAATTATAAATACATAAGTACATATGCCCCCAGTATCAAAACCCCTAAGTCTATAAAGTGAATATTGACAAATTTAAAGGGAGAAATTGAAAGCAATAAAACAATAACAGAAGGCTTCAGTAACCTACTCTCAATAATGAATAAGAACATCTAGGTAGAACATAAATAAACAGCTGACTTCTACAGTGGTATAAATCAAATACACCTAATAGACATGTACATAATTTTCCATTAAACCACAGAATACATATTGTTCTCAGGCAAAAATGGAACATCCTCCAAGATACACTGAATGTTAGGCCTAAAACAAGTCTTAATCAAAAATCCCCCAACAAAGAAAAACCCAAGACCAGATCTCTTTACAGATAAATTATACAATTCAAAGAAAACTAACCCCAGTTCTTCTTAGACTTTTATAAAAATAGAAGAGGGAATACTGCCAGTTTTTGAGGCCAGCATGATTATTAATTTCCTTTTCAGATAGTTTGTTGTTAGTGTATAAAAGTGCAACTGAGTTTTGCTTGTTGATTTTGGACACACTTTACTAAATTTATTTATTTGCTTTAACAGTTGTTTGTTTGTTTGTTTTTTGTCTTTAGGTTTTCTAGATATGTGATCATATCATCTGAAAGCGGATAATTTTCTTTCTTTCCGATTTGAATGCATTTTATCTCTTTTTCTTGTCTAAATCTTCTAGCTAGGTCTCCCAGTACTGTATGGAAGAGAATGGGCATCCTTGTCTTGTACAAATCTCAAAGGAAAAGCAATGTCAAAAAATAGCTCAAATCTACTCATTTAACATGAATCCCACATTCCACGTGGTCCTATCTTTTTACGTTTACTTTTGTGGTCTAAGTTTTGTTGTTATATCCAAAAAACAATCACTAAGGCCAAT
Source organism: Marmota monax (assembly GCF_021218885.2). Classification (NCBI taxonomy): domain Eukaryota; kingdom Metazoa; phylum Chordata; class Mammalia; order Rodentia; family Sciuridae; genus Marmota; species Marmota monax. The sequence goes on from NW_026695227.1 coordinate 8,326,330, forward strand.
GTCCAGAAACTTTTCCTCTATTTTCTTTTCTAGTTTACAGTTCCTGTTCTGATATTTAGGTCTTTTATTCATTCTGAGATGTTTTTAATGGATGGTACAAAATAAAATTCTAATTTCATCCCTTTGAATGTGGATATGCAATTTTTTTCGGAAAGATTTATTGAAGAGCCTGTTTTTTCCCATTGTGTCCTCTTGGTGCCCTGTCAAAAAATTACTATATTTATTTAGATCAATTTCTGAGCTCTCTATTCTGTTCCACTAGTCTATATGTCTGTTTTTATATCAGAAATGTACAGTTTTGATTACTATAGATTTATATGATTTTATTTTATTTATTGTACTAAGGATTGAAACTAGAGGTGCTTTTATCACTGAGCATCAACCCCAGATTTTTTTTTATTTTTTTATTTTGAGACAGGGTCTCATTTAGTTGGTTAGGGCCTTGCTAAGTTGCTGAGGCTAGCCTCCAACTTGGGATTCATCTGCCTCAATCTCCTGTCCTGAGTCACTGGGATTACAGGCTTGCGCAACGATTCCTGGCTATAATATAATTTTAGATCAGGAAGCATAATATTTTCAGCTTGTTTTTCTTACTCATAGTTATTTCCCATAATTTGTGAAGAATGTCATTGGAATTTTGATAAGGACTGCACTGAATCTGTATGTTGCTTTGAGTAGTATGGACATTTTAACAACCTTAATTCTTCTGATCCATGATCATGAGATTATCTTTTAATTTATTGTATACTCTTCACCTACTTCCATTAATGTTTTATAATTTTTAGTGTACAGATTGTTTACCATCTTGCCTGAATTTATTCCTGTGTATTTTTATTTTTGATACTACCATAGCTAGGATTATTTTCTGGAGTTCTTTTTTTAGATAGGCCATTATTTATGTATAAAAAATGCTATAGATTTTTGTATGTTGCTTTGTATTCTGCAGCTTTACTGAATTCATTTATTCTAATATTTAAATTTTAAGTATAAAACTTTAGTAGAGTTTTATTTTACTCTGATACATTTTAGATTTATAGATGAATTTTTAGAAATCATGGTGAAATGTTTAGTTGTTCTAGAAAAAGCAGCATATGTAAATTTTTGCTCAAATTCTGAAAAAAAGTGTCTTCCTAATAAAATGCAGATAGTAATTTTGTTGTGTTTTTCTTGAGCATTTCATACTATTTAGTGTAATTCCCTTTAGCCAACACTATAATTCCCACCCCCCACCACAACACACACACATATATTGGGTTCATGCAGGGTATAAATTGTGAATCTTGGCTGTGGGAAAAATCACCTGGAGTGGTTTTAAAAGAAATATTGATGCTTGGAACATACCTCACCACCTAAAGCAGAATTATTGGTGGTAAATCCCAAGTGTCAGTGTTTTCCATAACTTATTCACATTATTCAAATGTACAGCCCAAAGTTATAAATACTGATCCAATGAATTTCTAGTTGCTAGTTTATTACTGACATTTCCCCCTGAAGTTTTTAATACTTTAAGAAATTGTTACCTTGGGATTTTTTAAAAATAAGAGTTCACAAAAGTTTTATTTTACTCTTAGAAATAGACATGATCAGGGCTGGGGCTATAGCTCAGTAGGTAGAGTGCTTGCCTCGCATGCTCGAGGCCCTGGGTTCAGTCTCTAGCACCACACATGTGTGTGTTCACACACACAGGCACAAAGGGTAGACATGTTTTATTACTAACATTTGGAAAACTATTAACTAAAATATACCTTTATATAATATAAGGGTATGTCCCAACAGAAAGTATGCTGATGGTCTAGATGCACAGTAAACTATTCACCCATATTTGCTCATACGAGTGACTTTAGTGTGTGTGAGGGAGGGGAGTACACAGTCAATGTTATTTCAAAGCAGAGAGCAGTTATTTTCAATAAAGGAATGATTCTTGCTTGCTATTGGAAGACAACCTAATTGATTTGTGTACTCTATAACCTAATCTAGATTGAGAAAGTTAAAGACAAGAAAATGCTATTCTTCATGAATAAAAAATGTGGGCTATTTTCATTCGGGGAAGAGTTGACAGGAATCCGCACTAATACACCTTTCGGTGCGGTATCTGAGATGGTTATCTGGATTCATTGATGTGAAACTATGGGAGGAGGTAGAGTGGTGCTTGTAAAGAGTTCGGTAAAATCTCAGTTGAGAATTGTTTACGGGCACCTGTGCAGTGACTTGGTCTGAGAACCCTGGGAGAACTAAAGTGCCTGATTAAGATTTTTTTTTAAATATTTTTTAGTTGTAGTTGGACACAATACCTTTATTTTATTTATTTATTTATTTATATTGGTGCTGAGGATCAAACCCAGTGCCTCTCATGTGCTAGGTAAGCACTCTACCGATGAGCCACAACTAAGTTTTAATTGTTTTATTTTTATATGTATTATATATATGATTTTCCTGAATATGAAATTTGAGTTTTTCACCCAAACATTTAATAAAAAAATCTTGTTAAATTCTATTGGCAGGTCTTAGCTATTGGGGAATATTCTGGGCCTGTGCTAGGAAAGAAGTACCAAAGTGGAGAGCAGCAACTGCCTGAAGGAAAAATCAGGCAGGAAGCATGGGGGGGGGGGCGGGGAGAGAGAGAGAGAGAGAGAGAGGGGAACGAGGTGTTTGGTACAGGTGATAATAACCAGAATAGTTCTGGATCCTTTTTTAAAACATTCCTTGGTGATTCTAGAGGTACTTTGGTAACAGAAAGTGTTCCAAGATCAGACATCCAGTTATTGAAGATGGATGTTATTTGTGGTAAAATGACAAGGGACTTTCTCTTTTTCTTTCTTTTTTTTGGGGGGGGGGTGAATGTTGATAGCTAAGAAAGAAGAGAAAACTGGAATAATAGGAGGGAAAACCCCAACTTTATAAAGATATTCATTCTACCAGCCAGCAAACATTCCTTAATTGTATTAGTTGTATGTGTTGGTTACATATTGCATATTCATTAACTGTATATATCAACTGGACCAGCTACCAAAAACTGATTTCTTTTAGAGGCATGGTATTAAGAATAATTAATATATACCACAGCTCTTTGCCAGTCATGGTACATATGAAACTATTAAATATTACCTGTAATCTTACATCTTTAATAGGATGATCTTTAAAAAAATTACAAAAGAGGTTATTCTATACTAAGTATGCATTTTAAGCTGTAATTTTATGAAAATTTTGCTTACTTGTTGTTTTCATATATAATATTTCACTTCTATTTCTGGATGCAATTATACAAAAATGATTTGTCTAGGGACTGATCCATGGAGAATCCCTTTTAGCAGGATGACAGCATAATGAGAGAAGGTTAAATAGACAGCAGCCAGTGCAGCTGAGGATCACCACAGACCAGCATGGGAAGAAAATTCAGGATATAGAAGCCATTTGGCCAGAGGTAATTGAGCAAATCCTCACAAGGAAATCTAACTTTTGTTAATTTTAGGTACAATGCAGAACAGAAATATTTTTAATTCTTAATAAAATGAATGATTCAGGGTTGTAAGAGATATGATGCCTTCAAACGTAGGGAATTTGAAAATTTCCCATTCTCAAAAAAACTCTAGCTAAAACCAAAAATGAGCTAGAGCATACTCAAACTTTTGGCATATTCAGCTAGAAAATTCATGATAACCACACTTTTTCTCCATGAGGACACCTAGATTATAATCAAAGTGCTTATTTTACAGGTGACAACTTTTGTTCTCTGTCTGCATTTGTTTATATTTCCTTTCTTTTGGATCTTCACTCTTGTTTTCCTCCCAAGACTCCTCTCTGCTTGTACTTCTCCCATACTGGCCCAATTTTGGAACTGACTTTTCCACTAGTGTTTCCCATAAAAAGAGGATATTGCAAAGAGAAAGAAACAGAAATGGGGGGGAGGCGGATAATCCGACTGTCTGTATAGCAGATTTTTAGCCCAATCTTTTAATTATACCTGAAAATATACTATGACTGGGTCTACCATTTGAAGTGCTAAGGCACCTTGGATTCCCCGAAAATTGCATTTTTCTTTTCAACAGTTATTCATTGAGTATGTCCAACTACCAGACACTACTCTAGGTAATGGATATAGAGCAGTGAAAAAAATCAGACAAATATCCTACTCCCACAGAACTTATATCTAGTGAGTGAGCATATCCATATCTAACTTTACCTACAAATATTTTATTAAGAAATCAAACTTTTAATACACAAGAATGATATATTGGCTCATTTCTACCTATTCTACTGGTGGCTTCCTATATTTATGAAGCTCATTTTGACTTTGATTCTTTCCTTTCTTACTCTGTCTTATCTCAGTTTTCTGCAACCAGCTAATATCAGGAAGAGGGAATCATTTGGGGCTAGTTTGGTGGCTGGGTACCCCAAGTATCAGTGACCATCACATTTCCTAACACATAGTGGTGTTTGCAGAGCCCAATGACACTGTTCTTACTCCATGTTTGGCCAATTTTCAGCTCCATGACTTTGCTAGAGTTTTTTCACTTACCTGAAATGTTCTCCGTCTTTGGACCCTGCTTTATAATCAAGGGCTATTTTAAGGCTAAATATTTCACTTGGAATTGTCAGTATAAATTGACTGTCAAACACATTGATCATTATTGCTCTTTTCTCCCATATTTATCATATTTTCTATAATTTAGTATATGCTATGCTTTTTCATTCTGTAAGTTGTTTGCCTGCTAGAACTAGATAATAGATTTTTCATAATCTAAGCTTGGGTTTTTTTTCCTACTTCATATTCAATACATGCTAAAGAGTCAACTGATAATTCTTTCAATTAGTAGCTAGCTCAATTTACTGAGTATTAACTATATTCATTAGTTATAGGGCAAATACTTTAACATAATGAATGAGATCTTTTATAACTAAGCCTTTCATCTACTTTTCAGTTATCCTGATCTTCAACTTTATTTCCCTTTAAAATCTAGTTTTGCTGAATTTCTCAGCCAGTTGCAGGTATATCATTTGTTATTATTCTGTGCCTTCACATTTGCTTTTTCCTGTTCCCTTGCTACTTTCCCCACCACAAATAATAAGCCAGTTTCAGTTCCCTCTTAGTGCTTTGCTTGTCCTTCTTATAGAAGATAGGCCAGCTTCCCATATATTCAACCATATTGAAGTCCCAGAAACCTGTACTTTGTCGAATGCTTTTTCCTCATCTATCGAGATGATCATATGGTTCTTATTTTTAAGTCTATTGATGTGGTGAATATCATTTATTGATTTCCGTATATTGAACCAGCCTTGCATCCCAGGGATGAATCCTACTTGATCATGGTGTACAATTTTTTTGATATGTTTTTTTATCCGATTCGCCAGAATTTTATTGAGGATTTTTGCATCTAGGTTCATTAGAGATATTGGTCTGTAGTTTTCTTTCTTTGAAGTGTCTTTGTCTGGTTTAGGTATCAGGGTGATGTTGGCCTCATAGAATGAATTTGGAAGTTCTCCCTCTTTTTCTATTTCCCGAAGTAGCTTGAAAAGTATTGGTATTAGTTCTTCTTTAAAGGTTTTGTAAAATTCTGCTGTATACCCATCCGGTCCTGGGCTTTTCTTAGTTGGTAGTCTTTTGATGGTTTCTTCTATTTCCTCAATTGATATTGGTCTGTTTAGGTTGTCTATATCCTCCTGACTCAATCTGGGCAGATCATATGACTTAAGAAATTTATCTATGCCTTCACTATCTTCTAATTTATTGGAGTATAAGGATTCAAAATAGTTTTTGATTATCTTCTGTATTTCTGAAGTGTCTGTTGTGATATTGCCTTTTTCATCCCGTATGCTAGTAATTTGAGTTCTCTCTCTTCTTCTCTTCGCTAGCATCGCTAAGGGTCTGTCGATTTTGCTTATTTTTTCAAAGAACCAACTTTTAGTTTTGTCAATTTTTTCAATTGTTTCTTTTGTTTCGATTTCATTAATTTCAGCTCTGATTTTAATTATTTCTTGCCTTCTACTTCTTTTGCTGTTGTTTTGCTCTTCTTTTTCAAGGATTTTGAGATGAAGTATGAGATCATTTATTTGTTGGTTTTTTCTTTTTTTAAGGAATGAACTCCAAGCAATGAATTTTCCTCTTAGGACTGCTTTCAGTGTGTCCCATAGATTCCGATATGTTGTGTCTGTGTTTTCATTTATCTCTAAGAATTTTTTAATTTCCTCCTTGATGTCTTCTATAACCCATTGATCATTCAGTAACCTATTGTTCATTCTCCAAGTGATGTATGCTTTTTCCTTCCTTCTTTTATTGTTGATTTTCAGTTTCATTCCATTATGATCAGATAAGATGCATGGTATTATCTCTACTCCTTTATATTGTCTAAGAGTTTCCCTGTGACATAATATATGATCTATTTTTGAGAAGGATCCATGTGCTGCTGAGAAAAAAGTGTAACTGCTTGATGTTGGGTGGTATACTCTATATATGTCAATTAGGTCTAGGTTATTAATAGTGTTATTGAGTTCTATAGTTTCCTTATTCAACTTTTGTTTGGAAGATCTGTCCAGTGGCGAGAGAGGTGTGTTGAAGTGTCCCATGATTATGGTATGGTGGTCTATTAGACTCTTGAACTTGAGAAGAGTTTGTTTGATGGACATAGCTTCACCATTGTTTGGGGCATATATATTTATGATTGTTATGTCTTGTTGGTGTATGGTTCCCTTAAGCAGTATGTAGTGTCCCTCTTTATCCCTTTTGATTAACTTGGGCTTGAAATCTATTTTATTTGATATGAGTATGGACACTCCTGCTTGTTTCCGAAGTCCATATGAGTGATATGATTTTTCCCAACCTTTCACCTTCAGCCTATGTATGTCTTTTCCTATCAAATGCGTCTCCTGTAGGCAGCATATTGTTGGGTCTTGTTTTGTGATCCATTCTACTAGCCTGTGTCTCTTAATTGGTGAGTTTAAGCCATTAACATTTAGGGTTATTATTGAGATATGGGTTGTTCTTCCAGCCATATTTGTTTATTTCTGTTACTAAACATGGTTTGTGTTCCTCTTTGATTATTTTCCCCCCCTTTACTGTCCTACCTCCCACTGTTGGTTTTCATTGTTATTTTCCATTTCCTCTTCCTGTAATGCTTTGGCGAGGATGTTTTGAAGAGATGGTTTTCTAGCTGCGAATTCTTTAAACTTTTGTTTATCGTGGAAGGTTTTAATTTCATCTTCCATCCTGAAGCTTAATTTCGCTGGATACACAATTCTTGGTTGGAACCCATTTTCTTTCAGTGTTTGAAATATGTTATTCCAGGATCTTCTAGCTTTCAGAGTCTGTGTTGAAAGATCAGCTGTTATCCTGATTGGCTTACCCCTAAATGTAATCTGCTTCCTTTCTCTTGTAGCTTTTAAAATTCTCTCCTTATTCTGTATGTTGGGCATCTTCATTATAATGTGTCTAGGTGTGGATCTCTTATGATTTTGCACATTCGGCATCCTGTAGGCTTCTAGGATTTGGGATTCTGTCTCATTCTTCAAGTCTGGGAAGTTTTCTTGTATTATTTCGTTGAATAGACTGCTCATTCCTTTGGTTTGGAGCTCTGTACCTTCCTGTATCCCAATGACTCTTCAGTTTGGTCTCTTAATGTTATCCCATATTTCTTGGATGTTCTGCTCATGGTTTCTTAACAGTCTTGCTGAGCTGTCTATGTTCTTTTCCAGTTGAAATACTTTGTCTTCATTGTCTGATGTTCTATCTTCTAAGTGTTCTACTCTGCTGGTAGTATTCTCAATTGAGTTTTTAAGTTGGTTTATTGCTTCCTGCATTTCTAGGATTTCTGTTTGTTTGTTTTTTATAACCTCTATCTCCCTGTATAGTTGATCCTTTGCTTCCTGGATTTGTTTACGTAATTCATTGTCGAACTGATCTTTCGTTGTCTGATTTTGCTGTTTAATGTCTTCCTTGATACTCCAGATCATCTGAAGCATGTATATCCTGAATTCTTTATCTGACATTCCATCTGCTGCAGCTGTTACCTTTTCTAAAGTTGCGTTGACCTGCATTGCTTGTGGTCCTTTCTTTCCTTGTCTTTTCATACTGCTTGCGTATCTTTCCTGCAGGCGCGGGTGGCAGCTCTGCTCTCTCCTTATTCCAATTGGGGTGTCGTGGCTACCACGCCGGCAGGTCACTGGGCCTGTTCTGGGCGCTGGCGGCGGCTCTGTTCTGCCCCTACTCCAATTGGGGTGACGAGTGTACCACGCCAGCAGGCCACCGGGCCTGATCCGCCGGTCGGTTGCAGGTTTGCCTACCCTGCAGGCGCGGGTGGCGGCTCTACTCTGCCCCTACTCCAAATGGGGTGACGTGTCTGTCGTACTGGCAGGCCACTGGGCCTGTCCCGCTGGTCGGTCGCAGATCTGCCCACCTTTCGGGCACGGGTGGAGGCTCTGCTCTGCCCCTACTCCACTTGGGGTGTCGTGACTACCCCGCCTGCAGGACGCTGGGCCTGTTCCTGGCACGGGCGGCAACTCTGCTCTGCCCCTACTCCAATTAGGGTGGTGTGTGTACCACGCTGGCAGGCTCCTGGGCCTGATCCGCCGGTCTGTCACAGGTCTGCCTACCTTGGAGGCGCGGGCGGCGGATCTGCCCTGCCCCTCCTACCACGCCTGCGGACCCCTGGGCCTGATCTGCAGGTTGGTCACTGGTCTGCTCACCCTGCGGGCACGGGTGGCGGTTCCGCTCCACCCCCACTCCAATTGGGGTCACGTGGCCACCACACCGGCAGGGCCTGATCCGGGCGTGGGAGAAGGATCTGCTCTGCCCCTACTCCAGTTGGGGTGACGTGTGTACCACACTGGCAGGCCACTGGGCCTGACCCGCCAGGCTGTCACAGGTCTGTTTACCTTGCAAGTGCGAACGGCGGCTCTGCCCTGCCCCTCCTACCACGCCCATGTACCACTGGGTCGCGGGTCTGCCCACCTTGCGGGTGCGGGTGGCGGCTCCGCTCCGCCCCCTCTCCAATTGGGGTCACGCGGTCACCACGCTGGCGAGCCGCTGGGCCTGCTCCGGGCGCTGGTGGCGGCCCGGCTCCTCCCCTCTGGCTCGACAACAAATTGAGGAGACTCGGGTGTCTGTGCCTCACCCCCCCCTACCAGGAGACCAACTGTTTCTGTCGCCGCTGGTATTGATGAAGTTCTCTCCTCCGCCGCTTTCTGATGACATCAGATCTCTGCCATGTTGGTATCCTATGCGAATGGCAGCATTTCGTTCCCCTTACCAAAGCAACGGGTGAGTCCTGACCGGCCCTCAGCAGGACCCGGACCGAGAAGCAGTTTCCGTGGGCTCCTAGCCCTGGGCCAGGGCAGTTCCGGGAGCCGGAACTCGGCCGCTCCGTGCTCGGTGTAAGCTCCTATAAGAGTAGGCTCCAAAAAGCAGTCCCCGCGGGCTCAGTTCCGGGAGCCGGAGTTCGGCCGCTTAGTGCTTGGTGTATGCTCTGATAGGAGCAGGGTCCAAGAAGCAGCCTCCGCAGGCTCCGCAGCCCTGGGCCAGGGCGGTTCCGGGAGCCGGAACTCGGCCGCCCCGCGCTTGGTGTTTGCTCTGATAAGATCAGGTTCTAAGAAGCACCCAGGCACTGAACCCTAGCAATCTGTCTGCAAGCCGCAGGCGAATGGCAGCCTGAAATTACCTGTTCTATGGCTGAATGAGCTGCGGTCAGTCGAAAACAGGGATGGTGACGTCAGCTTTCCAACATGGTGGCTGCTGGCCTCCTCTGTGGTCTGACCGGTGTGGAGAACCGAGATAGACCGCTTCCTTCCCCCGTCTCGAACCCAGAATTCAGCCCTGAGTATGGTGCTTGCACGGCTGGCAGAAACTGCAGCGCTGTATCCCTGCGTCGCTATCTCCTCGTTTCCCAGCGCGCGCTGCAGACTCTAGCCGCGGGGCGATTTGCTGAATAAGCAGTGTTACCCTCCGTGCGACAAACCTCTCGCGTTTGAGTCCCCGTAGCCGATCCTCGTGCGATGGAAATCCTTCCTCCAGGTTCCGGAGCACCCCACTATTGCTGGAAATTCCTAACAAGATAGCCTTTAGCCATCCTGACTTGTCATACTCCCACACAGTGAAGCAGCACACGGGGGCAATGCACTCCCCTCACCGCCATATTCCTTGAATCTCTCATTTAATTGATCTTATCCTTCAATATGTATGTTAAATCTCACCATCTCTATGAAGTTTTCATAAATAGATTTAGTTGGAGTCTGTATGGAATCTCCCATATTCACATACTACTTATTTATATTTCTTAGGCAAAAGTAATTCAATCACTGAATCATGGTAGATAATACAGAGGTTCTCAAATATTCTTCATCTTCCACCCTCACTTTTATGTATTATAAAAATCTTGTATTGGTGTGGGACATTTATTACATCAATGAACCAATTTTGATACATTATTATTATCTGAAGTCCTTAGTTTATATTTGTTTCACTCTTCATTTTGTACAGTTTAACGGGTTTTTCCAAATGTTTAATATCATGTATACCTTACAGAATCGTTATATGGTCCTAAAAATCTTCTGTGCTCCCTCTGTTCATCCCCTTCTCCCCTTTAATTTTAGGTCTTTCTAAAAACAATTTAAACCTTTTAATTGTTTGCATAGTTTTAGCTTTTCTAGAATGTTATATACTTGGAATCACAAGTATGTAGCCTTTACAGACAGAATTCTTTCACTTAGACATATGAATTTAATCTTTCTCCATGTCTTTGTGTGACTTATGAGCTCATTGTTTTTTATTGCTGAATAATATTCCATTGCATGGACATACTACAGGCTATATATCCATTCACCTATTGAATGACATCTTGGCTGTTTTTAAGTTTTGGCACTTATGTAAATAAGGCTGCTATAAACATTTGTTTGCAGGTTTATATTTGGACATAACTTTTCAACTCTTTAGGTAAATACTTACCTGTATGGTAATGTGGTATGTGAATGGTAAATGCCTAGCTCTATGACAAACTGCCAAAACATCTTCCAAAGTGGCTGTTATCATTTTGCCTTCCCACTAGCAATGAATCACAGTTTGTATTATTCCACATCTAACTAACTCTTATTGCTGTTGGTATTTTGGATTTTAGCCATTCTAATAAATGTGTAGCAGTATTATTGTTTTAATTTGTAATTTCCTAGTGACATTTTATATTAGGGATTTTTTCATATACTTATTTGCTTTCTCATCTTCTTTGGCAAGGTCTCTGTTCAGATCTTTTGCCCATTTTTCAATAGGGTTGTTTTATTATTATTGAGTTTTGGGGATTATTTGTATATATAGACATACCTCCTTTATCAGATACGTGTTTTACAAATATTTTTCTCCCAGTCTGTAGCTTGTCTTTTCCATTTTTAAAAATGTCTATCATATTTAATTAAATGTTAGAATTGAGCAAAAGGTTCTGTAGCGTGGGATTTTGTCTTAGGAATCTTTGTGGTTGAATTTAATTAATTTGCCAAAACTGGAAACATTCATGTCAGAATTCAGCTCCTGATGCTGTCATGATTTCCTCACAGAAGTGTGGAGCTGATGAGAGCCTAATTATCAGTGTTTTCTAAGGACGCAACTATTCAAGAGTGTGTTTTTAATATGTAAGAACTTTATTTTTCCAAGTGTGTAAACAGTCAATGGGAGCACATCATTCTAATTTTGTACATGGTCAACGTTTAACCTGCATATAAAATTTTCTCACCGTATAGGCTAGAAGATTAATATAATTGCCTCAGAGAAACTAAAAGAATTCATAACATTTAGTTTATCTTTTCTGTGTTCTCCATGGCTTCTGATAGAAAAACTGAAAATAACAGTAATGTAACTAACTCTTTCAAACAACCAAATTACTGAATGGATTCTTGTCATACACAGAAAATGATGGTAGCTGGAATAAAATCCCAGAGCATAAAGATGGAGGGAAAAAACATGAAAAGTCCTAAAAGAAAAGATGAGAAACATGTTTTGCAAACTATTGGCCCTCTGGGCTTCAATAACTGAGTGAAATTCCAGTCCAGGAACTTAACGTTTCAACAGCCCAAATAACTTGGAAACACTTTATGTTAAAAGTTATAAATTTAGTTGCCAGTTTATTAATCTCCTTCTCCAACTTTTGAAGCATAAGCCAAGTAGCAAACAATATTTTTATCTACCTTGACAATGTATAATTTTTATTGTGTATGAGAATATAAACTATTTGTTTTACTTTTAAACACTTTTATTTTTTATAATTCCTACAACCAGTGGTAAAACAGATAAGGCACATTATTTCAAATTACTTGTCTCACCTGTTAGACACCTCCACCTGAAGGTTGCATGAATTCCAAATTCAATATAATCACTATTTCCCCATCTCCAAAAATCTGTTATATTTTTATATTCCTGACTCAATCAATGACATTAAAACATATCCTGTCTCCCAGGCTGTAATCCTCATTTATACACACTCTCCATCTACCTCTCAGTCTCTCCTTCCTACTCATACTCCATCCTCTATATTTCTTTGAAGTATATAAATCTGATACCAATCCCTAGCCTCAAAATTTTTACTAATGTGCAATTAACTATTTGAAGAAGTGTAAACTCCCTTTAATGTAATGTAAAGGCTCTCATAAGCAAGCTTTGATCAACCTTTCCAGTCTCATCTTTTTCTGTACCCCAAACACACTCTATACTGATTGCCTTGAACTTCACACAATTCCCACACACAATTTGTTTCTTTGATTTTACACTATGCTTCTGCTTTTTTTCTCTGAACCTCCACTGTTTCTTTTTATGAAAATATTTTGAAGAATTTCTGTGACATGATTCATCTTTTCTTCTTGTATATTTCCATTTCATTTTATTCCATTGCATTGGAGTTACTTTTGTGATTTCCCACCTAAACTATTAATTCCTTGAGAATGGGAACCAAGCCACTGAATTTAGTCTCGGTCACTTAGCACAGTTGGTAGCATAAATTAAACAAACAGAAGGCTGAGTGAGTGAATGAGTGATTGATTGATTGCCAACATTTTGTTTCCAATGTCAAATTTTTTTTCTAGAAAGACCTCAGGGGAGTTACTTTATTCATGATTACTCTATATTTATTAATTTATTTTTTATAAAACACACTTGTGTGATCAAGTATAAGGTACTATGTTGTTTCAAAAGTACCCAAGATATTTAAGGTCTAACCTACTTTCGGAGAGGGTTGTGGACTCCGGTTGGTGGATCTAGAGCTAACTGAATTGTGTAGAAAGCAATGGGTACTGCAGCTTATGTTTCTGGGAGTGGAAAGGAAGACAAAATTATTTTGAGTTTCATACAAAAAGATGGCATTTGCTTCAATTATTAAATTATCGGTGCCATTTAGACAATCAGAGATGCAAAGGAAACGCATTTTGTAGAGAGCAGCAGAAGCCATGGCTGGAGAGAAGGGTGAGATAAAGCCAGGCATGATTCAATTGTGGAGGATCTTAAACATGAGGTTAGGGAGTCTGACATTTGCTCCACAAGTAACAAGGAGCGTTATGATTTCTGGACCGAGATGAGACATGGACAGGACTCTCCTCTGGGACAATAAATCTCTGAGATCAGTAGATTTAAAAAGTGGATTGGAGAAGGAATAAACTAACAGTGGAAAGAACAAAATAATGAAGTATGAAACACTCTGAAGCATTTTGCTTGCCAGATATGTAGATATTTGTTCCTTTTGCTAGTTAGTTAGTCTTCATTCTGTAGCAACAAAACATGGATTTTACATCTTCCCTTTACCTCCGGGGGTGGAGCATCTGACCTAGGTTTAACATTGGCAAACTATTTGGCAGTGTTGACACAATCTCCACCTCTTTTGTCCATTTGTCCTGGCTGCAGGGATTGTTTCTAGGAGAAACAGTGACATTAAGGCAGAGCAATCAGAAAATTCAATACAATTCTGGACTGTTACAAATCATCCAGGAAACAGATTACCTTCTGATGGACTGGGTATGGCTCTGTTGTGAGCTTGAATCTGCTGGGATCTTCCTATTGCAGTCTGAAAATAGAGGCAAGCCCAAACTCTTTGCCTCTTTATCTTTGGAGTCATGTCAATTGAAAGAATTCATTCATTTCATTGATCATCCACATGGTATAAGATTTGGGGGATGAGGCATTTCAGGTGTTTCTTTCCATTCTTCCCACTTACAAAGAACTTCTAACAACTACAGTTCAAGACTTAGCTATAGGCAACAGTGGGATTTAGTTGAGCCTATTTCGTGAATAATAATGACTAATAGATAATTAATGATTAATGAAAGTAAAAAGTTTTTTTGAGTTAAATAGCATATGTGAAAAACGTTTGTAAGCTACAAAGCATAACTCAAAAGTTAACTGTATGATACTCAATATCATTTTTTGTATTGGTCTAATATTTATTACCTTTTCCTCCTGGAATTGGAAAAGTCTTTCTGTATTCTTCCTGTGCATGTTTGCTTTTCTCCATGGTCACTACACTGACTTTCCTTGTTTGTCTGTCTGTTGCTTAAAAAAAAAAATAGAATTGGTAAAACTCATTTCTACAGAGAATTAGAATGAATTCATCTTTTCTTAAAGCCATTAAGAAAACATCAAGCTAACAATGGAGGCCTTTATTGCTGAGTGTTTTACTGATGATTTATACTCTTCAACCCTTGATTTTTCTATTTGATTGGCGGTTTTAACACACTCTCCACCTTTACTTAATATTGCCCTATGTTTCAGAAGTGATTTCACTAACAAATGAAACAACTTCCAAGCTAAGAAAAATAAATTTGAATTTATACTGCACAAAAACAGTTGCTGGGTGACACCAACAGAGAAAGTAGAGGTACATAACTGAAAGGAAATAGTCTCAAAACAAGGATACTGGCAGTTTATGAAACCTTATATAAATATTCCTTTTGGATCAGTCAAAGCTCAGAGCTCTCATTCTTTGAAGTTCAAAAATCAGCCAGGTTTTTAAAAATATATTTTTCAACTTGGGAAATGTATTTTTATTACGAAGTTGAAATATTTTCTTTAAGCATGACTTGTCACATCTATTATTTAAGCTCTTTAAAATTAGCACTTCCTTTCTCTGATGGAATATTCCATTTCCTCATTTTTTGTCATCTCATTTATTTAAATAAAGAATTATTTCCCCTGAGTCCTCTGAAACCCTTTATAATACTTTTTTTTACCACTTGGAATAATCTGCCTTTTATAATACTTACCTATGTCCCTCTTATACCTCCTTCACTCAATTTCTAAGGACTTTAAGATTAACCCTTAGTTTCTTCTTGTACTTCACTGTACACTCTGTCCCTTCACTGCCTGAAATCTTATTCCAAGTGCACGTGGAACAGAATGGGAGTGCAATGCCGGTTAATTTACATTTGTTTATTTTTTTGTTTTGTTTTGTTTTGGTTTTGGTGCTGGGGATTGAACCCAGGGCCTTGTGCATGCAAAGCAAGCACTCTACTGACTGAGCTATGTCCCCAGCCCTTGTTTATTTTGTCTATAAACTATCTTTCTCCCCTGTTTCCACAGCCCTTATTAGAACATAAGCTCCTTGAGGGCAGGAGTCTTTTCTTATTTCATTCAATGATATTTTCTGAGCATCTAAAATGTTTCCTCCATATTTATTTACTGAAGAAATGAGTGTATAACTGAGTGAATAATATAGGGCCTAAAAATATCTGTCATTTTAAAAACTGAAAGTCACTACACTGTTTTTTTTTTTAAAAAAAGGTACAGTGTAGTATCTATTTCTTGCATGTATAATCCCAAAGTTACCATCCAGAATAAAGCTCTTTAATAAAACTTGCATGATAGCATAAGAATGGGAAAACAAAGGGAAAGCTTTATGTTTAAGCCACTTGATGCATCTGAACCTGTTTGGCAAATCCTTTCATCTGCATTTCCTATCTGCCTTCACTTTGTCTCATTCTTCTTCTTCTTCTTTATTTTTTTTTTATCATGTCTCTCCTCTGTGATTCTTCTTCTTCTTCTTTTTTTAAAGAGAGAGTGGGGGAGAGAGAGAGAGAGAATTTTTTAATATTCATTTTTTAGTTCTCCGCGGACACAACATCTTTGTTTGTATGTGGTGCTGAGGCTCCAACCTGGGCCACAAGCATGCCAGGTGAGCGCGCTACCGCGTGAGCCACATCCCCAGCCCTGTGATACTTCTTAATCCGCTTTGTAAGTGTCCAAAATCCATGGAGTACAAGTTGAACCTTCTTCTCACAGGCTTTTCTACTCTCGGAACATGAAGAAATGTGCTGTTACCTGTTATAAGAGAGTAAAGAATAAAGAAAATTAGTCAATTAATGATGGGATATGAACTGGGTTTTATTGCAAGTTGGAAAAAAAAAAAAAAAGCACAGTTGACCAAAGCAACAAAAACAAAAATGTTGTTTCATTACAGCATATCAGGGCAGACTCAAGATTGAAAATGGAAATTTCAATTTCTGAGAGTACACCCTAAGCCACGGTGTTTATTTCTAGGATCTCTTCCAAAAATAAGCATAATAGATCCTTTTTATTTAACAAAACAAAATTAGTTCCCATGGTAAAATTATTGTTAAAACCCAAGATCAGTTAACTTTAACAAAGTTTACTTGAGCAAGGATAAAGATTGTAGAACCTTGTAGCCTCCCAGATTGAAGATAGCTGGAAATGGCCCATTCTACCACATGTACAGGTTGTATTTATAGTCAGATAAAAGAAAAAGCCATACAAAAACAACCTGTTTGATTGGCTATAGTCGGCATTTGCCTTATATGGACATGGTTTGATTAGTTGGCAGCATGTGACTGGTTGAGATCTCTTGAAAGCTATGATTGGCTGGGAACTTAGTTGCTTATTTACAAGGGTATATACTTTAGGTTAAGCTACAATTTGTTTATACATAAGCCAGGGCACAATTCACCATGTGAAGAGGCTGCTTTGCAACAAGTGTTATTACCCAGGTTGAAGGCTGGTTTAGGCAAAACTTACTTGAGTCTAACAGTGTTAATATTTTGAAAGTTTGAAGAATAATCAAAGGTGGTAAATCAATCAGACAAACTTATTCTAGCTATTTGAGAAAGAAAAAAAGAAAGAAAGAAAACAATAAACAGCAGTGTTCCTTCTTTGAAAGTGGACTTTGGCTAAATTAATTTCCTAAGTAATGAAGTAGAAATTCAGTACATTGGAGTTACCTAAAATTTCAACAGACATTTCTATAACTTCTCAAAATTTAATAGCTACAAAATTTTCTCAAGAATCTTGATAAAATGTAGGTTGTCACTCAGTGAGTGTTGGTTGGGAACTGAGATTCTACATTTCTAAGAACTCCTAAGCATCTAGGTGATTTCAGTGACTCTGCTCATTGCAGACCAGGCCAAGTTAAAAGACTAGAAATTCTGGTGCTTTGCTTTATTTATTTATTTATTTATTTAGCAATGATTCAATTGCAATTCTCATTTTAGTGTGATCTTTATACTATATTTTTAACTTAAAAAATATATTTTCTATGTTAGGTTCTCTTAGCTCAGCCAGTAACTGTTTCATTTAATCTCTTTTGTCTTTATGTGTGATGACTAAAAAAAAAGAAGATGAGACAAGTTTATCTTTTCATCCAACATTTGGATTTTACACCATTCATTTATTTTTCATTTTAGTTTAACAGGCAAAAATATTCTAAAGCATAAATGTCTAAAAATTCAGTCAAATGAAATTCATGTTTTACTTAAGGAACATAATAAATAAATGAAGGTGTTATGATTTGGATATGAGATGTTCCCCAAAAATTCTTATATTAACAGGAATGTTCAGAGGAGAGATGATTGGATGAAAGCTCTCATTTATTTATTGTGTTAAGAATAGACATTTTGCTGATCATGATGGCATATGCTTGTAATCCTAGCAATTTGGGAGACTGAGGCAGAAGGATCGCTAGTTTGAGATCAGTTTCAGCAACTTAGTGAGACACTAAGGAACTTAGTGAGGGAGGCCCTGTCTCAAAAAAAAAAAAAGAGGTAAAGATAGAGATTAGTGGTAATGAACCTTGGGTTCAATCCTCAGTACCAAATAGTAATAGTAGACTTTTCCCTGTTCTCCCCTGTCTCCTAATTTAGGGGACTTTTAGTAACATGAATCGTATACAACAAACTGAGTTGTATGTTTTCCTAAATGTAGAAGTTTAAAAATTTCCTCCCTTTTTTCTTTAATCAAATTTTTACCAACATATTCTTTACCTAAAAAAAAAAAAAAAAAAATTGGAACCAGGTTCAGTTTTTAACTTCAAATGACTAGCTAATGAGGAAAAAATGTCTGTGTTCAGCAATGTTGATTAGAAATGTTTTTCTACTAGGTGCTCAGTTCTCAGAAACATGTTTAGTGATGACTGTACTGTTAATGAATTTCTGGAAACACCATTGGGGAATTTTCTCCCTAACGTACCACCCCAGGCCAGTGGTGAGGATGAAAGATGGAATTTAGAGAGATTAACCCAACCTGGCATTCTAAATTGCTTTAATGTAATGATGTTAAAAATATATACCTTTGAACAAATATGTCTGCCTATTGCACAAATATTTTTCTGAGCTTTGATTGCCTAGAAATTATAAAAATATTATTCGACAATGATTAGTAATCCCAATTTTGTGGGGTTACATCTTCTCTATCTTTAGTCTTCCCCATAATCATTTGTCTTTTGAACCATAAAACTTAAGCCAGTTAATAGAACATATTGACATAGCTGTTGAAAAATATAAGCACCGTTTAATTTATGTTTTACATTGAAGATACAGGAAATTATTTAATCATTAGACTTGTAGTGATTTTTTTCACTTTGAGAAGAACTATTATAATTTATTCACATAGCTGCCAAGAATTATGTAGGTATTTGCTAACAAAATGTTTTATTTTTTAACCTATCTGAATTAGATGAGTTTGTCATTTCCTGCAGACAGTTTTGCTCTCTGTCAAAGGACACCTTCTACACTCCAATCATATGAAACTTCCTGCCTAGACTCTTTCAATAGTTTCCCAGAGCTTTGGTCCACAGTTCTAACTCTTTAGCTCAGCATGTTGCTTTCAATGTCCTGACCCCACATCCTAGGGGCCAAGTTTTGTTTTCTCCCGTCACCCCTTCAACCTTCTTGTGTCCTGCCACTGGACAGTAGATTCCATCATAAAACACAAATGTAATACTTTTTAAATACTTTTAAAATATCTTGACTATATACATTTCTCCATTTTAGAATGCAGAGCTCACATATTTTATTTTTTGTGTGATAGGTTTGTTTTTTATATGTGACAGCGGAATGCATTACAATTCTTAATACACACATAGAGCACAATTTTTCATCTCTCTAGTTGTATACAAAGTATATTCACACCAATTCGTGTCTTCATAGAGCTCCCATATTTTAAATCTCTTTCTGTGGTTCAAGGAAGCAGTTTGCTCTTTTACTTTTCCTCATTTCCCCTCCTTGCAGGCAAGTGTGGGAGGGATACATCGGCCTGGCTCCTTCCGTAGTGTGCTGGGTAAAAAGGAGGGAGATAAAATGGATGCAGTCTCTTCCTTGTCAAATGTTTTTATTTTACAGTCAGCTGTTGGTGGTTGCTGCTTCCGTGACCAGCAGTGGCAGGCCTTCAAGCCCTCTCTGCTGATGAAGTACAAGTGCTTCAGCCCTTCAGCAGGCCCTTTCTGGGGCCTTTTAACTTGACTCTTTCCAGATGTGGATAGCCAGCTCCACCTTGGCCCCTTCTACTGTGCCTGTCATTCCACCACCAGACTCCTGCTGCTTGGGTCCCTCACCTGTCATTCTGTCCCCGTGATTTCAGCATGGTTGAGATGGCTCACACTGTCTTCCACCATTCTAATTTGTCTGCAGACAGCACACAGGTTCTTAATGTGACAAATGGTTTGTTCAGGAGCTTTTCCTTGCCTCTCCCCTTTCCTCCTCCATACCCTGGCATTTTTCTCCTATTCTCTTGTTCTTGAGTTCAGGGAGGCACAGGTGGGAAATTCAACATGTCCATAATCTACACACATATCCAAGCAGGAAGCATGAGACCAATCTCTTTCTCTCTTGCCAAGAAGCCCTAATTCCTCCAAATGATTCTCTTGGAGCCCCTTTTCGATGGGCTGTTCTCCTGGAAGATGGGGACTGCCTTCCCTCTCTTCTCCAAAGGAGAAAAGGAGGTGAGTCCTTCCATGTGAAACACTGCTTTCCCAGTCACCTCTCTCACCTCTCTAATTTTCTTCTTTTTAACTCAACAGCTCATGTCTTTATAGTCCCCCCTGGTGCATTCTGGAACTCAGGAAAAACCCCACCTGACACGTTAACTTAGCACAGGATGCAGTGTGCCTGGGTGTCCTGAAAGGGTCATCCTGCTCCCTCCTCTACACATTCTGCTTCCTTCTTCTCTTAAAGTCCTAAAAAACATACCTCATGCTTCCCCTTTTCAACAAGTCCTGTTGTGGTAAAATATTTTTTGCTTTATTTCAAGATTATTGTACAGATTATGAGAAATGTGTATATGTCAAATGAATACTTGAATGAAATATTGTTTTCTGTTATGTTGTCAATAGCTTGAACTGTAGTTAGAAAATGAGATACAAATAAATTTAATGATTTTTTAAAAATATTTATTTAGTTAGTTTTAGGTGACCATAATATCTTTATTTTATTTTTATGTGGTGCTGAGAATCAAACCCAGTGCCTCACACATGCTAGGTGAGCGTGCTACCACTTGAGCCACATCCCCAGCCCAAATTTCATGATTTTTAAAATTAACAAACACCAAAGAATGAAATTAATGTGTTACCTGTGCTCTGCTAAGCAGCAACTTTGCAAAAAAAAAAAAAAAAAAAAAAAAAAAACTACCTCATATACATTATGTCTTTATAGCCATCCTTTTGTGTTGATAAGAAGACATGCTCAGGAAATAAAGGGAACAGTGTGATAAAACAGAGTTGGGACAGGTATTGAAATCTAAGACCTCATATCAAGTTGTTAGCTGGTAATCAGTCCCATACTTCACTGAGCAGAGATTGCCATACCCCCAGCCCTATATTTTGTATTTTATTTAGAGACAGGGTCCCACTGAGTTGCTTAGCACCTCGCCATTGCTGAGGCTGGCTTTGAACTTGTGATCCACCTGTCTCAGCCTCCCAAGCCTCTGGGATTACAGGCATGCACCACCGTGCCTGGCCTAGTACTCAGTTTTGATAATGAACTAATAAGTTATCCCCTTCTCTGTGTTGAGAATAGGTACCATTTCTCTGAATGCTTTGTGTTTTTTTAATGTTAATTTTGCTCTGAATATTTTTTAATAGTTAATATGATAGGAGAAAAAAAACAAGGGAGAGAATTAAATTACAGCAGATGGGGTAGAGAGAGAAGATGGGAGGGGAGGGGAGGGGGGATAGTGGAGGATAGGAAAGGTAGCAGAATACAACAGTTACTAATATGGCATTATGTAAAAATGTGGATGTATAACTGATGTGATTCTGCAATCTGTATTTGGGGTAAAAATGGGAGATCATAACCCACTTGAATCTAATGTATGAAAGATGATATGTCAAGAGCTTTGTAATGTTTTGAACAACCAATAAAAAAATATGATAGCCGATGACTCCTGAGGTTGCTTAATTGATAAAAAAATATAGTAAATTAATCCTAAAACTTTTAATTCAGTGAGAAACTATAGCTTCAAATGTTTCTAGATTGAAATTTAGTAAAGATCTATTTCAAGGATGTTCTTCAAAAGCAAAAATGCAAAATTGGGTGTGAAATCACTAATCAGAGAAATATTTATGGTTTTTCCTCCTCTGGTATTCCTTTCATCTAGAGAAGTAGAAGGGAGTATAAATTCTCTGAAAGATATTTTCTCTTCTTTTTTTCTTTCTTTCTTTCTTTCTTTTCTTTTCTTTCTTTCTTTTTTTTTTTTTTTTTGGTAGATTGAATCCAAGGGTGCTTAACAACTAAACCATATACCCAGCCCTTTTTATTTTTATTTTTTTTTAATTTTTTGTTGTGGGTTGTTCAAAACATTACAAATTTCTTGACATATCATATTCCACACTTTGATTCAAGTGGGTTATGAACTCCCACCTTCACCCCATACACAGATTGCAGAATCACATCAGTTACACATCCATTGATTTACAAATTGCCATACTAGTGTCTGTTGTGCTCCGCTGCCTTTCCCATCCTGCACCCCCCCTCCCCACCTCTCCCCTCCCCTCCCCTCCTCTCTCTCTACCCCCTCCACTGTATAACCCTGAGGGTCTCCTTCCATTACCATGCAATTTCCCTTCTCTCTCCCTTTCCATCCCACCTCTCATCCCTGTTAAATGTTAATCTTCTTCTCCTGCTCTTCGTCCCTACTCTGATCTTAGTTACTCTCCTTATATCAAAGAAGACATTTGGCATTTGTTTTTTAGGGATTGGCTAGCTTCACTTAGCATAATCTGCTCTAATGCCATCCATTTCCCTGTAAATTCTATGATTTTGTCATTTTTTAATGCATAGTAATACTCCATTGTGTATAAATGCCACATTTTTTTTATCCATTCGTCTATTGAAGGCCCAGCCCTTTTTATATTTTATTTAGAGACAGGGTTTCACTAAGTTGCTTAGACCCTTGCTAAGTTGCTGAGGCTGACTTTGAACTCAGGATCCTCCTGTCTCAGCCTCCTGAGCCACTGGGAGAAAGGTATTTTCTTATAATACTAAATTTATTTTTGTCTTTCAATTAGGCTGAAAATCATAATTATTTTAAGTGCAATCAAAAAGAATAGAATGAATACAATTTAAAAGTTTTCCTAAATTAGAGAGGTATGTTTGGCTTTCCCCATACTATATTTTATGTAGTTGGAGTTTTCCAAACCAGAAAAGAAGTGTTGTCCTTTGGCCTAGTTTTATGAGCAACAGTGTATGTGTGAATATTTTTTAAAAAAATTAAACCAAATGATTGTTTTACATTTTCAGTGAGTAGTCTCATTTAAACATTACCTGATGAAGTATAAGAAACTGAGATGAGACACAGGAGAGAATTAGAAAAAGCTCTTGTAAACTTACAAAGCTGGAAGAAATACCTTAAGAAGGGCTTCACAATATAGAAGATTGACAATTGAGTAAGAATAAACCCAGTTGTAAGAATGACAATGGTTCACATTTCTTTTACGCATACCTAATGTTTATGTGGAAGGGACTCAGCTAATAACTAATCTATTAACTTTACTTTTTGAAATTGAAATTGAAGATTTAAGCACAGACCTAGGTGTCCATCAACAGATGAATAGATTAAAAATGTGGCATATCTATCTATCTATCTATATATCTATATATCATGATGGAGTTTTATTCAACTATAAAGAAGAATGAAATTTATCTCATTTTCAGGAAAAAAAGTGGAACTTTGTGCCCAGCCAGACTGCAGCACAGAATTCCCTTTTGGAAGTTCACCTGTGCTCTGCTGGCAGGACTGGGAACCTGTGAGGTGATGTGAGGGGCATCTAGCCAGCATCTTTAGGAGTCATGGAGACAGTAGAGACCCAGAGTTTGCATAATGGCCATGTCCCCTGAACTTGCAGTTCCCAGGACACAACCTTTCACCTTCATGTGTGTGTGCATATGTGTGTGCATGTGTGTGTGTGTGTGTGTGTATAGCACATATCTGAAGTTTGCTAAGACAATCTAATTCAAAATATGCTTTTAAAAAATCCTATAGACTGTTGATCACTTAAACTGTTCCAAGATGAAACTGATTTTTTCAGTCTATTAGGAAGTGCTCAAAGACATGTTAACTGAGATACTTGGGTGTCTTTATTATTATTAAATGATTTTGAAAAAATAAATGCCAAATTATTGTCTGGGTCACACCATGAGAAACTTCCTCTTTTGTTTTTTTCTCCCACATCATTTCCTCTCCATCAACCTCTCTCTGGTTCTTTTCCTCTACTGTATTGATCTTCCTTCAATTTTCATGAGATTCCCCTCCAATACACACACCTTTCTTTTTTCTTTTTAACTTCCACATATGAGTAAAAACATAAGACCCTTGATTTCCTGGGTTTGGCCTACTTTGTTTAGCATACTATTGTCAAGTTCCACTTTTTTTCCTGAAAATGAGATAAATTTCATTCTTCTTTATAGTTGAATAAAACTCCATCATGATATATAGATAGATAGATAGATGTGCCACATTTTTAATCTATTCATCTATTGATGGACACCTAGGCTGGTTCTATACTTAGACTATTGTGAGTTGTGGTGCTATAATCATGTGTTTGCATATATCACTGTAGTATGATGATGTTAATTCTTTAGGATAAATACCAAGGAGTGGTATAGCTGAGTCAAGTGCTGGTTCTATTCCTAGACTTTGAGGAACCTCCACACTGATTTCCATCATGGTACTTTTTCTCTACATACTCTCCAGCATTTATTATTGCTTGTATTCTTGATGATTACCATTCTGACTGGTGTGAGGTAAAATCTCAGTGTAGTTTTGATTTGCATTTCCCTAATTGCTAATGATGTTGAACATTTTTTCATGTATTTGTCGCCATTTGTATTTCTTCTTGTGAGAAATGTCTGTTTAGTTTATTTGCCCATCTATTAATTGGGTTATTTAGTGTTTTGGCATTTTTTGAGTTCTTTATATATTCAAGATATTAATCCTCTGTTGGAAGAGTAGCTTGCAAAGATAGTCTCCCATTTCTTAGGCCCTCTCTTCACATTCCTAATTGTTTCCTTTGCTGTGCAGAAACTTTTTAACTTGACACTATCCTATTTAATAACTCTGGGCATTATTTCCTGAGCTGTAGGGGTCCTATTGAGAAAGTTGTTGCCTGCACCTATAATGTGAAGTGTTGACCCTGTGTTTTCTTCTAGGAGTTGTGTGGGAGAAACTACCTTTTGAATAGCAGTGGCCATGAATTCATGCTGTGGCAGCATCTGGTAGAAGTAGCTGAGATTGCTTTCTTGCCTAGATCTCAATAAGTGTGGGGTAAAAGAATATAATAGATTATACTAAATTTAGAATTGGGAAATGGCAGAGAGATGCAAGTTTTTTTAAATTATTGAATCTTCTTTTTTTGATAATATGCATTTGGTCTTGCCTAGTCTCCATCCTTTTTACATTTTTCCTTTTGTAGTGAAAACAACAACAACAACAAGATACACTCATACATTGCTGATAGGAAAATTGGTGTACTCATTCAGGAAAGCAGTATGGAGAATTGTGAGAAAACCTGGAATGGAACTACCATTTGACCCAGCTATCCCACTCCTCAGTTTACACCCAAAGGACTTAAAATCAGCATATTACAAGGACACTGCCACATCAACATTTATAGCAGCTCAATTCACAATAGCTAAGCTATGGAACCACCCAGATGCCCTTCAATAGATGAGTGAAATGTGGTATATATACACAATAGAAAATTATCCAGCCATACAAAAGAATGACCTTGTGGCATATGCCGGTAAATGAATGAATCTGGAGATTATCCTGCTAAGTGAAGTAAACCAATCCCCCCAAACCAAAGACTGAATGTTCTTTCTGATACACAGATGCTAATACACAAAAAGGGAGTGGGGAGGAAGAATAGAAGTTCAGTGGATTAGACAAATTGAAATGAAGGGAAAGGAGGGGGATGGGAATAAGCAAGACAGTAGAATGAATTGGACATAACTTTCCTATGTTCATATATGAATAGCCCACCAGTAAAACTCCACAGCATGTACAACCACAAGAATGGAACCCGAATTAGAATAAGTTATACTCCATGTATGTACAATATGTCAGAATACACTCTACTGTCATGTGTATCTAAAAACAACAAATAAAAAATTAAAAAGAAAAGGAACCAAGAAAGTGTAAGCCATCTGAGCTACCTCTCCTCCTCCCCAATTAGCATCTGTCTCTTTTCCGCTGTTTTCTTTATTTCTCGTATTGCTTAAGACCAACATGTCCCTACCACTGGCCTTAATTCCCTCTATTTGCCCCAAGTGCTTCTTCCCTTTCTAGCTCTTAATTTGCTCATGGCAACCCTCCTGTCCTCGATATTATCCTACTCTTCTTCAGAATTTAATTTAGCAGATACTTGTCCTTCCAAAGCTCCCATTCTCCCAGATACCATTCTTGGAATGGCTCTCAGCACTTCTGTTTGCTCTTAAAGAAAACAGAGAAAGTGTGATCAAGAAGTAAGAAACAGTGCATAAGCAGTGGAGAGCTATCTATTGTCCTACACAACAAAACTTATTAAATAACTCTTTTCCTACATAAAATCTGGCATCACATATTTTCATTTGCTGCCTTTGTTCCCATCCTCCCCAAAAGAAGGATATGCCCATGTCAGTGTTGCTACTCACTCTAGGTTCAGTAGTACGTGACAAGTACAGGAGACCTGACCCAGATGGAGCCTGAAGCAGCCAAACCCAGCCCACTTGTAGACCCTTAGCAAAAATTCAACCCAAGGAATTTTTAGACCTATGAGCTAGAAAGAAATGTTTGCAGTTATAGGGCACTGAGGTGCCAAGTTGTTTTTGATCACATCTGATTAATATAATACCTTATGAACTTAAAAATTGTTGTGAATATGAATTAAGTAAAACAAATAATTTTTAAGGGGCGGGGGGGTGCAGAGAAAAAAGGAAAAGAAAGACTTCCTAAAGGTTAAGACATTTTACATTTTGTCCCTCCTTTTTTGTCATAACCACTATGATATACTTATTTTATCTTTAATTTATATATAAAGATTCTGAAGGATATACTGAATCTACCAGTAGACACATGTTGGAAATATTGGAAATATATGAAGTGTGAAGGGGAAGGTAATGCTGAATCTTTTTTTTTTTTTTTTTTTACAGTTACTGGTTTTAAAAGTGTATTTCTTTGTATAGCTAATAAAACATTTTTTTAATTTAATTTTAAAAAAGTGTATTTCTGCACTTCAAAAATGGAACTAGGGTAGGAAAGATGGTGGAATGAGATGGATATCATTACCTTAGGTACATGTATGATTGCACAGATGGTGCATCTCTACATCATGTACAACCGGAGAATTGAAATGTTGCGCTCCATTTGTGTATGATGAATTAAAATGCATTCTGCTGTCATGTACAACTAACTAGAACAAATTAAAAAAAAGAAGAAAAAATAGAACTGGGGAAATTGGAGTTGAGTGAGAGGCACTTAGCATGGGATCTAGCCTCTACATGCTAAATCCACATGCAACATTAATTCATGGCTCCCTTTAAGCCATTGGGAAATATTGGACAGAGAGAAGGGTAAGCCACTCTGGGTCACTTTCCTGTTTATTGTGTAGGCTGACCTATCTCCACCTACCCACCTCCATCCCTTCTTCTCACAGAAAACCTTCCATTTTGCAACCAAAAAATGCCCTACTGCCCCCAATTGTCAAATGAAGAGCAACAGTATTTACACCTCACATGTATCACAGAGTTTTTCAGAAACCCAGCAAACGTGCTCTGAGATGTTCAATGCTGCTGCATCTGGGCTACACATGGCCCCTCAGGAAGGTGCTGTCTACACTGGGAGCTTCCGAAGTGGAATAAACATGGATTAGGGAGCTTTGTTCCAGTCATTCATTTGCTATTAAAGACCTTGACCCTTTTTTTGTTGTTGTTAGCAGTTCTGCCCTGGCATTTATATTCCACATCATGCTTGTTAACATCTAAGAATAGAATTTAGGTATTAGCAAAACTGAGAATGTTTCCTCATTTCATTTCCCAAGAATATATAGGGTGTGAAGATGATGAGCAGAATGTATTTCCTCATCACGTCCTCTGCTGGTAAACAAATCTAGAGATTAAAACCATTCTCTCAGGATTTTATCTCCTAACTTCAGAAAGAATCTCTGACATCTGCACTATTAGAACAGTGAATACAGGCTTATCCTAAAACATTAATTAAATCAGAAGCATCTGCAGAAGGAGAAATCATCTCTGGAACATGTCACCACATCTGACAGAAATCTTTGACTCCACCTTCTAGGATCAGGTGACCATCTCCCATACCACTTAAGTGACTATACGGACACTGGCAAAAGCATAATGTAATTACTCCTGCTATACAACCACAGGATGCAAGAAAACTAATGTAACTGTAGTCAACAATACTCAAAGAACCACTAGCAGTAAGAGTAGGACTTTTGGAATTTAAATGAGAAATACATCATAGAGAAAGGTCTCTCGAGTATCCAAAAAGGTTTTAGCAAACTTACAAGCTTTGGTGATTAATTATTTTAATGTGGTGATGATTGCAATCTTGGCTTAAAAGGTGCTATAGAAGAACATTTCCAAATATTTATACACAGTGAGCCAAAGTTTTAGCAAAAGAAAATATTGTAACTTTCCACTAGGGATTATGGCTACATAGTCAAATTTATTTGCAACATCTTTTTGTGCATATAGTCTTTTAACAACAATCTTAACAAATTACCAAATCACTAAAGAATAGAATTCATAATTTATTTTGGAATTCAAGACCTAAATATACTGCCTTCTTGCTTTTGGACCACATAATCAGTCTGTGTGGTAAAGCAAAAAAAAGGTTTTAACAAGTAAATAGCACAATTGCATGTTTTTTTTTTTTAATTTTGTAATAGATCCATGTACAGAGTAATTTTCTCCCTAAACAGTTCTAGTGTGCCAATAAATTCTGCTAAGCTACAGAGAGCTTGAAGCTGAGTGAGAATTATATAAATCGTACCAAATTTGACGTGATAATAACCAAATATGAAACATCAGCCATAAAGTCAAGTGACTTGGCTAGGGATGTAGTTCAGTTATGGTAGAGCATTGCCTAGCATGTGCAATGACCTAGGTTCAATGCCCAGCACCGAAAAAAAAAAAAAAGCAAGCGACTTACTGCACATTTACCTCAAGTGCCAGCATATTGTCCCTTTAAGAACACAGTAATCTTGACAAAGTGTTAAATGTGTTACACCAGCAAAAACAAAGGTTTGTCAATTAAAACCAATCCCAAACACTGCTTTTAGTGAAATCATTTTGAAATCTAATATGGGATTCATGACACATTTCTCTTAACAACATCACACGCCAAGAAACACAGATGTAAAAAGTTTTAAAGATTAAAAAAAATGAAAATTTTCCTACAAAAAATTGAAGAAACTGAGAAAGCTTCCTAGATTATAAAAACAAAACTTTTCTTTCTCGTTAACTACTAGATAAGAGAGACAATATAATTATAAATTCATGGAAAATTTCACACTGAAATTTTACCATTTAAAAATAAAACAAAAATAAAAATAGTGCAGACCCCTTGCTGGATGCAGTAGATTACTCCTGCAACTGCAGCTAGTGGAGAGGCTGAGGCAAGAGGATCTCAAGTTTGAGATCAGCCTTAGCAACTTAGACTCATCTCACTTTTTTTTATATACCAGGGATAGAACCCAGAGGCACTTTATCACTGAGCCATATCCCCAATCATTTTTATTTTTTATTTTGATACAGGACCTCACTAAGTTGCTTAGGGCTTCATTAAGTTGCTAAAGCTACCCTCAAACTTGCAATCCTCCTGTCTCAGCCTCCTGAGCCATTGGTATTACTTTTACCATTAACTAAATAGTTAATGGTACTTTTACCATTAACTGTCTATTTAAACCTCGTATTTTACAAATATACAACACAAAAATTTGTGTTATCTTTGTATTCCTTGTTTACAGTGGCAGAATAAATAACAGTGAAACACTTATACATTGAGTAATGTTGATAAATGATTTTCTAACTTAAAATATCAATTTCAATGCCTTTTGACTGTTTTTGATTTTTTTAACTGAAGATTCAAATGATTAAAATGCTAACTCCTAAAAAAATATGTGTAACTTAATTCATAAGAGCCAAAGCCAACATTTTTATAATTACCCGTTAATTTTAATATCTATAAAGAAAAGAAGTGTGGATAAAAGAATATGTATAAGAGTATATTCAATTGTCAATGACTTGGGGGTAGTTAGGTTGATTTGTGTTTAGACTTGTCATCCACATGTCCCATGATAAAGTTTCAGCACTAATAGAGGTCAACATAGTCAGAAGACAGATAAATGTACATTTTGAAGGAAAAAAGATACTAAGATTGCATTTCAAGGATGGAACAATCTGCTTCTCAGTGTGAAATCTTCCATGAATAGATCTGTTTTAGACAACCAATCAACTGAGCTGTTGCAGAAATACCTATAGTTTCCCCTGTGAGGGCACAGGAGGCTGTAGGCCCCAGCTAGACTCCAAAATTTAGGGAAGTGCTTCCCTCTGAAGTTGAAACCCACATTAAAGTTATGTCTTCTGCAGAAGTTATCCACAATATTGAAGGATGTAGAAATGATTATCATGTCTTCCAAAGGACTCAGTGGAGGAGTGCTTGCCTAGCATGTATAAGGCACTCAGCACTGCATAAAAATCAGTAAACAAAATAAAGGCATGTGTCCATATACAACTAAGATTAAATTTTTTCTTTAAAAAAGTGCAGACCCCTTGCTAGGTGCAGTGGATTACTCCTGCAACTACAGCTAGTGGAGAGGCTGAGGCAAGAGGATCTCAAGTTTGAGACTAGCCTTAGCAACTTAGACTCATCTCATTGTTTTTTCATACCAGGGATTGAACCCAGAGGCACTTTATCACTGAGCCATATCCCCAACCCTTTTTATTTTTTATTTTGAGACAGGATCTCACTAAGTTGCTTAGGGCTTCATTAAGTTGCTGCAGCTGCCCTCAAACTTGTAATCTTCCTGTCTCGGCCTCCTGAGCCATTGAGATTACAGGTGTACACCACCACACCTGGCCCTGTCTCAAAAAGTTTTAAAAAAGAGTTCAGTGTAGAGGTCTGGGGATGCAGTTCAGTGGTAGAATACTTGCCTAATATGTGAGGTCCTGGGTTCAATCCTTAGTATTAACAAAACAGAACGAATAAACAAACCCCCAAAACACCTTAAAAGCTCAATGTGAACTGGAACTTGTAAAATAAATTGTCATCTATCTGCAACAAAGTAAAATGAATGAAATGAGTTCATAGAATGATTGTCACTTTAGATAATTGATGAGGAATATTGAATATAAAGGATCAGAATTAGGAGAGTTATATCAGGGTCTATGTAATAGTACACAAAGAAGAAAGAGAATAAAATCTAGTACTGCAATATTTCAAGTCCATTTAAAGGTAAGAACATATTTACGTCTATGCTCAAGAACAGGACTACAGATTATGGAAACTGACCTGTAAATAGATTTTTTGAAGGTATTCCTCCCATGTGATGAATTAGACAAGTTGCCCCACTGGGGGGCTGCAGTTCACAGGGAGCAGTGTGGGGAACAGAGCACCAGCAGGATTTCAGGTTCTGCTGGTCTATTGTCCCAGCATCTTTAAGCTTTGTACAAATTGTGCATCCCTAAATGGTGACCTGTGTTAAGTAATCTAATAAGTAAATGAATAAATACTAACAACATAAGGCTTCTTGCCTGTTTTACAGTTTCTAAGCTGAATTACTAACAGCAGGATAAAAGTTTTAGTCTGAATAAATAACCCCCAGAAAACTATAGAGATCACTTTTCCCTGATTCAGTGAATATATTTCTGATTAATTATTAGTTGAATTAATCATTTTCTAATTCATAATTTGGTTTCCAGCTACCCGGTTCCTAGGAGTCTTGTAAAGGATAAGTACACTAATTGCAGTAGTTTTATTCTTTTTCAATACATTTTTAGTAGTTTTATCCTGAAGATATAAAATTGAGTGCCATTTTCTTTCTTTTGTGATGCTTCAGGAAGGCACTCTTTAAGTTCAGCCATTATAACTCCTGTTATTACTGTATTACCTTATGCATTTTTAGTATGCTATTAAATTTATTAAATAAATGTAGATGTAGAAAATAATTAAATCAGTCATTTGAGAATTTGGCTAGTATCAGTCAATCCCCTATAGACTAAATGCTTGTAGGTATTATTTATTTTAATACATAAATAACAATGTACCTAGAACATCTCAAGTCCCCTGAGGGTGTCCCTGCCTCAGTGGGGAATTCTACCATTATGATCATAATGGTGATGCTTGAAAATTTTGCATTCTGTTCCCTTTGTTCAAAGTAGAAAACTTATTTCTGCACAATGCTTAAAGTATAATGTAACTAAATATGTCTTATTGTTAAAGCAGTGTTTTCTTACTATAATAAAAATAGCAGCATATTTCAGTAAGCATTTGCAGAAAGAATTTCATTGTTACCTATGATACTTGAGTGAAAGAAATAGTACTAAAACCATCGTGTAATGAGTACATATCCCCATGAGAATGCCCCTGATAATCCTTCTGAAGACAGGGGTGATATTAAGCTGGTGTAGATGTCTATTCGAATTCTTTCTATCTGAGTAGGGTCAGGTCCATTCTTATAGGCTGGTGTCTGCCATATACCAGTTGCTAAACATATTGAATAGCATCCCTGCAGCAGAGCCTGAATACCCTCATTTAGTATTCCTTCTGCTACGGGACCCCATTTCTGTGCCAACAATAAATACCTGCATTCTAGACTTGGTTTTACTTTTCAACAACACTCGACACCTGGCCCAGAGTTATCAAGGACACAAATCACACCCTGTGCATTATATTAAACAGAGACATTTTCTCTTCTTTGGAATCCTGGACAGTTACTTAGCCTCAGTTTTCCTGAGTTTCCTCACTTTTTATACAGATTTATTGAGCCAGAATTCACCTACTACATATATTAGTCAGGGTTGTCCAGAGAAAAAGGACAAACAGGATATGTGTGCACATAATTGTAGATCAAAAGAGACTTATTTTAAAGAATTGTGGGAGAATGAGGTAGAAGGACCTCGAGTTTGAGGCTGGCCTAAGCAACTTAATGAGACCCTGTATCAAAATAAAGAATAAAGAGAGTTGGGGATGTAGCTCAGTGCTAGAACACCCCTAGATTCAATATCCAGGATGGATGGATAGATGGATGGATGGATAGATAGATAGATAGATAGATAGATAGATAGATAGGACAATGGAGGCTTGACAAACCCAAAATCTTTAGTGTAGATTATAGGTTAGAGGCCCAGGGAAGAGTTATAGTTCAAGTATAAAGCTGTTTGCTGGCAGAATTCTTCCTTGTTTGGGAGGTCAATTTTTTTATATTAGCCTTCAACTAGGTAGATGAAGCTCACATTCTGGAAGTCAATCTGCTTTATTTAGGCTACAGATTAAAATGTTAATCTCATCAAAAAATATCTTTACAAATATCTGAGTAGCATAACCTAGCTAAGCTGACATAAAATTAACCATCATACATATAATTCATCCATTTGAAGTATACAATTTCATGGTTTTTAGTATATTCACTGGTATGTGCAACTATTATCAAAGTCAAGTTTATAACATCACCCTCAAAAAACCCCTCACACCTTCTGGATATAATCCTCCTATCTTCCCATTTCTCCCCTCCCCAAGTAACCACTAATCTACTTTCTATCTCCAAAGATTTGCCCATTCTGGACATTTCATATGGAAAGAGTTATGTAGCATATGGTCTTTTGTGACTGATTTCTTTCACTTGACATATTTTTCAAGCTTCATCTATGTATTAGCAATATCAGTTCTTCATTCCTTTTTATTGTTTCATAATATTCCTCTGTGTAGCTGTATGCCACATTTTTTTGTGTGTATTCATTGTTGATGAGCATTTGGGTTGTTTTTATTTGAGGGCTCTTATAAATAATACTGCTATAAGCAGTCATGTGCAAGGTTTTCATGTGGACATATGTTTTTTATTTATTTTGTGCATACACCTAGGAGTGCAATTGCTGAGTCATATTATAATTCTATGCTTAATTGTTCAAGGGTGTGTCAGGCTGTTTTTTCAAAGTAGCTGCACCATTTGACATTCCCAGCAGCAGTTATATAATGGTTCCAATGTCTCCAGGTCTCTGCTAACATTTGTTATTATCCAAATTTTTATTCTAGCCATTGTAGTGAGTGCGAACTGATGTATCTCACTGTGATTTTGATTTGCATTTCCCCAGTGACTAATGATTTGAGCATCTTTTCAAGTCCTTATTGGTCATTTGTATATTGACCTTGGAGAAATATCTCATTTTTCAGTTGGGTTTTTTTGTCTGTTTATTATTAAGTTATAAGTGTTCTTTTTATATTCTATGCAATTCCCTTATCAAATATATGGTTTAAAATATTGTCCACCATTCTATTGGTTACCTTTTCACTTTCCTCATAGTATTTCTTGGAATCACAAAATTTTAAATTGTTTTTTAATTGACAAGAATTGTACATATTTATGGGGCACCATGTTCTTCCGGTAACTACTGTTCTAATATCTACTTCTATGAGACCAGAAAGTTTTGAATTTTGATGAACTCCAAATTATTTATTTTTCCCTTTATTGCTCATATCATATCAAAGAATCCTTTGCCAAATATGAGGTGATAAAGTTTTACCCTTATGTCTTCTCTAAGAGTTTCATATTTTTAGGTTTTAGATCTTACATCTAAGTCTATGTTACATTTTAAGTTTTAGATAGAATAAGGTAAAGGTACAATTTCAACCTTGGGCATGTGGCTTTCAGTTGTTTCAAGCACGATTTGTTGGAAAAAAAATGTTATTTTCACATGGAATGGCCTTGGCATCCTTGTCAAGGATCAACATATGGTTTCTTTTGACCACGTCGATGATGCATGGTTTTATTTCTGGACTCCCAAGATTCCATTGATCTATATGTCTGTCCTATGTGAACATCCCATTATCTTAATTACTGTTGCTTTGTAATAAGTTTTCTAATAGGAAAGTCTTCTTACTTTGTTCTTTTTGTAGGATTGTTTTGGCTATTCTGCACCCCCTGAAATTTCATATGAATTTTCAAAACAACTTATCTATTTCTATAAAGAAGTCATGTGGGATTCTTAGAGGAATTTAATTGGATCTATCTATAGATTAATTTGGGGGACTATTACAATCTTGACAAAATTAAATTTTCTGATTCATGAACATGGCATATTTTTCCCACTTAGATCTTCTTTAGGTTTTCAATCATGCTTTTTAGTTTTCAGAGTATAAGATTTCTATTTCTGCATATTGTTTTGAGGGGGGTACTAGGGACCGAACCCAGGCAAGGATACTTAACCACTGAGCCACATCTCAAGCCATTTTTTATATTTTATTTAGAAACAGGGTCTCACTGAGTTGCTTAGTGCCTCCATAAGAAGCTGGCTTTGAACTCATGATCCTCCTTCCTCAGCCTTCTGGCCATTTCTGCATTTAATCTAGTGTAACTATTTTATTTTGTATGATATTACTGTAAATTGAACTGTTTTCTGAATTTCATTTTTAGGTTGTTGCAAAAGTGTCTCTTCACCCAAAATAGAGCTGTCCTTTATGGACAGAGGGAGCCTCCACCTCCTGACAGTACTCACCAGGAGCTTGGCTTCAGAAGCAGGGAGTTGGAAACGGATGAGAAAAGCTGATCTCCTGTTCCTCCTGGGAGCAGAGGCTTGCACTTGAGGGTGTAGAGAGCAGAGCCCTGTGCTCTGGGATGTCTCAGACTGAAGTGGAGTCCTTGGCTTGCTGAGCTGGAAGGCAAGAGAAACGGAGAGACAGAGTGGTCTCAGTTCAAACACCACCAACTCTCACTTTTCATATGGAATTTTGAGGATTTTCTAGGATTGGTGATTATTCACTTTCTCTGTATTCTTTCAGGACCATTTCCAGAAGCTGTAAATTGTTATGATTTTATAATTTTCACCAGTTTCACTGGAAAGTTTTTGCCAAGCTCTTCCCACTGTCATATCAGAATTTCCTGGTTTTAAAAATGGGGATAGTATTTTCTATTTAAGGGGATTACTGTGAGAATTAAGTTTGTTAATACATGTACTGTGTTTGGAAAAAATCGAGGTGATAAACCAAGGTGTTGATTAATATTTTCTATTAGTGACTATAACTATCATCATTTCCTCGACTATCATTTCATTGGCTACCATTGACAATAGTGTAGAACAGGCCCTGAAGACAGAATTCTAACCTTAATTTTAAAATTTATTTAAGTTTTTTTGTTAATGGAAATAACACTGACAAACACACCCAACAGGGCATAGTGGTGCATAACTGTACTCCAGTGACTTGGGAGAGTGAGGCAGAAAGATTGCAAGTTTGAGGGCAATCTCATCAATTTAATGAGATTCTGTCTCAAAATTTTAAAAAAATCATAATACAACAAGCAACAACAACACATATCCTTCTTGCCTCCTCCCTCCAAAAAAGCCAGCACTATGACCTATATTTCTTTCCTTCTCATCAACCCATTCCCCTTCTCCTTTGACTCAAGTAATCCAACTCATGTTGGTTAACAAATCATTTTGAATTATAAAATTTTAAGAAAGTTTCTTTCAAAGATTTAGTCCAGGTGGCCTGGGGTTGTGGCTCAGTGGTAGAGCACTCGCCTAGCATGTATGAGGTACTGGGTTCAATCCTCAGCACCACATAAAAAAAATAAATGGAATTTATAAAAGCAAATATTTTGGAATATTTACTATGCTATGATTCTTTATCATTTCCTTTATTTCTTATTATACCATGAAGCAGATAATACTAAAGAGCGCATACTGTTAAACCAATGCCATTCCATTTATATAAAGTTACATGCCTATTTCTGTATTTACATATATGCATAGAGAGATTTCCCACAATTTGTGAATAGTGATTACCTCTGAATAGTGATGTTTTCATAATTTTTACTTTCTCCTTCCTATATTTTTAAATGTATGTTTCTCTCTTGTTGGAGATTGAACCCAGGACCTTGTGCATGTTAGGCAAAATCTCCACCACTGAGCTACATTTATTCCCAACACTAATTCTTATTTTTTTTATGATGAATATATATCATAAGTAGAAAGGGTAAAATAAAAATTGTAGTATAATTCTGCAGGCAAGAACAAAGCTTAGTTAAGCTCTTTATGACAAGCAATGCCTAGTAACAAGGGTAATTAACTTCAACCTTTGTATTCTACTATTTTGAACCTTGCTCTGACGTCTATAATGTATTTTGCTATCTAGAAATTGGAAATCAACTAAATATGTTCTATTAGTGTAATTAATTATATTTTGTGTGAAACGTCCTGGGGAGAATCCTGTGCTATGTATGTGTTTCCCTTATTCTTTTCAAGCCTGACCAAAGCCCAGCTTCTGAATTCATAAGCACCTTGCACAGTTCATCTGCCATTGAAATTTAACTTTCAAATTCAGTATCTGGAGGAGAGAATTCAGCCAGCTGTGGCATTTTCTTGCTCTCCACATGACTTCAAACACCACCCTCTCCATAAATAGCTAAAGAAAGTGATCTCTGTGATACTTGTTTTTAATCTCTTTCAAGTAAATCCAAAAGGCTGAGTTTTATTAAATAAGAAGATATATAGAAATAAATCATTCATATCCTTTGAGTAGACATCACAAAATTTGCTGCTGATTTTATTCACTTATCTAGTTACAAAAGAAAAGACAACTAAAGCACAATTTCATAATAGGAGAATGAGACAACATGCCTTCTGATGCAAGTAATTTCCAAAAGTGAAATAGGATAAAATAAGAACTCTTCAATTTTGTAATGCCTGAACTAAAGCTACTTAGGAATGTGATGGCAGTTTTTAATACAAGCACATCAATGAGTGTTTTAAATACTTGTACTTTTTGCTCATTTATCACTCTCTCTCTTTTATTGGCCCACCTTCTTTTTGCTAATTTGAAAAAGAACTTGAACATGTTTAATTTATATTAGAGTAAATGGTTGTGATTCTAGTTCAGACTAAAAGTTGTATGAGTGCTCATATATTATCAGAATGCTGGATCCAAGAAAAACTCTAATATTAAGCCTATAGTGAAAAAATGAATTAATAACTTATCTATCAAATGCCTGTTTTAACATTGCTTTGTTTTGTGGTACTGGAGCTCAAACTCAGGGTTTCATGTGTACCAGGCAATCACTCTACCTATGAGCTGCATCTTCAACCCTGTTTTAAATTTTTGAGAACAAGCAATCTAAAATGCAAAATAGAGTATAAATCCTGAAATATGTGCAAGTGTTCAAACTTTGGCAAAGATAATTATCAACATGATCTAGAGGCATGATATGGCTCTAAAGATTTTAATCAGCCAGATAAGAAAATACTTCTAAAAAAAAACTTAATCTCTGTTCAAAGATTTTGTTCATATCATTCAGAAACGATAGAATAACTTTTTAATAACTTGGTTTTGCCCCCAACTTATCACTAATTGAATTATCTAAATCCACACAATAATAAATTCATAGAACTGGAATTTCAATTGAAGTGTGTTCAGAAGAATAAAAACGTTGAAAACAACCTAAATGTCCAATACTAAGTACTTAACTAAATAATAAAAAATTAAATCATGCAATGAAATATTATCTAGCTATTAAAGGCATTCTAAAAATGTAGAAATAGTGGGGGACAAGAAATAAATATCTAATAAATTGACATTTATATTTTAAAAACTGATACATAGGCATAAGAAAAATGTTATCATAGTGGTTGTTTTGTTGTTGAGTTTTATGTATTTTTTGTTTTCGTCTATTTTTTTAAGCTTTTGATCCCTCCGCCCCCCACCCCCATATTGCCATACTGCAGACTGGGTGGTTGAAACAACAGAAGTTTTATTTTCTCATAATTCTGGCAGCTGGAAGTCCAAGATGAAAATATCAGCAGGGATGGTTTCATCTGAGGCCTCTCTGCTTGGCTTGTAGATGGCCATTTTCTCCCTGTTGTGTTCATATCATCTCCCTTCTTTGTGTTTGTGCTCAAATTTCTTCTTCTTGTGAAAACACTAGTCTCATTGGATTAGTACTCACCTCAATGACCTAATATTAACAAGATAACAAGAAGAAAAAGCTTTCTGTCAACATTCCTACTCTAAGTTAATTAATTGGTCTTTTATTTATAAATCTATCTTTTTCAGGTCTAGTTATTAGGAGTCTGTCCTTCCAAATCCTGATCAATTCTGTCTAACCTTTGAAACTTTGGCCTAAACTTTATGGATGATAATCCCCCGCAAGACACTGCCCAACCACATGCATTTCTTGAGGCAGCTGAGGAGTCCACACTGTGGGTTAGATTTTGAGCTGCAACAGCTTCCTTAGCTAACAGGCCCCTAGTTTCACTTTTCTTGACAGATGGAAAAAAACTTCCAATTTAGTGTTAGAGGAAGCAATAATTCAAATCTCATACTTAGAAACTATAGTTATGTTTTCCAGGCCGTAGCAAGTAAAACGAAAACTGAATTCAAGAAAAGATTTTCAGAAGCCAATCAATCAAAACTTGGGCCTTCTGTTCCCTGGCTTCTCTTTAACACTGTGCTGTGTGGCACCCTGACAGGGAACTTGAGAAAAAGATGAGGAAGTTCTAGTAATCACAGAACTTCAGAAACTCTTTGAACATCTCTCTTCTGGAAAGTATTACCTAGGTTTTGTTTAGTTAAAAAGAAAAAAAAAGTGGGGGGAGGGGTTGTTAAGGGGAGGGAGATTTTCAAAGGAAGAGTCTGAAGGAACAGCTGTGAATACAGAAAACAATTGAAATGGGAACCTGAAAAGGAGGCAGGTTCAGATTTACAGACTTTAACTGAAGAGCCTTGGGCCACATTTACTTGCATATTCTCTAAAATATGCTTGAAATCAAAATCTTGTGTAAATCACCAAAGAATATGTGTTGACATAAATTTATGAAATTTATTTTGATTATTCATCTTTGCTAAAGAGTGGAATCAGTATGAGCAAAGTAAATGGGAAAATATTTTTATAACACTCCACCAAAATCTTTTGTGTTGCTTCTTTGAATGACCCCTACTAAAGTCATAAAGCATTCCCAGGTCATTTTTTCAGTGGAATTCTCTTGTCTCAATTATAAGTAAAGAGATGTTTGCGGTTAGGAGAAGTGAATATGCCAAACTAGACCGTGGTTTCTCATTGACTTCATCAGGGCTTATAACATGGTTTTCTTATTCTCAGGAAGAAAACAGTTTCTAAAAATATATGCACATTAGCAACTGGCTTTATGTCCATTTTGATGTAAGTTTGTAAGTTATGTGAATTCAAATGAACTTGAAATATCTGAAATGTATCAAGAATTTAAAAACACGATGAAAGTGTGAACGAAACATGCCAGTGAAGGTAGAAAGTCAAATGTGTAGGCTTTAAAATCATCTCAAATTCAGACCTGCCTTGACAGGGGACATCCACATGTGGTGAAGCCATCAAATGTGAACTTGGAAAGAGAGCCGATAAGTTCACAAATAATCCTAGCAGCAAATTCTCATTTAATGGTTTCAAGTACTGCAGATCTCTCTCTCTCTCTCTCTTCCCGCCCTCCCACCTAGGTAAAAGAAATTTTGAAAGCAAATCTCTTTGATTTGGTTTTTCTTCTATACACACACAGTGTAAGCCTTCTGTTCTGTTCATTGCTATATGTGGCTCTCATTTCTGTTCCTCTAACCTTGTTAATTTATTCATGTGTTTGTCTTGGGGAAAATGAACAGTGACTGTGCTCTGGGTCCTCCACTAAGGGGGCATTTTTCATCCAAATAGGGATGCCATCTTTGGTAGTGTATTTTATTTCAAAAAGTTGGGCCTTCATCTAAGCCACTCTCACAGAGAAGTTTGTGGATGGCAGCATAGTTAACTTTCTCATTGAAAAAGGACCTGCAATGCTTTGGTGCTTCTGCTGTCCCAGAAACTTTACTTGGCACAGATTATGATAAGAAATAAATCACCAAAGTATAATAGCAGCCTCATGGTGTCCCTACTAGTCCTTGTGGCACTTAGAAACCATCTTTCAGAAAAAGATCTGGGAATCTGCAAATGAATAAGATAGTAGGCCCCCTGGCAGGATCAAAATGCTTTTCTTCATCTGGTGTGAAATTTCTTCTATGGTTGCAGCTAGCTATGAAACCACAATAGAATTCTAATTTATGGCATATTTCTGGACTATTACAATACAATAGTTCCAGAATGTTCTGTGGTGGTTGAAACTGAGAACAGCTGAATTAGACACCAGGGTGGCCTTTAAGAATAGTGAAATTAAAAAAAAAAAAATTTTTTTTTTTTGTGAACTGGGGAAAACATGAATTGTCCAGAAGCTAAGCATTACATATTAAAATAATGTTGGAGGAAGTCCTGAAACATGAGAAAGTGGAGAAATGAATAAGAAGACAGACTATGAATTCTTCTGGAAAGAAAATTATTACATTAAGCTGTATCTCTTATTCTTTGGAAGGGCAGGCAATACAAGGACTTCTAGCCAAGCATGAGAATTAGAACTCTGTTTATTTTTCATGTCTTTTACATCAACGTCTAGAACATTTTTAAGCATTTAGTAGAAGCACAGAACCTTATGATGTGGGGGGAATTTCATCATTTAAATGTAGATGGAACACATTTCTTTTCTGATTCATTCGGCAACCATTATCTGTTCATGTATTGATGTCTTCCCATTGTGTCTTTGTACTGTTTTGGTAAGCTATTCAAAGTCCATTTCATGCATCATACCCATTTCTGTTAAACCCATATGAATAGAAAAGCAAGTTCCATGAAGGCTGGGAGTTTTGTCGGGTTTATTCTCTGATGTTTAGCTTGACTTAGGACAGCACCTGACACAGCTGCTGAGTACCCATTACCTATGTGAATACATACAGTGGGAGTATAATTCTAGGTTCAGTATAAATGAGTTGTTACAAAAAAAATAAATGAGATGTTTCTAAAATTAGTCAATCAATTATAATATACTCTGCCAAATGCACAAATAACTTGATATGTTCTATGTCCATAAGTGATTTAAAGCCTGATAGAGGAATCATATTGCATGCATACCATAATCCACTATCAACAGATACTTGCCACGATTTTTCAATATACAGCAGTGGGAGGAACTGTCCAATTTATAGAATAAAAATCTTGATAATGTAGTATTCTGAAAGCCGAGGGAAATGAGAATCCAAAGAAACTGAGGGCTATCGCTAGAACAAGTACTATATTAATAGTAAAAGAAAGTGAGGTGGAGAAGACACATTGGGGTTAACTTTTAGGAGAATCACTTACAGACTCCATAGGAGGCTTCAGGTTATACATACTAAGAGCCTGTGCTCTGGATTCAAACCTCATAAAGTTCGAATCCTAGCTCCACTACTCAGTAACTAGATGTCTTCTCTATGCATCTGTTTCTTCATTTGAAAGATGAAGATGATAATACCTAATTCATGGGATCCTTGAGAGGAATAAATGTCTTAAAATATTTGTGATGTGATTAGAATAATGCCTAATGTGCTAGATAATCTTACATGTTAGAAATGTCAGTTTTATTGCTATCAAAATTGTGGGGAAAGGACCTAGGTTTTATGAGTTTAAGAATATGTAAGGAAGTTTCATTCTGCCAACATTTTAGTAGGGAAAGAGCCACTGGTATAGGGCTCCTTAGGGTGCAGTCTAAGCAAAGCAATGTGTGTAAGACTTAGTAACTAACACCTGCTCCTGTTGGGTAGCTTCTGGCATGACTTTCAGTGATTATGGCCTCTTGTTAGTCACCCAAGAATCCTCTCTCCAGAGTGTGGGCCGGACTTTCTTCCTTTGCATCTTTCTCTTCTCACTCTTCTTCCCCTACCTCCTTCATTTTATTTCTTTATAGAGCACTTTTAGCTTCACCAGAAAATTGAGAGATATGTATGGAGAGTTCCCACATACCATCCCCCCACACACATGCACAGTCTCTCCCATTATCAACATCCCCTTCAGAGTGATAATAGTTACCATTGATGAAGATACATGGACACATCAGTGTTCATTCTTGATGTTACACCTTTTATGGGTTTGGACAAAGGCATAATGACACATATCTACCATTATATTTGTAGGCAGAGCTGTTTCACTACCCTAAAACTCCTCTGTGTTATGCCTATTTATCCCTTTCTCCCCCTAACCCTTTGTAACCACTGATCTTTTTTTCTTTTCCAGAATGCCATATAGTTGGAATCATACAGTACATAGCCTTTTCAGATTATCTTCTTTCATGTAATAATGCATATTTAAAGTTCCTCCATGTCTTTTCATGGCTTGATAGGTCTTCCTTTCTTCCTTTCTTTCTTTTGAACATTGAATAATCAGTTTTTCCATTAACTTCCTGAGGGATATCTTGGTTGCTCCAAGTTTGAGTAATCATGAATAAAGTTACTCTAACCATGCATGTACAGGTTTTGTGTGGACATAACTTTTCAACTCCTTAAGTGTTCCTGCTGCATTGTATGGGAAGATTATGTTTAGTTTTGCACGAACTGCCCAACTGTCTTCCAAAGTGAGCGCATCATTCATTATTCATTCACACCAAAAGCAAATGAGTTTCTGTTTCTGTTGTCTTCTAGAAGTTTTGTTGTTTCATTTACTTCTCTCTCCTTTTCTTTTCACTCACTCAACAAAGGTTATTTAGCTCCCACTGCCTTTTAAGTTTCTGATTTAGACATTGGACTACAAAAGTGGACAAAAGGATGCTTATAGTCTAGCCTGTGAGAAAACTGTTAGTCAAATTGTCACATAAATAGGAAATTACAAACTGTCAGGAGCACCACACAGGAAAGGTAAATTTAAAACAAAACAAGAAAAGGGATCTGACTTAAGGCAAAGAGTCAGGATGACCTGAAAGCTGAAGGACACAGAGTGGTTAACTATGCAGAAAAGGAGGGGAGGGGACAGAATCCCAAGCAGAGAGAAGCAGAGTCAGTAAATCTCTGATGGAGTGCCAGGGAGCTAAGGGCAGTAAATGCTGGCTGAAGTTCCAAAATAGATGAGCGGAAGGAACAGAGGCCAGATGGATCAGGGTTTTGGAGCAACTGAAAACCACAGAAGAGCTTTGAGCAGATAAAATAATATGAACAGATGCTTATTTTGAAAACAAAATTCTAGTGGCAGATAAATCTTCTCCTTCTTCCATAGTCACAAAATTTCCCCAACAGGGGACCATCTAGGAAAAAGACTACATTTCCCAGACTCCTTTGCAAGCAGGTATGTCTCTTGACTAACTTATGGCCAATGACATACACGTAAGCAGAATTGGAATGTGGGTAGGGTTTTTAAGAATCTCTCTGTTGTTGTTGTTGTTTTTGTTTTTGAGTTTTAAAAATATTTTAAGATTTACTTGTAGTTCTTTCTGATTTTAGGGTATATTCCACTAGGAATATACTGTCAAATTGCTGGGGTTTAATTTCCTTTAACTGATTACTGCAAGT
Organism: Marmota monax; assembly: GCF_021218885.2. Lineage (NCBI taxonomy): Eukaryota > Metazoa > Chordata > Mammalia > Rodentia > Sciuridae > Marmota > Marmota monax. Next base: position 8,370,623 of record NW_026695227.1, read on the forward strand.
ATACTTTAGTTAACAACTTGAAACCCAGTTAATTTCATTCATTCCATTGTGCTTTTCATTCTTATTTGTTGTTTCAAAGTTAAGTTTACAAAGTAAGATACTTTCAGAGAGGTTTAGCTTTTATCCACATCCCTACCACCTTGACATCTTTCTCCCCTCCTTCTATAAATAACTTAAAAACAAAACAAAACAAAATTAGCTTCAGGCCATCCTTCTCACTTCTCTACTCTCTTATTTTGTTTTGGTTTTTGGTTTTTTGGTTCTTTTTAGTCATACATGAGGTTTTGTATATTTTATTTAGGTCTGCGATCCATTTTGAGTTAGTATTTCTGAAGGGGGTAAAGGCTGTGTCCAAATGGATTGATGAATTGATTCACATCTTTTGTTGTTCCAGCATCATTTGTTGAAAAGACTGTCTTTCCTCCATTGTACTGCCTTTATTTCTACATCAAAGGTGTGGGCCTATTCCTGGTTTTCTGTTTCATTAATCTGTATGTCTGTTCTTTAAACAATTCTACACCATCCTGATTACTGTGGCTTTATAGTAAGCCCTGTAGTCAAGTAGTATCACTACTCCAACTATGTTCTCCTCCTTTAGTATTGTTTTGGCTATTAAAGGTTTTCTGTCTCTCTATGTAAACGTTAGAGTCAGTTTCTTTTTCGAAGCTATAAAACAAACTTGCTGGGATTTTTGGTAATGCATTGCATGTACAGATCAAGTTGGGGAAAACTCATGTTTTGAAAGTATTGATTCTTGCTATTCATGAACATAGAATATCTCTCCATTTATTTAGTTCTTTTTATTTCTTTCAACAGAATTTTATAATCTTTCTCATATAAATCTTATATTTTGTTAGATTTATACCTAAGCATTTCATTTTGGGAGGGTAAATTGAATGGTGCTTATAATTTCAGATTCCTCAGCTGTCCTTCCCCCTTGAGATTGTCCCCATTCTCCCTTGAATAAGTATCTACTTTTCTAAATAGGCCTCTGTCTATGCCTTTGAAAAAAAAAATCTCAGATTCCTCATGTTTATTGCTGATATATAGGAAAATGAATGACTTTTCTGTATTAACCTGTATTCCACAAACTTGCTAAAATTATTTACTAGTTCCATGAGGTTTTTATTTTCTCAGGTCTTTCAAATTTTCTACATAAATGAGCACCTTCAAAAAATGACTGGTTTCTTCTTTCTCAATCTTTATACCTTTTTTCATTGTCTCGTCTTACTTCATTACCTGGAACTTACAATACTATGTTGAAAAACAGTTTTGTCAGGGGAGGAAGGCAGGGAAAGATAAGCCACTTTGGAAGGGGACATTCTTGCCTTATTCCTGACGTTATGGGAAAGATTCTAACTTGAATAACTGAAATAAATCCAACTTTGTCATGGTAGATTATATTTTATACATAGTTAGATTTGATTTGCTTATCTTCCTTTCAGTGCTGACAAACAAATCCCAATTCTCATGTATACTAAGCAAGCAGTCTACCACTGAGCTACATAGGATTTTTACATCTATGTTCATGAGAGTTATTGAACTGCAATTTTCTTGTATTATCTTTTTATTATTTTGATATTGGGTGATTCTGGCCACATAGAAGGGGTTAGGAAGAACTAACCAGTCAACCATCTGGGTCTGGTGCTTTCTGTTTCAATAGGTTAATCATTATTGATTCAATTTCTTCTATAGATAGAGGACTATTCAGATTTCTTTTTCTGTGAGTTGGGAAAATTGCATATTTGAAAGAATTGATTCCTTTTACCTAGTTTATGGAATTTTCATGTGTAGCTTTATTCATAATATTCCTTTATTATCTATTTGATGTCCATGGTATTATAGCATGTAGTAATGTTCCCTCTTTCATTTCTTGAAGGGCCATGTTCTCTCAGAGTTCCATAGCTTTGTACATGTTCTTCAAACTTAATTTATTATGGTTTGAATCCAGAATGTCCATGTGCTCACATGTGAAGGCTTGGTCCCCAATGCAGCAATGTTCAGAGGTAGGGTTTTGGGGAAGTGATTGGATCATGTGGGCTCTGACCTCATCAATGGATTAATCCATTAATAGCTAAATGGTCTTTTGGGAGGTGGTAGAAATGGTACAAAATATGACCCAGTTGAAGGGAGTGTATCCTTGAGGGTATTCTTCCCCGGCCTCTTTTTCTTTCTTTCAGTCTCTGTCTTTGCTGCCATGAGCAGAGCAATTTTCCTCTGCCATGATGTTCAGACTCACCGCAGGATCAAAAGCAATGGAGCCAGCTAACCAAGGACTGAGACCTCTAGAACCATGAGCCAAAATAAATTCTTCCTTCTATAATTTGTTTTTCTCTGATGTTTTGTCACAGTGTTTATTTCCCCTTTATTCATTAGACTAACCCTCACTTATCCTCTAAGATACAATTTAAAATATATCCCAAATGAAAAGCTTTCCTGGCCCTTCTTCATCCCATCTAATTTGGAAAGCTGTCCACTTGTGTTCTGATAAAATTCTAAGCTTTTTTTCTACCAAAAAAATATTTCAAACTATATTATATGTTTAATTTTATATCTGCACCATTGGTATGTGCATGTCTTTAGGGTTAAACCATGTTTCTTTCTTTGGAGGGGGAGAGGTACCGAGGATTTAACTCAGGGGCACTTAAACAGTGAGGCACATCCCCAACCCTATTTTTGTATTTTATTTAGGGACAGGGTCTCACTGAGTTGCTTAGCAACATGCTTTTGCTAAGGCTGGCTTGAACTTGCGATCTTCCTGCTTCAGCCTCCCAAACCACTGAGATTATAGGCATGCATCACCATGCCGGGCTAAACCACATTTTAGTTGCCATTCAAGCTCTGACATTCAAGGAGGGAGGAAAACAAAGAAAGGAAGCAGGGAGAAAAGAAGGGAATGCCAGTAAGTCCGTTGGATTTAAAATCTGTTTCAAACCTCTAAAAGGGTGGACTAAATTATTAACCATCCTGAGTCTCAGTTTCCTCTTCTCATGAGGCTAGTAACTGTTCTTTTTTTCTTACTTATCATGAGGATCAGAGGAAATGATTCAGGTAAAAGTCCAGGTTAATAGTGAGGTTTCATAGAAACCTACTGACAATATACTATGTTCCAGGCACTGAGCTCAGCATGGAGAATAAAAAGAAGAATAAAATATGTCCCTGCCATTGAGGAACTTCAATCTGTTGTGAATGTCAAGGAGACGGGAGAAGGAATTGTTGTCTGTTAAGATGGAAGAGAAAATCAAAGAAAGATACAGACTGTGGCATTTGAGCAGGGCCATAAAGGTAAATGAAGCATTTGCTTGGTTTGGAATTATGAAATGATGAGATTAACATGAAATATAAGAAACAAAAAGTGCTATGGGAGTACAGAGAGGAAATGGATTAATTTCGCCCAGAGGAGTCTAATAAAGAAAGCTTCATGGAAGAGGTGACATTTAGGGTCGATACAAAAGAACAGAAAGTGTCTTCCCATCCTTCAATTCCCAAGCAGGGGAGGGAAATTCTAGGCAGCCCCTTACACTGGATGACTAGGTTAGTTTGCCCACAATATATGATGTTATGTGAGGACTGCCTGCTAAGCCCTGAAGGTCTGAGCTGGAGTCAGTAGCAGTTGAAAGCAAGAAGGGAGGAGAGGATGACTGAATGACAGATGAAGCAAAGTCACATGAAGACTAATGTAGGAAAGGCCAAGGCCAGAGGAATAACCCAACTGCCAGAAGGAAACCTGAGCCCAAAGACCAGTAGCCATAAATGGATGGATGCCATGATGTCAACACAGAGGCAGGGCAAGTTTTCAAAGGCAAAAGTCGAGCAGCCCCACTGGGTTTGAGAACTCTGGGTGAACACCATCAGGAACAAGATTTCAAACAAGGACTGATGAGGCCAAAAAGAAAATCCATGAGGTTTAAATTTTGCCAGTATACATCAGCTGGTATCATTATTTCTAAGACTACAAAAAGTGCTTTCTGTGATGAAAACCTTTAGTTTCAGCTCCTAGCATATGAAATTTCTACCTAATTTTGGGCAGCAAACATGCTACTCATCTATGGAGCAATTATGTGTGTTAATGCCAGTATCAAGAATTAGAGCTAACAAGATTAGAGAGGGTCTCATGGTGAAGGGTCTAAAATGCCAGTGTGACAAGTTTCTCTTGATTTGGAAGGTAATTGGGAGCCATAGAAATATTTTGGGCAGGGAAGTTTCATGATTGAAGTTGAAGCTTCAGCAAACCAGCAGAAAAGACCATGGTAGAGTTGGGGATGTTTCCAATAAGCAGAATTGAAGTTATAAAAAAGTCTAAATTGGACTGTTTGAAACACACATTAAGAAGAATAGGTCATCATTGTGCAAGTGTTCATTTATTAAAGTGGTGTTCTCCGACCTGCCACAAGGCCAGATGCTGCCATGTTCATGGACCACCCTTCACCATCATCTTGCTCAGCATCTGGAGGCAGTGTATGTGTGGAGAGTGGTGGTGAATACTGTCTGAAGAGGAATCAGAATTCAAATTTTTATAAAATTCTGCATTACATTTTGACTGTAATGCCAGTGAATTTATAGGTAAAATTGGTCATGTATGCTGCTTATCCCTGTGATGATGGCTTACTTGTCAGAGAGAAATTTATTTGACCTTATTTCATTCCTTGGATTTGCTAGTTTCTGAAAACCCAGTAGGACCAGGGATGGGAACATCCTTGATCATGTCCAGGTCTGGTTCCAGAAACTGTTCAGTCTATTGTTTTCTGGTGACCTTTATTCCTTCACTCTGTATCTTTTCATCCTACTAGGTCCCATCTGAACTAGGCATTGAAGATACATCTTTGTCAGGGGATAGGGGCATTCTCTGTCTACTTCCTACTTTTCTATATAGAAAAAAAAAAGATGTTTTCTTAGAACAGATTCATGCTGTGGACAACTATAAACTCTCTTAAAATGATTGGCCTGTTATCTATTAAATTCCATTTAGCAGGCTGTGTCTGTGGCTCAGCAGTAGCACACTTGCCTGGCATGTGTGAGGTACTGGGTTCGATTCTCAGCACCGCATATAAATAAATAACATAAAGGTCTAGCAACAACTAAAAAATATATTTTTAAAAATCCCATTTAGTTCTATATTCTAGTAGCCACAATTTCTTTTCAGGATGTACTATATGTGTATATTTTAAATACATAATCAGTAATAGATATTTAAATATTTATAAAACAAGTATAATATCTATATATGTATATATCTCTCCTATTTTCTCTCTTGGTCCTCATGTTCCTCTCTCTTGGTCTGTTGGAAATACCAGATGTGGTGGGGGAGTTACAACTTAATTTCTATTCACTGAGTCCAATATTAAGAATTTCTTGGGTGCCACCTTAATCTATTGAGAAGTTTTAACAATGGATGAACCACAAACATCTTGTTTTATTTCTTACCACAAAGCCAAGTTTTTACTAGTCTTTAGCCTAGAGCATTTCTTTTCTTTCCTTATTTTAACTGCTTAGGCTTGGAAAATGATTGTCTCTTACATTCATACCAGATTCCAAAACTGTATCCTTTCTCTCTTTCCTTTCATTCCTTGTTGCAGATCAGTCTTCTGTGTTCTAAGATCATGTCTTTCTGACATCTTGTCATATGCAGATAACAGCAGTCAACAAGGGCTCTAAATTCTGCCTCTGACTTTTAGAGCTACAGGTTCATTAGATGTCCCATCTACCTCTAGGCTTCTGTACACTGATGGTTTGTCCCCTTCCCCCAAGATTCATAGGTGGAAACACATCCTGGGTGTGATGGGGATTAGGAGGCAGGGCCTTTGGAAGGAAATTAGTTCAGATGGGGTTGAGAAGAAAGAACCCCCAGGATGAGATGAGAAGGCTTTGCAAAGGGGCAGAGAGCCCAGAGCTCTCTCTTGTCAGTATCTGAGGATATAGTGAGAAGAAGGTCATCTGCAAAGTAGGAAGTAGGCCCTCATCAAGAACCTAAGTATGTTATACCCTGTTCTTGGAATTCCAGCAGCTGACATAGCTATTTCAGTTGTTCATAAAATGATTGCTATCCTTTCACCCTGAAATATAAATTTCCTCTCTGCTGGCCCCCTTATCTAATGCTACATATTATGGGTTATTTGATACCAAGGATCACTTCGCAGTGACAATTCCTGTATTAGTGAGAATAAAGTAGATAATGCTTTAGAATTCTAACCCCATGGGCTTAGTGGCCTTTAGTAACAAAGGTTTATTTAAAAATAAGAGAGAGCGAGAACTCATAACTGTTGAGTACGTATGTCTAAGGCACTGCCATGATCTTTATGTATATTATTGCATCTATTCTTGACAAGGTGTTCATGATCGTCTCTATTTTCCATATGAAGAAAATGAGGTTGAGAGTGTTTCAGTTATTGTTCTAGAATACATAGATAGGATTCAGTGATATTGAGATTCCAATCCAGGTCTTTTTAGATTCCAAACTTGCTCTTTTTGACCACCTAAAGAAGCTAAAATAAGAGTACCTTCTGCATAAATAAAAGTCAGCTAGTCACATTCATTATTGGCCAGAGCTTCGGCAAGGAAGAAATACGCAAATCTGAGATATGCTAAACTGGGTGCAGTGGCACAGGCTATAATCTAGCTACTCAGAAGATTAAAGCAGAAGGCTCACAAGTTCAAAGCCAGCCTGAGTAATTTAGCAAGACCTAACTCAAAATTAAAAGGGATGGGGATATAGCTCAGCGGTAGAGTGCTTGCCTGGCATATATGAGGCTCTGAGTTTACTGCCCATCAATGCAAAAATGTAAAAAGAAAAATATCTGAGATATGCTGGTTAAATTTCTGCCTTTTTATTCTTTTGCCACTTAGTAACTAAGGGTGTGACTCATATCCATTTTGAGTATCTCAAGTTGAACATTCAAATATTTTGTAAATTTCCTCTTTAAAAAAATTAAGATATTTGTAAAAACTACTTTCTTTTTGTTATTTTTTTTCCTTGAAAGAGTATACCTACAAAAATTGAAACAAAATTATGGTCTGACTATTTATAACATGGAAATAGTCTATCTTAAAAGCAATACTGGAATAACAAAATAACTTTACTATTAGGGAAGGAATAACAGTTGCATAGGAAAATTTGCCTACTGGAAAATAAAAATAGATAAGTAATAAATAAATAAGTGTAAAGAGATTGGCAATTTAATTGCACAGAAAAATGAAATATCCTTTTTATATCTGTCCCTTTAACCTTTTTAGTTCTGACTTAGATGTTTCAATCAAGAAGTTTTACAAAACAGAGAGACCATAAATAGAACTTCACCTGTCAGAAAACCAAGCTGACTGGATGGCACAGGAAACTAAGTGACCTATTCAGATGATTCCATGTAATCACCTGTCCATCAGATAATACCTGGTGGCTATCCTCAGGCTCAGATTCAATCCGTTGCTGATCATGTTGTATTCCTCTCTTTACTGGTCATTACCTGCCTGCATCATTCTTCCTTCTGAATTAGCCAAGATATCTCTGGTGACAAAAAACTATTTTAAATGATGCTGATTTTTCAGACTATATTATTAAGTCTAGAAATAGTTTCAGTTAGTGTCAAAGGAATAAAAAAAATAAAAGCAACACCATTAACTTGGTGAGAAGTGGACTCATAAGCATCATTAAAGCTTTCCATAATTTTTCTAACTTAGTTTTAGGTTTAAATGAACCTTAAATATATTTCAATGAGACATATCTTACATTGGGCACCATGGTAGATACATGCCTATACCCCAGTGATTTTGGATGCTGAGAAAGGACCATTGCAAGTTCTAGGCCCGCCACTGCAAGTTAGTGAGGTCCTGAGCAACTCAGTAAGACTCTGTCTCAAAATAAAAAAATAAAAAGGGTTGGGAGTGTGGTTCAGTGGTAAAGCACCCATGAGTTCAATGCCCAATACCAAAATAGTCCTGCTAGTATGAGTGCTAGTATGAGTTTTCTTCCTTCTCTGAACTGTGATGTCATTCATTGTGTAAACTGTGCCTGTGGTAACAGTATATGTTATCATTAAATAAAACTCAACATTTATGCACATCTTAAAATTTACAAAACACTTTGCATCCAAAAGCATACTTCTTTTCTCTCTTTTTTTTTTTTTTTTGTACTAGGGAGTGAATCCAGGGGCACTTAGCCACATGCCCAGCCTTTTTTTGTATTTAATTTAGAGACTGGGTCTCATTGAGTTACTTAGAGCCTCACTAAGTGTTTGAGGCTGGCTTTGAACTCACGATCCTCCTGCCTCAGCCTCCCAAGCTGCTGAGATTGCAGGCTTGCACCATTATGCCTGGCTCAAAAGCACACTTTTAAATGCTTAAAAATCTCACACAAAAAAATCAAGATTCCTGTTTTATAGTCAAAGAAGTAGGGATCAAAATAGATCAATCTACCCAATTTCTTAAAACTAGCAGAACTGGGACCCTTGTAATGGAAAGTTACTTTCACTGAAATTACTATCTCATTTGTATGGTTGGGTAATTATAACCACATATATATTGACTATCAATAGGATTAAAGGCTTCTTGAGCAAATTATGTCTTGGGTGACATTTTTTATAAGCAACCATTCACAGAAGGTCTTATGCAGGGTTGTCACCTAAAAAGTCTCTTATGGATAATGATACGGACCAGTTCCAAGAGTCTTTTTTCAAAGTAGGCTTACAAAACATTAGTCAGCTTTGAGATGTATTTCCATTATACTAAAAATACATGGAGCTGTGGTGCATGCCTCTAATCCCAGTGATTTGGGAGGCTGAGGCAGGAAGATCACAATTCAAAGCCAGTCTCAGCAAATGAGCGAGACACTCTCAAAATTAAAAATAAAAATTAAAAAAGAGGCTGGGAATGTAGCTCAGTAGTAGAGTGTCCTTGGGTTCAATCCCCAGTACCATAAATAAATAAATAAATAAACAAACAAACTGAACTCAGTTCCCAACAGAATTTTCTGATAGTAACACACCAAAATGTTTGCTTAGTCGATCTTTAAGCTTCTCATGGTAGGTTAAAATAACTCAACAAAATACCTACTTACTTCAATAAATTTCAAGTAAAATTAAAGTTCAATTTTTGATACTTTTTAAAAAACTTTCTGAGAAAACTAATTACCGAAAAAATAAAAGCTACCAAAGCATATATTTAAATACTCCATTGGAGAATTTAATATAAAAACGTATTTTTTTGTTTCCTAATACAAAAAAAATATGATGAGCTCAATAGTTAACGTCTTTGACAATGTACTTTTATCAGAGGTAATTGATTTATAGTTGAAGGGAAACATCTCTGCAATAAAAGAAATATAATTTCAAATCTTAGCATAATACAAAAACTAATTCCTGTGCCTCTAAAGGTCTCAAAACTACTCAGCTCCTGAAAAACCTTCATGGCCTTTGTAAAATAAGACAAAATGCATTTTTCTCTGGGAGATAATTTATGTTCAAAGAATTACCACAGAATGGAGCTCAGAGATTCAGGCTCTGTTGTCATCATCCACAAATCCAGCCTCTCTGGAAATAAAACCCACTGAAAGGCAGTCATGCAACAACAGACTATGGAAAGATTCCTTTAGGAAACTCCTAAAAGCAAATCAAAAAACTATGTTATTCTGCAGAAGATGTCTTTCTAAAGGAACGTACTTACTATCCTCGTTTGTCCTGGAGAATTGTTCCAGTGTTGCTGTTACCATCACAACAGTTCTTACTGAGAGACTCTGAGCAAGGGAGAAATGCACAGAAGGTAGGAAAAGAGCACCTCTCTAGAGGGGCTCCCGTGATAATAGTGGTGATGCCACTGGGAGTCGTGGCCTTGTAGCTAAATAGCTGGATATGATTTCTACATGGCATTAATTTAATCCTCACAAGAATGCAGAGGGAGAAACTCAGGCAAGTATTATCCCCATTATGTAGGTGAGAACACAAGGCACAGAGTTCATTATGGTACCTAGGTCGTCGTCAGCAGCCTGCCTCCTAATACAGGGAGAATTCTACTTATTCCAGGGTTAAACTGAGTAAATAGATTGATGAGGACTCCATGTTTATGGAAACAGGGGAGAGCTCTAATAATCTATGACTTCTATCCCATTACTACATAGATTCCCTCTATTTCACACAAATTTAATGAGTGTTCACCATGCTTGGGACACTGCTTAGTACTGGGTGATAGTGATAAAACAAATACGGTCTTTATGGAGTTTACAAGTCAGTAGGAAAAAGAGAGCAAATACATGCTGCATAAAATACTTCAATTACATGTGTTATTTTGTTGCCATATGGAATAAGAAAATGCTCAGTATTTTCATCACAAAGTGACTCTATTAATATGAAGCACTAGCCATATGTATAATATAATGGCTGTAAATACACAAATTGTCCTAATTTCTATGGGTCCATTTAGTTGCTGAAACTTCTTTCCTAATTTGTGATATCTCTGGCATCTTCTCCCAGACCACCAGCCTGTGGGGTCTTTTCTTTCCAAGACTGATCTATTGAAAGCTTATGTTTAAGTGTTCCAGGTCTGGTAGAGACAGTTTTCCTAGACAACTAACAACTGGGGGCTTAAATGACCTCTACAATTGTCACTAATGCTCATGGCCAGAGCCTTATCCTCTCATGTACACAGTAATTATGATGAAACCATATCAGAAAGATCACAGAACCGGGAGGCTGTGAACCTGGGATGAAGTTCTGGCTCTCATTACTTTAGATGCTATGGGACCAACAGAGTTATTACTCTTCACGCATTTCAATTTCCCTCCTGTGTGAAATGTTATCTTTAAACACTCTAACATCTCCTATACTCTAAGAAACAAACATACTGCTAATGAACTTCAGAATTTATTTAGACATAAGAATCTTGCAATGTATTTTATGGACAGATTATGGATTTAAATTGTTATTTTTACATAAACACTGTAGTCCTTAGAGAGGAGAGATTCATTTTGAATTCATATTCCTCCATATACAAAAGAAAACTAAGCATTTTTAGATTACTTAATAATTGTAATCGTATCTAACAGTTAAAACTCTAGTCTACAAATAGCCATGCTTTAGTTGATGTTAAATATACAAAAGCCCATAATGGTAGTTTTGTTTTTTGTTTTTTTGTTTTTACAGCCTATAACAGTCTGAACGTATCCCCCAAATTTGTGTGTTGGAAATTTAATCCCCAATGCAACAGTAGCAGAAGTAGGGCTTTTGGTGAGGTTTTTTAAATCCTAAGGGTTCCACTGTCATGAAAGGATTAAAGGTGATATGGAATGTCTTGACAGAAGGAGTTTCAGTTTGCTGTGTAAAAAAACGTGCTTATTCCTGCAGGAGAATGTAGTGTGAAGGTACCATCTTGAAAACAGAGAGCAGCTGTCACCAGAGAGTCAAATCTGCCAATGCCTTGACCTTGAACTTTGCAGTCATTGTAACTAAGAGAAATAAACTTCTGATTGTTATAAATTACACAGTTTTAGATATTATGTTCCAGCACACAAAATGTAGTAAGACACAGCCAAAGAGTTCTGAAAGTAATCTAGTGAGTTAGCCTGAGAGAGAGAGACTATTTCCTGGCCCTTTCTCAAGCTTTTCACAGAAATCCATAAAAATCAGCTTGCACAGACATTCTGTGACATTTCTGTGGAGAAATATGAGCAATTTTAGTTAAAGTATGTGGGAAAGCTAGAGGAGACATATTAGCATGCAGTACTTAATGTGAGCACCCCTTTCCCTTTGGTGACATAAATGAACAATTTGCAAGCAGATTATTACCTAGCCAAGTTAAGAATTTTCCATCCTTCTTTTTTTAAAACTCCCTTTAAAGAAATTGATGTCTAGCTGGGGACAATTAAAAGAGATTAGCACATATGGCATAATGGCATAAGTCAAGAAGTTTTAACATTTTTATTTAATTTAATAACCATATTTAATGCCTTGTAGTTTTTGAAAGTTTATCCAGGGTTTAAATTAAGCCAGATTTTATTCTTTTCTTTTATATGTCCCCAACCCCATTGTAATACTGAAAGAAAGAAAGAAAGAAAGAAAGAAAGAAAGAAAGAAAGAAAGAAAGAAAGAAAGAAAGAAAGAAAGAAAGAAAAGAAAAGAAAGAAAAAGAATGGTCCATTTCCTTTACCTAAAACCTCATAGAAGCTTTTGGAAAAATTCTCCTCACTGAAGACAACAACAAAAACAGGATCCAAAAAATAATATCAGTAAGTAAATTAATAAGATAAGCACTCGTAGATGAGAAGCAAAAACTGATAGGAACTCTTGAGTTCCTCTTTGGTTCCTCCTCATTGCCTTCAGTACCGGTTGTGGCACTAAACTGCTAATCAAATGAGACTTGGCAGTGACTTTCCAGGGTAAAACCAACCCAAAACAACTCAGATTATGGGAAACTTCCCATAAGTAAATAAATTTCATTTCACTCCAGCCTTAAAGCAATATGACACTTACTTTCCCAATCAAGTTTTGTATATTTAAGCGAAACTGAATGTTTATAAAACTTGACAGCAATTCATTAACCTAAATAAATTTAAAGAGTTTTGCGTTTATTATAATGTTAACTTTTTAAAGTTCTAATGAGAAAACAAGGCCCATCTCTTTAATGTGGCTAAGTTTTTCATTATTATATATGCATGTATATAGTTACACTATTTTTAGAGCCAAAAGGATTTTCCTCTCATATGCTTGAAACTCCTTCGTGTCTCCATCATATTTTTTTTTTTTTTATGAACACAGTATGATCCTGTTTATCTCTTAAGGAGACCTTACCTTTTATCCCACAGGCAGCCTGTCCAAACTGAGCTCACGGTCTTTCCAATCAAGTTGGCTTCAAGAGCTCTTCTTTGCTCTCAGTTATTATAACCAAGTCAGAAGCTTCCAATTATCCTGGATTACACTTTACCCCTCATCCTCAGATCCAAAGATTGCTGAATCCCATCCACTGCAAAAGAGAACTGTCTTTGAAGTTTAAGTCTCTTGCTCTTCGTTTCCACAACTGCAGCTGTAGTCCAGGCAAACTTTGAGAAGCAGTGCCACCCATTGTGAGCCCAGTGTTGAGCTAACCCTGCTAAGCTTTGGTTTCCTCCAATATCAAGTTCTGGAAGGTGAACTTACCCCAGACTGTGGCTGTGCAATTAAATGAGATAATGTATATAAATTTAGCATATTTGTGGAATGTAGGAAGTTGAAGGTGAAGGATGAAAGAAAAGGGAAGGTTGTACTGCCCAGAGAGGATAGGGAATAAAAAGACTGAAATGTTTGAAGCATCATAGCCTGTTCAAGAGTAAGAATTGCTTCCCAGCAGCTCAGAGGCTGAGACATGAGGATTACAAGTTCAAAGCCAGCCTCAGCAAAAGTGAGGCACTAAGTAACTCAGTGTGACCCTGTCTCTAAATAAAAATATAAAATAGGGCTGGGGATATGGCTCAGTGGTCACATGCCAAGAGCACCTTGAAGTAAAGGACCCCCAGTAAGTAAAAAACTAATCAGGCATCGCCAGCTCCTAATAGAGAATCATGGGACATGATTACCAAGCTACTTTTGCCACACTTTATTTTCAGAGTTGTTTATTTACAGTATTAAAATTAAAATTTGGATATAACCCCAAAAGTAGGGGAGCTGGATCAAATGTTGGTTCCATTCCCAGTTTTCCAAGGAACCTCTATATTGCTTTCCATATCAGCTGCCCCAATTTGCAGTCCCACCAGTAATGTATGAGTGTGCCTTTTCTCCCACATCTTCGCCAACACTTATTGTTGTTTGTATTCTTAACAGCTGCCATTCTGACTGGAGTGAGATGAAATCTTAGTGTAGTTTTGATTTGTATTTCTCTAATTGCAAGAGATGATGGACATTTTTCATATATTTGATTAATGGGACACAGCCACATCAATGTTTATAGCAGCACAATTCATAATAGCTAAATTGTGGAACCAAACTGGATGCCCTTCAGTAGATGAATGGATAAAGAAAATGTGGTATATATACAAAATGTAATATTACTCACATTAAAAGAAAATAAAATCATGGCATTTGCAGGTAAATAGATGGAGCTGGAGAATATAATGATAAGTAAGCCAATCCCCCCAAAAAACAAATGCTGAATGTTTTCTCTGATATAAAGATGCTGCTTCATAATGGGGATGTGGGGTGGGAGTATGGGAGGAATAGATGAACTTTAGATAGGGCAAAGGGGAGGGGGGGTAGAGAGGGAGCATGGGGGTAGGAAAAATGGTGTAATGAGATGGACATCATTACCCTAAGTACATGTATGAAGACACGAATGGTATGACTCTACTTTGTGTACAACCGGAAACATGAAAAAATGTGCTCTATATGTGTACTATGAATTGAATCGCATTCTGCTGTCATATATAATAAATTAAAATAAATAAAATTAAAAAAATTAAAATTTGATGATAACTATACTCTCAACTTAAAATAAAAAGTAATATAGTAACTTTAGACTGGTAATATATTTTTCAGTCTTTCAAGCAGGCTTCCCTCATTTGCAGTGATTATTTTTTTTTGATTCATTTCAAAAATTCATTCCTCCTTCTCTTCCTCCTCCCTCCTCCTCCTCCTCCTCCTCCTTATTATTATTATTATTATTATTATTATTATTATTATTTTGCAGTACTGGAAATTGAACCCAGGAGTACTTTACCACTGAGCTATATCCCCAGCCCTTATATTTTATTTCACTAAATTGCCCAGGCTGACCTTGAGATTGCAATCCTCTTGTCTCAGCCTCCCCAGTAGCTTACAGGCAGATGTCCCAGACCCTGCTCATTCCTTTTACCTTAAATTGATTGGAGTTTATTATGTCTGCATCTGCCCAAAGAGAAGGAACAATCTTGGAACCAGTGCTGTAGGGCATGAATCAGAGTCCAGTAGCTACTAGAATACAGAGGATATTAGAATTAGAAAGATCCCTGAGAGAGTCATCATGTGTCAGAGTTTCTCTCTCTTCATCAGGTCCATTTTCCAGCAATTGATAGAGGATTTTCTATTCATTTTAACTGAAATCTGTATATGATTGTTTTTGTTTTGTTTTGTTTTTGGTACTTAGGATTGAACCCAGGGGAGCTTTACCATGAAGCTGTATCCCTAGGCCTTTTTATTTATTTTTTATTTTTATTTTTTTGTGGAGGAGGGTACTGGGGATTGAACTCAGGGGCAGTTGACTATTGAGCCACATCCCCAGCCCTATTTTGTATTTTATTTAGAGACAGGGTCTCACTGAGTGTTTAGTATCTCGCTTTCACTGAGTCTGGCTTTGAACTCACCATTTTCCTGCCTCAGGCTCCAAACCCACTGGGATTACAAGCATGCACCACCATGCCCAGCCCTTTTTATTTTTTGATACTGGGTCTTGATAATTTTTTGAGGCTGCCCCTGAATTTGTGATCCTCCTGTGTCAGCCTCCTGAGTCCCTGGGATTATGGTATGCCACCATGACCAGCTACATCTGTTTTTAAGTAACAGTGAAATGATCCTTTTCTTGTTTAACTTAAATGAATTGTTGTTACTCTCTCCTTTTACTGTTTTAAATAACTATGTTTCTAGCCATGGTGTATAAGTCTCTTTGTAAAATATAACTGCAATGAGCCATGACTGCTCAGTAAGAATGGATTGGTCTATCCAAAGTGTCACAGAAAGTCCATTAAGTAGAAAACTATAAGGTCAATTAAATTTGTCTACCATGTTTAATAGTCCCCGAGTTTGGTAGAATTTTCTTTGTAGTTTTTTATTATTTTCTGTTTTCCATTTCTACCAGGATCTTTTTGAATTTAATACCATTTCTAAAATTTCTTCTGAGCCTTTGGTAGATAGTTTGTGTATCATATTTTCTAAATGTTTAATTATTTTCATGTAGTATCTTACAACGACTAGTAAAAATCAACATATGTAACAAAAAATAAAGTCAGCTTAGTTGTAACCTTTAATTATACAGAAGATGAGATTTAAGAGCAGGTTTCAAACAACAAAGCTTCAGGAGAAGTGAGGAATTTAGACTGGTTATGTCTAAGATGGGGTGAAAGCAGTGACAGGCCCCTAAGTGTTTTTGGAATTTCAGACTTTGGCTTTTGGTGGTGAAAGACTAGCACATTATTCCCAGCAACTCCCTCAACTCAGGTGCCAGGAGCAGGAAGATGGGAACACAGAGTGGCCACACCTCCTGGGTAGTGACTAAGCACGAGTCCCCGAGAGAGGCTGGCACTGTTAACATCATACAGAAAAAAAGCAACTTCCAATTCTAAAATTCTTGACTCAAGACAAAATTAGAGTACTTAAGTGTATTTTATTATGAAATACGAGTAAAAGAGATAATATCATAGGGAAATTCAACTGAAGAACAAGAGAAATAGACATATGCTTACCATTTAGCTTAAAAATTAGAAAATTCACTATACTTATAGTACTACACTCCCATTACTGTGCACCTTTTTTGAAGTCAATATTCTAGAATTTGTATTTTCATGGTTAATACAACATATGTAGGTTCTAAAAAATATACTGCTTATCCATAATGGGGGAAGGGGCAGGGGACGAATGGAGGCACTTTGATTGGGCAAAGAGGAAGGAAGGAAGGGAAGGAAGCACGGAGGCAGGAGAGATGGTGGAATGAGATGGACATCATTACCCTAGATACATGTATGACTGCACATATGGTGTGACACTACATTGTGTACAACCAGAGAAATGAAAAGTTGTGCTCCATTTGTGTACAATGAATTGAAATGCATTCTGCTGTCATATATACCTAATTAGAACAAATTATTAATAAATAAGCCAACTCCTTAGTTTTATCTGTTTTTTAATTTTATATGCTAGTGATAAGTTACACTTTTAAGTATACCCTAGTGGTGTTTTCTCCCAGATATTATTTTTTGAGTATCATCCATGTCAATGCCATTGTCTAGTCATTTTTCAAAACCGTAGGATGTACAATTATATATATATTTAAGGGTATCTAGTCTTTTATCTATTATTCCCATCTTTGTCTATTTCAAATCATGTCTCTATTGACATTTTTGTATGTTTCTCCAGATGTGCCCGCAGCGAAAGTTCTCTGGTATGTTCCTTGGAACAGAACTGATGTTTTGGTGCAAACTTACATCAATTTTACCAAGTGATGCCTAACAATTTTCCAGACAGGCTGTAGCAATTTACACCCTTACTGGTACTTAATGAGTTTCTTTTGTACCCTATGCTTTCCAATATTTGTAATTATTAATCTTTCATCTTTTCATAGCTTAATAAAATTAAGCATTTTTCCCTATGTTTAATGTCTATTCATTTTTCTTCTTTTGTAAAACGCCTTTTGTATTTTCCCATTTTTGTAATCTATTATCTGCTCTTATTGTTTTGTTTGAATTCTTTATATATTCTGAATATGTGGTTTTTTTAGTCATATATTTTGAGAATATCTTTTCCTCTCTTAGTTTATTTTTTTTCTGATTCTTTTTATGGCCTCTTTCCATGAGCAGAAGTTCTTCATTATTTTAATGTATTAGAATATATTAACCCTTTCCTTTATGGCTTGGGCCTTGTCTTACTTATTTAAGGTCTTCCCACTCTGATATGTTCTATGCTGTCAAAGTTTTTTTAAGTCTGTTTCATACAAGTAAGTTTTAATCTATGTAGAAGTGTGTATGGAGTATTGATAAAAATCAGAGTTCAAATTTTATCTACTTTTATGTATAGAAAATTATTCTAGTACTTTTTGTGAATAGTTCATTGCCTCCTGAGTGACCAGAATTTCTTTCAGTTTTATATCAGATACTCATATATTCATAAGTCAGCCTGTTCTCTACCTGATTCCTTGGTTTATTTTCTACACTGATACTACATTGTCTTAAATTTCCTTCAAAATATCTTATTTTTAATAAGATACTTTCTTTTTCTTATACATCTTGTTCTCCATGAATTGTTGGGCTACTCTAGATTCTTTCTTCTTGCATATGAATTTTAGAAACAGCGTGTCAAATTCCAAGAAAAACCTTGTGATTTTGACTTGAATTTTATTTAATATATTAATCAATTTAAAGAGAATGACATATTTATTGATTCTTTTATCCATGGTATATATGTGTGTGTGTGTGTGTGTGTGTGTGTGTGTGTGTGTGTGTGTGTGTGTTTTGTGGAGGAAGGTATACTGGGTATTGAACACAGGGGTGCTTTATCACTGAGCAACATCTCCAGTCTTTTTTATATTTTATTTTGAGACAGGCTCTTGCTAAGTTGCTGGAGTCTCACTAAATTGCTAGGTCTGGCTTCAAATTTTTGATCCTCCTATCCCAGCTTCCCAAATCATTGGGATTACAGGCATGCTCCACAACACTTGGTCATGGCATATATTTTGAGTATTAAGAGTATTTAAGGTCTTCCATTATAATGTTATTTTTTACTTTCTATGTGTATGTATTCCTATTATAAATGGTACACTTGTTTAAATTAAATTTCCTAACCATTATTTAAAGACATAAAGAAATTTAATTGACTCTAATTGAACTCAGAAATTTACCATCTTCTAAGCCTCTACCAAAGGAAACAACTATTCCTCCACCTCTTCTGCTCTTCTCTCTTTTTTGCCTGACTAGTCAATACCTCCTCTACTGGTCCCTTATCTGAAATAATTGTTTTCTGAAAGGAAGGCAGTTCTCACTTAATCAAAATTTAATTAATTTATATCCCAACCCACCCTTGGGAATCAAATCCAAATTCACACTCTAAAAAACAGCACTCACACAGAAACTTGCAGACATCCTTTACTATGGATTAGAAAATATTTCAGAAATATGTATAGAAATGAACTAAGCACTTTTAGATAAATTTGAATTTGCCAGTGCCCATCTACAAAACCCAGATTCCAGCCATTTGCTGGGTGGATTAAAACAGATTTCATTCAAAGTTGATGCATAAATTAAAATGAGATTTGAAAAATGAATGGAAAATACAAACTAAGGTGGTAGGAATAATTGGAATATGCAAGTGTATATAAATACATAAATTTGCCTTTTAAGAGACAAATTTTTAGAACATATTTGTAAAATCTAGTCTACATGTCTTTAAAGGAACATAACTGAAACACAAGGACACAGAAAAACTGGGCAAAGGATACTTTATTGGTGAGGCCCTTTAGAGTCTGGAAGCAATTTCTACCACATTTGGTGTCCTGCTCTGACACTTTTACCAGGTGGCCTGAAAAGATGCCAGCTTTTAGTGGCACTCAGAGCAAGAGAAGGCTCCTAACTATCCAGTCTGTCATACCAATGGCTTCACAACTAGGTCTTTATAACCCAGCAGGTACAATGATGTTGACTAACCAGGATGCTGAATGGACTAGCAGCCCTCATAGAAGAGTCCATATCCAGTGGAGTTATCAAGTAAAGCCAACATCTTGATGGCAAATAGCTGTATCTCTGACAGAGCTTCTAGTTTGCTACTGGGCTCAAGTGCTAACTGAATGCTTAAATGCAGTATATTAGCAAAGAGTGTAACATGGGTTTGGTCCATAGTCCCCCCCAAAACAGCCCAAACGTCATAAACCCAAATGTTGAAATTCTGAAACATCAAAAATCCCTAAAGTTCTAAATTTTATAATTCCTAAATTCCTAAGTTGAAGATGCTGACAATTAAAATCTCAAAAATATAATTCTGGAAAAAATAATTTTAAAAATTATGTAAAAGGTATTTATTTACATTTTTAAAAAGGGATTTATTTGAGAAACATGAAAAGCACAACAGAATGCTTCATAAGTCACTCCACATGATAAAATAGACAATAGTAATATACATAGTTTTGTAAGCAAAAACACTCAAGTATATTAATGACAGTAATATAGGTATAATACCGATGTACTGACAAACCACAAAAAGTGAAATGTATAAGTGCAAATAACTATGGTTAGTAATTGTATGCACTCAGCTTTATAACTGTGGTCATATGAAATACTGTAACAGACAACCTAAGTCTTCTGATGAGACTGATCCAAAACTGTCATGGATTAGCCTGTACATGCAATTCCCAAAGAGCAAAGGTCTCAAGAAATTTTATCTTTTACAAATGCAGAATTACAAAAAGGACATCTCTTCATTTATTGAGAAGTTTCAATGATTTTATATGCATGTGCAATGGTTACATACAAAGTCAATGTGATGATGCCCTTTCCCAGAGGCAGAAACACACACAAAAAAATGCATAAAATGAATTAGAACTCTCTAAAAGCCATTATACAATTTAAACCTCCAGTATTAAAATGATGTGGAGATGAAATATGTAGCATAGAAATTATAAAAAAATAATGCTAACAATTTAAGACAGTGGGGGCAAAGACTTTAAAAAGAAAAAAAAAATTAAATAACAGAAAAAGGAAAACTACAAAGAAAATTTGACACTCAAAAGAATGTGTATTAGACTTGGATTATGGGCAACTGCTTGGAGGTAGTCCATAATAGCTGACTGACTTTCATGATCATCAACTATATTTTGAGGGCTTGCATCATGCTAAATAGCTGCTTAGGCTCTTTTAGAGCATGAGTGCATAGAGAATATATACACATTTATTTTCCACATGGTGCTGCTCTTTGAAATACATCATTCTCTATATACCAAAGTGAGCATTCCCTATTAAATTTTCCCATCTTCTGTGTCAAGTTCTATGTTGTTTTGAGTGCAGAGAAATCCATTCTGCATGCACTCACATAGAAATATAGATTTGGTAGAAACAATACTGCCATCAAATAGCAACACTGTGTGGTATGAGTATCATCCTCTCCTACCTGACACATGATGATTTTCTAAACAATCAGTAATTTCGCTGTTTTCTTCGAGCAAATGTGGCTTTAATTCATTAAGAGCTTCTGGAACTTTATCAGCTGGTAGGAATGCCAATGCAGACAAAGAATGCATTTTAAACTGATGTTTTTATCATCAATATATTCTAGAGACAATCCCTTCCCTAAAATGTGGCTTCTATGCCACTTATAGAGCTTTTCTCCAACCCCAACCCCAGGAATTGCTGGTATGGCAACTTAGGCTTTCAGATTTTAACCTTTCAGACTGTGATTTTTGATACCTTAACTTCAGTGTTTTTGATCTGAGGGGATTTTAATTTTAGGGTTTTTGATCATGGGGGTTTCAATATTCAGGATTATGGCATTTGGGATTGTATCTTTTGGGACCATGACTGGCACCAACAAGATCTTCATGGATTAGATACTAGCAGATCATGTATTTATCACTAATTGAGATATGCTCCCCATCATTCCACCATTAATAAGCATTTTTTCAAGCTGTTTTAACTAACAGCCACTTTAAGAAATATTAATACCACCCCCCAACACACACACACTTGAAAAAAAATGTTTTGCAAATAAACATAACTTTACTGGGTATAGTGTACTGTGAAACTTTCTATTTTATTTTATTCTATTTAATTTCCAAATTTTGGTTTAAATCCACTGTTTTAAAACCCACCAAAGAGCCAGGTGCAGTGGCACATGCCTCTAATCAAGCAACTTAGCAGGCTAAGGCAAGAGGATCACAGGTTCAAAGCCAGCCTTAGCAATGTTGAGGCATTAAGCAACTCAGTAAGACCCTGTCTCTAAATAAAATACTAAATAGGGTTGGGGATGTAACTCAGTTATCAAGTGCCCCTGAATTCAATCCCTGGTACCAAATAATAATAATAATAATAATAATAATAACAATAAAAAGATAAAACCCACCAAAGAATGGTAACATCTGAGCTATCCTGCTTATATCTCACTGTCAGAGTCACGTTCAGTATGTGGCTGGGCCCCCAAGGGGGTCCCCTATGACCAGTTGACAAAGAAGAAAATATTGAGATGGGAGTAGTAATTCTGCATGCTATGTCAATAAGCAAGCTTATTAATGAATTTCTCAAGTGGGTAAGAATTCCATAACAGCCCTATTTTCTGTTTTAAAAGTGAAAGATTGCCCCTTGATAAATCCTATTATCATTTGCTATCATCTTAAAGTCACTGCTTTTTTGGAACTACAAACAGGAATATCAACTCTCTTTCAAGTAAATTACCTAGTTCTAGGAATGTCATCTTAGGTTATTTTATAATTAGTATTACATATCTGCAATCCTCTTAGTATCAAAATTCTTTACTACTGAAGCGGGTCTATAGAAATCAACTCATTTCATTGATAGGAAAATAAAGGTTCGTAGAGGAAGAGTGACTTATTAAAGTCACATAGTATTGAGTAATAGCGTGAAGTATACATTTCAGGTCTGCTGATTTCTCAGCTAGTGTTCTTACATACTACTTGTGGGTTTTGCTTTTTCTTTATTTTATATATATATATATATATATTTAGTTGTAGATGGATACAATACCATTATTTTATTTATTTATCTTTATGTGGGCTGAGGATAGAACCCAGGGTCTCATATGTAATAGGGAAGCACTCTACCACTGAACTACTACCAAAGAAGCTTCTCATTTTCAATCAATGTTTAGCAATTCATGTAAAAAAGCACTTAGCTTCATCAAAATTTCCACAAAGGGTGAGTAAATTAGTTACAAGCAGGTTCTAATGAGATCTATTGTTCAAGTACTTTTCAGGTCCAGAAAGAGGAAAATATTTCTGGTATTGGTATATTCTTCCACATGACCCAGATAATTTAATAGCTAAAATAAAAAACACAGACACTTCTCTGAAAAAAAAGAAACTTGATATATATATATATATATATATATATATATATATATATATATATATCTCCACACACACACACACACACACACACACATACACACACACAAAGTAATAAGGGAAAATGAGCAAAATACTAGGTTGACTTTTGGTTGGGGGGGGGGGGGTAACTAGAAATTTAATCCAGGGGTGCTCACCACTGAACTACATCTCCAGTCCTTTAGTTTTTATTTTGAGGCAGGTTTTCACTAAGTTGCCAAGGCCAGCCCAAGCTTGCTATCCTGCCTCAGCCTCCCAAGGAGTTAGGATAAGAGGCATGCACCACCATGCCCAGCCTATGCTGACTTTTACTGTTATTGCTTGTTTTTTTGCAAAGTGTCCTTTGGAAACCAAATGTGGCATCCTTACCCAAACTTACATGCATAATGAAATTTAAAATACTGTAAAAGAATGAGTGCTCAAACAATACCAATATTGGACCATCCCATTAATCTCATGAATGGATAGTCTCAATAAAAGTAATGATAAGGTAAAACTGAAAAATCATGCCAGAGTGAAAGTCATATATTGTGGACTTCAGATACTTCTTCATCTTTTACTGGATAGAGCCCTGCTCATCTACGAGTTTACTAGCAGGTTTACTCTCTCAATTACCTTTCTGTCAGAAATAGTAAAATGGGAAGAAATATGGCTGTTTGTGAAGGTGTGATCCAAAATGGCAGTCACCAGCTTCATTTTTATGGCTTTATCCTTTATTTGCTCTTTCTGCTATTTCTTTTATTTTTCTGATTCTTTACAAATTTGTGGTCTATTGTACAATACTAGAGTTTCACACCATTATTGGATTTACTTTAAATATTAAATTTATCTCTGGCAAACTAAGAAACCCAGACATTGTTCTATATAAAACAAATTCAATAATACTTGGTATTGCTGTTATGGTCATTAAAAAATGCAGTTTTGCTAACATGTCTAAAGCCAAAAGAATCAAGATTTGGACAACATGACCTTTAACAGAATCATCAATTTCATAGTTACCATGTTAGAAGAATTCAATTAATATCACTGTCATGGTTTAGATATTAGATGTCCCCCAAAAGCTCATGTGCGAGACAATGCAAGAAAGTTTAGAGGTAAAATTATTGTTTTATGAGAGCCTTAACCTAATCAGTGTGTTAATCCCCTGGTATCAATTAACTGAGTGGTATAGGTAAATAGGGTGTGATAGAGGAAGTTGGCCATTGGGGGTGTGCCTCTGGGGTATATATTTTATTTTTGTTGAGCAGAAAGTGCTCTCTCTCTCTCTCTCTCTCTCTCTCTCTCTCTCTCTCTCTCTCTCTCTCTCTCTCTCTCTCTCTCTCTCTCTCTCTCTCTCTCTCTCTCTCTCTCTCTCTCTCTTTCTCTCTCTCTCTCTCTCTCTCTCCCCCTACTGGTGGCATATTTCCAGCTGTTTTCCTCTGCCATACACTTCTGCTATGATGTTCTTCTCCTCATCTCAGGCCCTGAGGAATGGAGTCAGCCATCTATAGACTGAGACCTCTGAAAGCTCTTCCTTAAAAATTTTGTTTGATCAGGTCTTTCAGTCACAGCAGTGAAAAAGCTGACTAAAACAATAATTATCAGCTTTGAGGGCATTAGCTCAATTACTCCTCACCATCATCTTGTGAGGAGGTACCATTAGTATTCCATCTTCAGTTCTGTGGAAAAGGAAGCTGAGGCATATACAAACGTAGTTTTTCACTCAACACACAGTTGCTACTAAGAGAGGAAATAAGACTGTGAATGCAGGTGTATCTGCAACTACAGAATGATATATGCAGTTTTACACAAATGAAAATTAGTATGTCTTGGTTTGTTCAAGATGCTATAACAAAAATACCATAAATAGGATGACTTATAAACAACAAATATTTATTTCTCTTAGTGCTAAAAACTAAAAGACTAAGAGGAACTACCAAATATTTGTTCATATTTGACTTTGGTCCTACTTGAATTTTTTTTTTCTTTTTTCAGTACTTGTATTGAAGCTGAGCCCAGCTCATGCTAGACTACTATTCTACTACTGAGTTATATCCACAGCCCTTTTATTATTTTTTTTTCTTTTGGTGATCTTGATAAGTTGCCCAGGCTGCCCTTGAACTTATTGTCCTCCTGCCTCACCTTTCCAAGTAGCTAGGATTACAGGTGTGCACCACTGTGCCTAGCTCTTAAAGTCCATAATCAATGTGAAGTCAAATTCAGCATCTAGTGAGGGCCCATTTCTCATAGATGGTGCCTGCTAAGCTGTGTCTTCACAGATAGAAGCAGTCAACAAGCTTCTTAGGTTTCTTTTGTAAGAGTATTAATTCCATTCATGAGGACTCTACCATCAGGGTCCCACCACTTTACAAAGGTCCCACCTCTTAATATCCTCTCCTTGGGACTCTCAGCTGACTCTTAAGAATAGAGAGGGACAAGGTCAATTTTGACCAACTTAGTCTTAAACACCTGGCAGTAGGGTAAAGCCTTAAATCACAGTCCTACATGGACATTTAAATGGAAAAATGATGGTTTTAAAAAATGTAACTTAAGATGTACACTTGTGTCAGCCCTACCAAAAGTAAACAAAGTTGGAATCTATAAAGGAAGGATTCTTGTTTAAGAGTGCCTGATAATACTGATCACAAGAGTTGCAAATTTGTCCTGAATTAATTTGAGTCTGACTTCATAGACCTACAAATCTTCCTAACCTCTTACATTGATGAATTTGATCTGTTTTTCACTGATAAGATTATGAGTTACTATCCTTATGGTTTTCAGAGACTGGCTGAAATACCAATTGTTTTTGTGCTAATTGTTTACAAAAAATGAATGGTTTTCTGTCTTTATTATTGTCTTAGTATGATCCGTGCCCTACATATGCCTTGTCCAGTCACCTGCCATCTGCCACTGTGGACTCTGGACTGCTCTCACGCTGAATGCACTTAACTGTCCATGCCCCACCTGATAGAGAATCAATGTGAAGTCAGTTCACATTGATTTTGGGTTACATCCCCCCCCAACTCACCCCCTTTCAGCAGTAAGTAGCACAGAGATGTCATCGCCCACTTTCCATAGAAATGGAATATAGAAATTAACGCTAGGGAATTGTAACAGGGGTTCATTTGATATTTTGCCTATATACCTTGTGGATTTGAAACTTATGTATTTTTTTTCTTTTTCCCAATCTTCTTTTTCCTAAACTTCTCCTCCCTGATTTTCTTTTCCCTGATCTCCTCCCTAATCTTATTTTCTCTGAATCACCACTTTAAAAGTCCCCTGTTCCTATGGATGGGCAGAATCTCAGTTTTTGGAACAGGAGTCCCCTGTGTTTCTCCTTTGCTAGCAAAGCAATAAACCTTCTTTACCTTTTTCTCAAAAAAAAAAAAAAAAAAAAAAACTCCTGTCCTTGGTGGTTAGCATTTTAATATATAAAATTGGGTGGACACAAACATTCAGGCCATAGCACAGAATATATAAAAGAATTATAAAACAATTTCAGTATAATAAAAATGCTTCCAAAAACAAAAGCTATTTTTATACCTATGTTCATCTGTGGTCAATGTTTGATGGTTCCCCTTAGCTGTGAAGGATAAGTCTTTTCAAAGGAGAAATGCTGCCTATTAATTGGGAAAATGAATGTAAGATTTAAAGTAGGAATCACAAACTGAAGTAGTAGCCAACTAGATAACATTAGTGAGTGATGCAGAAAGGTTAAGGATAGACTGATCCAGTGGTTCACATGAACCCATGACCAGCAACATCAACGTTACATGGGTATTTCTTTGGCTCCACCCAGACCTACTGATCAGAACTCAGAGAGTGGGGCTCAGCAATCCCCCTTTAATTGGCCCTCCATGAGATTCTGATGGATGCCAAAGTTAAATATTATCACTGGTCCCAAACCAACAGATTTGGCTATATGCTTTTTTATGAGTTGGAGAAAAAAAAATACAGACCCTTTGCAAAGCTTTCTGAATTTTCAAGACATGCCAGAAATATAGAATTTTATGTCAATTTTGAAGATATTTATTTCATTGTCTTCTAGCAAAAAGGAGTTGCTAATAAGAAGTCTGATATTAATCTTATTCTCATTCCTTGTTGTTACCACATGTTTTTTCTCCTTTGGAATACTTTCAGAATTTTTTCCATAATCCATCCCTTGTTCATTCCCTCAGATTTATGGATGAGATCTGACTGAGAACTTTGGTTAAATGGATGATGAATGACAAAAATAAGGATATCCTTATGTATTTGTAGGAAGACTGGCTAATGATCTTTATAATGGTCCATATAAGGAGATCCTTATACCAAGAGTAGAAGGCTTAAATCATTTTATGCCTAGGTTCTTTGAAAGTGTTTTCTTGCCTCCTTTCCTTATGTCTCTTGGTGGAATCTGAGGGGCCTTACGTTTTCCTTAGCATCTCTTATACATCCCAACTCTAGAAGATGTAATCCCTTTGTTGAGAGAGAAGATTTTGAAGTGTTGGCCTAAGCCAAAACAATCAGTGGCAGCTACGCTGAATACACAGTCCATTGAAGAGGGTGAGGCATGCAATTCCCTTAGGTGATCTGCAAGCAGTTAAATTAATTTCCATGGTCTAGTTCTCTTTGCATTTATTGATTCTGAGACCTGAGCTCCTTCAGGGCTCCCATGTGACTATTAGTGATTGCTCCAAATGTTTGAACCATTTTCTCTTCTCTTTCTCTCTCTCTCTCTCTCTCTCACACACACACACACACTCTCTTTTCTCATTTCTCTGTTCGGAAGATCTCATCTGCTTTACCTTTTATCAATGTGGTGCCATTTCTTTTCTGCCTTTAGAAATTCCTCAACATTTATGGTCTACTGATGGGATCTTTTCATATATATTATACTCACTTGCAAAATATGGATTCAGGTATATTAGTCATGATTCTCCAGAGAAACAGAACCAATGGAACATTTCTAGATAACTAAACAAGTAATTATGAGAAACTGGCTTCACAATTATGGAGACTGAGAAGTCCTACAACCTGCCATTTGTAAGCTGGAGGCCATGAAAGCTGATGTAGTTTCACTCCAGAGTCAAAGGACTGAAAACAAGAGAAGGCATTGGTATAATTCCCAATCTGCATCTGAAGACCCAAGAACATTAGGTCCAATGGTATAAATCCTAATCTAAAGGCTCGAGAAACAGGAGCATCCTTGTTGGAGGGTAGGGGAAGGTGGATGCCCCAGCTTAAACAGAGAGTAAATCTGTAATTCCTCTGCCACTTCATTTTAATCAGGTCCTCAATAGATGGGATAATGCCCACCCACATTAATGAGGATGATCTTCTTTGGCCAGTTCACCTATTCACATGCTAATCTTTTACAGAAACCTGCTCACCCATACATCCAGAAATATGTTTTACAAGTTATCTGTGCATCCCTTAGTCCAATCTAGTTGATACATAAAATTTACCAGCACACCAAGCTAACTCTACCTTGCTGCTATTAGAACAAAATAGATCATTTGAACTCGTATTCAAAATGGGTTCCCATTTTATTATCATCTCAAAAGTTCTTGTAATGCCCTGTAAATCTTGAGTCTGGCTCCTTCATGCTTAAATGACTATCTCCTTTCACCTTCTGCTCTCACTCCCTCTGTCACACTGGCCGTCTAGCAGTTTCTCAAACATAGTGTGGGCCCTTTCAGTTGCCCTTCCCTATCTCAGGACTACGTTTTCACCAGATTCTCTTACAGATTAGTTCTTTACCCTCCAAGTCTCTGTGGCATGTCATCTCCTCAAAGGGCCTGCTGAGACCACCTTATCAAAGGTAGTTTCTCTCTATCCACTAAGTCTTGTTTTATTCTTCCTTACAGCTCCTTACTTCCCAATAGCATGCTATGTATTTATCTGTCTAGTCTGTCTACCACTTTGTGTCTGGCACATGGAACAGTACCTGGCACTAGGTGGAAGGTAATAAATGCTTTGGGGACTGAACAAATTAAACAGTAATGTCCACTACAAAACCTGACATCTGGATATTAAATATCTGTAAGTCCAATTTTATTATCTATTTCAGGCTAAGCAACAGAAAAAGTAAAAGATAATATTACTGAAGATACTGCTTGTTTCTTTATTCAAATAAAAAGTAGAGTAGGAGTCACTACAATAAATTTGATAACTTTAAAATCTAAAAACATTGCTAAATGATGATGAAACAGATTCTGTAACTATTTCTGAAAACCCTTGTTGAGAGTATACAGCTTCATCATTAAACACCAGGAGGTGAAGAGACCATTATGCTCCTGCCTTCTGTATAGTTTATTTTCTGTTCCATTTATTATTTATAGGGTGCTTATCACCATAGTATCCATGCCTCATTACCAAAAGGCAAGCAAGAAAGGCAAGGGTTGAAAAATTATGCCCGCTGAACTACTTACTTCAAGGCATTCTACCCCAGAGAAAGAACCTCAAAATAGAATAACAGATGTTCTCAGTGACCACAAACTTATCACTGTACCTGTCTCAGCCTCAACTTCTTCTTTGTGAAATGACAAGTTTAAAAGCAGATGACATTTAAGATCTCCTTCAGCCCTAACCATTTGGATACACAACCATTCAATAACCCTAAATCTAGATAGTCTTAAATGCATTTCTCAATTTTGCTATATTTGTTTTCTATTATAGTAATTACTAATTATGAAAAGACATTTGTAAATCAGTGGTAAACATAAACACAGTATGAATATAAAGCACACGTAAAGAAACAATGTCATTTCCATCCCAGGATCTCAAACACAGCTCCCTGGTTTGTAAGACAAACATGTGGAAAGGCCTAAAATGTAACAGCTAACGTCATGGAAACTAGAGCCTTTCAAATCTAACTGGCTAGATTAAAATCTATTTTTCAACCTCTAGATAAATAACTTTAGACATGCTATTTAACTTCTCTGTACCTCTGTTTCCTTATCTCTGAGAATACTTCATAATTTTACTATGAGAAATAAATTATTTCAATGAAGTCTTGAGAAATTAGTATCTAGAAAACACTAAATTTTTTCTACTATTATTTTATAATTCAAAGGGCTGACATGAGAATTAAGTGAGAAAGCCCAGTTTGAAATAACACAATATCTAGCAGAAAAAAATCCACTAGTCTCACCATATTTACTGAAGGGTTCTTCTATATAGACAGGAAGCTATATACCAGGGACCCAATAGTGAGTTAAGCTCTCTGTGGTCCTGGAGCCTGCACCCTACTGGAGAGAGACAGAAAATGTACAAATAGACAGAAAAAAAATCATGTTTCTAGTAGAGAAAATTGCTAAATAGAGATAATTTTGGAAGCCAGAGTGTCAGATGTCCTATTTTATTTAAGATAGTCAATGAAGTCTTAACAAGAATCATTTTCCCCCAAAGTTAAATAATAATGTCAACACCAGTCTCATCATCTCTAATTAAAATGCATTGTTATAAAGAAAGGTTTACAATTAGCATATCGCTACGATTATTCTCATAAAAATCATAGTGATGAAAAGTATCTACTTTGGATATTTCACTGATGCACTAAGAAAACATACTATCATTTTAGTCACTTCTATTCAGAAAAGAGCACACAAATACTAATCCTCACAATTATGCTGCATGCCATGTTTTCCCCAAAAGGAAACTCAATATCTCATTTTAGGTTCACAATTGCATATAAAACATTGAAACCTGGTACAAAACTCACAGTTAATAATACTACTAGTTGTTATTTTCTGCAGCTCCTCAAGCTCAGCATATCTAACTAAAATCTTTATTCCCACTCTCCCATATATTGGATCTCTTTCTTACCTTTCTTGGCATCATCTGAGAACCCGAAACCTTGAAGACATCAGTGAATCCACCTGTTTCCTTATCCTCTTACCTTTCTACTTCACCACCATCATCTCTCCATTCTTGGTGGAAATACATTAGCTCAGGTGCTCATGGTTTTTTTCCAAAGCTATCGCAATGACTTCTTTCTTAATGTAGAAGAATCTCCAACCTGACCCCCTTATAATTCAATACAGCTAGGGAAGTGAGCCGGTCATGCTGATTGCCTAATTAACCATAAATACCCCTCTGATCTTAGGATAAGATCCAAACTCTCTCCACTTCAGCCTCACCAACTCAATCACATTCTCTTACTATTTACTACCTTTATGCCAAATTTACACATAGTTCTCAGAACACACTAGTTTTTCTTAGGCTACTGCGCAGCCCAGTACCTCTGAAAAAGAATGTTCCTTCCTCTTAGGCTGGGAGCTTGTATTCTTTCATGACCTGGGCCAGGCATCAATCCTTTTGTGTTCATGACTCCAACATCCTTGACTTGGTAGCTGAACCTCCCAGGTTCTGGAACCATATTGCCCTGGCTTATTTCCATCCTGGCCTTTGTCCATTTGTGCCATGATTAAACATTTATTAAATGCTGAATTTCAAAGATAAATGACACAATCTACACCTTCAGTTTGCTTACCATTCTATGGTTCACTGAGGGAGAAAACTACACAAATTTTTACCATAAGTGTTCCATTAATAGCAAGCTTTTAATGCTGATGCAAAGACCTCATGTTTTCTTGCCCACTCCCAACTTCCTCATTTCAAAAATTTACTTTTCCCTCTTTCAGGACAGGAAAATGCTTTACAAAGTTATCTACTCTGGACAGAGTGGGTCAAGCTCCCTATAAAGAAGGTTAATGGATTTTTTTGTGTGTGGTGTGGGGGGGGGCATTACCAGGTATTGAATTCAGGGGCACTGAACCACATCCCCATCCCTATTTTGTATTTTATTTAGAGACAGGGTCTCACTGAGTTGCTTAGGGCTTCATTGTTGCTGAGGCTGGCTTTGAACTTGTGAGCCTCCTGCCTCAGCTTTCCAAACTCCTGGGAATACATACGTGTGCCACTGTGCCAGGGGGTTAGTGGATTTTTGACTTCTCTGTTTTGACTGCTATGTGTCTAGCTTATGGCTTTTGCCTCATTTTTAGTTTTCACAGGCTCTAGTGTATTACTATTTCTTACCCAGGCCCAAACAAATGACTAGGCCTTCTTTTATTCCTTCCTTTATTATCTTCCTTCTTTCTTTCCTTCCAATTGCTAATGAACATTAATTGTACACCATGTACTGTACATTCTTAGTGTGGAGTGATTCTAGTTTTAATAGAGCCTTAAGAATTTGCCAGAGGAGCACGGCATGGTGGCGCATACCTGTGATTCCAGCAGCTCAGGGAGGCTGAGGCAGGAGGATCACAGATTCAAAGCCAATCTCGGCAATTTAGGGAGGCCCTAAGCAACTCAGCAAGAACCTGTCTCTAAATAAAATATTTTAAAAGGGCTGGGGATATGGCTCAATGGTTAAGCACCCCTGGGTTTAATCCCCAGTAGCAAAAAAAGAAAAACAAATTTTGCAAAATCTCAGGAAGTAATACCAAGTGATAGCACCAAATTAAATCTTCACATCAAAGGAAATAAGAGTATAAAGAGAGAACGAATGTAGAGAATGGGAGAAAATCTTTGCTAATTACTCTTCTTATAGAGAATCACTATCTAAAATACATGAAGAACTCAAAAACTTATCACCAAAAAAAAACCCAATTAATAAATGGACAAATGAATTAAAAAGATACTTCACAAAATAAGAAATCCAAATGGCCAGCAAATATATGAAAAAATGTTCAACATCATTTGTAATTAGGGAAATGCAAGTCAAAACTACAGGGAGATTTCATCTCATACCAGTCAGAATGGCAGTCATCAAGAATACAAAAAAATAGCAGTGGCACATGCCTGTAATCCCAGCGATTTGGAAGGCTAAAACAGGAGGATTGCAAATTCAAGACCAGTCTTAGAAATTTAGACAGACCCTAAAGAAATTAGTGAGATCCTTTCTCAAAAAAAAAAAAAAAAAAATGGGGGCTGGGGATGTGGCTCAGTGGTTAAGCACCCTGGGTTCAATCCACAGTACAAGACAAAAAAAAAAAAATCAATAATAAATGCTGGAGAGGATGTGGAGAAAAAGGAGCACTTTTGCACTGTGGTGGGATTTTAAATTAGTACAACCACTGTGGAAATCAGTATGGAGTTTTCTCAAAAGACTAGGCATGGAACAACCATATGACCCAGCTATACCAGTCCTTGGTATTTATCCTGAAGATTTAAAGTGTGATGACACATGTATGCCCATGTTTATAGCAGCACAATCCCAAATAGCCAAACTATGAAACCAGCCTAAGGTATCCATCAATAAATCAATAAATGAATGAAAAAAGAAAAAGTGGTATATATGCACAGTAGAGTTTTACTTAGCCATAAAGAAAAATGAAATTGTCATTTTCAGGAAAATGGATGGAACTTGAGACCATTATGTTAAATGAAATAAGCCAAAGTCAAAAGGTCAAGGGTCATATTTCTCTCATGTGGAAGTTAGAGGGTTAAAAGGAAAAGAAGATGGATGATGATCACATGAAAATCAAAGGGAGATCAGTAGAACAGAGGAAAGGGACCAGGGGATGTGAGGAAGGGAGGGAGAAGGGAAGATCTGGGGAGTGATATTGGACAAATTATATTGTTATATTTTATGCATGTACTGATATATAACAACAAATCTTACCATTATGTACAACTGTATTGCACCAATAAAAAAGAAAAAAAATAATTTACCATGGAATTAATATGAAATAACTATATTAATTATAATACAGGTTATCTTTTTAAAAAGAAAAAAAAATAATTTTTGCTGAAGAGGTTTTTAGGAATTTAAAGTTATGGGCAGTTTTTTGATAGAATGTAGCTTATGGTCTTTTTTTCTAATAGAGCTGCTGACCTGAGGTGCATTCTGGTTGCAGAAAAAATTTCTGATCTATTTCTCCAAACACTTTACTTCACTTTGAGTAGTATTGAATAGAAAGCAATCTCACTACTTGTACACACAAAATGCAAAAGTAGCTCCATTAGAACCTTTAATCTTGTCAGGCACAGTGGCATGCGCCTATAATCCCAGCAGCTCAGGAGGCTGAGACAGGATGATTGTGAGTTCAAAGCCAGTCCCAGCAATTTAGCGAGATCCTGAGCAACTCAATGAGACCCTGTCTCTAAATAAAATACAAAAAAATGGCTGGGGTTGTTTAAAATCAACAATAATAAAATAAAACAATAATATTTAATTTTCACTTACAATGTTTTTATTTATTTATTGAAGGATAATTGAAAAATACAAATTCTCTTTCTGATGTACATGATGTTTTGATATATGTGTATATACATTGTGAATTGATTGCCATAATCAAGTGGATTATAATACCTACCATGACAAATAGTCATCATTATTATGTATATATGTATGTGTGTTGAGAACACTTAAGATCTACATTTTAAAATCAGTTTTCAAGTCTATAACCCATTATTATTGTTAATTACAGTCACCGTGCTGTATGCTAGCTCTCTAGAACTCAGTCATCCTTTCAAACTGAAACTGCTTTGACCAAGATTTTTTTTACCTCCCTTCCTGTCAATCTCTGGTAACCACCATTCTGCTTCTAGGAATTTGAATTTTTTTAGATCCCACGTATAAGTGAGATCATGCATATTTGTCTTTCTCTCCCTGACTACTCATAGCATAATATCCTCTAAATTGTCACAAATAACAGGCTTTCCTTCTTTTGGGGGCATGAATAGTTTTGAATCATATATACAACACATTTTCTTTGTCTATTTATCTGCTACAGGACATGTAACTTGATTCTATTTCTTGGCTCCTGTGAATAGTGCTGCAGTGAACATATTTAAACTGCAGAGAGTTGATTTAATGACATTAATTACTGCCAGGTATACTGACACATGCCTATATCCAACAATTTGGGAGGCTGAGGCAGGAAGATCACAGGTTTGAGGCCAGCCTTGGCAATTTAGTGAGACCTTAAGCAACTTAGTGAGACCCTGTCTCTAAATAAAAAGTAAAAATAGCTGGGTATGTGACTCAGTGGGTTAAGCACCCTGAGGTCAATCACCAGTACCAAATTAATTAATTAATTAATCAATTACTGATGTACCTTGTCAGTACAGGCAATGGCAACCTTCCAAGAAGAGGCATCACCTTAAGTTTAATGACTAATTTGTGTGACCATATTTTAGTAGTAATTAAATGTATTGTGAAAGTGAGTATACCTTATTATGCATGTGAAAATCATGTAGATTGTTAATTTCTTGAGATATGGAATAGAAAGGGGTTAGCAGAATAAATTCTGACCCTGGAACTTGGTGGCTTTGGAATCTTTTTGTGTGTATGGTACTGGGGATTGAGTCCAGAAGAACTCTACCACTGAGCTATGTCCCTAGCCCTTTTATTTATTATTTATTTTTAGTGGAGGGGTACTAGGATTGAACTCAGGGGCACTTGACCACTGAGCCACATTCCCAGCCCTATTTTTTTTTTTTTTTTGCATTTTATTTAGAAACAGAATCTCACTGAATTTCTTAGCGCCTTGCTTTTGCTGGGGCTGGCTTTGAACTCGCCATCCTCCTGCCTCAGCCTCCTAAATAACTGAGATTACAGGCATGAGCCACAGCGCCCAGAGCCCCTACTAAATTGCCAAAACTGACCTTGAATTTGTGATTCTTCTGCCGCAGCCTCCCCAACTTTTGGGATTACAGGTGTGCACAAATGGCATCCAGCTGGCTTTGGAATCTTGAACAAGTAATTAAGCACTCTGTATTTCAATCTATTCCCAAATATAATGTGATAAAATTACTAGATCTGTTATAGGGATTAAATCTGCAGATATACACAGAGCAGCAGAGTACCTAGGATATAGAACGTGCTCAATAAATGCAAAGTAAACATCATTATAGACTATTTTTCTTCCCAGACAGGACTTTAACCATTTAGATTTTGCACTGAGAATAAGAATGCAATATATTTGATATTAATAGACTAGATTGTGGTAGAATAATGTGCCCCCCCCAAATTTTTCAGGTCCTAATTCTGAAAACATACTTACATAGCAAAAGGATCATTGCAAATGTGATTAAATTAAGGATTTTGAAATGGGAGAAATATCCTGGATTATTAGGGTGGGCCAATGTAATCACAAGAGCCCTAGTAAGAGGGAGACAGGAGCAAAGAGGAGATGTGATGATAGAAGCAGAGGTAGGTGCAATGCTATGGCTAGAAGGGGGTCATGCAACCTGCTTCTAGAAGCCAGAGAAGGCAAGGAGACACTTGGATTTTAGCTCAGTGCAGATGATTTGGGCTTCTTACCTCCATGACTCTAAGATAACAAGTTTGTGCTGTTTTATACCTCTAACCTTGTGGTGACTTGTTTGGGTCCCAATAGGAAACTAATACACACAGAAGGACCTGAATTATTTTTTTTTCTGCATGAGGCAAATCATATTTCTAAGTTCAAGTAAAATAACATAATACCATATACAAAATGCATAAAATTAATTTTAGTCTTCTTCACATGAGCAACTTAGAAATTTTTCTGCTCTAGCTAGACAGCTAGATAAACATATTATCTAGACCTAGATAAACATATTATATTTTCTTTCTTGCTTATCTTCTAACTCAGCATCATTGCAACTGGTGAGAACTAGGTATTCTTGCTAAGGATTCCAAATTTTATTTTCTCTTATTTTGGTGGCAGCAGGGGTGAGGGGGGTTGGGGTGCCAGGGACTTAACCTGGGCCTGGCACTTTCTAAGCATGTGCTCTACAACTGAGCTGTATACCTCTAGCCCCTCAAATTTTAAGTTGAACCTTTTGAGATGGGCTGGTCCAGTGATTCAAGAGGCTGAGGCAGGAGGATCACAAGTTCAAGGTCAGCCTCAGCAACTTAGCTAGACCCTGTCTCAAAAAATAAAAAGGGCAGGGATGTGGGTCAGTTGTAGAGTACTCCCAACTTCAATCCCCAGTACAGATTAATAAATAAATGAATAAATAAAACAAAACAATTTAGAGTACAAGGAAGGTTCAGATACCTATATCTATCTGTGTGTGTATGTATCTTCATCTCGTTGAATAACAAATAAAAATAATTCACTCCACTAAAATTACTCAGTTGAATTTTTCCTAAACACTATTTTAAAAAATAAGATAAAATTTCTTTCAATTTCTAGTTTTTCAATTTTGACTTTGCCCCTCTCTGCTGATTTAATGTTTATTGTATGTATAATACTTTCAAAGGAGATAATATCTGGGAATGACTATCTGTGCTATAAAATAAATCAATGCAGGATTTCTTGAAATAAAAATTTTCTCCAGTGACTTTCTTAATGTTTCAATTTTTAAAATGTGTATAAATGATAGATGTTCATAACTTCTCTTGAACACAGTAGTAAAAACTGAAGAGCACCAGCGAATGTATAGTATCTGCACTGGGCATGTTTCCATGTATCAACTATAGTGTATGCATTTAAAAACCTGGCATTAAAAGGCAGAGCAATTCCTTAGGTTTATTTTGGAAGGATAAAACTATTGTCTGTGTTGAGGTAAAAAATGTTTACTCAGATTCACTTCTATCTCATCCACATTGCTTTGTGCATATGGAAGAGATAGAAAGTAAAGTTTCCAGACCTTAGCAAAAAGAAGGGATAGAGGGTTGGGGCTGTGGCACATGTGAAGCACTGAGTTTGATCCTCAGCACCACATAAAATAAATGAATAATTTTTTTAGAAAGGGTAAGAAAAAGAAAAGAAGGGATAGAAAGGGGTCGAGGGGGCTGTGTGAGAGAAAGAGACAGAGGGGGCATTAGTCAGTGGAATGTTTTACCTTTATTTATTTACCTAAAAGAAAAAAGGAGAGCCTGGTGGTTCACATCTATAATCCCAGCAGCTCTGGAGGTTGAGATAGGAGGATCGCAAGTTCAAAGCAAGCCTCAGCAATTTAGCGAGGCCCTAAGCAACTTAGTGAGATCCTGCTTCAAAATAAAATATAAAAAGCCTAGAGATGTGGCTCAGTGGTTAAGCACCCCTGGGTTCAATTTCTGGTACCAAAAACAAAAACAAAACAGAACTCTTATTTAAAAGATGCAGTCTAATGCCCCAATATGTTGCAGATATAATAACAAAAATTTTAAGATTAACTTAAAACATCCCCCTGATTTTTATATATATATATTTGACACCATAGCTTCAGAAGTCAAATGCAACTGAAATATTCGGTTTTAAGAATATGTATGTATGTATTTATAAAACTCTAATCTTCTCTCTGATTCTTTAACATCCCCAGTGCAC
Source organism: Marmota monax (assembly GCF_021218885.2). Lineage (NCBI taxonomy): Eukaryota > Metazoa > Chordata > Mammalia > Rodentia > Sciuridae > Marmota > Marmota monax. The sequence goes on from NW_026695227.1 coordinate 8,408,563, forward strand.
ACAGCATACTCCCTTGCCCCACCGTAAGTAATATAGACAGCTGCATGACTGCTGCAGGTTTCCAACAGCAGAGACTTGTCAGTGCTGGATAAAGATTGCATGGCACACGCCAGCTCAAACATGGACATTTCCTCTTTCTGTTTTCCTGCTCCCAAAGGCCAGCCAATCCCTGGCGAAAACCCTCAGCTCTGGCACATTTGATTTAGAAGCTCAATACAAATGATTATGCTTTCATTCCAGCGCCTCTGCAGGTGACAGAAAGTAAGCTGCCTTCTCTCCAGGAGAGCCCATGTCTCTATGTTCGCAAGTGCTTTTTTTCTAAAAAGAAAAGTATTTACAATGCAGGGCACTGTTTAGAAAAATGGATAGGCAGCTATTCTTAAAAGCAGTGCTTCTGAAGTTTAAAACCATGGGCAGAAAGTACAGAGGAATGTGGACTCTGGCTGTGGCTTCCTTAGTGGATTTCATATATAGTAAATCTAATAAACTTAGATTTTTTTTCACTTTCAAATTATTCCCCATTATGACTGGTGTCTCTAAATCTTTAAATTTTCTGATAGAAAAATTAAATGCCAACTTCAGGAGAAATTCTACAGGGAGTAGATAATTGTTTTCTTTTTATACATTTTAGAGACATTAATTTTTGCAATAAATATTTGTGGAATGTGAAAAAGAGATTAATGTGTATATTAGCTTTTTATTGGTATGTGACAAATTACCACAAATTTAGCAGCTTAAAAGAACATTCATTGCTGGGCTGGTGCACACATGTATTCCCAGCTACCAGAGAGGCTGAAGCAGGAGGATTGTAAATTTGTGATTCACCTGCAATTAGCAAGACCTTTAGCAAGACAAGGGCTGGGTATGTAGTTCAGAGGCAGAATGCTCCAGGATTCAATTCCCCAGTATTATCCCCCACACCACCAAAAAAAAAAAAAAAAAATGAAAAAAATGGATAAGCTCACTGGATTCTCTGCTAAGGGTCTAAGGAAGCTAAAATAATTGTCAATTGGTCTGAGTACTCAGCTGAAAACTCTTGTGAAAAATTCTCTTTCAAGTTTATTTGGGTTGTGGGTGGCATCTAGTTCCATGCAGTTGTCTAAGTAAGGTCCTTGTTTTCTTTCTTGCTAGCAACAAGAGGACATTCTCAGATCCTTTTCCCAAGCCCTCCCTGTTCATCTTCAAGTGATCAATGACCTGTCAAGTTCTTGTTATGCTTCAAACCCCTCTGCTACCAGCTGGAGAAAAACCTCTGCTCTTGAAGGGCTTGTGTGATTAGGTAAGGTCCATTTGCATAATCTTCCAGTTTTAAGCTCAACTGATTAATAACCTTAATTACATCTACAAAATCCCAGTTGCCATGCAACATAATAATCATGGGAACAACAATGGGGGTGGAAATCATGAGGGCCATTTTACCATACCAGGTGTCTAGTTTAACACACCCTTCCTGGTTATCACCACCTTTTATTATCTTTGAACTATTTACAACTCTTTAGATTCCAGAAAGCTAATAATAATGCAGATGATTTTTATCCATAGACATTTCAAGTGAAAGCTGGGTGTGGTTGTATATGCCTATAATCCTTGGACTGGAGGCTGAGGCAAGAGGATCCAGATCAGAAATTCAAGGTCAGTCTGGCAAGCCTGTCTCAAAATAAAATATAAAAAGGGGTGGGGATCAACTAGCTCAGTGAGAACACTTGCCTAGTATGTGTAAAGCCATGGGTCCAATTCCCAGACTGGATTGAAAAAAAAAATAGCTAAACATGTCTGGGAGAAAATAAGTCATTGCTGCCCTATGGATAGACCACATTTACATATATTTGTAAACTTATTTCAGCATTCCCTACTGTTTATTCACATATGTTTTTTTAAATTTTTCTTTGAATTAATTTTAATATCTTACTGGTTCCCTCATTAAATATTTATATGTATATTCAAACATTTTATATTTAAATGAGTTATGAATTTATTTTTTAGATGAATTGACCCTTTAACAATACTTACTATATGTTGGACATTCTTGTGTCTCATTAGCACACAAAGATGCAATCTTAGATAAGTTTATATAAAGTTTGGTCTTTTGAAAATTGAAGCAAAAAGGTAAAATTGAGTGAAAAAAATGTTATGTTTTAGGTGAAGTTGTATGCTATTGCCTACTAGAAGTATATATTTTGTTAGGGAAAAATATTGAATATGTATATCTAGTGATGTCAGCACAAGAATGACCTTCTTGAGCATTCTCTAAATGGAAGAAAGCCACAGGTGGATATGTAACAGGGGTTCACTCGATGTTTTGACTATATGCCTTGTGACTTTGAGACTTACATGTTTTTTTTCTTTTTCTCAATCTTCTTTTCCCTAAACTTTCCTTCCCTGGTCCTCTTTTCCCTAAATTTCTTCTTTCTGATCTCCCCTTCCTAATCTCATTTTCTCTAAATCACTTCTAATAAAAAAACCCTGTTCCTAAGGATGGGCAGAATCACAGCCTTTAGGATAGATAGGAGTCCCCTGTGTTTCTCCTTTGCTAGCAAAACAATGACCCTTCTTTTTCCCTTTTCTCAGGACCTTGTCTTTGTTATAGGATTGGTGTCAAGGATGAGGACCAAGCTTTCCATTACAGGTAGACTTCCTGATTGAGAATCCAGAAAAGTAGAAGCATTAATCTCAACATGCTCATGTTGTGGATAATATGACACTCATATGTGAAACTGTGAAACTGTCCCATTGTTGTTACCAGAGTCCTAGATCTGAGGTCTGACTCTGGGGATCCAACACACCAAGTCTATCCACTCCAAAAAAAAAAAAAAAAAACAGAAAAGGTGAAAAGCATAAAAAGGAATTTTAAATCAGTGTAGCTTCACTGGGAAGACAAAGGGACCCATGTCCTATCCCTGTCTTGGAGGGATTGACAATGAGCCTGAGGTTTTCCAGAAAGGTGAATGAGTGCCAGAGTTGGGAGTCTGCATAGCTGGGGGGTTTTCACAGCTGCCAAAGTAGGTGATCTTGATCAGCTGTGTTCTGCCCATTGTTATCTCAGGATTGGTCAGGTGAGGGCCTTGTCCCTGATAAGAAAGTTGCTGTTGCGGGGTGGGGGTGGGGGTGTGAGATTCAACTCATCACAAGATGTTTATTCGATCAGACCTTGTTTCTGGAATCCAAGGTGACTCAGAGCAAAGGAGATGAATGCAAATGGAAGCAAAGATGCCAAACCTTTAATTCCACTTTTATCCACTATGGGACATTTGCAGACAAAAGTAAAGAATCTGACTCCTTGTTACATTGTTACACTCTATCTTTTTTTTTTGGGGGGGGGGGGTGTTAAACCCATTGGTGCCTGACCATTGAGCCACATCTCCAGCCCTACTTTTATATTTTAGTTAGAGATAGGGTCTCCCTAAGTTGCTGAAGCTGGCTTTGAACTCACGATTCTCCTGCCTCAGCCTCCTGAGCCACTGGGATTACAGGCTTGTGCCACTGTACCTGGCTCCATTTTATAATCTATAGCCATATAGCTTGGTAGCCAATACTCAAATAATTATCACAAAATTTGTAATTTCATTTCATTTGGTAATTGTCACATAAACATTTGCTATTAACTCTCATTAATTATTGTCTTTAGAGTATGTTGCTATAAATCAGTTAACTAGTATGCACTGAATATTAAACAGACACAGGTATTTTTTTTTTAATATTTTATTTACATTTTAGTTTTCGGCGGACACAACATCTTTGTTTGTATGTGGTGCTGAGGATCGAACCCTGGCCGCACCCATGCCAGGGGAGCGCGCTATCGCTTGAGCCACATCCCCAGCCCCAAAAACAGGTATTTTTCTGAAATGTTGCAAAGAATGGGCCCATCAATATACTTATTTTCTGGTTGGGAAAAAAAAAAGATATGACAAGTATATTTTTAAGTAACTGATTATGTTGCTGAAAGCTTGGTTCTTGTCCCTGATGCCAATCCAATAATGAGGACACGGTTTTGAGAAAAAAGGAAAAAAAAAAAAGTTTTATTGCTTTGCTAGCAAAGGAGAAACACACCGGACTCCTATCCCAAAGGCTGTGATTCTGCCCATCAGCAGAAACAGGGTGTTTTTAAAGAGGTGATTCAAAGGCTACATTCCATGTGTTTTCTGTTGGAATTGTAATTTACTTGTTAATCTGGGAGATAGTCATTTCTGAGATCTTTTAATGCCATCACCCAAAGTCTGGATTACTTTGTTCCTGTGATGCTTGTGCGCTCCAGGACAGATAACTCTGCCTAGGATGGGAAAGAAAGGTAATCTGTTTCCCTTGAGATTACGGAGGGAGGGAGAGAGTAGGGAGGAACAGGGAGAGAGGAAGAGAAAGAAACATGTCCACTTTAAAAATAAGTGCAGTGTGGCTATATAACCAATGTGATCCTGCAACCTGTACACGAGGAAAAATAAGATTACGTACCCATTTGAATCAAATGTATGACATGTCAAGATCATTGTATTGTCTTGAGCAACTAATAAAAAAAATAAAAAAAAATAAGTTGCAGTGGCAGAACAGCAAGGGCGGTATTCAAAGCATAAAGTGGACCACTATTATAATTATACTAGCCAATTTCAATGGGCTCCACATCAAGAACTTAAGTTTTAGACCAACATTTTTGTTCCATTTGTTTCAGGATATAACAAACTATAATGAAACATAATGGCAAATTATAGAAAAAGTATTTTTGTTTGAAAGCTCATCAGTGCCCAAAGTCAGTATTTTAGTTTGCTAAAAGTAATCTAGGTGAGATTATTACATATTCTCTTTATGTAATGATTTAACTGTGGGAGGAAAAGAAAGAAAAGATAGTTAAATTTGTCTTTACTTTATTCCTACCTTTATATTCAGTTATTAGATGCAGACAGTAATACACCAGATGCTTTCTAGAAAGAATGTGTTTTTTAAATGTCTTCGAGTCAATGAAAAGTAGTTTATTCAGTAAAAGTATCTTAGCTAAAAGCTTTGTGAACTTCAGAAGGAAAACATAAGGATATACTTGGCCTTAATTCTCAGAGGAAGCGTCCTACCATGACTCATTTACAGTTTTGCATCCATGAGAAAGGAAGAAGAAACTGACGTGGAACTCAGTACTAAACGGGTAAAATAAACTCATGAGATAGACTTGTGGGATTCCTCCAGCGTGATGAATTAGTCGTCATTTCTAGATTCGGTGAGTAGCAAGCTCACCCTTAACCCTGCTCTTCTTGGCTGTTTTTGTTAACGGCATTTGGCCAAGTAAGATCAGGCTGTTGTGTCAAAATCACAAAGTACAAAGTACGACTTTTAGACTTTCTTTACAAGTAGAATACTTCAATTTAAGTGAATTATATGAACTGTGTTTGTTTTGTTTCTGTTCCAATAAAACAAATGTTTGAGATATTTTCCCTTTTAAAAGTGACCTAAGTATGATGCAGAAAATATTGATAAATCCAAGGAACAAATAAAGTCAATGAACACATTCCCAAAAATCAATAGCCACCGGCTGGAAATATTTCTTTTTCAAATATTATCTAAAACTGCGGTAAGATAGACTTGACATATAAATATTACACCTTTCCAGGATCATTTTCCAAAGCCTTTGAACAGTGGAGCTCTCTCACCACCACATCAAGCTGGACTTTGAATTTCTTGCTTTGATGCATTCCTGATTTTATTGCTGCTTAAAGGCAAAGTTTGGGTTTTATTTATTTTAAAAGCATTAGAGAAATATTTGCAGAATGACTGGATTTATAATAAAGGCGTCTAACAAATATATCCGTTAATAAACCAAGAGAACGGCACCCTTATGGGTTCACCTAGAAAATGGTCATAGAATTGCCTACCTGATGAGTTTTAAACAAGAGATATTTTTGAGGCTTTTAAAAAGCTTTAGAGATTTTCCACACAAGGACATTAGTTTTAAAATACATGCCTCTGTTTGGTTAGATTTCCACAAATGCAATACTAAAAACTTGTTTAAATATGTATCATCAAAATAACAGCCAAAAAGATAAAGGCTGGAACTGTATAGGGCCAAAATAAGCAATTAAAACAAGAAGAATTCTCTGTGTACACATGTGGCCTACGTTATGACAAAGGATCGTAGGAGTTTTTAAACTAAGTTGATATTAGGACTCAACTCAAAATCACAACCTTTCCTTTGGCTAGCCACAACTTCAGCTATCTCTTCAAGTCTGCTCTGACCTCCGAAGCATTATCCAAGTGAGATTTTCTCCGTGAAGTCTTTCCTGACTTGTAAATTACCCCAGTTTTTTCTCCCCAATAAACTATCATCAGTATCATATATTTTTTCACTTTTCTACACACTGCATGTATTAGTTTCAAGGCGTGGGCCTGGGTGTGGGTACATGTACATGCATGTGTGTTTCCAAGTACACTCCAATCTTGCCTTCTATGCACGAGTTTGTGTTCCTCAATGCAGAGAGCATGGGCTTGTGCCTTTGTATTTCCTATACTGCCTAGTGCAGAACATGTTATGAAGCATGAAATGGCTCCACTGTAAAACTCCAGGCTATTGAGGCCAAAGGGGTTTTTAATGGGGTACAGAGGAAGTATGCAGGAGTCCATGTTTTTGCCTAGTGGGGGATTCGTTTTCAACTTGGACCTAAGCTGGAATTTATTCTCCCAGCCAAAAAGCTGGAGAATATACACCCCCTCCTTGCAACTGCTACGGTGCTGGCACAACACAGAAGCAGTAGACAAAGAACACTCAGAGAAGACAGAAAGTTGCCCGGCTGCTCAGAGACAGAAGCCAGTCCCTGGATAATAAATACTGGCAGAAGTCATTCAGCTGACAGCAAGGAGCAAAACAGCCTTCACATTTAACGATATACAATTATTAAGACTCTATTAAAATCTGAAAAGCAACTCTAGATAGAAACCAAGAGTTTTATACTATTAGAAATAAGGAACTTCATACCAAGAAGTAATTATTCCAATTTAGAAAAGCTAGGGGTGGCCAGGAGTGGCACTGCCTGTAATCTCAGAGACCCCGGAGGCTGAGGCAGGAGCATCACAAGTTGGAGGCCAGCCTCGACAATTTAGTGAGACCCTGTCTCGAAATAAAAAGGACTAGGGATGTAGTTCAATGGTAAAGCACCCCTGGGTTCAATCCCAGTGCCTCCCCACCCCCACCAAAGAAAAGAAAAGAAAAAAGCTAAGGGTGTAAAGAAGAGGATGCATGTGACAAGGTGAATACAGATAAAAATTAATCTATGCTGTACCTGAATAGACATGGATCTCATTAAGCTGGTAATACAGAATTGGAAAAGAACTTCCAAACTCTACCTACTGTTATTTCTATTTGGTTATATATAATTCTTAAGTGTAAGTAAACTATACTTATTTAATACTTTTTGCATAAAGCCTTGATTTAAAGAAACCTTCTAGGTGTCATTAATGGTAGAAAGCTGAAGCTAGTAATGTGCAGGCGTGATTCTGGCCCGTATTTGGAACATACCAAGGTAGTGTTTTTTATAGAGGGCTGACGTAAGAAAGCTTATTCTTACAGGACACAGTACACTAACACTTGGCTGGCAAACACAGCTGTTCAATAAATACCTGTGGATTTGTTTAACAACCTCAAATATCATAGGTATAGGAATTTCGTCTTTTGAGTTCATCTCTAAAACAAAGCAGGATAACGCTACCCAGTCAACTATATATATTTAAAAGAAAAAGGTAGATGAGGTTGAATACTTGATAACCCCAGAATTAAAAGTGAAAAACAGCTGGCTGTTAATAAGCCTTAGAGGGTGACATTTACCTTGGTCAGTTTACCTAGGCTCAGAGTTTGCCATTACAGCCAAAATAATCTTGTCAGTCACCCAGAGTCTGTGAATGTCAGGGAGGCTAACTCCCATTTTCTGAACTTATAAGAGGCTGAAATATGCCAACTTGTTCTGTTAGAACTGTAAGTCCCAAACTGTCAGTCCAGTGTCAAGCTAGCTTAAGCACAAAGTGAATTTATTGATTCGAATAACCAAAAAAGTTTGGAAGTTTGGCTAGCTTGATATTGAGACTGGAATGTCACCACAATTACCTGGTTCTCCACCTTGGATTGATTTTTCCCCCCACATGTTGAATTCATTTGCAGACTTGATCTTCCCTCTTAATTAAAAACTTACCACTGCAGCTTGATTTGATATCCAGCATGGAAAGAAAGGATAACCTTTCTTTCTCAGTCATCCTGAACCTCATCGTCATGGATCCCACAGGTTATATAGATATCTATGACCCAATCACCAGGCTGGGGAAGATGGGATGTGTGCATCAAGTTAGCCAGGCCTGATGCTGAAGGGAGCAGCCCACCTTAATTGTGTGGGCTCAGTGGAGGGATTCATAATTACCCAAAGAAAAATCCATTTGTTGTTTAAAAGTAAGAAAGATGCTGGCGGGTGAGGGAAGAAAGGAGAGCCATTCCATTTTACAATTCAAAACACAAATGAATAAGATGTAGACCTCAGCCTGACCAGTGTATTTCCTCTAAAACAATCCAGAAATGGAGATATAAATTATCAAACATTGTCTTGGTGGACAAGGAATTACACTGAGAGAAATGAGTTATACAACTCAAAATCATAGCAGTTACCTACTCTATTAATCTCCATAGTAATTGTACATCTATTAAGTGACCTGGACTTTTGCATGCAGGAAGCCTCACCGTAGCCCTATTTGTCATCTACATCAGTCATATGATGATAATTCTAGATGGTTAAGCAAACTCAATCTTAAATTTGAGACATCCAGTTTCAACCGATTAACTTTAGGACTTCAAGAGCTCTCCTGTCTGTGTGTTAGACTTCAGTGGACTCTATGGACTAGGTGATTTCCTAGCGTAGGATCATTAAGTGTAATTTCTCCCTCATTTTCTTGAAAGTAATATCCATTCACTAAGTGTGAAACTTTAGGCAAACAATTTAACCTTTCTGAATCTCAGACTTATCAATGGCAAATGAGACTTTGTAAAGTCTGTGTACCTTTCCATGTGCTCCATGATACTGTCTCAGTAAAAGAGGTCATTTAAAAAAAAACAAAAACAGGGACTGAACCCAGGAGCACGTAAGCACTGAGCCACATTCCCAGGCCTTTTTTTGTATTTAGAGACAGGGTCTCACTGAGTTGCTTAGGGCCTCCCTAAATTGCTGAGGCTGGCTTTGAACTCTCAATCCTCCTGCCTGAGTCTCCCGAGCTGCTGGGATTACAGGTGTTCACCACCATGCCCAACTAAAAGAGATCACTAAAGTGTTTCTCTTATGTATTGTATAAATTCATGTTGCACTTTTGCTGAGTTATCATACAGTATCAATTTAACCCCAAATCTCAGTGACTTAGAGAAACAGGTTTTCCATTTATGATAAGTCAATTCCACGTCTTCTCCATTCAGGAACAAGGATGAAGAAGCAACTTCTACCCACGAAAACTCTACCCACTTTGATGGCACAGGGAAGAGAAATGTGAACCCTGGGCCTGTACAGATCACTCCTCCTGCTGCTCCATTGACTACAGCAAGTCACATAGCTAAGGCAAGTGTCAATGTGGTAGGAAATGAGAGTTTCACTCAGAAGGCCAGTAGGTGGCTTTGAATATGTAATCCTCTTAAGGGAAGGCTGAAGCTCAGCTAAGTCTTTTAGTTGATTCTGAATGCTCTAAGAGAGAACTTGGGGAAAGCTATACACTCAGCCATGATACTTACTGTCCAAGCACTTTACAAAGTTAAATTACATTTCCCTTTATTATTTTGTATTGCCTTATTTATGCGTGATAATATGAAATTTAAAAGTTCACCATTTTAGAGTCCCACATTTACAGTAAACTCAAGGGGTTAGCTAAGACTATGGATCCACTTTGAGAAAAAAATGTCAGTAAGAACCACATTTTTTCAATACAAGCTAATTATTGGTTGTGGTTTTATGCAACTCAGTAGATTTGGGGATGGTAATAAAACCTGTGGAGAGGGAAAAAAATATATATATGAGCCTTGGATTTGGGACTTTCCCTTTACTCCTTTTCAAATTCTGAACTTGGGTGGCACAAATAATAACTCACAACAAACTGAATATCAGATATTCACCAAGTAAATACCTTCTACAAGATATTAGTGGGTTTAGCATAAGTAAACATCATATGAAAATACAATATTGATGGGGCCTTGAGGATCTCCTTCTTCTGAAAGTTCACTGGGACAGCCAAGTCTGTCAAGTGCAGTAGTTCTCAAGGTGTGGTCTGGAGCACAGAATGAGCACTACCAGGATTTTTGTTAGAAATACCAGTGTTCAGGCCCCTTTGACCTAGTGAATCAGAAACTCTGAGGCTGAGGCTCAGCTAATTCTTCCAGTTGATTCTGAAATGAACCAGAGTTTGGAGACCCCTGGGTATAATAATTGTTCACAAGCCTCTGAGACTTCAACCCTACCCCTGTTGCTGAGTGGCTAATGGGGCATCAGCACCTTTTCCTGTTCACCTACCAGAATGTAGTGCCGTTTTCAATCTCCACCAGAGATTGTATCCTATACAGCCTGGTGTTCTAAAACCCCAGCTGAATCGTTGACATGGATTAGTGTGAGAAATATTTCTATATCACCACATATTTGCTTTAAAAATATGTTTCAGCTATTTGCTTCAGTATGCCACTTTGACCAATGTTATGTGATCTTGAAATAAAAAACCTTGTCTTATTTTAGGGTTCTGCTTTGCCAAAAATATTTATGGCTTTTCCAGCTTTGCCAGGATAGGAAAGCTGCAGGGGTTTGGTTTATAGCAAGCCGACTTGGGTAGGTCAAGGAGGCCTGTGGAAAAATCTGAACTGTGCCTCTTTCCCAAACCAAATTCAGGCCATGGTCCAAACAGAGGGAAATAAACACTCAGGTGAAAAATTGTTCATTTCTTCTGGAATATTTTAAAGATCTTTCCTAAGAAGACCTGTTTGGGGATAAGATAAATATGCTTACAAATAAGACTTTAGTGGGAATTGATGAGTTTGAAATTTGAATTAGCTAATGCTTCATTTCCAACCTGTTTGAAATCTTCAAATCATCTTAAGATACCTCTTTAATAATATATATATTTTTTACTTTAATACAGATATATACTAAACCTATTGTTATTTTGATATATGTATATTAATATAATTTGGGCATTTTTTGCAGATTTCTTAGGAAAAACCTTATCTATCTTTAGGCATTATCATCACCATCATCATCATCATCCTAGAGATTGAACCTAGGATTGCTCTACCACGGAGTTACATCTCCAGGCCTTTTTATTTTTTATTTCAAGACAAGGTCTCCCTAAGTTGCTGAGGCTGGCCTTGAACTTCCAATCTTACTACCTCAGCTTCCCAAGTTGCTAGGATTACAGGTGTGTGCCATTGTGCCTGGCTAGGACATGTGACTTTTAAATAAAAGGATAACATCTATAACTGAACATTTGGGGAAGGGGGTAGCAGGGATTAAACTCAGGGGCACTCAACCAGTGAGCCACATCCCCAGCCCTATTTTGTATTTTATTTAGAGACAGGGTCTCCCTGAGTTGCTTAGTGCCTAGCTTTTGCTGTGTTGGCATGATTCTCCTGCCTCAGCCTCCTGAGTCCCTAGGATTATAGGGTGCACTACCACACCTAGCTATAACTGAACATTTTATGCTATCTTTGAAGTGTTTACAATTTACAGTTAGTTGTATGCCCAAAGTTTTTCCTGGTTACTGTAAAATTTTACATAATCATTTCCCTTTAGAAGAAAGTTTGAACTTGGGGCAAGATACAAAAAATGTGTTGCTATGTTGATAATTAATGTAGAAGTGGAGAAGGGAGAAAAAAATAACTTGTAAGGTTCGTATATACAATCTCATTTTTCCAGGACACATCAATCGAGGACATAGATAGGGTGCTACAATCAAAGAATGTGGGTCAAAATAATGAGAATGATGTAACAACATTCTAGCAAATGCCATAGCTGCTGCAGTATCTCATTACCTCACTTTTTGTCTTCCTTACTTTTCCATTTCACCTACTGATTTGGTCTCATTTTTCCAAAAAGTCTAGCTCAAGTTTCTAAAAGGCTGTTCCAGAAGACAATCTGTATGATATATTTTGCTTCTTTCCTGTCTTTTCTCAGTGTGTCCCAGTCCCAGTTAAAAAACAATCTATCAATTATGTGTCCCTTTTCTATTTTATAGTGTCTGAGAAGTAAAGAGGTCACCATTTTTTGCCTATATTGTTTTTTGAAAATGGTAATCAGCTTTTTTATACTATAACAAAATTCCTTAGATAATCAACTCTATAAGAGAGAAGGTTTTTTTTTTTTTTTTTGGCTCACAGTTTTAGAGGTTTTAGTCCATGATCAGTTGATTCCATGCTTTGGAACTTGAGTGAGGCAGCACATTATGGTAGGAATATGTAGTAGAGCAAAATCATTCAAGTCATGGCTAGGACACACAAGAGAAAGAGGAAGATGATTAGATCCAACCATCCCCCCAACCAGAGGGTGCACCTCCAATGACCTGAAGACCTTCCACTAGGTCCTATCTCTTAAGGTTACACCACCTTCCAATAGCACCAACCTGGGGACAAAGCCCTCAACACATGCACCTTTGGGGGACATTTAAGATCCAAACTGTAACAAATGGGTACCCAGAGCATTCTGCCGTGGCCAGTCTCCTGAGGATGGTTACACCTTTCAAAAATATACTCGGGGGGCAAGTGCCATTAGAGATGACCAAGTTTGTAGTAAGTGTCGGCCCTTTCACTGTGACTCTGATCAAATAGAAATAGCCTTTTGTTTAGGAAATGTGAAATGTCATTTATATAATTCCACTGATCATTATCTAGGTCAGACCTTCTGGGGTTCAGAGAAGGGCAAGGCTCAGGTTGCTTTGGAAGCATATGGTCCCTGGGCTGTGTCATGGTAGCCTTTTAACTTGATTATTGGTAACCAATTACTGTACCAGTGAGGAGCAAAGTGACCTAAGTGCAGAAACCTAAGTAAGAAGGCCAAGATCTAAGACACTAGATAGACTATTTTATTGAATGGAGCCTTGCAGTGAGGAAACTACTGGTTAAGAATGGGATTCACAGATATTAAAGAGACTGGTGGGTCAAAGAGAGGTTCAGAAACAATTTCAGTTTCCTTTTCATTACTTGAAGACTTGGAACTTCTTAAACTTTATTTTGGGTGTTATGGTGCTCTGCCCATTCAATGCAACTTTGATCAGCTGCTAATCAATCTTTTTTCCCCTTTATTTTGTCCATTTTTCTGTTGTCCACTAGATGCATTGCATTTGACAGCAATCTCCACTCCCAGTCTCCCCTTTCTCCATACCTGATGGTTGATTCTTTAGTAAATCTTTCTAAGTAATTATCTACCTTCTGCTAAAACACCATCCTTAACTCCCAAAGTTGTTGATCATGGTAAAGGACCATCCTTAACTCCCAAAGTTGTTGATCTCTCCATTTTCCAATGACTTTTGTGTTAATGCATTCCTTCTTCTGTAGCTGGGTCACAAAAGTGTTTACCATGTGGTTTTACACTCGTGCACCTGTGCTAAAGAAAGATTCCAAACAGAGACATATAAGTGTTTACAGAAAGGAGCTATTGGCATTTACAGGGAAAGTGAGTTCTGGTGGGTGGGGCACTAACACCATCTGCTACAGTCCACCCCTGGGACCACCCAGTCCCACCCATGCCATGCTTTAAATTAAACTTCTCTGTTACTAATTCTATAGAGGGGTAGCAAGTTGCCACTTCTCTTCCCCTCCATCCCCCCACCACAATTTCTAAAACAAAGTGGGATATGCTACAAATCCAGCTATTGTAGGTGGCCAGAGGTTATAATGAATATTCACAGCTCCCTCTTCTACCACTGATTCTGAAGTCTCCTTTCCCCTCCCCAAGTCAGCACTTCTGCTGGCCCAAGTTGTTTTTCTGGTTAGTAACCTGCACCTAGATCCAAGAAGGCTCTGGGCCCTAACTTACCCTAATTTTGACAGGTTATCCACTAGTACAAAAACACCATCAGGAACCTCATTGAATTCTCTGAGTTCCAATCATATTCTTTCCTGCTTCTCTTATGCAGAAGCAACCCTATCCCCTCATGACAATAATATAGTAATTCCCTTTTTTGCCTCCTAATTTTGGCATGAGATGCCCAGGATGACTAGGCAGCAACCAAAATTGTAGGTGTAGTGAAACAGTCACTGTGTTCCCCCTGTGGAGGATTTGCCCCAGTCATCTTCTCCTTCCTCTTTGATATTATCTAACATTCTTTTGAGTCAGCACCTTGGGACCTGTCACTGTGTATGGACGTGTGTGAACCTAGCTCTCTCTGCAGCCAGAATAAGTCGCCAGGTGGAGACCAGCAGTAGGAAGTCACTGGTGGATACATTCTAAGGAATACAAGAGGAGAACCAATAGCATCTGCTACAGGATACTATAAAATATTTGTTAAAAAGGAGGTGTAAGATATAAATGTGTGTTTATCACTGTACTATACTGTGGGCTGAACATTGATGTCACATAACTTTTTCTGGCCAGCTAGACTCTATTGATTTCATCAATCAAAGCATCCTTCCCTTAATTATGTTATCATTTGGATGACAAATTTTTTACATTTGGGAGAACTGAGGACAGAGAATAGGAAATAAAGCAAAACTAATTCAACCTGGTATTCTCTAAGTTTTCAGGACCTCTTAAATGAGGACAGAGAGAGGAGGTTGTAAATGTGAGCAAGACTTGAAATACTCTCTTACAGAGCACAACATATGAGTTTTCCACAATCAGTGGGAACAGAGAGTAGTCTGTTCTGATCTCACTTAGTTGCTGCTTGGGTGCAAGAGGAAAATTATTTTAGCTGTCAGCCCAAATATATTGGTTAAATTATTACCATTTTCATTTAAAGGCAGCTGAGAAAATATATGCCAATTACTCCCAGTGACCACTGGACTCAAGATGTCTTTTCATTCATTAATTATTAGGAATTGGGCTTTTGTAAGGAGGTGATGTTGAACTCTCTCTTCTTTCATTTAACACCTCCTTCATAGGGGTGTTGTGAGGATTTCTGCCTGTGTGGTAATGAATTTCAGTAGCCTGCTTGGAATTTCCCAGTGGAAAAGGTGTTATAAAATTTCAAAATAAAAAATATACTACTAATAAGAAGGATGTTGATCTTGAAATGCAATATGAAAACCAAAGACTGGAAATTTAAAAATTGTAATGAAATGCTCTCAAGCTGTGATCTCTGTAGACCTTGGGAGTTCATCAGGGGTGGGCCCAAGGAAGACTTGGATGGAAGATGCTTCAGGATGTGGTGGTGGTGATTCAGTAGGTGGCCCTCTTCCATCCCAAGGTGGTCCAGAGCCAATTCCCAACCCTGGGTTATGGAGCACTGTGCTGCAAGAGAACCATCTATTGGATGAGATGTAAGACTAGGGTTCTGACCACTTGTGCTCATTAAAAATTCCAGGGCTTTTTTTATAAGGTTAAGGATGTATCCTTGTGTTCTACAATCTGTTTCCAGCTGAGTAGCAGTATTCTTAGTAAGATCTAGAAAACAGGAGATGCATGGAAATTTCAGGCACATGATTAACATTTCGGTGGAAGAAAACTCAGATCAAATTAAAATTTTATCCTGAACTCTTATTTTCTGAAGTAGCAAAACAAAACACCTGTGTGAGTCCCTGTCTTACAAGCATTTGAATGTATTTATAGATGAAAAATTCATTTTCTCAAACCTATACAATATTCCTCTTCAGTATTTATATGTGTTGGTGAAGTGAATTATACTTCAAGGGTTTCTTCTGATATTTTCCTCTGTCCTTTAAATAATTGATAACTTGAGATATGAAATGAAATAAGATATATGGTGAATAAGAATAATTCTTTAAGCTGGGCACCATGATGCGCGCCTGTAATCCCAGGAGCTTGGGAGGCTGAGACAGGAGAATCGTGAGTTCAAAGCCAGCTTCAACAACTGCCAGGCATTAAGCAACTCAGTGAGACCCTGTCTCTAAATAAAATACAAAATAGGGCTGCGGATGTGGCTCAGTGGTCAAATACTCCTGAGTTCAATCTCCAGTACCAAAATAAATAAATAAATAAATAATTCTTTAATTTAAAACAATCTGAGAACTTATGGTAAGCCCTTTTAACTATATGTCATCCATAATTTCCAGGATTCTTAGTTTGGTGTCACCTATAACTTTATATGTAATATATTAATCATAGAGTAAAAATCAGAGCAATAATACCAAATTCATTCTTTTCTCTTTCCTTTTCTTCTTCTTCTTTTTTTTTTCTTGGTACTGGAAGTTTAACCCAAGGTACTCCAATGAACTACATCCCCAACCCTTTTTATTTTGAGATAGGGTCTGGCCAAGTTTCCCAGTCTGGCCTCAAATTTATGATCTCCTGCTCAGCCTCCCTAGTTGCTAGATTACAGGTGTACACCATCATGCCCAGTGCTCAAATTAGTTCTTTATGGTAAATGAACTAAAAGTTCACATTAGTGGGTCTTTAGAAAAGCAAAAAAAAAACCAAAAAACAAAAAAAACAAATAAGGAAAAAACAAGCAACTTAAGACTGGGTCAGGAAAGGGAGGTTGATGGTTATGCTGGCACTTGCCAGTAATCCCAGTGGCTCCAGGAGGCTGAGGCGGGAAGATTGCAGATTCGAAGTCAGACTCAGCAATTTAGGGAAGCTGACCTGGTGAGACCTTGACTTTATATAAAAAAAAAAAATTAAAAAGGGCTGGGGATGTGGCTCAGTGGTTAAGCACCTTTGGGTTCAATCCTTTGTGTCAAAAAAAAAAAAAAGACTGATTAGTGGAGGAAATTTGTGCAAATCTTACATATGTTTGGGGGTTGATCCTTTTCTGGGATGGGAGGACCACATTGCTTTCTTCTATGTATCACTTGCTAGTCTTACTAAACTTAAAATTCCCCATTTCTAGATTTTTTGGCTAAAGGGAATCCTTGCACCTAAACTCTGGATGTAATTTGCCATCTCTGTGGAAAGTTACCATAGTTCTGTGGTTTCAGCAGAATGAAAAAAATGCCTCAGAGTTTCAGGGCAGAACAACTCGGATTAACTAGGGTGAGGGCTCCTTCTCAGTCCCCAGATGTGAGGTATGGGTTCTATTGAGAAGCCCCTGCAATGCTTTCTTTTCTGGATGCTGTATTAGAGGATGGAATAACAGATGTTAAGCTTTGTGTGTCTTTAAGTATAAATAATGGATATTTATAGACAATGATTACTTCTTTTCTATGATTTCTATGAGTAATTAGTTTTTAGATGCTGTACTTGGACACTTTTGTTCCCCTCTCACAGCATGGCTGTGAGTTAAAATCAACCAGACACACCACAGTATATAAGAGATAGTCCCTCTGGAGCCAGTGTTTTGGAAGCGTTGGGGAGTTGATAAATGCTATAAATGCTATAATACCTTAGATTCTGTAGGATCCAATGCAGCTATAGATAAAAAGTTATTCATGTGGAATAACTAGTCAAGCCACAGTATTCTTAAGTTACATTTACTGAAAGAGAGAGAGTGTGTGTGTGTGTGTGCATGTGTGTACATTCATTTTTTCTTTTTTATTTTCTTTTCTTTTCCTTTTTTTTTTTTTTTGGATCATGGTTTTTATAGACCTAGATTCTAGCCTGACCTGTGGAGTACCTTAAGGGAAGTACTGAAATATATGCACCACCTTTTTTCTATTTATGCAGTTGGGAAATCATCTACTCATTGTGTATGTTTCATATTGAAAAGTGTAAATAAATTACCTCTGA
This sequence comes from Marmota monax, assembly GCF_021218885.2. Classification (NCBI taxonomy): domain Eukaryota; kingdom Metazoa; phylum Chordata; class Mammalia; order Rodentia; family Sciuridae; genus Marmota; species Marmota monax. The sequence goes on from NW_026695227.1 coordinate 8,426,367, forward strand.
AAGCAGAGACTGAAAGTAAACTTAAATACTTGTAAGCATTGTCAAATTGTCAAAAGACTAATATATTTTCCATTTTTAATTATAAATTGGTAAATTATTTTAATTTATAGGATAGGTAGCAATTCTTCAAAATAACCAAACAAATATCAAAAGAATACTAGTGTTTGACCAGTAATAGAAAAATCAGTAATTTTTTTAAATGAGAAAACTGGTAGTTCTTTAAATGACAAACTTAAGCAACAAAAGAAATAATAGTGATATCCCCTTAGAATCAGAAATAATACCAGTGTACTTTTTTCTTTTTATATTGTAGATTCAAATGCAGTTATAAGAATAATTCAGAAAGATCACAAACCTCACTCAGCATCTCTAATGGTAAGATCTTGAAAAGTACAGTAAAATATTATAAAGAGTTTATTGGCATTAATGCAATTAAGACTCATAATAGTTTCAAAATGATATATAAGCAGGATTGTATATGATGATTTTGTGAATTTTTTTTTACTCAGTATAGTTTCTTGGGCATCTATTCAAGTTATTGTGTGTATCAATAGGTTTTTCTTTTTAGTTACAGAGTAGTATTCCACAAAATATACTTTTTAAACTCTAAATACTAGGAATGCTGCTTTATCTTGGGGTCCCTTGTTTTTGACAAATGTGTACATTCAAAGAAACAACATAATTAGAAAGCTGTCACTTGCTGGAATCTATTTTTTAAATTTGTGATCATTTTAATGAATTCTGAGCGACAAAAATAACAATAAGGAGATAGATGGAGAACATAGAAAACGAAGGTTCCTGTTGCATTAACATAAATTTATATTCATGATCAAGGGAAGTAAAACAGTAGTTTTGTTCTCTTCTGTGTTAGAAAAATCAGACCTAGAGTATTTCAGAGTGATGTGGACAAGCAGACATGAAGATTGCAAGGATGAATAACCATGTTGTCCAATAAATCATTGTGCAAACCAGAATAAGACTTCATAGGGATTTCGAACATTTGAAATGCTGTTAGGTACAGAAAGTGACTGTTTTATTTGTCACTTATCCAAAAACAGAGCTGGGAAATATATTGGAGGAGGTGCAAAGTTTATTTCAATGCAAAAGACATTTTCCAAGAGTTCTCCAATTCCTATCAACTCTTAAGGTGGGGAGGGAGAGACAAGTCCCTCAAGAAGGAAAAAAAAATCAACTTTTCAAAAATTGTGGTGGGACATCTAAATAGTCACATGCAAAGCATGGAATTAAATTCCTACCTTATACCATAAAGAAGTTACCTCAAAATGGATCTAAGACCTTAATGTAAAAACTAAATATATAAAACTCTTAGTAGAAAACATAGGAATAAACTGCATGACCTTGGATTTGGCACTAGTTTTGTTTTATTTATTTATTTATTCTAATTAGTTATGCATGACAGTGGAATGCATTTTGACACATTGTACACAACTGGAGCACAACTTCTCCTTTCTCTGGCTGAACATGGTGCAGAATCACACCAGTAGTGTAATCCTGCATTATATAGGGTAATAATGTCTGTTTCAATCCACCATCCTTCCCATCCCTACACCCTCCTATCATTTCCCCTCCTATCATTTCCCTTATTTCCCTCTGCACAATCCAAAGTTTCTTCATTCTTTCCCACTCCCCTCCCCATTATGGATTAGCATCTGCTTATCAGAGAAGACATTTGGCCTTTGGATTTTTGGATTTGGTTTATTTTGCTCAGCATGATATTCTCCAGCTCCATTTACCTGCAAATGCCATAATTTCATTCTTCTTTAAGGCTGAGTAATATTTCATTGTGTATATATACCACATTTTCTTTTCTTTTCTTTTTAAAGAGAGAGAGAGAGAGAGAGAATATTTTAATATTTATTTTTTACTTTTTGGTGGACACATCTTTATTTTATTTGTATGTGGTGCTGAGGATCGAACCCAGCACCCCTCACATGCCAGGCGAGCGCGCTACCACTTGAGCCACGTCCCCAGCCCACCACATTTTCTTTATCCATTTATCTGATGAAGGGCATCTAGATGGGTTCCTTAGTTTAGTTATTGGGAATTGAGCTGCTATAAACATTAATGTAGCTGCGTCACTGTAGTATGCTAATTTGGGGTATAAACCTAAGAGTGGGATAATTAGGCCAAATGATGGTTCCATTCCACATTTTCTGAGGAATCACCATACTGCTTTCCAGAGTGGTTGCACCAATTGCAGTCCCACCAACAATGAATAAGAGTACCTTTTTCCCCCACATCCTCACTAACACTTATTGTTGCTTGTATTCTTGATAATTGCCATTCTGACTGGAATGAAATGAAATCTTAGAGTAGTTTTGATTTGCATTTCTCTAATTGCTAGAGATGATGAACATCTTTTCATGTTTGTTGATAGATTCAATTTCTTCTTCTGAGAAGTGTGTGTTTAGTCCCTTAGCCCATTTATTATTCATTGGGTTTTTTTTTTTTTTTGGTGTTATGTTTTTTGAGTTCTTTATATATCCTGGAGATTAGTTGGCAATGATTTCTTAGAAGTAATACTAAAAGCACATGCTACAGAAAAAAAATGCATAAATTGGGCTTCATCAAAATTTAAAACTTTTGTGCTTTATAGGATACTGTCAAGAAAGTGAAAATAAAATGGGTGTGATGACACACACCTATAGTTTCAGTGGCTCAGGGGACTAAGGCAAGAGGATCACAAGTTTGAGGCTAGCCTTAGCAACTTTGTGAGTCCCTAAATGACTGAGTGAGACCCTGTCTCAAAATACAAAATAGAGCTAGGGATGTGGTTCAGTGGCTGAGTGCCCTTGAGTCCAATCCTTGGTACCATCCCCTGGTACCACTCATACAAAAAAAAAAAGTGCTGGGGACTTAATTCTGTGGTAAAGTGTCCCTGAGTTCAATCCCTCATAGAAAAAAAGGAAGGAAGAATGGAAGGAAGAAAGGAAGGGACAAAATATAAGCCAAACAATTGGAGAAAATATTTGAAAATTAAGTCTGATACAAGACTCATACCCAGAATATATAAATAATTCTTATAACAGCATAATGAGTCAATGGAAATTTTTTAAGTGACAGAAAGGTGCACTTATAAGGTCCTTGCTTAGCACCTGGATGGCCATCTTAAGTGACAGCTGCCATTTCAAGAAAAAAATTTCATGTTCCCTCCCAAGGGCATTGCTGAGAAAGGCTCCCCACACCCTCATACCAACCCAACCCCTAACTGCCTTGCATTAGGACCCACCCAGCTCTGCTTCCTGAGCCTGCCCCATTCAAGTCCCAGAACCCAAGCCTGTTTTGCCTCTCTCTCCTATAGAGAGATGGCCTTTATTTGTCAGCTCTGACAAACAAACTGTCATTTTTATCTCTGCCTGGTCAATTTCATTTCTTGCTTACTCGACTTTCATTCCTTGCTTTCCCTTCAGCATTAATACATGCTCCAACTTGGATAAACCTTGAAAACATGCTAAGTGAAAGAAGTCAGACAGAAAAGTCACCTATTGTATATTTTTATTAACATGAAATATTCAGAATAGAACATTGTCATAGAGATGGAAAGTAGATTAGCAGTTGGGAGGGGTTGGGGGAATAGCACATAAGGAGGGACTCCTAAAGGGTACAGAGTTTCTTTTAGGAGTAATGAAAATATTCTGGAATTAGATAGTAGTGATGTTTCATAACTTTGCTAATATTGTATAGGCAGTGAAGTATATACTCCAATGGGGTGAACTTGTGATATGTGAAATATATCCTAACATAAAAATTAAAAAGTAGTGATATATTCCATCTTTGGAATTTTTTTAGCTTAGTAAAAATTTTGATTAGGTGAGACAGAATTCTGAATTCTTTTAGGCTCAGGTTGTATTGGGGCTACATTTTATCTATTAATAACCAGCTCTGAAGTCAAGAATCAGAAGATTCAAGTTTTGTTGTTTTTGCTGCTTCATTAGCTTCAGTAAATCTCAATCCCTATGGGTCTTGGTGTCCTTTTGTAACAGTGGTCTACTTTATGCTTTGAATACTGCCCTTGCTGCTCTGCCACTGCCATTTATTTTTAAAATGGACATGTTTCTTTCTCTTCCTTTCTCCCTGCTCCTCCCTGATCTCTCCTCTTCCCTAATCTCAGGGGAAAGGGGATTACCTTTCTTCCCCACATATCTGTCCTTGAGCACACACCCATTGCAGGAATGAAGCAATTCAGACTTTGGGGTTGGCACCAGATGATCTCAGAAATGATTATCTCCCAAATGAACAAGTGAATTACAGAGAACATGTAGAATGTAGCCTTTGAATCACCTCTTTTAAAGCTCCTGCTCTCCTTTATGGGCAGAATCACAGCCTCTGGGACAGGAGTTCCTGTGTGTTTCTCATTTGCTAGCAAAACAGTAAAACTTCTTTTTCCTTTTCATTACTGAATTGGCATTGAGGACAAGCACCCAGCTCTTGGTAACATGTTTGCATAAATTCCAGATGATAATAAAAACCTCACTGACATCACATATTCTGTGAAGATTAGTTAGGATAATAAATATTAAATCACTTTAAAAGCTGCAAAGCACAATACAGGTGTTATATTAGGATATTTCCAGAATTGTAAAATAGGCTCTTTTATGAATGATTTTTTAATCTACTTTCCAATTTCATTCTACTGTTAAATATGCCTTCTCCTTAGAGTGTTTTTAAGGAAAAGAACAGCAGGCTATGGACTATTCAGCATGGATCTAGTAATAAAATATCTGGTTTTTTTTTTTCTGTCTTCCCTTTCATTAGTTGCCTAATTATATACTTTTGATGGCTTATTAGAATTTCCTCCAAAATGATAAGATAATCCCAAACACTTCAGTCACCTTAGAAACATTGGTGGGTTTCATACAAAAGAGGATTAAATTCATAGTCCAAAGATGTTTCTGTGCTACATAGAAATGTTGTCCTTGTGTTTTATGATTGTATACATAAAAAATAACAGTGGGAATGCTATTATAACTTTTAGGTGAACTAAAAATAAACTTTAAAATTCAGTGGTTTTGAAATATAAAAAAGAAGTAGGCTAAACTTATATTTTCTTTTCTATCAGCTCTCAAATTTGTCTCCATAAATACAATTCCAGTTGAGGAAGAGAACTATCCTTAAGTTCTTTTACTTATTTACGGGGGTGCCAGGGGACTGAACTCAGAGGCACTCATCCACTGAGCCACATCCCCAGATGAAGGGAAAGCCAGGAACGAGAGACAGGTAACCAATGAAATGAAAGACAGAGACCAGGCAGAGATACATACGAGAGTTCATTGGTCAGAGCTGACAAATAAAGGCCATTTCTCTATTAGAGAGAGAGGCAAAACAGGCTTGGGTTCTCGGAATTGTATAGGGCAGGCTCAGGAAGCAGAGCTGGGTGGGTCCTAATGCAAGGCAGTTAGGGGTTGGGTTGGTATGAGGGTGTGGGGAGCCTTTCTCAGCAAGGTCCTTGGGCGGGAAAGTGAAACTTTTTTCTTAAAATGGCAGCTGTCACTTAAGATGGCCATCCAGATGCTAAGCAAGAACCTAATATTTCCCCCCTTTTTGTTTTTTCTTGGGAACAGGGATGCAGGTCAATCTTCTGTAATTGCTTCCCCCTGGAAAGGGACTGCTTTTGAGTTTCTCATTAGGGGGGTGGGATGTCATTGGAATGATGACAGAGATTGAGTAGTAGCAGAATGCTATCCCAGGTGGCCCAATTTTGGTGAGGGATTAGTTTTTTGGCAGGAGGCAGAGCGGATAGAAAGAAATTGTAGGTCCTCTGGAGAGAGAGATTAAAGATATGGTGTTGAGGTAAAAGAGATTGTGCAGGAAGGTAGGCATCTGTTGAGTGTCAGGTGGGGAAGAGTCCATCAGGGGACTAGCAAGGCAGAAGACCGCAGGTGGAGTAGGCTGTCGGAGGAGGGCGGTAGCCCTCGCTTCAGAGTCTGCCTTGTTGTTGCCCAGTGTCACAAAGGAGATGTTTGTCTTATGGGATTTACAATGTGAGATTCTAATGGCAGTGGGAAGCTTTGAGGCCTAAAGGAGATTGGCAATAAAGGGGAAATTATTAATTGAAGTTCCCTTTGTGGTAAGGAATCCACACTCCTTCCAAACAGTAGAATGAGAGAGAAGTATGTGGAAAGCATATTTAGAGTCAGTGTAGACATTAAGGGAGGCTCCCTTTGCCAAAGTGAAAGCTCTGATGAAGGCAGCAAGTTCAGCCTGCTGATTGGGTGTATTACTGGGGAGGGGAGCTGCTTCCACAACTGAGGTTAGAGAGACTATAGCCTACCCTGCCTGATGAACTCCCTCCTGAAGGAAGGAAGAGCCATCTGCAAACCGTGTGTATGTTGTCTGGAGCAAGGGGCCTTCCTGTATGTGGGAGGGATATAGAAGAAGCTCCTCCAGAGTTTCAATGCATGAATGAGTAAGAGGAGAAGAGGTGGAAGACTCCTGAGGAGTGGGGAGGAGAGTAGCAGGGTTTAAAGGTGAGCTCATGTGGAAAGTAAGACTGGGATCTTCCACCAGGGAAACCTGTAGAGATGAAAGGTGACCCAGGCATAAGGAATGTAAGCCCTTATAGGTGAGAAGTTCCTTTAGGTGTTGGGGAGCCAGGATGGTGAATTGGACCCCAAAGGTGTGTCTCTTTGACTCATTAATGAGAGTCTGCGGCCAACATTGGTAGGCAAGGGGCCCATCCCCAAACAGTAGGGTCAAGATCCTTCAATAAATAAGCCACAGGGGCAAAGGTTGGCCCCAGCATGTGTCCGAGGACCCCTAGAGCAAATCCCTGCTTTTCAGCCAAGTAAAGGTGAAATGGACATGTTAGATCAGGGAGATGGAGAGCAGGGCCCCGGAGGAGGACCTGCTGGAGCCTGGTGAAGGGCTTTGTAACAGGGTACAATAGGGGTTCAGAGAGTGGGCCCCAGGCCACATCATTTAGAGGCTTAGTCAATATAGATTAGTTAAGAAACCAAGCTCTAGGAATCCTGCCATACCTAGAAAGGAGATAATTTTTTCCTTAGTAGAGGGCATTGATATATTAGTGATAAGGCCCTTTCTATCAACCATAATGGCTTTGTGTGTAGGGGTCAGGAGGAGGCCTAGGTATGTTACCATTGCCAAGAAAAGCTGTACCTTGGATGGAGAAACCCTATAGTCATGGGCAGAAGTTTGCAGGTATCCTGTTGACTGACCTCAAAGGAGGGATTGCAAAGAAGGAGGTCATCAACATACTGTAGCACCATAGACTGAGTGAGATGTATGGATGCTAGGTCCTTAGCCAAGGCCTGTCCAAAGATATGAGGACTATCTCAGAACCCTGGGGGGAGAACTGTCTGTGTCAACTAAGTGGAGTTATATGACTCAGGGTTTATGTATGTAAAGGCAAAAATGTCTTGAGAGTCAGAATGGAGGGGAATAGAGAAGAAGGCATCTTTTATGTCTAGCACTGAGAAGTTAGAGGCCCCAGAAGGAATGGTAGAGAGAAGGGTATAAGGATTGGTTACCATCAGGTAGATTGGGATGACCAGAGTTGTGAAATGGAGGCCTTGGACCAAGCCGTAGGAACTATTGAGCTTTTTTACTGCCAAGATTGGGGTGTTATAAGGGGAATGATTAGGTCTAAGGAATCCCTTTTGCAAGAGGTCTTGAAGGATAGCCTGTAAGCCTAGGAATTTTTATTGGTAGAGCAGGTATTGTGACTGGGCCAGAAAATGGAGGGTTTTTTTGAGATGGATATAAATGGGCTCATGGTGTGAGGTGATAGAAGGATTTAAAACATCCCAGATAGTAGGGTCCACCTCGGAAGGGGATAATGGAAAGGCACTGGCAGACAGAATAAGGGATGGTCCTAAGGTAAGGGTGAAGAGCAGGGGAGCAGCAGGTGAGTCTGGACGGAAGCATATATGAGGGGAGGTGAAAAGTGTAGCCCCCAACTTTGTGAGGATGTCCCTTCCCATAAGGGGAACAGGGCACTGTGGAATGACCAAAAAGGAGTGGGTAAAAATTAGAGAGCCAAAAGCACAAACAAGTCTAGGTGTCTAGAGGGTTGTTAAGGTTTACCCTCTACCCAGACAATAGAGGCCATAGAACTAGTAGTAGGCCCCCAGAACTCCTTGAGGACTGAATTTGTAGCTCTGGTGTCTAGGAAAAAGGAGACAGGCCTACCTGAAATATGCAGAGTTACCCTGGGTTCCCACGGAGTGATGGCAGTGGTCAGGTGATGGGGACCCCGGCCTCATCAGTCCTCTGTAGCCAGTCCTAAGAGCTGGAAAGAGGAACCAAAAGGACTGGATGGCTGGGGGCTGCTATGGGCTCACGGACAGTCAACGGCCCAGTGTCCCTCCTGATGGCATTTAAGACAAGTGCCTGGAGGCTTGCAAGGCTTAGGACATGTACAAGCCTAGTGACCCGTCTGACCACATTTTAAACAGGTTCCAAGCAGTCCCGAGGGCCTCTTCCATGGACCAGGGGAACAAGGGACAGATGCTGAGGCCGGACACACGGCTTGAGCAAGCATCTGATACTTCTGCTTCCTCGCCTTCTCTTCTCTCCCATTATATACCTTGAAGGCCACTCCCAGAACCTCAGCTTGGAAAGTTAGGGGCCCCCTCTGGAGGCGCCTTAGTTTGGCCTTAATATCGGGGAAACTATGGGAGAAAAATTAGGTCATTAGTAGTTGTTTCCCATCTGGAGTTTCTAAAAATGCTGAAGCGGTTTCATTCTTCTCTTGGATGATTTCCTGGAGCTTTTCATAATTGATAGCCTTATGGGCTGCCTTTCTAAGTCCTGCCATGAGGCAAGTAATGAATTGGTTTCTACTGGTTACTCCTCTAGGCAAATTATAATCCCAATTGAGGTCCCAATCAGGGACTGCTTCAGTGCCAATCAGATGGGCAGGGGAGGTCTAATGTACCTCATCAGCATAATTTCTAGCTTCCTGCTAAACTTACCTGCACTCCTTGGGCAGGAGGATATTAGACAAGACCTTATGGATATCATGGAAGGTCAAATCATATGATTGAGTCAGATTCTGAAACTCTTTGATATATGTGGTGGAACTTGAGGTATAGGACCCAAGCTGCTTTTCTATCTGTGAAAGATCTGACAAAGAGAAAGTCTTATAAACCCGGATTACACCATCTACTCCAGCCTCCTCATGTAGAGGACACAGAGATGAGGGTTGGGCAACAAACAGCAGCCCGTGAGCATGTGGCAGAAAGAGAGAAGGGTGGAGGGGCTGAAGAACAGTTGCCGTGGAGTCTTTATCAGAAAGAGAAATGTGGTATGGCGGGGGCTCATCCACAGGGTTGAAGGAGGAGGAGTCCTGGGTAGGATCTTCTGTCCCTTAGAAGAAGACATAAGGGAGGTGAGAACTAAGAGGACCTGTGAGGGAGAGCAAGAGTTGCAGAGGGAGGGTTGTGAACGTAGAGAGAAGAAGGCCTGAACATATAACATCTCTTTCCATTTTTTAAAACACTCAAAATATTTGAAAAGATCCCTGATAATATTGGGATCTAGAGTGCTGTTAAGCAGCCATTTAGAGTCATTATCCAAAGGATATTGAGGCCGGATCTGATTACACAAGCAGATAAGTTTTGGGGAGTTTAGTTCCGGCGGGGGGGGGGGGGGAGACACTATAGGTTAGTCAGGAGGCAGCCTAGGGGACTATGGGAGGGAATGGATGAGGAGCCACCCATAGTGAGACATAGAAGGTGAGTTTAGAGGTGGGGTGTCCCCCAGTTTCTAGTATCACCTAGTCAAGAGTATGGTTATGCTCAGGGGGTCGTCACCACTGCTGGTTAAGTGTCAGGGCAGGAGCCTGTAGAGGCACTTGGGTACTCAGCCAGGACAATGTAGTAGGGGCAGAAGCCTGTAGAGATTAACTCAAGGCCAAGAGGTAGTCTCACTAGGAGCAATTCCCAGTCACCTTTGGTGGGCTTTTCTCAAAACCCAGGACCCAAATAAAAGACCACCTATAGACTCGATTGACATTAGGGATCAGCCGTAGCTATGAAAGCTGTGGCTGGGGGTGCCCTCAACCAAATGAGAACCCTGGGAATGCTGATGTTTAATGGTTACTTCCCAGGACCCCTAGGTCATTTAGGTCGATTGGAGACAGGGGTGTTACCTGAAATGTGGTGGAACTTGAGGTATAGGACCCAAGCTGTCCAGTGGTGGGTTCGAGGACGTTCAGCAGAATGGAGAGCATGATCTTAAGATGGAATTCGTATCGGGCCTGGGGACACTCAGTGACCCTTGAAGAGGGGAGCAGGCACACCAGGAAACCTGATCCTGGGTTTCGGCACCAAAATGAAAGGAAAGCGAGGAATTAGAGACGGGTAAGCAAGAAATGAAAGACAGAGGCCAGGCAGAGATCCACACGAGAGTTTATTCGTCAGAGCTGACAAATAAAGGCCATCTCTTTATAGGAGAGAGAGGCAAAATAGGATTGGGTTCTGAAACTTGTATGGGGCAGGCTCAGGAATCAGAGTTGGGTGGGTCCTAATGCAAGGTTGGTATGAGGGAGTGGTGAGCCTTTCTCAACAATGCTCTTGGGCGGGAAAGTGAAACTTTTTTCTTAAAATGGCAACTGTCACTTAAGATGGCCATCCAGGTGCTAAGCAAGGGCCTTATACCAGTCCTATAGATATAGGGTCTCACTGAGTTGCTTAGCACCTTGCTTTTGCTGAGGCTGCCTTTGAACTGTGATCCTCCTGTCTCAGCCTCCCAAGCCGCTGGGATTACAGGTGTGCACCACTGCACCCTTCAAGAATCATCCTTAAATTCTAACACTGTAGAATGTTCTACCCATCAGTAGCAGCTGTATAACTGACATGTGTATTTATGGAGTCAGTAGGGCTCAGTCTTGCACTATAATTTTACCAGTTCTTCCCTTATTCCAAAAATCTGGATATTTTGCATACTATTACATATTCCTTTCAAAGTTTAATAAAATTTATTCCTCTTCATAAAATAATGGTTGGAGTATTCCTTAAGTGAGGCCCATTTTTATAGAATAAAGGGAACATGGTTTTATGATATGAGGTGCCCCCCCCCCAAAAAGCTCATGTGTGAGGCAATGATCAAGTTATGAGAGCCTTAACCTAATCAGTGCATTAATCCACTTGACCGGATTAACTGGGTGGGAGGTAACTGTAGGCAGGTAAGGTGTGGCTAGGAGAGGTGGGTCACTGGGGGCGTGCCTTTAGGATTTATATTTTGTTCCTGGTGAGCAACAGCCCTCTCTGCTTCCTTGTTGCCAAGTCCTGCCCTGTGCCACTTTCTCTGCCACACCCTTCTAGCTCAACTTGACCCAGAGCAATGGAGTTGGGTGACTATGCACTGAACACCTCTGAAAATGTGAGCTCCAAAACAAACTTTTCCTCCTCTAAATGTTCTTGTCAAGCCTTTTGGCCACAGCAATGAAAAAAATTAACTAAAACACATGGATTGAAGTTCTTTCATGTGTTACTGAAAATCCCTGCCCACCCTTACCCTATTGCATGTCCCCTGCCCAACCTTTTCCTCAGCAACAAAGCATTCCATTTCTTTGACTTATTTATACTATCATCTCTACTGTTATCATAAGACTCAATCCAAAGTCTAGTGGAAGAGATTTTTTCAAAACTAAAGTTAATGGCCTTATAAAGTTTACCCAAAAAGGAAGATTTAATACTCTGACTTCTGCCAGTGTATTGCTTGTATTTCAAAATTAGGATTATTTTGATAGTAATAATCATTGTACAGAAGTCAGGTTGTATTCAGCCAAATACCATCCTTTCACTGCCAGTTACTTTAGCACATACATTGAAAATTACTATGTATCATGATGGATCTGAGATGCTACAAGATTTGAATCACTACTGAAATATTCAGTTAAACATGTCATGCTTTTCTTACTAAAGCAGAGAAGTGGAATAATGTATTTTAATAAAACTATTTAAGTTAGTAATGTAAGCAATTGCAAAGCTCTTATTAGTACACCGTTTGTAATATTTTGCTATTCATATAAAAGCAGAGTTACACATAAATGCATTGTTCACAATTCTCTCGATTCACTCAGGTGCTCTGCTCTTGTGATCAGTGATTTCCTTCTTCTCTTCATATCCTTGTCCACTGGGATTCAAACATGGTGCCTCCAAAGAATTCTGGAAAGGAAGCATAAGTTTTCACCTTCATATTGTGCCGCAGTCTGGCTGGGCACAAATCACGAGCCACTCAAGCAGGAACAAACTTCATTTCCAAACTCCCCAACGCCACCCACGAGACCCTTCCAGGAACATACCACACACCAACCGGAACTCCCTCCCCCTGAACTTCACCAACCAACTTTCCAGGAATCCCCGTGAGAACTCCAAAGTAGCGGGCGCCCAAGGTGGACAGCAGGGGTCTATATACAATTGAATCAATCCAGCATCATCTTAATGGCTCGCCTCTCAACCATTACTTCTGGCAAAATGCCAGGCATCATCCCAACTCCGCTGTGGCCCTCAACAATATTGAACATCACTTTTTGACATATGCATGTGTGAGGCTACTAAATGAAAGCATGCTGATTTCACAAAAGAATTTATCATTAATTTGAAGACTTGAACAATAACATAGTATTTATGGTATTACTCAATAATTCAGTTGTCCAAGAGTTCTAATGCTTGCAAGTTCAGAGGAAAAGTTATTGAGGTTATTGATGTTATGAACAGGAGCTGTAGACAAGATAGAAGACACCAGTATATGGTAGAAAAAAATTTAGATTCTATATTTAGATTTGTTTTACAAATCAAGCAGTGAATTTCAACTAATCATTTTAAAATGAGATAAAATCATTCATGTGTTGTAAATCAAGTGAGGGAGTTTATGGAAAAGTAATAGTAAAAAAAATGCATGAAACTGTAAATATGATAGTCAGAAAGGTCCTAAGATCTTGTAAGTTTCCTTATGTTTATTTTAACAGTCTTCTGAAGAAGGCTTTATATTTTATTAGTTGGTCAGACACTAGGTGTCTCAAAAAGATTCCCAGCTAGTGTGCCATAGGATGCAGGTGTGCCTAAGATTCAGATTTCCTTAGGCCCTGTGCCTGAGGACTTGTTGGCAAAAAGTTTTGTCCCTTTAACCTGATGTGGCAACAAGGTATTATCACATTCTGCAGGTGCCACAGAGTGAACAAGTTTGGGAAGCTTTGCACCTAATGCACTTCAATTTCCTTACAGATTTGTTGAGAAAGGGTGTAGCCAGCCATTAACAACTTAGGTATGATGTAGGGAAGGCCAATTTTGTGTCCAACAATGTTAGCATACTGGGCATGGAAAGTGAATTGCCCTGGCCATTTGTGCTACAGATGTCTGATTTATTTGTTGTTGTTAATAACCGGTTGGTTGGTTGGAACCAGTTCTTCACATCTTGGTTTTTGTCTTTAGTGTATTTATGTTTGTTCACAATTATACATCCAAAGATGTTACGTATTTTCTTTGGAAATTAAAAAGAAGGGCCACACTTCACAGAAAGGAAAGAAAGATGATGCATCCAGAAATGCAAGATTTCTGCATTTTTTTCCTATGTGTGAAATAATAAGTAGTAATGAGGTCTTTCATGGCAAAAAATATATGCTTTTTGTTGAAATTTAAATTCAGCCCTGTAGTAGAGTCAGTTGGCATAATTGGAGACATGTAACACATAGATTGTGTTATATGACTTTGTAGTTATTTATATTCAAACATCCCCTAATCTGGATTTCTCAGATTATTTGCTATCTAAATGCATAAATTTAAATTACATTTTCTCCTGTGCCTACCCGAAAATTGCTAAGCATTATGGACATTCCATCAGGTAATCAGTACAAAGTTTTCAAAATGTTGACTATTGCCAAATTCTCTAATAGATGAATAATTTAAAGTGGTGATATATATTTTTTAAAGCAACTTTCTGGAAAAGGTGCTGCTTGCAAGATTTTGCTCATCAATCTACTCCAGGCAACAGAATCTTTAATTCAAGATTTAGAGGGATCTGTCTATGTGAGCAAATTAAATTTAAAAATATGTGGAATGATCTTTAACCTATGATTTTATAAAGATGATGAAATTATTTTATTTACTCTTTCATCATTTTTCCAACAGGTATTTATTCCACAAGTGTCTATTGAGCATCTATCCTATGCCAGACTATTCTGGTAATGGGAGATACATAGCAAACAAAGATATTTCTTGTGTATGGCACTTGCACCCCGCTAAACAGAGATAGACAATAAACAAGAAAACAAGCAAATGAACAAGACCATTTTGGGTAGTGTTAAGTTCTATAAATACAATGAAACAGGACAGTATGCTAGTGAATGATGAAATGTATGTATGTACCTGGCATGTCCCACAGCTTTTATTTATTTATTTATTTATTTATTTATTTATTTATTTATTTATTTATCTGGTACTGGGGATTTAACACAGGGGTACTAGATCACTAAGACACATCTCCATCCCTATTTTGTATTTTATTTAGAGACAGGGTCTCACTGAGTTGCTTAGCACTTCACTTTTGCTGAGGCTGGCTTTGAACTCATGATCCTCCTGCCACAGCCTCCTAAGCCGCTGGGATTTACAAGAGTGCAACATTGGGCCTGGCTCCCACAACTTTTTAATAAGATTTTAGAGGCTCTATTTGCTGCCTGAGCACTTCCAACCTGGGCTACGTACATGTTCCCGGGAAGGGTCTGTCCCAGTTGGCTCTGCCCTATAGCCCCAGTGACCCTGCTTGGGCAAGTCAATGTCTGACCATGTGAAGGAGCAGATTTACAAACTGGCCAAAAAGGGTCTGACTTCTTCACAAATTGGTGTGATACTGAGGGTCTCACATGGCATTGCACAAGTATGTTTTGTGACTGGCAATAAAATCTTCAGAATCTTAAATCCAAAAGACTTACTCCTAATCTTCCCCAGGATCTCTACCATTTAATTAAGCAAGTGGTTGCTGTTTGAAAGCATCTTGAGAGGAATAGAAAGGAAAAGGATGCTAAATTCCACCTGATTCTGATGGAGAGCCAAATTCACTGATTGGCTTGAAATTGTAAAACCAAGTGGGTCTTTCTTTGCATGAAAATCGAGTCTCTAAATTTGTGTATGTACTCAAGCAATGAAATAATTGTTTAATTGAAAAACAAACAGACAAACAAACAAAAAACATTCTGGGAATTGGCCTTTCTAAAAAAAAGTAACATTTGTAGTTGGAACTGATGGAGCAGGAGCTAGGTGAAAAAAAATGTAAGTACTAGTTGAGGTCCCCCAAAAGATTTCTAATTTGGTAAAGAACACAAATACGGCTTGAGATACATGAGATGCATTCTTCATTACTGTAGTCACAAGCCAAGTGAGGCTATTAAAATTTAAGTTAATTTAAATAAAACACAAAATTGGGTGTGGTGGCATACTCCTATAATCCTAGTGACTCCAAAGGATCACAAGTTAGAGGACAGTCTCAGCAACTTAGAGAGGCCTAAGCAACTTAACAAGACCCTATCTCAAAATAAAAATTAAAAAGGGCTGGGGATGTGGTTCAATGGTTAAGCACCCCAACTCCCATCCCTGGAATAAATGAATAATAATATTACAAAAACTCATTTCCCAGTGGCATTAGCAATGGTTCAAGTGCCATTTGTGGTTAATGTGTACTATATTGGATAACACAGAATCCATTTCTGTCACTGAAGGAAGTTATAATGTAGTAGAAAAATTGGAATAAAAAGAGAGGACAGAGAAAGTGACTCTGGAAAGATCATGAAGGTCCTTGTGGGTTGTCAGGAGGACTTGGATCATCCAAGTGCACTAGAAAGACTTTGGATGCTGTTAAGTAGGGGAGAGACATCATTCAACTTGCATTTTCTGACTATCATTCTGCTGCATAAGAAAATCAATTACAAGCAGGGCAGGACCAATTTGTTATTGTGATTGTCATGATTAGAGATGACGATGGGTTTCTGGATTGGTCATTATGAGAGTGGTGGTGAAAAGTAAATGGAATTGGGATATAGTGTAGAGATAGAATCCAGTATATTTTAATAGCATGGAAGAATTAACCAAGATAATCAGGAGTGAATCAAGGGCAATGTCCTACTTGGGGCTTGAGGTAGGTGGTTATGTTCCTTACCAGGATGAGACAACACTGAGGAGAAAGAGTTTTGGTGTGTAGGTGGAAGAGATTAGAAGGAAGGACTTAGAAGTGGAAGAATTTTTAGATACATTCTTTTTTAGGTATCTTTCAGAAAAAAAGAGTGTAGAGGTCAGGTGGGTAGTGGAGAATGAGTGAATCCATGTTAAGGAGAGTAAACTTTTTAAAAAAAATCTTTTTGTAGTTGTCAATGGACCTTTATTTTATTTATTCATATGCAGTGCTGAGGATTGAACCCAGTGCCTCACACATGCTAGGCAAGCACTCTATCACTGAGCCACCACCCCAGCCCATGGTGGGGTGGGGGAGTAAACTTTTTTTTTTTTTTTATTAGCCACACATGACATTACAATGATCTTGGTAATTCATACATTAAACTTTTTAAAATTTTACAACAGTTTTACCTTAAGAGTAATTATATTTGGCAAAGTGCAAAGGATTTGTAGTTAGTTTTGTTGTAGTTTGTATCTCCTTCACAAATTACTAATAAAACCACATTAATCAGATTTGGCTAAGTGAAGAGCTCATCAAGTCAAAGTTGAATTTTTCTTTCTATTGTTTATGCCCTTTCTTTTTCCACCTGTATATTTTCCTTATTCTTTTTCTGTTATGTCACTGTCTTAAAGTATTCAAGCGTGATTGCTGAATGTATACTGTAGGCATCATGGCTTATTTCATTAAGATGCTCTGCTAAATGTTCATTGTAAGTCACTTTGTTCAGTTAGCACAGGCTGTAGCTTTCTGTGTCTTTGTTTCTCTTCACTTCCCTTTGGTTTCTGGATGGTAACAGGGAGAAAAATCTACCTTCTATGCTTCTGGTGAAAGAAATAACTTTGATTTGTTTTGAAAAATGGAAGGGGAACCAGTGGTCAGGACATTGCTTCTGTCATACTATTGAGCAGCTCCAATGTGTCATTAACATACAGACCTAGTATTCTTGCTTTGCTGCTATTAGATAATGGATTTTTTGTTTCTTTTCTATTACAACTTTTAAAAAGTTTTTTAAAAAAATCTACTTTCCATAGTTCAGATTTTGTGATGATGTTATCTTTTCTGAAGAAGGGAGATAACTGTGGAGTTAGAGGACAGAGAAAATGGAAATGTTCTAAAATCCCCCTCACTGTGATTTTCTAACCTTGATGTATGCCCAGAGTTCTACAGTTTTGTTTTTTTTTTTTTTTCAATTCAATGTGCTGTTTTTGATGCCAAGAGATATTAGCTTGATTTTCCAATCAAGGTTTTGCACTCTGAAGTGTCCCAGGTAGGATCTGGCGTATGAATCATATGTCTAAAAAGGAAACTCATGAAAGTATGTGTGCATGCTAGGGGGCTCATTTGTCTTTGGCAAAGACATTGCTATTCCTGTTTCCTTAATTATTAGACAGATGGTGCCACTGCCACTGACTAGCTGCCCAACTTGTACTCCTGTGTGGTAGCACAGTTCTGGACACGTGACACAGAGAAGCTGTATTATCACAACCCGTATCTATCCATTTATGTCATAATATTAATATGAAATACCTGCCTCTCACTACAACATGCAGTTTTCCATGAAGCTAAGTCTAAAACTATGCCATCTTCTTCCCCTGCCTCCATGAATTAATTTTATTTCAAGTTCCTCCTTTTGGCATTTTTCAAGTCTTCATCTCTACACATAAAATACAGTGGCATTTTGAACCAATTATCCAAATACTCCAGGCTACAAACACACTTTAACCTGGAATGCCAAGATAATTAAGACAAAATTGTTTTATTATTAATATTATTGAGAGCAAATGACATCGAGATAGCCATATTAAAATTGAACAATTGTGGACACTTTTAAGAAGAAATCAGTTCCCAAGGAACACTGGAGTTTTTTTATTTTTTTTATTTCATTGAACAGATGTTGAATTATTTAAAACTTCTTTAGTTTCTCAAATACTATATACCATAGTAAATGAACATCCTTAATCCTTAATAACTAAGGTCCTGATTATTTTTTTCTCAGAAGTTTAATCTTCATTGTAGATGTTATAGATGTTATATTTCACTATCTGGGCTTCTGAACTCTGTAAGCTTTTTTTTTTTTTTTTTTTTTTTTTGTGTGTGTGTGTGTGTGTGTGTGTGTGATTCTTCCATCATTTGAATCAAAAGGACAGGCTTGACTTCTCTGTTGAAAATAGATCTCTCAGCAGGAGCAGCCAAAGCATTACAATGTCACCTGAAACTGACTTGCTGTTGTACTTGAGAACTTACTAGCATCTTTAAATCAAGACAGTAGCTGTAGGTGTCATTTTCAATGACAGTAGCAAGTATGTTGGCTCCCATTGCTTGTCAAGCAGCCAAGCACAATCCTCATTCCGCACCCCCTCAGTGTCCTAGAAAGCTTAGTCTCAGTGCCAGACCCAGACCCCCTCATTCGCTGGCTGCCAGGAGCTGCGCGTTGGACCGGCCAGAGCAGCCACAGCAGCCCCTTCACTAGCTTGTAAGTAGTAAGGGCCCAGCTCCGGGAAAAGGAGCAGTCAAGCTGAGAGCAGCGCCTCCTCCGGGGGAGGGGCGGGAGCTCGGCTGAGAAAGCTTTCCTAGGGAGTTGCCTTAAAGAAAGAAAGCGGAATTGTCGATCACTCCAGTTGCCCGTTTAAATACAGTTTTAAGCAGTCATATCCACTCGTTTCCCTTCTGCAAAACTGCAAATCATCACCAACCTTGTACCAAAAAGAAAGGGGGGAAAAAGCACATCTCATTCTCTCTTCTCACCCTCCCTTTCCTTTCACCCTCCCTTCCTTTCCAGCTCGTTCGCTCTCCCTCCCTCCTTTCTCCTGCCGCAGCCGCCAGAGTCTCGGTTTGTCTCTCTCCGACGGGACTAAGCAACTTCTTGATTATTTCTCAGCCCTTTTCCCATTTTTTTCCACTCTTTGCCATGAACTGGACCGACAGACGCGGAGGAGGCTTTGCTTTCAGTCCCAGGGAATGGCGATTCGCGTCCCGGGGCCGAGCCGGGGAGGATCGGCCCAGGAGAAAGAAAGAGTGATAGAGAAAGAGCTGCGGAAAGAGGAGAGAGACCTCCATCAGCCGCTGGCCCGGCGCGCAGCAGCGCAGCGCGGAGCTGTGCCGGGAATGGCCCCGTGCTCGCCCTGCGCCCCCGGCTCCTCCAGCGTCAGCCGCCCGGGTGCGCGGGATGCATTGGGCAATTTTTAAAATCCCGAAGTAGCAAGATCCCTTTGAGTATATAAGTCGGGGTTGGGGGTGGAGCAGAGGATTTTCAAAACCTATTCAAAGAGCGAAAAGTCAAAGCCTGATTAACTTGAAGAAGTCCCTTTGGAGCATCTAGCGTTCTCCTGGAGTTATTCGAAAGCTGAAACTTTCAGTGGATTGTGGGCCTAGGGAGAAGAAGGGATTCCGAGGGTGGGACTGGGAAGGGCGTGTGCACGCTCCTGTGTTGAGGGGTGGGGGCGTCGGTGGGGATTCGGTGAAGAAGGCACACCATGGCAGTTGCCAGCGAGGCCTCCCGAAAGAGAGACGAGCCGGCCCACGGCTGGGAGAGTCAAGCCCCGGTAGCTGGCCCGGACTGCCACCGTCGTGCGGATCCCCCATTGCTTCAGGGCTCGGGCTGCGGCGGCTGCTGGGGAGACCTGGTGCTGCAGCCGCTCCGGCGCTCCCGGAAACTTTCCTCGGCTCTGTGCGCGGGATCTCTTTCCTTTCTGCTGGCTCTGATGGTGAGGCTGGTCCGCGGGGAGATCGGCGGTGAGCTGGAGGAGAGTAAGGAGGCGGCAGCAACCGAGGAGGAGGAGGAAGCTGTCCCGGGAGCTGAAGGGGGCGTCTTCCCTGGCCCTCGGGGAGGTGTTGCCGGGGGCGGCGCGCCGCTCAGCCCTTGGCTGCAGCCCTCGGCACTACTCTTCAGTCTCCTGTGTGCCTTCTTCTGGATGGGCTTGTACCTCCTGCGCGCCGGGGTGCGCTTGCCTCTGGCCGTCGCGCTGCTGGCCGCCTGCTGCGGGGGGGAAGCGCTCGTCCAGATTGGGCTGGGCGTCGGGGAGGATCACTTACTCTCGCTCCCGGCCGCGGGGGTGGTGCTCAGCTGCTTGGCCGCCGCGACATGGCTGGTGCTGAGGCTGAGACTGGGTGTCCTCATGATCGCTTTGACTAGCGCGGTCAGGACCGTGTCCCTCATTTCCTTGGAGAGGTTCAAGGTCGCCTGGAGACCTTACCTGGCATATTTGGCCGGCATACTGGGGATCCTTCTGGCCAGGTACGTGGAGCAGATCTTACCGCAGTCCTCGGGGGCGGCTCCGAAGGAGCTTTTTGGGTCCCAGCTAATTGCTGGGACCAAGGAAGATATCCCGGTGTTTAAGAGGAGGAGGCGGTCCAGCTCCGTGGTGTCCGCCGAGATGTCGGGCTGCAGCAGCAAGTCTCATCGAAGGACCTCTCTGCCCTGTATACCAAGGGATCAGGTAAGCACTGGAAGCTCCTTTCTCTGCTCTCGGGGAAACTTCAAACTCTTGGGAAGCGGCGCAAACTGAAGGGAATCCGGGCGTTGGCAATTAAAAGGAAGCTAGCCTAGGAAAGTGCTATAACTTTAGACTTAGTAAGAAACAAGCATATTGGGGTTTTGTTTTTCTTTCTCTTTTCTCTGAGTATTTTATAATCTGAACAACAGAAACACGAAGAAGTAACAAAACTAAAGGGCGTTTGCACCGTCTTTCACAGCTGGGCCAACTTTGCAAATATACTACACCTGGTGTTAGGCTTCCCTACAACTTTACTCTGTCCTTCTTCCCTTAGAAGAAATTTTATAATTAGTTTTTTTTTTTTAAGTAGTGGGCGATTTTCAACACATAGGTTTTCTTAGATTTCTCTCTCTCTTTCTTTTCTTTTTTTTTTAAACAAATTTCTTATAAAGTGACAGGCAAACATTTACAAAACCAGTAAGAAAAAAAGATTCTACAGCAAAACGAGGCATCCTTGAAGGTGAGGTATTGATACACACTTTGCTTTTGCAGGAAGTTTTATTTGGAGAGACTGCATCTGATGGTGCTCAATTGGTTTTTAAATGTAACTTATTGACGTGCATTATATTATGCCAGTGTGTTTTGTATTCTAAACATAAACTTCAAATTTGGGGAATAATGCCTGAACTTCAGAATGATTCGAAATTGTAAATTGTGCTGTTATTGTTAAGTAAAAATAACATTTTTCTTGGGTATTTGCATAATTAAGTGGATAGTTAGAAATTTAAATGCACCTATGCCTGTTTTACAGAAAATATTTATTCAGGAGGATGTTTCTAAGATTGCTGGTGATCTTTATATATCGTTCATAAAGGAGGAGGTGGAAGAATCTAGAATTATAAATGAAGGTGTGAATAAAAGTTTAGTCAGTTTGGGGAATGAATTTTCTTACTATCATTAAATTTTTTAAGCCCATAGAATCATTGCTATAAATGGTGTCATAGAACAAATTCCAATTTAAAATACAAATTATACCTGAAAAGCCATACTTGTTCAATTCTGTACTTGAAGGAGATTTGACACTTGATGAAGAGGGTGGAAAGCTGGTAATGTACAGCAGATGGAAATTTATGCTTTTCCTACTTAAATTTATGCCTACCTGTATGACACCATTAGGACAACTTTAGGGAGTTCAAGAATATCCTAACATACAGCAAGCTTTTTCTTTTTAGGTTATTCTATGGGTAATCATTTAAATATTTCTAAGAAGTAGAAGTCACCATATGCTGTGGGTAACTAGTTTGTTTCTGAAAGGGAGTTGATTACAGAGATCAGTGGTTGGTTGACATTATTTAGGAAAGTGAAGGACAGCATCATAATCTCTTGTGTTTATTTTAAAACAAATGTACTTATTTAGCTTTTTGTTTAGATAAAGCAAATATTTCTTGGACTTAAGCTTACTCTAAGAGTAAAGGGAAAAAATAGGCCACTGACTGATACTTAGTTTGGGTAGAAATTTGGAGAACTTTGGAATAAAATAACATACCTATTTATGGGTAAACTAATTAAAGTAAAAACACAATTTAATTTGTTTTCACAGGTACAGGAGAAAATGTCCCTTAAATGAAGACATCGCTGGTTTAAATGTGTTTAGAACATGCTCTTCTTTAACTTATAGGGAAATTTGATTGTGGTTCTTGTAAAATTGAACCGTAATTTCTAAGAAAAAAAATCTGGACTTATGCATAAAAAACCTGACCCTAAATTGATATCATTTAGTCTCTAAAATTAAATTTCTTAAGTTTCTCATTAACATCTGAGGGAGTTAAGAATGGATTTAAGATAAGGTTCAGGTGAATGGCCTAGTCATGTTAATTAACTCATAGATTTTCATTGGTTTTTCTCTGGTTTAAATTAGCAGATGAAAATTGGAATAATCTGTAAATTTATATAAAATAACAGAGCATGCACATTTAAATGTTTTGCTGATTAATGCTTTTGAAAAATGCATATTTGTTATATATTTTGATGAATTTCTTGGGTTACTGGTTTTTTAAAGGCTGTTTATTAACAGTGTTCTAAAATGAGAGACTATTTCACATGGCTGAGGGTAAAATAAGATTACTTTTAGCAGAAATTTAGATCCTTGAAGTTTTAATGAGGGCATGGGTGAGTGTACCAGTCACTGAAGACTAGTTTTATATATGACCCATTAAAGTTGTTGCTGAGTATAATTGTGGGGAGTGGGTGGGAACTAACATGGGATGGTATATTATGAGGGTGATATCTCATAGTTAACTGTGTGAAAAGTTCAGGAGCTATATAGTAAATGGCTTATCTGTTTTATCATAAGGAAACAAACTTCTGATGAAGGGTGCAAAGTGTACCACTGTCATTTGCATACTTTATGAAGTTAGCATTCAAAATAATTATAAAACGAATATAAAACACTTTCCTGAATGCTACCAAATAGTTCTTTTTTGAAAGAACATCTACTTTCAAGTCAAGACAATACTCATAAGCAACAAGTGATTTTTAAAAAAACTTTATTCTTTGTAGTTATACATGATAGTAGAATACATTTTGATATATTTATACAAGCATGGAATATATCTTATTCTAATTAGAATCACAGTGTTGTGGATATACACTGATGGTGAGATTCAGTATGGTAACAAGTGAATTTTAAATAGTGTAAGCACAGAGGCCTCCTGAGAATTTATTCAGAGATTGCTCATTGTGAAGTTTAAAGGTGAGAGAATTTCAGCATTTTTTTCTTAGGATGGATGATGGATGACGGTGGATGTTTGCTTATGAATGCTCTCTTCAGTGTTTTTCAAGCCTTAAAAGACAGGAGAATATCTGATAAAATTCTCATAAGACCAAACAACTAACAAGTATACCCCACCCCACCTTATTCCCTTCCTTCCAGAACTTTAAGTCTATAGAATGACTAAGTCTATAGTTTAGATGTTACATGTAGAATTAAGTTTTGCAGCAAGGTGATAAAAAGATGTTCTCAAGCGAGAAAGAAAATAGGTCTAGTTCTTGGTCACAAAATTAATCAGGAATTGGTTGATATGAGAGGATGCAAGTGAACGTTTCTTCACTTTCAATAAATAAGTAAGTTTATAGCGTCTCTGTGGCTTATAGTTAAGTCTTACCAGCCCAGTATCCTCCAGACTGAAGCTGATTCTGTAGATGATGGTGTCTAACTGTACTTTCTAGACTGGCAGTGTTAAGTCCAGCATCCACCCCCTGTGGTGTATATATTCTAAGTGGATTTTTACATTTGAGAGCAGGTAAGATATACCTGAGATCAGGATGCCACTGTAACCCTGTAAACACTGGAACATACAGAGGTACCTAGAATTTGTTGAGTTATCAGGTACTAATAATTAATAAATATGATTAATGTTTATTTTATGATTTATGATTAATTTGTTAAGTAATTAGGTACTAATAATTAATAAATATGATTCATGCATGATTAATAAATATTATTTTCAATGTAAAATTTTAGTTAACATTTGGAAACTGTATTTGAGGGACGTCTGTTCTCTTTGTATCATACAATATATATGTTGTTCCTCTGTAATTACTGTGACCACTTTTCTCATTCACTTTTGAAAGATTCCAAACCAAATGCAATTTTAGTTACATTAAGAAAAATTTCATATTTTTACCTGTGGTTTCACATAAATACAAGGCATGTGACTCTGTCCATGAATGCATTTAAATCACTTAATGATAAAACTCTTTGTGATGGGCAAAACTTCAGTCAGAAATGTACAGATACATGCTTTATATTATGTAATTAAAAACCCAGATTGTTTCCTGTGACTGTTTATCTAAGCTGTTAATTAAACATCTTCAGCATAATTAATGTATTATTGTAGAAATATAAGTTGGTTTTGTTATCAAAAGAATCAAATTTTTGATCCCTGTTGTGGGGAAGACATTTTCAAGTAAAAAAGCAAACAAAACAAAAATAGGAGAAAGAGTATGGTTTTTGATGGCAGACATTGGATGATAGGGATATGGTGGGCTTTATATCATTGGTAAAAGGTACAACTCACTTTTATAGATACAAACTACAGAATTTTTTTTCTGAACATCTAGAATACGTTATATTTCAAATTCCTAAATACACTGCAATATATTGTATATCTCAAATTTAATAAATTTCAGAAATAATCATGGACTTTAAATTGTAGCTTCTGTCATTTCCATAGCAGTATTCATCTTATGGGGTTATAAAGAGCAATGTTGATTATTTATGACGTGGTGACAGAATTAAAATTAATGTTAAATTCTTAAAATATCAAAAAGGAAAAACAAGATTTTTCTTATCTCCCAGGAAAGGTGAGGGAAAAGAATGTTTTGTTTTTCTGTAATTTTTTTAAATCATGATTTTATTTGTGAATACAGATATTTAAGGCATACTGAAAAACTTTTTTAACTGACAGAAATAGTCAGTGAATCTATATAAATTTACAGAGGTTGGAAGGAGTGAAAACAGTCATTTTACTCTTTCTGTATTGAGTCTGAAGTGTAAAAAGTTAAAACTGTAGAACTGAAAGAAATGCTGTGTATGCTGGGCTGTCATGTTAATTAAATAAACAACCAGAACACTGACTCTGTGTATGAAATACATTTTGAAAAGTCAGGGGAGGGGGTGCAGGCAGGCAAGGGTGAGTGACATTGGCATGAAAAAACATTCATTATATCTGTAGTGACATTTGTGTGAATTTGTAGTATTCTATTAGGAAATTCAGCTCTGAAAATAATCTCTTCAGGACTCTAGTTGAATAAAAACCTACCAAATCCAATTTCACTTCTATTTTGAATATCTTCACATTTATTACACTAAAGTAGGGTGTTTATAAAGTTCTAAATTATGACTATATTTTTAAGTACTTTATATTTTAGGATTTTCAGCTAATACTCTTTGTGTCCATAACAGCCCAGTAGAGTCTTTTGATTTCATTGAAAACTTGTGTTATATAATCTATAAAAAAATTGAATGTATTCTGGGATTAGGGTGGGAGCTACATTTTTCAGAAAATGTTATGAAATGTACCATCTTGGATATAGGAAGATGATCAATGCAAGTATTGTATTATGAAATATCCTACGAGATTTTGACATGTTGAAACTGTCTTTGCATTGGGTCATGGGGAATGTTTCTTTAGCTTTATGAAATGATGCCTAACTTTCCATGTTTATGATGACTTTCTTACTTAGTTCCTGTGTGTCTCCTGATCCTTGGGGTCTTCCTCCTTCCTCTTTTCTGTGTGGTATTGATAATCATATCTTCTAAAAAGAGCCCTCAGATACACATTGAAAACTCAATTTATGCTTAAATTCTACGTTCATGTGTTTAACAAAGTTCTATCAAATAATTATGAAGAATGTCCAAAAATCTCAGGAAGTCCAAAAATCTCTATATTTTTGTACTAAAGGTATATTCTGATAATATTCCAATGAACATTATTTCTTTAGAGAGACAGTATACATATATGGTGATATATACTTGAAATATTGTGAGCATTATTAAAAATGAGGGTGTATGTGTGTATATAAAGTAAGGCTACCCTTGGGAATTATTCTAACTTTGAATTGAGAATGGAGGTTTGGGCCATTCTCAATATACAAATAATTGATGATGGAGGGAAAAAAAGTCTGAAAGATGTATCAAAGGTGTAGTTCAAAGGAAGATTTGTTGGATAACTGTTGCCAAAAATATTAGTTAGGCCAGGTGAGGTCACACACCACTGTAATCCCAGCTACTTGAGAGATTGAGGTGGGAGAATGGCAAAATAATTAGAGGCCAGCTTTAGCAACTTAGTGAGACCCTGTCTCACAAGGTAAAAGGGCTGGAGATGTAGCTCAGAGGTAGAGTCCTTGCCCTAGAATATGCAAGGTCCTGAGTTCAATTCCCAGTATTGCAAACCCTCCCCCAAATTAGTTGGCTATACTTGTTCATTGAAAATATGCTGTTTTTAAATGAGGACATTACACTTAATGTCACCTGTAAAGGCCTTTGGTTGATCAGTCAATCAGATGTCAAAATAACACATTTTATCTGTGCATTACGCCTTGTGCTAAATACCACAAAAATTATACAGATATGACACAGCATCTCTCTCTCCAGGGTTTAGAGCTTATCCAGGATAATGAGGCATCAAAAGAAGAAGGGAAATCACAGCAAAAGATCTAAATGCCCCTGGAAGCAGTAGATGGAGGAATGAATACACACAATGACTTAGGGTGGGTTTTTAACCTGCACTCAGGACCATTCCTTCCTTCCTTTGAGAGTATATGTAGAACTTTGTTCATTTTATGGGGAATGCCTATAGTGGCATAGTTTTTTGGAAGTTCGTCCCCACATCTAAAATGGTTTAGATATTGAGCAACTTGGCATGCGAGACATGGGAATTTTTTCTTTGTGGTGGAAATTAATTGTACATGTACTATAAATACATCCGGAAGAAGTCTTTATACAACATTACAAGATGTTTTCTGCACATCTGTATCATTCTCTTTCATTTGAGTATGCTGAGGAGGGAACCAACAAGAAGGAAGTCAGGCTGGCAGTTTGAAGCCTTGGTGTCATGTGTGACTTTCTCATTCACAATTAGGGGACCGAGTAATCAGATGGAATATTAGATCACAAAGCCTTTTTGCCTTTGCAATGAGTCAAATAGTACCAAGTAGCCTATGGAATGTATTATTCTCGACTTAGTCCTTTCAATAAATACTGAGTGCATTCAAAAGTCTAACTTTGTGGAGTTTTTATCTCATCACACAAAAGTGTTCAGTGGCAGCGTGAATATTAATTTTTTTGTCCATGTTAGTGTTTCAATTAATTGATTTGAAGATGTTCAGGATTTCAAATTCAAGGCAAAAAATAATCCCCAAATCAGTAAAACATTTCTTTGTTAGCAAAAACATTTTATTACATGTGTTCACCAAAATTATTTTGCCTAGTTCCTCAGAAATCCATTAAGATGTAAGCAAATAGAATGTAATATTGAAGGAGGTCATGAAGAGCATTGCTGTTTAGAGGATAGAAAGTTATTTGGGAAAAGTCTCAAACTAAACAACCTCTGCATGTTCGATTTTATTAGAACTGTCACATATTATTAAGGAAGTTATGAATGATTACGAATACTTTCAAGTATAGCCCCAGTCTCTAATAGAGTAATACAAGTACTTAAGGGAACTTGTGTCTTTCCATCCTAAGAAAATGAGTGGTTATGAGATGGAACATTTTTTTTTTGTGTATTGGGGTATGTGCACATATGTGTATGTGTATGTGATCTTTTTTTTTTCCCCCTGCCAGGAAATTGCCTTGGTTGTATCAATTTGGTGGAGAAACAGTGTCACCCAGTGGCTTTGGTGAAAACAGTTCAATAGAAATTTAGTACTATCCCAAATGCATATTTAATTTTGCATTTTCTAATAGTAACATGAAAAAGTGAAAACAGGTGTAATTTATATTAGTATGCTTTATTTATATCAACTTGTAATCAGTTTTAAAAAGATAGTTTGTTTTTGTGCACTGGATCTAAATATATGTTTTGTACTTAGAACACATTTCAATTTGTTGTAGCCACATTTTAGCCATCCAGTAGACACGTGGCTAATGGCTGTGATATTGGATGGTGCTGTTGCACATTTTGAATATGGTGAAATACTTGAATAATGTCACCTCTTCAGTTATAGTGGAAAGTCTGTAGATTTAATAAAGAATCTTTCAGAATTTGATCTTCATAACTCATTTTTTGTACTACTTCAACAGTTGGTTGGCAAGACCCTCTTCCCTGTTTCCTTCATTTTGCATTACTTTACATATTTTTAAAAAATGATTATTTTAATTGGAGGGGACACAGTGTAGTCGTTAATGAATTTTTATGTTTATCTGATTTATAATACAGTATCAATATTTCCAGTTCATTATGAATTAGTCTTTCATAGTCTTGTAGGTAACGGGGATTGCTTATGTGCAGTGTGAACACATCACATGTTCATGGTGATTAGTCTATAATTAGTTTATCTAATGTCTCTTTGGTAATGAAAGTGCTTATGTTTGTAGTGCAGGGTGTTATCTTTGTAACTTAGGAAACTAAAGTGACAAGCCTGTCTGTAGCTTTAATGGATGAAAATTATAGCAGTGCCTGTGAAGGGCTGATGATTTCCTCACCTTTGCTTATGTAAACACCACCTCCATAGAAGGAAGTTGAAAATGCATCCATTTTGTATATAGAAAGGATTGGAGATTTGGCTAGTATGGAATTTCTTAGCTCAGTATTCAGATTAGGTGACTTTTGGAGCCATTTTCTCAGTTTAGCCTGCAGGCTGTGATTTCAGACTGATTCAGGTGATACACACTAGAAATAATTAATGTCGTGTTCCTCCTATCATTTCTCAAACTCTGTGAATTCATTGTTTGTAGGTGTGATTCCACTGTTACATCAAGCATTAATGAGAAGCTGGGTGCAGTGGTGCAGAACTGTAATCCCAGAAATTTGGGAGGCTGAGGCAGGATGATAGCAAGTTCAGGCCAATCCAGGTCAATTTAGCAAGATGTTGTTTCAAAATAAAAACATAAAAGGACTGGTGATGTAGCTCAGGGGTAAAGCACATGGGTTCAAAGCTCAGGACAAAAAAAAAAGTTTTTATTGCATGGAATGTTCTTTTATATGGATAGATAAATAGGTTGATTTTTTTTCTCCCCAGTACTGTGGGTTGAACCCACTGGTGGTTTACCTCTAAGCTATATCCCCAGTCCTTTTATTTTTCGAAACAGGATTTTACTAAGTTGTATGGGGCTTTGCTAAATCACCCAGGTTGGCCTTGAAGTTGCAATCCTCCTGCCTCAGTCTCCTGAGACTCTGGGATTTTAGGTATGTGCCACCATGCCTGCTCAAAGGTTGAGTTTTTAAAAATCAGGCATTAATTTTGTGTATAGTGGTTTGTATCTATATAGGATACTTATAGTGACTTTTGGACAAGGCATATTAATTATCATTGTATTACAGAATAAAAATAATAGGAGGCATAGATTTTCACATATTACTTAGGAAATAATCTATAAAGTCCCAAAGGCAATAAAGTAATGGTCTACAAAATAGCACATTTGGGTATAATAAAGTAATATGGGCTCTGGTTCACTTCCAGTGAAGCTGACTTATTTTAGACTTCTTGAAAGAGCTCACTGAAGCTCACTGTTACTGCCATTGTAACACTCAATATTACTTGAAAGAGTTTGTACTTGAAAGTAACTAGTCATTTGCCCTGGCTAATTTTGAATTTGCTTTAAATTTATTCATCTTATAAATTTTTTTTTCACCCAGTCTCCTTTCCCTCTCTCCTTCTCCTCTTCCCTCTCCTGTCCATTTTATTTCATGTTCTTTTTATCTAATATAGTCTTCTGCAGAGTGTGTTCAAAAATTAAAGGAATCTCTCTCTGTCCTCCAGAGTACCTTGTAAGAATATAGAAATGGTTTTATACAAGAAGCTTTGTGGTTTGGGGTTAATAGGATTTTAGTAAAGATTTCCATCTTCTGAAGTAAGTTGAATTAACTGAATAATTATGCTGTGTTTGTGGCAAGTGTTTACCCTCTCTATGTGTGACCCACTTCAGTAAGCTTCAGAAGTGTGAAGTTGCAGGAATATTGTTTTGGGAGAATGTTTAATTTTTTTGGCAAACTGATGTCATGCCATGTGGAGGGAGCATCCTTAGCACATATTTAAGCTGGTGTGAATACAAAGGAAATAGCTTTTCATTTTTATCTTAAATGTTTCAGAGGATCAAATTAAAGGCCCTCTTATGAAATACTCCTTAAGAGGCAGTGTTTTGTTCTTATGGTACGAATCACCCCCTTTTGGGAGTTAGTATTTCAGAGTCCGGTCTTGCCAACAGTCTCCCAAAATTTGGGCAAGGCCTGTTGAACATTGAGAATTTGGTGTGTTGAGAATTTGCTTTCTAGGTTCTGGAACTGAAGATCAGATCGTGATAAGTTTTTTTTTTTTTTTTTTTGGTAATAGTGATTGAACCTGGGCACTTGGCCACTAAGCCAATCCCCAGTCCTATTTTGCATCTTATTTAGAGAAAGGGTCTCACTGAGTTGCTTAGTGCCTGGCTTTTGCTGAGGTTGACTTTGAACTCATGATTCAGCCTCCTGAACCTCAGGGAATTACAGGTCTGTGCCACTGTGCTGGGCTTCATGACAGTTTTCATTACAAAATCACATTTTTGAACTTCCTTGTTTCAGTCATTTTTTGAAGAAAAATTTGGACCAGTGCATTACTCTTTGTAGGTGCTGGCTACCTGGCAGGATAAATGGATGGAAAAGAAATAAGTGACTGTTAACCTGAAATATTTGTTCTTCCCAGTGCCCTGATATTGCATAGTGACTGAATTCATTGAACCCATATTGTCCCATCATCCTAGATAGGGAACACCTAAAACAAATTAATGTAATATTATATGATAATTATAATATAATAATATCAACAGTCATCAATATCAATGTAATAATATAGATAAGTTCTAAATTATGATTTACAACCTATTTTAATGCACTTGTTTCAATTTCATTGAAATATTTTTGAATTGAAAACTTGGGATTTAATAGATTGAGGAAATTTCTGTTTAGAGATAAAAGGAAATAAACTATCAATAAATGTGTGAATTTAGAGTTTTAATATGTCTGCTTGCATTTTTGTTACTTTTTAAAACATTTTCTTATATATCTAAAGGGGTTAAATTTGGCCTGTTCCTCACTGGTAAGAAACTTCAAGTTCAACATGAGTCCTAGATATTTATTTTTAGTTCATGTCAACTGTAAATAACCAAGGCTACCAAGATCATTGTAGCATAAACTTTAGGAAGATCTTTGAAATTAGGGTCCAATTTTTTAGGAAAAAAAATCAATTTTTTTCCCACTTTTCACTAATAGAATAAACTGATTTCATTTTCTCTCACCATTGACACAAAGATTTGAAGTGTAAATCAGTAATAGTAATTACTGATTTACATTTTTATTTATTTATTTATTTTTGTACCAGGGAGTGAACTCAGGGGCACTGGGCCACTAAGCCATATTCAGAGCCCGATTTTGCATTTTATGAGCCCTATTTTGTATTTTATTTAGAGACAGGGTCTCACTGAGTTGTTTAGTGCCTTGCTTTTGCAGAGGCTGGCTTTGAACTTATGATCCTCCTGCCTCAGCATAGGCCTGCACCACCACACTGGGCTGGGCTTTTTTCACACTTTTTGTCTGCATTGTTTTGAAAGAGTTTTTTTTTTTTTTTTTTTTTTTTTTTTTTACTCAATAGCTGTTTCTCCTGAAAAGTCAAATGTAAGGTAAATACCATTTTATTTTTATCATTTTTCTTTTTTTTGTGTGTGCTGTGAACCAAACCTAGGACCTTTCTCATGGTATCCACCCTCATTATACCTCTGAGCTATATCCGCAGCCCCTATTTTACTTTCTAATTGTGATCAGTTACAAAACATATCTTGAGATGGTTGCTCCCAGAGAAGACACTGTGAAATCAGCTTATTTAAAAATGTCATCCAGTTGCAGTGTGAAGTTTGATAGCATAATTTCAAGTCACGATGAGCTAAAAAAAAAAAAAAACAACAGTTCGTAAGTTTTTATTGAAAAGAAAATTTTAGTTTATCCAGTCATGTTTTTAAAAAATTTATTTCTTGCATACATGACAATAGTGGAGTGCATTGCATTCATAATTATCCAGTCATTTTTTTGGGAGGGTACCCTTAGTTTTTTTTTGGTACCAACGATTGAACTCAGGGGCACTCAACCACTAAGCCACACCTCTAGTCTTATTTTGTATTTTATTTAGAGACAGCAACTCTCACTGAATTGCTTA
Organism: Marmota monax; assembly: GCF_021218885.2. Lineage (NCBI taxonomy): Eukaryota > Metazoa > Chordata > Mammalia > Rodentia > Sciuridae > Marmota > Marmota monax. Next base: position 8,458,856 of record NW_026695227.1, read on the forward strand.
GTGGTACCTTTAGTTTTTAACGGAACTTGCTTTGTTGAAATAAAATATTTTTGTCAATGGAAAACATTTTGTTGCTGTATTTTTTTTTTTTCTCCAATTCTTCTTGCAGTGCTGAGGATTACACCCAGGACTTCAAGCATGCTAGGCAAGTGCTGTACTACTGAGCTACACAGACTGCTGTCTTAATGAAGATATTATCATATCTTCTTACTGAAATCAGAGATGTTTCTTTTGAGTTGTTATGCAGATTGTCATGAACTTAGATAAATTACAAGGACAATGTTTAGGAAAAAAGTTACTATCTTATGGCAACAAGTTTCTTTTTGTAGATGTCTTTTTGTCTTACAGTAGATTTTCTAGAAAAATTGCTGTTACTGACAACTTTGAGAGTTTAGAGTTTTTTGAATAAATTATTTAAAAACAAATATTTTTGTATTTGTCAATTATTCCTCAAATGAAGGAGTTATCAATTAATTTGAAAAATCAAAATGTAATCAAGCCATTTCTGAATTTATTAGACATTTTTATAAAAAGTTTAGAAGCAAAATCTTTTACATTTTTTGTTTGGGATATAGAGCTGTGTCTGTATTATCTTGAATAGTGACTGTTTCTACTCTCAGTGATTTGTTTTTACTGTAGTTGGAATTGCTTTTGCTAGATAAACAGGACCTAAATTATTAGTAGTTGCTAAGGCAGTAGTCTCCTTTTATCCCCTTCTCTTCATTCTCCTTAACTTGAATAATAATTGAATTGACCCTTGTTAACCCCTTTAGAAAACTACAGCTAGAGTTTTTAAATGTTTTCAGTGGAGCTTCTTTAAGCAATTAACTGGTCCTAATGAACAGCTTGAGATTTAGGCTGGGAATGTTAGATAACTTATCAGTGTTTAGTCATATCTTTATCTAAAAAAGTGACATTCAGAAATGGAAGCCCATGAAAATGTGTTCACAAAACAATGTTAGTGCTTTGCTTGTGCAGAAAAACTTGATCAGGATCAAATGAATAATTCTTTAGTTTTCAAAATATATTTGTTGTATACTATTTTTTTGGGGGGGTGGGGTGGGGGTGGGCAGTGTATGTATGCTAGGGTTGAACCCAGGGATGGTTCAAGGAGCTCTACTACTGAGCTACATCCCCAGTCCTTTTCATTTGTCTATCTATCTTTCTCTCTCTGTCTCTTTCTTTCCTTATCTATCTATCTATCTATCTATTTATTTATGTATTTTATGTGGTGCTGAGGATTGAACCCAGGGCATTGCACATGTGAGGCAAGCGCTCTACTGCTGAGCCATTACCCTAGCTCCCCCCGCCACCCAGTCCTTTTCATTTTTTAATTTTGAGATGGGAACTCACCAGTCATTAGAAATACAGGCCTGGGCCATTGCACCCAACTGTTGTATAGTATTTGAGGGAGCAAATGTTGGTGCACAGAATCACTGTTGGATGTTGGGCAGAAATTACAGACTTTCATTGTGGGCTTAGACTACAATGGGATTTGTCCTTAGACTACCGCACTCGGGTGATGCTCAGTGTGAGCTCTTAACAGTATTCATGAACTTTTTTGACATTTCAGTACTTTCCAAGATACTGATTATTTAGTTTCTTAGGATATTTATCACTTTGACTTATAAATGCACCCTATGGCAATCTTATGTGAACTTTTACCTTTTATGTGAGCAGAATTGATTAAACATGTCAGCAAGTAAGTGTATCTGACTTAAGATCTCAGACTCTGTACAGAATATTTGCTACATTCTAAGCACTTCAATATGTCTACATTCTTCTTTTCCCTGACTTTTCTCCAGTTGATGATTAGTCTTATATAACTATAATGCCATGTTAATCAAGGTGTCATTTGTGAATCATAACAGTAAATGCCTCCAATTAATAGATTAGTCAACTTCCTTTTAGATGTTTTTAAAGTCTGTGAGATTGCCTGACTTCACCTACTTATAATTACATATCATTTGGCACTTTCTAAATTGAGCTACATTCGTAATTCTCAAAATTTAGTGTGAATGAAAATCATCTGGGAAACCTATTAAAATGCAGATTCCTGATGCTATCCTCAGAGATCCACATTTTTTTTTTTTAAGGAGTAATCCAGATGCCTAAGTTGAGAAATACAGAGCTATGATCTTCTATCTCCTGAAACTATACAGGAAGTTCTGACTTGTATAGTCTGATTAGACTAATAGTAAAAAAGTATTTGACTTAGACAAGAAGCCTTAGTGTCATGGGAAAAACTAATTTGCACACACCGGCTGAAAAAATATGTATCATAAGAATGTATTATAAAAATAAGTATTACACAAATATTGAAAAGAAACCCTGAAGCAGACTTAAACCAAAAAAGACTAAATATTTGAAATGTGTAGTAGTTTCTTGAATTTTCTGTGCTTTATTGATCCTAGCTATATCATAGTAATAATCTAACCTACTTCTTAAGGTTGTGAATATTAAATTAATGGAAATGTTAGACAGGTTCTTGTCCATCCAACTGAACAAGGATGGTGTCTGTTCTTGCCTGCTGAGGCTATCATTGATGAGTGTAGGCTGTATATCAGCACAATGTACAAAAAACAGACTTGCAAATCTTACAAAATATGCAGATTTTATGGGAGTTAATTAATGATGTTACAGAGATGCTTATATTTCAGCCAAAATCATTGACAAATGAGGAACCCTCCTGAAGTTAGCCAAGGAAACAGTGGAAGGAGAGAAAACTGGCAGGGGTAGCCACATGTGCTTCAGAAGATGATGTGATAGCAAAGCATTCAGAAGTTTTTAGGAAAGTTGGTGAAGTCCTTGAACATTTTACACAAATGGCTGATGCTACTGTTCAGAGCTAGCTGTTCAGTGTGTCACAGTCTTGATCTTTGCTTAAGATTTGATCTGAGCCGGGTGCAATGGTGCATACTTGTAATCCTAGTCTCAGGAGGCTGAGGCAGGAAGAATGAGGCAGGAAGGATCATGAGTTTAAATCCAGCCTCAGCAATAGTGAGGTGCTAAGCCACTAAGTGAGATCCTGTCTCTAAATAAAATACAAAACAGGGCTGGGGATGTGGTGCACCATTCTTTGGTCCCCTACCCTTATAAAAAAAGATTTGATTTGTGCTCCACCTGCCATCAAAACCTGTATTTTGTCTTGAAAAATAAAATCCATTTCAGAGGATTTTTGTTTGTTTGTTTTTGCAGTGCTGGGGATTGAACCCAAGGCCTCATGCACGCCAGGCAAGCACTCTACCACTGAGCTACATCCCCAGCAATTTCAGAGTTTTTTTTTTTTTTTTTTTTCAAAGTAAACTCTGTTAACTTTTTTTTTTTCTTTTCTCATTATTTACTAATAGTACCATTATTTTCTAAAAACAGAGTCTTCCTGCTTTTTATCAGTCATGGCCCTCAGTCAAAGGCAGTGCCTGTTTATGACGAAATATTCCTCAAGGTGCTCCCTCCTTGTACCAGCTTCCTCAGGATCCTACTCGAGGCTTTCATTCTCAGATCACTTTTCCAGATTTTTCCACTTCTTGAATGATCCTTCAGTGTAGCCTGAGGTGGTTATTTTGGTTTAGCCTTGGCAGTAGGAAGAGTCCTGTTTAGTTTCACTCTACCACCTTGGGTTTCCATAGAAATTCCTCTTGGGGTAGTTGTCTCTTTCCTAACTTGGTCATAGGAAACCCTCTGGTTGTTTTATTTTTCTTCTGTAGTACCGGAGGAGGTATAGGAAGGTGAGGGGAGAGGCCCAAAGACCACACAGGCCAGGGGGCGGTTTTCAAAAAGTATTGGTCCAAGGGGTAGAACTGCCTCTTTGCCCACTGAAGGTTTGCTGGAATGAACTGACAATAGACCTTTTAATAGAGAAAAGATGTGAGAATTGATGAGCATTCGTGGTGGAGGATGGCAGTGTTAACCTCATGAAGTTCAGACGCTTATATACCCTTCTTCATAGAGGAAAAAGGACTTGGAGGAAGGCAGGCTGTTTTGAGGGCCAGAAAATGATTACTAGGGAGAATGAATGGACCCTGGGAAGAACTTGTAAGTGGTTTTCTTTAGAATTTGGATGAGCGTAAGAGGCAGACATTATCTTGCAACAGCAGTCCCTCCTGGTGTGGTTACATTCCTCAGCCTTGTTTTCTGTGATAGATGATGACATTTCAGGAAGGGGAAAGATGGTAGGTAAGGCTCTTTTTGGTTGGCTCCATCTTAAGGCAGATAAGGGAATCTGCCTTCAGGAGAGAAGGGTCATGCCTGGTGGGCAGGAGAAAGGGCATGGAGACCTTGATTTCAGAACTCTTTTTCCAGATCAGCCTGTGGAAGTGCCACAGGTTTTTCTTTTCCCTCTTAAGAAAGGGTTTTGAGCAAACAAAGAATGCAGTCAGATTCATGTGGAATGGGGTCACTCAGCCGGTGTTGTTTGGAGTAGGTGTTAGGATGGAAGAAGGGAGACCAGTGATTAGAAACTGGACCAAAAAAGTAATGTCAGTGGGAAGATTGGACTGTATGCTGAAAGCAGTACTAACAAGATTGTTATTGACTAGTGATCTTTGGCTGATCTGCTCTTTTTCTATTCTGTATTTTCTTTTTTTTTTCTTTTTTTTTTTTTTAAAGAGAGAGTGAGAGAGAGAGAGAAAGAGAGAGAATGTTTTTTTAATATTTATTTTTAAGTTATAGGCGGACACAACATCTCCGTTTTGTATGTGGTGCTGAGGATCAAACCCGGGCCGCACGCATGCCAGGCGAGCGCGCTACCGCTTGAGCCACATCCCCAGCCCTATTCTGTATTTTCTAAGTTTTCAACACTGTACACCCCTTACTGGAAATTGAGCCCAGGGGTGCTTTGCCATTGAGCTGCACCCTGCCCAACCCCCAGACCTTTATTAAATGTACTTTTGAGACAGGTTCTCTTGCCCAGTTGTCTAGGCTTGCCTCCAACTTTACCTCCTCCTTCCTAAATCTCCTAAGTAGCTGGGATTACAGGAAAGTAGGTTTCTTTAAAGTTTTTTTTTTTTTTTTTTTAATTTAGGGATATATATTATAGTCAAGGATTATCTATTTTTGTTTCTTTAAAAAATCAGATTGGGTTGACTTGTTTCACCTCAGTTTTAACCTGTGCCTGTGCCTTCCAAAAAATGTACCACTTGTGGGCCTGACTTTGAGGAAATTTCAAGATTTCCTCACATGGAAATGAATTTGAATCAAGTATCTCAACTCCTCCCCCAATTTTTTGTTTGTTACGATATTATAACATTTGGTATAATAAAGGTTAGTTTTGAAATTTTAACCTGATATAAATGTCTTTATGTCTTAAAATTTTCAAACCAAATTTTCATAAATTTAAGTGTCATTTCCATGTTCTTCCTCTTAAACAGACATTTGTAGTTGATCCTCTGATATCTTAAGCTGTAAGATGGCAAAAACATTAAACCATTTAAACAAAATTCAAGGTTCTTCCTTTGCAACTACGAATGGTCTGGGAAGTTCCATTTCTATCAAAGACATGTTGCCAATTCCTCCTATGGAGGAAATACTTCTGTTTCATTTTCATATTAACTGAGGCCATTTGTCATCCTGCAGAGCACTTCAGTGATAGGTGCTATGACAGCTTGATGGCACTGTAACTTTTCAGAGTTTGCTAATTCTACACTGTGTTTAACTTCTGATTATGAAATGTTTTACAAACTGCTTGGGAGCAGCAACAGATAAGGATTTTAAAATGTGTGAAATGAAGAGTTTTTAATCACATGGGAAAATACTTTTGATGAGTGGAAAGAGAAATCAGGAAACAAACTTCAGGTTAGGGCATATCTGGAGTGTATCATGCAGAGCAGAAAAGAAACTTGTCAAAATGTTAATAGTATGGGGAGTCATGGATGATTTTTGCTTATTTTTCTGTTCTGTATTTTCTAAGGTTTCAACTCTGTACACAAATTTTATCAGAAAAACAAGCTTTATGTAGAAGTGTAGCTGGGCATGGTGGCTCACTCCTGTAATCCCAGTGGCTCAGGAGCTGAGACTGGAGGATCATGAGTTCAAAGCCAGTCTCAGCAATAGTGAGGTGCTAAGCAACTCCGTGAGACCCCGTCTTTCAATAAAATACAAAATAGGGCTGGGGATGTGGCTCCGTGGTTGAGTGTCCCTGGGTTCAATCTCCAGTATCAAAAAAAAAAAAAGGAAGTATAGTCATCTGACGTTTTTCCTTTGGATATATTCACAGAAAAATTTGTAAAGGCCCTTTGCCTAGTAGTTGCAACCTCAGGTGCTTTTCTGAATGCTAATGTTAACATTCAGTACTGGATAAAACATATTTGGAAGTAAAATCCCGATTCTTGACCCAGGTGGCTGGACAGGCTAAAAGTTTCTTGTCAGATTGCAAGCCCGACTGGCATATGAACATCCAGAGGTAGGTTCCTGAAACTACAGATTGGCATCTAAACGGTTTTTGTAATTTTACTTAAAGGTATAATTTTATGAAATAATACATATATATGTGTGATGAAATGTGCACATATATACTGAAACATGTCTCAGTTTCTAACTAAAGTTTTTTGCCCTATTTTGTTCAAAAGGTGGTAACAACACTCTACCACCACAGCCATGATATATTGACATGAGGTTATTTAAGGGGAGATTTTTTTTTTTTAAAGCAGCATAAGGAAAATGTTGAGCTACTTCACTGATTACTAGGCCATTAAGGTAGAAAATAAAATTTGGCTTCAAATGATTGTTTTTCAAAGTAATGAGCATATTTTAAAAATGTTCTTTGCCTGAAAGAATTCTTTGTATTACTACACTTATTAAATACATAGCATATTTTTCTGATAATTTATGCATAGTACATAAATGCTTTTATTTTAAATTTCAATTTTCATCTGTAAATCAAGCAGAAATATTATGAGTTATTTCTCTATTTTGGTGTCTGAGGTAAATTTATATAACACGAATTTCAGTTTTCCTTCTCAGGATTATATTGATTATTCCTTGAATATGCTGTATCAGACTAGGAACTTTGTACATATCTTTTGCTCTTGCTTGTTTAAATAAATGGATAAGGAAAGAAAGCAATGTGTACATGATATTCTAAAAATTACTTTCACACCTAGGATTATTAACATATTTTTTCATATGAAGAGCTGTAAATTTCTGCAGGAATAATTTTTTAAAATTTATTTGTGCTTTTTAGTTACATATGACAGTAGAGTCTATTTTGACATATTTATACAAACATGGAATACATCTCATTATAATTAGGATCCCAGTCTCTGGTTGTACATGATGTGGAGATTCTCTGTGGTGTATTCGTATATGTACATAGGAGACTTAAGTCAGATTTATCATACTGTTGCAGGAATAAATTTGACACTATTAAGCCAGTTTCTGTAACTACCTGAGAAAATAGAGTATGGTCTCACATAAGAAAAACAAAACAAAACAACCTTCCAGAAATAAGTATAATAGAACCAGAGATAATAAGCAGAAAAACAAACAAAACCTCAACTTTACTCTAGCATTCCTCCCACTTTTTACCAAGGAGAGTTAGCTGGTTAACATGAGCTGATTATGTTTGAGATGGCTGAGTTAAGGTAACAGAGACTGGTAATCATTTCCTTTCTGAGTGTGTGTGTGAGAGGTTGGCACTGAAGTTAGCCTGTGGCTGGAATCCAGATCTTAACCTTGCAGGTCAGAGATGCAATTTTTCCATAAAACCAGAGGTTATCCATTGCTAAGGCACACTAATAATAAAACTATAATTCATCTATCAGAATGTCATGTTATTAATTTACACTGGGGAATTTAACTGTAAGGAAGACCAGAGTGCCAGCACTTACTAATAAATACTTCTTTTTTTCTCGTGGAAAGTCACCTTTAGCATGGTTGGCTCCTAGTCTGCATCTGGGGATCTCTGGTTTGTGGGAATAGTCCTTAGAAAACTTCACCATTTGCATCTTTTATTCCAGAAAATTTGAAGAGGGTCCACAATCTGCTAGGAAGTGTGGGGGGGATTCAGAAATGGCTCTCCTTGTACCCCTCCCTGAGCTCAGAGTAAAGATACTGCATTAACAAATGACTACCAACAAAATGACAACCCTGCCAAGTGATAAATGCTTTGAAATACACAAAGTCATGAGAACTTTGCCCTCTAGAAAGGTCGTTGCTAAATTTAATGCTAGAATGCCATCACCCTCTTAACATGTATTTCTGGTAAAATTCTGCCTCATTTTCTGACTTCTCTTTTAGATTTACGCTTAACTTTCCCTTGTGTTTGTGTTCATAGTAGGTGACTATAACCATCTGTGTTACAATATAAAGAACGCATCTGTAAAAGAAAGTTTCTCTTTATTTCTCCTTTGGGCATGAGGCCCAGAGGAGAGGAGGGAGGGTGAGAGTAAAAGGTTGTGGTGGAGCTGGATGCCAGGTGTGGAGTGCATGTCTTGTTCTGTAGAAGGCACGTGAAACAGCCTAGATTTTGTGGTGAGGAGAGGTGGGGTGGTGGGAAATTTTAAGAGATAAGATAGGGGAAAATGAAGGGCAGGATGAAAAATGGACTGTTTTAAGATTGGGCTGAGGAATTTGAAAGTTACTTTGTATGCACAGATTTTTTTTTTTTTTTTAGACTGGGGAAGGAAGTAAATAGGGAAAACATAATTTTGATAGCAGTGCATAGGGACCAAATGGGCACAGGAAGAGACATAGAAGAGGCTCTTGTTGAAATTCTCTATACAGACATTGAAGTGGTTTTTTTTTTTTTTTTTTTTTCTCTCGTGTTAGGGATTGGATCCAGGGGTGACCAGCCAGTGAACTGTACTCCCAGCCCTCTTACTTTTGAGACAGGGCCTGGTTAAGTCCCTAAGGCTGGCATTGAACTGTCAGTGCTCAACCTTCAGAATTACTGGATTTCAGACATGCACCACCTTGCCTGGCTGACACTGAGGATTTCTTAAGACAGTCGTGGCACAAAAGGAAAGACGATTTAATAAATACTTAAGAGTTGCAATTGGCTGGATTAGTCAACAGTTTATGGTGGAAGGTGTTAAAGAACATGAACACTGCTTGAAATTGTGACCATAGGAATCTAGGCAGATGGGAATGATAATCACTGAGCAGAAAAGCATCAGTTCAACTTTTTAGTCAGTTTTTTTTGGGGGGGGGTTGATTTGCATGTCTTCATTGCGCTACTTTTGCAATCTTATATGATTCTTGTCTGATTTCATTTATATATAGGTGTGTGAGTGTGTGTGTGTGTGTGTTTTGTGTGTGTATAGTAGGTGGGGATTGGAACCAGAGGTACTGAGAGCACCACATCCCTTACCCGCTTTTAGTTTTTGAGGCAGAGGTTGGCCTCTAGACTTGTAATCCTCCTGCCTCAGGCTCCTAAGTAGCTAGAATGTACACCACTGCACCCAGCTCAAGAAGTATATTTTAATACCTAGCTCACAAGATATATTTAAATAACTGAGTCATATTTGCTCACCCTGTTACCCTAATTGATAAATACTTGCTTTTTAGAACTGGAAGCTGCTTGTGCCCAATCTTTAACTGCAAACACAAAAAGGTTGTCAGCTTAGGCCAGTTTAATAAATACTAAAACTAGTCTCATATGATTAGATAGTAGGGTCCTAAATCTGCCAGGGCAGACAACTTTGTACTCTTGGTGCTGAATCTTACCAAGAAAAGAGATTACTGATAATAATCTCTGCAGCTTTTCTGTGGAGCTCTTTGATAGTCTTCAGGGTAATAACCTGTCATGATCCTGATCACATTTTAAAAGTATATGGGCAAGGTTCTTATCCTGGATCAGGTGAATGCTGAATCATTTAACTAATAAAGGAATTACTTTATTAATTGAAATAATCTATGCAATCTAGAGCATTTAATCTTGTTATCAGATTTTCTACTTGGATTTATTTTTAAATAGCTATTCTGGATGCCTAGTATGATTTTTCCGTCTAAAAATTGTGTGTGTGTGTGTGTGTGTGTGTGTGAGAGAGAGAGAGAGAGAGAGAGAGAGAGAGAGAGAGAGAGAGAGAGAGAAGGCTGTAATCAATAATACTAGCTAACAAACACTATGGGTCAAGTTTCCATAAGCATAATCTGTTATCTATCCTTTGACCACTTACTGAAGTTTCCCATGTAGTAAAACCTTTGTTGCTCTCAATATTCTTCTACACTTGCCTTTATATATGAGAGCACATTTTTGGAGGACTTTTTTTCTTATTTATATATGTGGTGTTTTTCCTGAAAAGTATCATTGCTGTTATAGGGTTGTTACTGAAAACTTGGTCCTTGTCCCCCATGCCAATCACATTCTGGTTTTGAGAAAAAGGAAAAACAAGTTTTATTGCTTTCCTAGCAAAGGAGAAACACAGGGGACTGCTGTCCCAGTGGCTGTGATTCCTCTCATGGTGGGGGGCGGGGTGAGTGGGAGGGAGGTGGGTGGCGGCTTTTAAAGAGGTGATACAAAAGCTACCTTCCTGGTGTTCTTTGTCCTGAGTTGTAATTTACTTGTTAATTTGGGTGATAGTCACTTCTTAGACTTTGTGGTGCTCTCCCTGAAGTCTATATTACTTCATTCCTGTGGTGGGTGTGTGCTCAAGGACAGATAACTGCCTAGGGCCAGGAAGAAAGGTAATCCTGTTTCCCCCAGATTAGGGCAGGGGTCGGGCAGGGAGATTAGGGAAGAGGAGGGAGTGAGAGGAAGAGAAAGGAGCATGTCCGTTTTAAAAATAAGTTACAGTGGCAGAGCAGCAAGGGCTACATTCAAAGCACAAAATGGATCACTGTTACAGGGTTGCAGGGAAATTAAAGGTTGAGCCAAATTTAGGAACTCCCTAACAAGTGATCCTCATTCATCTGCCTAGTCACTTGGAGAAGGAACTAAGTTCTATTCCATTCTGTTTCTGCTCCCAGTATCTTTTCCTAGCCTTTTGGATATCATGGTCTTCTGAAATTGAGAATTGAACAGTAGTTTAGATATGGTTTGACTGGAACAAAGCAGAATGTGATTATCTTTTTTTGTACTGAAATAATTTATCTTTTTGCAATATATATATATATATATATATATATATATATATATATATATATATAAAAGCATTGACCCTAGACCTATTATATATCTAAATGTGTGTGAACAGGGAGGAGGATGTGTGATTTTGTCCCAAGTCTACATACGAACCACTAGTTTAGTTTGCGAGACCTTAGTACACACTAAGACTGCACTTTCTATCTTTGTTTCTCTCTTTTTGTTCAGCAAAATAATCTATATAGTTTTTATCAGCTAAAACTTTGAAGACCTTCACCTGTTAACTGTATGCTTTATCTGAATTGTGCCTTTGGTACTTTGGACCTTCTGTTCTTATTTGGTTTAGATGAAAACAGGAAGATAGCTAAGGTTTCTGATGTATTAATTTATCTTCTGGTAATTTATGGATAGCTAAAATAATGACAATTGGGAGGAAGAAATAAAACATAAGAAACTTGGTCAAGTTTTAGGGAATCATAGTGATTAAACCACTTTCTCTTTATTCAAAGTTAACCTTTAACACAATGGAAATCTGCAGTGTTGAATGATGCTTCAGGTGTTTGTAGGCACAAACCTATACATAGGAAAAGAATCAGTTTGGCAACATGACATTTTGCCCACGGTTTTGCCCATAATACATAAAACAGCTATGAAATCAATTGACAAATGTATATCGATTACTAAAACTCTAAAATGTATAGATATAAAATAAGACAAGAAAAGGAAGCTTTGAGATTTGATGCTCTTGGGAATGTTATTGGCATATGGTGGGACTGTCAATGGTGAATGAACTTTCCATCCTAGGAGAGCGCTTTGCAATGGCAGTAACAATGGCTCTTTGTCTTCTGCAAGGGTGATTATTTCATGCTAGGCCTTTTCAAACACTAATCTGCCCTTGATTCTGATATGTTCTCTCTAGGGAGACCTCCCAACCTCCTGAATCAATGCTGTAGTGAGCCACAGTTACTGATGTGAGTGTCATATCCATCAGGTATGTTGATGTGAGAAAAAGAAAAGTTGTACATCGCAGCTCTATAACTTGATCCAAGAAGAGCACAAACCTAATCTATGGGCCAAGAGAGACTTCACTTTCCTGTACAACCTTCTTATAAAGAGAGATTTAAATAAAGATAGCTGAAGGAAGGGCCTTTTCATTTGACTTTGGTGAAATCTTGCCAGAAGCAATATTTGGTTTAGTATTTTCACTGGTCACTTGGATTTAACTTTCGACTTTTGTTACTGGTTTTCTAGTGTTGAATGGCAGACTATTTTATAATTTTTCCTTATAAAGTTACTTTCTATAGTTTATAGGTTAGTGCTTGTAACTTATAGGTTCATACTTGTAACTTAAAGGGAAATATAAAAAATAAGTTCACAGAGTAGCTAAAAGGAGATCTCAGCATTAAAGGTGGCATGTATTACTTTTCATGAGTTGAGATTAAGAAGAAACCTCTTTGTGGAAATTCAGGCAATGAAAGAGGGGTTGCTTTATTTAACATTGCTGTAAAAAAGGACTACTAAATTAAAGAGTTGCATTTGAAATAATTTTATCCAAGTCAAACATTGATTGGCATAATAAGTGAGCTATCAGAAAAGCATTTTAATAATCTTGAATTCTACATATCCTTCCAGAAGTACCCAAAATATTCTTCATAGAAGAATATTTAACTTTAAAATGTGAGTAAAATAGGTAAGAACTTGAATATCCAATTCTATTTATTCTTTGTTCCCAAACTTATAAATAAAGGATTGCATTAATTATTGACTGTGCTTAATTTTGCCAACAGGAAAAATTTGCTATTGTTCTGATTTGTTTTTAGTTGTTAGGACTTGGAGTATGTGTGCTGATTTGACATTTAGTAGCTTGAGGCCAGGAATGCTGTTAAATATCTATCTTATAATGTGAAGAATTATTTGATCTCAAAGAGTTATATAACCTAAAATGTCAGTAGCACTAAGTTTGAGAAAAACCTTGAGTATTGTGCATTTATGTTTTTATTTTTATTTTTTGAATTTAAAAAAAATTATTTGTCTATTCTAATTAAGTATATATAACATCAGAATTCATTTTGATTAATTGTACACAATTGCAGCACAACTTTTCATTTTTCTGGTTGTACACCATGTAGTGTTGTACCTTATGTGCAGTCAGTCATACATGTACTTAGGATAATGATATCCATCTCATTCCACCATCTTTCCTGCCCGTGCATTTGTTTTTATTAATACTCGGATGGAAAGATGAAACAAATGGTAATCGAATGTTTCCTTATTCTAAGTATGAAAATAGTGATAGCAAGATCTGTCACTGGATGATTGTAGCATAGTGGCTAAGATGCAGGATTTGTTATCAGCTTTGGGTTCCAGTCTTCATTCCAGCCATTTATTAGGTTTCTTTCTGGCCTTGTGTGAAATGATTAATCCCTGTGAATGAACATATTAATTTATAATGTAGATATATTACTTTACAGACTTGCTCTGATTAGTAAAATTATGTTTGCAGCCTATAAGATATTACATGTTCAGCAAGTGGTCATCACGGTTACTAAGTTTAGAATGTAATTTAGGATTCATAGTATAGTTTTTATTATAGTTTCACAGGGAGAGAAATGATAGATGAATTTCTATAATGAGTTGGGAATTTTTTTTGCAGTTTAATGAGGAGATGTAGTTTGTGTGTGTGTATAATGAGAAAAAAACATGTAATAACCTGCAGAGATCCATGAAGATGCTACCTTGAAGATAAAAAAACTAATGTTAAGCCAGTTGTCGTGGTGCACACCTGTAATCCCAGTGGCTCAGGAGGCTGAGACATGAGGATCACAAGTTCAAAGCCAGACTTAGCAAAAGTGAGGTGCTAATCAACTCAGTGAAACCCTGTCTCTAAATAAAAAATAAATTAGGGCTGGGGATATGGCTCAGTGGTTGAGTGTCCCTGAGTTAAATCCTCAGTTAAAACCCGCAAAAGAAGAGACTAATATTAAAACAATGCTAGGTTATCAATTGATATTACCAATGAGGTTTATAAAGAAAAAAATATTTTCCTTTTTAAAATTTTATATTATTCTATATTGTTATCTTGTTTTTCCCTAAAAACACATTTGCTTTTGTAATTAAGAAAACAAATGTTACAGCAACAATAAAAAGTTTCAATATTTTTTAATATAAATATTGAAAAATAGGATTCTTTTAAAAATAGTCCTCTTTATTTTATAGGGTATCCTTCTTGCTGATTTATCTCTATTAGTTGGTTTCCCTCTGTGGTCACCTTTCTAAAAGTGTTTTAGCTGTGGGGCCCATTAACATTTTCTTGGCGATAAAGCTGGTCATATTGATGCTTTTATCTTCTATGTTGGCATGTGGTGCTGTCCCTGAAGCTGGTGAAATTTGGTCTAGAACTTGAGAAGAGAAAGAGCCCAGGAGAACCTACAAAGCTAGAATTCTTTCCTTGACTGGATCCTCTTCAAGGGTTTATTACAAATAAACCCATTAAGAACGTATTTTTTAAATTTGCAGTTGACAAAAACTGAGAGGCCTAGAGAATAGTTTAGATGATGGAATGTCAGTTTCAGAATGTGCATAGATTTTAACAGTGGACAGACACTAAGACTGTAAAATTTAACAAGAGAAAATATAAACTCCTACTAAGTTAGTTTTAGAAATAATTTTATGATTTCATGAGGAGAGAGACTGGACCAGTATGGAACTCTCATTTAAATAAAGAATAAATATCTATGGGTTGGATTGCTGCTTGCTCAGTGAAGTGACTGCCTCTAGACTAGGTTTTGATAGCAAACCCTACCCTTGTGTTTGCAGCATTGGTGACCGTCCATATTTTAAGAGGAATATTGACCACTATAAAGTGGTCAGAAAGCCTGAAATTAGTTAAATCCATGCTCTGCCACCTGTTAACTCTGTAGTTTTAGATAAATTATAATGCTTAATCTTCTATAAAAATTGTTTTTGTTTTAGAAATTGCCAAGATGATGATGGTGCTAATAATAATAGACGCTGTACATTGATTGTTTTAAGTAAGGCTAAGTTGAAAAACATGCTTGCAAGTACATTTAATCGTCATTAGTTTTCTTTGAGGTTGGTGCTGTTGTTCCCGTCTTACAGCCAAGGAAACAGGTACAGAGGGCACATATTAATGTCAATATATTCTACTAGTAAATCAGAGCTTAAAATTTCTGTGTCAGGCACTGTGTCATGTGCTTTCTTGACCTTTGCTGCCTTGGCCAGGATTAAGAAAGATTCTGAGCTCTGTTGTTAACTTAAAAAACTTGAAGAATTATACTTACAGTATATCTCAAAGCCAAGTTTGTTTCTGATAACTGTAATTAAAGCAGTTTTATCAAGTTAATGTAGTAATTTGTATATACAAAATGTTTAAAGTAGTAAAACATAAATGACCATGCATTATTAAGTTAATATAGCATACCCAAAATCATAATTGGGTTCAAATACTATGATTAAATAATATTTCAAAATGTTTCTCAAACCTTATATTGTTCTATTTACACTCAATAAAGATTTTAAGTTTAAAGTATAAATAATTGCCTTTTAGGTATATAAAGATAATCTATAAATTACATTCATTAATTGAAAGCTATGGAAATAGACAATTCAGTCATAGAATCAGCTCATTTTCTTAATACCAACAAAGCTAATTATAAGAATTCTATCAAAAAGATTATAGTAAATGAAAATATAGGAAGGATTACTTATGACAGTTTTTATTAAATATGGGGAGGCTTAAAACAAGTAGAGGATTTGTTAAATACTTGTTGAACTATGTTTGATTTATAGAACTTGTTGATATTTCTCAATGAGAATGTCACATACATACACAAATAGTAAAATTAAAAAAAATACATGGTTACACGCATATAACATAAAATTTACCTTTTAAACCATCTTTCAGCACACTGTTCTTTCTTATCTATGGGGTATATATACATTCCAAAACATCTCGTGGATGTCTGAAACTGGGGATAGAACCAAACCCTCTCTAATACCTTTTTTCTATACATACATACCTATTATAATGTTCATCTTGTAAATTATGCATTGTAAGTGAATAATGACAGTAATGAAACGAACGATTATATAGTTATGTGAATGTGGTCTTCCTGTCTCTCAAAATCCTATACTGTACTCATTCCTCTTGTGATGACGTGAATTTATGGAGCATGCATGAGTAGGTGATGTGAGATAATGATGTAGCCATTGTGATATCACCATAGGCTACATGGAAGGCTTTCTTGATCAAGAAAACTATAGTCCTGCCATTGTTGACCTAGGGTGACTGAACCCACAGAAAGCAAAACAACAGATAAGGGGGAGCTGCATTTAATATAGTCACATGACATTATGTTCCCATTGTAGGGGACCGTCCATTTCCAGAATATTTTCATCTTCCCAAACTGTGCCCATCAAATTCCCACTTTCTATTTCCTCTTCCCCCAGCTCTTGGTAACCACCATTCTGTTTTCTGTCTCCATGAATTTAACCATTCTTGATCTTATCCTAATGGAACATTACAGTACTTGTTCTTTAATGACTGGCTGATTGCACTTAGCATGACTTCCGTGTTCATTCATGCTGTAGCCTGTGTTGGAATTGTCTTCCTCTTTCAGGCTGAATGATATTCCATTGGATTATTTGACTGTTGTGAGTGATTGCTTGCATTGACACGGCAGTAATGTTAACTTTTTGTACTCAACCACTATTTTGACTGAGGAGCTTCAACAGATGTTGGGGGGAGCATGGGAGTGCTTAATAGTATTCTTAAAACTAGGGCAGTTTTCCAAAACTGATCCTATCAATCACATCCTTATGAAAAGATGAACGAGTGAGGACAGGAAGAGAATAAAAGATACACGGGAGACAGTTTTAGCATGTTAATCAGGATTTTTAAGTTTTGTGTTAAACCTGAAATTTTCCTATTTGGTTATTATTACAGAATGGAAAGTACTGTAATTTTAGTTGTCAACTAGAGAAGCAAAGAAGCCTCAATACATGTCAAAATGTGGACATAAATCACATTTTGATTTGATTTGTTTCAGGAACATAACATATTTGCTTTTCATTAAATTTTTTTTTTTTTTCAGCAAGGAAGAGACAACGTTTTTTCTTCCCACCCCATATAAGCAATATTCTGAATTCATATGGCTGTTCTGAGGATGGTCTAACCATTTTTGGCAAACCATTTACAAACTTTTTTTGAATGTTGCTTTAAGCACTCAATTTATATTAATTTTTTATCCAATCATTTCAAATGAGGTGGATTTTTATGCACCAATGATTGGACTGGAGTGAGGAAGAGCAAGTTAACGTTTCTAGTCTCTGTAAGACCGCTCAGCTGACACTCTGCAGTTTTCTATCAGTCCTGTCCTGTCCTCTTCCAGTTTTAGACATTCAGAGGTAGATATTTCCCCTTATCCTATCTCCATCCAGAGCACACATGAGTTCAGCAGCCAGGGATGCAGGTGTCCTTTGACCTTCTCTAGGTCTGTTTCTGTGTTCTGGCACATGTTCCAAAGACCTCTATTTTAAAAAATGGGGAATTGTGACTCAAAGCTAGAGAGATGGGGAAAATGAAAAGCCCGAGACACAGCCAGGTGCAGTTGAGGTGGATTGTGCAGCTCAGTTCTTTGTTCTAAAAGTCCATGTTGACTTCTTAACTAGGTCTCACTGAGTTGCTTAGTGCCTTGTTTTTTTTCTGAGACTGACTTTGAACTTGCCATCCCCCTGTCTCAGCCTCCTGTGGCGCTGGGATTCCAGATCTGTGGGCAAGATTGTTGCATCTCTTGGATTCCTGTTTCCATCACCTCATTATTGTACCCTGTCTCTAATGCTCATCTCTCTCTGGATATCAAATTACCTTAGTTTGCAATTTCCTCATTTACTGCTTTATGATGCATTTTCTGATTATCCCAATCTCTAGTTCCTTTTACCTCCTCTGAGTCTTCAAACACTGCATCTGTTACTCTCTTTTGACACTTATTTTCCAACTTGGATTATGAATATGAAAAGTGTGAGTGAATTCCTTGAGAGGAGTATATGTATGATTGAACTTACTTCTGCTGGGGCCTATATTATTTACCTAACAGTACTATGTAGATGATTCATAAGTTTTCTTTTTTCTTTTCTTTTTTTGTTTTTTCTTTTCTTTCTTTCTTTTCTTTCTTTTTTTTTTTTATACTGGAGATTGAACCCAGGGATGCTTTACCTTTGATTTATATTCCCAGCCCTTTTTGTTTATTCTGAGACAGGTCTTACCCACATTGCTGAGCCTAGGCTCAAACTAGAGGTCGTCTTGCTTAAACCTCCCTAGTAGCTGAGGTTATAGGTATGTGACACCCAGGTAGTCCATAAATGCGTTTGAGTAAATGAGATATCACCATAATTTACATGTGGACAGTTCTGAATTTTTGGGAAGAAATTTATGGATAGGATTTTATTATTTTTATTATAAACATTTGAAAATTGACAAATAGTTCACTTTTTTAAATATAAAATGGAAGTTCCGTTTGCCTTTTATTTCTATAATTTAGATACCTTGCCAGGCACCATGGTGTACACCTATAATCCTAGCAGCTCCAGAGGCTGAGGCAGGAGGATCTCAAGTTTAAACTTAGCCTTAGGAACTTAGCAAGGCCCTAAGCAAATTGGTAGGAACCTGTCTCAAAATAAAAGATTTTTTAAAAGGGCTGGGGAGGTGGCTCAGGGTGTTAAGTACCCTTGGGTTCAATCCCTGGTGGTGGTGGTGGTGGTGGTGGTGGTGGTGGTAGTAGTAGTAGTAGTAATAGTAGTAGTAGTAATAATAATAAAGAAAATTTAGATATCTTTTTTTAATTTTTAAAAATTTTTGGTCGTAGATGGACAGAATACTTTTAAAAAATTTTGTTTGTTTATTTAGTTTTATGTGGTGCTGCTGAGGATCAAACCTACTACCTCACACATGCTAGGCAAGTGTTGTGCCACTGAGCTACAGCACCTGCCCCTTAGATATCTTAAGTGCATATCATTCTCATTAAATCTAACATTAATGTGAAATTTGGTGGTTATCTCCAATTTATTGGTAACACTTGGAAGTTAACAGAAGTTAGCAGAAACTGTATATGTAGTCTTGTGAGTAGTTCTGGGGATTTTGGAAGAAAGGGCTTCAAGCTGAGTTGTGTCGGGCTGCCAGGACTGCCAGGTCAGTTGAAGCCTGGTGCTTGAAGCTCTAAAGATTCCGATCTGATGACCTGAGGTGGATCCCAGACATTGGTGTTTTTATTTTTAACAATTTTGGAGAAAATTTAGCAAACTGAATTTTTGGGAAGAAATTTATGGATAGGATTTTATTATTTTTATTATAAACATTTGAAAATTGACAAATTTTTCACTTTTTTATATAAAATGGAAGTTCTGTTTGCCTTTTATTTCTATAATATTGTCAGTTTTTTTTCTGATGCTGTATTGAGAAATAAGCCTGTACCTAGTTGTACGAGCCCTTTAGAGGCATAGGATTATGTTGATATAATCCTAACTCTGATCCTCATGATGAGTACTATATTTCTGTGAAATGAAAGCTTGTGTACTAGTAAAGATTATATTTAAAATTACATTTAAAATTAAGAAAGTTTTATGTATGAACGAGAAGTGTTTGATGAAAGGCAGTTATAAAGGAATGGACAAATAATATAACCTTCCACTCATTCTATAGTAATGTCATATTTTTCTCTCTACTTAAGGAATGCCATCACATGAATTTTTACTGTTGCTGTTAAACTGGTGATCAAATTCATCTATTCATTTTCTTAGTGTTTGGGAAAGTACATAGCACACAATAATTTTAATTAAGCACACTGTCAAAAAAAGGTCAGTTGTCATTTTATTTCAGGACTGTTTCCAATCTGAGTTTCAAATAAGAAAAAAGTGAGTACTGTCAATTATAACAAATTTTTATTTAGAGTTTTCTGGAACAATCAGAAATTTGATCTAGATCTTTCATACATAATACATATAGATATATATAACATATATAGATCTATCTTGAGAATATTTACCTGGTAGGCATTTGTTTTAGTTAGCTTCTTCGCTGATGTGACTAAAAGTCCTGACCAGAACAATTATAGAGGAGGAAAGATTGATTTTGGGTCTGTTTCAGAGGTTCATAGAAAGTATGCTCCATTTCTCAGGTATTAAACTAAGGCAGAACATCATGGTGGAAGAGTTTGGTGCAGGGAAGCAGAGAGTAAACTCAGCTCACCAAATATGTATCCCAAAGAGACGCCCCTAAAGACCTCCAGCTACACCCTACAAGACTACAGTTATCACTCAGTTAATCCCTATCTAGGGATTAATTCCCTAATTGGGTTAAGGCCCTCATTTCATCTCTAAACCTCTTGCATTATCTCACTCATGAGCTGTTGAGGGATGCTTACTATTTAAATCATACATCATTCAATTGCTAAAAAGTTTTCATACTGTGAAGTTTAATTTAGTTAAAGTTCAATGTTAAGACTATACTTTCCAATGAATTATTTCCTTTCAAAGTCTTTTCCTGGAATTTGTCGAATTTTTGGCAGGTAAGTTTGCATATCTAAAGTGACTTCACTTGGCCTGATTTCTGAAAAACAAAATTTTAAAAGACAGAAAAGTATAGGGTGACTTTTGAGGTCCTAGTGTTAAAACTTGGGGAGAACCTGAGGTAGAGACATCATTTGCTATATTGATAGGCATTTGTGTCATTTTCTTAAAACTTCATTGATAATTTACTAATTTTGCTTCTTTCAATAAATCAGGTTTATTTGGAGGAAAAGTATTATTTCCTCTCCCTGCTTTTCTGAGTTAAATTTTAGCAAGAAATACTTAATTATACATTTAGAGTCTCATACTACTTAAAACTAGTTGAGTCGTGTACTCAGAAAAATCACACTATGTAGGAAGTCAAGTAAATTAAAGTTAAAAAAAAAAGAAAGGAAGGAAACAGCTTTGGTAATTTTCTTTTTTAAAAAATACTTTTATTTTATTTATTTTTATGTGGTGCTGAGAATCGAACCCAGGGCCTCACACATGCTAGGTGAGTGCTCTACCGCTGAGCCACAACCCCAGCCCCAGCTTTGGTAATTTTCAAGTTAAAAATATAATACCATTAAGTTCCTTCCGGTCTGGAACCACATCTCTTAACTTGCTCTTCTTTCTGAATTTAACTTAGCACACTAATATGTGACAAGCACTCATTAAGGAATAAATTAGTAGTGATTTATTAGTTACAAAGAACCTGTATGAATTCTAATATAGGACCTATAGAATTCTAGGTATTCACTCACGGATCTGGCTTTATCTAATATTTCTCTTCTGGAAATAAGGATCCCTAGCCATTCACCTCTGGGACCTGTCCACCTCAGGCTACCTTATTTGTGTATATCTAAATTATTTTCCTCAGCAGGCATGATTCACTTTCCTGGAGCTGTTACCTGCTTGTCAGGCACCATTGCCCTTCCATATCTGTGTGGCTTGTGCTTGTTTTTCTGAACAGGACCAAGCACATAGAGGGCACATTTAAAGAAAAAATCTATCTACTGGCTAATCCCTGGCCAAGAACCAATAATGCTGTTCTCTACCGCTTGCTGATTTGAACACAAAGTGTCCTGCTGGCCTTCTTGATCTCTTTTCCTCAACACTTATTCTGACAAATTGTTTTATTCAGAGGGCGAATGAATGTAAGATCAGCCTTGCTGTGTGAAGTTTTGAATTTGGTGCGAAGGAGGGAAAAGGAGAGGGGAAATAGGAACCATGGTACTTAAATGACTGTATGGTATTAATTCTTCCTCCCTCTCCTCAGCAATTTTCTCTCCATCCCTGGGATGTGTGTTTTATCCGTTTCTGTTATGTGAGGGTTTGCCTCTAGAGTTTATAGCAGCCTCTTCCTGCTCTTTCTTATGTGTCCCATTTCCTATGAGCCTGCCATGGTCCTTTACACCTTCATCCTCTTCAGGCCTTGGGATGACCTAATTTCTCTCCTGTTCTTACTGAAATTCTATTCATCCTCATGACCTATTTCCAGACCTGTCTCACAAAACCTTCCTCATTCATATAGCTCATTCTTATGTTGCTGAGCTCTGTGTGCATAGAATCCTACAATTGAGCATTTCCTTACACTGTTGTGTGGTTTTATTTTCCTGACCACATCATATACTTGCCTTATTCTTCTTTTTATTTTTTTATTTTTGGTCTTGTGGAGATATAATTGGTAAATAAAAATTGTAAGTATTGGTAATGTACAATGTCATGATTTGGTATATGTTTTCATTGTGAAATGATTACCATAATCAAATTAACCAACACATTTATTTATCACCACATAGTTGAGAGTGTGTGAGGACACTTAACATCTGTTTTCTGAGTAAATTTGTTTTTCTGTCTGTCTTTCTTTTTCTTTTTCTTTTTTTTTTTTTTTTTTTTTTTGGCACTGAGGGATTGAACTCAGGGGTACTCAACCACTGAGCCACATCCCCAGCCCTATTTTCTATTTTATTAGAAACAAGGACTCACTGAGGAGCTTGGTGCCTCACTGAATTGCTGAGGCTACCTTTGAACTTGTGATCCTCCTACCTCTGCCTTCCAAGTCACAGAGATTACAGGCATGCACCACCGTGCCTGGCCTTTCTGAGTAAATTTCAAGTGAACAATACAGTATGGTTAACTATAGTCATCACCTCTAAGTCACATCCATAGAACTTACTGATTGTATGTAACCAAAAGTTGACCAATAGCTCTCCATCTTCACTTTTCATACTTTCCAGTCTTTGGCAGCCACCATTCTATTCTGCTTCTAGCAGTTTAACCTTTAAAATTTCACATGTAAGTGAGATCATGTGGTATTTGTTTTTCTGTGTCTGGCTTATTTCACTTAGTGTAATGTCCTTCAGATTCATCCATGTTGCTGCAAGTGGTAGGATTTCCTTTTTTTTTAAATAACTGAATTATGTTTTACTATGTTTGTGTATACACACACACACACACACACACACCACATTTTTTTCATTTGTCAGTGGATACTTAAGTTAACCCAAATCTTGGCTATTGTAAATAGTGATGCAGTTAACATGGAAGTACAGATACTTCTCTGACATTGATTTGATTTTCTTTGCATACATACCCAGTAGTGGGATTCCTGGATCATATGGTAGTTCCATTTTTATTTTTTTATTCATTTATTTTTGCAGTGTTAGGGTTGAACTAAGGGCCTTGCTACTGTTAGGCAAGTACTCTACAATTACCACTGGACTACACTCCCAGCCTCTTGGTGCTATTTTTAATTTTTTTGAGGCCCCTCCATACTCTTTTCCATAATGGCTGTTGTTAACTTACTTGCCCATCAGCAGTGTGCAAAGATTTCCTTTCCTCTATACCTTATTTTTTCAGGTCATTATGTCGTGTCCCCCACACCCAACAAGAGACAAGCATTCTTACCCAGGTTCTTTTGTCTTTTGAAAATAGCCCTCCTAGGAGGTGTGCAATGATTTTTGCATTGTGCTTTTTATTTGCATTTCTCTGATAATTAGTAATGGGGAACAATTTTCATATACCCATTGGCTATTTGTGTGTGTTCTTTTGAGAAATGTCCATTTAGGTCCTTTGACCATTTAAAAAATCTATTGTTATGCTCTTGAATTATCTGAGTTCTCTAAGTATTTTTGGATATTAATTCCTGATGAGATGTAGGTTTGAAGATATTTTCTTCCATTCTCAGGGCTGCCCTTCCATTGTGTAGATCATTTCCTTTGCAGTGTAGAAGTGCTTGAATGGGTTGCCAGGCTGCCATGCACACCATCACAGCAGGGAAGATGGAGATAGTATTTCCTGCTGTGTGCATGATGAAGAGGTTCATGGGAATCTGTTTGGGGGGACCCAAGGCGATGACCCAATAGTACTTCTCCACCAGGATCTAGTCTGTCTCCTGCACTCTGGTATCAGGTACTTGCTTGTCCAAGTAACCAACTGGGTCTAGTGAGTCTTCCTGGCTACTGCTGTGGTTACTTCTGCCCCTGCTACCTCCTCCAGGCCCACTCAGCTCAATGGCTCACTTCAACCATTGGCCTCAGGTGGCCACCAAGCCCCCCCTGGGCTATTATGACAATGGCAGCTTCCTGAGGTGGTGAAGGTCCTCAAGCAGAATATGCCTTTTTCTTCATCTGGTTAATGGGAACATTTTCTATCTCCTAATGTTATTTCCTTAAGATAGTTTTCTTACAGCATCTACCAAAGTGTCAGGCTCATAAATATATAGTAGGGTTCAGAATAGATGTTCACTAAAAGCTTTTTTTTTTAAATTGAGCAATTTAGTTAAATTTCGATTGAGTTCATCTGTTTCTAGAAAGGCAAAAGAGGCAGAAGGTAGCTTGACATGTCTTCTTGTAGGTGTTCCTGTTCTATAAAAATTGTGGCCTCAGGCTGGGGTTGTGGCTCAGTGGTGGAGTGCTTGCCTCACAAGCGTAGGCACTGGGTTCAATCCGTGGCACCACATAAAAATAAATTTAAAAAAGCTATTGTGTTCATCTACAACTAAAACTATGTATTTTTTAAAATTGTAGCTCTAATTCAGGTACAATGAACTCTGTTAGGTTCTGGAGTTGGTTGCCAAGGTTCCCCAAAAAGGACTGATCATGCTACTGGGTCTAGTTTATTAGATTAGATTAGACTGGATAGAAGCAGAAAGGTGTACCAGCAGGCCCCAGATAGTTCTAATTCAGAGATTCTGTGTCTTAGACTTAAAAGTTTAATTGATTGTGGAAGACTTAAGTTTAGAGTTTAAAGTTGATTCTTGTAAATTTATGACAGTTGATTTGAAAATTACTTCCAGTTCTGGCTTCTCCCACCCTGGAATTCATTATGTGTCAGACTTTTCTTGTATAAGAGTATAGTAAAACATATTTTCTTTCAAGAAAAACTGTATTAGAAAATTCACATGTATAACTTCATATTTTGGAAATCTGTAAGGGTATAGATTAAGTTGAAAAATGTAAACATGTGTTATCAGTTTTCCTTCATAAAATATTAGTACAGGACCTTTATTTCTTGAATGAAAATTTACAAAGATTGATAGTCTTCATGATGTTTTACATTCTTGTATATATACTGCTGTTTGACTGTGTTTGAAAACACATCATTATTAGGGGCAACACTCTTTTACATGGAAAATTGGCTCAAGCTGACTTTATAGATGGTATTCACTGAAGAGTTTCTTTTCATGAGGGCCATTTATTTTTATTTCAAAGATGAAGTGGGTTTATAAATAATTTTCTTAACATAACGTCTGTTCTTACTTTTTCCCCATTCTGAATTTTCTTCTCATATATTCTGTGTTTATATTCTGTAAAATATACAAATGAGTTTTATAGGCAAATATTAAATCCTGGGTGATTATATAATTTATCACCATTCTTTTTCTCACTATAGTTTTCATTTCATTTGACACATTTCTCAAATCTTAACAGACTTTTCTTAGTATCTTGAAGAATTTAAAGTCTGTGACAACATCAATTATGTGTGCATACAGTTTCTGCTGAATTTCTCAAAGTGCAATTATGAATCCATCCAGAGTGAGGACTCAAAAGCTCTGAAGGAATGGCATGTGCCTTTTCTTTCCTTCCTTTCTTTTTTCCATGTTCTCTTCCTTCCAGAAAGGGAATATCTGTGTCAAATGAAATCTTCTGTAAACTCATTGAATGTATAGGCTTCAACAAATTTGGTCCAGGCCTTTGAAGGCAGTGCAGGCAAGCCCAGAGCTCTAGCAACCTGGAAACATATCCATCTGAATTCCTCCTGGTGTAAGTCTTTGGTCTGATGCATTTGAAATCAGGAGCTTCAAAGTGATATTTACAAGATCTGTTCTTAATGATTGTTTACTGAGTTAGTAAAATAGCACGAAGCTACATTCAAACTTGTATAGGTTTACTTTTTAAAATATTCTATTGTAGCTTTTTTATCAGTTTTGGTTACTTCTACAATTCCATCCAATATTTGCATATACTTACTAGTGTACTTATTTAAAGATTAATCAAATGTCTTTTCCTTAAAATAAAATAGAATTAAGAATGAATTCCTTAAAAGAAAATGAAAACAGAATTCTTACAAATATTGATGCTCTGGGGAATATTTTGTTTTTGGAAATGACCAAGATTGCAAATGTTTAATAGATGGGAAAGGTATTTATCTTGATTTATAATTAACACTTTCAAAATAAAGTTGCTGAATAAAAAATAGAAAGTTCATGGAATATTATAGCTGGCAAGTATCAGAGAGGCAAGAGAATAAATCTCTCACCCAAAAATGGAACTGTTGCTCTAGTATTTCTTTTACACAGGTTTATTTGGTCACTATTTGAATGCAGGAATGAAAGAGAACATACCACAATCAAATCAGTACAGAGTGATGGGTGTATTAGGAAGAGAATGGTTTTGGATCAAATGCATATTGATGCAAGTTGTTATTCTGTTACAAGTTAATGATTTGATATTGGGCAAGTTGGAGTCTCTGCTTTAGTTTTTTTTTTTTTTTTATCTCAAATTTAAGTCCCAGCTTTTCAGATTTGTGGAATGCTAATATGAATACATTAGCTTTTATATATAAAGTTACTTAAGAAAATATTGCAATAGGATGGTTGTTACATTGAGTCAAAAATTTCCATTTTGACTTTGATGCCTTTTTCTTAATGTCTATTTTCTTTTTTCCTCCTAACATTTGTTTCCTGTTCTGTACACCTCTTAGGATGCTCAGGTCTTCTCTCTGTTAACAATGTCCATTTCACTCAATTCTCCTTTGTTCAACGTGTTTTTTTTTTTTTTTTCCATCTCTTAACATCTTTCCCTTTCCCTGAGATGCACTTGTCCATTCTCTCTGTGGCTTGGACTGTACTTATTTTGTAGCCTTGCTCAGGAAAGTCCTCTAGTTTGGTATGACTCACTTGTCTAGGCTGTACTCAGTGGGATCCAACTAAGCAGTTCATATTTGGATTCAGGAATTTGGTGTTGGGACCAAGGGAGAGTTAAGTCTGTCTTTTCCAAAGTGTAGTGTTAAGGAGAAAGTCAGTTTGCAGAATGAATGAATGGGAGGGGAGGAAGAGGGATTTCCAGTCATGATTCTAGCTCCTCTTTCCTGAGGCTGCCCTGTGTTCTTATCCCTTGTTCTATGAATAACTCTGCCCTAAGCAAGCTGGAAGTCCAGAGTTAGTTTCTGCTATTGCAACTACTATTTTCATCAAGACTTTGTTTTTGTAAAAAGAATTAAGATGTACTCTCTAATATATGCACTGTATGTGGTATTGGGGGTTGAACCCAATTTTTACTTGTAAAGTAGACTTCAATGAAGTTATTTAAAAAAAAAAAAAGATGCCAGGCGTGGTGGTGCATGCCTGTAATCCCAGCAGCTTGGGAAACTGAGACAGGAGGATCATGAGTTCAAAGCCAGCCTCAGCAAGAGCAAGGTGCTAAGCAACTCAGTGAGACCCTATCTCTAAACAAAATGCAAAATAGGGCTGGGAATGAATGTGGCTTAGTGGCTGAGTGCTCCTGGGTTTAATCCTTGGTACCCCTTCCCATTTAAAAAAGAAAAAAAAAAGATGCTGTTTTTTAAGAGATCATTCCAATTCAGAGTCACACAAATACAAAAGAAGTATTTTCAGATAGCAATCTATTTAAAAAATAAAGGCTAGGGCTCTGAACTGACACAATGATTGGTCTCTCCTCTCTCCAAATGGTGGCACTAAAATTAAAACCAGCGTATTTCCTGCTCCATCCACAGAGCCTTATCTGTTGTCTCCAGATGTCTAGAAAACATTTCCATTTAAATGTTGCCATCAGATGTGTTTGACCATTCACACTCATTTCCCCTGTGGGGCTCGATCCCCTTACATTATTTCTGTGGCAAATATTTACCCCATCTTTTAAGCCAGTGATCTAAGAGTAGTTAACCTTAATTCTC
The DNA here is from genome assembly GCF_021218885.2 of Marmota monax. Lineage (NCBI taxonomy): Eukaryota > Metazoa > Chordata > Mammalia > Rodentia > Sciuridae > Marmota > Marmota monax. Next base: position 8,486,856 of record NW_026695227.1, read on the forward strand.
ATCTGACATTGAATTTTGTTATATATTTTTAAATTAATATGTTAAATTGGGGTATAATACACATGTATAACATAAAATTTATCACCTTAATCATTTTAAAATGTGTTTTGGTGCTATTAAGTTCATTCACTGTGGATGCACCTTCCGCCACTATCCATCTCAAGAATATTTTTCACCTTTCAAAACTGAAACTGTTTATTAGACAACAAACTCACCACTTTTCGCTTCACCAGGTCCCTGGTAAATGCCTTTCAACTTTTGCCTCCATGAATTTGATGACTTTAATAACTTCATGTAAGTGGAATCATACAGTGTTTGTCTCTTTTTGATTGACATTTTTCACTTTGCATAATGTCCTCAAGGTTCACCTATGTTGTAATGTGTAGAATTTTGACATTTGTTTATTGACATTCTTCTGCAACTTACTCTTTTTCCTTCATCTTTGTCTCTTTTGTTGACTACCATAGGGTATAAGTCTCACTTTGCAACTGAGTTGCTGAAATAATATCTTAACAGGTCTCTGGAAAGTCTCTCCCTCCTTTACAGCCGTAACCTGTGATGCTGAGTCATCTATAAAATGACTATCTTCTGGTGGATATAGGACTAGTGTGAATGGACTTCCATGGGTTCCATGGTTGGCACAAGTTAGAGCCCCTGAATAGCTCCCTCCTTGCTAAGATCATTATTCTTCCTCACTGGATATTCTCCATTTAGTCTAGATCCTTCTCTGTAATTCCTGAGGGCTTCATAATCTAGTTTGAGTCTTCTTTAAAATGATTTCATTACTGTGTGCTTAAATGTATGCATTATTTTTAGCCTAGGGCCTGCATAGTCATTTAATTTTCTTCATGTTTACACTTCTCTTTTTGCCTTTAATCCCTCTAAGATGAAAATTTCAACTTCCCAGGATCTGTTCAAATACCATGTTCAGTATAGTTCACCTTCTTCATTAAAACATCACAATTGCTATAGCCCTGTTTATAGTTTACCTAGATACTTTTATTCTTAAACACTGACTATAGTTTTGTGTTGTACTAGCTAATACTTTCCTCAGTAGATGTCAGTTTTTTGAAAACTTTATGCCTTTTTCTTGTAGCACCATGTTAGCAAACTTTGCATAAAAATATACATTAAGTGGGGAATAAACATTTGTTATGTAAATAGCATTTTATATCACTGGTACAATGGTGGAATAAATTATGGATGGACTATAAAAGTGTTCATGATACAAGTACTTTGCTATTTTTTCAAAACCATCCACCCTTAATTTTTGAAGGTGCGTTTCAGTTTGAAGACATATAAGTCAATTATTACTGTTATTTTTTCTTCCTGAGAAGCACACAGGCAGCTTTCTTGATTCAATATATGTTTAGCCTAGCATCATGCCATCATTACAAGTTCTTGATATATCTATTTTTATTAGATACATATTCAAGAAAGGGAAAACCAGACACCATATGAATCAATAATATTGACCCAGGACATGTGAAGTATGTGTGAAGAATATTCTGTAGTCCTTTCACTTTTTACTTCTTCTGAGCTACTCCCTTTCCTTAATTCTCCTCCTCCTTTTCTGAATGATCCTAAATTCAAGATCCTTGCTGAGTGGGAAGGATGATGCTGATACTTTTTGTTCTTCTAGCTCAGGTAGATGGGTTTCATCAGCCTGATTTCCTTTCTTTCTGTTAACATTGAAGAGCATCGTACTAACTGTAAAAGTCAAATACTGTGATATAAGCAAGGGAGTACATATTTAAAGTCTGAAGATGTATTAGCTCATACAGTTCAATACTGATGCTATGAAACACAGGTCCATCCTGTGCTGGAAATCAAATTATGAACAGAATAGCACCAGCCTGCCTTTGTTGGTTTTATGGTCCAGGAGGAATATATTAACTAGTTAGATGTACATGAATATGATTAAAGGGACATAAAATATTGAACAAGGGATTTTACTTTTCTATGGGGAGAGAGAACACTTCTGAGAAGGGACTCAAGAAACTAACACGTGAAAGGGCCTGGTTGGGATAGCCATGCTACAGAGGGCTGAGGGCTGGAGGGCTGAGAGACAGGCACCTGGTGGAGCCAAGCACAGAGAAGGAGTGACAGCCAACCCGAGATGACAGGCAGGGCTACTTTTACCTGTTATGGACTTTGAAGTGAACCCTAAAGGAAGTTATTTGAAACCTGAGTCAGGGAACTGTCATGGTTTACTTTGTGTTTTAAAGTTTGATGTTTCACCTGCATTACGGAGTGTGAATTAGAGGCAGCCAAGATTATATTTATGGACAAATATTTGCACATAGTTGTGAGTTGTCTTTATTGTCATGCTGTTCCCAAGAGCTATTTAGTGTTTTAAGTGTTCAAAGAAGAATAAATAGTGATTTGATTAGTAAGTGTGGTAGAGAAGGAGCCTGGACAATGGAGGATGGTGTCTTTGACCAGGTTGGGAGAAGGAGAATGGAGGGATTTCAGAGACTTTATTACATAAAAAAGAACTATGTTCAATAAATTTTCCTTGATTTTAAGGGCTGACAAAAAGTTTTAGGAGGCAAAAATAGCTTTCAGGTTTCTACTTTCAAGAGTTGGAAGATGATGGAAGACGGTGGAAAATAATGAAATATTCCCAAGACAAGCAAAATTGGCAACAGTGAATTTGGGGAGATGGTCAAGGAGGAATTCTATAGTGCTATTTTATATTAAATGAATATATAAAGATAAAAGAGTATTATATATACTATATATACACATATATATGTACTTTATACATACAATTATATACACACACACTGCACACTGTATATTATATATAATAGGCCTTTGAGTTATGTATTTTAAACATCTCTTCACAAGGTAGCCGGTAAGGCTGTAGAAATACACAAGATTTCTTGGGAGTTTGTGAAAAAGTACAAATCTTGGGAATCCAAATATTTAGCAAGAAAATAGAGATACACTTAGGGCAGATTTAGATTTAATACCATATAGGAGGAGTAAACCTTGTACATCCTCCAATCCAGTGTAGTCAAAACAAAGGTGGATAGAATGAGACCATCTCCCCAGCACACAGTGATTTTTCTCTAAATCATGGCATGGAAAGTCTCTGAGGTCTCCCTTTCTAGTATAGGTTTTCAGAAATCCGATTCAGCTTCTTGCTATTTTGTCTGCCTTGAATTCTAAATTGTGAAGCTATAAGAATTTTTTTCCCTGTGTTTATAGTTAATATCCTTTGATAGCAAATTTTAAGACACCTAGAGTAATTGTGTTCAAGTAGGAAAAACAGTACTTGGCAAAAAAAGAATGTTTGCTGAATGAAGGAAACAAATTTTTGAGATTATAAATTCTTTAAAGACACTCACATATTTATCTTTTCCTGGGCCAACTACAAATATTTGCATGTGGAAACACAATTATGTTGAGTTACTGTTTTTTTCTTTCTAGTAGGAATCTTTTTTCATGGTTTACAATTAGGGCAGTTTTTGATATTTTTAAGAGCGAAAGGTTGATTTTTCTTAGTTTAATAGACATAAGAATGTCAAACATAATAAAACATTTTAGAATACTCATTATATTTTGATCTTAAGATCAAACCTTTCAGGATTGCTGAGAAAGTTAATAGCATATTTTTTAACCCTCCAAAATATCTTTTATTTAAAGACTTTCTTTATTAACCACAGAAGGTCGAGATAGTTATGTGCTATTTATTGCTGATTTCTGTCTTTCTATTTTTTCCCTTCTTTTTGTATCGTGCCCATAGCAGCTGTTTCCCTAACCCTTACCCCAACCCACAGGCTTTCCCACGCTCCTTTTTTGGCTCCTACTTGGCATGGATCCTTAGTTTGACAGATAAAACATGTGACTGTACTATAGTTACAGCCTGTCTATGATCCATTAGGGTTTTCATAGGGGTGGTTATGTTCAATTGATTCTGAAACAAGGTGGTCATTTTGAGATGAAGTATTCGGCTCACTTTAAATAAACCTTTGACTTCCTTCTATTTAATTCCTCATTCCTCAGTAGCACGCTGACCAACGACTTTTGAGTTCTGTAGGTTCAGTTTGAGTGAAGCTCATGGGATATTAGAACTGGGGACAGTGACAAAGAGGCATCATGTGCTTCATTATTAGATAAAAATTGGTTTAGTCTAGACTTGGACATGAGCAAGATTGTGTTTCAGATTCTAATATTCAGTTTCTATGAGTTTTAACCTCCTCTGGTATGAAATGAGGTAATAACGACCTGCCCTTTGCAACTTTGATGCAAAGAAGTCATTTTGATGGCAATTATCACGATCGATGGGACCCAGCACTATTTCATCTTGAAATAGAAAATCAATGTTATTGATTTTAAATAATGCATCCATGGCTCAACCATACCCACAGAATAGTAATAACCATAGTGTAAAAACTTCTCTGAAATTGATGTGTGAATGTGTAAGAAGTCATATGTGGACATAGAATAAATGACCTGGAACATGAAAATTCTCACTGACACTAACACCTCTGGAATAAAGGATCTTATAGTGAGTGTTCTAAATTTTATTATATAAACAAACTACTCTTAGGTTTTTTTCCTCTGCGGCATCATTGACAACTAAATTAATTTGGTTTCTTGTGAGTTGTATTGTTTCCAGCAGCTGTTAAATACATTTTAAGTGCCCAGGGAAGAATAAATTGTGGTTTAATCAATAAGTAAAGTAATAAATGAGTGTATTTAAGATATAAATTTAAATTCATAGATTTAAAGCATAAATGGATAAAATCCTTTGAGAGAGAGAGAGAGGGGGGGGGGAGAGAGAGGAGAGAGAGAGAGAAGAGAGAAGAGAGAAATACAGATACACACATTAAATGGTCACAGTATAAAATAAGGCTATAATTAAATAGTCAAGAAACATTAAGCAACCACTATATGCTTAATAACTTTGTGGAGTTATAAAGTTATTTAAATTCACATGAATACCTTTTAATTTTATATTCAGATCATATAAGGTGAGATTTTGTGTTTTTTCTTATAAATTTGTCCTAAAGAAAATTGGTCATTTTTATTTTAAAAAGACACACATTTTACAAATGATGGTTGGAAATTTTAAAGTGTGTATAATGTGTATAAATGATGAGACACTTTGTTCCTGCAACTGGAATTCATGGCTGTTTATACTCAGGGTAGATACATTTAATTTAACCTTACCCCTGTATTTCATAGGTCATTGTTTAGCAGAGCTATTTATATGACATTTATGTGGCATTCCTTAATTGTTCAGAAAGGGAGTTACAATGCACAAAAGTACTGTTACAGAAAAAGGTCATTCTAAGTCTGATAGTAGAATGATATTTTTTTCTGTTTTATTTTGAATTTTTGAAATTGCCTTATTTGAAGTTAGATTAGTAAACCACAAATTATATCTTCAGATACTGATACATATAAGAATATTTTACAAAGCTATAGTAGCACCTAAAAGATAAAACTTACCCCTATTGTTAAGTTTTTTGGGTAGCAATTCACAAGTGAAAATTATGGTGATTGTGCTAAAAGATTTGGCTGTTGTCTGGCGGAAGTTGTCTAATAATTGAGGAGACATCAAGAAGCGTGAATTCATCTACCCCAGTCCTAGCCAGAACTGCTTCTGAATGGTCCTGTGGCTCACTGAGACAATTAGAACACAATGATTTTCCTGAGGAAAATCTGAAAGTGTGCATATACCCCATAAGTGTTATACAGAGGAGTAATAGTTAATATTTATAAAGCATAATTGATATGAAAAAAGGGCTGGTATTTGTAGTGTTCATTATGTGATCTAGGCAGTTTACCTATATTGTTTCTGAGTTTTGTTCTAAAGATTAAATGAGTTAGCATAAAGCACATTTGTGCCTTGCAACGTACATGTTCTCTAATAATACAAATTATTGACTTAATTTTAAATTTTTATCACAAAGATTACAAAACTAATAGGTAGGAGAATCTGGATTTGAATTCTAGAGTGCTGAACTCCACTCTTCTTTTCATTGAGCTTTCACTAATTTTCCCATGTTAAGAATCTAGGATGTTAAAAAAAGGTACCCAGAGCCTTCCTGTAAACCATCCTTACACAGACTTGAATAGGAAGAGGTTGGCATATGACCCTTGGAACTGCTTCTCACTAGTCGATGGTTTTGTATCAAGTTATCTCAACTGCTTGGATCTCTCCTTTTGTAAACTTGGGATAATAACGACACCAATCCTAGATGTTCTGGGAGGATTCAATAAAACATTGACTGCCAGTTGCCCAGCACATAGGCTGCCATGTCACCAACACCCAGTGCAGTTGTTATTGGTAGTTTGAAGACTGGACATTGCGTGACTCACTGCATGGATTATCATGCTCAGCTTGTGCTTGAGTCGTGTGAATGACACCCGATGATAGGCGTTTGTGAACTAACCTCACCCCTGGCTGTACCTTATTAGCATTCCTTTGCTTCTCTGGTCATGCATATTCCTTATCCTTTTAAGTTTTATTTAATATAGCTACATTTAAAAAAAGATCATTAGTTAAAGAGCCAAAAGTAAATGATAATAATGATTATTACTGTTTTGTCAATTTTCTTCCAGTAATTGTTTAATGCTTTTGTATTTTGCATAATTGGGATAGTAATATATATTGTTTGGTATTTTCTATTTTAAAATTAATGGTATTTTAAAACAACATTAAAAGTTTATAGACATAGTTTTTATACTTTTTAATTTTCCATGTATGATTATGTCATTTTATGTAAGAATTTTTCTTTTATTAGGCTCATTGATCATCTACAGGCTTTGTCATTGTAAGTAATGTTGCAGTGAATATTTTTATACATTCTTATTTGCATTTCTGATTTTTTTCTAGATACATTTCTATATGTGGGGTTATAGGTGAAAGAAACTAAGAACTTTGTGCTCTAAAATAATGGCTTAACACTTAAGAGTTAGAACTAGAAGAAAATTCAATTTAAAATCTTAGAACAGTGTGATTTTTTTTTTTTGGAGGGGAGATGGGTACAGGGGATTGAACTCAGGGACACTTGACCACTGAGCCCCATCCCCAGTCCTATTTTGTATTGTATTTAGAAACAGATCTCATTAAGTTGCTTAGTGCCTTGCTTTTGCTGAGGCTGGCTTTGAACTCACCATCCTCCTGCCTTAGCCTTCAAAGCCACTGGGATTATAGGTATGTGTCACTGCCCCTGGCAGAACAGTGGTTTTTGAAGTGCCCTGAGACCTCTCATTTGGGGTTGCTGTTGAGATGGGACAGCTGTGCACAGAAGGTAACCTTTCTTTTATGTCCCTTTCTTATATCAATTAAAATTTTGTTTTTCATAACAAGGATGTATTTAAAAGTGTCAGGTTTGTAAAAAAAAATAAAGTCAAAGTGTATTGCTTCATATAGCTAATGTTTATCAGGTGGAGAATAGGTTTACTCACCAACTCTCACTAAAAATTTTCTTAGGGAAATATGAAAAAAACATTTAGATGTTTGTAACAGTATGGAGAGAATACTATTTCCTACTCATTCCACTTATTCTCAAAGGGCTTGGGTATCATATGGAGCTTCAGAGAAGAGGGAACATGTTTGCATTACAGAAAGCGACTGTTCTGGAATGTTCTTGGCAACATGCAGAAGAGGAGGGAGAGGAGAAAGTAGAGGGAAACAGGGGCTGCCAGGAAACTGCAGAGTGACCTTATCTATAAATCCCTCATTTCTCCATCCTGATAAGTCAAGTCTCATTCATTGGGGAATGCTTCCTTATAAGTTTTACAGTATTTTTTAAGGCAGGAGAATGGTTGGAGCTTCATGCTGAGGTTGACGTGATATGGGGTAGAGGCAACCCTGGAATAAGCTGGCATCCAGGAAGAATGAAACTCAACTGGCAATCCCAAGTAGCAGGCATCTTGGCCAGAGTAAAGTTACATCAGGAACTTTTAACTTGACTATGGAATTTGTAGACTTCAAAGGCCTGTAAGAGACAGGAAGGCCCCACATGAAGGCTCGTCTACATGATTTTTCAGGAGTCCTGCATAGGAAGCACAGGCCTTTCTTTCATTGTTTACTGCACAGATCTAAATGAAGTCTCCCTTGTTGTACACCAGATTTATCTCTAGAAATATAGGCTTCGGAGCTGGAGTGGCTCATGTCTGTAATCCCAGCATCTCTGGAGGCTGAGGCAGGAGGCTTGTGAGTTTGAAGTCAGCCTCAGCAACTTAGGAAGACCCTGAGCAAATCAGTGAGATCCTTTCTGAAAATTAAAAGGGCTGAGGATGTAACTTAGTGGTTAGCTGCACCTGGGTTCAATCCCCAGTACCAAAAAAAAAAAAAAAAAAAAAAAAAATGGAAGAAATACAGGCTTCTGGACACTTCTGGGTTAAGGTGTAGTCATTCCACTTTGTCATCTGATTCCAGATAAGCTATTGGGCAATAAAAGGCTGAATGTCCTGTCCTTTATTCATATGTCCTAAATCTGACAGGCGTTTGGACTGTACTTTGACTGGAATAGGGGAAGGGCAGGTACATGAGTGTTGTTCTTGTTCAGTTTGTCACAAGTGGAAGGACTAGGACCAACAAATAGATGCTTTTTACCATCATTGGAAGTGTATCAATATGAGCCCAGTTTTGTGGGAATAAAATAGAGGTCATTGGACTGGTCAAACCATAATAGTGTGGATAAATTCAATAGAATAGCTATATTAGATGAATTTTCATGCTCCATGAGTCCAGAAATTGTGTAAGGTGTCAAATTAGCCACTTTATAAATACTACGAAGTTGGATTTTAGGTATATGTTTGTGTATTTTCATTTGTTTTCCTCTTTCTGTGAATGTATTTTTTAAGGTTTTGATGTTCAGGAACCACTTTATTCAAACAGTAGCTCTAACTTTGATGATCAAATTAGTTAATGTTTTTATACTTGTCTTTATCAGAGTTAAATCTGTGTTCACATCAGATAACTCCAGACTGTGAGACTATTCTACTGGCTTTGAGGTTTGTTGCTTTAATTGCAGTCAAGTTAATCTGTAGAATTTAACAATTATACTGCCATCTGTCTTTAGGGTTTATAACTGGCATAAAATAAGCAAATACTGTAAAACACTTGTACCTATGTGTGCTGCTCAGAGTTTTATTGGTAATAAAAAAAAAGAGAGAGAGAGAGAAAGAGGCACGCTCACTTTTGTGCTTGGGAACAGAATCCGTTTCTAACCTTTGCTATTAACAGGAAGTGGGAGAGGTGAAGTGAGGCCTGGTTTTGTGGCCAGGCTAGAGCACGCTGTGTTCCTGAGAGAGGTATTCAGGTTGCATGTCTGTCTAGCTTCTTGCTCCTGTGAATAGCTGGCCTTTGAAGTCCTAAAAACATAGATTGGTAAATGAACGACATAAAGAGTGGGCAAATATTTGGAAAATCCAAATTCTGGGAATAGCCTGTCTAGGATAATTTGGTTCAGACTGTGTTATAACTATTTCCTTTTCCCACCTAAATTAAGAAGTTTTGCTAATGTAATAGAATAAATTTCTCACATAACAATGATTGGAAAATCTCATCTTCACTTGTAATTTTACATAGGGATGTTGCTGTATTTATTTTTCAATATCAGGATAGTACTAATGACCATTTAGTCTAAAATGATAATCCAGCCCTTAAACTGCCTTTTTGTGTAATCACAGATGAGTATCAGAGGAAAGAATTCTAATATACTTTTTAGGTTATGTACTGAATCTAATATTTTTGAATAAAAGTAAACCTTTTATTCTATCATTGAGGGTACCCATTATGATATATACAGTGTATATATTTTAAAAATACCATCCTTGACCTCCCCAAAAAATGTTTAATAAAGAGTTCTTTCCATCAGGGTCCTGTTCTAAAAAATATACAGGAAGGACATCACAGTAATTCCATTTAGAAAAGACTGCTGTTTCATCTTCCTTTCAAGGAAAAAAAAATGAGCAAAGTTAGTTAAATAGTCCCAAAGGAAAGATATATAGGAATATTTTTATATATTTAGTAATATATGAATTTTAAAAAAAGGCAATCTGAGTTACTGGCATATATATTTCCTGCCTCAGAGACAGTTTCTTAAAACTGTAATCATAATTTCTTAGATTTAACTATCAGAATATAAGATATAATTTTTTGAACATAATTTTATAATATTGAAACCTTCATGTGATTTGTTATAACAATTATGTTAAAATAAATTCAATATCAAACTTGGTATTAAACTTGGAATACTATAAATTCTGCAGTCTGTGAAACCTTGGTTGATTTTAGTTATTTTTGGTTTATTATAATGTCCCATTCTATATTCAGGTCTCTGAAAAAAAATGTTTTATTTTTCAAAATGTATTTATGGGGGCTGGGGATATAGTTCAGTTGGTAGAGTGCTTGCCTTGCATGCACAAGGTCCTGGGTTCAATTCCCAGCACCAACCCCCCATCCCTCCCCCCCCCCAAAATATATATTTATATATAAAAACTTTAGTAAATATACATATTTATAAGGTATACTGAGGAAATATATACAGATTTACAGTATAGTCCTATAAACCCTTATTTCTTCATAGGCTTAAAAGTTAGAAACATCATGGCAATTAGGTGTAAGTCTTAGGAAGTCAATAGTCTCTTTCAGTCTGTCTGTATCTATTAGATACAATGTGTACTCTTGCATATATGTGCTTGCATCTGTCTTGGCTGACTTTTTCTTGAGACTTTAATCCTGAAATGCTTCACACTACCCTTACAGTTAAGATTAAAGTGTTCTTTTTAAGAGCACACTTTTCATAATGCCTTGAACTTGTTTTTCTGTGGCAGAGGAAAACAACCTCATGCACCTGGACAAACAAAGGTGTTCCTTCAAAAACAGACTTTCAGAATCATTAATTCTGGTTTAGAAATAATTATAAAGGTTAAGTGGACTCTCATGCGTAATTTCTTAGTGCTGGTGAGATCTGGGCTTTGCTTTTCCCTCATTTTCATCTTCTCTTCGCCACCTGCATTACTGTGCCCCTTCTTAGAGTTTTGAAGAGTTCCTTTCCTAGCAAGAGTGCCCAGGACAGTCCTCTGGCTTCCTGTAGCCACCTGGTGGCATGCAGGGGTCAGGCTGAGATGACAGCACTGATGCCCAAACACTTCCCAAGGCAAGGATAGGATGGTGTAGGAGGGGCTAGAGAGTGGATTGTTTTTTGAATTGATTTAGATGCTGGAAATGTAGAAAGAGCAGATAGTAAATGAAATTAAAACTGAGTAAGAAGTAGCGTGAGTGTGAAGGGAGTTATTGTGTTTTGTTTAAGGATGAAGATGGCCAGGTGTCTCCCAATGGAGTGGAAGTTGGTGAGATGGATGCAGAGTAGAAATGGAAAGTATTGTATTATTATAATTTTGTCATTTTAAAAGGATGATCATAAATATAAAAGTAGGCATTATACATACACGCACACATACATACATACATACATACATATATAAATTTTCCCCCCAGTACTGGGGATTGAATCCAGGGGTACTTTACTACTTAGCCATGTCCTCAGTCCCTTTTTTGTATCTTTTATTTTTGTGTGTGGCTAAGTTGCCCAGGCTGGCCTTGAACTTGTGATCCTCCTGTCTCAGCCTCACTAGTTTCTAGGATTTCAAGCATGTATTACTGCACTTGGCTCAAAGTAAAATTTTTTTAAAGGATAAATAATTTTTAGCTTGGAATTTTTAATGTATTATAGTAATCCATTCCTTTAGTATTATAGAGTGGCTATAAAATAAGTTGGTCAATTTTTTCACTGTTAGGAATGGGTAGAGATGAGAAAGGATAGAGCAGTGATTGATGCAGGGACATGTGAGCTGAAAGGAAACAATTTGCCCCTTTTTTGGGGAGGTAATTGACACCAGTAGACCTCTTTTTATGCCTCATTCTCTCCCCTTCTCTCTTTTAATAACTTCCCTTAGATTGCCTATTTCCATTTTCAGAGGAACATTATTCAGTAAGTATAAATAGGTCTAGAGGAGCAATATATGAATCACTGACAACTGCTTTATAGGCAGAGAACTTGAACACCATGGGGTGTTATTTCATAAACGTATCCTATCAATGGAAATTACTAACATAAATTCACAGATGAATCAACTGAAACACTGGGTGGTGGTGTGGAATCCATGTTTGCACCTGCCTTATGGGTGGCTTACGTAGGCACTGCCAGGAATGCATGTCAGAATATCAATTTAGTGGAAAGGCGTAGAAAAATAGGCAAGCTTCTGTCACTCTCGTGGAAGAGTAAAACAGCAGCTAATAACAAACTTGAATAAATCTTAACAATGATTATAATGAAAAAAACAGAGTCTTAACAATAATAGATGAGCCCTCTTGAGACAGTAAGTCATTCTTAGAGGCAAGAGGATCCCATGCTGACTTCCATTCATCCTGACACTCACATTCTTTGTCTTTTCGCAGTGACCATGCCTCAAAGCCAAATAGGAGGGACTCTAATGCTCAGAGAATGCTAGTAATGCTTTTAGTATTGCTGGCTTGAAGCACTTAGTTAAAGGCAAAAGTGACAGTCTACAGAATTTTGTGTCACTCATTTGAACTAATGAACATATTTGTAGATAACTTTGGATTAGCAAGAACTTATGTAGGTTGTCAAAAATATTTAGACAGAGGCATGCTCCGAGATTGGTTTAGGTGGTTGATAATAGGTGAAATGCATGATTTTCAAAGTAGTTTTTTTCTTCATTCATCAAACAAGGTGGGGATATACAGAAAGCCACTTGGGTTCTTTCCACCAGAAGATAGATGTCTAGAGCAGCTGAGTGCTTTTTCCCCCCCTGCCATACAATGTTTCTCATGGTCCTGCCTCCTTCAGTTCTTACCATGCTTCACTTCTAAGAAAGTTTCACTTTTTAGAGAAAAATCTTATTAACATTTAGTTAAAAGTTTTTTTGCTTGCCATAAGGAACTTCATAATTTATAAGTATGAATTTACATGTATGCATATTTGTATGAATGAATACATTTATATAATTAATATATAAAAAGAGCTTGGCTGGGTGTGGTGGTGCTTGCCTATAATCTCAGCAGCTTGGGAGGCTGAGATAGGAGGATTGCGAGTTCAAAGCCAGCCTCAGCAATGGCGAGGCACTAAGCAACTCAGTGAGACCCTGTCTCTAAATAAAAAATACAAAATAGGACTAGGGATGTGGCTCAATGGTAAAGTGCCCATGAGTTCCATCCCTGGTACCAAAACAAACAAACAAACAAACAAAAAAAAAACCAACAACAAGAGCTTGTACTTACATTAGGCCAGTCACTTTGCTGATATTAATTTTCTAAAGTTTTCAGCAGTTCCTTAAAGTAGACTTCATGTTTGGGATGGAATATAATGTCATGCATAGAATATCTATGATCTCTACCTGAATAGTTTATCATGGTCTTATTTAGTAGAACTAAGACAAACATATAGGAATATGAATATGATATTCTCTTTGTTTTTAAAGTGTCTTTCACCAAGTATTTATTTGGGTTAAGGAGGCAGCATAATATAATAATCATGAGCCTCAGTTCTGGCCCTAGACTTCCTGGTTTTAAATTCTGGCTCTGCTTCTTATAGGGTTTGTGATTTGGGAGAAGTTAATTCAATTGTCTGTGCTATAAAATCAAGAGCTTACTTCAAAGAGTTGTTGTCCAGATTAAATGAATTAATATTTTAAAGTCCTTAGAACTATGACCCACACATTAAATTCATAAGTAGGTATTTGAATATTCAAAACTACTCCGAGGAAAATAATCATTGTTGATGAAATTTTAAGCAGTGAGAATGCAACTCGAACAGATTTTATAACAAAATATAGTGAATTATCCCACATATTTGTCCTTTTTTGGGCAGCGATATATCTGAGTTTTCTGCCTATTACTGGTTACTGGCTCTTAGAACTGAATATGAAAATTTTCAGTTTTGTGAAAAACATCTGGAGGTTTTACTTGACTACAAACTTAATATGAGCCAACTGTGATGCAGCTGCTTTAAAAAAAAAAAAAAAAGCCCTCAAGACTTCCTTAGGCAGTATAAATAGAAATAAGAGTGTCCACATCTTGGGAAGTAATGTCTTTGACGTACTTTACACTGGCCGGATCACAGTTGGAATACTGTGTTCTGTCCGAGGCACCATAATTTGAGGAAGGACATTGACAAAACGGAGTGCCAGAAGTCTGGAATCATGTAAAAAATCAGAGGAAGTGGCACTGTGTAGCCTAGAGAAGAGAAGACCCTCAGGAACTAAAACACCTGTCTCTAATTATTTACAAGGTTGACTTAAAAAAAAAATGGCCACACTTGTGTATTGCTCTAGAAAACAAAAGTAGAATCACTATAGTGAAAATAACATGTCTATTTTAATTCAATATTAAGAGGGAAAACTAATGGGACTAGTTATCATTGTTATTCAACATGGTACTGATACTGGGTCCTACAAGAGGAATTCCTGAATATAATTAATGCTTACTATATTTACTAAAATCAAATTAATGCTTTCATATCCTTATTGGGCAGTAAAGGAACTAGATACCTGGAAAATGCATTCAGATTTTAAGGCAGTTCCGTGATTGCCTGGGTGATTACAATTAGACTTGATGGCTCTGTTGGCTCCTTTCCATAATGAAGGGAGTGGAAAGTCTAAGTGGTTCACTTTTATCCAGTCTTGTTTTTAAATCTTATTTTGGGATGAATCGAGGAAGACTGAGTGATCAAGAGCGACAGGGTGCCAGGGGATAGGTATGGTAGAAATTACCCTTTGTTAGCTTCATCAGGGATTCAGAATTCTTTCCATGAATGTCAGCAAAACAGTGTGATGAAGGACTAATTGACAAGTACATGGTATTGGAATCTGATCAGAGAAAAATCCTGGTGCTCATTCTTGATCTCTGCTTGCTTTAGTCTTAAGAAGGGTAAGAATGTTGTGGGTCTTTGAATATTATACTCGGGGACAGAGATGCACAGTGGGTAAAGGTCTCATTTTAAGGACTGAGTGAAATGGAAGTGCATTCCTGCGAAATGGAACCCAAGATACCTCCCGTATGGCCTTGGGATCCGACTGTGTGTTTTGTAGGCATGTTTTGTAGGTATTTCATTCTTGCATCTTCAAATAAGCTTTTCTTATGGCTAGGTGTATGTGAGATCTTAGAATTTTTTAAACTCCAACTTGTCAAAATGTAGGCCTTTACTGTATTAATATCACCAAGTTTTAGGTATTAGATGATATCCATTTTCAGCAGCCTTTTAAAAATTTCTTGGAAGCTATAAAATAGTCTTCATCATTATGCATTTTTAATTTTTTTTAAATTTTTTTATTCTTTTTTGTTACACATGACAGTAGATTGTATTTTGACATACCATACATAGAGTATCGCGTCCCATTCTCGAGTTGGTACATGAGGTGGGGTTACATTGGTCGTGTATCTTTATTCATTTTTCTTATGGGAGGTAGATATTTTAAATCTCATTTTATGAATGTAGCCAAATAACATATGTATTTCCATAGAAGATTGCCTATGTAAAAAAGTAAAGATTATTCAAATTCAGAATCTGAAAGGTACATTCACATTTCTTTCTTTTTCAGTGTTGGGTAATATTCATTTGTTATAATGTAGAGAATATGTTGTGCTCCTCAGACTGTTCACAGTCGGTCATGTTTTAATTTTGTAAGTATTTCAATGAAATTCACACAGGCACATTAAGATAGGTCGGATACAATAATATAGAGTTTATATAATTTATCATCATTCATAATAATGGTGAATATTATCACTAATCATTCACCTACTTTCTCAAAAAATATAACTAAAAACAAATATTTACTTCAAAATTACTCAAACTGGTATATTTATTGCTCAATTTAAGGAGTTCCATGAACGGGAAGACAAAACTCCATATGTTAATCACCTTTGAAACTGGAATGGATCCATCTTAGGAATCGTGTCCGCATGTCCACTTGGGTTGGCTAGGTTGTACCAGTCGTTTATTGTCCTAAAGTCTGACTTACCAAGATTTGGTGATGACCTGTCCTGTCCATGTCCTAAGCATACAGTGTTTGCTTCCTGTTGTAATCTGTTAAATTGTGAAGAAACTTTGCAGACTAAACCATATTGTTTGAATGTTCATTTCAGTTTTTGATAACATTTTTTTTTCATGTAGATGAGAAAATGAAAGAAAGCAATCATTTATATGCATGTAGTGTGTTTTAAGTGAAACGTGTACATTTTTGTATATATTTATTTGGTACGAGGGATTGAACCAAGGGGTGCTTAACCACTGAGCCACATCTCCAGCCCTTTGCTTTTTAGTTTGAGACAGGGTCTTGCTAAGTTGCTTAGGGCCTTGCTAATTTGCTAAGGCTGGTCTTGAAGTCTCAATCCTTTTGCCTCAGCTTCCCAAACTGCTGGGATTACAGGTGTGTGCCACTGTGCCC
This sequence comes from Marmota monax, assembly GCF_021218885.2. Classification (NCBI taxonomy): domain Eukaryota; kingdom Metazoa; phylum Chordata; class Mammalia; order Rodentia; family Sciuridae; genus Marmota; species Marmota monax. The sequence goes on from NW_026695227.1 coordinate 8,503,302, forward strand.
AGCTGCAGTCTTTTTGAAAATTTTCTAAGACATGGAACTGTATCTGTGCAATATTAGTGAGGTTATTATGCATCTAAAATTTCAGGTTGTAAATGCTTCCTTTGTACCATTACTTTAAAGGTAGTTGAATGGATGCCATCAAAACAACCAACCAGCCTTGTTTTAACATAATCTTATTTGTAAAATAAAAACATTTGTTAGGCGGATACTCTTAGGGAGGACTTATGGAAGATGTTGACTTTATTTTTTTTTTTAATTTGTTGTAGATGCACATGACAGTTGAGTGTGTTTTGATGTATTATACACATATGGAGTATGACTTCTCATTCTTGTGGTTGTACCCGATGTGGTGTTACACTGGTCATGTATTCATATATGAGCATAGGAAAGTTATATCTGATTCATTCCACTGTCTTTCCTATTCTCATCCCTCCTCCCTTCCCTTCATTCCCTTTTGTTTAATCCAGTGAACTTCTGTTCCCCCATCCCCTTATTGTGTGTTATCATCCACATATGAGAATATTCAGCTTTTGGTTTTTTGGGATTGGCTTATTTCACTTAGCATGATACTCTGCAGTTCCATCCATTTACCAGAAAATGCAATAGCTTCATTCTTCTTTATGGCTGAGTAGTAATACTTCATTATGTATATATACCATATTTTCTTTATTCATCTGTCAAAGGGCACCTAGGTTTGTTCCATAGCTTAGCTATTGTGAACTGAGCTGCTATAAACATTGATGTGGCTGCATCGTTTAAGTATGCTGATTTTAAGTCCTTTGGATATATATCAAGAAGTGGGATAACAGGGTCAAATGGTGGTTTCATTTCAGATTTTCTGAGGAATCTCCATGATTTGACTTCAAATAACAATGTTATGAACATTCCATTCCCATTCTCTTGTTATCATTTTGATTTACTGCATGAATTCTCCATCATGATCTCTAAAGAAAGTGACTAGTTGAACAAATGAATCAGCATAGACTTAAGTCATGGTTTTGAGTATAATTGTGTCCTCTTGCTTAACATTGGCTTTGTGGAATACAGATTAGAACTATAGCATACATGGGTTCCACTTCTGATTTCTTTTTTCTTTAGTTACGTTTTGATTCTGTTACATTATATTTAACCTTTGTCTGACATTGTTGCCGGGTGGAGCGCTGCAACTAATAATTCTTTTTTCGAACGGTTAAAAATGTAAGGGAAAAGGGAACATGTAGGGCTGCCTCAGATGAAGAGCATTTTGAATGCGAGACTGTTTAGATGTGAATGTAGTGTTGATCTCATCTGTGTTTGTGAACCTCTGTGACATGCTGTTGTAAGCCAAGAGCAGTTTTTACCCAGTTAACCCTGTGGGGTGGGAAGATGACCGTAAGTAATATTATAGACTTGTTTTAAATGAGATGGTGAATACATACTTTACTGAGCACCTACTAGATTCAGAACACATGGGGAAGGAAGAATGATAAAAGAGAAAATATCATATGCATATCTTGGTTTGACCAGTATATTTCAATTTCTTATTTTGTTTCAAATATTTTCACATTCATGTTCCATATATCCTCCATGCTGATTCTTTGTTTTTCTGACTTCCACCCAGCACCCAAATGCCAACATCTGCTACATTTTGCTGTATGTTTCCAGGCTTGAACTCTGAAATGCCCCCAAATGTTTTCAGAATTTATTTGTGTACATTTTCAAAATAACCTTCCTTTGAGTTCTCAGTTTTATGTGAACTGTAGTTAAACTCTTTTTTCCATGACTTGTAGCATATGGTATTTAACTATTTGCTAGTGTCGTTTTCTCAAGTAAACATATTTGTACAGAGACATTTTAAGAAAGCAGTGCACTTGAATCAGAGAGGAACTCCTTCAAGGTGACTCTCCTGTGTAATCATAGTTTAAAGATTTACATATACATGGCTTAACACACTATTTCATTGTTTTTCAGAACTTATTAAAATATTTGACTTTTGGCAAAGCAAATAAGTGTTAAAATTTTTGAAGGCATATATGGACAACCTTTTTTGACTTCTATCCAGAAGTATCTGTCCCTAACAGAAGAAACGTAAATCAATTGGCATTGTAGCCAGCCAGCATTGACTGCGAAGTTTTAAAAGACATCTATTGCATGTGGTTGGAGACAAACATAAATCTGGGATTGGAATTTTCTGACCTAATGGAGTATAAATTGCTTTCCATAAATTGTGCCCATTGAAACATTTTTGATTTTTTAAAAAAAAAATAAACCACTGAATTTCTCACATCTCTTACCTCATCTAGATTATCACAAAGAAAGGGCATTTAGCATTTTCCAATTCTGTTAGTCTTGCAACAACAAATTCACACTAATATTGGAATGCACATTCACTATCTAATTGTAGCTTCTGAGAGTGCAATTGTGTGGAGCGTTAGATGTGTTATCTGAATCAAAACACAGCTGTGAACATTTAGAAAGTGATTACAGCTGTCATTTGTAAATCAAACATGTTTGTCACAGAATAGTTTGGAGACTTGCTCCAAATCCTACCAATAATCAATGGCCCAAGCTTGATCACTGCCCAGGTTTTTTAGTACTGCGGATTCATGTTTTCCCAGGAATCAGGTGATCAGACCCAGTGTGAAATAATAAAACAAGTTTGCAAACTCTGATTTTTTTCAGCCATAAAAAAAACTATGAAATAAAAATTTCAAAATTTGGAGAAAGGATAAAAACCATAAAAAAACTATAAAATAATTTCAAAATTTAGAGAACAGTAAAGTGCTCAAGCATAATGTTTGTGTTTATGAGACCAGTGGCAAAATGATAGTGTGTCTCCAGAGCCGGGTTTTGTGTGGGTTTTGAATCTAGACTAAACTGGACTCAATCTTGGCCCTACTAATTACTAAAATTGTGGCCGTTGGTGAGTCATGTAGACTCCCCAAACTCTGGATTCATCATCTATAAAATATATGATAGTTACAGTGTTATTGCAGTGCTTGAGAATTAGAGATGCTCTATTAAAACCATCAGACATCAATGCAAGAAACATGATTTTCAGCAAATTTTGAAAAGATTGAGTATCCCTTATCTGAAATGCTTAGGATCAAAAGTACTTCTGTTCTTTTTGTTTGTTTGTTTGTTTGTTTGTTTTTTGCTTAGGATTTGGAATATTTACATATGCACATAATGAGATATCATGAGGGTGGGACCCAAGTCTAAATATGAAATTCATGTGTATTTCACATATACCTAGTATATATAACTTGAAGATTATTTTATGCACTATTTCTAGTGTGTCTGTGCTTTGAAAGTGATCCATCATGTGAGGTCAGGTGAGGAATTTTCCACTTGTGGCCTCATGTGGATATTCAAAGTTATGGGTTTGGGAACATATTCAGTTTTCAAATTAAAGTGCCAACAACGTCTCCTGAAAGGGTAAAAGGAAATAATTATTTAAATCATCTTATTATTTTATGTCTTTTGTTAAAGTCTTGCTAAAATTCTGAGATAACATGAGCATAGGCATCTATGACATTCAGATTTTCTTAGGAAATTTCTTAGTTCTTTGACTATTTATTTTTCCATGGAGCAACTTTTACCTCTAGGAAAATGACAAAAACATAAAACTAAATATTAATAAAACATTTGTGCAAAAGTATAGTGTGTTTCATTTTGAAATTTTTGAAACAGTTCCTTGATATTAACAAGACTCTGTTTTTTCCTAGATGGAAATGTTTATGTAACGTTTACAAAGATGTTCTTTTGCTTATGCACCCGTTAAATGCCTTGAGGAAAGGGCTATTACTGGTTCCTTTGGAAGAGGAACTGAGCATTTAGTCTTTAAAGCAAAGTCTGAACTCAGGGTTGGAGAACAGAACATGAGTCAATTATTTCAAATGGGGAAAGTTACTAGTTTGAGAAATTTGTTTCCTGAATTCTTAAGCATTTCACTTAATAATATGGAAGAAAGTAAGTTTCACCTAACACCTCCTATGCCTTCATCACTCTGAATTTCTTCTGTGTGGGCTTATATGTCATCTCATGTGGTTAGTTTTCATAGTTTGAGAAGCAGTGATTGCTGCTGAGAAACTGGCAGCGAACACCCAGGTGTTCTGAAGGCTGGAGAGCAATTTATAGTATGCTGCTTGCAGAAGAACAGGTGTCCCAACATCTATGTTCTAACGGAGATTAATGGGCACACATGTCTCCAGGCCATGCATAGATTTGGTGATCTACAGGGGTTTTACAAGTTGAGATCCCAGTAGCCTGAAGCATTGGATGCCTTAGATTACTTGAATTTGCAACCAGTGGTTCATCTGAATACCATGTGCCTTGAAACTAAGGTTCCCTGTAGCTCCCTCTAATGGGCCTGGAAGATATTACAGTCTTGGATATTTCCGTGTCTGTCTCAGAGATAAACAGTAACTTGGCCCGTAATCGAGAGTATGCTTAACTGCCAAGCACTCTTTACCTTTGCATTTGTTCCATTTTTATGAAAAGAAAAATATTATATGAAAAGAAGCAAAAATCCCACAAGTATTTTAAAAAGAATTGTAAAAAGACAATGAGAGGATTTGGGGGCTCCTCATTGCTTTGATACTGGGGAAATTGATGTGATGTGGTTAATCTATTACCTTGTTACAAGTTCTGAAATACTGCTTTAAATATATAAAGTAGAAGGAAAAAAAATCCTGTGAAAAATTAGAAGGCATTTATACCAATGATTAATGAATGATAAAAAGAAAAAAATTGCAAAACTTTATTCTTAAATAAGTGCTATACTGAGAAGACTCTTTTGTTTATTTCTACATCTCCTGATGCATCAGTATCCAAGCTCACATAACACACAAACCCCTGCAAAGATACCTGTATTCAATGAAATTTTTCCTGCAACAAATACATATTTTATTCCCTTCCGCACCATGAAATAGTTCTTCCAGGGAAGAAGGAAGAACTCAGGGTTTTGGATATAGCTGATTCACAAACAATGTCCCTTAAAAATGCATTTGTTTTTCTGAACAAAATTTTTGGCTAATATGAACAACTTGATGCGGGTTGAATATCTTAAATCTGAAGTGCTCCAAAATTTAAAACTTCTTGAGTATTTTTTTTTCAGTACTCAAAAAACTTTAGATTTCAGAGCATTTCAGATTTTGGATTTTTGGATTAGGAATGTTCAACTGGTAAAACTATGCATATATTCCCAAATTCAAACAACTCCCAAATCTTAAATACTACTGGTCCCAAGCATTTTGAACAGGGATACTCACCTCTCATTGTGGCCTACTTCTTATAAACACTATGCCTTAACCCAAGCCTCTGTATTCTAACAAATTTTTCTGTCTGAAGGAAAATTAACCATTTGTTTTTGAAATGAATCATGCCACATTTTTATTCTCTGCTTTGGGACAGAGAATAAGCATTATTTTGCTAATGGAGAGCAAATGTAAAATTTACATTTTACATTTATACTGGAAAGATCTGCAAAACCATAGATTTGAGTAAAGTTGGGAAGGGCTACTGTATAGAGTTAGCATTTTATTCTCAAAAACTGCGTCTTTCAGTGAATCATTCGCTCTTGTGTATATAAACATTGGCTGCTGCCGTGTCCCTGAACTCTGGTCCCTGCTTTTAACATCTAAACACTTTTCGCTGAACTTGAACGAATGGTGTTGTAGTGAAAATAACATACACAGCCTCTGAGGAGGAGAACTATAGTGTGAGAACTACCTGGAATCCCTGTTTAGGGTGTCCGCTGATTTCTCAACTCCAGGCAGGTCACTCTTTCTGGGTTGTTGTTACTGCTACAGTACATAAATATCTGGTTCTGCTGGAAGATGGGTTTTCCATCTCTATCCTTCTAGGTCTGAGAGAGTGATACATCCTGTGTCTCATTTGTGGGAGGAAACATTATCTGTCCAGCCTTATCATTACCCCAGTATCAAGTTTGCATATTTATTTGTCATCTATAATTCTGTCTGAAACAGGTTGATTTTGTGTTTTTGAAATAAGAGATACAGGAGATGAGACCAGAGGAAGAAAGGAGGAACCAAGAAAAATGGATTTGGGTCTTTTAATTTCTGCAGTTTCTCCTTGAAGGTTTAAGAGATGATTTTGGTGGTGGTGGTGTTGACTGAAGTGTTATATTGCCACATGGGTTCGTGTGTGGAGGGAAAGTCCTCATGTTGGAGAGGATGAGAAAGCTGTACATAATGTGTCATGTTGGAGATGACAGATTGTGGGGATGGTTTTACTAACTCTGTGACCATGAGGTAATTGATGTAGCTGCCTTTGTGAGACTGTTTACTTCTGTTTAAAGTGGGGACATTTGAGTAGCCGTGAGGATTAAATTAAATCAAATGAGTTAGGGGCTAGGACAGTGAGCCTGACAAATAGGGAAGGGTCAGGAAACACACACCACTGCCATTTGGGTACGCGTGTAGCTGTAAGATGTCTAAGGTTTCCATGGTGTTAGGTTGTATATCAATTTTTTGAAATTCAATTAAAAGTGTAAAATAATAGCCAGGTGCAGTGGTGCATGCCTGTAATCCCAGTGGCTTGGGAGGCTGAGGCAGGAGGATCGAAAGTTCAAAGCCAGCCTCAGCAACTTAGTGAGGTTCTAAGCAACTTAGTGAGACTTTGTCTCAAAATATATAAAGGGCTGGAGATGGGACTCAGTGGTTAAGCACCTTGGGGGTCAATCTTCAATACTCAAAAAAAAAAGTGTAAAATAACAGAAGGCATGAAATAAAAGATAATGTACATGCCTTATCTTCTCAACTCTGTATAAACCCTTTGAGAGAGAATGTATTCATTTGATACATCAGTTAACAACACATTTTACGACCTCTGGAGGGCTCATAACTTTCTGTTTGCAGAGAATTAAAGCAAAGTTTTAAAATAAATGAGACTGAGTGGCCTAGTGACTTGACTGTACATACTAATGTCTGAGCACTTTCAATGTGCACTCTCAGCAGCCTGGTTTCTTTTATCTTTTATAATTTTTTTTTTTGCCAAAAATACAGTGATAATGTGCCAATAATGATGAAATACTTGATTTAGGAAAGAAGTTTTTATTTACAGATGAAAAAGTTAAGTTTTTCTAAAAATTATTTTATTTTTTATTGGTTCTTTTTAGTTGTACATGACAGTAGGATTCATTTTGACATAATTATACAAGCATGGAAAGGCCGAGGGTGTTTAAATGATTTTTTCTAGATCACATGGAAATGGTCCTATCTGATTTTCAAGGTCATCAGGTACCTAGGTACAAGAAGCAAAAAATTTAATCGTTACTGAATTAAACTATATTTCTGGAGTTATATTAGATGCTGGAAAATGTCTTTTAAAAATAAGGAAGAGGGGGAAATGAAGAGGTGTTAGCCAACGGGTATGGTGATATAAGATGTTATAAGATGCTGTTATAAGAAGTTCCAGAGGTCTGCTTTACAGCAGAATGTCTCTACTCAACAGAATCATAGTGGTTATACTTAAAATTTTGTTAAGAGGGTAGATCTTATTTTAAATGTTCTTATTGCAAGAAAATAATTAGACAGGAGGAAGCTTTGGAAGCACTGGATAAGTTTATGGTATAGATTCTGGTGATGATACCACAGGTGTATACTTACCTCTAAACTCATCAAGTTGCATACATCAAATATGTACAGCTTTCTGTGTGTTAACCATACCTCAATAAAGTGGTTCTTCTTCTTTTTCCATTATCTTCACAAAATCCATAGGGCAGATTTCTTAGTTTATGTAGCCTTTTTTCTGATCATATATATATATATATATATATATATATATTTAATTAATTAATTTGGTACTGGGTATTGAACTTAGGGGCACTCTATCACTGAGCCACATCCCCAGCCCTATTTTGTATTTTATTTAGAGACAGGGTCTCACTGAGTGGCTTAGCACTTCATATTTTGCCGAGGCTGGCTTTGAACTCTCGATCCTCCTGCCTCAGCCTCCCAAGCCCTTGGGATTACAGGCATGTTCCACTGTACTGGGCTTGTACCATATGTTTTTAAAATCTGCATTATATTTCCAAAGCACTGTTCATGTGGTTTGCTGTTTGAACTGTTGAATCTTTGGGAAATGATTATTAAGTGATGAAATGCATCTTTCAGTGTGTTTTTGTATACAGGAAAGTATCCAGCTGGAAAAGGATATACATGTTAATAGGCAACCTACAGTGGCTCACAAATGGAAGTCCTGAAGGTCTCAGGATTGATATCCTCAGGGAGTTCAGACCCCATTTTTCCTGAAATTCTCCTGATTGCACCCTCCTCCAGTGGGTAACGATGTAACTGAAGCACTTATAAGTACATGAAGAGTGAGGCAAAACTTTCCCAGAAGGCTTTAGAAATCCTCTTTCTGTCTTATGGGCCTGAATCTGGTTTTCTGAACAGTTCCCTGCAAAGGGCTGTGGGTACATTCCCTGATCAGACCGACTTTGGGTGGGACACAGCAGACCTGTGACTCTAGCTAGGTTCATGGAAGGGGAGTAGACACCCCAACAAATTGGGATTGTTTTAAGTAGGAAGAGAAGGCAAATGATGGACAGATGATGCTGCCTCTTTAAAAAAATGGAAATGTTATAGTCCTAATATTAGAAAGTATAAGTGTATCTTTGAGGATCCATTATAATGTTTAGAAAAAAATCATAATAGGATACCTGAGTGACAATAGCCTTTGAAATTAGATCAATTGGTGATGATGCATATTGCTTCTCAGTTTTGCTTGGGGTTTCTATATGCAGGATGACTTTATTTTATTTAGTAATGGCTTTAAAAAAATAATTTGAAAAGTTTGACAAACATTTAACTTGATTTCTCATGATGGCAGCTGCTCATTTATTTCCAATTTATGTAGCCTTTGGATTTAATAAATCCAAAACCAATAAGTAAGCTTGTATAAATATGATACCATATTTCACTGTTAGGAAAAATTTTTAAAATACACAAACGATATTTCTGTAAGGTTGATAAAAGCATATGCCATTGTTTTGAACCTATATAGATCAAGTGTGTTTTCTCTTAAAATTTTGCCTGTAGAGTCTTTGTTTCTGTTTATAGACTTTAGACACTGAAATTTCTCATTGATGGTCTGTGGAGAAGGAGCATGCGGAGATGAAATTCCTAGATAGTCCCAGTGTTACAGACAAGGTTGTTTTCCTCCACTCCAACTACTATTGAATGAGAATTGCTAGTTAAAGAAATTGGGTAATTAGTTATTTTTCCACTCTGAGATGTATTCTCATTTCACTTGAATTGGATTCGTTCTTCCTTAGACTCAATTTTCTGATGCAGTTGATATGAGGCTCATATATTTATTGTTAGAAAATAAAAAGGTACAAAAATGGTGGTATTTTAAAATATTATTGAAGTGTTTAATCTTTGTTGGTTTGTTAAATCAAAATGAATATTGAAGGTAACTTTTTTCTTTTTCAGCATTTCAGCTGGGTTTCTGTCTCTTGCTATAGCCTTGACTATTACCTATTCTTGCTCATGATTTTCGTGATTCTGACCATCATATGTGGCCCAAATCATCCATGGACCAGAATGGGAATAGGCATTCACACTGTTGTAAACTTAGAATTTATTTCTGCTGACATTTTCCAAGAATTTTGAATTTGTGCATTGTATTGTACCTCCCTAAAAGCTACTGAAGAAACCTCCCTTCTCATTTTTCTTCATGTAAAGGTATAGCCAGAGAGGCAGTTTAGAATTAAACTTTCTTTGGGGTGGATACTTAGGATTGAACTCAGGAGCACTTGGCCACTGAGTCACACCCACAGTCCTAGTTTCATTTTATTTAGAGACAGGGTCTCACTGAGTTGCTTAGCGCCTTGCTTTTGCTGAGGCTGGCTTTGAATTTGCGATCCTCCTGTCTCAGCTTCCAAAACTTCTGGGATTACAGGTGTGAGCCACCACACCCGGCTAGAATTAAGTATTTTTTAGAGAGCATTTTCTGGGTTTTAGCAACCTCTAGACCTGGTAAGGACATGCCAGACAGGTACTGTGGTTACACGTGTGAAGAAAAGCAGCCCCATCCCTGTCCATATGGGGAGTGTAGTCTAGTTGCAGGGACAGGTAAAGAAAGGGAGGTGTATGGGATTATGGGAAACCTATAATACACTTTTTCTAAAAATGTCAATTGAACCAAGATCTAAAGTTAAATGTCCACAATATCATGAAGGGCAGGCTTGAATTAGGTGTCAGTCACTAGCTGTCTGTCTCTTAGTTGAGCCAACCTGATATTTGTGTAGAGTGGAATTTGTTGCATTGAGAATATGTTTTTCAGTTGCTAGTCAGTTTGCAACGAGCAAAGTGTCCCTAGTTCTCCCAAGTATTAACAGTTCTAAATCCTCTTTATTTGTTCTAATTAGTTATGCATGACAACAGAATGCATTTTGATTCATTGTATACAAATAAAGCACAACTTTTTGTTTCTCTGATTGTACATGATGTAGAATTTCACTATTCTAAATCATCTTTTGAACCATATTAATGTGAAAAAGAACCTACCTATTAAGAGAGAAATGAGGGTTCACATTTAAACATGATGTAGTAATTTATCACATTGTGTACTGTTATAAGAAGACTTTAGTTCATTTGATTTAAAAAATATTTTTGGAGTACCTTCTCTATACTATGCATTTTTCTAGGTGCTGGTCTATAGCAAGCACCAAGCAAAACAGAATGGTTTGGGGATTTCAGAATTTAACCTCCAGAAAGTCTTTCTTTGAGAATAGGATGGATAGGAGCTGCTTGTCATATCTCATCATCACGGGGAATCCTATGGCCTTCCCTGTCACTGAGAAGTCACTGGGAGATTCTTGATTGTGGAGCATTTTCACCTAATTACTGACATTGATGATCTATGACTGGCATTTGTATTCAGCTTGATTAAAGAAACCTCTCTGCTGTTGACTCACAACTCAAAAATTCCCAAGTCTTCTATTCAGTTATATGTCATCCAGCAGAATTTAGGTCTCTTCTAGATTTAAAAAAATCATTTAGGGTGTTAGGATGTAGTATGTACTGAAATAGCGAATCCGTAACAACTCCATGATGCCATCAGTATGTGTTTTTTGCTTCCCATTGTACAATTACTGAAACACTAGTGTAAAGTATCAGAGGTTTGTCTTGGAGGGATGGGAGATGGGTGAGGTAAAAGTCAGTTTTGGTATGACTTTAGACTTAGGATTCCTGGATTTGACTTTTGCTAGTCAATAGAGCATGCACGTGTTGCTTAATTTGGTCAATCTCTTCTAAAATAGTAATGACATCGACTCAGCTCAGCTTACAGGTATTCTAAGGATCATGTGAGAAATGCACAGATCTCTTTATATTGTAATATAAACACAAAGCCAGCAACAGTCCATTTTTAGAGGAACATGTGGTCTAACCATTCATACTGCCATGTACAATATGGTGTGAGGATTGGGCAAACAAGTTATATCAGCAAAACTGGACTTACTTTTCCTGTCCCTCTCTCCTTTTCTTTTTTTCTTTTATGTTTCTTACATTGTAGTAGGTGGATAAGATCGAGATTTTTGATGGGTGAAGAAATCTGTGGTGTCCTTCAAATTAAATTACATGGTAAATATGTGATAATAAATATGGATCATCTAAATATGGATTAGATCCTTGCCATTCCAAGGTCCATGGGTCAGCAACATCCACATTACCTGGGAGCAGCTAGAGATGCTGAATCTCAGGCCTTACTTCAGACAACAGAATACAAAATTCTGCATTTTTAACACCCTCCCCCATTGCATGCAGATTTTCTAAAGCACTAGGGTAGACAGACTTCTAAGACTACCTTGTTCATTGCAAACAAAACAAAACATACCTCTTGGAAATATTACAGAAACTATCACAGCAGTTGTTGTATGCTGTTTCAGCACCACCTGGGAGAATGGGAGAGGCAAGAAAGTTCTACTGAAAAAAACATGTTGCTTTCTGTTCCCAAGAACCATTTTAGGGGTGAAAGGTTCATATTCCATTTTCAGTCCCCTGAGCCCACCAGTGTTCAAAAATGTTTTTTTTTTTTTTTTCCCAAGACTTTTATGGAGCTTAAATCAGACTTCTCACATTGGAATAACAGACCAAAAAATGACTGACAGTTATAGTGTCTGGGATTAAGGGGGAAATATTTAGAACTGGGAATTTATCAGGAGATATGTATGATTTCATCTCCAGATTTCTGGTTTCTAGTCACCTTTGCTCTCTGAAGGCTGCTTCACTTGTCTGTTCCAAGTTCCATGAGACGGACGTCCTCAGGGGCTCAGGGTGCTCTATAAAATACATGATGCTCTTTTTCTCTTGTGGAGGGAAATAGAGACCAAGAGAGAGGCTTAAATTCTCAATTAGGATCACATGCATCTTTGAAAATTGGGCCTAGTTCTTCAAATATGGAAAACCTTTTTAATTGCAAATTAACCCTTCACTTCCGGCCTTAGCGAGGTTTAGGATGAAATGATATCATACTCAGAGCAGAGTTTTTTTTTTTTTTTTTTACTGAACAGTTGAGCTTATTTCTATTCTCTCCTTCTTTGTGGAATGAATGCATGTGACTTTTCTCCTCTGTTTCTCTTTTTCTTTCCCTCCTGTCTGGAGGGAAAACTCAAGATGGTTTGTTGAGCTCATGCTCTTCCCCCGACCATCTGGACTATGGTACTTAAAACTTGAGAATGTTGGGTGATGTAAGATAAATCAACTTTGAGACTCGTGATAGTGGCTCATGACAGTTTCAGGCCTTTGCTCAGTTGTGCTACAAATTAGTGAAAACCTTGTTACGTCCAGCATTTGGGATCTAGTGTTATCCCTGACTTCAGCCTTTACTTATTCAACAAATACTGATCGTGTCCCTGCTGTGTTCTAGTTATAGAATAGGTGTTGGGCCTAGAGTGGAAAGTAGAGTTATGCCCACACACCTTATGTTCTATTGAGATAGACTTCCTTTTGAGCCCAAAGTTCAAAGGTTTGAAATGGAAGGTTGTAACAGGTTGCTCATGTTAAAACATTTTTTTAGTATTATGTTGCTGCTGCTCCCTTTTTTATGGTTCTGAGCATTGAATCCAGGGCCTTGTGTGTGCTGGGCAAATGCTCTATACCATTGAACTATATCCCCAGCCTCATGCTTCTTTTTTGTTGTTGTACTAGGGATCGAACCAAGGGGTGCTTAACCACTGAACCACATCCCCATCTCTTTTTTATATTTAATTCAGAGACAGGGTCTCGCTAAGTTGCTTAGGTCCTTGCTAAATTGCTGAGGCTGGCTTTGAACTCCTGATCCTCCTGCCTAAGCCTCCTAAGCCACTGGGATTAAGGCCTGGGCCACTGTGCCCAGTTCCCATGCTTTTTTTTTTTTTTTTTTTTTTTTTGTGTGTGTGTGTGTGTGTGTGAGAGTTGGGAATTGAACCCAGGCCCTTGTGCATGCAAGGCCTGGCACTCTACCAACTGAGCTATACCCCCAGCAATCTCCCCTGCTTCTTTTTTGTACAAAGGAAAGTGATTACTTTCCCAGAGAGACTACCAGTCAAATCAGGAAATCCTTTTGTTAAAAGTGTTTTCCAAATAAGATCTATGCAAGGTGGTTGCTAATTGTTCAGCCTTGTCTTAGAGTCTCCTAGAGCTGATTCTATCCTGTAAAGAAATCTTCCTATTCTTGGATGCAATGTGTTGCTAAAAAAACAAACAAACAAACAAACAGAAAAACTAGTTGCATTTTCTGCAGAGTACGCCGACTTACTCCTGTTTCTTTTTAAAGGCATCTCCTAACTATCCGCAGGTGTTCAGACTCCTAAAATTTCTATTTGTCTTCAGCACAACTAGCCATCTAGTGGGTCCCCCGTTAGCCAGGTCTGCTGGGTATAATGTTAAGGCTGAGTTGTTATGGCTTATCTCAAGCCAAAGATGTTTCTCAGCATTCCAAGGTCATGTGAATACACAGGAATAATTATATTCAGATGTTGAATTTACATTAGTGATTTAGCAATATGAAAAAATATGATTCTAAAGTCATTCACCTAAAAGGTAATGCAGAATATAGTTGAAACAAACATGGCGTGTGTTCAAACACAGACCATAATAGAGAGACTTTGGAGCAACTGAACTCGCTTTATCTCATAGGATAGGGACTATGCTGTGTCTGAGTTAGCATGTTTCCTGTGATACAGCTAGATTCCAGAGATGTGCTTACTTCCTTTTAAATAACTGCTTTGAGTCACTGAAACAGACCAGTGATTCTTGGATTCTCTTGTCACTTAATGTGTTGTCTTTAAGTCAGCTTCAAAAGTTAAAAAATTGAAGTCTTTGCTTAATTTCAAATTATGATTTTTCTACAGTTCTTCATAATACAACAACATCACTTTAAAAACTCTTAGCTTTGAAAGCAAGTTAGTTAAAGCAATAAGGAGATTTAATTCCTGGAGAAACCAAGACTCTGTTAGAAATTTTCTATTTTGATCCTAATGTTCATCTATGAATTATCATATACATTTTGTCTATTCATATCAGCTTATCTTCCAGGCAACATAGAAAAAGGAGAAACATGAATGAGGTTTTATTATACTCATAGTATTGATTCTTTTCATTTACCAAAGAAAAATTATTTCTTGCTGGTCTTTAAATTTGTGTAGTAACATTTGAAGAAAATCAAATAAAGACATCATTTGATGTGTTACTTAATTCCACTTGAAATTATAAAGGTCACTGAGTATTGCTGACTACTTATCTTGCTGGGCAAAATATTCTGATGTTATGGTATTGTCCATGCTGTGGGCAAAAGGAGTGTTTGCTAAGTCTTTACTTTCAAATTCATATTTCTGTTTTTACCTTGAAATTTTGCAATGCATAAAACAAAATATTTGCAAAGGACAAGAAATTTGTTGTTTAACTATCTGTTTCAAATTATAACTTTAAAAAGAAAATGGGACACCCTTCCCCGTCCTTACCCCAGAGACAGATTTTCCATGACAGAATAGTTTTAAACATCAGGATATTGCATAATTCAGTCTGGAAAAAAGTGGGACCAGATAGTTAGTACTACCTAATGGAGCTTTTCTTTTGTGACATTGTTTTGTTGTTGTTGTTTTTGTGCTTTGTTTTTTTTGTTTTTTTTTTTTTTTTTTTTGCTAAATGAACTGTCCATAAGTGACATTTTTCCTGCTTATTTATATATACTTTTAAAATCAGTAATATTTTTTGCTGACCTTTCTTCTGATTGATTTTATTTGAGCACTGTGTAAAAATAAGGAAAAAATTAAAATCATATGGTGTAAGATCCAAAAAAAAGTTGATAATCAAGTTTTGACACTAATGAATATGAAAGAAGCCTGTGCCAGGGATGTTTGAAAGAGTTAACATTTGTGATGAGCTGTGAAAAGCTATGAAAAATTAGTGATGTGCTCCGTTGAGAATCTGGTTCTGCTTTGTTTTACAAGCAGTGGTTGGGATTTAATTTTTAAGTTTTAGCCTTGGAAAAGACTTACATTCCAAAATAATTTATAGGGGCAAATAAATTGGTGGGATGGCTCTGTGATCCTACAAGTTTGCTTGGGATCAACTCCAGAAGCAAGTGCAGGAGGAAGAGATGAAAGATCAAATCCTCTTTCAGAGTAGTTGCAGTCAGGTGGTGAGCTTAGAGCTGTTCTCCAAGCCCCCTTTAATTTTGTTTGATCACTTACCCTAAGAAACCTAGGCTGAGGCAAGTGTTTTTCAGGTTACAAGGATCAAACTGCTGGTCCCTGCTTTTTAAGCTGTTACTCAACAAGTCACATCCCTTACACAACACTTCTTCCCTACTTGTTTACTGCAGACAAAGGGTATCAAGGAACACTAAGTTTGCATGGTGATGGAGTCTGGGGAAAAATCAAACTGTTTTCAACAGCCAGTTGTGTACACGGATCCTTATCTGCCTTGTGACATCTTTATGGCTCTGGGAGTGAAGAATGTTATCGGACAAATTGTGGAAGATTAGCTTTCTTCCCTTTCTGCTTCTGGAATGCAGGAGCCAGGAGTTTTCTATCAGACACTATAAATTTTCCTTTGGGATTTGCCATCAATATGACAGACCTTCCATTATTTATATGCAAAAGGATGAAGAAAATGACTGGCTTTGTGAAATAGTTGTTTATGATGCTTTTTGCAAAAAGTACACAGTATATATTATATCAATGAATTATAATGAAATTATTTGTTAGAAATGGATCTAATTCCTTGAATTATTCAACAGTATAGATGAATAAGTTCAAGGCTTTACAATAAGTGCTACTGGGAACATAAGTGGATAAATAAGATCTCATACAGTCTGAAGAAAGCAGAGTACCTGCAAATAATATGGAATTAAGTGCCACAAAGCAGGTAGAATGTATGTTATGGTTCAGAATTTGAAGGATTATTTCCTGGGACACACAGAGCATTCAGAGAAGTCTTCATGGAGTAGACAGTATTTCAGATCCTGAATTGAGGGTGGAATTTGACATATGGAGATAAAGAAAAGACATAGTCAAAGGTAACATCAATGGTAGAGGAAGAATGAAAAAAAATATGGTATAGAAGGACAATGGCTTCTTTATGTCATTGGTCATAAATGCACTGAATTGACAAGTGAGCTCTCACTGAGAGCCATGTGCTTTGCTAAAATAATCATTTTACATCTATTACTTATTTTTTATGATTAATCTAAAAGGTAGGAACTTATGGTTAAAGAATCCAGGATATTGCACTAATATCCTAATAATATATCCAGCTAACATATGACAGAAGCTGCATCTAGAAATCAGAATGCAGCCTTGACCACTAACCTCTATTCCCTGATGTTGGAGAACATTTGGTCCCACAGGGAATGATGTACATTTGATTCCGTAAGCTGTGATCACTCATGGGATCTTTGATGAGCAAGATGAGTAATGTGTTGCTTCCAGTTACTCTAAGATCTGTCTCACTCACCTTCAATTCTGGTATATCCTTCTGTTCAACCCAGCCTTCAAATTACAGAAGAAATCTTTGGGAATTGCAGATCTGATCACATAGTACATCTGCTTACAATCTTACAGCATCCCCAGGATCTGCAGCATATGTTTGTGCTCTTTCTTGTGGTATACAAGGTCTTGCTTCATATGGAACCACTTTCCATGTTCTGAAATCTTCTTGTCACTTTTTTCCCTTTTTTGCAGAGATTGAGCCCAGGACTTCGCACATGCTAACCCTGAACTACACCTCTAGTCTTCCTTGTCTTTTTTTTTTTTCTGCTTTTCCTAGATTAGTGTCTCCTGGATGCTTCTTTCCCAGACCCCAATTTCTGGGAAATTTACTGTTCTCATTTAGCATTAAATATCGAACTGCTTACATCATGCAAAGTTTGAAAAATCTCTTTCTAGACGTGTAATGTTCTTCAAACTACTAAATCATGATGATCATTGACACCACACATACATATTAAAATGACCTTTAAGATTATTTTTTTCATATTTCTCATGTGACAGATAACTACAACTAGGTATGTACATGAGTAAGTTAACTGTAATAATAACAAACCACAAGTATCTTAGTGCTTTATAATAAAAAAGATTTCCTTCCTGTCCATGTGGGTTGGGAGGAAGATCCTCTTATAGTTACTTCTGAGGAAATGTCCTCTTGACAGGTACTTCCACAATCATATTGAATGGCGGAGAAAACATGGTAAATTCTGCACCGGCTCTTGGAACTTCTGGCTGGTCGTGATTCATGCCACCTGGGCATACCTTCATTGACCTCACATGGCCTCACTAAAAGGTCAAGAAGAGAGGGAAGTGCACTCCTACCACCTGGCTGCAAATGGAAGACAAATGGAAATAGTTAACTGCATTGCCATGTGTTAAAAATTGAAAGTTGTAGGGCAGTTCTTTTGAGATTGGTTAGTAGTTTGTAAAAATGCAGTAAAATCTAGCAGTTTGGAAGTTAAAACTGAAAACAAACCTTAAGAGGCTTGATTATGTGTCTTTGAATATGGAAGCATGTGTTTAAACTTAATAGATGTAAGTATTTAATGGGTTGGAGCACAAAAATGGGTGTTAAAACTGTCTTGTCCACTGTCAGCATTGAACAAGAAGGGAGTGTGACACAGCACATGTTCCGAGTCCTCCTTGGATGCACATATCATACTTGAAGGATCTTTTTGTGGTGATGTCATCATCTTTCATAATTCCATAAGTCAGGGGTAATAAGCAGAATGTGAATGAGTCAGAATTCCACATTGTGGTGCTCCTCTATAGGTGAGCTTAATTCCATAAAAACAATATTTTTCATAATGTGTGTTGGCCTTTGGTTTAGTTTTGTCGACACTAAATGCTGATTTTTATTTCTTTTTACAAGAAGGTATACAGAAATTGATTTGAGGGACATTATATGATTTAGAGAAGAGGTATTCCCTGAAAAGCCAATGTGTTAATGCAGGAACATTCAGAGGTGAAATGATTAGCTTATGAGAGCACTAACCTCATCAGTGAATTGATCTAGTTACTGGATTAGTGATTGAATGGACTACTGGGTAATGAGTGTTATGACTGGAAGAAGTAGGTCACTGGGTGGTATGCCCTTGACTTATCCCTGGCTCTCATCTACCCCACCCTCCTGGCCATCTTTCTCTACTTCCTGGCTGTCATGAGCTGAGCAGCTCTCCTCCATCATGCCTTTCCACCATGATGTTCTACCTTATCTTGGGTCCAGAGGAATGGAGCAGGCCAACCATGGACCAAACCTCTGAAACCATGAGTTCCTCAAAGTTGTTTTTGTCATGTATTTTGATCAAAGGGAGGAAAAATTGAGCAACACATAAACAATATAAATATAACATTAGAGATAAAATTTTATTCTATTCCAGCTATAGATATTTTTAAACAGTGTCGCTAATTGGTTCTCGCAGCTAAAATTTGGCTAACTGTGTGGATCTGAGGATGTGAGTGAGAGGAGAAATTACAAGCACAGTTATTCCAGAATTACTTGCTGATACAAGCTGCTTAAGATAATACCTTACCATGTTTTGTAATGAATAACGAATGTCAGTGAGTCAAGTATCAGAAGTAAAATGAGGAAATGTGAAAAGAAATATATGTGTGATTTAAAAATTTGACCAGTCATTGGTTTTTCCTTTGTTCTTTTAATTGCATAACAAGGATATCTTCTTCCATTTTCTGTGTGTGAGTTAAGTGTATCTGAGTAGATCCGTTGACTTTCTCTTCTCTCACAGTAATTATGCTGAAAATTATGGAGAGATACAATGGAAATCACACAAGAATCCATATTCCATGAAAATACTATTTGTTTTTAAAAATAAGAACAGGTATTTATTGTTGGTGTGCCACTTACATTCAGCAAGTGTAACATCATTCCTCTGCCTCTCAGAAAACTTCCCCAGATTGTTCAAAACTCCCGCTGCATGATTGCACTTGTGTAACCGATGGAAAGAACAGCTAATTGTGTAGGTGCCAGTTTGTCTCCATTTAAAGGCAGGCGCCTTTGTTTAGCTTCTTTGTGACAATAGGAGCTAAGGAAGAGTGTGGAGGCCTTTGCAGAGCTGGTCTTGGTAGCAGAAAGTTAAAGGAAATCAGGAGCTTTGCAGTTACTGAGTGCATGATAACCAGGTTCCTTTCCTAGGCTGTGTGGT
Organism: Marmota monax; assembly: GCF_021218885.2. Lineage (NCBI taxonomy): Eukaryota > Metazoa > Chordata > Mammalia > Rodentia > Sciuridae > Marmota > Marmota monax. The sequence goes on from NW_026695227.1 coordinate 8,522,946, forward strand.
ACAAGTGGAAGAGTTTCTAAAGATGATACAGCACTTTGTTCCTTTCCCTTCTGTTGCATAATCATGGGCAAATATTTATCAGATATCTGTTAGTTGAAAGTACCTGTGGGTGAGTTTTCATTTTTGTTCTGCTTTCCCTTTTCCTTCTCGTCTAGCTCTCAGCTGGGAGAACCATCATGAATGTCCATTTTCCCCGTGCATTAAATCTATCTTCCCTCTACTTAGTTTTCACACTGCCCACTTTTTCTTTCTGGCATTGAATACACAGGAACAACAACAACAAATAGTAATGTCTCTTAAACTCACAGGTCTTGTGGGGCAAGGAAAGGGGGAAGACAAAATTGGTTGTATTTTTTTTTTTAAATCAATCTTTTACTTTTTGAGTATAGTCAATCATATGTTTATTTTTAAAATTCTAAATCCATTGACTTTATCCATTATTTACTCTGTTTTCTATATGTAGCAGTTGGTTTAAGAATGTCATTGAGGTGATAGTAAATCATTGACATTTACAAGCACAAAAGTTAGCTTTCTGGTTTTTGAAATTCAAGAATCGAAAGCATTCGTTCTCTGATCTGAACCATTCAAGAAGCAGCCTTGCTTCTTTTATAGGTCAGGCTGTGGAGGAAGTGAACAGGGTGATGGCGGTGTGTGTCTGGTGAATTAAAACCAAACTTGATTTCTGCAGATGAAGGGAAAGGGCAAGCCTTAAATTGTCTGACTCGGAAATGATGAGAAGACTTAGGAAAAGAAGCAGGAAGTGTTTACTGTGAAACATTAGTGTAAACAAAATAAATCAGTTTGTGTTCTGTTATGGAATCTTGCCTCCAACATTGAGCAGAATCTGTGGATTTTGCACTAGGAAAAAAAATCTCATGTCGATCTGTTGAAAACACCTATTCTACCCAGCTGTCAGCAAACCCATCACCACAGCTAGTAGAATAATTCTGAAAGCAAATCAAGCTGGCAGAAATTGCACAAGTACATGGGTCACAAAAGAGTAAAATTGGTAACTTTTAGAGCATCATTTCGTTGGGGCCCATATTAAATTGCTGACTTTAGAAACAAGTGGAAATCTAGAGGTGAAGCCTGGCATTAAATTCTCTAGTGATGCAGGAATAAGTGCTCACAGCTGGGCTTATGTTCTTTTTCCCTGCCTTATCCTGGAAATATTTCACCATTTAAGAGAAACTGACTTTATACCTTGGGGAAAATATTTCTTTATTGAATTGTACAGGTCTGTGTAATCCCATTTCCGTCTCTTTTTGGAGTTAAATCACACAAGCAATTGAAAAGCTTTTTCCAAATGCTTAAAAAAAGAAAAAGAAACAAAAACCAACTGAAAACATTCCCCAAAGACTTACGGTGCATCCAAGTGGTTGCAGAGTATAGCCAAATGTATGTATGTGCATATGGAATGAAGCTGGTTTTTAAAATGTGGATGGCAGGGTCTGTAACTCAGACTTGGGATGCTTCACCCAGTAGCAGAAAATGGCAGATGATCAATTTGAAACTCTTTAAAAATAGATGGGAATTTGGAAAGACCAAGGAAAATAGGAATATAGCTTCACCTTTGATTTTTTACTGATGCCACAAATGCCTCCCTGGCTGTGTTGTTTTTTCTTTCTTCCAGATGATCTTTGCATACCCGGTCCTTGGAGTATAGAGTCACTGCCCTGGACTCATTTTTTCCTTCCTGGAGATATAAATAGACCGATGACGCCCTATGCTCTCTGCAGCCTGTGCATCATTCATACCGTGCATCTCCTTTCTAGGTCACAAAGCTTTAAAAAAAAAATTTTCAACTGTTGCAGCATGTGAGAAGATGAGCACATGACTCCTCCCTCTCACCTCAGAGTGAGCCTTTGATAGCATCCAGACAGCAGTGCATGGAAACATGACATTTGGTTGATGCAAGAATATCAGAGGGAAAAATAGTCATTCTTACCAAATAACTTAAAAATAGCATAGTCTGAGTATTTTTCCCTCTACCCTTTCTCCCCATATGCCTGAAATGCAGCCCTTCCCATGCAAAACATAGCTAGGAATTTGCGTTTTGCGAGAATCTAAAGAGTCAGCCTCTTCTTCTGTAGCAGTCTTCTCCCTTTGTCCAGTTGAATAAGCTCAAGTCACGAGAAAATGTCAACTTGCTTATTCCTCTTTCCTCTCTGGTAAAGTAAAATGGTCTTGCATCCAGGCGGTCATTTATTATTGAGTGCCTACTAGTAGCGTGGGGAACAGTGTATTGAGTGTTTTGAGATGGGGTGAGAGAAGGGCATTATTTCTCTGCTTTCCTCTGGCTTTCTCATGATACTTTATATTTCATGATATCTTAGTCACCAATTCCTGAGAAAGATAGTTAATTCTCAGAGGTAATCTCACATTTGGGTAGGCCTGTGTACTAGTCAGTTTTCTGTCACTATAACAAATACCCAAGAGAAAGAGTTAACAATGAGAAAGATTTATTTTGACTTGAGTTTGGAGGCTTCAGTCCATGCTTGGGTTGGTGCCATTGCTTTCGGGCCTGTGGTGGGGCAACAAGTCAAGGCTGGAGTGCACTGTGGAGCAGAACCACTCACCTCATGGCTGGGGAGCAAAAAGAATGAGAAAGAGACTGGGGTCCCACAATTCCCTTTATGGACACGTTCCTAATGACCTAAAGACCTCCCACTAGGCCCCACCTCCCAACAAAGCCAGCTGGGAAGCAGGCTTTTTATCAGGTGGGATTTTGGAGGACACTTAAGATACAAACTGTAGCAGGTTCAAAACAAGGTTAGTGAGTATTGGTGACAGAGCTCTTGGAGTCATTTGAGTTTGTTCTCTAGATCCCAGGTTTCCATCATATTCTTTTCTTGATCTGTCAGTATCTTTTTAGGGACTATTGTTATAGTAAATATATATTGTGAGTCTACTATATCGTGCTCTATGTTAAACATTTGTAGCAGATAAATATGTTCCTTTTATAGTGCATTCTAACAATATATCAGGTGGAATAAATGCTACAAAGAAAAATGAAGCAGCTCCAGTGTTGTCTCCAAGTAGCCATAGGGTCTTTATTACTATCTTATATAGTCATGAGGGAAGATTGAACTCATAAAGGGACAATTGTTTCTTTCTCTGTTTTTACTTTTAATTTAATTTTTGGTACTGGGGATTGAACCCAGGAGCGCATTACCACTGAACCACATCCTCAGCCCTGTTTATTTATTTATTTTGAGGCATGGTCTCGCTAAGTTGCTTGTGGCCTGACTAAATTGCTCAGGCTGGTCTTGAACTTGTGATCCTCCTGCCTCAGCCTCCCAAGTCTCTGGGATTACAGGTGTATACCAGCATTCTTGGTGGCAATTACTTCTTGAAAAGAGAAAGATAGCAAGGCACATGGATATCTGGGGAAAATGCATTCCAGGTATTAAAAAATAGCAATAAAAAATAGAAATGCATTCCAGGCATAAAAAAATAGCAATCTTACAGGTGAGGGCACTGCAGAAGAGCAAGGGCAAGAGTCCTGTGACAAGAAGTCATAGAGGTGGTTCATGGGACACACCACGGAGGCCCTTTTTTTGAGGTCTTTGGATGTTATTCTGACCAAGATGTGACATTGCAGAGGAATGGCATGATTTGATTTGCTTTTCTGAGGGGTAATGTAGAATGTAGATTATGGAGGGCAAAGGAAGGAGCATGACACAGGGCTGTCTCTTGCAGACTGTTCAGATGGCCGATAGTGGTGTCTAGGAGTTGAAGGGGGTGGGAAGATATCCTAAAGGCAGAGCCAACCGAATTTGCTATTTGTGGAGTTGCAAAATATATATTTGATCTTAATCTCAGTTTCCTTTTATACAGTTCCTAAAACCTTCAATCTCTGGAGGGATGAGTGTCTTTTTGTTAATGAGATGACCGGTGACTGGGTGCTCCCTAGTTAACATCAAGATTAGTGTTGGCCAGCAGAAAGATGGGTGCAAGATTAGAATGTTGGGACTTTCAACCCCACCTCCCAACCTCCAGGGAGGGAAGAAGGGCTGAATGTTGTGTTGATCACAAGTGGCCAGTCATGCCTAGATAGCAAAACCTCCTTAAAAACCCAAAAGGAGAAGTTCAGAGAGCGTGGGCATAGCTGTACACCTGGAGATGCTTGGTGTGTGATGTATCTGAGAGGGCATAGAAGCTCCACACCTTTTCTCCCATACCTCACCCTAGGTATCTTTCATCAAGCTGATCATCTGTGTCTTTTGTGATAGCCGTTGGGATGTATGGGTAAAGTGTTTTTCTGAGTACTTTGAGTTTCTCTAGAAAATTCATTGAAACCAGAAAAGGCTTCATGGGAACCCTGATTTGTAGCTGGTTATGAAGTAAAGGTCATAACCTAAGACTTGGAACTGCCATAAGAAGTGGGAGGCAGTCTTGTGGAAATGAGCCCTCACTGAGAAATCTGATATTGTCTCCATGTAGTGTCTGAATTGAATTAGAGACTTAGCTGCCGTCTTGTGGAGAATCGGGTGTCATAAGTGTTGAGTGGTTGTGGGAGTAGGAGGAACACTTTTGGTTTTTCCTGCATCCTTTTACACTAATAGATTTTTGTTTTGAGAGCCGCAAAGGACACACCTGTCATTTACTGAGATGAGGAGACATGAAAAGGAACCATTTAGCTGTATATTATAACTCCATTAATGATAGTAAGGCCAAGAGTTCCAGGAAACTGGTGGTCATTTTTTCAAAGTGGACTGTGAAGCTTCTATGTAAGCCAAAACAATATTGGGAAGAAGACAGTTATTGTAACCTAGAAAAATTCTGAAGTGGGTATTTCACTTTTGTTAAAGGACCTTTTTGAATAAAGTACTTAAGGAAATTGGAGTCAAGTTATTTTTAACATTATCCCTTGACTTCCCTAACGTGAGTGGTTTCAACTCCTTTTCATGAATGTGAAGATGAACATAGGCACTTTCTCAAATAATTTGTAATATAGCTAATTCTGTTAGTTTCTCAACTTCATTGAAAACATTTTTGCTTATAAAGGGTAATCCTCATTCTGAGAGACAGAGGACAATATGCAAAAGTTTCCATGCATTTTAAAAAAATGTTCTTTGGATCAGCATCTTCATATCAGAGAAAACATTCAGCATTTGGTTTTTTGGGATTGGCTTACTTCACTTAGCATAGTATTCTCCACCTCCATCCATTTACCAGCAAATGCCATGTTTTTATTCTCTTTACATTCTGAGTAATATTCCATTGTGTGTGTGTGTGTGTGTGTATACACCACAGTTTCTTTTTTTAAATTTTATTATTATTTATTTTTTATTTGTATATGACAGTGGAATGTATTACAATTCTTATTACACATATAGAGCACAATTTTTCATGTCTTTGGTTGTATACACAGTATATTCACACCAATTTGTGTCTTCATACCTTACTTTGAACAATAATGATCATCACATTCCACCATCATTAATAACTCCATGCCCCCCTCCCTTCCCCTCCGACCCCTCTGCCCTATCTAAAGTTCGTCTATTCCTCCCATGCTCCCACTCCCTATCCCACTATGAGTAAGCCTCCTTATATCAAAGAAAACAAACAAACAAAAAAATAAAATAAAAAAGGAAAAAGAAAAATGTTCTTTGGTAATTGATAGGATTAATTTTTCTCTGAATGGAGTTCATTCATTTGTTGAGGCTCGTTATCCATCTTATCACATGCTTTTATCATCTACTAGATTGCTAAGTATGCTCCCCTTTATAAAAGCAATGCTCTAGCTAAAAAGCTGAATTTATGGGGTAGCAGCTAATGTGATTCAGCCATTTGATATTGTATTTTAATAATGGGACAGTCCAGACCTCACTAGTGAAAAGATTTTCTCCCTAAGACCTGTAGGAAGGGAAGATGGAAATATAGAGGAATCAGCTTATCTGCTAGTCTTTCCGACCTTTGCATAAGTGATAACCTGTATTATTCCAATTCTTTTTTATTGTTGTTTGTTTTGTGGTGCTGGGGATCGAACCCAGAACCTTGTGCATGCAAGGCAAGCACTCTACAAAATGAGATATATCCCCAGCCCCCCAATTCTTATTAATGATAGATAACCTTTAATTCATCTTAGTAGTTGCTACAGAAAAAAAGTTTTATAAGGCAAAATACTCCTTCTTTCTCCAGTCAAAAAGTTTGTTTCATTCATAAACCTGAACAATTTTGATGCTTAATTTTGTTGAGTCTATTGTATTACTCATTCAGCTGCCTATTTTGAGTGTTTAATAGAATTGCCAAGTTGTCAAAGATTGTGCCAGATACTGGGGAACCAGCAGTGAATAAGACACAGCCATCGCTATCAGGGGCTAGCAGGCCAGGGGGCATGAATTTTTAGCCCCTTTTCCTGCCTTTTGGAATTCTAATTTTAAAGGAGAGGCAGAGGAGTAAACGCCATAGTCTTAATTCCTTTATCTAACCTAGTAAAAATAAATTCGCATATATTTTTATTGGGCTAGCTAGATACTAACATACTTTGAGCTGTGTTTAATTAAAATGGAAAGCCTTTTCATTTTGAAGTTGTCTTTTAGAGAAAGGGAAAAACAGATTCACAAAATATTATAAAAGGTGTATGGGTTGAATATATGAATCTGCAGGGCAATATAAAATGGTACCTGGTCCTAACATTTTGGAGAATGCTATCTAAATGCCAGAATTGTACAAACATGTTTAGAAAACAAGTTGTCTTTAACAAGGCTATCTTTTCTCCAATGCATGTTTTTGGCTCCTTTGTCTAAAATAAGATAATTGTTATTTTGTGGGTTGGTCTCTGTGTCCTCTATTCTGTACCATTGGTCTACCAGTCTGTTTTGGTGCCAATACATGCTATTTTTGTTACTATTGCTCTATAGTATAGTTTAAGGTCTGGTATAGTGATACCACCTGCTTCACTCTTCCTGCTAAGGATTGCTTTAGCTATTCTGGGTCTCTTATTTTTCCAGATGAATTTCATGATTGTTTTTTTCTATTTCTATGAGGAATATCATTGGTATTTTGATAGGAATTGCATTAAATCTGTATAGTGTTTTTGGAAGTATGGTCATTTTGATAATATTAATTCTGCCTATCTAAGAGCAAGGTAGATCTTTCCATCTTCTAAGGTCTTCTTTGATTTATTTTTTTAGGGTTCTGTAATTTTCATTATATAGATCTTTTACTTCTTTCATTGATTACCAAGTATTTTTAAATTTTTTTTGAGGCTATTGTAAATGGGGTAGTTTTCCTCATTTCCCTTTTTGAGGATTGGTCACTGATATAAAGAAATGCATTTGATTTATGGGTGTTGATTTTATATCCTGTTACTTTGCTGAATTCATTTACTGGTTCTAGAAGTTTTCTGGTAGAACTTTTCACCATGCACAAAACTCAAGTCAAAATGGACCAAGGACCTAGAAATAAAACCGGAGACCCTGTATCTAATAGAAGAAAAAGTAGGCACTAATCTCCATCATGTGGGCTTAGGCCCCAATTTCCTTAATAAGACTCCTTTGGCAAAAGAATTAAAATCAAGAATCAATAAAGGGGATAGAATCAAACTAGAAAGTTTTTCTCAGCAAAAGAAACAATCTGTGAGGTGAACAGAGAACCTATATCTTGGGAGCAAATCTTTACACTTCACACATAAGATAGAGCACTGTTCTCTAGGGTATATTAAGAACTCAAAAAGCTAAGCACCAAAAAAAACCAAATAACCCAATCAATAAATGGGCCAAGGACCTGAAGAGACACTTCTCAGAAAATGACATATAATCAGTCAACAAATGTGTGAGAAAAAATGTTCATCATCACTAGCAATTAGAGAAATGCAAATCAAAACCACTCTTAAGATTTCATCTCACTCCAGTCAGAATGGCAGCTATTAAGAAACAAACAACAATAATTGTTGGCGAGGATGTGGGGAAAAAGATACACTCATACACTGCTGGTGGGACTGCAAATTTGTGCAGCCAATATGGAAAGCAGTATGGAGATTTCTTGGAAAATTGGGAATGGAACCACCATTTGATCCAGCTATTCCTCTCCTCAGTCTATATCCAAAGGACTTAAAAACAGCATACTATAGGGACACAGCCACATCAATGTTTATAGCAACACAGTTCACAATAGCTAAACTGTGGAACCAACCTAGATGCCCTTCAATAGATGAATGGATAAAAAAAATGTGGCATATATACACAATGGAATATTACTCAGCAATAAAAGAGAATAAAATCATAGCATTTGCAGGTAAATGGATAGAGTTAGAGAAAATAATGCTAAGTGAAGTTAGCCAATTCCAAAAAACCAAATGCTGAATATTTTCTCTGATATAAGGAGCCTGATTCATATTGGGGTCGGGAGGGGGAGCATGGGAGGAATAGATGAATGCTAGATAGGGCAGAGGGATGGGAGGGGAAGGGAGAGGCTTTAGGGTTAGAAATTATGGTGGAATGTGATGGATATTATTATCCAAAGTACATGTATAAAGACACGGATATTATTATCCAAAGTACATGTATAAATATACTTGAATATACTTTGTATACAACCAGAGATATGAAAAATTGTGCTCTATATGTGTAATAAGAATTGTAATGCATCCCACTGTCATATATAAATTAACAAAAATTAATAAAGATGTTTGATGGGTATATGTTCATATTTGGATGAATTTATCACATATATTTTCATTGCAAGTGAAGATGCATGTTTGAATTTTGAGCTGAAATATCCTTACTAGCAGTAAGAAATATACCGTAACAGCAAGTGGGTTCTAAAGAAAGATTTAGTGCTAACTTGGTTGTGCAAGAACTGCCTTCTGAGGGGGAGGACGTGTTCAAATTTTAACGTGTAACTGAGTCAGATGCAAGTGTGAGCAAGAACACAGCCTGGTGACCTACAGCAATGTGTTTCAGTTTTACAAGGATTGCTGTTTCATCTCACAGTTAAATTTTAATCCCTTTGGATATATCAACAAAAAGTGTAGTATTTGGAAGTATTTGGATGCTTTGATCACTTGGGAAAGACTGGAGAGGACAGAAGTCATTGTAAAATGTCAGGTTTTCCAGAATGTTGTTCAAACTTTGAATCCAGAAAAGTTTCAGAGCTCAGTGTGTTAAGACTTCTCCTAAGCACTGTTCAGCACTGTGATTTTAGTGTTTGTTTGTGACATTTTTCGATATCAGAGGGATCCTGATATTACTTTTTTTTTTCTTTTTTAGGTGCCTGGGTTTGAACTCAGGGGCACTTGATCCCTGAGCCACATACCTAGCCTTATTTTGTATTTTTTTTTAAGGACAGGGTCTCACTGAGTTGCTTAGTACCTTGTTTTTGCTGAGGCTAGCTTTGAACACATGATCCTCCTGCCTCAGCCTCCCCAGCCTCTGGAATTACAGGCATGCACCACTCTGCCCGGCTTTGATTTTCCTACCTTTAATGCTAAAACATTTCATGGCACCATAGGGTCTAGAAGAATTTTTTCATGTAGGAGACAAGAACCCTGTACTTCTTTTGGAAATAGCCAGATTTTAGATATATTTAGAGATATTTGGTCCTATATTATGGTAGCACTTGAGCATACTAGACAGCTGTTTGTGTGTTTAACTTTGTGTTTCACACTGTCCTATGTGACACACCTTACTACCTTTCTTTTTGTGACATAGCTTTTACTTGATTCTCTGGGCCCTTCTTATGCTCAGTCTGACTTGGTCCTGTGTTTGAACAATCTTTTCTCTCTTATTGCCTGACCAAAATGCACGGCTTAGATATTACTTCCTCTTGGAATGCTTCCCTGAACAATGATTCCCACATTCCCAAGCCCAAGTTAAGTATTAGTGCTGTGTGATCCTGGCCCGCCTCTATGCTTGTCAGACTAGTTCTCATTATGCCTCATGTATACTAAGTCGTGCAAAGGAGAGGATGGTCTCTTCTTGTTTATTGTTCTCATTCTTAGGGCCTCATTCAGTGATGGAACATATAGCAGTCAATCTATTGCCTGATCCATGTAATTGAAACTATATATATATATATTTTAAATTTGGAAGTTCATTGTTTTAATATGTAATTTTCCCCCTTTCTTCATCATCAGTATTAGATCCGAAATTGTCTTTGATCATTTACCATTCCCCCTACCTATTCATTAAAATGTTTACAAAGATTTTATAATTTTTCTCTTGTAGTGTTTTTCTAAATGGTCATCCATTTTCCATTGTCCTAATTAGGCTTTTTTTTTTTTTTTTTTTTTTTTTGGTGGTGGTGGGGGGAGCCTATTGATAGAAAGCAGTTCATGGTTTAATTGCCACAGGACCTGAAAAAAATTTTAATGGAGGAGCATTATAAATTTTGTACAGAGAGCATTTCCGTATTTGGTCAGAGTACCTTTTCCATCTCTGAGGACCTTATGTGGTTAATGAATTGCAGGATGCACCTGTTTATAAGATGGTGCAATCATCATCCATCGTTATCTGGGCGGAGCATTGTCTGACTTAGTGCTAGATTGTTAGCCTTGGGCAGCAACCACACGGAAAAGGAGCCTGTCAGATCCCTGACACTACCTCTCTTGGCAGTTTTGTATCAGTTTACCTTGGTTTGGAATTGGGGCCTGGAGAAGGGAAACATGCATCTTGTTCACCTGCTGAAGACTGCTGTCTCTCCTCACAGTGGTACGCTGCCTGTTTTCCTTGATGCTGACAGATGCCTTCAGAAAGATTATCCTGGTACTTTTCTTCAATGCCTGCCTACAACACTAGTGCAGAGATCTCACAGCCAGTCCCATGGAAGTTGGGTGGCGAGCTTCTGGAATTTTGTTTACCAGATTTATGACTTAATTGATTTTTGGATACAAATTTGCTATTATCCATGGTTCTTTATGACGTCTCTGTTCCTTTGCTGAGGTAAAGATATAGAAGTGGCAACAAAGGGAAGAGAAAATCATGATAGAGTACCTGAGAATTAAGTAAAATAAATTCAGAAAGGAGAGTCTATACAATGTTAGATGTGATTTGCCCTTGTTTGGAATACAGAGGGATCATATTGAGGAAATCATATTATTGACCGTCAGTTATTCTGTTATACTTTTCTGATTGCTCAGACACAGATTTTGGAGTCATTTTTTTTCCCAGCCTATTTCACTGACATCGCACATTTGATTTATCTGCAAATTCTATTCTGCCAAACTTCAGAATGTATCAAGAGTGTCACCATTTTTTCCCCTGACACAGTTGCTACCTTTTCTTGGTCACCATCATCTGTTGCCTCATCTATTTCAGTAGGCTTCTGAAAGGTTTTCTCTGCTTCCACCCTTACCTTCTTAGAGTCAAGGCATCACACAGTGACAGAGCTCATCCTTTGAAAGGTGAGTCAGAGCATGTCACTTCCCTGCAATCTTGTGACTGTTCCACTTCTCTTTCAGAATAAGATTCAAAGTTTTTCACCCAATCAATGAGTGCAGCATGACTGCTTTACCTTTGATATCTTTTACCTTACCTTCTAACACATTCCCTCTTATTCACTGTGGTTCCATCAGCTCATTGCTCTTGTTTGAACCTGCCTTTTGCATTTAGGGTTTCCTCTGCCTGGAATATGCTTCTTGTCATGGACAAGAACCAATATACATGGTTTGTTTTTTCATTTCCTTGCGGTCTCTGCCCATTTTCTTCATCAACAGAATCTTCCCAGTACGACCTTATTTAAAGCAATTCACACCCCACTACTCCATCTTGACCTTACTCTTTCTGCATAGTCCGTACCACCACCTGACACACGTTGGCTTATTGTCTGTATTTTCCAACCACAATGCAAACACAATCAAAGGAGGATTTTGTTTATTTTATTCATTACTAAAATGGTGCTCATAGCAGGGTTCCTGGCATATAGTAGGCATGTAATACATGCATGCCAAATAAATAATGATCAAAGAATATAAGCAAGGCTTCATGTTTATTGCAGCATTCAGCATTTAGTAAGATAGAACAATTTTTCATACCTTTGTATATAAAGTATGCTCACATCAATTCATGGGGATGACTAAAATTTAATTGCCTGTTTGAACATTTATATCCAGGACATCTTGACCAACCACTGACGGTTCCCCTGTGTTATGGTTTGGATCTGGAATGTCCCCCAAAGGCTCATGTGTTGAAGGCTCTGTCCCCAGTGCAGCAGTGTTCAGAGTTGGGGAATTTTAGGAAGTGATTGAATAATAAGGGCTCTAATATCTTCAAAGAATTACTCCATCGTGACTGAATGGACTAGGAGGAAGTAGTAGGAACTCTAGGGGGTGGAGCGGAGTTGAAGGGAGTGAGTACTGTTGGGGGGGGGGGGCATGCCTTGGAGACTATATCTTGTCTCTGGCCTCTTTTCTCTCTTGATCTCTCTGCTTCCTGGCTGTACCCAGGAGAGCAGCTTTCCTCTGCCAAACCCTTCTGCCATGATGTTCTGCCTCTTCCCAGACCCAAGGCCGTGGAGACAGCTAACCATAGACTGAGACCATGAGCCAAAATAAATCTTCCCTCCTCCAAGTTGTTCTTGTTAGATATTTTGGTGACATCACTGAAAGGGCAATAACACCCCCCCACACACCTCCATGAAGTGATTATCCCATATAACAGCATTTGTCCAATAGTCAGATGGTTTGTATTTCTGAACAGAGAGAATTAAAGGCACTTACCATGTTGTACTCTAAATAACTTTGCTACGATGGGAGTAAGTCATATAACTTAAGTTCATAAAAAGGCAGGTAGGATATTATTTACTGTTTGTTTATTGTGGTGCTTGGGATGAAACCCTCACATATGCTAGACAAATGCTTAACCACTGAGTTACATCCCCCACTCTGATAGAATTTTAAAACACTGAACTTGATACTATGTTCTCTGGGACTTCTTTGGGAGATAATGTGATATAACATGTTACCAAAAGAGAGATTATATAAGCACATTTGGGGAGGATTTAACCAAACATTGATATTAATCATGGCATTTGCAGGAAAATGGATAGAACTAGAGACCGTCATTTTAAACAACATGAGTCAGATTCAGAAGGTTAAGAGTTGTATGTTTTCTCTGATATGCAGAAGCTAGAGAAGAAAATGAAAAAGGTGGGGATGGATCTCCTAAAAATCAAAGGGAGATCAGTAGAGGAAATGGACCAAGGTCAGGGAGGGGGAAAGTGCTGGAGAGTGATATTAGCTAAATTATATTATTATATTGTTTGCATGTACAAATATGTAACAACAAACCCCAATAATATGTACAAATATAATGCACTAATAAAAAAGGTGGAAAAATGTCACCTTTGAACCATATGCCATTAGATTGACTTCTTAGGAAATTATGTGTCTTAGATGTTGATGAAACCATGTTTCTTTAATGCATATGAACCAAACCCACATAACTTAAATTGATGGCTACAAAGTTAAACTATTTTGGTTATAATAATAGACCAAAGCTGGAATGATTAAAAACATGACCAACTCAGGAAAATACTGTAGACAAATTGATAATAAAGAACCCTTACCAAAACATTGGCTGGAAATCCAATTAGATATTTGTGTGTCTAGGGCAGAGTTGTCAGACATTGCAGGATTGCTGAATAACTAGTGACTGGGTTACTTCAGTTTATTAATATGGAATTTTCATAATCTTTTATAGATCCTCCCTTTCTTTATGGAGTAGCATGTTTTGTCACAGGTAATAAGAATTGAAGCTGCAGATTTGCCCACAAGCGTAAAGCAAAGGGCTCCTGCTTTGGATTGTGTTTGCCAGCTGAGGACAACTCTGGGAATAGCTGTTTTCTCTCAGACTAGGCATGGAGATGCTTTTGTCAACTGACCTTCATTTTTGCTTTGTCCTCCCTTGGTCTGAGTTATGCCAAAATCTCCTGCCTAGGAAATTTTTAATCCTCTTTTATGACAAGTCTAATAAACCATTTCATTCCCAGGGATGCATCAGTTTCTAACAAAAACATTTAAAAAACAAAAAACAAACCTGGAAACTCTACTTAAGAGACAGAATTTCAGGCAAAATCTGAGAAAGGATGTTGAGAGGAGAAGTGATGGTCTTCCTAATATGGAGGGTATTGCAGGGAAGGAGGTCTATTTCCTAGGTCTAAGCAGGGGAAGTTTATTATTCATTAAAAAAATTTTTTTTTGGTACTGAGAATTGAACCCAGAGACAATTTACCACTGAACTACATCCCCAGCTTTTTTATTTTTTAAATTTTGTTTTTGGGCATTCATTTTGTTTTAATATTAATACTTCTATGGCTAGGTATTAAGTTTATAAAGGTAACTTAGATTTCCAAAGGTCTCTCAACAGTAGTCTTTCACTTACGGAGAAAATAAGGTATAAATGAATTAAAATGTATGTATGTATATATACATACACATTACATGCACATGTACATACCTTAATTCATGTATGCTTTACCTTTTTATAAAATATTTTAACTGTAATTCTAGATACATACATTCTATACATAAGCTATTATTTAACTTAGTCTTATTATCTAAGTGGTTTATTCAGGATAGAATACAAGTTCCCATACTCTTAACTGGTAGAAAAGGGAATAATGAAGCATATAATGTTTCTATTCAAGGGTATTTAAGGATTAACTTACTTCTTTCTGGCAGATTACAAGTCAGAATATTTTCTTCTCAAAGTTGTTGTATTTGTTAAAAAATAACTCTTGATATGATTAAATTTGTCATAGATATTTTATGGCAATGTTGTAAAGCATTTAAAAAACATCTGAAATATGGCCTGATTAAATTAATAAACATGTCAGATAGATTGCCAATTGGAAAGCATATTTCATTTCCCTGGAATTGCTATATCTTGAGCCTGTCTTCTCTATAAGTTTCATAATTCTCTTTATATAGTTAGATATTATGGCTATTCTAGTGATTTCATTAGATATTAATTTGTTAACTAGCCCAGAATGGTCTTTGACATCTTTTCCTTCAAATTTATTTCTAGGTTTTTCCTTCTACATTTCAGGAACTTAGGAGTTAGTGAGTTTCCACCTTCCTGTGTGTGCTCATCCTCATATAATGTATTTATTATTTACAAACCAGTTAGCTGTGCTGCCTGTCACAAAAGTACAAAGGCCAGTGCCTGGTGACTTTGTAGCTTTCTGTCAAGGTTACTAATATGTTTCCAGAGAGTATTGATTGCCTCACATGTGGACATTCTGCCTGCTGTTTCCATTTCTGTTTAATGTACTATTGAATTTGTCACCACTATTTCCAATTTTTTAATAAGTGCCCTTTTACTTATCCTAAATTTTATTAAATTATATAAATATTAATTTCCAGAAAACTATTTTAGGATGAATATGTGATATTGAGAAAATCTTTTGCATAAATTTAAGAGAGAGCTGGGTTCTAGTGTAGGAATGGCCTCTGGTCAGTAGCCCTCTCCCACCTCCCTAATGTGCACTAGAAACACAGGGAAAGATACATGCTGAAATCTGCAAGTGGGGCTTTCAGCCTGTTCCTCAGTCTGGGAGGAGTTTCAGCACTGTGAGCAGATAAACCTGTAATCAGCCCCTGGTTTTGCTATACTTGTTTGAATGTAAATAGTCAGACAAGCTGTATTTTCTGCAATCCAGAAACACAGAATTATTCCAGGAAAAAGGAAAGTTACAGGTTGGGGATGTTGTCTATCTATTGCATGAATACAGCATTTTGAGACCATCAAAACATTGTCTACCACTACATTAGATAGTCAAGAATGTGGTTGATAGAGTGATTGAAAAATGCTTATGGAAAGATGTTTGGATCTTAAAACAGTTAATATATAAGAGAATAAAAATATTTAAGTGAAAATGCATGGTTATAAGTTTAGAGAAACTGTGTACAGTGTTCAGAGTACTTCTTTGTCAGACATAAAAGTTAGAGGTGACTTCCATAGTGTAATGTTTGTATTCTCATTTTTTTTTACACTAAGCATCAGTTATTTGTAATTTGTAGCTTTGGGTATAAAGTTGCTCTCAACAAAAGAATAGGCGGAAAACTTATGAGCAACCCATTTTTAGCATCCATGATTTCAGGTAAAATTCTCAACATACTTCAAGGTAGACTTTTACCAGTAGTGTGCAGTTATGAAGTGGTCAGACTGGCGTAGTCATGTGGTTGGACTCCTTTTACTATACCTTCTTAAAAAAAAACGAAATTATCTTGAGATAGGTTTCAAAGATAGAAATTATACTGAAAGACACTTGGTTGAGTAAAAATTTTAAAGACATTTTTGACGTTACTAGTATAATTTCTACTTAAAAAATCTGCACATGTACATTTTCATGTGTTTTTTATTGAAAGTAATAACTGAAGAATTAGGAAAAGTAATAAATGAAGAAAAGTATGGACCATCAACACTGTCAATTTGATCATTATTTAACATTTTAGAGTATGTTCTTCATATTTGTGTTGTGTATATGCACGTGCATAGTCAAATATATATATTCACAGGTTTTGGAACTTCAACATGAAATAGTCACAACTTTTTAACTTAATGCCAGAAATGATAGGAAGAGCAAATATTTTGGATTTATATTGGTGTTATGTTCTACTAGTAGTGCCCACTCAGACAGAACCCACTCTGATAGAAGCAGCAGGATATTGAATGAAAGGAATCAGTAACAAAGATAACAGACAGATGGAGGTGCAAAAGGGACAAGGGGTTGTTATCCACAGATCAGAAAGCTATTTCCACTCAGGGCAAGAGGCCACAAAATTGCATTTGATGTTAAATTGCTGGAGCTGTTGCTGCTTCTGCTGCCACTGTAATAATGGTGCTGTGCTAATGTTGCTGAGTGGTCCCTCAGGAGCCAACTCTGGAAATATTTTTCAGACCAGGAGGCTGGATTCTTCAGTTACTCACAGTGGTTCTGATTAGCCCTCTGCTAGTGATGGCTTTGCTGGAAGCAGAAAACAAGAACAACCCTCCCTCATACCCTTTCTCCCTTTCTCTTTTGAGTCTCTAACCAGTCCCTCCCTTTGGCACAACTTGACATGAAGCCAGCTGGGAAAGACTAAGAAAAATGTAGCTTAGAGTCTTCCAGACTCTTGTAAGTCAGAAAGACGGGGATGAAGTTAATAGCCAATGAACAGTCTACACACGTTTGTTCATTTACTCATTTTAGTAATTTCGTTCTTTTATGTTGCTTGTTTTAATAACTGACTTGCAAGTAAATAATCTACATTAATGACAATTCATTGCTGAAAGCATATACTCTAATTTATTAAAAGCATAATATTATTAGGAAGTTAATGGTCGCAGAAATAGGATGGCAGCCAGAATGATGTGCATTTCTCTAAGCATCACATACATAATGTGTAAGAATAATGCAGTATAAAAAAATAGCATCCTGGTAAATTAGGTCTTCTTTTTTTGGGGGGTGGGTACTGGGGATTGAACATGAGGTGCTTAACCACTGGATAATATGCCCAGCCCTTTTTTATATTTTATTTAGAGGCAGAGTCTCACTGAGTTGTTTAGTACCTTCCTTTTGTGGAGGCTGGCTTTGAAATTGCAATCCTCCTGCCTCAGCCTCCTGAGTGACTGGGATTAGAGGCATGCACCACCACACCTGCCTTTGTAGTAATATAAAAATTGTATTTATTACTGGTGTGGTAGAATTTTCATAACTAATTGGTTAGAACAAAGAATGTTATTTTATATTTATTTATTTATTTATTCTAATCAGTTACACATGACAAAAGAATGCTCTTTGATTCATCGTACACAAATGGAGCCTAATTTTTCACTTCTCCAGTTGTACCCAAAGTAGAGTCACACCATTTGTGCAATCATACGTGTACCTAAGGTAGTGATGATCATTTCATTTCACAACCTTTCCTACCCCCCATACCTCCTCCACCCTATGCCCCATCCAGACTTCCTCCGCTTATCTCATTCCCCTCACCATCATGGATTAGCATCCACTTATCAGAGAAAACATAAAGAACATTATTTTATTCATATGGGCATTAATTTTAGTGGTTTTCTAAGGATTATTAGCAACACCTTTAAAGCATTTGATTTTGGAAAAGATGGCTTTCACCCCAATTATTTTGAAGGCTATATTGTTTGTCGGGTTTAGTGGTGAAGTGGAAGAGGTGTTTTGCAGTGTTTCCTTCACCCGCCTTTTGGCTCACTGTGCCCATGTTCTGTCAATCACTACTCTCCCTAAGTTTTTCAGATCACCAATGAATGTCATTCTGTTTTTAGCTTAATCACCATCATTCTTGATAAAATGTAACTTTTGTACTTTAATAATATGTGCCTGATATAATATATACAGTATTTCTTTCTTTTTCTTTTTTTATTAGTTGTTCAAAACATTACAAAGCTCTTGACATATCATATTTCATACATTTGATTCAAGTGGGTTATGAACTCCCATTTTTACCCCGTATACAGATTGCAGAATCACATGGGTTACACATCCACATTTTTACATACTGCCATACTAGTGTCTGTTGTATTCTGCTGCCTTTACTATCCCCCCTCCCCTCCCATCTTCTCTCTCTACCCCATCTACCGTAATTCATTTCTCTCCCTTGTTTTTTTTCCCTTTCCCCTCACTTCTTCTTATATGTAATTTTGTATAACAATGAGGGTCTCCTTCCATTTCCATGCAATTTCTCTTCTCTCTCCCTTTCCCTCCCACCTCTCATCCCTGTTTAATGGTAATCTTCTTCTCATGCTCTTCCTCCCTGCTCTGTTCTTAGTTGCCCTCCTTATATCAAAGAAGACATTTGGCATTTGTTTTTTAGGGATTGGCTAGCTTCACTTAGCATAATCTGCTCTAATGCCATCCATTTCCCTGCAAATGCCATGATTTGTCATTTTTTAGTGCTGAGTAATACTCCACTGTGTATAAATGCCACATTTTTTAATCCATTCATCTTTTGAAGGGCATCTAGGTTGGTTCCTAGCTATTGTGAATTGTGCTGCTATGAACATCGATGTAGCTGTATCCCTATAGTACGCTCTTTTAAGGTCTTTGGGGAATAGTCCGAGAAGGGGAATAGTCCGAGAAGGGGAATAGCTGGGTCAAATGGTGGTTCCATTCCCAGCTTTCCAAGGAATCTGCATACTGCTTTCCAAATTGGCATCACCAATTTGCAGTCCCAGCAGCAATGTACAAGTATACCCTTTTCCCCACATCCTTGCCAGCACTTGTTGTTGTTTGACTTTGTAATGGCTGCCAATCTTACTGGAGTGAGATGGTATCTTAGGGTGGTTTTGATTTGCATTTCTCTGACTGCTAGAGATGGTGAGCATTTTTTCCTGTACTTGTTGATTGATTGTATGTCCTCCTCTGAGAAGTGTCTGTTCAGGTCCTTGGCCCATTTGTTGATTGGGTTATTTGTTTTCTTATTATTTAATTTTTTGTGTTCTTTGTATACTCTGGATTATACAGTATTTCTTGAAATGAGGAGTCTATATCAGTGACGGTAGAAAAGACTTTAGATGCAACCAGAAATGAATATAGATAATAAGTTATTTGCTTTTTAGTCTATTCTAATATTTGTGTAAAGTAAGGGGAGCAGACTCAATTTGGTGTTAATATCCTTCCAAAACTTACTGATCACTTAAAAAAAAAAAACCAAAAAAAAAAAAAACAAAAAAAAACACAAAAAACCCCAGCAGGACTCAGGCTCAGACTTTGTAAGGAAATGCAATTTCTTGCTAATATTGAATACCTTTCCATTTTTTCTTATTGAATTTAGTTTTATGGTCACTTCTACTTACATAAAGCATTGCCTAGTGACATCAAACCTTAAATAAATTCAATGGAAGAAAATTTCAACTTAAATACACTAAGTGTACGATATTATGGGTGGTGGGTCTACCACATGGTAGAAATCACAAAGGTGATTGCCATGTGAAAAACTGAAATTTTGAAGAGTGAAATATAGCATATTTACTTCCACCTTATTTCTAAGGTGGAAGTAACTTAACTTAAAAATAATACCATGAACATATATATAACATATATAACATGTAGAACGATAGATGTATCAAGAAAAGCTATATTAAGATATTTTTTGTCTACATTTTTCACTAAGTAAAATACATGAGTTCAACCCAGGAAGTGAAAGGGATGATGATGATTGTTCATTAGATTGATTGATTTTTTTATTTTCTTAAATTATTATTTTGATAATTTCTATCAAGATGATCTTGTGCAAATTTTCGTGAATTTTGTCCACTTGATTTACCAAATGCACAAAAAACAAATTTGAGTCAAAAATTTTTGATTTACAAGTTTCTAGTTACTCTTATTCTAAAAATGCTTTGTTATTTATCTGCAGTATACCTAATTAGGAGATTTCTTTTTAAAATGGCACTTAGACCCGAAATAAAACAAATACACCTTGTTACTTTGCTCTCTACTTTGGGGCTCCCCATATTTGGCACCACCAAACAAGCATGATTACCAGTCCTGGATCTTGCCTATAATTTTAGGTAGAAGATATACTAAAAGTATTATTATTGTTGACAAGTGCTTAACTTCAGAATTTCCAGATCAGTTTTGAAAATTGAGAGACTAAAAATTAAACTACTGATTGGTGGTTTGTGAAGATTAAAGTTAGTATTAGGTCTCCTAACAAAATTGATTCCTTCTCTTTGGGATTGCTTTATACAGTCTTCTAATTTGTTTTATTGATTTTTAACTTTGGTTTTATTTGCTTGGATTCTTTTAGATAATATTCTCTATTTTCCTAATCTTAGAAATTTTGGCATATTTTCAATGCTTGATAGCTATATAGCAATTATATTTCTTACGTGATGTGTTTGTATTTGTTATGTGATAGATTTGCACATCATGTAAGAAATACAATTTCTATATTGCTATCAAACATTGAAAATAACCCCAAATTTCTAATAGTAGAAAGTCCTAACAATGCCATTTTAAACATTGTAAATGGTATTGTTAATATCCAAAGTATTCCTTTTGTTGTCAATTTTCCTCAAGCTTTCTTGAAACAATTTGGTATTCATTAGTTAAAAAGCCCTTGAAAAGTATCCCTATACTTTAGGAAAATCAAATCTGTACTCTGCTTATACTCAAGATAATCTTGTCTATAGCACATTCCTACATCTGCCTAAAAATTGGAATAAGAATAGTTGCTGTTATTTCCATTGAGGCTCTTTGAGAAAAAATATGAAAATAGTCTGCAGGTAACTTAAGTTCCAGGCATCAAAACTGATATGGTATGTAGGGCAATAGACTATCGTTCAGAAGACTTGTAGCTTAGCAGCAGCAGATCTAGCTACATGTAAATATGTAGCTCCATTTCTTCATCTGTAAAATGACAATAATTACTTTTTACTTTCTTACCTTAGTCTATTATTTGCAGGAGTATGGTTTTAAGTAACCTGTATTTTAAATTTCAGACTCCACATAAATACTCTGTACTTGTTATTTGATGCTCACTCAAATCTTAATTCTCTCCCTTATAGCTGAGAAGATTGCAATTTATCCCTAGATGAAGAATCATATAAGCCTGTAATGCATATATCAAGAGGTGGTTTTTCATTTATAACTTGGAAAACAATTCTGTAGATCTACAAGGATGTACATTTATAAGTGCAAAACAGTGTATATTTTGAGAGATTACTGATTTTATGCTTGTTTTTGTTTTTTCATATTTGTTTCAATATTCTCCCAGAGTATTTAAAAATATCACATTTTCTAATTATAAGAGCAGTCTGTATTCTCCAAGGAAAATGCAGAAAAGCATAAAGCGGGGAACAGAGCATCATGCTTAACCCACTCTTGAGGCTGGGCACTGTTCGTATTCTGGCTGATATCGCTGTTAATATTCTAGTTGCTTTCATTTTATGTGTATGATTCTCTTTCTATGTTGTAAATATGTGAATAGTTGTATTTTTTTGATTCTACAAAATAAAGACCATACAATATGTAGTATATCTATTTTTATAGTTTGATTTTTTTACCTGATTTGTTTTTTTTCCCCTAAAGAGGAGAACTATTTTTTTATATTTATTTTTTTCAGTTGTAGTTGAACACAGTATCTTTATTTATTTTTATGTGGTGCTAGGGATTGAACCCAGGGCCTCGCCGGTGCTAGGCAAGTGCTCTACCACTGAGCCACAACCCCAGCCCCAAGAGAACTAATTTTTAAAAATTTCCTAGTTTAGGTTGCTAATAATATATTTGCTTACGATTTTAAGCTCACTTTTAATTTGATGTCATAATTGTGATTCTGCACTTGCCACTAGATGGCTCTATTCTCGGAGTGACTTTTTTCCTAAGACGAGTTCTTCTGTTGAAATGATGGGAAATTTCATTGGCTTTATGATCATTATATTGAAAATACACAAATATAATTGCATAATAATTCAGTGAATAGGTATGAAATATTTTAAATATATTTCAGGAGATCCATAAGTTTGGTGTACCTGTTTAGTACAGAGGTCATATCTATTTACAAATTCTAACAAGGCCCACCACCAGTTATTAAACCAATACCTGAGTAACTTTTCCACATCTTGCTTTTAAGACTATACCCATGATATTGAGTATATCATCATTTTGTCTATAAATGACTAATTTTAATCAGAAATCTCTCTTGGGCACTTTATTATAGTCACAGTGTCATCATTGTCTAGACCCATTAGATATATTTTATGTATATTTATGTCAGATTTTATTATGGATGGTTTTGAACATGAATCAAAATTACTTTCAAAGCATCTATCTGTTTTTCTTTTCTTTTTCTTAATTACCAGGATAATGTAGGATGCAAGTTTTCTTTTTCCTTGGAGACTGACTGCAGGGCCATGAATGAGGGAGATAGCCTGTGATGACATGAGACACAAGGGTATAGACATTAGTTTCACATGGTAGACTAAGTTTTGTTCTTTGAAATGGTTTATGCAAATATTTGGGGCATACCAACTAGTTACCATTAAACTATCTTACAAAGAGAAAATGAAGTATTTTAGGAGAAGCACTTCATTATAAACCTACAAAATACCACTAAGCAAATTTTAGTATTATAAATTAAGAAGCAGTGAGACTGTAAAAGAATTCTGAAGATGAAATTGGAAGCTTAGCCAGTGTGCATAATTGTTTACTTCTGTGTTTTAGTTTCATGGTATCCTATTTATTTTGTTTTATCTTTAGAAATTTGAGGCTCCATGTAGCTTATAAAATTATGGGTATGTTTTTAGTCCATCAGACTTTCCTTTCTAAGGATAAAAGTTAATGAAACAGGAGGTTGCTCTGTGGAATTTGTTCCCTGTATTAGTGTGTTTTTTCATTTCTGTAGTGTGTATATTCCAAGAAGAGAATAGCCCCATGTTAATTCGTATTAAGTTGTTAGATTACGCGTGTTCACAGCTCTGATATTGTACCAAGTCCTTTGTACCAAGTTCTCAAGTGAAGTGCTGTGTGTTCTAGAATGTTAAAGATCTTAGATACTTTTATTAAAAATTTTAAAGTGGGTAGCATGTCCTGAATAAAAGAGAAAAAAATCCAAGTTGGAAGTCCCAGGGATGGATGGAATGGGTAAAGCAAATAGGACAAACAGTTCCTACTTCTTAGAACTTGAGAGACTATATTTAAAAGAATGTTCCAAAAGTGGGAAGCATTATAAATAATACAGATTTGTGCCAAAAAGTATTACTCATCTCAGAGCTCCATCTTCATGATTTTGGATCAATAATGAACCATATTTAAATGGAAGTGGTGTTGAGAGGCCACTGCCGAGTGTGAGGAGCCAACAAACTAAGTCAGCAGGTTAAAACCTGACCCTCTGGCCCATTTATTTTTCTCTCTTTGGACTCTCGAAAAGCATGTTCCCTAGAGATCTATCCGAACAGTCCCCAGGAGTTTCGGGCCCACCCTTTGTGCAATACACTGAACTCTTATGCAACATGGAAATTACTCCCATTCGTGGTCCTGACAGCCTAACTCTTGGAAGTCAAGTGTGGAAAAGGATACTTCTGTGAAGTGCAGACACCTCTCCCTGTCTGCCTCAATCTGTGAATGAAACTATTTTTTCTATGAATAATTTTTAAATTTTATTTTTTTTACTTTTTTGGGTTCTGGGGATTGAACCCCTGACCTACATATGGTAATCTCCTGTTCTACCACTAAGTGACACCCCCAGCCCAAACAGATATGTTTTGTTTTGTTTTTTTTTCATAAAATCTAAATGTTATAAAACACAGAAACAGAAAAATGCTTGACTAATTAAGAATCCTTCCTTACCAGAAAGCAACAGTTGTCCTGTGTCTCAGTGAGAAACAGAGGTAGTGAATGGGGTAGAAAGATGCCACTGGTGGACCATCTGACAGCACACATTGAGCTGTGTTTCACTGATTATGTGATCCAGGGACAGCCCCGAGTAACACTTTAAATGTGAATGCTTATTATTTTGTGTGTACATTTAAAGAAAACTTGTTTTAAGACCAAAATATGAATTAGTATGTAATTTAAAAATGTCTCATATAAAAGGTCATTTTGTTTATGTGGGGGTTCCAGCTCTGTTAGCATAGTCATTTTGGATATATCCAACCTGAATATAAAAAAAATGACTGAATCCATTAAGAAGTGTGGTTGCCTGATTGTGATTTAGTGTGTACTAGGTGAAGTCTGAATGTTTCTGCCTTTCTTCTCACCCATCACCACCTACTCCAGTTAGAAAAGGTACCTGGCTTCTCCTATCACTAATTTTTGGCTGGAAAGATAGAAAATCTTAGACGTATGCTTCCCATTCTGTGGTTATGAGGGCAAGAAATAAAGTGTCATTCACATTCAAGTTAAGTGCACAATCTGTGGAAGTAAGCACAGATTTCATTAACTTTTTGGAGGCAGCTTTGTTTTTCTCATTGTTGGGTGGGCGGTCTTTATTAAGTATGCCTTCCAATGTTTTTTCTTGGTTGTTGAACTACTTGACTTATGTGTTATTTTAATGAGAACACTCAATTTTTATCTAATTGGGAGTAAAAGAAGACAGCTGTTAAACATAAATTCAGAGTTATTGGTTGTTTTCATCTTTTAAAAAATTCTGATATGAGGACTAGCAGATAGGCTTAGTTAAAATGATAGGTTAGAAATATGTGAAATGTCTAAGCATTTCCTTAAGGAAGAAGATTAAAGAGATCTGTGATAATGCCGTGCTTCTTTGTGTAGGAATCTTTAATTCTGAAATGACATAAACATTGGCTAACCAACCTCTCTTAAAAATGGGTGAGATCAATGCCCTCAAAGTAATGGTTTCCTATATTCTTTACTGGTAATCTTTCCAGTATCCCATAACCTAGATGTTTCAGCATTAATTTTTTTTTTTTTGAAAAAAGGATTACCACTCTGGATTATATAAAAGTATTTTTTAAATCTCTCATTTTAATTTTTCCCCCTAAGTACATGATATTCTTTTAAAAGTATTGAATATATGCCTTCTGGCATCTTTTACTGAACTTTGATTTTTTATTCCTCACATTGTTAAGATATTCACTTTAATCTGACTATTTGAGCTAAACAGTGGAATGTCGGTCGATGCATATTTCTTAAAACACTTATTTAAATTAATAGCAAGCCTGTCTTTGGTAGCCAGCTTTGTGATTTTTGTCCCTTATGCTCAAGCAAGTAAATTGCATTGTTTATGTTTTAAAATAGAAACATTGTTCTACAAAGATTGAATTCATAAATTCATTATGGGGCATTTATTTTTCCATTTGCAATTGATTTCTGGATATTCCCTTTATGCTCTGGATGTCTCAGAATCTTTTTTTCATTTTAATAATATTTTGCATATTGCATATTTTATATTCGTATCTGTTGCTTATTATCATTAGGCTTTTGTCTGGAAATTAGAATGGCAGATGATTAAGGTCTGTTGCCTCAGAGCTACTTTACTCACATGTACATCTGCAGGCTACATATTCAGCATCGAAAGTGACTGACTTATTCTGAATCTGAGAAATTAGTTCAGATTCTACTCTGTTGATAATAACTATTTAGAAACTATTTTGATTTATAGACACCTCAAATTCCCTTCCAATAACCACAGATGCATTTACATGCCTAATTTAGAATACATTACATACTGAGTGATGTCTAGAAAAGTATTATATTTGGTGGCATTATAGAGTTTTTGATGATATCTAAAAGAAAATACATGGGAGGATTAGGGAAATGGTATTTACTTAGAAAGCAAAACCAGAATAAATCATTTAACTCAGCTCGTCAGTGTTGCAATAGTAAATAACCACTCAGATCTGAAGTTAACGGGCACTGTGCAGAATGAAGGCAGGCAGAATAGAGTAGTTAGGATACTACCTATGGCTTTCAGGAGACTCTGATAACATTTTCTGCTGATAATGACTTTGGAAAATTCTGTCTCTTTTTTTTTATTGAATTTGCTTCCGTCACTACCTCTTTTTGGAAATCATACCTTAATTTTAATCTTTTTTCCAGGTGTTAACAAAACTCAGTATATTTTTGTGACTTTATTGGCAATAATTGTTCAGTATCATCTGTTATTTATTTAATTTTTTAGAGATTTTTAATATACCACAATTTTGCATTATGAAATAATTTTGCTGATGAACTCTTTTTAAAAAATTAATTTATTTTAATTAGTTATACATGACAGAATGCACTTATGTACTTTGATATACATAGATGAGGTCTAATTTTTTATTTTTCTGATTGTACATGTTGTAGAATCACATTGATAATGCAGTCATATATATACATAAATAATGTCTATTTCATTCTACTATCCTTCCTACACATATTCCTTCCTCTCCCCTTTTTTCACTCCTGTCTATCTAAGTTAAGGTAACTCTATTCTTCCCATTGTGAATTAGCTTCCATATATTAGAGAAAACATTTGGCCTTTGGTTTTTGGGGATTGACTTATTTTGTTTAGCATGATATTCTCCAACTCCGTCCATGTAAAGGCAAATGCCATAATCTCATTCTTTTTTAAAGATTAACAATATTTCATTGAATATATGTACCACATTTTCTTTATCTGTTCATCTTTTGGAGGACACATAGGTGGGTTCTGTAGTTGAGCTGTTGTGAATTGAGCTGCTATAAACACTGTTGTGGCTGTGTCACTGTAGTGTGCTGATTTTAAGTCCTTTGCATATAAACCAAAAAGTGGGATAGTTGGGTCAAATGGTGGTCCCATTCTGAGTTTTCTAAGGAATCTCCATACTGCTTTCCATAGCGGTTGCACCAATTTGCAGTCCCACCAGCAATGTATGTGAGTGTACCTTTTTCCCCATATCCTCATCAACATCTATTATTGTGTGTATTCTCGATGATTGTTGATGAACTCTTATTCATAAAAAATGTAGTCTTAAAAGTAGGGATGGAAAATAGGTTTCATCTTAAGAGTTGATCTTACTTGAACTGGAATACTTTGTTAAGAAGGGCTCTGAGGCTGTATCTCATCTCAGTGGCAAAGAGCGAAGTAAGAATTTGTGATGACTGACCTAGGTACCTACTTAGGAATTGATGTCCTAGGGACCTTCCTTGGTCTCACATTTGACTGCTGTTTGTAGAGGTTTCATCCTAGAATCATGTGATTATAGAACTCAAATTCTTAAAAGCTAATCTCGACTGCCTCTTAGAATAATATATATTGGATCAGGAAAGTGTGTTATTATGACATAATATTTTTTCACTTGAAATAGTTCAGACATGAGTGGGGAGCATTTTAAGGATGTGAAAGTGGGGGAGATGAGTTTTATCTCTTCCCTAAATGGAATAATTTCTGATTTTTGAATTTTAATTTTGAGTCTTTGCTGGGCATCAAGATTATTATGAGACTTTTTAGGTGCAGTTCTTGGTGTGGTTCACTAATACAGCACATGCCTAGCACAAGCAAAGCCCTGGGTTTGATCTCTAGCACTGTGGGGCAAGTGGGGATACAGTACAGCAACTGAACACCCATCCCCCTATCCCGCAACCTGTCCCATGTGGTGGTGGTGGTGGGGGTAGTGGCAGCGGCTGTGGTAGATGTAATTATATTAGCAGAGAGATCTTTGGGAGGTAATTAGGTTTAGATAAGTCATGAGGATATAGCTGTCATGTTGGGATTATCACTTTTATAAGAGTCAGAGTTCGAGTTTGCTCTGTCTCTCCAGCATGTGAGGACACATGAGAAGCTGCTCTCTGCAATTCAAGGAGAGAACCTCAAGCAGAAACTGACCCTGATCTTGGACTTCAGTTTTTATAACTGAGAAACAAAAAATGACTATTGTTTAAGCTATCCAGTCTGTGTTATTTTGTTTTTGCAGCCTGAGCTGACCAATACATGCACATCTTCAGGTTTTATCCTGGAGATTGATTTAACAGGTCTAGAGAATAGCCTGGCATGTGAATTATTAAGAATCTATAGGATTTTGTAGTTCACATTTAGGGTGAGGAGCAATTTCATTTTAAATTTGTCTACAGTGGTTTTCAATCCTGTCTGCACATAAAAATCTCCTTTGTCACTTTATAATATGACTCATAAAAGGTACCATCCCAAATGAGTTAAAACTAGGAAGGGCAAGAGTACTAATGTTTTTCTAAAGAGCTCTTCAACTGAATTGTTTTTTTTTTTTTTTTTTTTTTGCTGGGCCAGGGCAGAGTACTGGGGATTGAACTCAGGGGCACTCAACCACTGAGCCACATTCCCAGCCCTATTTTGTATTTTATTAGAGACAGGGTCTCACTGAGTTTCGTAGCACCTCACTGTTACTGAGGCTGGCTTTGAACTCTCAATCCTCCTGCCTCAGCCTCCCCAGCTACTGGGATTACAGGCATGTGCCACAGTGCCTTGCTTCAGTTGATTTATTATGCAGAAAGAACTCTAAAGCAATCCCTTTTCCTCTGTGCTTCTGCTGCATAATTCCCAGCATCTAGAGGAGGTGACCCTGACCACATTCTCTATTCTCGGATTTTTACTTTCCACAGTGCATTTCCTGAACAGCAAATGCACTGTTTCAAATACCATCCTTTTTCTATTTCCTCAAGTTTTTCAGTAATTAAAATCCCAGAATTAGGACTGAAAAATGTTGTAAAATGCACATTTTCTAGGTTTTTGATTCTGGGCAAATTGGTATTATTTATTTAAAATTCCACATTTCAAAGAAGTTATTGAATGTTAGATTTTATGCCCAAATAATATTTGATATATAATAAAATGAGCCCTTCGATGTATTTATTCTGGTCTTCTTCAAAAAAATATTTATTGAGTACTGGCTACTGTATTTGGTATTCTTTTTGTTTTGTCTTTTTTTGTAGTACTAGGGCTTGAACTCAGGGTCTTGCACATGCTAGGCAACTGTTCTACCACTGAGCAGTTTGGCACCCTGGATGTAATGGTGAAGGTAACAGAATTTTTGTTTTTTTTAAACTAGCATTACACAGACATGGTTGACCAGAAAGGACACTGATCAGAGCCTTACATTCATATTGGAGCCTACTGGCCCTGAATTTAACACTGAAAGGGACAGGTCCCACATTGCCAGTTCAGGCCTGTAGTCCCTAGTAGTCTTAAATTTGAATGTATGTGCACATAATCTCTGTCTCTAGTGGCACCTCCATTAGTTCTACTGCAGGAGATCAGAGCTGAAGCTCAGGAATCTTCATTTTTAACATATTTCCTGGAAGGCTGGATGGGAAAAGACAACCAAGTTGGTATTTCCCAATTGTTCCATAAATCAATTTACAGTGTCTGTAATAAGCTCCATGCATTTTTGTCTTGCTTCTTTTAGGCTTTTTCATGGAAAATCTCTATCAGCTGATAGTTGGCACCCTTAGAGTTGGTTTTATGGAGTTAGCTCTTGTACATTCCTGTAACTTCAGCTTCTCTTTCCACTCAACTGCAGGCCCCCATTAGGAAGAAATTCTGGAAACTTGAAGACAGATACCTTTTTATTTCTTCCTCCGAAAGGTGCAACTGTTGAGTTATAAAATCCCACACTTTTCGGTCGTTAAATCTCTCTGAATCTAGTCATCCCTGGGGTTTCGTTAATCTAAATGACCACATTTAGCACAGCTGCAACTCATCTTAAAAACTATTTCTTGGAAAAACAGTAGCTAGTGATTCTCTGTATGCTGAGAAAAAATAAAGAACAGTTTAAATTCTAAGTCTTATCAGAGTTTCCTCTGAATTTTTTTTTAGATGTTGGAATGCGTAGTTCTTAATTTTATTTGGGGGAATTTAAAATTTGGCGTGCACTAAAGGGTCAAATGTTTGGGAACCATAAACAGCTTAAGATCTAAGAGTGCATATTTTCAGATTTATATTTTATTTTAAAAATTTTAATTGTATTTATTTATTTGTTTTTTTTTTACAGTACTAGAGATTGAGCCCAGGGGCACTGTCCTCTGAGCTACAACCCATAATAATAAATATTATTATTTATTAATAATAAGTTGTTATTTCAAGACACGGTCTTGCTAAGTTGCCAAGGCTGTCCTCAAACTTGTGATTCTCCTGCCTCAGCCTCCTGAGTTAGTGGGATTATAGGTATGTGCCATCATGCTCAACTAAGTTTTGAGAAAACTTTTACTTAACTTTCTCCATAGGATGAACCTCTTAAAACTCTAATGTTCCATTTTATTATTTTTTAAGTAAAATTAAATGCAAGTTTTGTTAAGTACTTCACATTACATATTTCACATTTCTGGAATGGAACAAAACCTTTCTAGAACTGGAGAAATGGTCTAGTTGAACACCAACATCCATTGGAACTTCAATTTTATAAAGAAAACAATTCCTCTGAAACCACATCCACACTATATAACAGGAAAAAACACCATCTACCTCTTCACTTGGGCAACCACTGTTTCCTAAAGCATTGAAAAGAAAATCATTATTTTGCTATTTCTTTAAGCTCATTAATCATAGGATTTTGTCATTAGAAAGAAAAACTTAAAGTTGAAAAAAGCTGTGTATAGATGAGCTATGGTTACAAAGTGAAATCAAAGAATGTTTAAGAAGGCAGAATTGTTTCAAAACAGGAAAAAACTGTTGGGATTGGTTAAGTAATTAGTTAAAATTTTTGAGAGGAATTGATAGTACTCATACATAACAAAATTTTTTGCATTTTAAGAAGTGTTCATTGGAACCCTTTTAAGTATTACTAGATACTCATTCTCTTAACAAGGCAGTTGTATTATTATCTCTAAAAATGATCTCCGTGAAATTTTAAGAACAAAAACTCTAGATCATCCTCACATTATGATCCAATTAGTCTACTCTCCTTGTCAAAAAGGTAAGTCCAAAACAATATAATTAGCCTAGACATTTTTAATGTGGCTCTCCTGTCTCAAATTTGATGACATTTTTCTTCCCCCAAATGGTCTTATTCCTTTTCTTTTCTTTTTTTCTTTTTCTTTTTACTAGAGAATGAACCTAAGGACACTTAACTACCAAGCCATATGCCCAGTCCTTTTTATTTTTTTTTATTTTGAGACAGAGTCTCACTAGGTTGTTTACAGCCTTGCTAAATTGCTGAGGCTGGCTTTGAACCTGTCATTTTGCTGTCTTAGCTTCTGGGATTATAGGCATGGTCCACCCACACTCAGCTCTTATTTCTACTTTTATCCAGTCTAAATCTATAGCTTTTATTACAATATTGTTACTTAAAGTATCTAAATAAATCTTTAGGCCCTTGGAAGTATATCGTCCATGTATGTCTAGTAAGATAGGAGCTGCACAGTGGTCTGAAATGTATCTCTTGCCCAAATCTAGAGCAGTGTTCCAGCTTAATTACAAAGTCTGATATGAATAAGATGCCATCACACTTGTGGTGCAAGTAGACCCCAAAGTTTGAGTTTTTACTGATATTGAGAAATGTTTCCTGAGATTTACTGCAATATACCTTAACATCTCTTTGAAGTAGTTAATGAAAGAGTACTACTCGTTTAAACCCATAGTAAACAGTAGCATGGGTGAGATAGCTTGTCACACAGTGTGAATTTGTCTTTTGCAGGGAAGCGCAAGGTAGAGCATTCTGCTGGATGGCTGCTCTCATTGTGCTGGGTTTTGATCCTTCTTTGAGTCACAGTCTGGAGCACTTTCCTCCCCCTCCTCTTCTCCTTCATTATCTCCTTCATCACAGCTATCACCACCACCATCAATAGGTTCTCCAGGAAAGTGTTAACAATGATCTTTGGCTTATGTGTTCACATACAAAGGGACCAGTTTTAAAGTCTGTGGCGAGGATAGCTTCAGCAGCAGCATTGGGATCTTCATCTGCAGGAACTTCAGGAGGGGAAAGAAAAAGGTCACTGGAGACCCATTTTGCAAACTGATGCAAACTGGCCTACGTTCCTTTTTGTTGTTGCTGCTTAATGATTTCCAAAGTGATGTTGTTTCCTGTTTTCCAATCTTCCTGGCATCCTATACAACTCATAATTTCTGGCCCATTACAAGAAAAGGAATTCTAATCATCTGGTTCTGACCTCATTCTGTGTATCTTTGTCAACACTTGATTTGTGAAATATTCTTTGGGTTCAAAGTGAAATTCTAAGACATAACAAGTAGACTGGCCAGAATCTGAGAATTTCACTTTAATGTCTTTCGAGTGCTTTGAATAGGTTTGTTATTTTCCTGAACCATATTATTGTGTATTTTATCACTCCTTAAAACAGCCCAAACTGAGAAATTTCTTTGGGTTATCCTTTTTCTTCATCCTTTTTTTTTCATTTTGATTCTAACCTCTTCTTTCATTTTCTCTCATCTTTCTTGCTTCCCTGGTTTCCATTCATATTTTTCTTCTGTGGTTTCATAAATTGCATTCGTGACCTCAAATCACTTTCAAATAGAGGCTGAGAGAGAACAGTATAGGTCTTTTCAAGATCACAGAAATTCCTCAGAATTTGGTTTCTGTTTGTGCACACTGAACTTGAAAGCTTTTGAGAGTATCCATTCATCTCTTAACTACTCTAGGCAAGTTTCTAATGTATCCTGTTGGTGCTTCTATAAGACCATCATATGTGGAAGGGCTACAAGAATCAGGGTTTTGTATCATCTTTAAGCAGATGCCCTTTGATTTCTGTCTCTTCATCAGTTTATTCTATTGCTTTATTGTCATCCAAATTTTAGTCAAGTTCAGGCTGGTCTTTGTGTCTGTCATGTAAAAGCTCCAAATACCAACAGCCAATACCAGAAGCCAGGTAGCTAGAGGTGTGCAGACGGGTGACTCAGGGTAGCAGCAGGAGGAGCAGTGTGTGAGCAGATGGCACAAAAAAAAAAAAAAAAAAAGTAGTTTTGGACAGTATAATATTAGAATCACACTAGGTTTTTTTTCTTATATGACTATTTTTTTTTCATTCAGTATTTTTTTTGAGACTCAACCCTTTTGCTGTGTATAACTATAGATCATTATTTTTTCTGTTGAATATTAATCATTGTATAAATGGTACCATAACATTTTTCCATTTTAGTATTGATGGACCTTTGGGTGTTTCCAATATTTTTTTGGAGTTTACTGTATAACAACATGAGTAAAATTGGATGTAACTTCTGGTGCACATATATAAGTATTCTCCAACATTTAGTACTCTGGGGAGTGAGATGGTTGGGTGATAAGGTATGTCCTTTTTGAGCTTTCTAAGATAGAATCAAATCATACCCCAAAGTGGTTGCAACAATATACACTGTCCTCAGCAGAGTGTACAAATTCTAGTTGTCCTACCTACTAAAAAATGTGATGAGTGTGAAATGAAGTTTAACATGATTTTAATTTTTATTTCCATGATTGATGATGAGGTTCAATTCCTTTTCTTATGTCCAGGAGACATTCACAAAATACCTCTTTGTCTTTCTTTCTGCCCACTTTAATTCTTAAGTGGTTTGTCTTATTATTTCATAAGAATTCTTTATATATTTCAGGGAGGGATCTTTTGTCAGCTATGTCTATTTATAGTGTTTTTTCTTGAATTTTCCTTCTCTAAGATGATTTTGATGATTAAAAACTATTTTTTTCTATTTTAATGTAGGTGTGTTCATTTGCTATGGCTTTTTATAGTATTTGTTATAAACTCAACCCACACATATTATTCTCTTCTAGTTCTGAAGGTCACAAGTATGAAGTCAGTTCACTGGACTGAAGTCAAGGTATCCTCAGGGCCTTCTTCCTCAGGAGTCTCTGGAGAGAAAACTATTATTCTTTCTTTTTTCAACTTCTAGAGCTGCATTTCTAGCATTCCATGGCTCCTGGCCTCTTTCTTCATCTTCAAAGCTAGCAGTCTGGTATATTGTTTCAGTCTTGACATTACTTTCTATCTCTGAGGTCCTTAAACCTCCCTCTACTCTTTTTTCTATGGATACTAGAGGTTCCATTTAGGGCCCACCCAGATAATCCAGGATAATCTCCCCATTTCAAAATCTTTTATTTAGTTGCATCTGCAAAATCACTTTTTCCATATAAAATAGTATTCTTAGGATCCAGAGATTAGGAAGTAGATATCTTTGGAAATAGTTTTCTTCCTACCATAGCAGATAAATTTATCTTTTGCTATTTTGTTGTTGTTATTGTTGTTGATGGTGGTGGTGTAGATAAGAGAGTGCTTTGATGGTTGAATCTTCACAGATTAGCCAAATCATTTGTTAAGTAATCTTGCGATCATCTTTGATCAGAATAAGTGACAAAACAATTTCTGCCCCATAAAGATGAGGAACATTCTTTTTTCTTTACCACTTTTTCTTCTGCCACTTGCATCAAATATGGGGGGGGGGGGTATGCACACACATATTTCAAATTTCTGAGCTCCTCTCCTCTTTCCCACATTGAAGTACGTCCAAATCCTTCAGCCAGCTGCCTTTAGTAAGCTCACGCTTGCTTTTCCATGTAGACTCTGTTTTATGGCAAAAATCTAAGGGTTAAGTACCTGACAAAGGCCTTTTGAAACTCCTTTGCCTCGCCAAATGATCCATTAACTTTGAGCATGCTTGATATTTAGAGCAAAGGATCGCCTGTTATTTTGTGTACCTGGGAATAAATTGGAATTTCATTGGGCAGAGACTCTACCTCTAATAAAGGAAGAGACCTAGAAACAACATTCTTTGAACCATCGGAGGGAAGGAAAGAAGCTGGAGCTGGTTGGGCACTGGAGCAGAGGTGGGAGGAGAGTGCACAGAGCCAAGAAGTCACAAAACAAGAACTATGTAAATGCTTCTGGTTGTTTTAGTCTATGCTGGAAGTTACGAGTTTAAAATCGGGTGCTTTTTAAAATCTAAATCTCTTTGTTTTAATCAACTGCATTTTAAATAATTTATTGTATTTTGAGATATAGAAGAAAGAATGTGTTCTGACTTTTCTGATTTTGAGGTTTGTGGCAATATCTAGAAAAATACTAGCCCAACATTCTTGCTACAGTCAAGCAGAATACTGATGTCACACACTTACAATTGATCTAGAATATCTTTGGACTGAAAAAAAATAGTGTGTGCATAATATCTTTGCCAGGTGGAAAAGAGGAGACCTATATGATATTTACATTGTGCTGTTTAATACTTGATTTTATGAGTCTTGAGTTTTGGGAGGATAGATTTGATGGATGATTAATAGAGATTGCCAACTCTTCTGAGTGGACCATAAAAATAATGGATAAAAAAAATTCAGGACTTTTGAATGAAACAAACAAGTAAATAATATTTCTGCCCTAAAGATGGGAACTTGAAGTCTCAGGTCTCTAGCCAGTCTTCATCATTGCCAGTCTATTCCATTCTGTGGCATCATGCATACGCAAAGCCTGTTTCAGGAGAATACAGTTGACATTGAAGGGAAATTAATTTTATGTGATTATCTAAATTACCCGAGACTGAGCTATGATGAATCCCTTGAACATATGCTTGGGTCTGCAGGAATCCAAACCAATGCCTGGGGGTTTAGATGCAAAGTCCTTCCCCAAAGAGCAAGAGGATGCGACAACAAAATTACAACCCTTGGCAAATTCCATCAAACTGTTTTGAATATGTGGGCTGAAAATGTCAGTACTCATTAAACTATACATCGAAAATTATTAAGAATAGAATTGCCGAATGTCCTCTGTTCCTCTCTGTCATTAGCAGTGAAGCGGCAGCTGAGCATTCATTTGTCTGGTTTAACAGGATTACTGTTGATTATGAATAAAAAAAAAATGTAGAGTGCTAGGAAATTGCCTCGTCTCCTACTAATATGTTTTGGAATTTGGATCATATGAGCTAAGCATCATTCTATCCAGACCTGTGCTATGGAGCCACATTGTCATGTGAGTCCCCTCTCCCACAAACACATATGCAGCACTTCCTCATCACTAGGGTACCCATGAGGAAAGACACTTTCCTGGGATTTTCAAATATTTCAAAGACCACTGGATAACTTACTGGAGGAAAGAAATAGTAAACATATGGTTAGGATTGCCTGTGAAATCTGAAGCTACCAAGAAGGAATGTATGAATTAATATTTTACCATAAATAGCTCTTTTCCACATTTTGAAAAATAATACGGCAAAAAGACCAAAACAAAAAACCCCACAAAAATGAAAACAAAAACTAACAACAAAAACTATGTGCCAGAAAATTTATACCTCCAGTTGTCATAATTATCATGCATTTTTCCCAAGAAAGATGGAATTCCCGGGGTTAGGGTTGTAGCTCATTGGTAGAGTGCTTGCCTAGCACATGTGAGGCACTGGATTCAATCTTCCACATCACATAAAAATAAATAAATAAAGGTTAAAATAAAGATGGAATTCTAGCCATCCACCTATTTTTGATTGACAATCATGATTACCTCCTCTATTGTTAATCAATATATATTTATATATTATACATGCAAATTTATAAATGTGTAAAAATCACATATATATATTTATACATACAAATACACACACACACACACACACACACACACACCAGAGGCACTTAACCACTGAGCCATTTCCTCAGCCCTTTTTGTTTTTTATTTTGAGACAGAATCTTACTAAGTTGCTGAGGCTGTCTGGGAACTCGGTATCCTCCTTTTTCAGCCTCCTGAGCTGATGGGATTACAGGTGTGTCCCACTGTGTCTGGCAAAAAAATATTTTTATAGAGACATAAAGAATAACAGTTGTAGCTAAGATGCAAATTATCAAAGTCAGAAGTCAAAGGAATAATTCAGTATCTAGCTATGTTAGCAGAATTTAAAAAATTAGCCCCTTCTAAAATCTTTTTTTCTTTGACATAATACAAAAGACGGTATCTGCCTGCTGGCCTGCTCTGGGATAAATAAAAGTGGGAAAGCTGCAGTTGGATGTGATTTTGATGAATGGTCTGGTTTCTAAAAATTAATGCATAAGATGCAAAGAATCACTTTTTCTGTAATACGTTGTCTCCAGTGCCATTAAGTATTGCTATGTTCTTCCATGAGGTCAGTTTAATAGAGAAAATATTGTGAGGTTGACTGTCCTAATATTCTATATCATGGGAGAAAGGAAAGTAGTTGTTAATTTCATCTATATGATTCAAGCATTAGCCAGGCAGCTTAGGTCTTCCCTGTTTTTGCAAAAAAACCAAATATCTTGGTAACATCTTCCTAGTATTATTTTTGTCATGAAAAGGAATAGCTAAAGATAGGAATAGCTAAAGATTAGTTTAGTTCCCACCATTCCTTTGTCTACAGTTGAATGTTAGCATTTCTCATGATTCAGAAAGGTTTCAATGAAATGTGATGAGCACTTATGTTTCCTTCTGTTTTGTATATGAAAAATTTCAAACATACTTTTTAGTTGCAAGGACTGTACATCTAACAGCTACATTCCACCGTGGACATTTTCTAATATTACTGTCATCTATCTATCCATCCATCTCACCAACCCTTTATTCATTTACTGATGCATTAAGTGTTTTGATGCTAATCTGCAGACATGGGAACACTGCTGAAATATTTCGGCCTGCATATTGTCAAGTAGAGTTGAGTATTTCCTTACAGGTAGTTAAGTTTTGAACTGAACTGGTCTGTAGCTATTTGGCTGGAAAAGTATTTGTGGGGAATAAAAGCTGCCCCAAGTAGGAGCTGTTGAGAATTGACTGGGAAGGAGCAGTTTTTATCTTGAAATAGCAATAGCTTTTAGTCATTTACACCATGTTGTGCATTTTCTGTATACTATTTGATTTGATCCAAACACACTATAAACTTGTATTCTTTCCTTTATTTTCCTCATAAGGAAATGGAGATTGATAGGGGTTAAATTATTTGACCAAGGATCAAGACTGGAATTATCTTGTGATTGATTTCTCTTTTTTAATCCAGCATCTTGATCTTGTATTTTAGGTTTTTGAAAAAAAAAATTAAATATATCATGCTTTTAGAATTGCCCAGCAAAAATCCACTCTTTCCCTTGCCCTCTGTTGTACATTATGCTACTCAGAAAGGTTTTAGATACAGGTTTCTCATTCTGCAGTATAAATAGAAATATTACTATGCTGAATTAACTTGTCATTTATTTATCTTTTTATGTCTATAGCTGGTACCAAAGTTATTGATATTAAATATTGATTATTTAAATTCATTTAAATAGTAAATCAATGTCAAGTAATTGATTTAAATATTAAATTGATATTTCTTCTGTTAGAAACCTGAAAGTAGTCTCTTAGAGGAATTATTTCTAGTATAGAATTTATTATTCAGAATTATACTAATTTCTAATTTTTTTTTCTAATCTTGATTTTCCCCTATTTGTATTATTATGAGAAATTAAAGATATTTGTTACATCTGTTTTTAAAAACTTAAAATTTGATGTTAGGTTTGGTGAGATAAATTATTACTATAAAGTATATATCCATTTTTTTTAGTTATAAGTATTCCTAAGCAAATATTGCTTACATTACAATGTAATATAATTTTTGTATATTTTCTATATATTTTTGCTGTTGTTGTTTGGTTAGGTTTGGTACAGGTGATTGAATCCCTTGGCACTTAACCACTGAGCCCCATTCCCAGTCCTTTTTAATTTTTATTTTGAAACACAGTCTCTAAGTTGCTTAGGGCTTTAATAAATTCCTGAAGCTGACTTTGAACTTGTGAACTCCTGCCCCAGTCTCCTGAGTCGCAGGGATCAAGGGGCTTGTTCCACCATGCCTGGCTAGAGTGTTCTTTTTCTTTAGATCAAGATTTCTTTTATGTGGCTCTTAGGTTGTAGAGGAGGAATAATGTAATTTTTACTGGGGGAATTAATTACATATGTAACTTTATATCATCAAATTCTCTCAAAGATGGCTTTTAAAAAAAGTTAGTCTTTTTAATTTTTCCCTAGAGGAGGGTGGAATGGATGCTAATTCTAACATATTAGTGTATAATTAAGATTGTTTGGCTAGTGTTCCTCTAATATGTTATAAATTAGCTCAACAGATAAAGTAATGTCAGCTAAATCCTGTGTGAAGAGATGCTATACACTATTGACTTGACCAGTTCCTCAATTTTAATATTTTCCAAGAACACACAAGCATGTATTTTGTGGCTTACATAGGGAATTCATATTCCTTTGTTCTGAAGCACCCCACCCCCGACCTTAGAGCCACTTCCCATATCATAATTTGCAGTCCTGTGCAGATCTGTTTGCCCTTACACTTGTAATGTAGCATGCTAGAGGGCGTTAAAGGCAGTGAAGGATTTTTAAATGCATTTAAAATATTTTCTAAAGTATTTAAAATTTTAATGCATTTTAAAGAAATTAAAATCTTGCTTTAAAGGAAACACCATTGTTCTAAGTGGAAAAAACCTAAAAAAAATTCTGTTTACTCTGTCATTGAGTATGTTAGCCCTGGGAGTGAGATCCTTAAAAAATAATTGAATGCTTTTTGAAAAAACATCCCATGTGCCCCCCGCCCCGCCTCACTTTCCTTTGTAACAACCAAAAATGGAGCTTGAAAAGTCTTTTCATGACTCATCTGCTTCAACAGCTTGCTTGTCTCCTTGTCACCAGAGTAAGCAGCTCTCTCCAGATCTAGTCTTCTGCCAGAAGCCACAAGTTTGGCTTCTTGAAATCTCAGAAGTACTCATTTCTCAAGTAATTAATTAAAACAAATAAATAAAATGTGTAAGGCTTTAAGGTTCTGCAGATGACTCATGTTCTTCCAAAATAGTCTGTCAACACTCTCGGTATTCATGATTGTGAGAGAGGGATAATTAACGTTAGGGATTGTTCTTCATCTAAAGTTGTTCTCTAAAGTGCTCTTAGGAATAGGGTTAGTTTGCTCCTATTGACAGCTTGGTTCATGTGGAATAAATAGGGGAGCCACTTTCAGAGGCAGCATGCTAAATTGGAAGGTACAGTGATTCAAAAGAGGATCCTGAGAAAATAAATACTCTGATAGTTGGAATCAGACATGGACTCCCTGGCCATCTCTTTGCCTACTCCTATCAAATAATTCTTCTGGAAACAGTAAGTTATGTTACATAATTAATAACTGCAAGATCCAGAGCTTGCAACTCCAGCCACTACACATACTGCTGAGCAAGCCCCAGATGACTCTTCATCCTTTTGGTTTTGTTATTTTCGGTACCTGCCACCTTCAGTAAGGGTTCAATAAAACTGGGCATGTTCAACAAAATTAAAAACTCCTTATAAAGGCAAGTTTCAAAATGTTTATTGTAAATATAAAAAATTTCTAAGAGCTAGCACTCATGTCGATGTACTACATATTTTGAAATAGAATTTAAATGAATTCCTTTCTTTATAATCAGAACAAGTTATAATATTACAAAATCATTCTTTAAACCAGGATAGTGCCAGTATTTTATGGACTGTATTTTAATGTTAATAATTTTAATATAAAACAATCTTTTACTATGTATGTCAAGTCAATTCCAGGTCAGAATTTTGGCACATACATTTTTACCTAGATTTCTGGAGAATTAAAAGTCTACCAGCTTTCTGAACTTTGTCATGCGTTTTCATTATCATCTTGATAAAGGAACTGAAAGTAATTCGAACATGTCTACTTTGGACATGTCAACATTATTTAAAACCCATCATTTCACACACCAGCTTTCTTATCTATACTTTTCTTTAGAAAATGGCAGTGAGCTGGGACTGACCAGTGATTTTGCAGGCGGTGCTGCGATATTTCTCAGGAGTTACTGCTGAGCTCTGGTATCTATTACTTCTACATATTCTTCCTTCTTAAAATGGTTTTAATTATTCTCTTGAAAAATAGCTGACACAGATGGTAGAAATTGAAAAACACTGAATAAGTCATTTTCCTTCATATGAACTTTATCAAGTATGCTATAGTTTAAAAAAGGTACCATCCAGGCTAAAGGTCTGTGCAGGGGTACTGCGGTCTGCTCTCAGTTTTCAGATACACATGCTCTTCAGTTATCAAGGTTCAAGTTATAATTTTTTTTTTTTTTTTACTTGAGAGTAGTGGGCAAGCGGTATGTATTCAGTAGGAACTTATTCTGAATTTTGATCTCTTCCCAGGCTAGCAATATGCAGCACTGTCTTGCAAGGCTGGACAGTGTTAATGAGCCACAGCTCCCTGTTGGCCACCCAATCCCAAGGGTGTCAGTTCTCTCCAGTGCACTGTTGCTCATCTATTCTGTAGTTCGGGTGTATTAAGTGCATTTTCCTCTTACAATATTTTCAAGTTACAATGTGTTTATTGGGTGTCACCCAGTTGTAAGCTGAGGAGCATTCATGGTACAATTGTATAGATAAGCCCAGGGGACTTTTTCACCTCTCTTCCTCCTTGACCTGTATCCAAGTTCATGTACCATCATACCTAAATTCCCTTTATTTGTTCTCCTGTGCTGTACTGTGAACCGCTCATGTCTCTGTTGTCAGGGCTGGAATTGGTAAACTACTCCTGTTTGGGAATTAAAAGGAAGTAAAAAAAAAAAAAAAGGAGTCCCACTGTAGAAAAATATTTTGATTATTCGTTATATCATCTCCATCTTGCTACTTTATGATCAAACACAAGCATATATGTTAGATGCTTTCCTGGGTCCAGTGTTGCAAAAACTGTTATTGGAATTGCTTCATATTGTGCTGGGAATGCTTGGACCAGAGACTTCTGCAGCTGCAGTTGCTTAGATTTTTACCAGTGCTTAAAATCTTTTATGAACTTTCCTAACTTGAAACGTTGAGAGTTGAACACTGTCTAACAACCCCAAATTGCTTTTAAGTGGAAGGCTTCAGCAAAGAACTGGTAGGCATTCAAGAGAGCAAAAGTAAGAAGTTTGTTGATCTAAGCCTGAAGACTCTGAAAGATTAAAATGCTTCATTTGTCAAGATTTGATCATCATTTTGGGTCCTTTACATCACTGTTGACCATAGTAAGGATCTGAGGAAAACTTTTTAGCTATGGAGACAGTAATGAAGATGAGCTCCTCTGTCCATGAAATTCTTGCTGTTGCTGTTTTCTGTCCTCATTTAATGAGACCAATTCCCCACTGTTTTTGAAAAGAGCACACAAAGTTTGACTCTCCTTTGACATGTGTCGGTGACTGGCCATTAAGAGGGATTTGGCAATTAGTGTCACTGCTATAAAATGACGTAGTGTTATAGTTAAAGCTTTCGTCCTGGGGTTTCATAAACTGACTTCCAGACCACTCACGTATAACCGAATCAAGCCTTTATTGAAGCACACCGGTGGTGGCTGACCAGAACAAAAAGCTGTTCCCCTGATCAGCCCTGAACAATTGCAAGGGCACTCCTTATAAGCCTGAAAACCGCAAAAGGGATGTTCAGGGGTCTAGCCAATGCAAGCAAGCCAGGTTACAGAAGCGGGACAGTGCAATCAAGTGGAGGGAAGCCTAATCAATCACAGCCCAGTCACCCAGTTACAGAAACAGAGCCCTGTTACCCTAATTATAGAAACAATGCCCCATTAGATAGTTCCGTGTTCTTAAAGGTTTCTATAGCAAAAGGAAAAGAACATTTTGCCCTGGTCATGACTCTTTTACTTGGCATGGTTGTTTTACAGGTTGAAGTCATAAAACAAAATGGAGTCACATTTGCTTCTACTGTCACAGTAGTTAATTATCGAAACATCACAGGATAA
The DNA here is from genome assembly GCF_021218885.2 of Marmota monax. Taxonomy (NCBI): domain Eukaryota; kingdom Metazoa; phylum Chordata; class Mammalia; order Rodentia; family Sciuridae; genus Marmota; species Marmota monax. The sequence continues at coordinate 8,565,979 of NW_026695227.1, forward strand.
AACTACAAGTCAAATCAGCACAACATCATCTTGCTTATATCATATTTTTAGCTGTAGAGCAGAAGCTCTCTGGATTCAAATCTTTGAAAAATAATTTCCTTAAATTCTTCATCATTTGTATAGTTTAATATTCAGAATTTAAAAATTCTGATTTTCGATGAGCTTCTGCATGTATAAAACATCGCACTAGGCATTATTTAATTTAATATGTTCAAGTATGTCTTCAGGAAGAAAACATTTTCTCAGAAAAAAATGTAGCATTTACAATACAAATACAGATGCTCTTATTGAAGTTCATCTTAATTAATTACCTTAATTAGTTGCAAGTCTTTAAGAATAATTTTCTTAACTTGATCTATTGACTTATGAATCTCATGGAAAGATTCAGTTCCTCCCTGAGATTTGCATTGGATGACATAACTTTTTTTTTTCCCCTGAAGCTGTGATTTGCTGAGAAGCTATTTCATTCAGCTTATAAAACTGTAAGAGGACAATGAAGAGGTGAATATTTATGAGTAACTTTTTGGGGTATTGGAGATTGAAACAGGGGCACTTAACTACTGAGCCACATTCCCAGCCCTTTTTTGTATTTTATTTAGAGACAGGGTCTCACTAAGTTGCATAGGCTCTTGCTAAGTTGCTGAGGCTGGCTTTAAACTCATGATCCTTCTGCCCCAGCCTCCTGAGCTGCTGAGATTATAGGTGTGCACCACTGCCCCCTGCACGAGTAACTTTTTCTATCATTGTTTCACAAAGATAAGTTCTAGAGAAAGAATCTTCAAAACTAGCCAAACAAAACTGGCATTGATGGTGAAGGCAGAATATCCTGAAAGGTTACCATAGGAGAAATTGTTGACTCGACGGTAACCAGTTTACCTGATTAGTACTCTCTAGTTTCTATTAAAAATTAGTGAATTGTGATCCTCAAATGAGTTTGTTGCTACACCCATTTTACACCACTTATCTTATGCAGTTGTGCAGTTTAATTAAAATTTCTATAAACAGTTGAAATATGAGAATAAAATTGTTGCTGTTTTTGTGAAAACTTGGTTGAATGCTCTCTTTGAAAGGCTTAATGAGGGCAAAGAGAGCATTTCTGTTAATTTAGGTGTGAAATATGGAGCAAACTCTAAAGATCATAGAACTCTGTTGCAATCCAGACGTTTAAATAACCTTCCTTTTAAAGGTGATGTGGAATACTCTGGAGACCTAAACCTTGAAAGGTGAATGAATGAATGAATAACAGAAGTTTCGCATTTAAACTGTTTGTGTTATGTGTATGTTAAACTCTTTTAAGGGATTCTATGCTGTATGTGACACTTTCAACTGCATTTATTGTTTGTTTGTTGTTGTTTTTTAACCAACTACTAGTCCTGGTCACCAAGACAGGAAGTCTTATATTAAATCTAACTAATCAAATCTGGAGTATTATGGGACCTGCCCTTTCCCAGCTGCATATTAAGTAACACACTGAAGCAGACAAAAACAGTAAAAGAAGCATTTTGATATGTATCCGTATCTCTTCAAGGACAATAAATAAAATGAACTTTATTGCTTTATTGCTCAGGGCAGGTCTTCTCAAATCCCCTGAACTCTGCCCAGTTTCTCAGCTTGAACAATTGATTTAGACTCTCTAGGGATGTGACCTGGTAAATAGATATTTTTATCACGTTCCTCAACGATTTTTCTCTGGCAAGTATGGAAAGCCCTAGATAATTTCTCCTTGTTGCTTTGACTCTTATGACTGTGTAATTGATTATTTAACTGGAAAATAAAAAATGTTTTAGTGACAGAAATTATTCATTACACACATGCATTCCTCTCTTAGCACAGTGAAGAAAGCTGATGTAGGACAACATTTTGAATCCATATAGAAACACAAATATTGTTTGTTCTAAAATAACTGACCCGGAAGCCATAGTATAAATTGTCTCTATTCCTATTGGTGTGTGTGTGTGTGTGTGTGTGTGTTTCCTCCCTTAAATGAGCTTTACTTAAATGCTTTAACTAGGAGCCTATGGGAAAGAAAAAAGCATGTGCAAGTTGAGGGGGAAAAAATGAATTTGAGATGAAGAAAAACCTTCTGGCACATGGAGTTGAAAAACGCATTAAAGCACATTAAAGCACAGTAATGCACCAAGCTGGCCTAGATATACTACACATTAAAATAAAATAAAAATTGTTTCTCCAAGGACGAAATTAGAGCTGTGTCTGTTTCAGAGACGAGCACTTCTCAACTTCTGGCGTTAAAAAAGAGAAGCTGGTGTTTATGAAAAAGAATCTGTGGACGAGCTATATGGGACTGTCTCTAATAAATACCCGTTGAATCAAATGTCACTATGTTTTTTAATGTTTTGAAGTTTGATGCAGAAAATGTACTTTTATTTCTTCAGCAGCTGTCCTTTTTAAACGGGTGCAGCTGTATTCCAGTTTAATTGGCAACCATTGCTTAATCTTTAGTCAGTTGCTTCCAGTCTTTCAAAAGCAATGTTTCATGTTTCTCTGGAAGGGAAAGGCTTGTTTTTTTTTTTTTTCCTAGAAAGTATGATTGATATAAAGAAGAAATTAGGCACATGAAGGTTTTTGCTTGACTGTCTTAGCCTTACTTTGCCTAGATACCTCTCTTCACACTACATCGATGAGATTTTGCTGTCTACCTAACAAAGTCGTCATCATCCCAAAACTTCTGAAATCCCGTATGCCAGAATAAAACCTGGCAAATTATTTGGAATGAAGGGGGAAAAAATCACAGCCATGTATTTGAAATGTTATCTGCTTTGAGAATAAGCCGGTATCATGTATTTGTTGCTTGAATTAGAACTTTGACTTTGTGTTACATAGAGATACTTATATCTTGATGTGTTTCAGTAATTAAAATTTAAAGCACACGATGTCCTTTTGCTGTCTCTCTACTCTTTTCCTACTATAACATTTAAGAATCTGCTTTCCTGCTTTGTTGCTATGGAGCATTTGTCATTCTGCATATCTTCTATTCAATCTTTTTCAAGTCTAGAAGTAAAATTTTGCAGGAAAAGTCAAATGTTAATATTAATATTATAACATCTAATCTCAGTCTCAGGCTGAGGTTGTGGTTCAATGATAGAGTGCTCACCTAGCATGTGTGAGGCACAGGGTTAGATCTTCAGCACTGCATACAAATAAATGAATAAAATAAAGGTCTATCAGCATCTAAAAATATTTTTAAAATATACTTATATAATATATACATATATATGTATACGTGTGTATGTGTATATTCCAGTCTCAACATTTTTTAATTCTCCTATATTTTCATCTTCCAAATGAAAGTGTGAATATAGATGTAGAAAAATTTCAAACCTGAGTTTAAAAATGGGTAACACACTGAATCTGTCTTCATGCCAAGACTTAACCTAGGCAGGCCTAAATGTGTAAGCATGCTGAATGGAACTTCCTAGATTAACTTGTTCCTTCACTTTTCCTTTATAAGCTGTAGTTTAGCAGCGAGTTTCTTTTAATTTATGCCTTTGGCATTTTAAATGCTGTCATTTAACAGTAACCCACTTCTTATATACTGAGTTACGTATTGTAAATATCTTTACCAAATACCAACGATTTCTCTCTCTTCCTCTTTCCAATCTTTTTGTTTGTTTGTTTGTTTTTGGTAAAGGAAAATGTGATTTCTGAGATACCTCTGAACTCTGCAGGCAAAGTGTTTCTGTGTATAACTTAATGTGCCTTTTCTGTCTCACTTTAACATTGTTATCTATTGATACAGAGCTCCATTAAATTTGATAAACATTTTAGGAAACTCTTGACTTGAATTTTGTTTAAACTTTCTGCTTTGTCGTTAACCTTTTATTTTTTTTATTACCCCATTTTATTTTTGTTATATCTAAGATCAAACATAAACTTTGAAATGTACTTAAAATTTATAAGCATAGCAGAAAAGTGTGCAACTGGTGTTCGTGGAAGTTCATTAATATGAATTGTAGATGATCAGAAGAGTCATAATTTAAGTTTAAACAAATCACTATAACATCTTCAAAGACCTTTTTTTTCCCTCCCTTCTGGAGTGTGTGTGTGTGTGTGTGTGTGTGTTGGTGGAGGGTGTGTGTGTGTGTGTTGGTGGAGGGTGTGTGTGTGTGTGTTGGTGGAGGGTGTGTGTGTGTGTGTTGGTGGAGGGTGTGTGTGTGTGTGTTGGTGGAAGGTGTGTTGTGTGTGTTGGTGGAGGGTGGGTGTGTGTGTGTGTGTTGGTGGAGGGTGGGTGTGTGTGTGTGTGTTGGTGGAGGGTGGGTGTGTGTGTTGGTGGAGGGTGGGTGTGTGTGTGTGTTGGTGGAGGGTGGGTGTGTGTGTGTGTTGGTGGAGGGTGGGTGTGTGTGTGTGTTGGTGGAGGGTGGGTGTGTGTGTGTTGGTGGAGGGTGGGTGTGTGTGTGGTGGGGTGGTGTGTGTGGTGGTGGGTGGGGTGTGTGTGTGTGTGGTGGTGGGTGGGTGGGTGTGTGTGTTGGTGGAGGGTGTGGAGGGTGTGTGTGTGTGTGTGTTGGTGGAGGGTGTGTGTGTGTGTGTGTGTGTTGGTGGAGGGTGGGTGTGTGTGTGTAGGTGGAGGGTGGGTGGGTGTGTAGGTGGAGGGTGGGTGGGTGTGTTGGTGGAGGGTGGGTGTGTGTGGGTGTGTTGGTGGAGGGTGGGTGTGTGTGTGTGTGTTGGTGGAGGGTGGGTGTGTGTGTGTGTGTGTTGGTGGAGGGTGGGTGTGTGTGTGTGTGTGTTGGTGGAGGGTGGGTGGGTGTGTGTGTGTTGGTGGAGGGTGGGTGGGTGTGTGTGTGTGTTGGTGGAGGGTGGGTGGGTGGGTGGGTAGGTGGAAGGTGTGTGGGTGTAGGTGGAGGGTGTGGGTGTGGGTGTGTGTGGGTGGAGGGTGTGTGGGTGGAGTGGGTGTGTCTGTGTGTGGGTGGAGTGGGTGTGTGTGTGTGTAGGTGGAGTGGGTGTGTGTGTGTAGGTGGAGGGTGTGGGTGTGTGTGTGTAGGTGGAGGGTGTGGGTGTGTGTGTGTAGGTGGAGGGTGTGGGTGTGTGGGTGTAGGTGGAGGGTGCGGGTGTGTGGGTGTAGGTGGAGGGTGGGTGTGTGGGTGTAGGTGGAGGGTGTGGGGGTGTGTGTGTGTGTGGAGGGTGTGTGTGTGTGTGTGTGTGTGTGGATGGAGGGTGTGTGTGTTGGTGGAGGGTGAGCTGGGAAGGAAAATGAGTCTTGGGAAATGTCTTGGTTATTGATTGTGAATGTGAGTGAAGAATGGCCCTGTTTCAGCACGATATTGAGATCATAAGTAGCATGTGAAATTTGACAATGAAATGTCCCGGGTGAGTTCCTGTGTTAGTTTTCTGGGGATGATTAACAAAGTACCACCAATAGGGTGGCTGAATAATAGTGCCAGTTTGGGAAGTTGGAAGTTGAGATCAAGGTGTCAGCAGAGTTGGCTTTCTCTGAGGGTTGTGAGGTTAAAGATTGGTTCTAGGCCTTTCCCCCAGCATCTGGTGGATTAGAATGTGTGGATGACATTTTCCCTCAAACTTTTTTTTTAAGCAGTTCTTGTGGTTGAACTTAGGTCTATGCACATGCTAGGCAAGCACTCTACCACCGAGCCACATCTACATTCCCAGCCCCTGACTATCACATTGTCTGTGCTACATTTCTTCATTTTATAAAGATGGTCATGTTGGATTCTAATCTTAACTAATCAGCAAAGACCCTATTTTCAAATGTTTATGCTCATAGGCAGTGGGGGTTAGGGCTTCAGTATTTAGGGGACATGATTCAACCCATAGCAATTCTGAAACATTTTGTCCCTCTGGAAATGATTTTAATAAGCTTTCAGATTACCTTTTATTTCTATTTTGAGTGCTTAGAATAGGATAATGATTTTATTCAAGTAAATCAATTTATTAGATGCCATAATACTACGTAATGAAGTAATTTATCTTTTGTTGCCTCTGCTTATGCTGGCACATTATGAAAGTAGTAAATTTTAAGGATTCACTCACTTATCTACATTTACTTGGAATCAATGCTCTTATAACTGATACTATTTATGTTTGTGTGTTTACTTTTAAATAGTGTTACTATATTACATGCATTTGTGTTCTTTTTTTTTTTTTTGATGAATAACAGGCTGTGAAGTACAGAGATTTATTTATTTTTTCTGGATTATTAAAAAGCAAAATGAAACTGTAAATCTAAGAACTTAGATGAGCTCTTGGGAACAATTGAGGATACTGTGGTTTCATCAACCAGATTAAGAATTGTCCTTCATTCCACATGCCTGGAACCCTAGTAACTAGGGAGGCTGAAGCAGAAGGATCCATTTTTGAGGCCAGCCTCAGTAATTTAGTAAGTCCCTAAGCAATTTAACAAGACCCTGCCTCAAAATAATAATAATAATAACAATAGGCTGGGGATGAGGCTCAGGGGTAGAGTACCCCTGGGTGCAATCCCCAGTACAAAAAAAAAAAAAAATTGTGCTTCACTTGAATATCACTGCCTGAGGTTTTAGAGGTATTTCACTGATTCTCCAAATAAAATCCAAGGGATTTTTTTTTATAATGTCCAAATTCTTGTTTAATTTTATTTTATCTTATTTCTGGTAGGCCTTTAAAACTATTTTTTTCTTGATATTTTATTGATGGATTTATGGATGCATGGGGATCAGCAATTCATAGGTCCTAGTGTGTATCTTCCTAACATTTTAAAAATGAAAATATGACAGGTATGATGTTTTAGAAGCTGGTTCTTTTTGAATGGTTCACTTAAGTCCAGAAATTAAAAACATATGTTTGAGAGCTAGATATAAATGTAAAGACTTAAAGAATTACTTTGTTTTTTTTCTAAACTGTTTCAGACTTTCCCCTCTCAAATTATTGAAATAATTTATGTGTAATGAACAAATTTTGTGAGTAGAGAAAAATAGGGAAAATAATTTACAATCAAATCATTATATAATCTTAATATTTTGGTGTGTCTTTGTACACACATGCCTATCTATACAGCTAAAGGATAATTATTAAAAATTACATAGTGACTATTATACAAATATAAAATGACTGCCAAAGAATTTAACTAATTAATTAATGACACCAGTAAGAAATTACACTTCATTCAAATGAGAAGTAGAAATATCATGCATAAAGTCAGAAATCAATGCTGAGATGAATTTATAAAAGAAGCCTAATTGGGGTTAATATCCATTGGGTAGTAATCAGTTGCATTCCAATAGATGCAACATGCATTTCTGTGACTGTCAGATTTCTGATAGCAATTGCATGGATGTCAGTTTTCTATTACGGAGTTGTAAATTGGCTCAGAACTGGTCAGAGTACCCAGTAATTGGTTTGCTTTGTTCATTTTAAAGTCTTTCCTAAATTTTCATGCAGTTTAGGTTAATATGGAATTATGTTTCAACATTTTTCCACCTAAAATGAATATAATTCAAAAACCATAATATATACTCCTCCTGATCAACTTTGATATTCTCTCCATACTTAGCTGGGAACATTTTGAAATGTGTAAGCCAGTACACACATATAAATAAAATGGAAAACCTCCTTCCTTATGTTTTTCATTCTCCACTCTTGGTCGCTCTTTCCTTCTTTCATACACTGTACCCCACTTCCCTTCCCGTGAGTTCAATCCTGGCTCTGGAGTTGGGTCTTTTTGATTTACATGATGATGCAATTATCCCATTTGAGACAGGCATGCTAGGACCTTATTCAGCATTGGTGTACATGAAAACTTAACAGTCCTTTGAAAATTCTGTTTAAATGCTAAAGAGTTTTGCCCAAGTAGTCTAATCTACACTCACCTTTTAAAAAATTCACCTTTAAGTTCCTATGAGACCAATGTCTCATATTTTAAATGAGCAGACTATTAGGAGAATTAGCTTCTTCAGCATTGAATGCACCATGTCATTCTGAATGTTATCATGTTATTTTGACAGGAATATGCAACAATAAAGCTGAGACTTTATATTTTAGCAAATATTTAAAATGTTAATTCCATAGGAATAAACTAATAATTATTCTTGAATTAATTATTTGAAAATCATCAAAAAGTTTCTCTTCCAAATACAATATTCCGAATCCATTAATACTTTCTATATCCAAATATAATTGTTTTAAAAGGGCTCACTTTGTGTTTAAGTATATATTTTTATTCATAGTTATTTTCTTGTAGTCGTTTTTTTCCTTCATTAAGGACTTTTATATTTTGTTTTTATTTGAGTGTATGAGCTAGAGAAGGAATGCGTTCATTTTCTCTTTTCCAGAAGTTATATAGAAGATATAGTTTGGCTGTGATTTACAAATCGAGGTAACATAGCTGCAGCCTTGGCAGTCTGCCCTTGATGGTATAAGTAAGCCTTATGGTGGGCATGAAAAATGATGGCTTTCCTTAAGCCAGAGCCTTATTACCATCTTGATTCAAGAAATGTTGCTTTGGCTAAAAGTAAACTACTGCAATCATAAAAATAAGACAAAATAACCATCTTTTTGATCACCATGTATATTTCATAGATTTATATGATATAGTCACTACCAATGCCTATAGAGAAAGAAAAATAAATACATATATTAACGTTCAACTAAACTGTTTTGTGCATGATATATGATCACAAGATATATAGTTTACTCAAAATTTATAGTTAATTCCAATTCTTGCCTCCCCTACAGACTAAAAAGCTTTATTCTAGTGATATCAAGTCTGAAAATAATGTTAACTGATTCAGATGCTGATGACAGATGGGTTTTATGCCAGGATAACAGCTATGGCTGGGAGACATCGATTGTTAACATTTATGCTCCAATAATGAATGACCTGGATTTTCTGCACATGTTTGCCCAGGAAATACAGGGCTGTGCAGGTCTTGACGTCATAGAGGCAGAAGGATTTGGGGCCATAGTATATTTGCTGCTGGCAGTCATTCATTAGTAAATCCTCAGTGAGACGTTGGATTTGAGTGACATCTGGAGGCTTTTTGTGCCTGGAGGTAGAAGGATTCTGGTTTGGGGCATGTTTTTTTAATCCCCCTGGTAAGCTAGATTTGGCTTTAGGAAATACCACATATGTGATTGATGGATTTAACATTTCACATTGAGAGGGAGTGAAAGATTGAAAGAATTTAAGGAGGAGGATGAATCTTTTATGATTTTTTTCCCTTGAATGAACTAGGCTAATTTAATGTTAGCTGCTAGTATAAAACATTGCTTGAACTATGTAGCCATCAGGGTGACATGTCTGTTATTAGTTATTACTGTTTAAAAATGATTAAAATTCCCTTTACCTCTAAAGAACAAGGATAGCAATAGTTGTCCTTTAATATTGGAAAGGAAATCATTCCAAAGTTTGTAGCTGAGGCAGACTTTTTAATACTGAATTCCATTTCCTTGCTAGAGGCAAGTATTCCATTATACTGTGGGAACTTGCTGTGAGCACTGGAAAAGTGTGAAAACACTGCCTTTGTTTTTTGGAAAAGGAGAATAAAAACAAGGCTTCTCCATGGGATCTGATGGTGCCAGAGGACAGACTCTGGAGATGGACTGCTTGGGTTTGAGTCCTGTCTCTGATACCTTGGAGACACAGTCACAGCAGGAAATGAATGACTTGATTAAAGGGGTCACTGAGGACTTTGAGGAAGGGACCAGTTATGGAAGTATTAAGAGAGGGAACAAGGAATAATGAGGCTACCTGGGTTAGGAAGATGGGAAAGCTGCTATTACCCAAAGGCCCAGGAAGAGGAAGCTGTTAGGCAAATCCAGTGAGGGCATCACCTGTGGGAAAGGGTTCCTGCACAGGAGCCAGGGATCACTTCAGGGCATTGAGTAGATGGGCCAGGCAGCAGGGGCTGGTTATGAACACTCTCACCGCTTTTCTTCCATCTCATATCCTCTGACTGAACAAAATGGAGTCAGTGGCTGTGGAAAGCAGGTTTTATAATTTGTGGAAAATCAACCACTTTTGGGTAGAGAGGAAAGGAGAAGATGGTGATGGAGAGCAAATGGAGAATTTCAAGCAAAAATATTAGCTGTTTGAATGAAAGCATGTTGTTTACAAATTATTCTGTGCTTTAATTTCCTTATTGGTTTAATGGAGAGAATAATAGAACCAAAAATACATGGTTACTCACTGTGAGGCTTCAATGACTCCCATTTCTATAGGAATTGGTCAGCAACTATTAATAGTATCATTCATCCTTTATGAATTGAATATACATGTATTATACAGGAATTTGCCATTTTAGCAATCTCTCTTGCTCCCCTTCTTTTCTGTCTATACATATGTACATATATGTGTGTGTGTATGTGTGTGTACACACACATACACACATGCACCTCACTGTTTCTGCACACATTGACACTTACAAATTTTACTTTTTAATAGCTTCAAGGTAGCCCATTATCTGGATATACCATAATACTTTTAGACTTTTCCTTGTAGATGAAGATTGGGACTATTTCCAATGCTATTAGGCATAATGCTGTGTCAACATTTGACCTTTGGACTCTTAATTTTCGATGAGAGAGAGAGCAATTGAGTTTTGTATACTTCAAATCACCTAGATTAAATCATCTTCAGGTCACTCTGATGAGAAGGAATATAAATAAGTGCCATCAGTACAATGTTTAAAAAGTGGCTGAACCTTTTATTTTTCTAAGTTCTAACCCCTTCAATTTTATAGAGAAATAAAAGACTTATAGATTTTTTTCTATGACCTTTAACTTTATTCAATGACACTTTTTAAAATACTTTCTCAATACCAATGTATTCCATGTATACTAGTTTTATCTTTTTAATAAAAATACTGATGTATGTAATAACATTAAGGGCAAAATATTTGAGCTAGGTGATTTCATTGTAATAAGGTCAAAGACATACAATTATTGGTAATTCCAATCTAATGCTATGCATAGATAATTTTTTAAAAATGGAATAATGAATCATGTGACTACATTTGTTTTATAAATATTATTTTGGCCTACGTTTTTCCCTCCATGATGAGTTATGAAGTCAATCCTCCCTTTACTATGTAGTAAATTTTTATAAAACTCATTTGACCAACTGAAACAAGTGACATCTATTTATCTCTCTCCTACTTCTATACAAAATTGAGATAGAAGGCAATACATGTCATTCTGCATTGAAGCAATTAAGAATGTTTTGTCCTGTAGTGAAAAACTTTGGGGGATAGGGAAAGGATTCCATCTAGTTTTTGTTACCAAAAAACTAAGGAGAATTGGAGAAAATAATGTTTAAATGAATCTGTAAGAAAACTTATATTTTGGTGGCAATGATAACAATCCGTCTTAAACACAGTACTTCTCTGTTTCATCAAATAGGTGATTTTGCAGAAATTTGACTGATATAAAGAAACAATATCTATAACCTTATTTAAGCATGTCTTCTGTCTGAAATCATTCAATTTGAGAATTCTTCCATATGGACAGTACAAAGAGTTACATTTCATGCATTTTCATTTGTTACCATTTCCCCTTGTGTCTGTCTGTCTGAAATATGTTCATTCCATGCACTTGGAATTCTGCTGCCATCCTCCTCTCTGGCTCTTAGAATAACATCCAAAAATTTGAAATGCTTACACTATACCAGTCTTTGAATCTCTCTTCTTTATAACCTTACAACCATGAACTTAATGTTTTGAAAGTTAGGGTAATACAAAAAAGACAGTAACATAATTGAACTCTTATGATTCTGTGACTAGCAGCTAACATTTCATGTATTTCATTGTTTCACAGATTTTACATAGAACAAGAAGTAATTTTGAACATTCCCTTTAATCTTAAATCTATTTCACATCATTTTTATTTGTATTAAGTGCTCAAAAATGATTCAAATTGTCATGTGCCAATTTGTTCTATGGCTGTGGCATTAATTATTTTATTAGTCATTAGTTTGATTTGGTTATTTTCCCTATTACAAATAACAGAGACATAAAATTTGTGTGCAAAAGTTCAAGTTGCAAGAATCTCTTTATAAAATATTCCTAGAAGTGGAATCAGTAGGCCAAGTCATATGAATACTTTTAAGCTTCCTGTACTTATTGCCAAACTGCTTTCAAGAAAATTGTATCAATTTACATTCCCACCAGCAGTGTAGAAGAGTGCCTGGCAACTGTTTAATTAGTTTTGTTTTTTTTTTAATAGAAAGCCAAGAGGACAGCATTTAACTGATCATCAAAACAAAGATGAGAGTTGGTTGAAGTTGTTACTGTGCTAAAGGAATTTTTCATATTAAATTACATAGTTTTTATCCTAAGTGATCACACTACAACAATACTTTGAATTTGATTCATATTTCCTCCTCTTTGGTATTCTTTTTTTAATATTTATTTTTTTAGTTTTAGTTGAATACAATATCTTTATTTTATTTTTATGTGGTGCTCAGGATTGAACCCAGTGCCTCATATGTGTTAGGTGAGAACTCTACCACTTGAGCCACACCCCAGCCCCTCTTTGGTATTCTTGATGTCAATAGAAATAAGGTTAAACATGACTGTGCCAGGGTTCTGACCCCTTTTCTTTGTACTGGCTTCAGTGGTAAGAAGTGAGGACTAATTCTGTTACTCAAGAGATTGTGGACTGTACTGCCCACACTGTCACTTCATCATGGGAAGGAAAGAGAAGCTGAATGCCTGACATTCAGTTGGATGCATGCATGCATGTCTGGTTGAATAAATGAGGTGATAAGACTCACAAACCTGATATTTAAAGACCAGAGTCATCCTGTGATTTGGTAAAGTTTCCTATTATAAATAATAACAAAATAAAAAGTCATGTATAAAAAAGATCAAGTTGCAAAAGATAGCTTTAGAAAATGTTTTAGGGTTATTTATACATTCACAAATTTCAGTATTTGGGCAGTCCCTTCTGCTGACAATGTGCTTGGCTAGTTAGAATTAAGGTTGTTAGAATCTATTCTGGTGGTTTTTGAGGTCACTGTGGTGGAACCACCCCCAATAACAAACTAAACCTACTCCTCAGATCTACATATTGGCTCTGATTCCTGAGAATCTCAGTAACCTGGGTGCCACCATATTTTTTCTCTACCACCTCAAGGGCCCAAAGCCTATGTATATCAATGCTAATAAATTTGTTTATTTTGTTTCTTCTTAATTAGGTATCTACATTCAGTTGTTGAAATTTGTCTAAAATGCTAGACTTTAGGGGCATAAGAAGTGTAACATTTTAGCTTTTGATTTGCTTTGCTGCATTGGACAAGAGAGGTATTAGTATGAACATTAGCTTTTGTCTCTCATGGACTTGAATTTCATGCTTATAGAAAAAAGTCCGCAACCATGGCTACTGGACTTTTAAAATATAGGACATATAAATATAAGCTATATATGAAAGTGACAGAGAAGTTTGGAAGGGTTCCAGAAGAGAATCATTTATATTACTAGTTATCCCTTCAGCAATGGGGTGGTCTAGGAAATGTTATAGAAGTGAAGTTCCAAAAAGAAGTATTGTGCTTGGACATATCATCTGAAAGATTCAGTGTTATCATAGTTGTTTAGGGACCTGTTGAGGTTCTCTAACAAAAACTACGTGGTTACATCCTTCCATTCACAGTCTTGTCAGGTCACTGTACTAGGATGTCAATGGTAGTTTCCTGAAGAGTATGTACTATTTAGGAAATACCCTCATAAGATTTAAAACAAAAGCAACTCAATGTGAGTTTTACACAATGGATTACATACTTCATACCTGCCCATTCCAGAAATATAACTTAATTGAAAAAAAAATGCATGCGATAGTTTGGATTTTCAGTGTCTCTCAGGATTCATGTGCTGAAAGCTTTCTCTTCATCTTGGTGCTGTGGGGAGTGGTGGAAGGTGTTCAGACCCTTGGAGGCCCTGGAAGGGGATATTGGGACCCAAGGACCTCCTTTCTCTCTCCATTTCACTTTCTAGTCATGTGGTGAGCAGTTTTATATCACCGAATGCTGCTTCTGTGGTGTAGTTCCTCATCTCAGCTCTAAAAGTGGGGGACCAAGTGACCATGGACTAAAAGCTCCAATACTGTAAGCCAAGTTAAGCCTTTTCATAAACTAATTTTCTCAAATATTAAAGTGATGGAAAGTAGACTAACAATGTAGATAATATATAATAATTATAATTTAGGTAACAATTATTAATAAGAAATTATAAGAATTCAAATTAAAGTAGAACAAATTATAGATATACTGATTATTTAAACTCTATTCTTTGAAGTATATTAATGGGCTCTATTTTGAGTCTCTTCTATTTCTATGAATACTATAATAAATATAAAACCTCATCTCAAAGAAAAGATGAAGGTAGTTTATCAGAAAGTAATAAAAGGAAGAGTCAAGACTTCAAAAAGGTGGAGGCAGGAGCTGAATGCATGAAAATCAGGAAGAACACACACTGGATGCTTCCTAGAGAGACTCCTTTATCAGACATTGTATATTACATCACGTCTTGATCTGTTTAACTGAGCTAGTGTACTTTATGTTCTGCTGCTCTAAAATGATGATTAAATGTTAACCATCTTGGAAAAACTTCTATAACCCAATGCCTCTTTTGTTGTCACCATCACTATTATCACTGTTTAGCAGTTCTGTATGAGCTAACTATGTAGAGACATGTAGTATAGCAGAAAAGATACACTGGAGTTTCAGAGTATGCTAAAGGGAACACTGGGCCAAAAAAAAATGACCATTACTTATGTCCTACAGTTTTTCTATTTATTCATTTTAAGCATTTCCCACTATAATATGTTATATAAGCTGATAACTAGACCTATCCTGTTAAAGGAAAATTTACCCTAACATGAAATAACATAAAAGCCCAAGGCTCAGAGACTTGTGGGCATTATGGAAGTAGATTTAAATATAAGGTTCCTTTGACCAAAGGAGATACAGGAACTCTGCCTTCTCTGCTTTTTTTAATAGAGCACAATTTTTCATATCTCTGTATATAAAGTATGTTCATGCCAATTCATGCCTTTATACATGTACTTTGGGTTTTTTTACATTGCAATTCTTATTACACATATATACCACAATTTTTCATATCTCTGTATATAAAGTATGTCGATACCCAATTCAAGTCTTCGTACATGTACTTTGTATAATGATTTCCATCACATTCCACCATCCTTGCTAATCCCCTTGCCCCCTTTCTTTCCCTTCTACCCTCCTCCCTATCTAGAATTCATCTAATCCTCCCATGCTCTCCCTCCCTACCCCAATATGAGTCAGCCTCCTTTTATCAGAGAAAACATTTGGCATTTGTTTTTTTTTGGGATTGGCTAACTTCACTTAGCATTATTTTCTCCAATGCCATCCATTTACCTGCAAAAGTCATGATTTTGTTCTCTTTTAATGCTGAGTAAAATTCCATTGTGTATGTATGGCACATTTTTTTTATCCATTCATCCACTGAAGGACATCTAGGTTGACTCCACAGTTTAGCTATTGTGAATTGTGCTGCTATAAGCATTGATGTGGCTGTGTCCCTGTAGTATGATGTTTTTAAGTCCTTTGGGTATAGTCCAAGGAGAGGAATAGATGGGTCAAATGGTGGTTCCATTCCCAGATTTCCAAGGAATCTCCATATGGCTTTCCATATTGGCTGCCCCAATTTGCAGTCCCACCAGGAATGTATGAGTGTACCTTTTCCCCCACATCCTCGCCGACATTTGTTGTTTGTCTTCATAATAGCTGCTGTTCTGACTGAAGTGAGATGATATCTTAGAGTAGTTTTGAATTGCATTTCTCTGACTGCTAGAGATGATGAGCATTTTTACATATATTTGTCGATTGATTGTATGTCCTCTTTTGAGAAGTGTCTGTTCAGGTCCTGGGCCCATTTGTTGATTGGGTTATTTGTTTTTTTGGTGTTTAGCTTTTTGAGTTCTTTATATACCCTAGAGATTAGTGCTCTATCTGATGTGAGGTGGGAAAAAAATTGCTCTCAGGATGTAGGCTCTCTGTTCACCTCACAGATTGATTCTTTTTCTGAGAAGAAACTTTTTAGTTTGATTCCATCCCATTTATTGATTTTTGGTTTTAATTCTTGGGCTATAGGAATTTTCTTTATCTAAAATTATCTCAAAATAAGGTTTCTTCTAATATAAGACTTTTTTACTTGATTCGTTCAAGTTTTTTATTATATTCTCTTTGTTAGAACCTGTAAAATTGGATTTTGTATCTTTAATGTAGAATATAGTGATGGTAAAAATATTTCCTGTCTTCAGCATCCCTTTACTCCTCTTCCTTCTGGCTGTCTTCCTCCTCTTTCCTTCTCCTCTGTATCTCTCTATTATTTAAAGTGACTGATTGCTGCCTCATCTTAAAACATCAAGGAACAGAACTAAAGAGCACATGTGTATTAACTTTGATGGAAAATTGGCACATGCATGTGGTTTTGCCCTTTGGGCCCTGTGGAATGTAATGATCAAAATCAGTCTGTACGGGTTATCGTCCACGCTGGAATTATTGACTCTGTGACCTTGGACAACATGACCTAACATTTCTACAGTTTTATATTTATCTGCAGATTGAGGAGCACATTTCTATAGAAGTGTTGGGAAAATTGTAAAAGGAGATACTTGCAAAATGTGTAAAACTCTGTTTTATATGTAGTAAGTAGCTTTTCTTTAGTTAGGCTCGTTTGAAGTCCTTAATTATTACTCATCTTTGATACTGTTGTTTCAATGGACTTTTACAAAAAAGTTGGAGATAAGCAATGAACAGAGTGACTTTCACAAGGATGGAAGTTATAATTTGTGGAATATTCCTGAAATTTTTCCTTATGTTGGTTCAGAATTTATAATGGCCAAAAAATGAGATTAGTGCACTGGTTTTTTTTTTTCTTTTTCTTTTTTGTTATTATTTTTGCCTTATAATTCTTATACACCTTTATACCACAATTTATCATATCTCTGTATACAAGATATGTTGACACCAAATTCACATCTTCATACATGAATGAATGAGGGTCTCCTTCCACTATCCATTCAATTCCCCTTCTCCCTCCCTTTCCCTCCCATGGCATTAGAGCAGATTATGCTAAGTGAAGTTAGCCAATCCCCAAAAAACAAATGCTGAATGTCTTCTCTGATATAAGGGGGCTGACTCAAAATGGGAGAAAGAGCATGGGAAGAAGAATGCACTGGTTTTTAATAAATATATAGAATAGATTTAAGAGTCAACTCTTAGCATTCATATAATCAGGTTAATAATAAAAAGACAAATGTTTTCAAACAAATTACTCTTATTAGCCTTGCTTAGTTTAATAGAATCAAGTTGTCCATGATATCTCTTCTTTTGGTCCACCCTGTTTTCCTACCTTCCTTTAATAATTTACCAACCTTTAGTTATTTTAATGTACAATTAGTATGCAGTAAGACGCACAGATCCTAGGTACAGAATCCAATGAGTTTGACAAATGCAACCTCAATGTATCACTAGTTCCTTTATTGTCATACAACACATACTGAGAGATAGCCAACATCAAGTATATGTAGCATTTGACCTGTGTACTTACCAGCCTTGCCTAATCCCATCAGTTCAACAACAGTAGTATTCACAATTTTCAGACTCAGTTTAGCAAGAGTAAGTGACTTTCCCGAAGTCACTTTGCACCTGGTAAGTTGCAAAGCCTGCCTTTGAACAAAAGTTCATGCCGTTAACCACCATGCTGTCTTCATTACTACTGCAGAAGCAAGAGTCGAGGCTTTCTGGGAGGTTTAATTTGTATTCACTCTGATGAAGCAGATACAGAATTTTTTAGGCAAACTTCTTATTTTATTTAGTCAGAGTATTTAAGTCAAAGTGGAATCCAAGGCAGTATGTATGGAGGAACATTTGAGAGTTTGCCTATAATGAAGTGACTCTTGAAAACAGAATACAGAAACCGTATTATATATACATGATCTATGATAAAAGTATTGAACCCAGGGTGCTTTACCACTGAGCTACATCCTCAGCCATTTTTATTTTTTATTTTGAGACAGCATCTTGCTAAGTTGCTGACAGCCTCCCTAATTGGCTCAGGCTGGTCTTGAACGAATGTTTCTCTTGCCTCAGCCTTGTGAGTTGATGGGATCACAGGTGTGTGCCACTGCACCCTGCTACCCTGCTATGAAAAAGTAGTTTTAACATAGTGTTTAAAAGAAGGAAGTACTTTATACTCTGAAAAGCAAATTGGAAGTGTAAGCTTGGGTCCTTGCAATTTTTTTTTTCCTAGACCTCGAATCTTTTTTTTTTGGTGTGTGTGTAACATAGTCTAAAATTCTTTCTTCCTTGAAGAATTTCCTTTTTCTGTGTTTGTGATTTGGACTCTTTAGTCAGTTCGCTAAGCAGAAATCTGTAATGGAGTTGTTTCTTCAGATGATTTTTCTCATATTCTTTCAAAAAAATATGAACATTGTATCCTATTAAAGGGCTTTCTCTAATTTTAAAAAAAGGTTTTATCAAAGTGTAAAAGGCTTTAATTTTAATGTCAGAATTTATAGTTATTAAAGGTAAAACAGAAAATAAAACATTAACATAGAATTATGACAGATGCATAGGAATTTTCTCTTTAATACGGATTTTACAGTTCTGTGAGCAAGAAGTGCAAACGTCTCTCTTTGGGCTAATAAACATTGTGAATCAATAAGATAGAATAATTAAATCATACAAGAGATGATATTTGAGTCAAAGGTAATATTTTCTTCATTTATTTAAAGATAAGTCTTTATATTATTATATACTATTAACTTCAATATCACGTCAGGGTTTGTTTATTGCCTAGTAAGTGCAAAGTAAATATCTGTAAAATTACATTAATGAAGGCATCAGTGATTTTGCATTTTAGACAGCTATGTACACTATTACCATTCTAAGTACATAAAGAATTATTTCCATGCTGTTTTCAACAATTTTTTGGCTATTCAAATGAAATAAGAATTTCTTTTTAGTTCAATAAAAGTGATTTGAAGTTATTCATATTCTGAAGTAGCTAAATTTTTTTATTATTATTTTTCTAGCAAAAATATGCCCAGATAATTACTTTCTGTTCATCTAATGAGCCCTTATTAAAATGAAACTATTTTGTAAATATTCTAAGTGATCCTTTCTGACTATATTCAAAAATCCAAGTTAGTATACCATTTTGAAAAAGAATGCTAGGTTTGAAGTAATAGATAAAAGTAATAGAAATGTTTGCCTTATTGCTTTTGGTATATGAAATATAGTGCATTAAGCTGTCATTATTTAGTCTTGCACTAAATAGTTCTTAATTTTACGTAATTCATTCCAATATTGTGTGATGATGTAGACTCTATCCTGAAGAATAAGAAAAGAGTGTATTTGTTGCATTTTCTAATTTGTATGACATGAACTTAGAAACACTAGAGAATGCAAATAATTGTTCATTACTTTGTAAATGATATTTTACAAAATAATATTAATCCAAAAGATTATCTTCAGATATACATGTTTAGAATATATTTGAGAAAATGCAAAAAATAAAATTAATATTGGCTCTTCTTCCAAATCTATATGGGAATCTTTATTCGCAAATAGTAAATTTTTAGTTTGTAATTTGGAGAGTCTAGGAAATAGTAAGAATCAGCTGAGTGTTATTCATCATGTCAAACTTTTAAAATACATTACTTAAGTGGGAGTCCATGAATTGTATACAAAAACCAACATTAGTGGAAAGGGTGCTGAGCATGGTTGGACTTTGAAAGAGTCATTTGATTAAGCCTCCTTACTCAGAAACCCATCCCCTAGGGTGTGCCTATAGCTGTGCTTTCAATTTATTTAAGTCACAGTTCAAATGTCCCTTACCCAAAATGCCTTCCCCAAGGTAGGTTAAACCAAAAGTGTCATCTTTTCTCTCATCCTCACTAGAATGAGATTGAGTCTGGGACTTTTTTTTTTTTTTTCTTGGCCTTGTTTGCTGTGGTACCCCTAAGACCTTGAATGGGTGTGGCAAACAGAATGTATCTATGCAAGAAAGGATTGACAGAATGAATGAACTACAGAGATGAAAAGGACTTTTCACCTCATCTAATCTAACTTTTCTCATTTATATAGAGGAAACTGAGCCTCTCTATAAAGGAAACTAATAGTTAGTCGATTTCTTCAATATTCTGTAGGGACTAAGGAAATACCAGAATCTCATTGAATTATTTCATTTTGTGACATTCAGTTCTGCCTATAAAACCTTCTTAGAAGAAGGTTCAGAGCTGATGTTTAGGATCTAGACAGACTGGGCACTGGCCAAAGTTCAAATCTTAGCTATCACTTACTAGCTGTGTGACTTTGTGTAGGATATTTAAGCATACAAAGTCATTTTTCTCAATGTAAATGGAGACAATGCCAGTCTCATTGGGACTGTGAAGATTAATTGAGAACAAAGCAAACTGTTTTTCTCATTGACATCTCCATCATCATGCTTAGTCAATATCACATAAATTATGTAAGCATTTTGTCTATTATTTCCTATAATATTATTACAGTATCTTTCCTGAATTTAAGATTACTAAATGCACAACATAGTAACAAAAAGTTTATTAGGTTGGCATACTAGATTAGACTAGTAATGCTAATATGAAATTAATTGTCTATACTAATTTCCAATAAGAAAAACTCATATTTAGTGTTCATCAGTCTAGAGTTTCTGAATCCTGGGGCTTGAATATATATTCCATAGAAAGACTATTCTTTTATCTCAAATTTATCTTAGACTAAGCAGGATATAAATGTAGCTCTAGAAATTGTTTTTTTAAAAAAACAAAACAAAAAAACCAAACCTTTGTTTCCTCATTATCAATTTCCTATCCAAAATAGAAACATTTCCATCAGTGAGGAACCAGTCAGAAGATATGGGTAATATGCTAGACTGAGATCAATTTTACAGATAACTTCTTTATCATTTCTAAATGCATAATCTAATTTTAATTTTTATTTTTTTGAGACTAGAGTCATGTGTAATAATTTATATTGTTAAGAGACCAGGTTTTTCAGGTACATATTCTTGTGTCATAACCAGCTTATCAATAAACTTTGGTGTATTGTAGCTTTTCTGAATTCGACTTCTAATTTTAAAATAGAAATCACTTTTATATTCATTAGAATATATATTCTAGTCTGAGATCCATCTTTATGGATCCAGTTCTTCAACTTTAATATAATCTGTTATTATTATTTTTTTGTAACCATTAGAAACTATGAGTAAGTTCCTCAGCTTGAAAATTTTTGTTCAAGAAAAAAAATGTCATGACAGCTAGTCGTCCTCAGAAGTGGTCTGGGGCTGATTGATTCATATACTAAATATAGGAATCATTCATACCCCAATTTTAGGGGAAAGGCTTCAAGTTGCTTCCACTGTATTTAGCAAGAGAATGCTAGCTGGAGCTGAGAAAGAAAACTGAGCTACTTTTTCCTCACTGGTACAATTGGCTTAAGTAATTTCTAAAATTTCTTTTCCTTTTCCTTTTCTTTCTCTTTGTTGACATTCTGCGTGTTACTGAGCATATTTTGTAACCACAGGTGACATGAACATAGAAGCCAGTTAATACACGTGGAAGAGCTGTTTTTTTTCACTCCTGACTGCCAAGAGTACATCATACTCCTCTTCAGCCTCCACATCTAGAACCCAGCACATTTTAGACTTTCAGTGAATATTTCTTGAATGAATTTCAAAATATATTTTCATTTATGAAGCAATTATGTGCTTATGAGTAGTATTCTCTTGCTACTGTAACAAATTGCTTAAGGTTAATGGTACTGAACTGTTGTTTATTATTTTATAGTTGTGTAGGTCAGAAGTCTGACAGGGATCACACTGGACTGAATGAAAAAGCATTGTCAGGGTTGCCTTCCTTTCTTCAGTGTCTTCTGCCTTCTCCAGCCCAATTTCCTTGGCTTGTGACCCACCCCTTCCTCCACTATTAAAGCTAATGCAGGTCACTTGAGTCCTCACATCAATCACTCTCACCTCTTCCATCTTCACATCTGCTCTGCCAACTCTGATCTTCCTACCTTTCTCTTATGGAATCACCTGACTCATCCCCCTATCAGGCCTGCCCAGATAATCCAGGCTAACCTCCCTACCTCAAAGTCCTTAATCATACCTGCAAAGTCACTTCGTCTTTTTCCTTCATTAACGATGACCTTCAGATTAAACCCTTTGTTGCTAGGAGCTGACATTTTTCAAAGTAGCCCATCAAGGGCAGGACCCTGTGTTGTGGCAAGTAGGAGGGCATCCCACCCTGTGAGGTGATCTTGGAAGTGTATTGTAAATAAACTGAAATCTAACCAAATGGAAGACTACAGTGTGACATAATGTTGCAATTGCATTGTATGAAAGAGCAAGTGACATAGGAAGGATCGTGCTCATATGGAGATGTCATCCTCTTGATGTTGGAAGTGTGCATTTATAGATGACCTCCATTCTTTAAGTTTAGATTTTATTTCAAATGTATAACCACCTATTATTTTTGTAGTTCTGTATTTATCACCTATAACTCAAGTTCCAAATACAGTAAATTCATAACATTAATTACATAATAATAGGGTTCTATATGGTATATGGATAATTTCATGGAACTTAAGTTTGCAAACCTGTGTGAATAAGTTGTTTTTTTTTCATCACACTTCATTTGCTTATCTACAAATTATGTATGATAACTCAATTTATCTTACTCAGCTCCCAGAAGGTCATGACGAAAAATCTCCTATAAAATGTAGAGCTCTCTTTCTATGAGATTTATGAGTTTTTAGGCCTTATTTAAGGGTCTTCTGGTACTGAAGTGTTTGATTTACTTTATTGTTAACATGCATCATCATGAATCTTTGTACATTATTAGAAATAAGTCACTGTTTTGTAAAATGTGATACCTACTGTAAATATTAAAGCCTTTTGGTTAATTATACAAGAAGATTTTTTGAATCTTGTTCCTTTTGGGGGGGGGATAGTAAAATTAGTTGAGGGATATGTTCATAGTCCCTTTTATCTTTTTGTGATTCTGTTATATAAGTGTGGCATGTTGATTCCACAATTCTTTTTAATTAGGATGTCTTCAGGGTAGTGGGCTTCCAATTTATCTTGTAAGTAACAGAGCTGTACATGGGGCTGAAATATTCACTACTAAATACATATGCAGCTAATCTGAACAGGAAGACGAGATGCACCAAGTCCATTAGTTCCTGCCCCTCATTCTAGTGGTAGCTAAGACACTTCCAGAGGGTGCCAATGAACAGTGTTCATGTGTTTAAAAAATTTCATTAAGCACAAAAGTACTCAATATAATATATATTACATATAGATCAGGGAGCTTTGGGAACCCTAAAAGTGTGTGTGTGTGTGTGTGTGTGTGTGTGTGTGTGTGTACCACAGATTAAATGAGTATGAGTTGTCTGTAAATTGATTTTTGTAAATGCTAATGTAAAGACAGTGTTTGTTCTATGAATTAACTGCTCCTATGAAACCACAAACCACTTCTGAAAATTCTCATTTAAAGTTTCTTTCTTGCAATTTAGGTTGTGAATTAATGAAATAGGTAAGTATATATTATTTATATGTTATGCATATAGTATTTTATTCTAATATAACATTCCATATTGTTTTGAAAATTATTTCTGCATCTGCCCACCACAGGGAAAATAATATTTACAGTGATAGGCATTTAGTGTATAAAAGAGGACATGAAACATTTTGTTAATTAAGAATTTTTGTCATAATAACATAAAATATTTAGATTAGTTTGTAATAAAAATTCTGGTAGTTCTGTTTTTCTTAAAATTGGCATATATCATAGTCAATTTTATAATTTCATGGCAGAATTTATTATTTGGCTTTTAAACTCTCCAGAAATGGCATTATAAATTTTGCCTAATTATCTGAGATCTGCAACTTGGGTGACTATGAACCTATTTGAAAAGTACAAGAAACTTTTAGAGTCGAGTATTTGGAAGAGACAATTTTGTTTTTGAAAAATAATGGGATCAAATGAAGGAGCCATGATTTTTGTGTTCTGTTTTTGAGAAATGGCCTGTTCTACATATGTGCACACAGTTTTGTTCATGTTTGGCACCAAAGTAAAATGACTTCTAAGACAAAGGTGATTTTTCCAAATGATCATTTACTTATTTAGGAAATATAACTAAAATATTTTAAACATTTTGATTGAAATTCTAAAAGAATCTATTTTCATTATTTCTTTATAAAAGGTTATGAAACTCATGTTTAAACAATTCACGTTGAGGGCATTTTTTATGATAGGAGGGGTAATGTGCAGTTTTGCATCTACTTTTTGGATTCCCTTTTTCCCCTTCATCACAGTAAGAACTATGCTGCATTTCTCTTTGTATTAGACCTTGGAGAAATTACATAGCTAATGGTAAAAAGTTTTATTGAGACCAACTTTGTCCTCTTTTAAAATTCATTGCTGTCAAGGAAGTTGGTTAGCCATAGGGAGATGCTTAGACTTTCTAAATTTAATGTACTAGTCCCTAAAAAGTTCCAGTATGTAAAAAGGTAATTCATAAGAATTTCACATACCTTATAGGGTATGTGAAAGTGCATGATGTGGTTCATGGCACCTGTTTAGTGACCAATGAGTGCTTTATGTCTTTTGCTGTTAACTAGAAATTAAATATCAGAGTGATAACTCCTAAATTTATATCTCCAGCTTGGGCCCCTCTCCTGAATTCCATATTTATCCAACTGTAATTACTGACCTCTTGACTTGGGTATCCAACACGTCTCTCGAAGTCCACGTGCCAAACATCAAATCATTTGTCTCCAAACCTATTCCACCAGCAGCCTTCCTTGTGATTGATTGACAACTCCAGCCTTCCCGATATTCTGTTTAAGATTTTGATGAAGTCATCATCCTTATCTCTCTCTCTCTCTCTCACCAGGGCCTTACACACAGTAGGTAAGTGCTCTACCACAGAGCTGAATCCCTGACTTTTCTCTCTCACACACACATCACATCCAATCTACCAGCAAATCCCATTGTAAACAATCCAGAATCTGGCAACTTCTCATCCTCTTACTACTACAACTCTAGTCACGTTAACACTAGTTGAGTTAGCCTTGGTTAGTAGAGAAACCTCTCAGCAGTTCTCTCTGTGTCTACTTTTCCTTCCTTGCTGTCTATTCTCAGCAGAGGAGCCTGAATGATCCTTCCAGAAGCTGTCATTTAATGTCACTCTTCTGATGAAAGCCCTCCAGTGACTTGCCATATCAGAGTCAAAGACCTTTTAATTGCCTGTGGGGCCTGTGTAATTGGGCTCCTTTATCTCCACCATTGCCTCATATCTAGTTACCTTTCTCCTTAGTTTCTGTCCTGCAGCTACACTTATCCTTGTTATCCTTAGTGCATGCCAGGCACACGCTTCTTGCACTGGCTGCGTTTGTAGCCTGGACCACTTTGTCCCCACATCTTTTAGTTTGTTTTCTTTCTGCCTGTGTCTTCATTTTTGATCAAATGCACCTTACTTAGGTGGCTTACCCTGAGCCCAAATTCCATTTCAAATTGAAACTCCACCCCAATTACTATCAATTCTCTGTATCATACTCTTTCATCCTCTAATGTGCTTATCACCTAGTATATGGGTTTATTTCTTACACTCAGCATGTATTTTTTGTCTCACTTGAGTTTGAACTCTATAATGGGAGCCACTGTTTTCAATTCTGTTCATTGATGTTCCCAAATATGCAACAGTGTAGTAGCACATAGTAGGCACTCAGTAAATGTTCGTGGATTGAATTGGATAAACAACAAACATACCAGAAAAATGTGTACCTTGAGTTCTTTATGTTTCATCCAATGCTAGTTATCCATGTAGACAGTGTATCCTTTTAGAGTAGAATTTACAGTTGAGGGAATAAGATGGAAATAACCTATAAAAGCAAATGGAAGGTATGATTGTAGTTTGGGGCCTAATTCCTTTTTTGTTACATATAAAGCTCAGTGCTTCAATTGTTATCTTTCTTTTTGTCATCCTGAGTACCAGAAATAACTGGCCAAGTAGTTGATACTTGTTTTAAAAACAAGAAAAATCTTGGTTTTGCTATTGTCCCCCTGGTGCCTGTTTTTATTACACATTAAATATTCATAAATTGGTTTTTTGTTTTATCTTTTGAAAAACCTTTTCTTTCAAGATAAAGGATCATATATCTTTAATCGGAAACTCAAAATTCCATCATAATTGGTTTGCATATGTCTCTGTCATCCACAGCTAGCATTTTTCATTCACTAAGATGTGTTTTCTGTCACCAGATCTCAAACTGCCCTTCTTGTGTTGGATTTGTGACATTGTACGTCATCAAGTGCTGTTCTCAAAAACACAGATTCGATTATGTCTAATGATCAGGTCAAATATCTAATCTGCCACCATTAAACCTATATTAACCTTCTATCTAATGGGGCCTTGGCTGGGACCTCAAGGAAGACGACATCTGTGTCCACAGCTGCTTCCTTGTTAGCAGGGCCATAGCATAACATTCTGGATGAGGGCCTTTTAAAGAGTCTGTGGGTAAAACAGCTTTAGGTTGCCGGCAGAGCCTGTCGTAAGTGTTGGGACCTCTGCTTTACCTCCAGTTTTCCCCTTATGAAGTGTCCACTTTGTCTCTTTTGAAGACTTACTGCATAACCTTCTGTTTCCCCCAAACCTCCTTTCCAGAAATAATCTGTCATTGGTGGCTCAGTGTCAACTATTTACCCTAGGAATATTTGCTTTTATAGTTGAATTTTCAATTCAATAAAATCATTGCCATTTAAAAATGGATATGAATATGTTGGTGGAAGTATTTTGAGGAATTTTTGTCATTATAAAAATCTTAACATATATTTAAGTTCACTCCATTGTTTCATAATGTCTAGCCCTGAATTCACTGTTACATATATCCTATTTTTTATTCCTTAAGGGCTTTTGGTGTTTTGATCCTGATTATTCAATGCCTTTTCTTCTTTTTAGCACAGCTTGGAAAACTCAGAAACAAAAAAAAAAAAATGAAAATCTCCCACCACTCTCTAGAAACCATTGCTACAGAGCTAGTCTTAATTCATGCCCTAGCATTGGGAGATATACTTGACTTATAAATTCAATAGGTAGAAAAAGAATACCAGCGCATTTAGTATAAATGAAGCTGCTTCTGTTGCTTAGTCACTTGTATTTTGCCTCATGAATTTTGTGTTCATTGACATTTTAAATGTTAAGATTTACTCATTTTATGGGATGCTAAAACATCTGAAATGCATTGCTTGATTTAACATTTAATATATTTTCAAAATGCAAATTTTTAATCATTTTATGGTTAGAAATTATTTCATTTAAAAAAAATCTGAAGTGGCATTTCTTCATTCAGATAAAATTCAAGTTTATCAATATTTTCTCCTAGATTTTTTGGGCTGATTTTAATGTATTTCTGGAATACTTTGAAAATTCAGTTATGTGATTGGTAGTTTGCAATAATAAGCAAATTTTGAGATTTTTGTCTAAATTGCTATACAAATTTGTCAGCTAGTTTAACTGAATTACATAAATGGCTTTTCTGCTCATTTGTGGTATGTTAGATCAATTGAAACAAATCGTAAAAATGAACTCATTGGGATTAGCAAATTAGATTGAAATCTATTATGTTTTATTAGTGATATGAGCCAGAGAGTGGAGTGGAGAAATCAATGGGAGGTGAGGATATGGACAGATTTGAGATTATTTTCTTTCAAGGTACTGGGCTGTGAAGACAAATATAAAAATAGCTGGAAAGTAGTATTGGAGGATCTCAATCTGTATTTTTAAAAAGATGGAAGAGACTTCAATGTGCTTGATGATGACAGAGAGAGGGTGGAGATGGAGGCTTGAAGTTGTGGGTGGATTAGGCGAGGGGTTGACAGAACCAGATGATGGAAGAGGAAAGGCACTGAGTACCTAAACTCCAGGTAGACCTGTTAACATTGGCCAAAGACAGTTGCCTTTTCCACTATAGAAATAGATATCATTCTATTATATTTATAGAAGGGAGGGTCAAATATTGAGGAATTTCCCACAACATGGCCTCTTTTTCTTTTTTGAATTTTGAAAGAAAGTACTCTTAGAGTGAAAAAGAAAATCTTTGATGTTATTTATGCATGCACTCCTTCATTCATTTGTTCAACAAGAGCTTATAGAATGTTGCCTGTGCCAAGCCCTCTTCCAGGGTTAGAAAAAGTGACCAAAACCAAAGTGAAGAGTGGAGTCCCTCAAACGACTTCAGTCATGAGTCACCCAGGCAGTCATATGGAGAAGCGGACTGTGTTATTTGTACCTTGCAACATCTTAACCACCCTCCATTCAAGAATGCAATTGTCTTGACTCAGGATTTGCAGTTCAGGGAGGGGAGCCTTTCAGTTTGGTTCATAACATCAAAATGCAAAAGGTTTAATATTGGTACAGAGATGAACCCAGGGTAAGCATACACAGAACTAAATACTGGAGTGCTCGTTGCTACACTTGATTGCACTGAGATCTTGTTTTCTAATACTATCACGAATGAAAGGAACCTTGAAAAGTGGTTTATTCTCAGTCTGAGTCAGAATACACAAGACAAGCCTGGAGCATCTTTTAGTACCTATTAAGTTCAGACGTACCCCTGACCCAAACATACAAATTGAAAGTAGTGTGTCAATTGGACACAGGAATCAACTGAGAGTTTCCAATGGCTAAAGCTGAGACAATCTGAGAAGCAAAATTAATAATGCACTGTTAAATTATAATCCAGACTATAAAATAAATTGTTATGGTTTGGATATGAGGTGTCTTCCAAAAGCTCCTGTTAATGCAGAAATGTTCAGAGGTAAAATGGTTTGATTATGAGATCTGTAGCCTAATCAGTCCAACCTAGTTTGAATGGACTGGGTAGTAACTGTAGGCAAGTGAGGCAGAGCAGGGGAGATGGGTTCCTGGGGTTGTACCCTGAAAGGGGCATCTTCCCTGTTGCTTCCTGACCCTGACATGAGTTGAGCATCTTTTCTCAACGGGGCCTACCTCCATGGTGTGTTGCCTCACCTTGGGCCCAGAGCAAGGGAGTGATTTGTCTGTGCACCGAGACCAATTAAACTGTGAGCCCCAAATAGACTTTTCCTCCTCTAATTGTTCTTGTTGGATGTTTTTGTTACAGCAACACAGAAGCTGATTAAAACACAAATATTCATAAGTTCATACTGATACAAATGATAAACAAGTAAATAGACAGACTGAACAGCCTATCTCCCCCACAAAAATTTCCAGGCAATTTATGGGGATATGCCCTCGTGGCAGCATTAAGCAGACTCCCTGCCTCTTCGTTGTGGGCTGCTCATAGTGATTCCTTCCAAAAAGTACATGTGGAGGGGCAAAAAGAAGAGTAATCCTTTGGAAAAACTGCAAAAATGCCTCAGGCAGGTGGTCCAGGTAGATATTAACAGTGATAGCATGTTGATAGAATATCTCCAGATATGATAGGAGAAGAATACAAGTGTACTTACATGATGGTCTTTCCCCAAACCTGTCTAATCATCAGAAAAACATCAGACAAACCCCTGTTGAGGGATACTGTCCAAAATACATGACCAGACTATCAAAGTCATTGAAAAGAGAGTGGGTTATCCAAGAGGAGTCTGCGAGATCTGAAAAAATCTAGGAAACTTTGTCTCCCAGAAGGGCTGAATGGGCTTCTTTTTAAATTACAATGTAAAATTTAAGTATTTTGCAGAATTTTACACATTTTAAGTGATAAATGAAATACTTTTCCAGGAATGTCTGAGCACATGAGGGACTACATTTTCCATTATCAGAGGCAGTGGAGTACTCTGTAGTACATGGCAAATCCATCATGTTAGATAGTTTCATACAACTTCAAGAGTCACGTCAGATTCAGAAGTGCCAGGCTCCATGGAAATTATTCATCGGGAGGTAAAGACTCAGTGTAATACACATTAATTATCCTTATTGTGACCTGTCATTATATAAATAAGTCCATTTAAATTTATAGCATTATTCATAGTTTGAGTCACTGGATTCTTATTCATACTCATTTAGGCCTCTTCTAAATAAATGAATTTTGTTCTATTTGCAGTATTAAGTGCACAAAATTATTTCTACCTTAATAGAAGGCCTGTTTCTGGCTATATGTTGCTCTTTTAATATATATGCCCTTCAGTAATTCTTGATCTTTCACATTTTCACGTCTTACCATTTATTATTTTTAAAAGTCTATTATAAACTGTATTTATGGTCATTCAATGAATATGTATTTTATATTTGTAGGATACACTTTTACAATTCTATCAGTAAACTGTCAACATAGTATGTTAGAAATAGTTGAAGGAGGCAATACTAGAGAAAATAGGGAATGTCGTGAAATATTTAGCATCTGAAATATTTAGTGCCTAATGGCTAACATGAATGGAAATATTAATTAGTTTACTATGTGATGGAAATAAATGACAAAAGAGAGTATGTAACATGAGAGAATTAAAAGAAAAATAGATTAATCTAATTGTTAAGAGGATTTATAAAAACTGTTTGTGTGCCACCTACATACATCATTCCCTCAGTCATATGCCCCTCTGGTATGAATGGTTTTGGGAAAGAGATTCTAGAATGCCAGTTCTTTCTCCATACATCAGTTTAGTAGTTGTTTCTGGGAGTCATTTAATGACAACAGGAGAGCCTTTACACTAAGAATATTTGTCATGTTAAGTGAGATACATTTCTATATTTGTTCCTGCATTTTTGATACAAAAATTCTAGGTAAGAAATCTAAGAGATAAAACTTTACAATCTTTGCATTGTTTAACAGTATTTTCTATGCTTAAATGTTTAGTCAAGCTGAACTCAAAGGTATGTAATAGACTAAAATTTCTAATAAGTTTTGGATTGTGCCCTCAAACAGCTCAGAGCTTAGTAAGAGCTTTTAATACTTAGATACCTAAGTAGAAAATTACAGATTTTAAAAAAGTGTAATAAGAAAGGTAATAAAGGTAAGTACATGGTGTTTGAATAGGAGAGGGCCCAGAAGCCTGTTTAAGGAACAGAAAATTATAATGCTTTGAATTGTGTACTTAAAAAGATAGAGAGGAGTGCATAGATTTGAGTAATGAGGAACAAGAAAATATTTTAGGTAGAAAGAGCAATAAGCAAGAAAAAAAATGAAAATGCCAGGAAAATGCATTACTGATGGTCTCCGAAGCTCAGTTGCTAAGGCTTCTGTGATGAAAAGTGAGGTTGCAGCAGGAAGCAAGGCCAGGTCATGGAGAATTTTCCTTATCACCCTTAAGATCCATTATCCCTTCATGGAGAACTGTACTCTGCCAAAGACAAAGGTGTGTTTCTAATCTAGGAGATCATTTTGGCTCTCATCAGTCACTAGCTTAGGAATCACCAAGAAACACACATTTGAGGGGCTGGAGTCCTGGCTCAGTGGTAGTGCGCTTGTTTGGCATGTCTGAGGCACTAGGTTCGATCCTCCATATCTCCTCGATGAATAAATAAAATAAAGGTATTGTGTCCCTCTAAACCTAGGGGGAAAGAAAAAGGATCACAAATTTGAGATGAAAGTTTGGAGGTAGGAAAATCAGTTGGAACATATTTGACATAAACCAGGGGATTGAGGATGAGTCCTCAGCTGCTGGAGTGGGAATGGTAAGAGAGTGATTAGTGCTAGAGGAGATGATTGGTGGAGGGTGTGAAGACAGGATCCAAGTTATAGACTTAGAGGTTGGGTGGCTAGGAGGGATGTGCAAGAAATAATTTAAAGGAACATAATCAAGTGTATCAAGACTGATTGAAGAGTTTGGAAAGATGATAAATTCATTTGAACTTTAGGTTAAGGTGATAAGAGACATTTGGGTAGAAAAGTTCAACAAAATCTGAAGTTGAAAATAGAGGACTTTCAGCTTTAGAAAATAACGGCAACATTGAAGGTAATATTTACTTTCTTTGCAGAATTCTTCACTTTTTCTTTAGACCATCATTATGTGAGGTCACTAACAGATTTATAAAACATATTTGAGGAGTTGATATTTGTAATTTAATTCCTGTTAAGTTAAAACAGAAAATATGAAATAATAGATTTTTTGCTAGTCATAGCTAGAACAAAATATCAAATACTCATAAAATACTTTATTGTTTAGTCCAACTGAAGTATAATTATGAACTGTGGAGACTATTTTTCCTATGGTAAGGTATGATTTTCAAAAGTTAAAATCATGGTTCATAGTAAGAAAATGAACATATGTCAAAGATTTTGTTTAATTCCTAAATTAGTAAGGTAAACAGTAAAGCGTTAAACCCAATTCAAAATGAGAACTTGAATTCTCAGAAAAATTTTGATTTTCTTTGCTGTAAACAGAAATCATTTACACGGCTGTGGACAGAAAACCTTTGCATTGTTAAACTTAAGGTTTGTAAATAGTTGTAAAGTAGTCTAACCACAAACAATCAATGATGTACATTCCTACATATAATCTCCAGAGGAATTACTAGAAATCCCCCAGAATCCTGTTGACAAGACACTGGTTAATCTCTTTTGCCCATTTACTGATATTATAAAGAGCATATTAATGAGCAACTAGAAAAACTTTTGAAATTGGACATGTTTGTGATCATGAGAAATCAGGTTTTTTTTAATGGTAGGCACCTCTTGTAAATATTGATATTGCAATATATCTAATGAGAGATAGTCTTTTAATGACAGAAAATAAACTATTAGTAATACCTGCTTAGAATTTTTTAACAGCTAAAGAAAGTCATCTGTGAAAATATTTACTTTACTTGGATAAAGGAATCTCTTCTTGGAATTTTCAAAAGGAGAGTTTTGTATTACTTTCCTTAAATAACAAACTTCTGGATATAATTTTCCTGATTATATTGGTTTCTTGTGGAATTGATGGAAATAACCCCTAAAAAAATTACTTTAGTTCTTCAACATCCCCAGATTTTGGTGACTTTCTTATCTTTCTTCTGATAGGACCATGAAGAGCAGTTTTGGCACATTAGTTACTGATTCTACTGAAATGTCACTGAGACAGTTTAAACATTTGAGACCAACTTTAACTTATCGGTCAATAGGATTTTAAATAACAGTTAAACCAGTTAAAATATTTCTGAATTACGATGCTGTCAGTTTTAAAGTATAGTGATTCCCCTTAATCCATGGTTTTACCTCCCACTCTTTCAGTTACCCACAGTCAACCAGAAATGCAACAATGTTAAATGCAAAAATCTGAGAATTGTTTTGAATTGACATGCACCTCCAAGTGCTATATTAAAAACCTCTTGCCATCCTACTCTGTTCTGCTCGGCCCCTTCAGGATGTTTATCATCCATTGGTCCAGGGTATCCCTGCTATATACACTTCCTACCTGGCTATTAGTTGCTTGGTGGCCACCTAGGCCATCAGATGAACTGTGGTAGTATCTGTCACCTTTCTAGTGTTCAAGTAACCTTCACATAGTAGCCTTAACCCCCCCATCACCATGCCTGTCTTTTGCCTCAGTTCATCTCATGACAAGCATTGTATCGTCTCACATCACCATAAGAAGCTGCATGTTAGCACATTCCTTTGAGGGAGACCACATTCATGTAACTTTCATTACAGTATACTTTTATAATTGTGATATTCTATTATTACTGTTACTAGTTTTCTATAATGCCTCATTATAAATTAAACTTTATCATAAATATGTATGTACAGGAAAAAAAAAGTATGTGGAGAGGCCAGATTATCTGTTTTCAGGTGTATACTCAGGGGAGAGGGGAATGCTTTTGTTGTGCTATTATGTTGTGCTGTTCCTTTTTTTCTTAAGATGTTTTTGTTTTAATTGAAAGGAAGAAAGAGGGTGTAAAGCAGCCAGTTGGGACTTGGGAAACTATTTTGTGTGTTCCTCTTCCACTACTAGCCATCTGTAGGTCTCCTGTACTTACAGGGGCTCCCATTCTTAGCTATATAGGAAAATCACATGGGGAAATGTAAAATCCCCAGTAGCCAGGCTACTCCTGAAGCTGATTACATCCATATTATCTGGCATGGGGCCCCATCTTCAGTATTTTCAATGGTCCCCTGATGTTCCTAGTATACAGCCTTGGTTGGAACTGTCTTATATCAAATCACATGGCCTCTCCAACTATCAATCTTTTCTTCTATAAAAAGTTAGCCTATGAGATTTCTATTCTTATTCTATTTTCAGTACTCTGCTGAATATGGTTGCCAAGTTTTATTTTTTCATATGTTTATTTCCTGTGTTTGAATTTTTCAGAGAATATCAAAATGTCAAGACATAATCAAACAAGTCAATAACATATTTTAGTCTCTACCAAATATTTTGACTGTTTTTAAAATTTTTCAATTCATCCTGGGATATCTTCTTTTGATTACTGAACTAAATGTTGTGGTTTGGGAAATAGTGTACTTTGAAAGGACCATCTTCTCTTTATAAACCATGAATTTGTATTTTAGTTTGTTTACATTTCAAAAAATTGGTTGATCCCAAGAAATCTGCATAATTATGTATGAATAATATTCTTTTGTGTCATATTTAAAGTAAAGCACTAGTTGTTAATACTTGATATGGAAATATATGCAATGGCAGTAAGTTTATTTTTTCTATAAGAACCTTAAAGTCCCAAAACCTGTATCTCAGCCCTGTTTCTACTCATTCATAGCTATATAATCTTTTTTTTTTTTTATGAGGCAGGGTTTGAACACAGGACCTTGTGCATCTAGGCAAGCACCCTACCAACAGAGCTATATCCCCAACCCCCATCTCCTTTTTAAAAAATTTGTTCTAATTAGTTATTCATGACAGCAAAATGCTTTTTAACTCATTGTACACAAATGGAGTACAATTTCTCATTTCTCTGGGTGTACATGATGCACAGTCACACCATTCATGCAATCATACATGTACATAGGGTAATAATGTCCATCACATTCCACCATCTTTCCAACCCCTACACCTCCACCCCTTCTCTCACTCCCCTCTGTCCAATCAAGGTTCCTCCGTTCTTCTCTAGCTGCCACCCCCACCCCCACACCCCATCCCCATCTCCCTTATCCATCAACATCTGCATATCAGAGAAAAATTTGGCCTTGGTTTTTTGGGGTTAGCTTGTTTCACTTAGCCTGATATTCTCCAACTCCATCCATTTACCTGCAAATGCCATAATTCATTCTGCTTTAAGGCTGAGTAATATTCCAGTGTGTGTGTGTGTATGTTTGTGTGTGCATCTGTGTGTGTGTGTGTGTGTGGTGTATCTCACATTTTCTTTATCC
This sequence comes from Marmota monax, assembly GCF_021218885.2. NCBI lineage: Eukaryota > Metazoa > Chordata > Mammalia > Rodentia > Sciuridae > Marmota > Marmota monax. The sequence continues at coordinate 8,601,270 of NW_026695227.1, forward strand.
ATTCATCTGTTGAAGGGCATCTAGGTTATTTCCATAGTTTAGTTGTTGTTAATTGAGCTGCTATAAACATTGATGTGGCTGCATCACTGGAGTAGGCTGATTTTAAGTCTTTTTGGTATAAACCAAGGAATGGGATAGCTGGATCAAATGGTGGTTCCATCCAAGTTTTCTAAGGAATCTCCATACTGCTTTCCAGAGTGGTTCTACAAATTTAGCTATGGAGTCTTGAAAAAGTCATTTAAACATCCTGATTCTCAGTTTCCAGGTTTGTAAGTGTTATTTTAGCTTTTCAGTTACGGGTTTATTTAGTTGCTAACTTCACTTGTAAACCTTATGACCTTATTGAAAGTTAAGCATCTTAGAAAAGCTGGAGAGTCAGTGAAGCCTAGTAGAAAGAAAATAATTTTTGAAAGTGTGACTCTTGCATTTGACCTCTTGAGTTGTGTAAAATATTTTCCCCATTACCATCTTGGTCATTATTGTAAAGATTTAATGAGACTATGTGTTAAGAGTCTACTGCAGCATCTGTCACGTAGTAGGTGTCAATGAAAGTTGATGATTATGTTTATACCCATGATGTATTACATGTGCCTCTGTATTGTGGCCTCAGAATACATGTCAAATATGTGATGCATTGCTTGATTTTTTAGAAACCAAGTGTTGATGGATTTGTTAAGACTCTATTTTTTGTAACTCTGTAGGAAGTAATTGAGAAAATTTCTAATGGACACCAATAGTTTGTATTAGATAACCATAGTTCGGAAGTGCTACCCTCTGGGCACTTCAGCTATAACCCTGAGAATTAGGTCACACTGAAAAGAATCTGAAATAAAATAACCTTCCACTGGACACTTGGAGTGTTCAAGCTAACTTAGGAATCCTAAGCAACACCATCCCAAGCTTTCTTGGTAGTGTAGAATCCCAGTTTGTTGTAGAACATGGCTTGTTTACTGCAAAGGGACATGCCAAAGAAAGTTTTTCACCCATGCTCAGATAAGGTAATGATAAAAGTGATCATAAGTATCATGGAAATTGAAGAAAACCACTCTATTATTTATTTTATTTTTTAGTTGTAGAAGGACACAATACCTTTTTTTTATTATTTATTTTAATGTGGTGTGAGGATCGAATCCAGTGCTTCATGTGTGTTCGGCGTGCAATCTACCACTAAGCTACAACTCCAGCCTCTCTCATCATTTTCTTTCATGGATTTTTGTTCAATCTCAGAAGAAGGATGAATATTGAGTATTCTGTTTAGTATCAGTAGTCATTTTAGTGTAGTCTCTGACTTTACTAAACACTAATACCCACTATGTTTACTTTTTGTAAGTTAGAAATTTTATTTCCTGTTGAATAGGGTAGCACTTAAAATAAGTGGAAATATAAACTATGATTCACTTGATGTGTAGCTTTCAAAGTGTTAGTGAAACAATCACATAATGTACACCTCTACTAGTTATTCCAGTATCTCTCAAGTGTGCTGTGATCAATGTAGTCATTCCCTGGCTTGTAGGATACCATGATATTTACCTATGTAGAAAAGATGAGTCTCAAATGTCTTTGGATTTCATTGAATCAGTTCTTTCAGCACAGGAGATTCTCAAGTTATTTTCAGTTAGGTTTCTTTCAACTTTTCAAGTTGCCTTCACTGTGATTAATTTAATAGTGAAAATGCTTACGAATCAAATGTTTTTATTTTCTAAGTTATATTTTATTTTATGTCATTTAAACTTAACTAATTACAAAAAATGATAGGACTTTTAATAAATCATCAAGGTTTATTACATTGAGATAATTTTTATTCAAAAAACCCAAACTAAGGAAAATTATTTTATTCTGCAAAACTAAAAGCTATCATTAGCAGGAGGATCTTTTTCCTCCCCATAGAAATGAAGATTATCTTGTCCTGTGTATCCCTTTATAGGTGGGAAACAGCTCCAGGAGAGTACATGTTTTGTTGGGTGCCTTAGGCGTTTGGTGAATGGCAAGGTTGCCAGTAATGATGTATAACTACATCAACAAGAGGAGTTCTTCTTCCTTCTATTTCACACTTTCTAATATTTCTAGGAAGTGGCAAGTAATTTTGAATGTTGTTTGATTTCTTGCAGAGCACCAGGTACCATGTATTGTTCTTGTTATAGTCACTGATGCATCCCTCCATCCATTCAACCAGGTTGGATTAAATGAGCAAAGGGATCTAGGACTAAAACAGGACCACCTAAAAAGACCCTGGATCTAACAAATTGATACTGTAAAGAAGTGGTAAAAGGATAGGGATTATTGTGACTCTTCAAATGGGGGAGAAAAGGTTAAAATTACTCTAAATATGTTTGGATTGCTTGATTTTTGTTTGTACGAGATTTTAAATCAGGGTTGCTTAACAGCTGAGCCATATCCGCAGCCCTTTTTACTTTTTATTTTGAGACAGATTCTTGCTAAGTTTCTTAGGGCCTCAATAAATTGCTGAGTCTGGCTTTGAATTTGAGATCCTCCTGCTTCGGTCTCTAGAGACCTTGGGATTACAGGCATGGACAGCACTCCCAAATTGGATTGCTTGATTTTAAAATCATGTGTTATTACAGTAGCTTATATTTGAAATATTTTTCTTAATTGTCTAATGGGAGCCATGGAAACATAAGTAAGTTTGTTTATTGACTTTCTGCTGTGTTTTTTAATGGCTCCCTGTATCAGCAAACTGAACATTAATTGCAGTCTAATTCTATAGGATATCCTTGAAAATTATTTATTTATTTATAAGTAGATTTATAAACAAGCTTATATACTTATAAAATGATAAGTTACATATGTATATTTTAAATAACCAAATAAAAATGTCACAGACTGTGATATGTTGGGTTTGTTGTACAATTTTTTAGTTGTTTTCAATACCAAGGTTGTCTTTCTTTAAGCTCATTAAAGCCATGGGTATACGACATGGGTTCGTTTCCCTTGGCCCTGCCATCATGATAATGGTTGTCAAACTAGAATGTATATGATACTCTTTTGCTAAATGGTTAAAATAAGCTTTCTAGGCCCCAAATTCAGGATTATGACTTAATAAATTTGGCATCCTGGATGTGGCCCCCAGGAATCTATTTAGTTATTCCTTTTTGACAAAGATGCTGCTAATATGGCCCAAGACCACATTTTGTGAAATGCTAGGCCATGCTGTTTTCTGAAGACAGGGACCCATATCTCCCTCTTTGGCAACAGCTACTCTGGCTTAGAAACACCTATACACTAATTGAAAACCTAAATATTTGTATTTTTGCTAAAAATTGGGAGGAACAGTAAATTTGTCCCATAAGTATAAATGGAAGATAAAATTCTCCAGTGTTTCAGAAAGAGCTGGTTGTTCATTCATCGGAGACTGAGTATAAAGAGAGATCTCGTCAATATTCAAATACAATATTGTTTATAGAAACTTTTTGCGTGAGTGAATAAACTAAGAATTAGCTCATTTTTACAACTTAGGGGGACACTTTTGAGAAGCTTTCAAATCCTTAATATACCAATGGCTGAACTTTTAGAAGGTTCAGAGATAAAACTTTGAGAATGTTAAGTGCTGGGGAGAAAAAAAAAAGGTGGGATCCATTTGGGAGAACTCCCAAGTACAACCACTTTTCGTGTCTATGAAAACAACTGACTTAAAACAAACAAAAAGCAAAAACAATAGAGAGGCTGGATAGAGGATTTAAAATTAAGTACTCTATTATTAAGAAAAGACTTTCTAATATTGGGTTGGAATATTTCCATGTTTGTAAACCAAGATTAACTGATGTTTTGAATCTTAAGGGTTTTTTTTTCCCCTTCTATTTTTTTACTTTTATTTCTTTTTCATAGAACAGATAATGGTGACCAATTATTGGTAACAGAGAGTCAATAACCCAATTAATAATGGATTTAAGTAAATAGAGAGGCATAATCAGATTTTTAAAAAACAGATTTTCATTTTAGTTCACTAGATGCAACACTGTTTAATAGAATTTTCTGTGATGATGGAAATGTTTTCTGTGTTTTGTGGGACTGTTGAACATGTGCACTGTGCTAATGCAAAATGAACTCAATTTTTAATTTCAATTAACGTCAGTTGCCACATGTGGTACATGAATACTGTATTGGCCTGTGTAGGAGGAAGTGTAAGATAGACTTTCCCCATAGTTTCAGGAGTGATAGCTGTCATCTTTTTGGAGTAGAAAGTTCTATGATTGTTTAGCATGGTAGGCCCTGGACATACAGTGTGAGTCTGGTCTTTTTTAACAGAGTAATCCTTTGCCTTTGTCACAGTTACAAAGATGGTTATTACTTTTCTATTATATTTTGAAAGGCTCTTTAAAACATGAGTAAATGTTATAAAGGGTAGTGACCTGTTCCGCACCACTGGGAATGGCCAAATTATGAATGGCACCCCCTGGAGTTGTATCAGCAGCAGGCCTGGCTCTGTCAGCTATGCCCTCAAGGCAATGCCACATTCATCCTTGTGGCTACAGCCCTGCTCTGCAGTAGATCCCTGATAAATCTGTTAAATTACATGGGAATGTGTATCTCAGTTTTAAAGAGCTACAGTAGTGAGAATAGTGATTTTTTTTTAAATTGTCTTTTACCATGCGGTGATAGACCACATTGTAGAAATTTTCTTTGACCTCTATATTCATTAAATTGTTCTGTATTTATACTTTGTGGCAAATACTAATTATTTGAAATGCAAATGCACAATAAGTGCCTTTGTAAGTTTACTACTGATTTACAAAAGAGAAAATGTAAATAAATGTGCTGCAGTGTAGAAAAAGAATCAGTGCAATAATCAACATGTAAGCAAGGCATAATTTAAAATTTTCTGAGTATAAATTGCAAAGGAAGAGGAAGTAATTTTTGTCTGGTTGATGATTTCTCAGCCCTCTGGCAAAAAAAAAAAAAGGAGGGAATATAGGCAAGGTAGGCTACATAAGAAAAGACATTTTCTTACATGTTACATGCACTGTATAATATGCAATGATCTATTCCAACTTCCCCCTTTCCATCTTCCTTCCCCCGCCCACACTTCCCAATCACTAGTAATCACTGTTTTACTTTGAGGTCAACATTTTTTTTTTTTTAGCTTCCACTTATGAGGTAACATGTGGTACTTGTCTTTCAGTGTCTGGCTTATGTCACTTAATATCCTCCAGTTCCTTCCATCTTGCTGCAAATGGCAGGATTTCATTCTTATTTATGTCTGAATAATTCTCTATTGTGGATGTATACTGCATTTTCTATATTTATCCATCTGTTGCTGCACACCTAGGCTGAATTCACATCTTACTTGTTGTTAATATAGCCACAGTAAACATGGGGCATGCGTGCATTCATTGGTATGATGATTCCAAGGACAGGACTTTGGGTGCAGGTTTGAAAAGATGAGTTGGGGCTGGCTTAGGTGTGGGTGAGGAAGGTAAGGCTGTCTGTGTGCCACGTACTTGGCTTAGAACTTCAGAGACATTATGTCACTTCCCATTTTCTCCATACTCCTGTACCAGGTGAGTGTTCTTAGATCTTTGTTTTAGTCATAATGTGGCTAAGACTCAAAATCTAGGAAGCCTGTGCAAGGTGACATCGTTATTCATGGAGGACTCCTAGGTTTAAACCTTAATGTCAAAGCCAGTGCATAGCACCATAAGTCATCAGTATCAGTGGCGAACAAGCCCATGTGTTTGGAGAATTCAAGTAGCAGTGTCTCTGACGCATGGGATACAAAGAACAGTGACTGAAGAGGTAGAGAAGAGGCATGAGATCATGATCAGCCATCTGTGCTACCGTAAATACATTGAAATTTTTGTGTAAGTAATGGGGAGCCTTGGATGGGTGTGATTTAGTTTAGGCAATGACATCATGATTCCTGAAGAAATTCAGGAGCTAAAATCAACAGATTGAGTTAATTGTTTGATTTGAACTTGTATTTGAATTGGCTTTATTTTTTCCTGAATTCACAGTTGCTGGGAATTGCTTGAGTTCTACCCTGGTGTGTGCCGGCTATCAGCCAACCTAGGAGTAAACATTCACCATGATAGTCAGCCAAAACACACATGAAGAAACTTAAGAAATATTTATAATTTCTTTTCTTATGCTTGCCAGTGGAATGGGAAGTCTTTGCTGTATTATGTGTTTTGATCTTTGGGTTGTCCTAATGTTTATGAAAACATAAACTAATAGGACAACAGATACTTGATCAAGTTGCCTGATTATTTCTAGCATGTGGCCCAAGATTTGAGGATTCCTTTGCTGTTTCCTGGCTTTCTTATGCTCAAAAGCACCCACCATCAGTACTTGGCCCTGTGGCAAATGAGGAATGGGGTCACAGTCAGACGACAGAAACCCGGGTCAGTTCTGAGAAATACTAACATATGTTTTGTGCCATGAGGAGATTTCTGTTTCATACTTGTCAATTCATGTGAGACTTGTTCTATAAGGTGAGGGCATGGGAATCAGGGATCGGAGATGGAGGGAATGGAATCAGAGGGGGAAACTTTGTTGATGGCACCACCCCTTTCTTACCTCTTTAGTGGAACATTTTTCATGCCTACCCACAATTTGGACTAAAGAATGGCCTCCGCTTCTCCTGGAGAAGAAAACAAATTTTCTCCCAAGTGTAGTTCCTTATATTTGTTGTATTTCGTCCCTTTCTGCCTTGCATACATTCCTGACCTGACTCCTGGCTGTCTTTCTAGGATTTTTCTCCTCTTCTTGGGTGTGTAAACATTGAATTAACAGGCAAGCATGTAGCTGGACACCTGGGCAGGAACTAAACAGGCAGAGGTGGTTTTAAATCTGAACACGTTTTTTTTGGAGCTAGGAACTGCTGCACCATCTAGTTGCTGTGGGATAAGAATGTGGAATAAGGAAAGAGGAGCGGTGACATACGTAACAGAGAAAACATTTTTAAAAGTCTAACCAATGATAGATGTTAGGAATGGCTTGAGACATTTTAGCTATTCATTTTGAGAGTTGAGTCTAAATAAATTGGGTGTTCAATTGTGGATCAGTGATTATTAAATGTGTATATCTTTTTGAATAACAGTGCATTTAATGATGTGATTTCCATATTTCCATTTTAAAAAGATGTATGTTTATATTTACACTACACTTTGTCATGGAAGTGTTTTGAGATAAATTACTTAGAAACTGATAACCATGAAAATATGTTTTGTTCATTTGTTCAACCAGTGCTGTTGAGCATCAGCCTTGTGTTTCAGACCAAGTGCTCTCTGGGTGCTAGGGATGCAGTGACCATTTGGACAGTAGCCTATATTTTGTAGGCAGTGTTTTCCAGTAATATCAGTATTATTTGGGCATTGCTACCAATGCCAGTTCTTAGGCCCCCTCAGAACTAGTGAATCAGAAAGTTTGATAGGGTCTGGCAGTCTATTTTTTTTTTAACAAGACCTTCAGGTATTGTGATTTTGAGAATTGCTGCAAAAACTTAATTAACAAATGGACTACATCAGGAAATGCTGAGTGCTTTGAAGAAAATTAAGCAGAGAAAGAAGATAGAGCAGAAGGGCACAGTTTTACATTGCATGGCCTGGAGATGCCTCTTTGGAGTGTTGTCTGAGCAGGTAAATAATGTGAAATTATCTGGTTGGGCAGTGAAGGGGAGTAGGGAGGCTTTTCAATAATCCAGGTTAGAGGTTTTAGTGAGTTGAGCCATGGTTGAAATCATGGTGTATTTTGAAGGCGGAACCTCCAGAATTTGCTGTTAAATTAGAAATGTGGAATAAGTGTGTGGGGACACTCTAAGGTTGCAATCCCTCACTGTGTAGTATGGTGGAAAATAATGAAATGAGATAGGGCAAGGAAAAGCAGTTTTGGGGGAAGAGTAACACATTTGTTTTTAGAAACAGCTCATTAGCCACCTGTGAAGCTGTGTGTGAGTCTGCCACTCAGGAAAGGTTGGGGCTGGAAATAGTAGCTGGGAGTCACTGTCATTTATTTTTTTGTTCAAAGGAATGGGCTAGGAGGAGATCACTATGGGAATGAGTGTGTAAAGGCCAGTGGTCTGAAGAAAGCGTCCTGGTGCATACCAACAGAGGGAGGTGAAAAATAGTGAAAATTTTAATGAGTGCTAATAATATTTTGCTATATTTATTTTGAGACCAGTATGTTAAAGTGGCAGCATCCTTCCCCATTCCCACATTTTGTTCCTTCCTTGGATTCAACCATGTTTGTCTGGTGCCCTCAGTGCCATGGTGTCCCTCTTTACTGTCGTATCCCAGGACTTTTTGCCCTACAGTCTGTCTTCCCAGTTCATGACATTGAGACTTCTGGCTCCATCTGCTGTCTGCTGTAGGCTGTCTTGGAAACTTGGGGATCATGTGTGTAGCATACAGACCTCTGCTCAGAGGGAGAATCCTCCTTTTCCTTTTGTCTTGGTTGCCATCTTGAGTCTTCTTTCTCTTTTTTTGTCTTCCTCTCTTAGACATTCAACATAAAAAATTGGTTGGTCCATGGAGCTACAGCAAAAGTTGTTTTTGCTTTGATTTGTTTTCAAGTTAATAGTATGTAGATCACTTTGATAGTTGACTTATTTAGTACCACTTACATCAGAGATCTTTCTTAATGTTGATTCATATGTTGGCTTTTAGCATTCTAGAACTTGATGTTTTCTGATGTAATCATTTGCATGCCCTGAGCTATTGACCAAAGCAATAATAAAATTCATAATTCATAACCGGGCATATAATTCTTGGGGTGTACTTCAAAAAACAATAGTTCTATGATGAAGCAGTATATCACTTAAAGTTTTTTAAAAAGCCTTTAACATTTGAATAATAAAAATTTCTGCAAACAGTGGAAGATTCACTTTGTAGAAAAGTTCTTTGCTTTAAAATGATTAACCAAATTCTAATGGTACTGTTTAATTTTTTTAATTGTGCACACTCCTTGAGGAATATATATATATATATATATATATATATATATATATATATATATATATATATAATGTTATTACTTTATATGTATGTATCATTAGTACAAGATGATTTTAAATTTGTGAAGAGAATTAAGGTTAAGTGACTTACCCAAGGTTCCATACCTGTTTCACAGGTGTGTTCATTTCTTATCACTGTGAAAAAAATACCTGAAAAAAACAACATAAAGGAGGAAAGATCTGTTTGGGTCATAATTTCAGCCCATGATTGGCTGGCTCCATTGCTTCAGCCTGTGGTAGGCAGAGTAACATGGCACAGAGGGCATGTTGGAACAGAACTGTTCACTTCATGGGGGTTGGAAAGCAGAGAGAGAGGAACCTGGGAGAAGTTATAGTCCTTAAGGGCACACCCCCCGAGGACCCACTGGCTAAGTTAGATCCCACTACAGATTCTACAGATTCATTCCCTCTCAATAATGCAATCATAGTAAGAATCCATGAATGGAATAATCTGTTGATGAGATCAAAGCCCTCATGACACAATTACTATCCTAAAGCCCTACCTCTGAACATTGCTGCATCACGGACTGCTCTTCATTGAACCTTTGAGGAACATTCCATATCCAAAGCATCACAATGGGGAATCAAGTCTTGAACCCAGATGTCCTGTAGAAATGTCCATCACAGCCTCTGAGGGGCACCTTAGGGAGGACTAAAGGAGCCCAATAAGAGACATACTCTGTTGATTGAGCCTTTGTCACTACTACTGATGTAGCAAATCGTGGTATTACCCACAGTGTTTAAAAGTGACGGATTTTCTTAGCAACTGGGATTTCATTCAGTTCCTTGAAGTTTAAAAATTCTAAAGCAGGAAGATATTTTAAGGATCATTTACTCAATTTCTTTGTTTTTGAATGAGAAAGTTACAGACTAGAGTGGTTATTCTCAAAGTTTATTTCTTAGAAGAGAAGGGCCTGTATGGTGGCTCATGCCTATAATCCCAGCTACTTGGTGGGGGCAGCAGTGAGGCAGAAGGATCAAAAGTTCAAGGCCAGCCTGGGCAACTTACCCAGACTCTGTTTTAAAATAAGATAATGCTGGGGATGTACTTCAGTGGTAGAACACTTGCCCAGCATGTGCAAGACCCAGGGTTCAATTCCCAGTGACTGACTGACTGACTGATTTACAGATTGACTGACAGACTGATAGACAGACATACACACATATATCTTTTGGAATGGAAAATTCTGATTTCTCTCAAACCTTTTGACATCATCTATTTCATTTTTTCCCTGTGTACCTTCAAAATGTTCTTAAATGCTTCTATTGAAGCAGCATGAAAAAAAATTCAAGCAAAGACCCTTCAATATCAAAGTCATTATTTCAAAACAATACCAGTCTCTGTCTATATGACTTAACTCTTAATAAGATTTCCCTGTTCTGTTATGTACTAATAGTGTTGTCTGATTGCATTTGAATTCAGTGAAGTGTTGTTATAGCTTTCTGTCATCGGGAACTAAGATATTCAACTTAAAAGGAGGAAACATACAGTTTCCAAGGTTTCCGTGTTTGAGCCATGGTTTGAGCACAATACATTATGACAGGAGTCCATTATGGAGGAGGCTACTCACCTCATGGTGGTGTGGAGGTGAAGAAATAGGCAAGAAGGGGCCAGCCCCTTAATATCACCTTCCAGGGTGTACCTCCCAATGACCCAAGTTCCTAGGTACCCCCTCCTAATGGGTCTATCACCTTGCAATTACACCAGTGTGGCAATATTCACGATCCAAACTATTGCAAGGGTAGTATTAGAATTTGACAGACTTTGCAAAAATATATTACTTTGTGCGTGTTTTTGTTGTTGTTGCTGCTGTTGTGTGTTTGCTTTTGAGTTGGGAAGCTTTGGAAACACTTCTAAGAGAATGAAAGGACAAATGTTTGAAAGAGATTTGAGAGTTGAGTTGGAAAATCAAGACTGTGAAACAAGAGGATGAGTAACCCCATAACTGCTTTCTTAGTTTGGGAGCCAAAGAGAAAAAAAAATGTTTTTGCTCTTAAGATTTTTGCTCTTTCTCTGAGTATTTATGAATAAGGATGGTAAAACAATAAATTTGTTTTCAAGAAAAATACCCTTAAACTCTGGGACTTTGGTTGAGAATTGGGGAAGCCTTGGAGGCTGATATAAACTGAGAGACAAAGATAATTACCAATAAGATAATTTGAAGGTCTTGATGCCACTGTTTCGTCTCTCAGTTAGTGCAAAGATTATTGCTTGAGATTTCTGTTGTGACAGGAACCACGCTATGATTGGTACATACCTTCACCTCTTTTTCACATTGGGTCGAGTACCCAGTAGGACTTTTTTAACCTTCTGAACAGTGAGTGCTGTTTTCCCCATAAAATTATCTTTCTCCTAACTAGTATTATTTTCTAGCTGACTTCTAGCCAGCAATTCTGTAGTCCCCTGTCTGTTGGCTTTCAAATTCTGTATTTTAACAAGCTGGCAATATTTCTTATTTATTGAGATTGCGATGGATCTTGTAAAAAAATTCATTTGTTGTGATTAAGTTTTTAAATTGTATCCAGGCCCTATAAATTCACTTGAAAAGTCACCTTCCTATCAAATTGGATTTAAAAAACGTGTGGCAATTAGCTCAAGTCAACAAAGGAAAATAAAGTAATATAGGCATGTACAATGTGCCATTTAAACCTCTTAGCATCTGGAAACACAGATCCATGTTCCCTGAATGATCTACAAATCTACTTAATGAGTTCATAAGAAGGCAAGTGGTACTTAAGGGTAGAGAAGACTCAGTAAAAGCTGTTATCCATTCCGTTTTTGAAAACATTTAATGCCATTTACTGTAGTGCTAGTCTTAAAGTGACTTTATGTTTTTATTTGCTGAATCTCATTTTATGTCAATATGAGTTTATATTAATAATGCAATATTTGTAATTGATGATGTATCCAAGCCTCTCTGTGAAGTAAACTGTGATGCTAATTAGATACTGTCATATTTTGAGGCCATTAGGGAACTTTTTTACTTTGTATTTTTAACATGATAAATAGGACAGCAGAATCATAATTAGTGACCAAACATTTGAAATGATGAATGCATCCCCCCTTCCTAATAGATAGCCAGGAGAGTTATTTAAGCATTTCCTATCTTATATTGGATGATAATGTTTACATAACCTAATAGTTGCCCCCTTTCCTCTTTCTCTCTTCCTTAATAATAAAAACATTGCTTCTGGCATGAAATGAGTACCAGATAACCAGAAAGCCTTATGCGCTGTTTCTTTCCTTTTTTTCCTGGGTCCTTCCCTCTCCCACCCTGCATTTCTTGGCTTCTTTCCACTCTCTGTTTGTTAAGAGTCCTGACTGACGTAAAGGACTTGCAGAGAGTGACCCCCATGGCAAACCTGTAAAACATTATACAACATAAATAGGAACTTTTTTTTTTTTTTTCAAGATCTGCAGCTGGCAGGGTGCAGACATATGGCAGCAAGGATGTTTTGGAAGAAAGGCATTGCTGGACAAAAAACCCAGTCTCCTGAATAAAGATTGACACTGGCACTTCTTGATGTTTATCAGACCTTCTGCCAGGGGCAAGATTTCTTCCCCCCTTATATTGTTATTTGACTGTTGAAATCCCATCATTTCATAGGTTGAGGTGGCTAATACGTAGAAGCAGACATTTTATTTGTGTCTGTATAATTTAAAAGGAGTAAAAAAAAAAATCAAAAGCCACAAACTTTCTCAGGCTCTGTCTACCCAGCTGGAAGTGCTCGATTCTCTGAGGCCTTGTCTCAGATGGAGGGTGAGGGAGTTAGTGAGTTGGACCCAGTCTTTTTAAGCAGGATTTAAAATGATGATCAAAGGGTACATAGGCTTTCGAATGCCCTGACAACTTTAATGGCCTTTCTGGGTCAATTGTTGTTATTCTTTTTATTGGGCATCTTAACTCTCAGTTGCTAAAATATCAGGCTGGGAAGAATTTGCAACCTAGGCGTTTTTCATGCTGATGTACGTTTAATTTGCCGTTTCTTGGTCTTTTCAGTGAAGTTCTGCTTTCATTTCATTCCTTTTCTCACACTGCAGCTTCTAGTGCTAGGAGGAACATGGATATATTTTTGTGATCTTCAGTAGCACACTGGTGTTGAATAATATATTCTACCGCATCCTGATGGTGGCAGTTGGGTAGCTGCCCCAGGAGGAATGATGACATTTTAAATCAGGAACACAGCAGCAGACAAGGGAAATGTAGTCTGTAGCCCAGGTAAATGAATGAAAGCATCTGCTTCTACGGAGATTATGTACCTCCCTTAATTATGGATTCTTTGTAATCTTGATGATGTTTATGTGTTCAGAATCTTTGATGTGGCCATTATGTTCCTAGTTCTTACTGAATCTATATTAATTTAGTAATCTAAGTTATTGCCAAATTGGGAATCTCATGGTACATTCCTGTGGAAACTTTAACAAACCCATTTGACAACTGAGGCAGGGAGAGATACCTGACCTTCCAAGGCGCTCACCCTGGCAATGCAGGCTGAGCTAGCATTGCTAGGATTGCAACACCTAGCGAAGAGGTGCTCACCAAACCGTTAAGAACAGAGTGATTTACCTGAACAGTATGGAGAGGTATATATTTAGAAAAGAGAAATACTGTATAGAGAATAGACTCTATTTTTGAAAAATTAAAGAGCATTGGTAAAAGTGTTAATAAGAATATATTTGAGCCTGGTGCAGTGGCACACACCTGTAATCCCAGTGGCTCGGGAGGCTGAGCAGGAGGATTTCCAGTTCAAAGCTGGTCTCAGCAAAACTGAGGCACTAAGCAACTCAGTGAGACCCTGTCTCTAAATAAAATACACAGTAGGGCTGGAGATGTGGTTCAGTGGTTGAGTGACCCTGAGTTCAATTCTGAGTACCCTCCACCCTGAAAAAAAAAAAAAAAAAAGTAAGAAATAATGTACTTGAAGGACTCCGGGCCATGGAGTTTTTCGGATTTTTAGGTTTCTGTGTTAGAATTTTTGGGGCAGGACAGATATGTCCTGATGCTCATCTGTTTAAGACAAATTCCTAAAATGTGTTGTACAATCATGAAAGCAGATAACTATGAAGTTCTTGGATGTTATCTAGTCAAGGAGTTTGAAATCTTCAAGTTAAATCTACCATATGAATCACAGGGTCAATCTTCAAACATAAAAGATCCTGCTCGAGTTTTTCTAGAAAGTTCAGAAGGCAGCATACCTCTCACTAGGATTTTTCACTTAGCAGGTTGCCATCAATGCCTCCTTATCAAATATAATTTTATGTTGCAAAAATGAAAATTGCTATTGGTGATTGGTTGAGAGCCCCTTCAGGTAGTTGAGCAAACTCAGACTCATAGGTCGACTGTGGTCCCTCAAAATGATGTTTGGAGGTTTCAGTCTCCATACCTCAGAATGTGGCCTTTTTAGGAAATAGGGTCTTTACCGAAGTGATCAAATTAAAATGAAGTCGCTGAGGCAGACTGTCATCCAACATGACAAGTGTCATGAAAACAAGGAAATTTGGACATAGGAGACCAAGAGAAGACAGCTGTCCCCACACCAAAAAAAAAAAAAAAAAAGAATTCAGATGATACATTCATAAGCCAAGCAATGAATTGCCAATAAACCACCAGGAGCTCGGAAGAGACAAGGAAGGATTCTTCCCTCACAGGTTTCAGAGGGAGCATGTCCCTGCCAGCACCTCGATGTCAGACTTCTGTTCTCTAAAACTGTGAGGTGATAAATCACTGTAGTTCTCAGCCACTCAGTTGTGCCATCTTGTTACTGAAGCCATACCAAACTACTGCTGGTCATGGTCCTGTGGAGAATGATTGGTAAGGTAATCAAGTCTGGAACCCAGTTTGATTCCCAGGTTCAGTGCTGCCTCTAGAAATTCAAAATATTATTTTTTTCTTATAAAGAAAAATGTATCATATTTCAAAAATTGTTAAGAGAAACTACCATCCTTGTATTGGACTTTTTGTTCTTTTTAGTTACCTTTGTACATGAATTATATCATTTATTACAAGTATCTCTAACCTAATAATTTCAGTGATAGACTTTGTTTATTAAAATCAATAAGCTTGAGGTAAAATTTATTCAGATATATATATATATATATGTATATTTACTTTGTACAATTGATAATGAAATCTAACACTATACACGGTAAGTTTTTTTTTTTAGTGTGGACACTCAAAGTAAACTTTCAAACTGCCAGAATCCACTGTAGTCAACAAAATAGTCACATTTGGCCTTTCTTTTTTGTTTTTGTGGGTGATAATGGAGATTGAACCCAGGGTTGCTTTACCGCTGAACTGAGCTATATACCCAGACCTTTTAGTTATTATTATTATCATTTTTATTATATTTTTATTTTGAGGCAGGATATTACTGAAGTTGCTTAGGGCCTTGCAAAGTTACCAAAGCTGACCTCAAGCTTGCATTCCTCCTCCCTCCGCCTCCTGAGTTGCTGGGATTACAGTCATACACCACATCATTCAGTAAAACTAGCCGTTTTTACTGCATCACCTGGGTACACTGTTTTCCAGATAGTGGAAATAAGAAGCAGTACATTTCATGAGCTAAGTCTAATGTGAGTGCCAAATCATAGTTCCAAAAATAATTTTTCAAGGACTGAGTATGTACCTACAAATCTGTATGACTATAAGATGAATTTTATGAAGAATTGGCACTATGGAAAGAATCTTGTTTAAAACATTACTGTCTTTTTAAATTAAAAGTTAATTAGTAAATGAAAAAAGAAACATGCATGCCTCAATAAGCTCAACAAATTAAAAACTACAACAGGGAATCAATCAAGTCCCCCCCCCCACGCTTTTTGATTTGTGTACAGTAATTGGAATAATGCTGTGTTCATTTTGTAGAAAGTAATCATATTTGTTTATTTTTATTTTTGCTTGTGCAGGGGATTGAACCCAGGGCTGCTCCACCACTGAGCTACACCCCCAGTCCTTTCTATTTTTTATTTTGAGGGTCTCACTAAGTTGCTCAAGCTGATTTTAAACTTGCCATCCTCCTATTTTGGCCTCCTGAGTTGATGAGAGTATATTGGTGCACCACCACACCTGGCTTTGAAAGTGACCATATTTTTAAACACCTCCATGAAAAGTATATTCTGACTTTGTTTTGTGAAAACTTATAGTAAGTCAGGTTTGGGGTCCTGAGAATGAAGACAGATTTGCTGTCTGGTTCAGATTTCAGCCAAGAAAAGGATTCTTCCTTATGATGATCCAGAGATCAGCTCTTTTGATATGTCACCCCAAACCAGGCTGCTTGTGGCTCCAAGCCCATAGGGTTCTCCTTACCAGGACATGTTTCTGATACTTATACACCTTTCTTCCTAGCTTCTTCCTGTTGGAGCCATTTCTACTTAGTGTAAAATTTATGCTATTGGGGAAAAAATTATGCTTATATTGCTATACAAGATCAATTTTCAACTCAAGCCAGCAGTGCCCCTCGTGTTCAAGAAACTGTGTCTCTGTAACTACATTTTTCATAGTTGTTCTTGCCACATCATTTATAATGCAGGTTTATGTGAAGAGGAATAATCTTAAAGATTAATATAGATTTATATATGCATGTTATATATTAATCTATATAAATATATTTATACACATATTACTTTATTTTTTTAAGTACTGGGTATTGAACCTAGGGTCACTTTATAGACTGGCTTCCTTTCTCCCTCCCTCCCTCCCTCTCTCTCTCTCTCTCTCTCTTTCTTTTACAGAGTCTCCCTAAATGGCTCAGGCTTACCTCAAACTTTCAATATTCCTATCTCAGCCTTTGAAATTGATGGAATTATAGGTGTGCACCAACAAACCAGCTAATTTCTGTAGTAATTTCTTATACTAAATTTATAAAATGTATAGTCAGTTCATTTTAAGAAAAATGTTTCACAATTTAAGTGGATTTCTTCTCATAATCATTACATCAGATTGGAAAGCACATTTGCTCCTCCCCCTTCTCTCTCTTTTGCTTTTTCATAAAATCCCTAGGAAATGGATAAGTCAAATGGTGACCCCTTATACTTAAAAACTAAAGATCAGAGAGGTGAAATGAGTTTCTGAAATTTGTTTACATAGCAAAAACAGCAGTTTAAAGCCTTAGTGTAAAATTTATGCTATTGGGGGGGAAAATGCACTATAACTTTATTTATTGCATTCATTTGAACTTTGGTAGGTATAACCTCATTAGGGAATAGTGGTGTCATTAAGACACTGTGCACCTATTAATTGAATGATACTATTATTTTAACAAAAGTAGCCGTGTCTAAACTACCTAAGAAGTTAATTGACACTCAGAGAGATTGACTGTTCTTAGAGGAATTGTTTTACATTGAAAATTCTGAGCTATTCTTTGTTGCCTCCTTAAGACTTACATTTTTCATTCAATTTTGAGAACTATAAGTAAGAGTTCATTTGTAAAAATATGTTAGGTTTAATGCCCATGTCTAATAGATACTTCTTGTGGCTACAAAAAGATACATTTATACTTAAAATTCCCAACCTCTCTGCCCTACGAGTGGCAAACAGCAGTATCTGAAGCAAGTGCACTGGAACCTTTAAAGAACTTCATTTTTAATTAGCTCATGTTCATTGACTGACATATTCCATGAATACAAAGTAATCATACAACTAGAGTCATCTTTGCTAATAGATAAAGAGCTATAAGTAAAACTAATGATAGATATATAGACAAAAGAAAGGCAAACTTTGGCCAAGTGTGAGATAAAGAATATAAAGATATGGATACTGGGCATTCATCAGATAAGTAATTATTGGGCACATTGTATAGGTGTTAGAAAATATTTTAAATTTTGCTTTGGAAATTATTTTAAATCATCACTATCAGCTGCATTTATTAGGAGCTTAACAGTGAAACAGTGATGTGTGTGTGTGTGTGTGTGTGTGTGTGTGTGTGTGTGTCTATGTGTATAAAATGAGTCAGTCTCTGATGTCCTAACTTAACATTGACAGTACTGATGTGGTTAGACATGGCAAGTAAATTATCAGCTTCCAGTGTGAATATTAGTGATCCTGACATGAGACAGAAATATCTGGGTTGAACAGGCACTTTTATGACAGGTTTCTGTGTATGAGTTCCTTTTTTGTGGCTCTTACTCAACTCAGTCTGTAAGAACATTTTAAGTGTCCCATGTGATTTTGAGGAAACTTTCCAACCTAGGGGCTGGGGATATGGTTCAGTGGTAGAGTTGTGTCTATTGTAGTATACATGAGGCCCCAGGTTCCATTCCCAGTACTAGCCAAAAAAAAAAAAAATCAAGTAAAATAAAATAAAATTATGGTATTAACAATATGATATATCAAAATATATTTTGATCATTATTCCTTTGTTCATGTTCTATCATCACCTCAACATTTCAGTATGTTTGTATTTCATTAAGTAGCTTGTTAGTTTTGGAGACCCTATCCAGTACTAGGCATCCTGCTAGGCTGGGGAATGGCAGGGTAGGTTTGCCACAGGAGTTTACATTTTGTCAGGTAGGTATTTATAGTACAGTGTGTGATACCTTTTTCCTTCTGAGGCTGCCCTCTTTATATTATAAAATTCCACCTGAGAAGTGTGTTCCCTGCTCCTCTGTTCACGATGTCTGTGTGTTGACTCAGGTCCTGCTTTCCCTTCCCAGGCTGTAGAATTGTTCATAATAGTTCTTTCTGCTGGTGGGCTCCCACCTTCAACAGACGCCACATCAGTTGTACCCACTTTTGGAGATATTCTCTTCCTAAAGAACAAATCTGAACAAAGCAGAGACCAATTGGCAAACCGAGGGTGCCCCTTTCCCAAGTTCTCCATCTGCCATATCAAGTCCTTCAAAATTTGCATTCAGAATTTACCACCCCTCTTTTCCTGCATCCTGAGTACTGGCTGTCAACAAGCTAACTGGTTTTCTTTTTCCTGAGCAAATCACCCAGGTACTTTCTCATCTCAGCATTGGCTAGCGGTGTTCATCCACCAGCATTGGTCCTTCAAGGCCTTCTACCTCCTTCCATTTCTCTGTTAAAACCCACTTCAGTCTGTGAATCACATATTAAATGGTTTATGTAGCCTTTCTTGTCATTGATATGGACTTAAAAAAAATGTGGTTCTTCATTTATATGTTCTGTGGCTCTCTAGAGGATGAGAGTTCCTTAGGCTACAGACTCACGCAGCTTTTTATCTCTCTTGCATAACCTGTGTCTGGCAGGTAGTAAGTGCCCAATAATTACTGCATTAATGAACAATGTTGTGTGTGTAATGTGAGCCTCCTTATCAAGGAATGTCTGCTCTTGACTTTCTGAAGGCTTTCACCATATGCTGCTTCAACTCCTCCATTTTTTGGTCCTTTCTAGTTTTAGATGTGGGTGTGATTTACCTCTAATGGGTAGCAATGGTGCTAATGGCAAAGCATTTATATTGATTGAAGGGGTTGAAAGGATATATGTCATAAGAAAATCTTCTGATTCATATTTACATTTATACTTCTAGGGCAGTGTTCTGAGTGAGACAGTCCTTCACACTAATCTGTGTAATTAAAAAGAAAAAAATGGAAATCTGAGTGCTTGGCAACGATGCTAGACCTTTGGACGCATTTTCTGGCTTAGGGATCCTTTAAGGAGGCTCAGGTTGCAATTGAGATTTCAATTACCTATTGAAATGAAGAAGAGTAAAATCTCCCCACCCCTTGCATTACCAATCCTGTCTCCTTTAGCTGGATTCTCTAATTTATTTATTATTTGCTCTTCTTTGCTTAATTATACCTGTTGACACTGTTGTAACCTCATGCAAATACACCAATGAGATCATGAATATTTTATGTCATTAATCACTAAATGTGAAAGGTGTATGCCTGTATGCCAATTCAAATGTGTCTTGAATTGACTAGGTTTTTCCTTTGGGGAATAGTAAGGGAATGAGGATGAAATTGAATTTTTTTTTTAAATGTTATTTTGAGTCTATATTTAGAAGGGGACTTCTAAGTGATTTTGCCATCAGTTTCCTTCTTACAGGTTCCCTATCAGACAAACAGGATGCTGCTATAATGGTGGACTTGTCTTTGTAAAACACAACTATGCTCATAGAATTTGTACTTTGAAATATTTGGCATATATTGTCTTGCTTTTAAAATGTATTCTGAACTTCTTAACTTCATGTACAAAGTTCTGTATACCTCAACCTCAGTCTTTCTAGAGATTTCTCCCACATCCTTGGTAGTTTCTTGTACATTCCTAAAAAACCAACTCAAGCATCACAGTTTTTTTGATTTTGGTATTTTTTTTTAAAGCAGTGCTACAAGTTGAACCCAGGAGGGCTCCACTCCTGACCCTCAACCCCAGCCTTTTGTATCTTTTGAGATAGGGTCTCACTAAATTGCCAAGGTTGGTCTTGTGATCCTTCTGCCTCAACCTCCCAAGTTCTTAGGATTACTGGAGTTTGCCACCACACCAGACACCACAGCTTGTTTTTAGGTCTGCTTTCACCAATGCCTTTAGCTCTCAAGGAAGACTACATTAGTTCTATATTTTTGATTTAAAAGCATTTTAATTCCTCATACATGGAGCAATAATATGTAGAGGGCAAGTGCTAGTATTCCAATGGTGCTCCTTGCTGTACACAGTTCTCTCTGTGAGACCTTTGTCAGATCTGAACAGTAGAGTTCTCTGTATGTCGTAGTTGCAACATTTATGAGAGAGGGTACTCTAAGTGCTATTTTAGGGGATTTAAAAAACATGCATAGAAGATATTTAGTGTATGTCTGCTCACAGACCTGAACACTGACAGGAAAAAGAAAATATTTTGTGTGCTTATATTTCATTCTAATTTGCTCATTTATCTTTTTCTTCTATTAAGATGAGATGGCCAGAACATTGTCTGCAACGTGTAGGCTGCATCCAACAGCTCTTGATGTGTCCAGTGGTTGATGTGATTATTATTGTTAATACATATGAAAGGTCATGTATTGGTCAGAATACAAATTGAAACACTACTGGAAGGTTATTAAAATAAGTTTTAAAAAACTACCATAGTGCTGAAATTGGCTCTCAAATATGTGGGGGGGGGAGGGGGAGGGGTGCTTTGCTAAGAGAGAAAAGGAAAATGAAAGCTACTGTGAGAACCACATTTGTTAAGATAACAAATCAAAAAATGTTAGATACTGTATCTCTTCAGTGGAGAATTATTCCTGGAGTCAATTCAGAAATATAAACAATGTAAGTACTTGACAAAATCTCCCTTTGGTTCGGACTTGGCAGGTGGAACTAGTATAAGTGAAAACTCCTAAATAATTCCAGATTAGCTAGTAATAGGAATAACGATCACCATATCCGTAGTTTGCACTTCTGTTAGGAATAAGCCATGTTTATATGCACTGTTTAATACCACTCAAATATCTTACACATAAAGAATTAACGAGAAGTCTCCATTCCACAGTATTTTCAACAGCACTTCCCAAATTTGAAGAGACAGATTTAACATTGATTGGTTTTTTTCCTTAAGGAACTCCTTTAGTGTGAGGTGTCAGGTGTGTGTGTGTGTGTGTGTGTGTGTGTGTGTGTATGTGTACATAGAGGTATCACTGAAATATGATTCACATACATTAATGCTTTCCCAGTGAAAGCATACACCTCTGTGGTTTTCAGTGTTTTCAGAGTTGTATGACCATTGAAGACACTTGTGTCCCATCAAGTAAGCCCTGTGCTCATTGGCTTACTCTCATTGGCTCTATTCTCACTTGTCTCCCTACCACATCTAGCTCAGGTGAACTCACTACCTACTTTCTTTCTGTATAGATTTGCCTATTCTGAACTTATAATAGGAATCAAACTATTTGTGATCTTCTGTGGTTGGACTCTTTTACTTAGTATATGCTTTTGAAGGTTTACTCATGTTGTAGCATGTATCAGTATTTCATTCCTTCTTATTGCCGATATTTCATTGTGTGGAATACTCTGTTTCCTGTGGATTAGTTTATGGACTTTTGAGTTGTTTCTAGTTTGTTTTTGTTTTTTGGCTATTATTAATAATACTTGCTCTGAATATTTATTTTCATGTGTTTATAGTATATTTTCATTGCTCTTGGGTATGTAATACTCAGCAACAAAATTGCTAGATCATGGTAATTCCATATTTAGCATTTTGAGATGCTGCCAAATGGATTTATAAAGTGGTTAAACTTCTTAGCAATTTCACTAGCAAAATATGAAGTCTAATTGTCCACATTCTCATCAATGAAGAGTGTTATTTTATGTGAATGTATGTATTTATTTTTTCTCTAAGTGAATACTTTTATTTTTTATTGGTTTTATTTTTTAAATACATGACAGTGGAATGCATCACAATTCTTATTACACTTATAGAACAATTTTTCAAACCTCTGTATATAGAGTATGTTCACATCAATTCATGTCTTTGGATAATGTATTTTGGATAATAATGTCTATCACATTCCACCATTCTTGCTAATCCCCTGCCCCCTCCCTATCCCTCTCACCCATCTTCCCTATCTAGAATTCATCTAATCCTCCATGCTCCCCCTCCCTACTCCACTATGAGTCAGCCTCCTTATATTAGAGAAAACATTCAGCATTTGTTTTTTGGGGATTAGCTAACTTCACTTAAGCATTATCTTCTCCAACTCCGTCCATTTACCTGCAAATGCCATGATTTAATCTCTTTTGTGGCTGAGTAATATTCCATTGTGTATATATGCCACATTTTTTTTATCCATTCATATACTGAAGGGCATCTAGGGTGGCTCCACAGTTTAGTGATTGTGAATTGTGCTGCTATAAACATTGATATGGTATGTGTCCTTGCAGTATGCTGTTTTTAAGTCCTTTGGGTATAGTCTGAGGAGAGGGACAGCTGGGTCAAATGGTGGGTCCATTCCAAGATTTCCAAGGAATCTCCATATTGCTTTCCATATTGGCTGCACCAATTTTCAGTCCTACCAGCAGTGTATGAGTGTGCCTTTTCACCCATATCCTCGCCAACAATTATTATTGTTTGTCTTCATAATAGCTGCCGTAACTCAATTCAAAATGGATTAAGGATTTAGGAATACAACCAGAGACCCTGCATCTAACAGAAGAAAAAGTAGGCCCTAATCTTCATCATGTGGGATTAGGCCCTAACTTCCTTAATAAGACTCCTATAGCACAAGAATTAAAACCAAGAATCAATAAATGGGATGGAATCAAGCTAAAAAGTTTCTTCTCAGTAAAAGAAACAATCTGTGAGGTCAATAGAGAGCCTACATCTTGGGAGCAAATTTTTACCCCCCACACATCAGATACAGCACTAATCTCTAGGGTATATAAAGAACTCAAAAAGCTAAACACCAAAAAAACAAATAACCCAATCAATAAATGGGCCAAGGGCATGAACAGACACTTCTCAGAAGAGGATATTCAATCATTCAACAAGTATATGAAAAAATGTTCATCATCTCCAGCAATCAGAGAAATGCAAATCAAAACTAAGTTGCCATCTCACTCCAGTCAGAATGGCAGCTATTATGAAGACAAACAACAATAAGTGTATTTATTTTTTAACACAGTATTATAGCCATCTCAGTGGGTATGGTGCTCATTGTGGCTTTGGTTTGCTTTTCCTCCATAGCTAATGAGGTTGAACATCTTTTCACGTGCTTGGTGACCATTTGTATACCTTCACTAGAGAAGTGTCTATTCAATCTTTTGCCTGTTTATATTATATTAATTAATTAACTTTTATTTATTTATTTTGGGTACTAGCAATTTAACTAAAGGGTATTTTACCACTCAGCTACATTTCCAGCCCCTGCACTTTCTGGGAGGAGGGAAACAGGCTCTTGGTAAATTTCTGAGGCTGGCTTTAAACTTGCAATCCTCCTGTTTCAGCCTCCCAAGCTGCTGGGATTACAGGTGTGTGCCACTGCATTCAATTTCATTTTTTAATTAGAGTATTTTCATTGTATTGTTAAAGTGTAAGAGTTCTGTATTCTTTATACAAGTATTCTTGATAAAAGTTCTTTATTATATTTATAATTTACCAAGGTTTGCCACCCATATTCTGGCTTGTCTTTTTACTTTCTTGATAACTTCGTTGTTCTGTATTTATTTTAGAAATGAAACTTTGACAAGATTTCAAGATTAATGTTTATTGCCATGCTTATTTGAGCAGTGCTTATTTTTTGTATTCTCTTAAATTCTTCATTTTTAAAATTAAAGATATAAAATTTTACATAACAGTTCTTAATTTCATTATTTCTCAGACTGTGCTTTATGGCATACAACATGCTCCATGATAAATAAATTTAATTTCTAAGAATATATTTTAGAAATGTTCTTTGCTTTATTTTTTTTTCTCTACGGTCACAATATTGAAGGCATGTGACATTCTATATGAAAAATAACATCTGTCAAACCCAACATTTCCAAAGTCCTTCCCTGCCTAAAACAATCTCAATTTCATATTCTGTAATGTGTATCAAACTGATATCATAAGTTTGTTTTCTCTTTGTACCAATTAGTTAGGATGTTATGCTTTTGCTTGTAACAAATCCATAGTTAATGTGTGTAGATCTTTTTCTTTTCTATTCTCAGGGCCTTTGCTGGTATGCCTTTGTTGGCAGCTTTTATTGCTACTGTTCCATTAGAAATTGTGTGTGCTTTTGTGCATATGTGTGTGTGTGTGTTTATGTTCGCACATGTCTGCTGAAATAGAACTCAATGATGACATTTTCATGGCTTCAGGATGTTGGTTCAGAGGCTATTATCTTTGCCTCATGGTCACTTCATATCAGAGAGTCATTGCTTCATCTCCAGAATCCTGTATTGCTTCCAGACATGCAGGATGGGAGGACAGGAAAGCTAAAGAGAGTCCCTAGCCAAGGTTCCCCCTTTTTAAAGAGTTTTCTTGGAAACTTCACAAAGTGACTTCTTCTTGTATCTTATGGGCCAGGACTGAGTCCTGATCTGTAAGAGAACTGAGGCTGGGAAATGGAGTTTCTTAGCTGGCCCATTGCTCTCTATAAACTGGAGTTCTGTGAATAAGGAAGAACAAAATGTGTGTATGGTCCGGGCAAGTAGCAGTGTTTCTCACCAAGGGAAGAACAACAGGTGGAAAGTTCTGAGTTCAAATGAAGGGCAAAGCCTCTTTTGTATTCCGGTCCTCTTGTTTGCATCCCTGAACTTGGGGCACCTCACACTATCTACGTTTTCATCAAGAATTGCCACTGGATTTTAAAACAATAGGTCTTTATTTGATTATAAATTTACAAACATATTTTATAAAACACTTTTCTGTAGCAAGAGAATTGGCTGAATGAAATTGAGGACCAAAAAGTATTTTAACAACAGTGGAATTTTTTGATCAATTTAAATTTCCAAACTACTTGACTTTCCTTATTGAATTTCCTCCTGGAAAGCCAGTCAATCATTCTCTAAATATTTATTTTGACCCTTACTTGTGCCCTTCACAGTGCACACAACAAAGACCAAAGAGGCTTCTGCTATTGTGAAACTTTCTAACTTGGAGAAAATCAAAAGCAAGTAATGAAATAATTAGACAGGATCATTTTGTATTGCAGTAAGTGCAGGAAACAGACATGGTCATATGTGAAAAATAATGGGGAAAAGAGGAGTTTACACTGGATAGTGTTTGTTCCCTACCTACCCCTTAGCACCAAGCCTGGTGTAGGGCAAGTTTTCAGTTCATATTCATTAGTATTAGATGAATGGATAGTTTAGATCAATGGATAGATGGATAATTGGTCAGTTGTGCAAAGTGTCTCTGAGGAGATGTTATTTGAAATGAAACCTGAAAATTGCAAATGAGCCTACAGTGCTAAGAAACCAGAAAATTCATTCTAGGATCAGGGTGAAGAGTGTTCAATCCTTGTAGTTTATAGTGGTAAGTTCAAACCTAATTCCAAAACAAGGAAAAAGTCTTTGAACAGTCTTAACATTGATTATTTCTTTTTTGCTTCATAAAGACTTTGTGCTTCTTAAAGATTATGTCAAGTAGATGATATTATTATATCATCCATACTGTATAAATGAGCAAACTGAACCTAGAAATAATAGAGTAACTTATCCTGATCCATGAAGCCAGTTAAAGTGAAGCTGAAATTTGATTACAAGAAATTCAACTCCAGAATCTACCCTTGACCATTATGTAGGGTTATAAAGACTCAATAAATGCACTGAAATACATACAGTAACTTGAACAGGACCTGGATTGTTAAGTCAGCAAAAAAAGAGAGTGACTTGGAACAAGATCTCCACCAATTTAATAAAGTCAATTTTTTTTCAGCAGTTACACATGTTTATTTGGGACAAACCTGAAAATATGGGGGACAGTAAATAAATTCAATTTTTAAAACATTTTCTAATAGTGACTTATGAATCAAATATCAGAATCTGTCTCCAATTTCTCTTTCAAAAATAAAACTGTCTATATATAATAAATTAGGATCTGAACTATTCTAAGGGGCCCTGTTTTTCATTCCAATGAAGTCTTTGAATACATGGAATTTGCAAAAAAAAAATAATAATTTAGGATTATGAACTATGCCTTGGCATAATTTACTGATTTTTTTTTTTAACAAAGTGAAGTGTCCATCTTCTGAGGAGTTATTTTTTTTTATTTTTTATTTTTTTTTTAGCATTTTGGGCACATTGTAGCCATAAATAATGCAAGAATAGTCATTCACCCATGATAGCTTCCAAAACAGAATGAGTGTCAGCTAATAGGAAAATCACCCTAATACTCCTGTGATAGATATTAGCTTTCAATTTTCAAATGTGACTTTCTGATCATCTGTTGTTGTGGTGGTGATGGTGGTTGTTATTATCACTGGCTGTGTTGAGGATCAAACTCAGGGCCTTAAGCATGTTAAGGAAGCATTCTACCACTAAGGTAAATCTACCTGATCCACCTAACCTGCCCTGATTAGTTTTGAATTCTTTATTTCTAATTCTTCAATCTCTCAACAAAGGATAAGAGACTAAAGAATTTTCTGTGGCAATTTTATTAGAGCATTTTGGCTATCACATGGAAATTTCTAACTATTTTGTTTGATATGCTCCATCCCACCCACACCCCATTTTTAGAACCATTAAAAATGGTGAACCATTTTTTTATTGTGGAACACTTAACACTCCAAATCACAGAAGCCAAGAAAATATGTTTAATGGGCTTTTCAAAAGTGGATACATTCTTTAAGATTCTAGTCTTCTGAAAATAATCCAGAGTTTTCAATTTAGATATATAATCAAATGAGCCAAGAATTCTATCCACTTTATATGATTGATTCCAATTGACAAGATCAAGGGCAAATCAATACATCAGTAAAGTCCTCTCCCATATAAACCTGAATAATGTTTTTAAATAGCCATTATTGTGTTAGCTGTTTTCCTAGTTTCTTGAATTTCTTCTCAGGAGATTCACTTTTGGATTCTTACCACTCTCCCACTCTCCCCTGGTTTTTTGTCCTCCTTCCTTTTATTTTTGTTTTGTCTTCAGTAAAGGCTTTGGTACATGATAGTTGCTTAAGGGAAAAAAAAGAGTGAATAAGTCTCTCAGTTCTACTATGTGATGTAAGAACAAAGGCAGAGAAGTTCATAGGAATGTTAATTTTTTGCGTCTTTATTTCTACCCACCTTAATTAAATACATACGATTTTAACTTCTGCTCTTCCCTGGCTTTCTTCCCTTTCTAATTTGCCATGTTATCTTTTATTCCAGTTTCTTTTTCTTCATCCTTAACACTCATAATATAACACACATAATATCATGTAAACAACAAAATGTAACACCAAAAGGAATAAATTGCTGAGACAACTTTATTTCTGCACAAGAATATTCGGTTTTAGCGTAAATATACCCTTGAAATTACTTTTAATATATTAATTGGGTCTTGGAATAATGAAGGAGAATTGAAGGTCAAGTCAAATTTGGGAATTTAGA
Source organism: Marmota monax (assembly GCF_021218885.2). Lineage (NCBI taxonomy): Eukaryota > Metazoa > Chordata > Mammalia > Rodentia > Sciuridae > Marmota > Marmota monax. The sequence goes on from NW_026695227.1 coordinate 8,629,188, forward strand.
TACCCTCTAACTCTGGTCTAAAGAAATGTCTTTAGGTCTCATGGTAATTTCCAGCAACACTTAAAAATCTGGAAAGAAATGCACATGGCTTGCTAAAATCTACTAATTGTAGGAAGTAGAAGTCAAAGTCATATTGGTAGTAACAAATTCAGAGGAAAAAAAAAAAAGAAACCCAGGGCATGTAATGGGGCAGGCTTGTATGTTCTCTGCCCCTTAAGCTTTGTTTTTATCAACAACCCCCACCACCAAAGTGAAGTTGTTTGGGAAAGAGGAAGTTGCACAGAGAGCATTTGAAATGTTGTCTTTTTTGCTGAAGCTTTTCTGGCACTGATGAAAAATGTGGCTAAGCTTTGAATGAAATAAGACTTTAAAAATTTTGTAAAAAGCATTTTTGGAAAAATAGAACTTTCAGATTAAGAGAAATTGTTTAAAAATGAATTCAGTGTTTTGTCATTTATAAGACTTAAAATCAGTTCAGTATATTAAGTCACATGAATTATTGAGATTTACTTTACAAATTTTCATTGTTGTTTTATTTTTAAGACTGTTTCTAAAAAGAATGATTTACATAGAGAATTTTCTTTAGATTTATTTGGTTTTGTTGTATTTTGTATTTTGTAACAGCTTAGAAGCTCAGTAGTTTATACACACACATACACACGCACATATAAAATATATACATATATATACACATACATCACACATATGTATGTGTATATATATATATATATATATATATATATGTATGTACATACACAGATATTCTTATTTGGCTTTGTATAAATGATACATATATAGTTATATGTATGTAAATATGCATATGTGTGGATATATATGTCTACTAATGTAAACTATTTGGGGATCAAAGTAATTTTCCACTTTGAATACACATTATTCATTTTAATGCTAAAGTCAAGGAAATTGTGTTGTTTATAACAAATGCAGTAAATCAGAATATTTGATTTAAAAAAAAGAGAAACAAAATGCTATCCAAATGCAGGACTTCATAAATCTTGTTGAGTTAAAAACTTTTGCCCCAACTGAGGCTATGTCTGGATTTCATTATTTTCTCTAGGACTTCCAATTTTTTTTTTTTTTTAACCAGGAAAAGAGATCAATTTTATAGATTAGTTTCATGAGGTTTCCCCCAGTGGGTCTGGCTAAGTTTTAACAATTTTCTGGGGAAAATCGCCTTGAATGAGTCCTTTGATGGGACCTTGCATAAATGAAATCTAAATATATAGGGATACATGACTATTAGCATGATCCTATGTGAAAATAACAGGTGAAGAGCTAGAAATAATACACAAGGCTTTTACTGTTATTTTAATTCTTATATTTCCTACTCAGTTACCTCAATTGGCAGGAATAATACAAGAGTTTAACATACTATAAAATACAAACTTATAGTCACATTCAGATGCTCCCAGGTTTGGGTTTTACTTGAAGAGAAGTTCATAGAGTTAGTAAATTAAAGCCATAATGCTTTCATATTTCATAAGAAAGCTACACTTTGTTTTGTTCTTAAAAAATATATTGTATTATTTTAAAAACATTTCAATTGATTTTTTGGGGGAGTGGGTACCGAGGATTGAATCCAGCGGTGATCAACCACTGAGCCACATCCCCAGCCATTTTTGTATTTTATTTAGAGACGGGGTCTTGCTGAGTTGCTAAGTGTCTCCTTAAGTTATTGAGGTTGGGTTTGAACTCACAGTCCTCCGTCCTCAGCCTTCTGAACCACTGAGATTACAGGTGTGAGCTACCGCACTCAGTTTCTATTGAATTTTGAGGGGTTTTGTTTATGTGTTTTGTTTGCTTGTGGTTTTAGATCTATCACTTGCATTAGATATTTGATTGTGTTTTCAACCACACAAGGTGCAGGTCCCTTCCATATTGAACAGGCAGGATCTCATGGCTCTTGTTCTAACTGAACTTCTTATTTGGAACTGAGCCTTTCCTACTCTTTATTAAGCCACTCCATGCCTCTCATCACCAAGGGGACCCAGTAGTGTTAGTATGTGGATTTTCCAATTCTTATACAGAAAATCATTCTGAGTCTAATTCAGTAGATTTTGTAGATGCCATGGTAATGCATGTGTTACTTGTTATTCTTATGTAATGACACATGATTTTTTTAAATTATAAATTTGGTCAAATTGTATAAATTATATATTGAAGCAGTTAAGGGATCAGTTTTTCCCCATTCTGGATTAATAGAGAGTAACCACATGTTATCTTAATTATGCTTTCCTTAAGGAATTAAAATATGGTGACCCCTAAATAACATGTAATTATTCATAAAGATAAAAATAATAGCTAACATTTAATGAGTCTTTACTGTGCACCAAGATCATGTAACTGGTGAGACTAAACATATATGAGAGGTGGGATTTCAACTAGTCAGTTTGATCTCTGTTGCTCAAGCTTAACCAATATGCTGTACTTTATTAAAAATATTACAGAAGCCCATGATGACTCAGAATTGTTAAATATTTGTTGTGCCTACAGAGAACATGGAGCTAGATGTGTAGACTCAATAAACATTTGTTGAAAGAGTGTATGAATGCATGAAGTCAGGAATGATTAATTGGTACCAATGAAATGTGCTAATAGAGAATATGGGATAGCTAAACACCTGATTATATAATTCAGTATAGGTGTTCAGGTAATTCTGTATCCAAAATTTTAAAGTTTGGTTAGTTTATGTCTTTACAGAGAACTTTCAGAGACATTAAATGTTACTTGTATTCCATAATTTTAAAGAAGTTGGAAACTAGATGGTAGAAAATGGATTTTGGAGAAATAAACTCATCACATTAACAACAGCCTCAAGTTTCTTGAAAGAACACAAAATCTGATGTCTTTTTCTCTTTTCTCACCAATATTCCCTAGTGCCAAAGACCGGATGCTTAGTTTGGACTCAATAATTTTTTTACTGCTAAAAGTTGTACAGCAGGACAAAAGTGTATGATTTGCAACCATTTGACCTAAGTTTTAATCCATGTTTAACCACTAGCTTGTTATGTTACTGTTTCACCTCTTTGAATTCCATTTCCATATCCAAAAATAGGGATCATATGTACCTCTGACTTTTAAAAATATAAAGAAAGAAAATAAAGTACAAGAAACATATTTTAAAAATTTCAAAAACACATTGTTCCAAATATGTTCCATGGAAAACTATTAATCTCTCTTTAAACAAAAAGGTTTTGTGATGTTTCTAGAAATGTTTAAATTAATTTCCTTTCCCTTAAGACTTTTGCAGATGTTAATGTATCAGGGTGCATTGGGAGCATATATTTGAGAATTAGGTATGCAGATTTTCAGAAGCATATTTTACTTTATTGTCATTTCTTCATAGAAATACCTCATATGAAAATTATTTAAGCACTCTTGAGACTGATGTGATTGTATTATTAGTAATAGTACCCAGGATGAAAATTAGCAATAAAAGTTACAAAAATTCCATGTAATCAATATAGGCAAGACATAGTAAATGAAAGTAATGAAGCTTTGTAAGAGTAGTGGCAGCATACAGGATTAGGGTATTGATGGTCATTGTGGGTATAGGAACAGAAATAAAATTATGAAAACATTCTAATCCCAGGTGTGGAAACTTCATTATCAGCCTCATCAGAAATAAGGAACTCTGAATTCCACTCTGTCCAGCACCTCTTTACTCCCCAGTGTGGATGGAATTTGTACTGGCTGCTGGATTGAAATGTACAAAGTCAGAATCAGGGATTTAAGTATTTGCCAAGTCAATGAAATCAGGCGGTTATCACCAACTATAAAACAAACAAAAAATTTTGCTAATTTCAGTCTTACATTGTGATATTTTCAGGTTCTCCATGGTTTCTAAGAAGGGTCAATTCTAAATAATCCGTATGCCTGCTGATTTGTCTGAAGACTTAAGATTGAGTATAGACAAAAGCTAAATTATCCTGGGAAACAATAAGAAAGAAATTTAGATCTTGGGTCACCTGAAGGCAGGAAAGGCGGGACCAGAAAATTGAGAGACTCACTTCCCTTGTCCCATCCAGGAGGTGACAGCTGTCCCCCCCCCAAAAAAAAAAAAATAACAATAAAACCCTCAAACAAAAACACAAACAGAAAAACCTTTGTGAAGCTCTGAGATATCCGGTGCATATTTTCACAGCTTTTTGCTGTATTGTGCATAATGTGATAGAGTCTCAGTCCCTCCATGGAATCTTCAAGAAAATCAATGTCACTGCAAAGTGGGAGGGATTTGGGGGTTGTGAATGTGAAGCAGCAGTTATGAAGCTGCTTATGAGACTGGCTGCTAGTCATATCTGATTTACCCAGGAAGGGGGTTCATGTTGTCTACTAGTTTGTAAATTAAATTACAAAGCAGGGTAAATCTTTTTCAGCACCAGCTGTATTAGGCATATCTGCATTAGAACCCAACCTCAGTGTAAAGCCTGGAGGGCTGCCTAACTGCCTGGGAGTTATGGCTGTGCAGTGATTGTCTTAGCTTTTCTTCTTTAGCTCCAGAACAAGAGAACAAAAGCAGACTTCTAGTATCCCTTTTCTAAAGAGCACAATGTAGTCTTGACCTTCTTACTGGATTGACAAGGGGCCAAGGAAAGGAACACCAAGAAATAAGAGCAATTTTCTGAAAGGGCTAGACAAAGATTGGGCTGTCCTGAATGTTCTGTCACAGATCTGCCCAGTCCAGGGAACTGGCCTCTGGGAGAGTCCTTGGGCAGGGGTAGGCCCATTTTCTCTCATGGAGTTCTGGAGGGAGGAAACAGATATGGAAAAATTCAAGTAAATGTATGCCAAGGGAAGCATCCAAAGCAATAGACAAAGCTAAAGAACATTTAATCATCAAATTGAAAACTCTATGCCCACGGTACTAAATATGTAGTTCAAAGCACTTGTTATGCTTTTATTTGGCAGTTCTTGGGATTGAACCCAGGGCCTTAGCTCATTCTAGGCAAGTGCTCTATCACCAAGCTTCATCCCCAGTCTGCACTTTATGACTCATGAGAGAAATACACATGTAAAGGAATAATAAAATTATGTTATTTATTATGATTAATATAAAGTTGCCTTTGTACACCGTGGTGCATGTTCTATAAATTCTTGTTGTATTGAATGGAATTAAGTTAAGAGTTTGGTGAATGGAGAATCCTTGTTACCTCCATTTTTATCTAAAGAATATTCTGGAACTAATGATTACACTTTGGATCGATTTACAAATTCAGTGGAATAAGTGCTAGATATATGATTTGTGATTTCAAAGGTCTGATCACTTTATAAATTGGTGCTTAAGATACACTTTACTTCTCTTCAAATGTACCATTCTTTGGTTCTGCTTCAGAGACTTTGCATGTGTTGATTGTTCTGCCCAGCATGATCCTTCGCCAGATCTCTGTGTCTGGATCTCTGTCTGAATCAAGATCTCTGCTAAAATGTCATTTTCTCACAGAGGACTTTCCAGATCTGCTTATGAAAACTATCTGTCATTCCACACTCCTCCTCCATCCTTTCTCTGTATTCTGAGCTTCTTTATACCTGCACCCTCATCAGGTAGATGTATGTTTATGTTTGTATATTCCCATGTTCCTTCCACTAGAAGAAGAGCCAGGAAGCAGAGGGCATCTTCCTTCATTTACCGATTTATAAGTTATGTGCTTTGTCCATGATAAGCATACAGTAAATAGTCAATGAATAAACAAAGTTAAAGTGGTTTGTATGGTAACTTTTGCTTCTTTAGATGTATATTATTTTTGTGCTTTTGAAAATATGTTTTAGTAATTTTCCACAAGTGAAAGAGCATGGTTTTCTTGAAAGTGGTGCAAAAGCTAAGTGTAACTCTTCCTCTCCGTCATTACCTTTTTACTTCATATCTCAAACTCCTGGCCCTTTTTAAGTACACGCAGAAGATAGTTTCCACTTCCCCATCTCATCACAACTTTCCTGCAGGTTTCAGACCCTCAGTAGCCGGCAGAGTGATGTTTTCTCCCAAGACGTCCCTAAAAGGGCATTGATTTTTATATAAACAAACACCAGGAGAAAGTAAAGCAGGGAAGAATAGATAGACATTAAGTGAGAATATCTAACTTACAGAAATGTACTTTTGACTGTCTTCATTTCTCATGCTATTATTAAAATATCTGTGCTTGGATAGAACCTTTTTGTTTCCATGCTGACTACTTCGCTGCTCCTGTGAACTTTTTAAATCCTGCATTTGGCAGCAGTTGTGTTTTCCTTGGAACTCCGTGCTGTGCAACATACTGTTAGCTGAGGACTGTGATGTAGAAATTTATTATTAAAAATAAAATAGAGGGAAGAATTTATTCCATAAGGATGAAAATGTCTCAGTGTCAAGAAGCTAGGATTTGCAAAGTGCTTTATATAACAGATTGTGTTTCTTGTCAAGGGAGCATAGTTGAATTGCTAGGAATATATTGAAAGGGGAGGGATTTGTTCTGCCTGTCCTTAGTTCATGAGAGCTGAGGGATCAGGAAGGATACTCTTTTCTTTCTTTCTTTCTCTTTCTTTCTTTCTTTCTTTCTTTCTTTCTTTCTTTCTTTCTTTCTTTCTTTCTTTCTCTCTCTCTCTCTCTATCTCTCTCTCTTTCTTTCTTTCTTTCAAGAGGATTTCTTCATCAGATGGAAAGATTTTTGTTTGCCATGTGTAGGCATAACCTTTGACCTGTGTGTCCCCAGACCTCCTGGTAAGATGCTTATTAAAATGTTCCTTCTCAGAGGACTAATCACAAGTTCCGTAGCCAAGAGGGTATTCCTTTTTTTGGATGGTGAGAGACAAACATTTTTTTTTCTTCCTGAATTAAGTAGCCATATATTCTTATCAACAAGAATGTTTTCATTTTCTATGTTTTTGTTCATTTTTCCAGTGTTGGTCTCTTTCTCAGTTTTATATTTCTAGTATCCCTTCTGTAACTAATCTTAAAATTATGAGCATTCTTCTTCCCAAAAGAGTGTTGTATTATGTTAATAAACTCCTGGACTTTTCCCAAAATTGCATAAGTATCATGCTGGTTTTCCTTTATCTGGAAGGTTTAGTCCACATGAACTAAATTGCAAAAAGAAAGTTTCAGCATCTACTTCTGTTCCCCATTGCCTGGGACCCATTAATGTCTTTTATCATTCCCATGAGCATGTGAAATGAGTACTTTGGTCACTGGCAATTTAACACTATTACATCCGTTTGAATGAAAGGAGGTTTTGACTTCCTCATTGATAGAACATCAACATCGGCTTGCACTTAATTAGGAATTTCACTGATTTCATTCTGCAAGCTGTCTTTTTTACTCTTTATTGTGATTAACTGACAGTGTTTTTTTATTGGTTAAAATCAATAGTCTGGAGAGTGGGGATAGGAAAGTGTCTATAGTACTTTGCAAAACATTTAGCCCTATAGTTCTGCTATACTAGAAATGTTCTCCACTGATTGTTCAGGTTAAATGGTCTATAGTATTTAGTAAGTCATTTCATCACATTATGGATGACTTTTTAAAAAGGAATACTGAAAATGTCCTGCTTATTTTATTCTATGCTTTATGATCCAAGGATATTCTTCTTACGATACAAAAATAGTGTTACTGAATAAAATTGTACATGTTATTTTGTGCTATTATAACATGCAGCTTATTTTCCTTCTACCACTATCCCACTCTAGTGCCCAGTGTGCTATCCCCATGGAGAGAGGCAGTCTTGACACTATCCAGGTCTCATTCCTCTGCTGCCTCTGTCTCTGCATTAAAGAAACAAAATGACAGAGGATGCCACCATAAATTCTATACACTGAAATAATGAATGATAAATTTTGGTTCCAATTATTTTAGTTAAAAATAGAATTTTAATGCTAAAAATCTTTGTGTGGTTTTCTCAAGTCCAAAGGAGAAACTATCCTGTTAATTTCCTTTAATGCTCTCCTCCTTATTGACTAGAGAACGTCCTAGCATCTCATGTATCACAGGTAGAGTTATTTTTCTGTTTACAATATTTCACCTAGCATGTAGATTTCTATAACTTTATTATTTGGAAAAATGTACCAGTGGTGTGCATTTTAAGCTTATGTATGTGCTCAACTTATAGCTTTCAAATATAATGATATGTAATATAAATGCTTAAGAACAGGACAAAATAGAATTTCTTTACTCTAAATTAGTCTGTCATATAATGCTGGGAAATAACTCTGATACTTATTTCACAAATTGTACTATTTTATGCTTTAAGGAAAAGACAGATTTAGACATGGAAGTTTGTTTTACAAGTTCAACTTGTGATTTATCAAATTGATTTTTCTCTTCTGTGCTCATTGATGACCCAAATGAATATACATTTCGAATGTTTTATTTTTTTAATATCCTTTTTAGTTGTAGATGGACACAATACCTTTATTTATTTATTTTTAAGTGGTGCTGAGAATCAAACTCAGTGCTTCACTAGCACTAGGCAAGCACTCCACCACTGAGCTACAACCCCAGCCCCTGTTTTTGCTCTTTTCATAACACGAGCTAGTTATTGGAAGAGGGCAGTGAATTCTGTGCTCTTCATATTTTAGTTCTGGCCCTAGAAAATATGTGTACTTCTTGATATATTGTCATTGTCAAATATTCTTTTTTAAATCAATATATTTTGAATTATAATTTGCATTTGGTATTTAGTTCTTTTAACTGTGATACCCATGCAGAGTAGAATTTACTATTATTCCAACCCTGAGAGTTTAAACTCATCCATAACAGCCAGCCTTTTATAAAATGTTTTTAGAAGATTATGATAAATCATTTCACTTGCAGCCCAGTGCTCAAGTTTATTTTATCGTTAAAGTTGCCAAAAACAAGCATCTAGTCTTCCAGTTATTAATGCAAGATATTCTCAAGTTCTTAATAAGGCAAATGATTGAAATGTGCCAAGAATTGCTTTTGATAGTTCTAGTTAACAACTAATTAAATGTTGTAATTTAAATGTTTCTAAATCATATAGTTTCTTTATTTAATGTTTGTGAACCTTATTATAATCAAATTTTAATTAGTATTAATGGGTATTCATTAGCAGTAATGCCAATAAATTAGAATAATTAAAAAGCTAAAGTATTGAAGAAATATCAATTATATAAGCTTCTAATTTTACATAATGATCATCTGAGTTAATTTTTCTAAAATTGTGTACTAGCCAAACTAACGATAAATAAATCATTGAAGAAATTTCAAGGCCTACAGTGATTGGCTATGTCTTATCTAAAATGAGTAGGTTAAAATTATTTTGGTATATTTTTCACATACTAAACTGTATTTCTCAAGTGTTTTTTTTTGGGGGGGGGGGTGGGGACAGGTACTAAGGATTGCAATCAGTGCACTTTATCACAGAGCTACATCCCTCATCCTTTTTATTTAATTATTTTATTTTGAGATAGGGTCTTTCTAAGCTGCTGAGACTGGCCTCAAACTTGCCATCCTTCTGCCTTGGCCTCCAGAGTTGAATTGCTAGTATTACACGTGTGTACCACCTCAGGGGCACAATGTTTGTGTAATGGTTTTGAAAGCCTAATTTTAATTGCTGTATATTATTCTTTTGTATACTATCATTTCTCGGATAATTTCTCATTTGTTGGAGACACAGTGGTTAACACATTATAATTATTGGATTTTTACATTTGGTTTTACTAGTTCAAAGGGTATGAATTTCTAAGGCTATTTGGGTGTATGTAATTATATCCATGTTTTATAAATGTTTGTAAATGTAATTATATACATTAAGTATGCATATATATGTTGTAATCTAGCAATGTATATGCTTATATTTCTCCCTAACTCATCCATTTTGCATCATGATTAATTTCCTAATTTAATAGGCAGCAGTAGTATTATATTGTTTATACTGGTTTATTGTTTATACTGAATTTCTTTCATTTCAAATAAAGTTAAAACTTTTCCATAAATGAATCAAGTATTGATTTTTTTTCTTCTGTAAATTGTTCCTATCCTTCTCTCAAGTTTTCTATGAGAGTTGTGTTTCTTTCAATTTCGTCAGCACTCTTTAATGTGCTTAAACATTGTATTTTACCTACTATTTACTGCAGGTATTTTAGCAGTGGCAAATTTGTAAAGACATTTAAAAATTTTATACAGCCAGATCAATTGATCTTATTTTGTGATTTAGGGTGGAAAAAGATCTTTAAGGAAACAATTTAGGGCTGGGGTTGTAGCACAGTGATAGAGCACTTGCCCATCATGGATGAGGCCATGGGTTCAGTTACCAGCACTGGAGGGCATGGGAGGGAAGAGGAGGGGAAGGGAGGGAATGGAAAGGAGGGAGGGAGGGAGAGAGAGAGGGAGGGAGGGAGGGAGGAAGGAAGGAAGGAAGGAAGGAAGGAAGGAAGGAAGGAAGGATAGGTTCACATTTATTTCAAGTTTGATTCTTATTTTCCAAAGCAGGTTAATATTTACCTAGATTTTTATTCTATTTTATATTTATCATCTCATTTTTTTAAATAAATTAAATCTTTCAAATGTAGAATTCAAATTAGTATTTGTTATAAGGTTAAACTCATAATGTTTTCCCCAAAAAAGCCTATTTCTTTTTTTTTCCATTTGTTGAATAATTCATTAAACACTTTGTTTTTTTAACATTTTATTTTTCATCATTTTGGTGTAACATATACCTGTGTGTATTTCGAACAACCCACTATATTTCATTCATTTGTATTTTGATTATCCACATGTGGGGTTAGGTTTTTAGAAAATGTTTTAATAATCAGGAGGCTGTTTTCTGCTTTGTAATATTTTCTAAGTGATGCTCTTTCTATGGTATAGGCATAGCTATATATCATCATGTGTTGGTATCAGTACACATAGTGAGGTGATAACTACAGTTAAGAAAATGCCCTCATTTCATCTCATTGCATTAACTTTCTCTGTTCTTTGTGTGTGTGTGTGTGTGTGTTTTAACAGTGTCTAGGATTTACTCTCTTAACACATTTCCAAATCTACAATAAATATTACTAACTTTAGGTCTTATGCTGTACATTAGATTTTTAGATTTAATCATTCAACATAATGGATTCTTATATGTTCCCTCGGGTAAAATTTATATTTGGTTGATTAAAAAATATTTTTATTTAAAAGTATTCTATTAGCTGTTCTATGTTCCTCAGTAAAGATTAACCTTTTATTTATGTATATCATTATAGAAATTTCTTAATAACATTCAGTTGATCTTTTTATTGTTTTATCATGAAAAACTTTCTTCTAAGAAGCCATTGCTTACAGAAAAATAAATGATGTCTATAAATACATGTATAGCCCACCTTGGGGGTACAGTGCTTTATTGCAAATAGTTCTTTGGCTCTTGTGAAGAGCGAGTGTGCTGGGTGGACAAATGAATTTCAGTCCCCTCAGTTGGTATCTTTTCTTTCTTTAATATTCTTTCTGTAAATATTATTTTCTTTCTTTTTTATTTGTGTGTGGGTGGGGGAGGGGGAGGGTACTGGGGATTGAACTTGGTCTCACACATGCTCAACAAGCCCTGTACCACTGAGCTACATCCCCAGCCCTTTTAAATTTTATTTTGAGTCGGGGTCTTGCTAACTTGCCTAGGCTGGTCTCCAACTTCCATCCTTCTGCCTCAGACTCCTGAGTAGCTGAGATTGCAGGTGTGCACCACCACATCCAGCTCTTCTATAAATGTTTTTCTAATAAATAAATAACCTGCTTTGTAGGCAGAACAGCTGGGGGCTATTTTTACAACAATGGAAATACCTTGATATTTTATAGTCTTTGTTAAGAAAAAAATAAATGTTGCGATTTCAGGGGCATCTTTCACACTAAATAATACCATTATTTTTAGAACTGTCGTGTTTTGGTGATATTACCAAAATAGAATTAAAAATTATTGAAATGTTTTGAGTTTCTGGTTCTTATTTGTGACAATAGGTTAGACTACACTATTAGATTACTCAGCATATTTTCCTACTTAACTGGAAGCTTAATGCTATGTAAATAAAGCTTTACAGGATTTGACATCTATCTAGGATGTTCCTGGCAAAGAAAAGTAAAGTTATATATTTGCCAGTTCTTTTTGTCACCTACTGATGTGCACCTTCAAAATAACTGGAGGTTGAAACGCTTGCTATCAAACTCCAAGTTTATGTCTTCAGGTGTGTTGATTTATTCACAATGGTTATTTAATGTATTACTATTAGAACACAGATTTCAATAACTTAATTGTTCTTCAAAAGAAAGAATAAAAAGATTTATCATGTCACATAATCATTTAATTGACCATAGTTGTAATGTTATCCTTACAGCTCCTGGGACACTCAGAATGGGACCACAAACGAGGGCCACGGGGATCACAGGTATGTGCCTTGGCCTTCTCTTTTCCCCATTTCTTAATGCTTGGAGCCATGAGTTTTCTGAAACTCAAGAAATGACAGTAAGTAGAGAGAGGAAGAAGCACCGTAATCATGCCATTTGTTTTTATTTAAGTTAGCTGTAATTAAAGTCTGGATTTCAATCCCCAAAGGCGGATGCCAATATAGTCCTCCTAAGAGCTTTCTGGCATCCCTGATGGCTCGTGTTTATGTGAACAGAGATTTTATATTCGTCTTGTCTCTGCAGAAGACATTTTGATCAACAACCCACTCTCTTGATTTTAATTCACTTCCTTTGATAATTTTTCCATGTATTTTTCTGTTTTCCCCTCTCTCTGTCTTCCTGTTTTTGGTTAAATATTTTGAAATACAATCAGGGTAAACTCTGAACTAATTAAAAGATTTTGTCTCTAAATTAACTGTCTTCATCTAAGGGAAATAGAAAGATGAAAGGACCTATTATTTTTGAAAAGAAACAAATTTGAAACCTTTCTATATTACCAGACTCTTTTCATTGTCTTACTTTATGTCTCAGGCCAGGAGAAAAACTTCCATGACGCATTTATGCTTTTTTAATGACCTAATTAGACAATGTGGATTTGTTTTGCTTCCATAATTACTTGGCCTGACAGAATAAAGGCTGAGTTTTACACTAAGAAAATTATCTCTCCTCCTAGGGTATTTTTTAAAGAAATATAATTTTTTTCCTCATAGCACTTGATGTTTACCTGACTCTAAACATACCAAATAAAAATGAAGTGGGTGGAAATTTTTACCTCTGCTGATCACTTTTGTACTTGCTACTAAAAATATTGTGAAAAGAGAGTCCCATGCACAGTACTGTAAGTGTGAGTTCATCATAAGTGTGAGCTTTCCCCAAATGTCGCATACACTTGGTCATGATGAGCGTATGGATCACTGTATTTACCTCAAGTCACTGGGAAAATAAAACCAAATTAGTCTGTTGTTTGAGTTGAGCTTTCAGTGGGTATGGTTTTATTTTTGTCCATTATTAATTTGATTATTAAATAATCTAAACCAATTCAATAAGTTAGGGTTATCTCACAGAAGGTGTGCTTTGCCCTCTCTGCCTCAGTCTCCTTCTTATCTCTTTTCCCTCAACCATGCTCACTCTGTACACATCTGTTATATTAAAGTAGAATTTGATACAAGGTTGATGATGAAATTAATATTAATTCTTGGTGATTCAAAACCAATAATAAAGGTAAGCCAGAGGAATGACGGAGCAAGTTGTTGAGGTCATGTCCCTTCAAAATAATGAAGTGCTTTGATAATAGTACTAAGTGTGTGTGAGAGTGTGTATGTGTGTATAAATTAAAATTATTGCTTAAAATATATTACTTCCTATGTGGCATAGTTTGCCATAATTTGTCTTCACATTGGGATTGCTCACTCTGTCATATAAATTGGAAAGATTATAAAGTACAATAATTTAATTTTAAATGTAATACACAGAATCAAAAATGATTTAAATTCCAGATATTGCATGTTAACTAGAACAATTCAGAATTATACACACAAAATATTTTTAATAACTGAAGTTTGATGGAAGTTTAGAGCCTGAAGTAGTTGTGAAAAGCAAAGAATTCAGAACTGTCACGAGCATCAGGTTCTGTCTTGGATCTCTCAACTCATGAGTAACTATTCTAATTGTTATATACCTTTGTTTACTTTAAGTCTTTTTTTTTTATCAAATCAGATAAAAACTGTTAAAATGATTTTTACCAAATCAGATAAAAACTGTTAAGGTGAAAAGCAAAAACATATTGCAGTCAAACCAATAATAACTGCAACCAAGCTGTTAGTCTTTGGAAATTCCAGATACATAAATTAAGCTTATTAGATAATAAACTCTTTTCTAAATGTAGTTCCTCACTTTTGGGGGGGGATTATGTTTTGGATCTTTGAGGTTCTTGACCCCTTCTTTTCTGGCTTTTTGTTTTTTAGAGATAATATGCCCAATGCCTATCAGCCTTTCAAACAGGAGCACATAACTCTTAATATTTTCTGCTATTCCAAGGCCTAGCTCATATCCTATCTCAGTTTAGTTTAGTTTAGTTTGTTTCATACCAGGGATTGAATTTAGGGCCACTCAACCACTGAGCCATATCTCCAACCCTATTTTTTTTAATATTTATCTTTTTTAGTTGTAGTTGGACACAATACCTTTTTTTTTTTTTTTTTTTTTTTTAAATTTTTTATTGTGGGTTGTTCAAAACATTACAAATTTCTTGACATATCATATTCCACACTTTGATTCAAGTGGGTTATGAACTCCCACCTTCACATCAGTTACACATCCATTGATTTACAAATTGCCATACTAGTGTCTGTTGTGTTCCGCTGCCTTTCCCATCATCCCCCCTCCCCCCTCCCCACCTCTCCCCTCCCCTCCCCTCCTCTCTCTCTACCCCCTCCACTGTATAACCCTGAGGGTCTCCTTCCATTACCGTGCAATTTCCCTTCTCTCTCCCTTTCCCTCCCACCTCTCATCCCTGTTAAATGTTAATCTTCTTCTCCTGTTCTTCGTCCCTACTCTGTTCTTAGTTACTTTCCTTATATCAAAGAAGACATTTGGCATTTGTTTTTTAGGGATTGGCTAGCTTCACTTAGCATAATCTGCTCTAATGCCATCCATTTCCCTGTAAATTCTATGATTTTGTCATTTTTTAATGCAGAGTAATACTCCATTGTGTATAAATGCCACATTTTTTTTATCCATTCGTCTATTGAAGGGCATCTAGGTTGGTTCCACAGTCTTGCTATTGTGAACTGTGCTGCTATGAACATCGATGTAGCAGTGTCCCTGTAGCATGCTCTTTTTAGGTCTTTAGGGAATAGACCAAGAAGGGGAATAGCTGGGTCAAATGGTGGCTCCATTCCCAGCTTTCCAAGAAATCTCCATACTGCTTTCCAAATTGGCTGCACCAATCTGCAGTCCCACCAGCAATGTACAAGTGTACCCTTTTCCCCACATCCTCGCCAGCACTTGTTGTTGTTTGACTTCCTAATGGCTGCCAATCTTACTGGAGTGAGATGGTATCTTAGGGTGGTTTTGATTTGCATTTCTCTGACAGCTAGAGATGTTGAGCATTTTTTCATGTACTTGTTGATTGACTGTATGTCCTCCTCTGAGAAGTGTCTGTTCAGGTCCTTGGCCCATTTGTTGATTGGGTTGTTTGTTCTCTTATTGTCTAATTTTTTGAGTTCTTTGTATACTCTGGATATTAGGGCTCTATCTGAAGTGTGAGGAGTAAAGATTTGTTCCCAGGATGTAGGCTCCCTATTTACCTCTCTTATTGTTTTTTTTGCTGAGAAAAAACTTTTTAGTTTGAGTAAGTCCCATTTGTTGATTCTAGTTATTAACTTTTGTGCTATGGGTGTCCTATTGAGGAATTTGGAGCCCGACCCCACCGAATGTAGATCATAGCCAACTTTTTCTTCTATCAGACGGCGCATCTCTGATTTGATATCAAGCTCCTTGATCCATTTTGAATTCACTTTTGTGCATGGCGAGAGAAAGGGATTCAGTTTCATTTTATTGCATATGGATTTCCAGTTTTCCCAGCACCATTTGTTGAAGATGCTATCCTTCCTCCATTGCATGCTTTTAGCCCCTTTATCAAATATAAGATAGTTGTAGTTTTGTGGATTGGTTTCTGTGTCCTCTATTCTGTACCATTGGTCCACCCACCTGTTTTGGTACCAGTACCATGCTGTTTTTGTTACTATTGCTCTGTAGTATAGTTTGAAGTCTGGTATCGCTATACCGCCTGATTCACACTTCTTGCTTAGCATTGTTTTTGCTATTCTGGGTCTTTTATTTTTCCATATGAATTTCATGATTGCTTTCTCTATTTCTACAAGAAATGCCATTGGGATTTTGATTGGCATTGCATTAAACCTATAGAGAACTTTTGGTAATATCGCCATTTTGATGATGTTAGTTCTGCCTATCCATGAACAGGGTATATTTTTCCATCTTCTAAGATCTTCTTCTATTTCTCTCTTTAGGGTTCTGTAGTTTTCATTGTATAAGTCTTTCACCTCTTTTGTTAGGTTGATTCCCAAGTATTTTATTTTTTTTGAAGATATTTTGAATGGAGTGGTTGTCCTCATTTCCATTTCAGAGGATTTGTCGCTGATATACAGGAATGCCTTTGATTTATGCGTGTTGATTTTAAATCCTGCCACTTTGCTGAATTCATTTATTAGCTCTAATAGTTTCTTTGTAGAGCCTTTTGGGTCTGCTAGATATAGAATCATATCATCTGCAAATAGTGATAATTTAATTTCTTCTTTTCCTATTTTTATGCCTTTAATTTCTTTCGTCTGTCTAATTGCTCTGGCCAGTGTTTCGAGAACTATGTTGAAGAGAAGTGGAGAGAGAGGGCATCCCTGTCTTGTTCCAGATTTTAGAGGGAATGCCTTCAGTTTTTCTCCATTCAGAATGATGCTAGCCTGAGGCTTAGCATAGATTGCTTTTACAATATTGAGGTATGTTCCTGTTATCCCTAGTTTTTCTAGAGTTTTGAACATAAAGGGATGCTGTACTTTGTCGAATGCTTTTTCCGCATCTATCGAGATGATCATATGGTTCTTATTTTTAAGTCTATTGATGTGGTGAATAACATTTATTGATTTCCGTATATTGAACCAGCCTTGCATCCCAGGGATGAATCCTACTTGATCATGGTGTACAATTTTTTTGATATGTTTTTGTATCCGATTCGCCAGAATTTTATTGAGGATTTTTGCATCTAGGTTCATCAGAGATATTGGTCTGTAGTTTTCTTTCTTTGAAGTGTCTTTGTCTGGTTTAGGTATCAGGGTGATGTTGGCCTCGTAGAATGAATTTGGAAGTTCTCCCTCCTTTTCTATTTCCTGAAGTAGCTTGAAAAGTATTGGTATTAGTTCTTCTTTAAAGGTTTTGTAAAATTCTGCTGTATACCCATCCGGACCTGGGCTTTTCTTAGTTGGTAGTCTTTTTATGGTTTCTTCTATTTCCTCAATTGATATTGGTCTGTTTAGGTTTTCTATATCCTCCTGACTCAATCTGGGCAGATCATATGACTTAAGAAATTTATCTATGCCTTCACTATCTTCTAATTTATTGGAGTATAAGGATTCAAAATAGTTTTTGATTATCTTCTGTATTTCTGAAGTGTCTGTTGTGATATTGCCTTTTTCATCCTGTATGCTAATAATTTGAGTTCTCTCTCTTCTTCTCTTCGCTAGCATCGCTAAGGGTCTGTCGATTTTGTTTATTTTTTCAAAGAACCAACTTTTAGTTTTGTCAATTTTTTCAATTGTTTCTTTTGTTTCGATTTCATTAATTTCAGCTCTGATTTTAATTATTTCTTGCCTTCTACTTCTTTTGCTGTTGTTTTGCTCTTCTTTTTCAAGGATTTTGAGATGAAGTATGAGATCATTTAATTGTTGGACACAATACCTTTATTTCATTTATTTATTCTTATGTGGTGCTAGGATCGAACCCAGGGTCTCGCACGTGCGGGGCGAGTGCTCTGCCGCTGAGCCTCAACCCTAGCCCCCAAGACCTATTTTATATTTTATTTATAGACAGAGTCTCCCTGAGTTGCTTAGCACCTTGCTGTTGCTGGCTTTGAACTCATGATCCTCCTGTCTCAGCCTTCTGAGCCACTGGGAATATAGGCGGGTGGGCAGTTTCATTTAATTTGTCTTGGTTTTTTAAAACTCTTACTGCATCTATAGCACAGTTATGGATCTAACTTGGAAGAAAAGTTGGAAAGATAGTTTACTGCTTTCCAAGAGGTCACAAACTACACTTAGAACAAACTTCTCTATATTATTCATATGCAAGACAGTCTGGTAGATGAAATAGCAAACATATAAATAAAGTGTGATGGGATTTAGGTGAGAGAGAGTAGTTCTTCTCCCTAGTAGAACTAGGACATGCTTCCATGTTTCCTAGAAGTCATGCTGGCAGAGATGAGCCTTCAAGGATGGGCAAACTTGAGAAGTAGAAAGAGAGAGAAAGGTGAATGAAAATGTTTGCACAAAACTCTGAACTGGGAAGAGTGGGGCACATTTGGATGTAAGTGAATGTTCTTGATAACTTCTTTATAAACACTTATTGGATTGAAGTTCTATAAAGGAATGATCTAGAGAATGATATACATTATAGCTGAGGAGGTAGAAGTAAGGAAGATCAAGAGTTTGAAATAAAGCCCCGGAAGAATTAGTGCCATCCACACAGACTACTTGAAAAGGAAGATGCACAATTCAGGGTTAGCAATATTAAGGGAGAAGTGGTGATGAGAATTTGAAAAAGGAGCTTCCAATGAATGCTTGAGGGACCACTCTGATGCTCTATCACGAGTAGAGCAGAAGGTGTCAATTTGGGAATGCTGATCATACCTGTGACAATTTATCAACACCAGTAGATAGACTCCCAGAAGGAGAATATTAAGAGCAAAAAAAAAAAACAGAAGAAAAGCTGGTCCTTGGAGAAAACTTACTCTTAGGACTGAGAAGCAGCAGCGGAGGGAGCTACTGCATGTGCATGGTCTCACCAGGGACCAGCTGGAGAAGTAATTCAGAATCAAAAGCAGTGTACACCTGCTAAGGTATACACCAAGGAGAGCACTGAGACCACAGACCCAAGAAAATAAAACACTTGGAAAATGCCTTTGTTTTTCTAATTAGGCTACTCGTGAACTTTGAGAAGTGATTTTGATAAGTAGTGGTGGAAGCAGAGTAGAGGAGTTGAGAAGTATAAGATACCATGGAGATGGCTTAAGGAGCTTTGTAAAAGAAGGGCGGGGTTGTAGAAAGATATGGCAGCAGAAGTGAGTGAGGGGTTTTATTGTGTGTGTGTGTGTGTGTGTGTGTGTGTGTGTGTGTGTTTTAATGCTAAGGTACTAAATGAGTCTTAACAATTCCTGAAAAACAAAAAGAATAAGTGTGGAAAAGAATAAAGCTAAATTTCTCAATAGTGATCTGGTTAAGGATTGAGAGAATGGTGCTTTCCAAGGAGAACATGCACCCCCACCTTGGTCCTTTGACACCTGGTTATGTGTTTTTCTTACAGTTGAGTCCCACCCTACCCCACCCTACCATTGACAGTACTTCAGAAAAATGGGCCATATTCTAAAATGAACAACTTAGTAGATACCCAAGCTTTGGAAAGATAGGAGAGA
Organism: Marmota monax; assembly: GCF_021218885.2. Taxonomy (NCBI): domain Eukaryota; kingdom Metazoa; phylum Chordata; class Mammalia; order Rodentia; family Sciuridae; genus Marmota; species Marmota monax. Next base: position 8,648,762 of record NW_026695227.1, read on the forward strand.
CATCTGTATCTGAATAAGAGAAAAAAAATAGGGACAGATATTATTAAATGGAGAAAATAGTATGAACCTAATGATTGCAGTTTTCTTGATTGATAAAAACTGTAAATTTGGAGATGTAATAGTGGGAAATTTGAATGGTAGAAAACATATGGAATAAATGTCATTGTAGATAGCTAAAAAGGAGAACTGGCTTGATGTCTGAGTATCAAACCATGGCTAGGTATCAAAGGTAGAGCTATTTCAGATGGGCATGCTAGCCTGAATGACAAAGTTTAGTATATTTTACTTTGATGTTAAAAAAAAATGAAAATATATCAGGTAATTTTTTTCAGTCTTGCAGAATCAAAAATGTAACAAAACAACTTTCGCTTTCAAAAATTGCCTAACAATATTTAGCAGCATATAGAGGTAAGCTGTTTCTTTTCCTCTGGTGCTTAATAAGTAACAGATTTTTCTTAAATTTGTCTTCATCCTTTAAAGTTATACCATATATGCAGTATCACAAGATTTAAGAAAGGGCACCCTTCATAAATAATACCTGTCATGTAGAAAACAATACTTGTCTTTGTTTAGATAATTTCAATTTAATTGCATATGACTTAAGACTTAGCAAGAATTTCATTTAAGTTGATTTATTTTACTTATTTCTCAGTAATTCTCTGGTAACATTTGTCAGCTCCATCACAACTTTCTGATTGGTTTTTCTTCTTTTATTTATTCTTTTGAAAAACAAATGTTTGTAGAGACTATCTTTCTACCGTTCAAATTTTCCACTATTACGTCTCCAAATTTACGCAGTTTTTATAGATCGAGAAAACTTCAATCATTAGGTTCATGATATTTTCTCTACTATTTTCCAAAGAAAATAGTAGATCTACTCTCAAATAAAAGATCATTCAAATATAGGAAAGATGCTAAATGATAATCTTGCAAAAGCATGTAGAACTTTTTTATCTGGCTGTGTTCCCAGTAATACCAACTGATGTCAGGAGATGACATTCTCAGAAGGCAATTAGGACTTTTTTTTCCCCCTCTTCAAATTCTTGAAGAAAAGTTTTCCAGTGGGAAGTTAAGAGACAGTAGAAAATTGCTGTCCTGTAAAAAGCATTAAAGTGGTAGAAAGAGATTCCAGGGAATCCATAATTTACATATCACTTGGTTGAGGGTCATTATGGAAAAGATTAGTTCAGTTTGTGAATTTGTGAACCCGCTAGCATTTTGATATGCTGGGAACCAACAGGCTTTTATTCATCAATAGTCAAATACAAGCAGGTTCTTTTGTCACTTGGTACATTATTAATATCTTACTTCCAGCCAAGCTTTATAAACTAGAATTAAGACTGCTTGCTGAAAGATCAGCTTGTTTGTATGATCCATCTAGTTCTTATTTAGGTAATGTCATTCTAGTATATTTCCCTAAATAATTGAAATTTTGTTTGTACAATAAAAAAGCAGCAGAATATATTGGTGGAAAAATGTTATGAAATGCACTAGCCTATCAGTATGATTGAAAGTTATCTGTAGCCTTCTTAGAAAGATGTTTTTAATTGTCCACCAAAGCACTAGAGATTCCAGTCTGTAAAAATATTAGAATAAGAAGCAGCCATTCAGATGGGGTAGCTTTTGTAATACTGCTTTAGGGCTTAAGGATGAATTTTGTTGGGAAGTCATACCTAACTTTTTTGAGTACCTGAGTATTTAAGAGTATGAATCTGTTAAGGTTAGCTACTGATTTGATTAACCTAATCCCTTGTTTGTTAATGTCTGATTTAGTGACAGATCAATTCTTTTCTGGGTTAAATTGTTTGATAATGTGAAGAATAACTAAAGCATATTCCAGATTTCTCTGAAATAATGCCATATAAATTTATTAAAGTTAACTCCTAACTCATTTTGGAGAAATGACCAGCCATATTTTCCAGGAATTTATATTAAGGAATTAATATGAGTGGATTGGCATTCTATTATTTCGTCTCCCAAATGCCCAGCATATTACCACTCGTTAGCAGTTTATGCCCTAGTTAGAGCTATCTGCCAGGGTCACTCTTTTTCTGCAAATATAGTGTCTTTTACTTGCATTTTATTCTGCTTTTTTAATTTTCCTTAAATGAATTTAACAACTGTTAACTACTAGATTAGAAATCTTTCTAGCATTTGTTTTTTTCTGGGCATTTCTTCAAGGAATCTTTTGTTTGTATTTTTCATGAATGTTTGTTGTGACATTTCTTTAAATTTTTCTTGTATGGGCAGGAACCACACAACAAATACTTATCAGGGCCCCATGCATAGTAGTGTGAGCAGCCTTGGCATCTTATGCAATAGTGGTGAGAAGGTACTAGAATATCATATCTTTCATCTTTCAATTAGATCTACTGCATTGGATACTTTTCTTTTTTCTCTACTTGAAGTTTAGTATTATATCCTTATTTTGACAAACTTTAAAAGATATAGACGTAGGAAATTTGTCTTATAGGTACAGTGTTCACAGTATCCAGAGTGCCAAGAAAAAGCAGACATTTGTCTTTGTCCTCAGAGAAGGAAAAATAGTGGCTAGTCTTTAAAAATGGAAACAACTAGTGAATTTCTTCTCTTTCATCCTTGGTCTTTACCTTTAGATGCCAAAGGCAAACCCAGTTATGATAGTGAAAAATGTTTCCAGATATGGTTAGATGTCTCCTGGGAGGCAAAATTGCTTCTGGGTGAGAACTATGGTGAATACAGCATATTTTCCTTACCATAAGTATGGAAGATGGTACACAAATATGTATAAATTTTGACAATTCATGTGAGAATATTGGAAATTCCTCCTTTAAGCATTTATACTTTCATGTTATTAGGTTTCATTTGTAAGTCTATCAAATAGCAATCTCAAAAAGCATATTCATTTCCCTATGAAGTAATATTCTCATGGTGGAATTGTGTCCTAGAAAATGAGAGGGGAAATCCACTGTTCCCACACTTATGCATTCAAGTGACTCAAAGGAACAGTTGGAGAGAGAATGTGGCTCTGTCCACACAGTGGCTGTATGGAACATATGTTTCTTGGTGAACTGATGGATGACCTTGAGTATGTCACTCTTTATTAAAAGTCCTGGTCTCTTTAAAAGAGCATCGATGAACAGGAATCCAACAAGTCCACAGAAATAAAAGGGAAAATTGCCACTGGCATTTATGCTTTTATTTATCCCCATGTTTATGGATTAGTAGACATGCTATTTAATGTTTATTGAATGACCTCCTTATCTTGAGGACAATGGACATCATTCACATGATAAGTGCGTGTCCTTATGCTTGTTTTGCTAAAGTACAACCTTGTTATCTTATGTGAAATCGAACAAAGCAGTGAACTAAGCTGTGTTAATAATAACTGTGTGTCTGCAGAAGCTGCAAATGGTTGAAGTAATATTTACTAAGGGTACAAATATAATAATACATTAGACCTTATGCCACAGTTTTTGACAACTTTTACAGTTATTGCTTTTATTATATTCTTTTCCCCTTGAACATGTTGATGATATATTCAATAAGAAAATGAATTAATGCAAGTATTTTATGTGTAAGTTCCTATAAAGTAAATAAACATATTCTGGAAACTAATTTTATTGCTCAAAAGTTTTGCCTTCCTCTTACTTTCTAGAATGACAGAAGAAAAATTTGGTAACTTATAGAGCAGTTAATTTTATCTTCGTAAAATTTCAGTATCTGACAAAGAGAAATGATTTTTATCACATGCTGGGTGATTTTATGCAATCTCTTTCATAGAGTAAGATTTTTTTTTTTCATTAAATGTGAGAACATATTCTACAAGGCCATGTGCGGGGATAGAATTTTTATTTTCACAGTATTTACAGATAAAAACTAATGAAAGCAAGATGGTGGAAATGTAGCCAGATTCTCCTAGAAGGCAAAGTCAAAGGCTAGGGTATACTCAGTAAGAACAAATCATAAGATAAAAAGGTAGGTAAATGTGAGGTGAGGTGAAGAAGGTCATGTGTCAGTTAGAAAGCCAGTTACCTTCAGGGTGAATGGAGGTAAAGAAAATGGGAAATGGTTATGGGAAAATGTTAATCTTTCAAGATGAATCTAAACACCTGTTTTGTTCTATAATCTAAAAAGACCAAGATATAGGATTTTAGTTCTTTCTTGGTACAACTTTTGAAAATTTGGAGTCAGTGAATGTTTTTATTTAATTTTTCATTAATGCCAATCCTAATTATAGGTATAAATATGTATTTTTAATAGTATTAAAAGCTTATTTATGATACAGGAATTTTTCTTTGTCTCCATTCTAGGGGACCAACTAAAAGATTGTTGATAACATTGTTCATACAATTTTATATTGTAATCAAAGATACTGATTTGTTTGTTTGTTTGTTTTACACTCAGAGAAAGATTACTTGGCAGCATTAAATGATTCTCACATTTTCTGTAGAATACAGTCATCCTGTAAACATAAGTAAATGTGTGGAACTGAAGCTACTAATTAGTTTCAAGCTCTGGAACAGCATTAGAAATATTAATGAAGTGAAATTATCTTAAAGGTCAGAAGAATGAAACTTGTTGTCAGGTTTGATTTTTGGGATCATAGGGCTTTTTGATTTTGAAGGGTGTGTGTACTGATGCATTATGCAATGACCAGTTCCTGGAAAACTCTGGATGTTGCAAGTTGAAGTTTGTTCTTATTGGAAACCTGCAGTTATCAAACTTGATTCAAAGCCTTTGCTTGCTGAATCCTGTGGTTTTATGGTTAAGTACTTCTGGGTGACAGTTCACACTTGGATCACTACAACTATTTCCATTTTAGAATTTTGTAACCAAGTTCTTTTCTTGTCCAATCATTTTAACCCTGAGTTTACAAAAGGTTGTCCATAGATTTATTAGCGATACGTACTTAAAAGATCAATTTACAAAATAAGATGAAACTAAAAACCCTCAGAAGATTGTTTGACCAACAGATGGAGAAGTTTCAAAAGGAAACCAACAGGATTAGTCTGGAAGATGAAGTGCAGACACATGTAAAAGCATGAGTTCTCAGAATATTAGGAGAAAAGGAAAGAAAGAAGTTATTTATCAATGTTGATGCAGCAAAGATCCAATGGAATAAGGATTGGTCAGTATAACTATCTCATAAAACAAAATAAGGAGATGAGCATTTCAACCATGTTGGGAAGGTTAGAGTATGTATGAAACCCTTTTATTTGGAGCTTTGGCATGTCTGAAGGCCAGGTTTATTACTTTTTGGTCCAGTTAGGTTTTAACTTGGTGCTATGACTTGTTGACAGTTCTCTTCTGATGCCTCAAAAATATGGTGGTACAGTGCAGGTGCATTGTATCTTCAGCCTGTGTGTGTTTAAATTCTAATTCACCATATTAGTTTGTGAAGTCTAATCTGGGAAAATTTATTTTTCTTTTTAATATAGAAATATATAATATGACTTTAAATAAATTCCTAAATCATTTAAGCCAGTGTTATTTTATTCTGATGGTGGCCACCTAGCATACAGTGAATTTTTAATAAGTACTTAAAAATGAAAACATGTTATGATTTATGAACATAAGTGAAAGTAAATGAGCTTGGGTGTTTAATTTCTTCAAGCAAATTGTGCTGAACCTGGGTGTCTTGAGGAATTTTCTTTTAACACATAATAAAATAGAGCAGCCCTCTAGCAATTGATGAACTCCTCTCTAAAGCGTGAAAAAATAAGGTCCCAAAGTCTTTTGTTTTATTTATGCTGTTCTTCTGCTTTAAGACTTATTTTTACAGCATCCAGGTGAATTGAGATTTCCTAATTTTACTATCTTTAGGGGTCTCATTGTAGAATAGTGTTGGATTCTACATCATGATAGCAGGAAGGATTTTTCATATTGGCTTTGATTAGAAGATAGTATTTAAATGCATTCTTTCCATTATAGAAGCATGCCTTGTCATTCTCAGGGCATATGGCTGCTACCTTCCTTTCCCCTTTTCTCTTCCCACATGGAGTTTTTGAGTGCGGGAGTGATCCTGTCTCATGCTGCTCAGGGAACTGAAATTTACATAAGGACTTTAATAGAAACTCATGACACATGATATGACCAGGCTTTTCACTATTTTTTGCTATTTATTTGGCTTAAAATCAGTGGAACAAACTGAACTTGGCATTGCTATTTCTGTTCAAAAAGAAGAAAAAATATATAATTTTACCATTTCTTATGTTTTGGTCTTGGCACTGTGGCTTTTGTTTATGGAAAAAGACAGGAGAGGAAAGAGCATTATTTTAACTTCACATGATAAATAATCATGCCAAACTGAAATTTCCTTAAAAAGTATGATACTTTTTTCTTATAATTACAATGCAGATTGCTACTAACTCAGTGCAAATTCAACATAAGAAATAGCATTCATAACTTCCTTAAATAGCATTATTGGTTTAAATGTGTCACTATGATTACATCTTTATGGTGACATTCATTAGAATGCAACCAGTTTCTGTACTTACCCATGAATAAGAGAAAGCCTTTTATTATGGTTGTTATTTCCTCTTGATAAGTTCTTTTAGCATAAAGGAAAAGTATCACAGTTAATTTTAATAAAACTGATAGCTAACACTTTTTGTTAACCTCCTTTGTAAGTGCTTTATGGACATTATGAACTGAATTAAAATATATTTATCTGAAGTGAATTTCTACCAAATATTAATAATAAAAATAGGGATATTATATGTATATGACTCTTAAAAGTATTTATACACTACTGTGCATAAAAATCTCAATTCATAGACAAATTATAGGAAGTATAAAATTTTCCCAGAATGAATAGTATATTTATTATACATATTATTTGCATTGCCAATAGTATGGGAGAGGCTCCTGGATTGTGCATGTTTGGATCATGAGCTGGTTATAGCTCTCTCTTCTTATCTCTCTCTCTCTCTAAATTTTTAAATATAAATTTATATTTATATTTAAAAAGTGCTGGGGCTAGAACTAGAACCCAGGACTTTGCTCATGCTAAGCCAGCACTCTTCCATCAAGCTAAAGCCCCAGCCTGTAGTATGCAATATATTAAACATATAGTACAGTGAATTATATACGAAAAATATATATACGTGCCACTTAGATTCAAATTTTGTTAATTCATAGCAAGGCAATTAATTATAAATATTCTTATTAAATTTTAATATATAATTTTTTGTCATTAATATATTCTTTGGATAAATCTTTAAATTCCATTAGACATTTTGGGAATTTAAAGGATATGAAAAACATTAGAGAATATGGAAAACAATATGAAAAAGCTTAATTTTATTAGGTTTTAAGTGAGACAAGCAGGATGGATCGATTTTTATAATTTTAATCTGATTACGCTGATAAGTATATAGAAAAGTAATACCTAATTTAGCACCACCTCAAAATGCTGGTATGTGATCATTAATAATAAATTAGCAGTGTGGTGCAGTGGTGCTTATCTGTAATCCCAGTGGCTTGTGAGGCTGAGCTGGGAGGACCTCAGATTCAAAGCCAGCCTCTGCAAAAGCAAGGCACTAAGCAACTCAGTGAGACCCTGCCTCTAAATAAAAATAGGGCTGGGGATATGGCTCAGTGGTCAGGTGCCCCTGAGTTAATCCCCCCGGTACCCTAAATAAATAAGCATACAAAAATGTGTTATGTGCATTGTGTGTGTGTGTGTGTGTGTGTGTGTGTGTGTGTGTGTGGTGTATCTCTATCTCCTATACTACAGATAAAATCATCTCTTTGGAGATATTAGCAGATTCAAGAAATTTTGTTAATACTAGCTATTCTTTCCCATAGAATAGACTAGCTTTGTTAATCACACATAAACATATTTTTCAAAATCATGTTTTAGAAAAAAAAATCTTTACCAGATTAACTTCTTCAAATGAGTTGCATTTTTCTATAAAATTGGAAAACTGATGTTATATTGCTACAATGTCTTCTGCAGTGTTATTTTCTGTATATCATCAGTAAAATTTAATGATTATTTTAACAAAGTAAAGTGCAAGTATGTTCTATACATTTTTATTTTAAGTTTAATCATATGTGGGGGGGTGGGACTACAGATGGTGTGTAATCTCCTTCATAACCTTTTAGGGATCATAATATCTCCATTCACAGTAGAATAGTTTTTGTAGCACATAATCACAGGATAAGGATTATAGAATTTATTATGGTATCACACTATCTCATATATCATCAGTAACTAATACAGAGAACAACGCACATGCATTGTGGCATTAAACATTAGGATATACAGCTAGCAGGTGAATGACAGAGTGATGATTCAGAATGTTTTCTCCTTCAATTCTGCTTAAAGTACTAAGTTGATTAGATTGGGAGGAAATAAAATTTTGTACTTAAATTTTTAATCAATTTCAGTGGAGCAAATGCTTGCCTGTTTGTTTATAACCCAATAAGGAAACATAAAAATAAGGCTTAAAGGTATAGGTTGACTTCAAGCCTAGAATCATATGGCTTTTGTAATAGCAAGTACCACCTTGTGCTTTGTTAGCAGTAATCATGGCATCTGGAGCTGAAGAATTAGCTCAACAAAATCTGTATGAGCCAGATGATCCCTGCAATAGTGTATTCATTCTGGAGGCAAGATGTTAAGGAGGGTGTTCATGGAAAGTTGGTGCATTCATCTGGATGAGTAGTGTATCTAGAAATGATATCCCAGAAGACATACAATTTTCACATAGAAGAGACCCTGTGATGAGGGGCAAGGGTGGAGAAAAGCTGTGCTGTGCTTTCTTGAATCATCAAAAATGTTAGAATATAGAGAATATAGAAGGGAAGTGAGTTTTTTTTAAAATACAGTCCTATAAAATACTGTGTAGACAAATGAATAGATCATAGGGCAATAGGAATCTGGATATGAGGATAACATACCTGGCTATTCAAAAGGATTTAGAAATAAAAATATAATAAGGTATAGAATATTCCTGAATAGCAATGGTTTAACTCATTGTTACACAGAAAAGTTTCTATCAGAGTAAATGAGCTAATAGCAGAAGGGTGTTTTTCCTTTTGCTTTCTGATCAAAAATGAATCATCCAAAAATTCTAAAATCTTAATGTTCTAAATTAGTGGGTTGCTCATTGTGCCTCAGAGAAGAGCCCTTTAGCTGTGCTCTTTACTTAATGCACATTTGCACATCCAGGTAACCATGAGTTTTACTTTCAGATCTGGGCTGTATTCTGTGTGGAGTAGCTTCATCAATTCTGCTTGAGGGCTGTGCTATGAAGCAGTCATGCCTGTGGGCTGCAGACCCACTCAGTGTCACCTATGTGGCTTACCAGAGAGTCTAATTGACAAAGTTTTAGATGGAGCTAAGAAATTCTCCTTTTCAGAAGTTTCCTAGTTGATGAGAAGAGTGGCCATATTTTTATATCACTTTTTAAGTTGACAGTATGAGTAGCAAATGGATTTCAGTGCTGAAAGCAATCTTTGTATCATCTACCTGAAAATCTAGGGTGAGAGCTGAATATCTTTCTAGTCCATGCTTGTTCACCTACAAATTGTGGGAGCTTGGGTTTAGCTTTATATCAGTCATATGTTCATTAGTATGCACAAAGGATAATGAGAATAATATCCTTAAGGGTATAAGGACAATGAAATAAAGGTATTAAGTACAGAGTTGAAATACTCAAAATGAACACTGAGGATTGATGTGGGTTTCTTGTTTAGCAAATTGGCACCGAAGCAATAATGTTTCATAATTTCAACGAGGGTCATTCACATCATAATCTTTGTGAATGGTGCCCACTGGAGTTATGTAGTACACAATATGTGCAGCTGTACAAATGACTTTCTTTTTCCTTACACTACTTCTACACTAAAAGAACAAAACTCTTCTAAAACATAACCTTGATTATATCACTTTAATTCGCCATTAGAAAAACAAATTCTGTTATTTTCTGGTTTTTAGATTTTGTAATGACATTTGCCTTCTCTGTCCACATGGATCAAATTTCTTGTACTGTGGCATAATAGTGTTTTACTCTATGGAGAGAGAGGGGTGGCAGGCAGTAGCAAGGATTGAATCTAGGGGCTCTTGACCACTTTTTAAGTTGACCGTATGAGAAGCAACATCCCTAGCCCTTTTTATTTTTCATTTTAAGATAAGGTCTCACTAAATTGCTCAGGGCCTTGCTATGTTGCTGAGGCTGGCCTTGAACTTGCTGTCCTCCTGAGCGGCTGGAGTTACAGGCATGTGCCTCTGCACCAGGCTTCCATTCTTGTTTTATAAGCACATTTTCTCTGCCTATAATAAATACATTTTCCCTTTTTTATTTTCTAAAGTCCTTCATAAATATAGTTGAAACAGTCTGGGTCCCAACTCTTACTTAAGCACTGACTGTGCATTTTGTATCCAACTGACTTTATCAGGCTCTAGAGCATTGTAGACCCTCCCACTAGCCCAGGCTTCCCACAGCCAAAACCTGCCTTGGTTCATCCCCCACCTTGACTGCCACGCAGGCTGAGTGAATGAGATGTGCCCTGGGAGACATGAGCATATAGAGCTCTCTTTTAACCTCCTTCACACGTTGGTTGTGGCATTCCCTTGCTTTAACTAGGGAATGACTAGAATTCCAATCAGTATTTCTGAAGGCTGGTTTTATGGAAAAAAAAAAGAGAATCATTCTAATAGAATCTGACCTTTAAAACACATGTTATAACTGATTATACATGGTGACAATGTTTTCCAAATTGTAGAGTTACTGCTAGTAAGAGGTATGAATAACCTTTTTGTTCTATAATGATTTTCAGTAGAAACTATATTATGGAAGTTGAAAAGCTTTTAAACAGAAATCCAGAGGGCAGTCCAAATTGTTTATAATAAACTTGTTCTACCTATTTCTTTAATATATTTTTTGTTAATTATTAATTAGGTTAAAAAAATAAAACCTAGTTCCAAAAAAGAAAGAAATAAGAAAAAATAAAAACAGCTTTACCAGATTTTAGAACCATTTCTAAGGTGTTACCAAAGTACTTTAGGATGTTAAAAGAATGTTTTATTAGTTTATAGCTCTTAAACAAATTCCTAAAATCAAAATAAAATCTTATACCCCAAAGTAAAAGAAGCATCATGGAACTTTATAATATTTATCAAATTCCAATTTTACATTGACCTAAAGATTGACAGCGTCAATTCTCATTGCTTCCTGTACAAAACATAAGAAGGTTTAAATAAAAAAAAATTAAATATACCTTGAGTTAACCAAAGAAAAAGTAAACAAGCATTTATTGAAAAAAATTTGCTTTTACCAAATGTTGTGCTTGATTCACCTACAGAATGATTCTGGAAGGCAGATAACTTACTTATTTGGTTAAGGTATTGAGTACCAGGGTGTGGGTCCCATGCTTGTGGTGAGGCAGTTCAAGGAAAACAGGGCAGACAAACATTCACCCTTCTTAATGCTTATATTATAGAATTCTATGTACTATTATCACATCTTTATAAATGAGGAGATGGACTTGAACAATTTTTATGAGTTGTCAGACCAAGCTAGAAAGAGGTAACTTTGTATTGAAAGTCCGTCTTGCTGACTCCAAAGGCAGATGTCGTCTCTGCCCAGTGACTGACTCCTTACCACAAAGTTGTCAAAGTGCTTCACCAGACAAGGCAAAAATTCAGTTCCTTTATACTGATGCTGATTACCTTCTTGTAAAATAGATCAACTTTTTATGTAATGATTTGCTAAACCTTGATTTTAACTAGAAACATAAGCCCTCTATTGTGTTGAAAGTTATAAATTTAGTTTCTGAAATTTAACTTCAATGTCAGTCTTTGAATAGTGAGTTTTCCAATCAGTCTCATAAACACATAGGAAACAAATATTTCAGAATTTCTTTTCTAACAAAAAATAGTGATTTTGGCCAACAGAAATATAATAGTGCATTTTTTGCCACCAAGCCTACTTTACAGAAATGAGATTTAGTTACAGTACACAAAGACATGCCACACCAGAACTTCATGGCTCTCTGAACTTCCAGCTTCTAATGTGTGCAGCCCTACTGATCGTGAAGTTAGTTTGTTTGTGATGGAGTTGAAATTACCTTCAAATATGAACCTTGGAAGACCTCTAAGAGTGCCATATTCTCTAAGTAGTAGCAATCTTCAGGGGTAAAATTTTCTATATCTTTTATTCTTAAAACTACACATCTATGAAAGCAAAAGGTTATAAAGAATTTTTCCTGTAATATCTTGAAACAACATGCTTTAAATTATAGTCCTTCAGAATTCCACATGAGCTGAGCTGAAACATGGGTTAATATAACAGTGAAGGCTATGGCCTTTGACTTAATAAAAATCCCAGCTCTACTATTAAAATCATTTGTTACCTTGATGAGATAATTATCCTTTGAAGTTCTGGTTTTCCCATATGGAAAATGGGATCATATCTACTTTAAAGTTTTTTTCCTCCAGATAAGTCATATTGTGAGATATTAAATAACAAGAATCTATACAATAAACACTCTCCTTTAAATGATAGCTTTTAACATCCTAATCTTCATCCTCTTCTTCATCACCACCACCACCATTACTACATGTTTTTACTGCGATCTGTGCAGCCTGCACAAGGTGATAAGCCCAGGCTTGCCTTCTCATCTGGTCCACCAGAATATCTACTAATGCTTCCCCAGACAGCAGAGAATCAGCTGACCAGGTCAAGTTTGTATAAATGTTGTAATCTTTGGTACATTTCCCTTTCGTCTTTGTCTACCAGAAACAGCAAAATCTCTCAGTGTTGTTTTTCAGCAATGAGAACTTATGCTCTGTTATGAACTATTTCTTCCATGATGAGCAGGAGCCCACCATTACGCAGACTTCTTTGATATACGAGAGACGGCATCATAACTGAGCTCCAGAATGGAAAATCTTCCTTCCAAGTTTCTGTGAACGTTGTTCGGCAGATTATTTATTGAGTTATCTCTGATTACATGAACAAGATAAATTATTTGTCTGACTTGGAATGCCTGCTTCTTAAGTAATTTATAAAGATTATAATATCATCCATAAATTATTTCTCAAGAATTTTCAGTGGGAATACTAACTGCAACATCCTGTATTTTATTTATTTATTTATTTTTTGGCACCAGAGATTGAACTCAGGGGTACTCGACCACTGAGCCACATCCCCAGCCCTATTTTCTATTTTATTTAGAGACAGGATATCACTGAGTTGCTTAGCACCTCATCCTTGCTAAGGCTGGCTTTGAACTCGCAATCCTTCTGTCTCAGTCTCCTGAGCCACTGGGATTACAGGCATGTGCCACTGCACCCAGCAACATCCTGCATTTTACAAAATAAATTAAGACAAACTTGTCCTTACTAAAATGAATTTAACCTTTTAATTCATTTTTTTTTACTTACATCAAAGAATAAGTAAATTTCAGGTGAGTTAATTGTTAAATAACTATTTCATTAGGGCTAATGTATAATTTAAGATTGAAATATAAAATTAGTTACGATTAAGCTGTATGAAAGTTCTGATTGAAAGCAGGAAAAAAAGTAAAGTTCTGATTACATAGAAAATTACAGAAAATGAATTTTTTATCTGCCATACGAAACTTGTGAGCACCTCATAAGTTGATTTTGTTGTATATTTTGTATATTAATCAGGCAACTTAAATCATCCTCTTTTATCTACTGATAAGAATGTAGCCTCATAGATAGGGACAACTTGGGAATCTATATTATTACATAATATATAGTACATATACCCTCTCAGTTTGGGAAAATCTACAGACTCCTACATATAAAAAACAGCTCTTTTATACTTCATTCTGAGGAGGTCACAAGGCTTAAGTGTGGATGTTTATAAAATTTTCCATGGAAGTTGGCCTTTCTTTCACCCTGTGTAAACTAAAAGTGCTTGTTTGACCTGACAAATGTGATCCAATTACAAATTATAATCTGATTTTTATTTTATTTTTTGTACTTGGGATTGAACTCAGGGGTACTTAACCACTGAGCTGCACCCCCATCCCTTTTTTATATTTTGCTTAGAGACACCATCTCCTAAGTTGCTTAGGGTCTTGTGAAGTTGCTGAGGCTGGCTTAGACTTGCATTTGTGAAATTAGTTTGTTTATGATGGAATTGAAATTACCTCTGAATATGAATCTTGGAACATGAACCTCTAAGAGTGCCATATCCTCTAACTAGTAGCAATCTGTCGGGGTAATCAGCCTCCTGAGCTTCTGGGGTTACAGGTGTGCACCACTGTGCCCAGCTATAATCTGATAATTTTATATGAATATGATTGGAAAGGGTTGTTTTGTTTTAAATGTACAACTAAACTCCCATCACCCCCCCAAAAAAAAAACTAATAGAAGTTAGGTCACTATTTACATGAACTCAGAAATCAAATAACTTATACCTAGAAACTATTGCCACATCTTAGTTTGAACTTTTATTATAATAATTAAATGAATGTTGGTGTGAGTATTGCTTAAATTTTAGCATTAGTGGACTAAGTTTTCTAAGTGTGGCTTTGAAGTAAAATATTATCTTACCTTTCTGAAACAAGGAATTTCAGAACAAAATTAGTCTCAAATACTAATTGAATTGTGAGTACTATTTCATATGTTGTAATTTTTATGTTCAAACTACTGAAAGTTAGATTAGCAGGAAACAGACAACAAAATCAACTAAAATGAGGATGTGAACATCCTGAAATAAAGACAGTGCTATATACAAACTAATTAAAAACAGAGGAATGAATAGTTTGGCAGAAGCATTAAGATATCTGGAAAACAGGAAATAAGGATTGGCGTGGTCTTACATAATGTGAAAGGCTAAATCCTCCACTGGCAATAAACAGAAGAGAGGAACTGAGTCGGTCAGCACCAAGCCGTCCTTTGCCAATGGAAATGAGATGAGACTGTCTTCATTTTATGTGTGTTTAATTTTTGGAAATTCACGTAATTTTTCACATAGAAAATAATTTTCTTGTCAGTTATCTGAAGATATTTGTAGCGAGAACAAATATCTTGTGATATTACATATCCTTCTTAGCCATGTTCTGTTATAGACACAGATTGGCTTTTCACATTTATCAAATACAGTGTGTCAATATTTAGAATACAAGATTCAGCAACCTAGAAAGAGTAGCATGAAGTTATGCAAAGGAGTAAAAGAAAAGGATATGTAGATTGAAAAAAAAGAAATGGATGAGTGTATGTCTTCCAGTTTCGACTTTGACATCTTTGAATTTCAGTGTCAGTCCATAAGTTTACAACTGGTTATTTGTAATTTTTATTATGCTTACCTTTTGCAGTAACATTAGGAAACACAATTTTCAATGTTAAGTGTTCATTCAGAAAACATTCTTTGAAAGCTTATTTTGTTGTGTCCTATAAATGCAGTGTTAATTAAGTATGATTCTTGTATATCTGAATAAAAAGCAGCTACACATTATTCATTCCTGAGCCTTTCTTTCAATACTGTCTTCATGGGGCAGACTCTGTGCTATGCATTGGAGATAGGAACACAAAAATGGATTTGCCTCATCCTTAGTCTTCTGGACAATGTATCTACCATGCAGTGTGGTTGCTAAACTGTTAGCAGAATGCTCTGAGAAAGATAGGCACTTGTGAGAAGGATTTGTAGCATCAAGGAGTGTCTGGTTGCCAGCAGCTACATTTGAGTTGACTCATGAAAAGTTTTTAGGAGCTCTCAAGGGAAGGGTTTGGAGGGTTTGAGTAAAACAGGACAGATTGCTCGTCAGGTGTGCTGACATTGATGGAGGTAATATCTTGCAGGATCTTGTATTCTAAGATGACATTTTTCTAAATCTTTTGAAGGACTTCCTGCTGGAATTAAAATAATTGTATCTACAACTTACAGTTTAGGAAGATTGTTCTAATAGCAACATAAATAGAGGACAAATTGATCAATGCTTTTAAAAGTTGTTCTCATAGCAACATGCAGGTAACAGGAGCTTAAGACAAAAAGCTTGTGGTGTGAGACAAGTTAGGAGACTGTGATGGTACAATAGATACATGCCAGCAAGATCCAGTGTTGTAGAGAATTCAGAGGGAGGCTGTGTCATGTTATGCTGCCTTCCACAACCCTCTCTAAATTAGGTTCTCTTCTGCCCACACATCACTATTATTTCTTTCTGATTCTTTCATAATATTTACCATAATGTATAATGATTTATCTCTGTAAATGGGCTGAACCTAAAGTATGCAATGTTCACCATCATGTTCCCAATGTCTGACAAAATACTTGGCATATAGTAGCTATTTGATAAACATTTCTCTCTCTCTCTCTCTCTCTCTCTCTCTCTCTCTCTCTCTCTCTCTCTCACACACACACACACACACACACACACACACAATACACACACAATACACATATACATACACACATGAGAGAAAATAGGTAAAGCCTATGCTTTTGGTTTCCCCCACCCCAAATCAGAGCAACTAGGTATATGGTATAACTAGTCATTGTGATGGGAAATGCAGGAAGAGCAGCAAATTTGGTGAAGGATATGGATTTGATTTATAATCAAATATAATTGCAAAATTTGTAAGAAAGGGCTGGACTAGTAATACAGATTAGGATTTTTGTGAATTTTTTGAATCCAGATGAGGTCACTCTTGTGCTGGACAGGAAAGCAGATGGTACCAGCAGTGCAGCAGGGCTGCAGCACATGGACTGTCATTAAACACAAGCACTTTGAAGGAGAGAAGTATTGAATTGTACCAGAGTGTTAAGTAGGAACTAGAATAAGAACTGTGCAAACTACCCCTGAGTGACCTGAATAAGAAACCACAGGATATTTTTCCAGTTGTAAGGAGGAAGAGCAAAGTTCCATGAGTAGGCATGACCCTAGGGACCCAGTGCTGTAGCTACCCAGTGATCATCAGGCAAGATCTTCTCCTAGAGCATGCAGTCCAGGTGGAGTGTTGTTTGATCAGTGAGTATTCCATTTAATGTTTATTTTTGTGTAATTTAGATAAAGTAGCTATCAGGAGATGTGAGCTCCAATCCTACCTGGCTTATCCCATGAGTAGCTACATGATCTTGAACCAATCAAACAACTCTTCGTTTTTTAGCTTTGTTAATCTAAAAAAAAAATCACAAATATAAGCTGGATTATCTTTAATTTCTCTTCTTGCTTTAAAAGTTTGTGATCATGTTATATGGCACAGAAATGGAAATTGGTGTAGACTCAAAATGTGCCATCATTTTATTTAGCAAAAAAACAAAACAAAACAAAACAGTAAAAAGTCTTTTGTTCCCTATTGTAGTTAAGAGAAACCTATTGGGAAAATGTAATTATTTTTTTTAAGCAATAGTTTCCAAAAGATGGGGAAGAAAGTAAAGAGGTGAGCATTCTTCCAGCATGAAGAGAGGGGCTGTCCAATGAGAATTCCATTCATCTCATTACTTATTCCAGGGAGAAACTGAATAGATTAGGGTTAATGGAGTCAGAAGAAAGTCTTAAAGATTATTTATGCATTAGATTTCACTTCCTCTCGGGGAGTCTATACTATTTCAAGGAAGGAGAAGAAAAGAGTTTAATATGCTCCCCAGAGAAGCCTTCATAAAAATCTGTATTCCTTATGATCTTTCTTTTTAATTCAAGGACAATATTAGGATTGCTGAGTGGGTATTCCAGTATTGAACCACTCTCAGAATCAAATTTATTTTCTGCTTCATCCAGTGTTGACTGCTCTGCCTTGGCTTGGGCTCTGTTCTGTATAGTCCTCATTCCAAGAGAGATGGTGGAGCAGCCACCATCCAAGGCACTGTAAATCACATGGCAGAAGGGAGGAAGAATGCTGGTTGGCAATTAAGTGCCATGTCCAGGAGATAACAAATAGCATTTCTCTTCATTACTTATTGGCCATAATTTGTGGGATGACACCACTAAACCCCAGAGGCATCGGGCAGTGGAAAACCTTCCACTTGCCCAGAAACAAGGGAATTGAGAAATAATTTGTAAGCAGCACTAATGTATTTCATCACTGGGCTCATTCTTCCCAGTGTAAGAAAAACACCAGAATCTTCCCTTCAGTCTGTATCCACAATGCTTAACAGTTGCCTTATTAGAGAGCATATGAGTTTGCTAGAGCTGCTATAGCAAAATGCCACAGGACACTAGTCATATAGAGTTAGGACCACCCTAATGATCTCATTTTAACTTGATGAATCTATGAATACCCTATGTATCTATAAGAAGTTCACATTCAGAGGTAGTGGGGGTTAGGACTACAACATGAATTTGATGGGAGGAGGAATACAACTCAATACATGACATGGAGTGATGTGCAGTGATTTCTGTATCAGATTTGAATGTCCATTTAGGCATAGACCATTATATGAAAAAAAGAAGTCATCAGCCTTTCCACACACACCCCAGCTAACATGTGCACACAGGCAGGTGAAAAACAGGATCATCATTATAAACACTATTATTTAGAAAAAGAATAAAGGAAGTCATGCAGAATTGCAAATCTGAAGCAATTCCAAAATCTTACTGGCAAACTATTTTAAAGTTACTTATTCTAGGTCAGGTACATTTTTTATTAGACCCCTGAGTTTACTTGCAGTAAGAAGGCTCTCTTGACTGTTCTGTGTCTTGGGCTCCACCCTCAAAGGTTTCCCCTGGTCTGATGACCCTCTGTGGCCCCCTGTGAAGCAAGCACTAGGAAGGATGCCCTTCCAGGGGGCTTAGTGGCTTTATCTGGTTCCTTCCTATTCACAGATCTTTAGGATTAGAAGAGTCATGTTAAGTCCTGAGCAAGTGATTCTTTTCATAGTACAATCCTCCCAAAACAACTGCTTTGTAAAATTATTCCATACTGTGGCTTAAACTAAGTAGCCACACGTGAGGTTTTCTTTGAAGTATTTCTTCAGTTTGCTGTTTCTTTGTCTCTGGGCCTTATACTTCTCGCTCCCAGTTTAGATGCTGATAATTTGAGACTTTCAGGCTTTGTTGGGAGAACCTGGCCAACTCTCTGTGAGGAAAGCGTCTTTAGTCTTTTTTCCCTGATTTATTTTATCCACCTAAAAGGATATATCAAATACTGTAACCTTCATTTGATTTTGCATGAGGACATCCTAATCTACTTAAAAGTTTCAAAATGGGTATGATGCCATATTCTTAATTCTTACCAAGAGTGAGTTGTATTGGACAGTCTTAGTTCAGTGTCCTCACTTGTTCTTCAGCCTTGTAAGAATGGCGAGCAATTGCCTCTTCCCTGCTCTTGGACCTTCTGTCCTTTTTTCTTCTGTTTTGCAAACAAATCTAGTCTTTCCTGTATTCATTTGTTTATTGTCATACCTTGTCAAATACAGCTCACAGTAACCAGCAGATGACACTCATATGTTGTTTCCAGTGTCTGCTAGAGCTGCAAGTTCATTAAGGTCCGGCATCTGCCTTCCAAGATATGCAGGCAACGGTGTTACCATGTTTCTTCTCCCCATCATATGGACCCCTTCTTTCTAGCCACCAAAGGCAGGCTTCTCACTCATTGCCATCAGGCCCTACTCTGTGGCCTCATTTGTTAGGGACTTTTTTATAATAGCACTCCACTTACAGATGCCAGTTTCTGAATGTCTTGCTGCTGCTTGTTTGTTTGTTTTTGTGTTGCTGGTTATTGAACCCCGTTGTCACCCATGCTAAGCATCTGTTGTACCCCTGAGGTCCACCTACAGTTATGATTGCCTTTCTTTTATGCAATTACAGTTTATACAGTGATTCAAAGTCACATCTTAGGTACAGTCTTGTCAAAAATCAAAGTTAAATTCTTAGACTTACTCAGTGGTGCAGAGTAAGCAACTGGAGAGCTAAGTAAAAATAAAGGGGTGCGGGCCTTTTGACAGGAGGAAAAGCACCAACTAGAAAGATTGGCCTAGAGTTGATTCATTCAGAGGGGAAGTTATTAAAACTTAGGAAAGAACTTAGTGTTTGGGATGTAGAAATGAGACCATGCACATTACATCAAAATGTAATAAATATGAAAATAAAAAACAACTAATTGTGCAGTTAGTATTAGAGAAGTATCTGTTTGATCAAATCAATTCACTATATTCATGTACTGTTTGAAGGTGGCCCACAAAGTTCCTGTGTTGAACAATGTTGAGAGGCAAGGCTCTGCCCTGGTGAACACATCACTGCTGTTGCCATGGGAGTGGGTCAGTTATCCCACACCCTACCAGCAGGCTTCTGGTAAAAGGATGGGTGTGGACCCTTTCCTCCTCTCCTTCTAGTGTGTGTTCTTTTGACATCCTACTTTTTGCCATGGAATTACATGATACTCAGTCCTGTCAACCTTTCCAGATCTGGGACCCTTGAACTTGGTTTTCCCAACCTCTAGATCTGTAAGGAATAAATCTCTGTTCTTTATAAATTGACTAGTCTCAGGCATGTGCTATAGCAACACAAAATTAACAAAGACATGCATATTTATTGTATGATAAGTCATATGTTGGGGGCTTCTGCTTCAAGTCAAATGCTTCATAATTGCAGCTGGGGGGTTGTGAAGAGAGAGTAAGGATTTGCAGGGTAACTCCTATAGATTTGAGGACATGAATCTTTTCTTCAAAATATCAAACTTAGATTTTAAAAAAAAAAGAGGCACACCTAATGGTTATGAGGAGAGAATGTAACAGTTTAATGCTTTTATAGTGACTGTAGTGGGTAGAAGTTGGAGAAGAGAAAGATGGGAATAGGCTGAAGTCTTCAGGTTCAATTTCATAGAAGCTGGTGGTTTTGAAGGATGAATAAAATTTGATTGGGATGGGAGAGAAGAAAAGGTCATTTCAAAATTCAATTCTGAGTAACCACATGGGTAATATTAAAAAATATCCTAAGGTCCAAAAGCATTTAGTCAATTTAATGTTATGATCATAGCAATCAATGAAGTAGTGTGCATTTGGACAAGCAAGGGCCTGCTGATTCTTTTCTGTTGCTATTTCTATTGATCATGGAGCCAGGCAAATTGCTGCAAATTATGTTTTGCTATTTATTTTTTTTCATGACACCAAGAGCAATAGTGTGTGCTAAGTCAGAGGAATAAATGTGCAGCCTGGTATTAAAGTAATGCTCCTCCCCTCCACGCACTCACAGGCTTCTTTTCTAACAAACATGCAAATATGCAAGCATTTCCTAAAAGTGACAGCTAATGGTATAAATTAACTTCTTGCATCTGGTTCTGGCATTTTCAAAACTACTGTAGCACATAAAAGATAATTTTGAAATATGAATAATAAATGGAAAAAAGAATGACGTGCCCTCCTCCTGCTTTCAGAAGCAAATGGAGGGTTTCACTATCTAGAAAATTATAGCTTCTAGGTTTGTTTATTACTGAGATTTTCAAACAACCTTCCTTACAATGAACTAATTTGTGTTTGGGAAAAAAAATAGCAGGAGACAGTTCTTTCTAAATTTCTATTTAAAATTATGAAAAGCACTCAGAATATTGGATTTAATCACCAGCAAAAAACAAGGCAAACTAGAGAGTTTATCACCATGAAAACATATTAAATTTAATGAGAAAGCAGGTAAAAATTTAATGTGAAATATAATGGGTTTTGTCCCAAATTTTTAGGTCTTTATGGCTTAAAGGTAAAATTTTAGTGTTTGTTTTGATAAAAGTTTGGACTTGTCACGATACATGTATGTAATATTTGCTGAAGTACAGGCCATGGCATAAGAAAGGTATAAAGAACTAATGAGAAGCTGCTTCATAGCTTAAAGACAATGTCTCCTTACCACCTCACCAATGACCTTTCTTTCCCACATCAGAATGTGTTGTTAAACCATTTAAATATATCCAAAAATATCACCCCCCAAAAAAAGCATAAAAGAGATTGTGATTTTTTTTCTTCCTTTGGAATTGAGCACGTAGTATATAAATATATACGTTACTAAATCTAAAATCTATACAGAAATTGTAGAATACCAGAATTTAAAATTAAAATACCAGAATTTAAAAAAATGTACACAGCTTCACTAACAATATAAAAAGAACACATTATTTTTAAACATTTAATATCACATTCTAAAAATATGTATTTGGGTTATTGCGTTTGAAGATTTTTTGTGCTGGGAATTTAACCCAGGAGCTCTTGACCACTGAACCACATCCCTAACCAGTTTTGATTTGTATTTTGAGGCAGAATCTCACTAAATTGCTGAGGGCCTTGCTAAGTAGCTGAGGCTGGCCTTGAACTTGGATTCTCTTGCTCTTGCCTCAGTTACTGACAAAAGTAGCTGGGAATACAGGCATGTGCCACCATACCCACTTGGGAATTTTTTTTCCAAAACTTCAACAGCCTTTGTTTAATAATTGAGTCTTCTAGAGATATATCTTACTAAGAGACATTTTCTCCAAATTAAGACCTAAAGAAATACCTGTCCATGATTAGTGACTTTAAAAAATGGATTTAAAAGAAAATTATTTTGAAGGAGGTTATTTTGGAAATAAACCATTTTGAGTATTAATGCTTATTAAATTATATTAAAATATTACAGAATACTAAAGTAATAAAATAATAATATTATTGATGAATAATTAATCCTAGAATGGTTTGTCCCAATAAGTTGATGTTACACACTGTAATCTAAAATCATATTCATTTCAACTGCACATATTGATACTTATACATTTGAGACTGTAGACTTTTTCTATATTTGCTTTTGTCTATAAGTGAAAATATTTTTTTTCTAATGAGACTCTTGACTTCACTCAAAAATAAATGTACTTTTGTAAAGTTCATGTAGAAATAAAAGTGAAAGACTAAATGAAACTATATTTAAAGGAAGGAAAAAAGCTAATTTTAGAAACCTCTAAAACTTAATTGTTCTTGGTAAGCCGACTCCTGTCCCTAAAAAACCCTTGAATGCTGTAGAACAGTTTAAAAATTACAGACTTATTCCCTAATCCTTCTTTCCCCTTCCCCTCATTGAGAACTTGCTTTCACTTGTAATATGTCCAGATTCTACTCAGTCAAACCTCTGCCCATGATCCTGGTTTGTTAGTGTTCTCTTCACACTCAGATTCTGAAAGTCTCCCTTAATTCTTCCTTTACCACATTCATAGTATAAAGTGGGTTTTTTGTTGTTGTTGTTGTTTGTTTGTTTGTTTGTTTTTTCACTATAAACTTTGTTTTTAAATCATTCACAATTTCTGTCACTTCATCAATACTTTGAATGTAAATACCTTAGGAAATGGGTATATAATTTTTCCAGTGACTTTTAGATTCAAGGAATTATTTTATTTGTCCTACCTTAACTCCTCCTAGTGATTTCATTAGGAAAGAGAGGATTGACAAAGATCTCTTTAAATTGCACTTTAGTGACAAAACTGGACCTTAATGGTTGAGTCACAGGCTTTAGATTCAGAACTTGGGCTCAAATCCAGCCCCATCACTCCCAAGATATGGGACCCTGGTCAAGTTACGTAAACCCTATGAGCTCATCTGTCAGATACGTATAATATCAATACCTACTTCCCCGAGTAAAATGAAGAGAGTCCACAGAAAGTGCAGAGACTTGTCCCTGGCACAAGATAAGCCCTCAGTAAATGCTGTTTTTTTAAAAAAATATATTTTACTATTTGATTTGCTTTATTCCGTGCATTGATGAAAATTATTTTAAGAAACTACAAAAAGTAACTTTTGTTCTTATAGCCTGAAATAGTAGAAAAAACACAAATGATGGGAGATACTTATTATTAATGTAGAACAGGGGAGCCACTGCATTTCTCTGATGAACTGAGAAGGACAAGAGAGGATTGATTGATGAGGTCAGGATATGGCTGAGGTTCAGAGGGAGTCATTTGATCTTCAGGTGCTAGAAGGGCTCACTGCACGATACATGCATTCCTTGTTTCTCTGACCAAAAGAGAATCCAAAGCAAGGCTGGTTGCTCTCTTTTCCAAGCTTACACATCAGAAGTGTTTCTTGTCAAAGACATGATCCTTACTTTTGCAAGTTCAGAAATGCATTTTTTTGTGTGAGAAAATCAAGCTCTCAAATATCAACTCATTAGAAAATGGCATAGGAGTGAGGTGATAGGTTATTAGTTCACAACTGCACGAGAGTTGTCAGGAAATTATATATTTAGATCAAAGGCAAAATTCGTAGAATTACAGAATCTATAGATTATAGCCTTGCTCAAAGCATTGCACAGAAATGACACTCAGAATCCCAAATTGATGGAAGGGTTGTAGAACATAAAGCTAGTAGAGTATGAATGTGATGCTTTTAAGTCTCTTTTATCTTTAGAGTATTAATCCGCATAAGATTTAGCAGTGTCATTCTCAGGATATCTATCAGAACCTGCTTTTCATGTTGATGGGGTTTTCACACCTGGATTCTTTCAGGGTAGCAATTTGTATTCTTAATGCAGAATGACAGACTCTTGATTAGATTTTCTTTTAGGTTAACTACAAGTCTATTGAATGAGGTTTATTTTTCCTCTCTTAACATTACAATCCTCAGAAACAACTCAGAAAAGCATGACTATGATAGGGAATGTTTTATGTTGATTCAAACTTAGACCAGTTCTTAGTCCAGAGAAAGCCTATTTTGTGGCGCAGATACATCTCAAATGTGCTGTTAAAATTCCAAATATCTTCTTTTTCTGGGATTCTAATTTTTCATGTTTTTGCTTTTCCTCCCCTAAAACCATATGTGTTTTCTGAATGGTTTTGGAGTCTCTACTCTTGATTTTTGTGTTAGTTTAGAAGGAAAATCATTTTCACATGAAGGTAGTTATGATTAGGTAAGACACCCATATTTTTTTTACTTCTTTGTTTTATTAGATACTCTAGAAAATATTAGACCTTTTGACTCATCATTAAAAGCTTAAAAGTACAAATCTATTCAGAGTACCTCCATCTCGCTCTTTCTCTAGTTACTAAATTGACATTTTCCTTTGCCTGATTATGTCAGAACCTCCTGGATTTCTTATTTTCCATCCCTAAAACCAACATGCACAGCTCATAAAAACCAGTAGTTACCAAGTGACAGGTGTTTTTGAAAATCCTGTTTAGTTTATACATTCGGTGAAGATGTTCCCTCTAAATCAGCAGTTACTAATGACCTTTTGTTCCAGGGAGCTGTTAGAAACCCAGATGAGGTCTTGGAATTGAAGTATGGTTTAGACTTAAGAGTTGTAGTTTTCCAAATGTACCTTGTTGAGATTTTGTTTTATGCCCTAATACATTTATTCTTAAAATTGTCAAGACTCACCCCAACTTTAACAATAGGTTATTCATTTTCTTGCTGCCTTTTCTCATTCTCTCAGACTGTTTCAGCCAAAACAAGTTATTGGATATTCTATAAGGTAAGCTTCAGCAGACCTGCATTTTATTCTATTCCCACCACTTATCAGCGGAGGGACCTTCCGTAAGGAATGAAGCCTATGATTCTGCATATAAAAGTGGTAATTAACAAGTCACACTTGTCTGATTTTCGTCAATTATTAAATGGGACAATGTGTAAAAATGTCTAGTGAGCACCTACACATGTAGTATATGTTCAATAAGCCCTGACTCCTTTCCTACTATTCTTCTCACTAAACCCAACCACTCTTGTATTCTTTACTGTCTTAGCTATTTCTGTTCATAAGACTGTGTCATATGCCTGAAAAGAGTTGGAATAGGATGAAAAATTTTCTAGGTAAGTGGGAGCTGTTGAAAAATTAGCCTAGAAGTGATTTAATCATACATGTACTTTAAAAATCACTCACCTTGGGCTGGGGATGTGGCTCAAGCGGTAGCGCACTCGCCTGGCATGTGTGTGGCCTGGGTTCGATCCTCAGCACCACATACAAACAAAGATGTTGTGTCCGCCGAAAACTAAAAAATAAATATTAAAAATTATCTCTCTCTTTCTCTCTCTCTAAAAAAAAAAAAATCACTCACCTACCTTTGAGGATTTTCATGAGAAATTATAATGAGACAATGACATTAAAAGCCATTTTCAATATTAGAATGCTTAAGATTTTTTTTAAAAGCCAAAAAGCAAAATTTAAGAATGAAAAAAGTATTACAGCAGTATATCTAAACAGTCCCACAGTAGTTATTACTTTTTCTTAATATGATATGTAATATTGTTTTTCAAGAACCTTTTTATCTGATAATGTTCTACCAAGTAATAAGGGCCAATAAGATGGATGAAATTATAGGATCTCATTTAAAACTATAGGAACTCATTCAAATATGTATTACCCTCAGGAGTACTCCCTTTGGAGCCTAAAAAGGGACTGATTTAGTACCTTTTTATTTTTAATTTAATTTTTTTTTTTTGTACTGGGGATTGCATACAGGGTGATCTACTAAGTTCACCAAGACGCCCTTGAACTTGCAATCCTCCTGCTTCAGCCTCCCTAGTTACTGGGATGATGGGCCAGTGCCACCACACCCAGCCTCTTTTTGTCTTTTCATGAAGCCATTTCTCTCTTTACTGTAACACTGCTGCCCATTTTTAGAAATAAGCTGGGTTTTGTGAGTATCCAACTTCTTCCTCATGAATAAAAATA
Organism: Marmota monax; assembly: GCF_021218885.2. Taxonomy (NCBI): domain Eukaryota; kingdom Metazoa; phylum Chordata; class Mammalia; order Rodentia; family Sciuridae; genus Marmota; species Marmota monax. The sequence continues at coordinate 8,675,279 of NW_026695227.1, forward strand.
AGCTAATAGTAGACAATAACCTCTTAACATTACTCTGCCCTTCTACCTATGTGGACTTTTTTCCTCCTAATTATAATTTCAGGAAAGGATTTGTGTTTGGTGTTTGTTCTGCTGCCTCTTGGGCAGGTAGTACAAACATTCAGTTGACCTGTTTGCTTTTGTTAATAATTTTTCTTTAAAAAAAATGTATCTCATGGAGTTCATCTAAGGCAAAATAGTGTGTCATGAGACTTTAATATTGAAAAAAACAAAACAAAACAAAAAAACCTGTTCGTGTAAGCTTCTAGTGAACTGTTGAAATAAGTAGGTACGTATTTGGCCTGGGGCTGCAAATTGTTCTCAGTTGAACACTGGGTGTTTACAGTGACCAAAGACAGCATGTCTTACATCAGAAGTTAGATTAATTTTTCTTTAACACCTAAACTCTATGTACTTTGAGTCCTAATACACAAATAGAAAAGGCTTTAAAATTTATTTTTCATGTAATAATCTATACAACCTCTAACTGGAATTTAGAGAATAGGTCCAGATAGTACTCTGACTCTGCTAAAGCTATTTCTTAAAATGGAGCAGACAAAAAATAGAGAAAAATCTTTCTAAAGGGCTACTTTGCCCTTGTCCTTCTCCATAACTAAAAGTTGGAGCTTTTGCCAGGGAGGAGGGAGAGCAAGACTGGGGGTGGAAGGGATGATGAAGAAGGCAGTGGGGGGAGTTGTTTTTCTGTGCCTGCTGACGTCAACGAAATTGCCAGATGGCATTTGAATGCTTTGCAAAAAGACAGGAGCCTTTTATTACAGCTGTCACATGGGGTTTCATTCATTTGCATTCCCAGAAGTGGTCTAAAGCTTTCCCTAACTGTAGGAGTAATGAGGACTCTGTACCTTCTGAGACCCAGAGGCCTTTTGTAAGATGTTGTTACCTTAAGTGGCTCTGATAAGGGACACATGCTCAGAGAATGGTGTGTTTCAACTGTCAGCTTCAGAGGGCCATGAACTACTCAGCTTCAATTAGAACTACAAAAAAAAAGTGGGGGAAAACCTCTTCTGAAGGTCTTTGTGGGTCCTGACAGTCACAGAAACAGACTTAACAGCACCTGAAGGATCTAAAAATGGCTGTGGTGGGCAACAGTTCAAAACCCCAGATTCTATTAATTGATCCCAGGACTGAGAAATACCTCAGGTGCAGTAGACTTGAGCATATTACAAACAGCCTTGCTCTCACCAACTCGCCTCATGAGGCCTGATCTTCCTCCTCCCTCCCCAATTTTGGGAGACCAAAGAAAATGGAACTCTTAGAAAATCTGGAGATTCTCATATAGAACAAAGAAAGGAGCTTTCAAATGCTAGAAGCTGCTTTCAGAAACCAACCTCTAGGTCACACTCTGAGGCTGGCTGACCTACCTGTCTTCTGCAGGCCTCATCCCTTCCCACTGCCAGAAGTTTCACATTTTACTTTATTTTCATGTCTGGGATTTGTCAAACTTTGAATTCACTTCTTTTCTCAAGTACGTTATTTTCATAATATGTCTATTTCTGGCATGGTTAATTGGATGAATTGATTTCCAGAGCCAATTTGAAAATGAAAAACAATGTAAAAGATTTAAGGTTTGGTTTTTGGTTTTTTTTGTCATTCTTGCTGTAACTAGTATTTTTCATAGTAATAATTTGACATATTAAGTTTGAACTGAGCTGTGTCTCTCAGGTTTCTGTCTTCCTTAACTTCACCTGAAGTTGGTGATGTGATACCCATCTCAGGTAGAAGTTTTGGTACCCTGTTCTCTGTGCTATGCTTAAATAAGAAGCATCAACTATGTCAAGGACATTGGAGTCTGGAGACTAAAAAGGCCTTAAAAATACCTTATGTGTTACCTAGTTTTAATCTTATGCCAGCGCTGGTGTCGTAATTGGGCACTTACAGTGGAACTGATCATCTCTGGAATCAAATATCTTAGGCTGTCATGTTGATGTCAACATAGTCTATGGATGGTAAAGCCACTGGCTTGTCCTAGAGCCATTTTGCAAATCCTCTGTTCTGCTGCAAATGAAATATTCTCTCTTGACATGCTATGCATTAAATGCATATAGGCTCTGCCATAGAAGTTTCCAAATGTAAGCACTAAGAGTGAAAGTGGAATTTCCAGGCACAGTATTTGTTTCATTCCAATTTCAATTTCTGCTTCTGCTTCAGGATTTAGGAACATAAGAAGGGATGAAGAATCTCTTTCTTCTGACCCTTTCCCCCTTTTAAATGCAGGAGCAGGGGGCACCTAGGGGCACGATCTGATCTGTATGTTGTATTCATGAGCAAGCTCCAAGTCTGTGAAGTGGCATGAGGTCAGCAGCAGGGAACACAGGACCAACATCAAAGTATAACCCTTAGGAGAAAAGTTTCAAGAAATCCAAATGGACAGGGTGATGGAAGTGAGGGGGACACAAATTTAAATCATCCACTCCAAGATATTATGTAGACTACATGGATTTTGGAAATGAATTCCTAGATATTTCATACAGAGCATACTTGTGCATAATCCTGACAGTATTCAGGTCATGGTAGGTCTGTGACACGTGCCTCATGCTTCCCCAGGGACAAACCTAGGAAAGCTTTGGTGATAATAGCTGTGTCCTACTTTTCATGTCCCAGCTCCCTGTCCACTTCAAAAGCACAGAGCACTTGTTCCAGGCACAAGTGTTGCCATTGTTGATGTTATAATGGCAATTATTCATATTTACTTCTCTAACAAGGTTTGCCTGAACACTACCAGAATTAAAACAATGTGTTGCTGAGTGGACCGATAGTCCTTTTTGGTGTATTGTACCACCCCCATCCTAAAATTGTAAACTTATGTCTCATTTATTTCTCAGCTATGGAAAAATTATATTGTTAATTCAGTTTCTTTTGTTGTGAAATAAGTTTTTGATTGTATAATAATATGGTATGTTGCATACACATTTATTGCGTATATACAACTTGGCAGTGCTACACTTCAAACACAGAGTAAAACAAATATATTTCACTGAAAAATACTTTACATGCAAAAGACCTGAGCATACTACAGACAGCTTTGCTCTCACCAACTTGCCCTATGCAGCCTGATCATCTCCCTCCACCTTTTTGAGGGAGGAAAAAATGGAATCTTTAAAAACAAAAAAATCTGGAGATTCATATACAAAAGAAAGAGAGCAACTTAGGAATGCTGGAAGCTGCTTTTAGAAATTAATCCCAGGACTATACTCTTGGGCCAGGCTAACTACCTGTCTGTCTGGACAAACAAATTAGTGGATAAATAAAAGTATTTATTAATTTGGCAATCTTTGATTTTTAAAAGTTTTAGCTTTTTAATTGACACAAAATTATACCTATTTATGGGGTAAAAAGTGACAATTAAATACATATATACATTGTGCAATGAATAGAACAGGGTAATTGGCATATCCATCACCTCAAAAATTTATCATTTCCTAATGTGGAGAACATTCAAAACTTCTCTACTAGCTATTTTGAAAAGTTCAATTCATCATTATCAACAGTAGTTATCCTACTCTGAGTAGGAATATTGGAAATTATTCTTCTCATCCAACTTGGAATATGTACTTAATAGGTATCCTGTACTGTGGTAAGGACTAGTGATAAAATTAAAGAAAATATAAAGTATAGTGCTGATGGAGCATATTTAGATAAATCATTTGAGTTAAGTGTGATGATTGATATATAATGAGAGTGTTTGGAGAATACTGATAATGGGTACCCTAGCTAGTCTTGGGTGTAATGGGAGTCAGAGAAAGTGTTTTTAGAAGAATTAAAGGTCATATCATATTAGGAATAAGCCAAGGGAAGGTGATAGTGAGGGCTGGGGTGCAGGAAAATTTGAACTTCTAAGCACAAGTAACTATCTTCACCAAGTTTTGTATGATTAAAACAGCATATGGAACATATAATTAGTGAAACTTGTTGGAACAAAAGTTTGTAAAATGGGTAAGAAGAGAAAAATAACAGAACTCAGTGATTCAGGAAATGAGGAAGGGAAGACAAAGGCTTCAAGTGTGGATTTGAAGGAAGTTGGAGCCCCTGAATGAGATTATGCAAAGTCGGAGAATGTAAAATTTGGGTGGCAGGCTTTGAGGAGTCATCTCCTCCTAGAATTCAGTGATAGGACAAAGTTTTGAGCATAAGTTGAGGGCAGGACATAGTTTAGGGATTGTCAGCAAGGAGAAATAGTATAGATCTTATGAGAATAAGTGAACAAATTAAGAAGGAATTTGTGGAATGAAAAGAACACAGGCTATGAAGTGAAACCTCTGTGAATGGCTTTTAAAATGTTGGGAGATGGAGAAAATTAGATCAAAAACCTGGGAATTAGACCAGAAACTGTGCAACTCCTAGAAGAAAACATAGGGTCAACACTCTAGTGATTTCCTAAGTAGGACCTTTAAAGTTCAGGAAATATGCCAAGAGTTAATAAATGGGAGGCATCAAGTTAAAAAGGTTCTGTACAGCAAAGAAAACAATTAGGATATGAAGAGAGAACCCACAGAATGGGAGAAAGTCTTTTGCTACTCTTGACAGAGGATTAATATCTAGAATATATAAAGAGCTGTTTTCACCAGAAAACAACCCAGCTAATAAATGCAAAATGAACTAAACAAACACCTGTCAAAAGAAGAAATGGCCAACAAATGCATGAGAAAATGTTCAACATCATTAACAATCAGGGAAATGCAAATCAAAACTACACTGAGATTTCACCTCACAGCAGTCAGAATGGCAGTCATCAAGGATAAAAATATAGTAAATACTGGAAAGCATGTGGGAAAAAGGAGCACTTTTACACTATTGGCACTGTAAATTAGTACAATCACTATCAAAATCAGTATAGAGGCTCCTCAAAGCATTAGGCATAAAATTACCATATGACTCAGCTATACTACTTCTCAGTATTCATCATGAATAATTAAAGTCATCTTAGTATGGTGATAAATGCATACCCATGTTTATAGTAGCACAGTTCACAATAGTCAAATTGTGGAACCAACCCAGGTATCAACAGATGAATGGATAAAGAAAATGTGATGTATGTGTACGTACACACACACACATACACACACACACACCCCACACACAAACAATGAAGTTTTATTCAGCCATAAAGAAAAATGAAATGATGACCTTTGTAGGAAAATGGATAGAACCAGAGACCATAATGTTAAGGGAAATATGTCAGAACTCAGAAGGTTAAGGGTTGTCTTTTTTTTTTTTTTTTTTCATATGTGGAAGCTAGAAAGGAAAAAGGAAAAAAGAAGAAAAAAAGGTGGGGTGGATCTCTTAAAAGTCAAAGGGAGGTCAGTAGAAAAAAGAATCAAAGGGTGAAAGGTGGGGAGGGAGTAGGGAAAGTGTTAAGGAGTGACATTGGCCAAATTATATTGTTTTGTTATGGTGTGTGCTTGTACAAATACATAACAGCAAAGCTCATCAAACTGTACAACTGTAATGCATCGATAAAAATGTAAAATTTTTAACTATTGGGAGATGGGGAATGAGGGGCAAAAGGAGGAAGAATATTCAGAGATAGGGAAAGAACTAGTTAGGCAGAGGTGTGAGCTGAAGGAAGACAGAAGTTCTCACACACACACACACACACACAAAGTCACAAATATTGCACAGTTGTGAGAACAAGTTCCAGAAATGGACCAGAAAAATATTATTTGAATTTGGTAATTAAAAAATACTAGTGATAATAACAAGGACTATTCTCTAAGGGTTTTCCTAGGACCCAGGCTTTGATGGATTGGGATATGGAGGGAAAGTAAGAATATGAAGGAATTGGGTCCTTACTATTTCAAAAATTTTGGTATAGAAATTGGATGGTAGTTGATAGGGATGTGGAGCTCAGGTGAAGGATATGGGATTAAAGAAAGTGAAGAGATGTCCTTGCCAAGGAGAGACCCGAGTGTAGCTAAAAGGAAGGGATTGGGTAGATGGATAGGCTAAGGGTAAGACACTGATATCAGAAGTTTGCTTGGTTAGCATAATCCCAGAGTAAAGAGAACTAAATAATTTTAATGATTACTGTCATCTTGCCATTAGCTTTATGTATCCTTATCAATGTCGGTGTTTTATCTGCCAGCTTGGAAAACTCAAGCTTGCCAGTCGGGCACATTAGAGTTTCACTGAAATAAACTCTCCCTTTCCAGCTGCTCCTTTCTCATATTCCCTGTTACTCATCAGCAGAAATGTTTACAACAATAGGCTCTTTATGACAGACATATTTTTAATCCAGCATTTTCAATATGGAATAAAATCTCACAGATACCAGTAAGTCCTCCAGGCAGAAACACAATTATTCACAATTGTAGGTGGATTATATTGTGGAAAAGTGCCATTAATCTCATCTGTTTAAGGATGTAAGTTTAGATTTGAGGATTTTTTTCCATTTCCCAATTCTGAAGGAAGAAAAAATATTGTAATCACACATGGGACCCCCTATGTGCTGATCACAGTGGAAAGCTCAAAAGATAAGATTGTTTCAGGAATCCCAGGGATGGACTGGATCTCTATAATACCTCTCTTTAAAGGTGTTTAGTTTATGCCAAAGAAAAGAAAATTGAGCGTTCTCTATAGCCATTCTATTTTAAAAAGTTACAGTATCAAACTGTTTGCAGTGAGTCAAAATCTGTTCAGTCATTTTTTTTTCCTTTGATGTTCTAGGATTTTCTAATGATGTGTTTTGTTGCTACAAAGAAAGACCACTTTGTGTGTGATGTGTCACCTGTGCTTGAGTACTAACATGAAAAGGAGTTCTGAAAATGAGCAATGAGCTAAATAGTCAGGGCCAAATGAAATTCAGGGAAAATCCAAAGGAAACGAGTGTGCTTTGCTTTTGGTTCGTTGCTCTCAGGAATTGCTGCTGGATAGAGTGTGCTTATTTCAGACACTTGCCTTAAGTAAGGGAATTCTCCAAAGGAAGTTGTAAGGACTGGAAGGAGGTCTTGCTTAAATACAAGGACCAGAGAAGCACTCTTTTCAGGCTGATAAGAATAATAATTTGTAAGAAGAGCATATTGTGTTAGAAAGCAATTAGAGCTCATTCATTTAACAATTGTGGGGTTTTTTTTGTTTTGTTTTGTTTTGTTTTTGAGTTCTTACAGTATCCCGAGCCCTAAGAGTATAAAAAGGAATAAAACTGTTGTTGCCCTTACATTAACAATCTGGCAAGGAACTTGGTCACAATTAGCAATAGCACAGTATTCTAAGAGATGGCTGCCCAGGCACTATGGCTACCTCCAGGCTGAAGTGATTGATTTGATTGTTTAGGAATACAGCTGAGATAATTTTTATGTTTTAAAGTTAGATCTAGATCATTAGAAATGACGAGAGAAACAAAACCCTCAATATAAGTAACACAACACGCAAAGCATGAGACCATATTTGGGGAGATAACCAGGGATGTTTGGAGGAAGGAGATGTTGGTAGAGTATATGGAGGTGTAACTGGAAAAGAGGTGGTAGAGTTAAACATTAAAACACTTAACGCCATACCAAGAAATTGAAACTTGTTCTCCCACTTTGGAAAATTATTGAGTAGAAAGGCAGCTTCTTGATGTTTTTGTACTTGGGAAACTGAGCCTATGACAGAATAAAATGGGAAGAAAAAATTTGCAGCTATCAGCTATCCTCATGTGAAACAATGAGAGGTAGCATAATGCAGGGGTGAAAGAATTTTGAAGACTCTTTGGTAAAAATTTTGAGATCCTGTGACCAATTTAATGTTGGAGTTGAGAAAGCAAAACATAAGTTTAAAAAACAACCCTCTCCCCAAAAACAAGAACTGATATGCCCAGTTTTTTTTTTTTTTTTGCATTTTTAAAATTCATTCTCCTTAGTTGTACATAACAGCAGACTGCATTTTAATTCATCCTATACAAATGGAGCACAACATTTCAATTCTTTGGTTGTACGCCATGTAGAGACTCACCGTTTGTGCAATCATACATATACCTAGGGTAGTGATGTCCGTCTCATTCCACCATCTTTCTTATCCTCATAACCTCTTCCCCCCTCCCCTTTGCCCAATCCAAAGTTCCTCTATTCTTCCCATACCCCCTGCATTATAGATCAGCGTCCAGTAATCAGCGAAAACATTTGGCTCTTAGTTTTTGGGGATTGGATATGCACAGTTTTTTTTTGTGAGTGATTTTATTGTTAGCCAAGAAAGAAATGATAGGCAGAAAGGATTTGAAAAGATAGAGGTTTAAAGTATTGTCTTTGGAAAGTTGAAAATGAACTAGCCCTGGAATATCTCAGATGGAACTGGCCAGTCTCAGAGAAGCGGCCCATGTTAGAGCTACAAATAGCAGGTCTTCCTTATAATGTGGGGTGAGAGCTGGGAAGGAAGGGTGAACACTAAAGTGAGAAAAAAAAATTAAAAGGAATGATAACTAAGGAGACCGGAAGAACCAGCAAAGCAGGTGGAGAGAGTGTTACCTGACAAAATGGAGAAAAGTCAGGCCAGAGGAGAAGAAACCGTCCATGATCTGGGAAGCCAGGAATGTTGTCATTACCCAGGATAATTAACACATTGGTTGCACATGATGGAGAATTTGTGACAACAGAGCTCTCCTTCTTGGGGCTTCTAAATTCTAATAGGTTAGAATTTTAAAACAAAACCTAAAACAGATGGCACCTCAGAACGGACTAAAGAACGGTTTTATTAGTGGGAAATGCTAACAGTATTTTTAGGGTAAGAGGAAGAAGAGGAAGAGATACACTAACACTATTAGAAGGATGAGACTAGAAGAACAAAAAGTAGGATATTGATATTTTTACAAAAGAAGATTATTTGCTCAATAAAACAGGGAAGTTGAGAATTATGAAGACCTGTCTACATTTAGAAATGCATATCTAATGCATTAAAGTCTCAAGATAAATGACTGGATAACTTCTTTTATATATTTTGTGGCAAGAAGACCTGGAAAAAGAATTAACTGAAAACACCTAGGTAACATTTGCTGAGCTTGGTGCCTGAATAAAGTATTGTCATGGTGAAAAGTAAATTTAAAAAAATACTTTCCATATTTAATAATCTCCCCAATCCACCCATGTGTCATAGGGTGTCTTTTCTCAGGCATGCAGATGAATGAGCAGCATTTTTATTATTGCAAATCACCTTGAAATCTATGGCACATGTTAATTTGTAATTGAGGCACAGATGTGGATATGTGCTAGGCACTGCTGTATAGAAATAAATCAATTGACTAGAAGAAAGTAGCCAGTGCTCAGCAATCCCAGCCCTTAGTGGGCTACAGGAGTCAGCTGGTTTTAGATGATCTTATTTTTTATGGTCTCATAACATTCTGAATATAAAAAGATTGCAACTGAAACCAGTTTCTTAAATTGATTAAACCAGTTTCTTAAATTGATTAACCCAGGTTAATTGATTAACCTAGACAAATATATTATGAAAATTTATTTCCATTACTACCTACTTACTTACTCAATAAAAATTTTATGCTGTGTCAGGCATGGTGGTACACCCTTATAATCCCAGTGGCTTAGGAGGCTGACTGGAAGATCATAAGTTCAAAGCCAGCCTGGGCCAGTTAGGAAAATCCTGTCTCAAAATAAAATTTAAAAGCACTGGGGTTTTAGCTCAGTAATACAGTGCCTCTGAGTTCAATCCCCACTACCTCCCTCCACCCCCTGAAAAAAAAAATCCAGTATTACTTAGGATAATTCCATCCATACATAATAAGAAAACTTTGCTCAAACTAGCTATAGCAATAAAGAAATGTTATTGTCTTTCATAATAGGGAGTTCAGAGGAGAAAACACTTTAGAGCTACAAAATTCAATAGCCCAATAATACCATAAGGGACCTATGTTTTTATTCTCTCTACAGTGCTACTGTCTACATATTGGCTTCATTTGATTGCTGATTCCACGTGTAATCCACACGTGGCTACTGTCAGCAACATGCTTCCTTCTGAAGGGAGGCATTTCCTTTTCTAGGAGCACAAAGTTCTCTGTCTCTGTGTCTCCTGGACTCACATTGACTTAGACCACTCATCATTGACCAATCCCTTCGTCTAGAGTTAGAATTACCATGATTGGTATAGAGTCAATTATGACTCTACTTCATAAACTTTGAAGAGAGATCAGAACTGGGGTGTTTCTGAATGTCTCTGGACACATTCATCTTGATTTCCAAATGTCAGCATAGACCATGAAACAACCATCCAAGCGGTTAGTTGATCCAACAGCTGCCACCATGATTGATGGGTATTTGAGAAGACATTGTCATCTTTTGAGCAGTGTACTGTGTTGCTGATGATAGAGATTACATAGTAGCTTAAAATTATTTGCTTGAAATATTGAAGCCAACAAACAGTTTGAGACTTTTTTTTAAAAGTTCTGTCTCGCTGTATATTAAATTTTATACTCTATCTGGCCATCAAAGCTGGAACCTGAATGGTTTCATTATTCTGTGTCTGTTTTAATAAAGCTTTGATTATTTATTCTTATGACACAGTTTAATTAAAGATTTTGTTCCTTGCTTCAGTTTCATGTTCTTATTTTGAGCTGAAATAGAACTAAAATGATAGCTAAACAGGAATTTGATATCTTTTTTTTTTGGTCATCATATCCTTTCTCCTGATTCCCCGGGTCGAGGGATGAAGGGACATATTTTAAACATTTTAATTTTATTAATCACTCCTAAAGTTATTTTCTCTTATTTTCATGGATTTTTTTCTTAAAGAACTGATGCCAAATCATTATAAATTATTGGTTCTTTGTGCTTTTTAAATCTGCTTTTATTGCTATAACAAGGGCCTATGGAAACATTGACCAAACTAGCAATTATATCCACAAGGAAAAAAATCTATGACATAAATCCTGAGTGACTCACCATTGTGACCAAATGACTTATTGACTTGCCTCATTTCCTCCTTTACTCAGCAACCCATTCTTGATAAACGTGTGGAGTGGAGTATCATTTTGAAATGCTTCCCGTACAGACCCTTGACAATCCTGCCCAACATCTGCCTGTTAAATATCTTGATGAGACACCATGGTCTGCTGACTCTAGGATAATCCCATTTTTTAGTTGTCTCATAACATTCTGAGTATAACAAGATTATAACTGAAACCAGTTTCTTAAAGTGAAGTAATTAACCCAGAGTTGTAGACAGATCCATTATAAAATTTTATTTTCACTACCACCTAAGAGGAAAATGAAGACAAATGCCTTCCTATTATGGTAACAGAAGGCTCCAGAAGAGCTCACAAGTTTTTCCTTCCAGGGGCAAATAATAGAAAAGATCTGGTTTACATATGAAAATTAAGGAGAAAGAACAAATAACATTTTTCTTGATGAAGAAGTATTTACAGTGGGTCTTCCTTAAGGCTTAGTTCTGGGAAGAGCCTAATTTGACATTTTCAAAAAAGCTATGAAGGAAAAGAGTTCAGCATGAAATCTTGGATTTTACTGACGATGTTAACAAGTTTCCCTTGATAATGAGAGCTTAAGTTGAAAAAGATTAATTGTAGGAAGATATTACGAAAAAGTATGTAACAATTTGGCACAGATATTTTCATATCATTAAAGGGAAGTGACCATACTTAGGAACAGTACCCCAAAATACTGACAGGCAATGTGGGGTGTGATTAGTAACACAATGGGTAAAATTAACTTGGGTCGAGTTACTTACCCTTTTATACACTAGTTTCAAATATTGAAAGTCATTCCCTTTACAGTGACACCTTGGAACTGAGTAGCATCTTGGAAAACAATTGTGCACAGTTTTTTGTACACATGTACTCTCCATGTGTGAAAATTGGTCACAGATTCGCTCCCCTTATCCTTTAAAACCAGGCAGTGAGAAACAGATCCATAAGTACTCTCAGGGCCAGGGAGTTTGAGTTCCCTACTCTTTATGAGGAGGACAGGAAACTGAAGAGCCCTGAAGCCCATGTTTCAAAGGTAAGACTGGTTTCACAGATACGAGAGTTTTATGGGCTTGGGATTTTGAGGGAAATGCCAAGAAACCAGAGGTTTCTGTTTGGGTGGGGAGTCTGTTCCTTACCTATCCCTGACCTTTCTCAGGATTCTTTTCTGTGGACAAGTGGGTGTGTTGTTTTCTTTTGTTTCCATGCTATTTTGAGGAGAGGTACAGATGATAACCTGACTATGTTCAAGGTGTCCATTTTGAAAGTTTGTGAAAAAGGACCAGTGGCCAGATACAGGTGTTTTGAGAAGCAACTGCTTTCTCTTTAAAACAGATGTCTTTCACTCCCCTGATAAGGAGTGGAAGTTGTGATACTCAGTTTCATATTTTATCCTTTGATCTTTTTCACTCTCCTAAACATCATTCACTAAACCACAGGTTGTTTGGAGGTTCCCAATTGTTCACTCATCTCCATAGCCCTGGGGTAGAGACAGAACTAGAAATTCAGTAGATGCTCCTTTGGGACTTGCTGAAAATCTGAAGCAGAAATGGATGTTCTCCTATTGACTCTATATTCCCTTTTTGAACCATACATACCATTGATAAAATGTATTTTTCCTGTCAAAATATTGTAATGTAGTTGAAGAAGAGAGAATTTTTAACAAAGAACAATGAAATGCTAATATACTTGTTATGTGGTTACATAAGCTTTCTGTAAGCTAACTCCGGAATTTCATCATTTATAACATTTCTTTAGAAAAAAAATGCATTCTGGGTTCTAAAAATGTTGATTTACCTGTGTTTTGGAATTCTACCTCTAAATTTGGAAACCTTGTTACTTAGTTTATAATGTCTTTGGTTATAGAAAACAGAATTGGTTGAGGTTTTCAGTACATTGTGAAGTGTTTGCTGCTGTATGAATACAATTTCGGGCTTAGACAATGGCACACATCTGTAATCCTTCAGCCTTCAGGAGGCTGAAGGAGGATCATGAGTTCAAAGCCAGCCTCAACAACTTAGTGAGACCCTGTCTCAAAATAAAAAATAAAAAGTGCTGAGAATGTGGCTCAGTAGTTAAGTACCCCTGGTTTCAATCTCTAGTACAAAAAAAAATGTGGAGGGGGTCTATGGAGAGCATTCATTACCCATGATTATTTACATTATAAGAGTTACTACCATGAGATATCAAAAAGAGAACATTTCCTTGGTTTACAGATTAAGTGAATTATTCACATATTTTTTTGCAATGCTTGGAACTCTTAAAACATAAATTACTGAAAGACAGCTTTAAAAATATCATAGACTACAGAAAAGAGGTACAGGAGTACCTATGTTGTATTTTTCATGCCTCCCATCTGATCAGTATGCAGGGGCAGTCAATTCTCTTTGATGCTGCTTGCACTCTTTTTCACTCTGCCGATGGGCATTGCGGATACCCCTACTCCCACATCCTGACTACTACTGCAGCCCTGCTCACCTTGTCTTCCTTGAACATGCATGATGTTGATGTCATTTTCCTTCTTGAACATCTTTCATCAGCTAATCACCAACTAATATAAATAGAAAACTTTGTTTTTCATTCATGGGCATCTGAAATCTGGCCTCATGCTTCCTTTTAAACCTGTTTTCCGCTAAGAAAAAGCAAAACTCTTCCATGCCCTGGATGGAGACCAGTCTGTTAGAAATGGAATCCTGCTTCATCTTTCTCAGGCACCAGCTTCCCTCTCCCAGCTTGTCTGCCCTGCCCTTCACCTGTACTCCTTGGACTTGTCCTTCCACCTCGCCAGATTCCTAGTCCAGTTAGCCAGTCTTGTCTTCTTTCTTTCCTCTCTGTTCCTCTCTGGCAGACATGACTTCATCACTTTTTAAAAAAATACTTTGTTGCCTTTTTGCGTGAAATTTCACACTGTGTAAAAAGAAAGGGAGAGGATTGGAGCCCATGCTCTGTGACCTCAGAGGGGTCTTCAGTATTGTTCTGAGAATCCAGCCAGCTCTTTGTTATTTTTCTTTGAAGAGTTCCTTAGTCTGCTTTATATCTGTGACCTCACCACTGTGCACCTCACATTCTGAGCAAAAGACTGGCTGCCTGGCTTACAAAGTAAATAAAAGCCAAAGTGGAAGAACTCCTTCAACATCGCACCTATAAATCTATAAACACTCCTCTTACATTATTGTGGAAAAGGCAGCTGCCCTGCCTCTCTGCCTCACCTCTCTTGGATTTGTATTTACTTATTATCCCATTGTCCTTACTGCTTTCAACTTCTCATGCTAGTGAGCTCTCCCCTTCTACCTCAGCTCTTGCTCCCATGCTCAGCAACTCTTTATACCACCCCACGCACACACACACAGACTGGATGCCTTCCATTTTACATCTAGTTTTCGTGAGAGTTGTCTGCATGATTTTCATTGCTCATACTGCAGTGTGACTGGCAACCTGGGCCCTTCCCTGAACCTATTCTCTCCTTTGTTCCCATTAATTTCCCCAATGCTAACTACTGGACATTTCTCAGAATTTACTGATCTCTCAAACATTGGTCACTGCTGACCACTTCTTCCTTCCTTTACAAATGCATTTCCTTGGCACTTTTGATAGTAACTCTTAGTTCTCAATTGCTTCCTCTGATTTTTCTGTGTGGATTTCTCTTCTGCTTAGCACTTAAAAGTTGTCATGGATTTTGTCTGTTCTCAATCCTCTTCTCCTTTCTCTTTTCACATTTCATGGCAGCATGTTGTTGAAATGACCATACGTATGTCATGATGCTCAAATGTGTCTTTCCAGTCCATATCTCTCTCTCGATGTGCAACTTGAATTATTCTATGAGCACTGCATGTTTAGTCAAAGGTGAGTACTTTGGCATCCCCTCCAATTGAAGTCCTTCTCTTCTTGGTGAAAGATTCTTAACTACCTGTTGGCCCAAGCTGTGATCCTGAATGTCAGCCTGGCTACACTCTCCATGCCAAACTATAATGTCGCTCTCTTTAAGGTTTGGGTATTAGTTGAAACTCTTGACTGTGGCTTGGATTCTTACTTTGGGCTATTCCTTCAGATTTCTCCAGATTGGTCCACCAGTGTGTCTGTCCTCTTTACCTGAATGTTGTACCCAAGGGCCATTCTTTCTCTGCCCCTAGATCTAGCAAGAAGATTTTCTTATTCTAGAAAGTATCCATATACCCTAATTCTTGGCTTATTCTTTTCCTGTATATACTAGATTACAGAAAAATTTTTAAAATTTCTTTATCAATACTATTACTTCTCCTTGGCAGGTTAGTTGTTTTCTGAATATTTTCTACTCTAGCATCAGCTTATTGAATGCTAGTTTTATTTATGAGTCTAGTTTTCATTGTCATAGTTCTCAATTTTAAAGAAATTAAGTTTGATATTACAACATAAAATTGTGCTAGAAGATGGACTGTGTTTCAACAGCTGCTTCTTTGTTTTAAGGAAGTACCTGGAGCACTGTGATTTATTTGCCCTTTTCCATTTCTTTAAAGCACAGAACTGGAGAGGAGTGATCTATGGAAAATTGGAATGTGTTACTTATGTGTTCATTATTTCTAATACCAGAAATACTAGGCTCCAGGTTTGAACTGGCAGAGGAAATTTAGCATTCCCTTTGTTCTTGTACAACTCAGAGCCTGAAGGAGGAAAGCAGATCTTCATCACAGAACCACAGAACAGAAGTCGAATTGAGAACTATGACAGGTGTTATTCCAAAGAGAGTCTGTGCGTACGTCCGAGAAGTAGTAGAGATGCAAGATTTCTCAGAACAGACAGCTCCCATGATTTTCCATTTCTTTGTCTTTGTTTTTAGTGCTTCCAGTAATTCAAATAAAGATATACCTCAGCAGGCAACATAGAGATGAGTTTGGATAGTACTAGAGCAGTGCAGGGCAGATATTCTGCACTACAGCAGTAGAGGTAAATCAGTGGCATACCTAAGTGCCCACTGCCTACAAGGCTGGATAGAGTGTAGTACGGTAGGGATAAGACAAATATTACTGAAGGTTCACAAAACCCTTGTGTTCAGATGCACATTTGATGTTTTTTATTAGGAATATTGTAATCACAATAGAATATTTCACATGAAAAAAATTTTCATCAAATGTTCTGTGGAAAAGGGTCTTATTAAAAACAAGAGAGGTAGAACGTGGACCATAGCTCAGTGGTAGAGTCCTTACCTAGCCTGTGTAAGTTCCTCAGTTTGATCCTAGCACAGCAAAAAAAATAATAAACAAAAATATGACTAGACAAGCTTATTAATTTTGTGATCTTGAGAAATAAAGTATAATTGTATCTTTTTATTCATTTATACCAATAGTCTCATAGAACTTATCCTCTTGTTAGTTTATTTTTGTTTTCTGTGGGGAAAAAAAAAAAAAAAAACAACTAACCTCTGCCTGTTAATGATGAAGCCCCAAGTCATTCCAGAAGAGATGGTGAGACAATTAGGATTCTCTAAAAAGGCAGAACACTGCCATCTGTTGTCCACTGAGATTGTTTTTAGATTAAGCCAACAGAATACTCAAATTCAAACAGTTCTTAGAATTTAATAGTAATTCTTAAAATTCAACAAAAAATTCCCCAAATTGATCAACTTTCTGAGTTCACACTTTTTTTCAGAGATTCTTAATTTTCCTCCAATATTTAAATACCCTTATTCATATCAGAGAATCCAGTTCTCTTTGCTGCTTCTTCCAAGAACAGAAATAGTCTTATTATTTATGTAGCAATTTATATTAACCACACCTTCCCACATTCATTTGTGTGAGTAACCACATGAAGAGCTCATGGTCAGAATTCCTCACACATGTGCCAGTTTCCCCATCTTCTAATTAGGAGAGAGAGATACAGAACCAGCAGAAGGTCAAAGGCAGCTAAGGTTATCTTCTCAAAAATATGGGTGCTTAAATAGAGTAAGTGTTTTTAACAACTTTTGTTTTCTAAATAATAAATCAGTGTTCTATGGTAGTTGTTAATTTTGAGTTTCAGGATGAATTCACTAAATGTCTGAAAGATATTTAGAAAAAATAAACAGAGAATGTTGGGACAGTAATGGTTTATTTGCAGATACATAGATTGTAGGGAAGTATGAGAGGACATCAAGCCATGTTCTATGTCACATTTGAGTATTCTTTGAACACAAAAAGAGAAGGAAGTTAAGAATTCCAGCAATGACTGGAGTTTGCTACGTCCCATGCCCCCAAATGGGACCTGTCAATAGAGTTAATGTTGGAAATCAATTTCATGGAGGGCTCTATAAGTTTTCCTCCTACTGTACATATATATATTATCTTGAGAATAAAACTCTAACGTAAACTAATGTTCCCTGACAGAAAATTAAAATAAGCAAACATCTGTTTTCCTTAGGATGGCCTTTAGCCAAGGTTCAGCCTACAATGAGTTACTGCAAAATTTTCACATGATTTCATTTTTAAAAAATTTCCCATCCAATTGCAAGTCTAAAATTATAAATGGGTCCTAGGAAAGTATAAACACATATGCAATTTTGCTGGCTCTGAAGCCAGAACCCATCAATACACCAAATATCATTTTATTGAGTCCCACTCATCTTTTAAATTAATTTAGTACACCAAAGACCAACATACTGTTTCCTAGCATCACTGACAGACTCCCAGGGAAAGATTTGGAGGGGATGAAATGGCAAACTATTCTATAGAGATGTAGGAGGCAATAGTTTCCAAAAACCCATCAGGCGACCTTTCCCAGCATTGAGGACCAAAGTTGGGTAAGAAAAGTCCCAGTGACTCTTCCTTCTTATGTGTCATCTCTTGTACTGTTTATTCCTCTCTTATCCCAAGTCCCTTTTCACCCTGAGAATGTTCTTCCCATGCTGTTTGCCTCCCAGGGTGCCTCCCAGGATGACTAAATACAAAGAAAAAAATACTTCTAACAATAGAGCTAAGATGCCTGCTCTTAGAATTCTTTTCACATACTGTGTTATAAATCATACCAGTGCAACCAGCCTTGGACTTTTGTACAATTACTTTTTAAAAGCCTCAAATTAATCTCAGAGTTATTATGAGCACTTGAGAATAGGGAGTACAATCTTTATGATTATATTTACCTAGATAAGAAGTGAGAATATTTGAGGTTTTAAAAAATTGTTTTATTTTGGTTTCGTTGCTAGAGAAATAATCTCTCTACTATCTTCATTTAATCATCAGAAATACTACATAGTAGGTATTACTATTAACCCCCTTTTAGAGCTAAGAAAACAAGGGGTAAAGAGATAAATTAATTTCCCGAATTTTAGCAGCCCTGACATTTGAACACAGGCAGTCTGACTTTAGATCCTATGTCCTTAGCAATTTTGTGAAATAAAAATGTGATGCTGATGAACAAAGGAAACTTCCTCTCTCGTATCCCAACTCCTGCAAACTTTGCCTCCCACTTTCTCACATATACAGCCTCACACATTCTGCATGTGATGAAACACGCACTTGTACCTTCTTGTTCCCTGTGTGCTAATTCATTAACCAAGTTTCACTTTCCCTTTCTTGATCCAGGAATGGTTATGAAGAGCTTTAGCATGACTATTATGTTATGCTTCATTTCAAGTGAAAGGAAATGTTAGGTTAAAAGTACTGTGGAGTTGTCTCAAGATAATTAGGGCCCGCAGTTGGTTGGGGAATTCAGTAAGTTCTAAAAGTTGAGAATCCAAAATCTGACAAAAAAATTTCCATACCTCTAGTAATGTATTCTAACTTGATATGGAAGTAGAAAGGCTTTTGCACATCTTTGATGAAGAGCCAAGAATTTTTCTGAGTATGTGTCCACCATATAGATTTCAGTTCAAGTTCTTTCTAATGTATACCACAACCATACTTCACTGTACAGATTGCCAGTTTCCGTCTCTTTATAGTGGAAATGACTTAGGAGCTTAAGAGGTTTTTCTAACTGGGAAATCCTTCAGATATGTTAGTTTTCCTTTGGAGCCTTTAAAATTATATCTTCCCTGCCTCCTTCAATGAAAATCTATTTCAGGGCCTAACCTTTATGAAGTCTACTTAAAGTGTCTATGGAAATTTATTCAACTTAGTTTTCTAGGAAAGAAATTTCATTTGTGAATTCATATCATTGGTAAATGGATATCCTGTTAGCATATGTGATTTGCAATGACGAATTCAACTGATCTAAACAGATTTGAGACCAAACAAAACTGAGTATTGAGAGAGAAAAAATTATGTGTATGTTTCAGAGAAAAGTCTGTTCCCAGTGAACACTTGGTGTACACTAGGTATTTTACTATAGAAAGGAAAAAGCATCAGTAACTAGGCAATATACTGTAATCTAGAGCTTGGGGCAAAATTAGCAATCAATGAAACAAGAATTTTTTCTCTTTTTTTCCCTTGTTTTGTTTTCTTTTGTACCAGGGAATGAACCCAGGTATGCTTAACCACTGAGCCACATCCCCAGCCCTTTTTATTTAGAGACAGTGTCTCACTGAGTTACTTAGGACCTTGCTAAGTTGTCAAGACTAGCTTTGAAATCTTGATCTTCTTGCCTCAGCCTCCTGAGACACTTGGAATTACAGGCATGCATCACCACGCCTGGCAAAACTAGAATTTTTTAAGTTTTTGTAATATTTTTTAAAGTCATTTTTAAAAAATTTAAGATGTTCAATGATTCCAAGAAATAGTTTTTAAATTACTTCCTTCTTTCTTTAATGTGTGTATGCGTGTATTATGGAGGAAAATAATTTAGGTGTATAGAATTGGAAGGGATCATCAAGAGATTCATCCAGCCCAGGTCTTTGATTTTAGAGGAAGAGCCTTAGTATCCCCTTGGATAGTATTGCCTGTACATAGTTTTGGAAACCATCACAAAACTCAATGTATATTTTGGGATGGCCTAGGTTAAGGTATATAGCATTTCAAGCAGGTTATCTAGATGCATTCTCAATTCTAGTATTCTAGCAGGTGTAATCCTGCTTCAAGTTTCACATAGACTTGTGAAGAGAATCTTTTATGCTGCTTCTCATTCTTTTCCTCCAGTTAGAATTAATTTCCAAAGCAAATGATTCACTGAGTCAGAAGACTTAAGAATTATTTCATATGCTGCCTCTAGGCAAGGATGTATTCAACCTATTTCATTAAGTTATCAATTTTAACCTTTGCCTTAAAATATGTAGGAAACAGATTTGTAACTTGAGTATATTGACGTAAAGTCTAAGGAATATTTTTAAGAACTAAAAGCATTACCCTCACCCTGCCCTCCTCCAAGATGATATTCCTAATTCTTTTGAACAATAGGTTTCTGTTGACACTACCTTCTCAGTCTTTTTCCAGTTGTTCCTTTGAATACCTTCACTTTAAGTAAAATGATGTGCATTTGCATCTGTGTTTTCACTTGTCTTGTTCCCATAGTTATTTCCTACACCTTATCAAAGACACTGCCTTTTAGAAATTCTCTGATCTGTATATTTTGATATGAACCCAAAACAGTACTGGAGCAAATAATCTGGCATCTTAATTGCAGATTTTTAATTGTATTTTGCATTGTGTAAGTGGCTTGATTACATAGACTTATTTGTTAGAATTTTTTATAATTGGCAACTTGTGATAATTGAGAAACTCTATGCCTTTTATAGAGTGCAATTCTTTCTCAACCCCACATATATTCAAAGATTCCCCTTTTATCATACCAGTGCAGCAGTGTCAACTCTGTAGCACAGTAGTAGCAGTAAGAGTGATAACCATTTTCTGTAATTGAGTCAATAGCTACATATCTAATCTGGGAGTTATGTTTAATGTTGATTATATTTGTTATCTTTTTAACTTCTTACTTATAGCCCCACATTTTCCAGCTTTTTGATTTTATAATGACAAAAGTTACTTGGAAGCAGTCCCAACCATTTATATCTGTGAAGGTCAAAAGCCAGCATTAGGTAGGACATCTGGAGATGGTAAAGTAGATTGGATAAAGATAAAGGGGACAGAGGAAGATGTTTAAAACTGTGGGTGCACTGAAAAGTAGAAAATGTGCCAAGAGAATCCTTTATTTTTGCCTTGATATATTAAACTGCTCTTTCCTCCACTGTTTATCAGATTTAAATACCAGATTTTCTATTTAAAGGTAGTAATCCAAATTTGGTTGTCATTTAAATGGTGTCTAGGGAATTACACTTGCATTTTCTTAAATGTTAAATATAAATATTTCTATTATAAGGAAAGCTTGTGAAGTAGAATGTTTTATATTGCTTGGCAACTTTTTTTTAAGGAAAAGATTTTTTTGATCTTCTGCACCTTAACAAGACTCAACTGTGGTTTTATGCTTAGGGTAGCTAGTTACTGCCCCAGAAGATGATTTCAGGGTGTTGGTTTAAGACTTTCCTTTAAAGTGACCTTTATATAAACTTAACTTTTAGTGTTTATTGTAACTATCTAAGATTTCACTAGCTAAATGAAACGTTTCTGACTAACACTGGTCTGTCTAGAAATTTAATTATATTATTATTTTTGAAGTTGAATAGTTGTGGAAATACCTTCTGAGTGAGTCTCTTATTTTTTTTTTATTTTGTATGTAATTTAAAGCAACAAAAAACTTTGATGACCAAAGCCACTCTCCCCTGAAATTCTTAATGGTGACTCGTGGATGTGTTCATGTCTTTATGGCTTCTCTGCTCTTTACTGAAACAGCAGCCAGCCTATCTTTCCGCCTTTTGGCATTTCATTTGTGGTTAGGCTTGGCAGGTTTGTTGCAAACAAATCTGATTGTTGGTTTTAGATTTCATGCCTCATTGACGCCTTTAGTTATTTGATCCCAAAAGGTGGTGATAACTTCTTATATATGCTGTCACTTATGACTTCCACAATTCTATTCTTCAATCAGAAATCCAATAAGTCAGGGAATTGATTTAATAATAACTAGGACATTTTTTTCCCAACAATGAAAAAGTGGTCACTTTGGTTCCTAGCCAATCTCAGTTTGGATAATTTGATTCCTGTTGGCCTGATTCTTTTCTTTGTTTTCACTTAAGGACCTTTGATTTCACAAAAGCCTCAGCATATTAACATTGAAATGTACAATGTGTTTATTTTTTATATTGTTATGTAACATGTTCATATAAGGATGAATTTTCAATTCTGTTCTTATTTTTAAGTTATTCTTTAATTTAATATTTATTTTCTCTGACTATATAGAAAATATATCTCTAATTTTAAAAATGAAAATATACTATTAACAAGGCATAAAACTAGAGACTTGTCATCTCACCAATAATATATTTTAAAAATTCTAATTTTAATTGTCAATGGTATGGTCTTCTTTTTCTTCAGATTTGTAGATATTGCATACTGAAAATATTTTAAGAAATGCTTTATTATTAGAGCATAAACTGATAATTTTATTGTCAAAAAGTCTTAAGTTTATATTCTATAAACAAAGATTGCCTTCAAATTTTAAATATTTTTGGAAGCCATCCAGTAAGTTACTAGTTTAAATAGTAGAACAACATGGGTAGGAATTGACATTTCAAGTTTAGAGGATAACATCGGGGGAGTTTTTCCAGAAGTGTAATTATTAGAGATGCACTTGAAAGTACATGTTGTTAAGGTGTGGTGACCCAGCTGAGTGACATCTTCATGAATATTTTTTTTTAAATTAACAATGTAAGTACATATGTGGCATGCATAGTTACATATCCTAAAACTTAATATGGCACTGAAATTTTTCTGTTGGTTCATAGTAGATAATTAGTCATGTGAACAGAGATAAAAACCACAGGTTCTATGATTAAACAAGACATTAAATAATTACAGATACATATGGAAACATAAGATTTAAAGATTTGACACTTATTTTAGCATACTGGTCCAGAACAGTTTGAGCTGTGGAATCGAAATGTTTGTGTTTGCACCCTGGCATTTCCAGCTGTCTGATTTGGGCAAGTTATTTATGACTAACAAAAACGAAGTAAATCATTGTACCTACTTTGTAGCCTTATGCTCTGCAAATGTCAGTTGTCATGATTATTGTCATTGCTGTTATTATTATTCTAGTGGTAAAATACATATCTGTTCTCTATGATGGCTTTGCAAAACAATTTTTCCATTACTTATAGTCATTAAAAGAGTAGATATTTTCATGGATGTTGAGTGTTTTCAAGGTACATACTCACTTTTTTTTTAGTTATAGGTGGAAACAGTGTCTTTATTTTGTATTTATGTGGTGCTGAGGATTGAACCCAGTGCCTCACACATGCTAGGCAAGCGCTCTGCCTCTGAGCCACAATCCCAGCCTCTCACTTTTTTTTAATGGCATACATTTTAACCCTGCCGAACAATATTTATTAAGCATTTATATAAATAATCATTTACGTGTCTGTCTACCCAAATCTTTTAAACAAGTGTGTGTAAGTTTCAAATACAGTTACAATACAACTTTGTTCATGTACTTTTCTATGGATTTTCATTTAGTGGTTATCGTCTTTTGTTGTTGTTGCCAGAGACTGCTATACCCTTTGTGAGCTTGTTTTTATGTCTTTACATGCTTGCAGAAGTATTTCTTTAGACCAGATGTCTTAGTTTTGCTGGATTATAGGATACAGACATTTAAATTCCAAATTGACAGGGTCAGCAGAATTTTCTTTGAAACATAACTGCACTATTTTTCACTCACCGCTCATTTTCCCCAAACCATTATAAATGTTTGTCTTTTATTATTTGGCCAATTAGGTAAGTAATTGTTGCTTTTCTCATATTAATTTGCATTTTATTTATTAGAGAAGTAAATCAATTTTTAGGTATTTGATTATTTTCATTTTATTTAAATTGTCTCTTCGCTCTTTTTTTCCACGTCTTCCTTTCATTAATTTTTAGAAGCTCTTTATTTGATCTGTTTTATCTTCTCTGTGTAGTTAACATTTTCTCACAACCTTTTTCATTTGCTTATGGTATGTTTTCTTATGTAGATGTTTATATCTTTATACAGTCAGATCTATCAGATGGTTCCTTGGCAGCTTATGAGTTCATATTATTTTTTAAAGGTTTTATTCCCCAAATTATAAAATATCCTTGTTTTTCTAATAATTTTACCCTAATGTCTTTGACACTTAAGTTCATTGTGAGAGAATGATTAAAGTTTGTTTTCCTCTGAATACATAGCCAAACTCCTTATAGCTTCTTTTTTAATAGTAACTTCAGAGTTACTATGACTATTTATAATTATTGTTTATATCATGGCCATCATTGAAGACCAATAATTGCCTGCACAATATTAAGCATTTTACATGTGTAATTCTTTCTAAGTCTTGTGATTACCTTTTGAGTTTGGCACAATTGTTATTTTATCTGTTTAATTTGTGGATAAAATTGCAGCATGGAGATACTAATGATTTGAGAGACCATGCAGCTAGAGAGCTGTAGAGTTAGGAGGCAAAACCTCCCATTTCTGGAACTGTTCCTCTAATCACTAACTGTCATGAAAAATTAAATTTAGGTGGGTTCCTTGTGGCTCATACCAGACAGGTTTCAGTATTAACAGTGCCCTGCTCCCTGCCCTAGGCTTCATTCTCCCTCCTGGTCTTGACCCTTCACCTGCGCCCCCTCAGTTCCCCCTCTCCCTGCCTCTATTCTCTCCTGATCTGTAGGGCAAGGGCATTCCTGTCCTCTCTCTCTTGTAGTCATCATTTCTTTGTGAGTACAGAGTAACTGATCTGATTTTGACAGAATATAACACGTATGTCACAGAATTCTAGAGCTGAAATCTATTTATTTACCAACCCTAAGAAGAGAGATTGTGAATCTGAACACAAAATTAAGTTGCTTTTCAGGCAACACTAATATTAATATTAGTTGAATAATTGCCATAGCAGGCTGTGTGTCACATTAAAATATTAATAAAATTAAAATTCATAGGATGTTAATGTTACTTTCAAAATTAAATTTTAAATAATGTACATGTAAAATGTTAGGCTCTTCATGAGGACTGTTTGACATGAAGGTTTTTCCAGTTCTCTGAAGTTTCTTATCTTTAAAAACTAGTGTTTTTTAATCTCTTAAACTTTGTTCTACCCTTCTCCAAGTTCTATCATTTAAAAATATGCCATAGTTAGGAGATGGGTGTTCTGCTGTTCTCTTGTACTACAGGGTGGCTGTAATGTGATATTAGATGCTGATAATGTGCTCTATATTTCAGAAAACTAGAAAAATAGATTTGAATGTTTTCATCATAAAGACAAGATAAATTTTGAGGAGATAGTTCTGCTTACCCTCATGTGAACATTATGCCATGTTTACATATATTGAAACATGACATAGTACCTCGTAAAGATATATAATTTTATGTGACAATTTAAAACATTAAGATAATTAAAATGTAAAAATTTTTTAAATGTGCCATGAACACAGAAAGAGTAAAAGCCAGGGAATATTTTAGCAGAGTTTCTAATAGAAATGTGATTTGAATTTTATCATACTGAATTTTATATAGTTAGTCCATTTATTTTCCAGTGAAAAAACCCCAGTTTAACTCTGTGTGCTCCCAGCCTCAGGCTTTTTCTTACTCTGTTCTCTTGGTTTGGTGTCTCAGTCTTCAGGAACCAGTATTACTGTGGATATTGCTGTGATGGGCGAGGCGCATGGCCTCATTACCGACCTCCTGGCAGACCCTTCTCTGCCCCCAAATGTGTGCACGTCCCTGAGGGCCGTGAGCAACCTGCTCAGCACGCAACTCACCTTCCACGCCATTCACAAGCCCAGGGTGAATCCTGTCGTTTCCTTCAGTGAAAACTACACCTGCTCTGATTCTGAAGAGAGCTCTGAAAAAGACAAGCTGGCTATTCCCAAGGTAGGTACTGAGGACACACCCTTAAAAGGCTTAGCCTTTTTATATTTTAATTGTCTCTTAGGTTTCCCTCACAGTCCCTCCAAACCCATCTGTATATTCATATCAATTACTTCAAGAAGATGAGTTGATTCTGGTGGCAAAAATAATAAAACCTTAAACTCGAACACTTCTGTCATAATACTTGATTACTTTCTACAAATAGAAAACTTACCCTTTTTATTTATACTTGTTAAGAGGTTTTTTTGTTTTGTTTTGTTTTGTTTTGTTTGCTTGTTTGTTTGTTTGATGCTGGGGATTGAAAGCAAGGCCTCATGCATGCTAGGCAAGTGCTCCACAATTGAGCTATACTCTCAGCCCCAGGATTTACTTCTGTGTGCCTGGCTGTGTTGTAGGTGATGAGGATATTGCAATAAAACACAAACAAAATAACAATGAGAAGATTAAAAAGAATACCTGCTCTGTTCTCATGTGAATTCTGTTTAAAACACACTGCCTTGTAAAACTGAAGGTTCCTTTGCTCTTTGATTTCTTAGTGAGACATATTTCAAAGTGCCTTTATGAATTTCTCAAACACGTTTTGAACTCAGAATGGTTTTAGTTATTTAAGATTATTAAAGGTATAAGGTGGCCTTACTGATTTATATATACTCAAGAAATGATACAATTTCTTCTTTTTACAAACAGGTTGGATATCCCTTATCCAAAAATCTACCCGAAAATGGTCCAAAATCCAAAACTTTTTGAGCACTAACATGGCACTCAAAAAAGTGCACATATTGGAATATCAGATTTTTGTATTGGTTAGTTTAACTTGTAAAATCGATGCAAGTATTTCACAATACAAAAAAAATCTCCAAAATCTGAAACACTTTGGGTCTCATGCATTTCTAATAAGGTATGCTCATCCCCTCTTAAGATAGGTGTTTTTCAAAAGTAAATAGTACAGGCATGATCCTATGCCTAGTTCAGACCTCAGTATTAGTTAAAATTAAGTTATATTAAAGACAAAATGTCATTGTTTCCATGGCCTCTGGTACATGCAGCATGGTTGTTACTCAGTAGACAAGCATCTGTGTCCTTGAGCTGGTGGTCAGTCAGTAGCATCCATGTCTGTCATGGAGTCTCTTGGGCCAGGAATGTGATCCTTATAATTTTATCAATTGAGTATTTATAGAGTTTCTTTCAAACATTCAGTTCTCCAAAAAAGATATACCAAAGCACGATATGAAAGTAAAGAAATGGAAAGATTAACTGATTCCTTAGGGTCTCAAAAAAGAGTCGTAATTCAAAACTTGGCAGATGAAAGTGTTTGTCTTTTCCTCCTTAATTATCTTCTTGAATGCATATTTACACCTTTAGGACACATTGGAAACTATTGAGTGCCAGAGTTGTTCTTGAATCCCAATGGGTCACCTACTTTACATCTCAAAAGTTTTGGCACCTTCAGAAGAGCAGAGAGTGTCCTTGTAAACTACAGCTACACAGTTGGTTTACAGGAGTGATTAACCAGAAATAAAAGTGGGTGGAGAATCTGCCTATTAAGCCTGTTACTGAAGTTGCATCGAGAGCACACCTTCACTTTGGTTTCCAAGATTGAGACTCTCTTGAGAGTGCTGGTGCCCATGATGGCAAGCCCAGGCCTTGACCTCAATGCCAATGGCACCAGTTCCACTTAGGATATGTTAGGACCACCAGTGGCACAGAGAAGAAACAGCGGGTTCCCAGCAGGGCTTCTATTCAGAGAAGTTGATACTGGTGGATTTACCCCTATCTCTGATGACTCAATCACATTACCATAGGGAAGTGGTGTTTTCTATGAAAGAGTCCATTCTTAGCTCCTATGATTTCTCAAGATAATAAAAACAACCAACAGAACTTGTGTGTATAGACCATTATGTGCAATGATATAAATTAATCCATGTCCCAAACAAGTGACTTTGTGAAAAATACTTCTCATAATAACTAATATAATATGTGTATATAGGTATAGATGTCCTATAATAATGTAACTATAAAATTTCTCCAGAGGTAATTTAGTCTCATTCCTATAATCTATATTTGTATAAGCATTGCAGAGCAGACCCCAAAATGTTATTTTTTAAAAATGCAGTCATTTTGGCCAGAAAGTATTTTATTGAATTTCTGCATATCCCAATTTTATATAGACAATATTGAACCATTGTGGTTTCATCATTAATTCCAATTGAAAATTATTTTCTTCTATTCTGTTACATGAAAGTTAGTGTAACAAATGTGCTTGGCAAATAAAATCAATACGTATTCCTTCCTAGCGCCTCAGAAGAAGTTTGCCCCCTGGTTTGTTGAGACGAGTTTCATCAACTTGGACAACCACCACTTCGGCCACAGGTCTGCCCACCTTGGAGCCTGCCCCGGTTCGGAGGGACCGTAGTTCCAGCATCAAGCCTCATGATGCACCTTCTCCCAGGTTAGTCAATGCTCCTGCTGGTTTCATGTCTTTTAGAGAATGTTCTTAACCAAAAGGAATTATAACTTATGAGAGAAGGGAAGCCTAAGTAATTATAGTTGGTTATAGACCAGCATTATCAGTGGAAACATTGTGTAACTTAAATCAGATAATTAGGCTTAAATTTTGTTGTGGGACTTCAAGTATAAGAAGAAAGTGTGCCCTGAGATGATCCCTGCAGTTGTGACCTTGAATGGAAAGGGTTGAGTCCAGGAGTAAAATGTAGGACAATAAAAGGTACACAGAGATGCATACATCAAAAGTACCTAACCTGCTGGGACTGTTGGTGCACAACTGTAATCTCAGTTGTTCAAGAGGCTGAGGAAGGAGAATCGCAAGTTTGAGATCAGCCTGAGAAACTTAGCAAGACCCTATATAAAAATTTTTTTAAAAATTATAAAAGGGCTGAAGCTCCCCTGGATTCATTCCCTGGTACTGCCAAAACAAAAACAAAAGCAAAAAACTAGGCTGACATTTGCAAGTCATTGTTAGAGTCCCCTATCTCATCAGCAACTGTCCTATCTCTGTAGGAAAGGCAGAAAGGTAGATCACCATTCTAAGACCACCATTCTGTTCAAACATTTGGTAATTTAAACATTTTTGTTTATGTGTGTACAGTATTGGGAATTGAACCCAGGGCCTCGTGAATGCTAGGCAAATTCTCTACTGCTGAACTGCATCACCAGTAGTAATTCACTACAGAGCAACTTTATTTCGTAAACTAATTCCCATTTTACAAAATAACTATTTAGCTTTTTGTCACTGTGATAAAATATCTAAACAATCAACTTATTAATTTAAAAGGTTTATTTTTACTCACAGTTTCAGGGCACACACCCAGTGATCTAACTTCTTTCCACCAGGCTCTACCTCCTAAAGTTTCTACCACATCTCATGGACTGGTGACCAAGACTTTAATGCATAGGCCTTTAGGGGAAATTCAGGATTCAAACTGTAGCAGTGACTTAAAAGCCAGAAATAGTAAAGCTAAAGAAAAGATAATATTATGATCATAGAATGAATTTCTAAGAAAACATCTACCAAAAGAAGTCCTTTTACAGGAAGCTATTATGTTTGTTCTTTTCTAATTTGAAGAAAAATAGCATTCTTTATATGAATTCAATAATTCTGAGAACATATGCCATATGATTTCAGGATTTTGAAACATATATGTCAGTTGACCTAATGAATGAAAAAGATCCATATCCATTGAATTATATAATAGCAATACTAATAGTAAATTTCTCCTTATCTTAGTCTCTAATATAAATAAAATATCATGCTGACATTGGCAGAGAAATTGAAACGTTCCATCTAATACAAATTTAAAGACTGCTCTATGTGTGTAATAAGAATTGTAATGCATTCTACTGTCATATATAAATTTAAAAAATTAAATACTGCTAATTTTTCTTGCTTTCTTGATTAAAGATGTTTAATTGGTTTCTTTCATATAAACGTTTGTGTTTTAGTAAACCAATAGAATCAGAAACAAACTCAAATGATTCTTTCATATATCTGTGTAATTTCACTATGTCTTCTTACCTGGAATTTTGTAAACTTATAAATGCCACCATGGGAGAAAGTTACTCACCATTCCAGGAACACTTTTTAATGGTTGAAATGAGAAGTCATTGCTAATATTTTTCTTTAAAATGCTGGCCATTTTCAATTTCTATAGCATCATATATTAAAAATGATAGCACAGAGTATTATAGTTAAATATTGCATAATAAAATGAATTATGTCCTCAGTGTACATCATTACTTATTTTACCAATGCATTTTAGTAAGTTCTCTGTGAGGGTATAGTTAATTTCCATAGAATGACATGCCTTCTCAAATGTCTTCTTTCCTTCTGTTATTCTTTGTTATTTCTTGTCAAATTTCATTTCCCCCATTCTTTTCTTCAAGTCAATTATATGAAATTGGAGGCTGAAATTGAAATCATCATAAGGAAGAGGGTTCCAAGAAAAGTTATGAGCTTAATTCCCAAAGATCCTGTCATTTTGCCTCATAAAATAAATATGCAGACTCAAATATTTGTAAAAGAGATAAGAAATAGCTTATCTCACTCAATCTCTTTCCCCTAAAAATAGTTATAGATGTCTTCTTGGGTATAGTTTTTCCCACTGTCTATGCTACTACCTCTAAATTTCACTATCCTGTTAAAAACTCCTGATTTAAAATTTGAAAATGATACGACTTTTTTTCATTATTATGAACACATGAAATTGATCCTGACAGTATTTAGCCCTTTAAAGAAAAATCACATATAAGTTAATGGCCATAGTACCACCATTAAATACAACTGGTTTGAGTCATTAATTAAAAGTCATGATTAAAACCCCCTTCACCTAGGAAAACTGTTAGTCATACTGCTGATTGATTTCAAAACTGGTTTGAGTTTTAGCCCTGAAATTTCTTCCCTTTTAGCTTTTTATTTATTTATTTCTACATTTGACCTTTCATTGGAACTCTTTGAGAACTTCAGTGATCCAAAGAAGAAAGTGAGAAGTAAAAATTAAAAACAGTTCACAACTTACATGACTTTAAGTATGCAGCTGGATAGGTTCCTCTTGGGAAATTCTAAACATAGTCTGGTAGAGAGGACCATGGGCTGAAGGTCAGAAGGATCTGGACCATGCAGACATGTGTGTTCCAAGAGGCCATGAGCCTCCGTTCCCTCTGAGAGGAGTCATTACAGAAGGAGACTGTAGCACAATTGCAGGGATAGACTCGATGGAGGAATACAAGTACGTGGTTTAAAAGTGTAGACTTAGAGAAGTAGAAAATGCTGACTTAAATCATGTTCTAAATTATTCCAAGTTGACCTTGAAACTGGCCTCTGTCTACTAGGGAAAAAAGGAGCAATTTACTTGACAGTAGACTGTTACCCAGTAGGAGTTTTCATACTGGACTTGTTAGAACTGGAGGTATAAAAATTTACTTTTGTGAAAGAGGGTTGCAATCTTCCATAATAGCCATAGATTATTTTCCTCACTGTGTTACCATGAGAAAACCACATGAAGATTTCCCTAAGCTGTTTCATCTGCAGAATCCAAATTGTTCTTTTGTCATGAGATCTAAACTGGAATCAAGAAGTGAGGGTCAAAATAGGAGAATGGGGGTCAGAAAGACGGTGGAAAGAGATGGACATCATTACCCTAGTACATGTATGAAAACATGAATGGTGTGACTCTACTTTGTGTATAGCCAGAGACATGAAAAATTGTGCTCTATTTGCATAATGTGAATTGAATTGCATTCTGCTGTCATATATAACTAATTAGAATAAATAAAATTAAAAAATTAAAAAGAAGAAGTGTGAAGGTCAATGAAAAGCTGAAAATTGCTGTGCAGCCCAGATCACACAAAGCAATGTATGAAAGTGCCTGTAAGCTGTCATACATTTATATAAAGAGTATATGTAGATTTAATCTAATTTAGTAATATTATAAATTAATATATATTATATTAAAATGAGATAGCACTGGCTGGGATTTTATTTATCTTGACTTTATTACATCTCTACACATTAAGGTTACTGTACTATTATGCCTTTCAGGCTTTTCAAAAAAACATTTTAAATATTTTTATTTGGAAAAAGCCACAGTAATAGATAGTTTTTGAGCTAACCTTCATCAGACACCATTGAAATATTAGAAATGATAGTAAGGTCTTATATTTTAAAAGTTCACATAGAAGAGTGATCATTTATTCATTATATTGTGGACTAAGAAATGAAAATATTTAGGCTACATATACATAGCACAAAATTTATTCACAGTAAATCTTATCAGTTAATCCAGCAAAAGAAACTAGTACCATAAGAAAACAGTTGGCTAGTTCTCTGCCTCACACCCTGGTTTTCTTTGATTTATTATTTACACAATTCAAACCATTTGTGAAAGACTTAGGATGAGATTTCTAAGAAGGACCTGAAACAAATATTTTACATGCTTTCTTTAATTATATTGGATAATTTGCTTAAGTTCATTCTGCATTTTGGATATCTCCTTTATGATAATATATGGTTGACCATTATTAGAAGTAAAGAGAAAAGTTGAAGTACCTGGGTCAATAGTTGAAGAAAATTTCTCCAAATATAAAGAGAGGGAAAAATGAAATATACCATGAGTGTCAATGCATCAGATTGCCCTCAACACAAATTACAAATGTCACTAATTATCCAGTTTACTGATAATGCAAGGATCCAGGCAGTAGCATATATAGCATTCTTCCCTTTGGGAGACCTGAGACTGTTCTTGTATTGCCTAAGTGTCCCTTTTATTCCATATTAGCTTTTGTTCTGGTTTGGATTAACATGCAGGATTCTAAGCAAGGGAAGCATAATGTTGCTTGTCCACTATAACCGCTTTGGCTATAGACTCCTTAAGATTATACTGCATTAATTATTCAGCTATACAACAATCTCTCTATATAGATGACTCCAAAGTTCTACCAATTTCATGTTTACTTACAGTAAGCCATCGGGAACGATCAGGCATATCCTGCCCACAGTGCCAAACTAAACTCGGCTAAAGATCAAATTGTCACATAATATTCATGCAGATTAAAGATTTTTACCAAATTAACAAGTATATATGAACTCGATAAATAGGAACGTTATCTCTTCTCTTACTTTAAATGGTATGCTTCATGAATCACTGATGTATCCCCTTCAAGAGACTAAGCTCAGATAACCTGTTTTGTCATTTGAAAGTAAAGTTATTCTTTCAGTGAGCCTGGGCCCATATCCAGATTGACAAGTCTATTATGAAAATTATGGTTTTGTTCTGGTAAGATTTGCCCAATAGTTGAGTAATTTATTCATTAGTGGTAAATTCTGTCTTTACAGTGCTATTAATTCAGATTCTTGGAATAACCCAGTGATGATGACCCTCACCAAAAGCAGATCCTTCACTTCATCCTATGCTGTTTCTGCAGCTAACCACGTAAAGGCTAAAAAGCCAAATCGACCAGGTTAGTAACTTATGAGGAAAAGAGTTTATACTCTAAATGCTCTGTCATGGAGTGACCAAGCTTTGAGTACATAAAAATATTATGAAGGGAAACTAAACTCAGATGTCTTTGGTTCAACTACTCTGTAAATTTCAATAATGGATTATTTATTTAAATTTCCACTTCATGTGATCATACAGATTCTTCAAGGTTGCTGTACCAGATTTTCTATCTTGAACTTATTTAGTAGGAAATCAGATCACCACTAAGGATAATTTCTTGAGCACCGCCTTTTAAATGTCAGTTTTACTTTTAGCGTCTGTTAAACATAGATTACTTTTCAGGAATGTGCTGTATGTGTATTTGAGGAAATGCTTCATTTGCTATACATGAGCTATGACAAGGAATTTAGATATCACAATTAAGAATAATAGAGTTATAGGTAAGGAAATGAAATGAATTGGGGAAAGATTATCTTTTGGCAGAGCACTGAGCTATATCCTCAGTTCTTTTTTTATTATGAGACAGGATCTCCCTAAGTTGCTGAGGGTCTTGCTAAATTGCTGAGGCTGCCCATGAACTTGTGATCCTTCTCCTTCAGCCTCCCAAGTTGATGGGATTACAGGCGTGCACCACTGAGCCCTGCAGGTTACCTCATTTGACTGGAGTGTGTGCTAGTCTGTCTCTGAATTGCTCTTTTCCTAGAATCCCAGATTCTAGGTGTATTTACTAGGGTGTTTACTCTGACATCGTCCTCTTATAGAATAACTAACTCCTAAGTTTTTACTGCTCTGTAGAAAACTTTAACAAGATTTTAGTTACTTCCTGCTTGGTTTCTTAATTTTCTCTTGAGCAGCTAAAGAATTCACCAAATGGTTCAAGGGAAAACTCTCCTTTCTTACTGGGATAGTAGACATTCAAATTATGACTGCCATGGGGGCCCCACTCTCCCAATATTTTATGTTGTCACCCTCATTTCTGCTAAAAGCTCTGCTGGCTTCCTTCCCTAATGTCTTCATGCCTCTGCCTACATTCTTAGTCTGTCTTGTTTTTTTGACACCAATTTTATTTTGATTTTACATTTTTTTTGTATAATCGTTTTTGACTAAATGTGCAGAATAAAAATTAAATACTCTGATAATTACAGACATAGATACTAAATGTGAGTAAATGTTCTTTTTAGCAAAAGAGAGACCCAAACAATTGCATCACATGAAGTCCAATTCTATCACTGTTAATTTATTCAGAGGAATTATTGGCCACATTTGCAAAGATTTTTTTACTATAATTATTATTGCATGTTAGTTGAATAGATTAATGACTTTGTGACTTTTCCATACATGCATACATTATGTTTTGATCATATCTACCCCTCCCACTAGTACTCTCCCATACTTTCCCCTCTCTTTGTCTTGGTTCCCTTTCCCTTCTCTTTAAAGTCTCTGTTGTACTTTCATGTCATTTTTATTCTTTCCACATGAGAGAAAACATGCAGGACTTGTCTTTATGTGTCCAGCTCATTTTGCTTAACATGATGTGCTCTAGTTTCATCCATTCTCCAGCAAATCACCTGATTTCATCCTTCTTTATAGCTGAGTGATTCCTCATTGTGTATATATACATACCATATTTTCCTTATCTGTTCATCTGTTAATGGCTACCTAGGCTGATTCTATAACTTGACTGTTGTGAATAGTGCTGCAACACACATAAGTGTGCAGGTATGTCTTCAGTACACTGACTTCATTCCCTTCAGGTATACACCCAGGAGTGGTATAGCTCTATGATATAGTAGTTCTCATTTTAGATTTTTGAGGACTCTTCATACTGTTTTGCATAGTGGCTGTACTAGTTTCTATTCCCACAAACAGAGTATAAAGTTTCCTTTTTCCTTACATCCTCACCAGCGTTGTTTATTTTTTGTTCTTTTGATAGTTTGCCATTCTGACTGAAATGAGATGGAATCTCAATGAAACATTGATTTGCATTTCCCTGACAACTAAACGCGTTAAACATTTCCCCTATATTTATTGGACAATTGTGCTTCTTTTTTTTTTAATGAGTGCATTTTAATTATACAGAATAATGAGTTTCATTGTGGCATATTCATACATGCAAATAACATACTTTGATCATATCCACCCCCAGTACCTCCCTTCCCTTACTCTTTCTGATCCCCTTCCTCTTCTGTAGTAGTCTCCCTGCTACTCTTGTATCTTTATTTTTTTTTTAACCTCAGTTCCACATATGAGGGAAAATAGGCAATATTTGTCTTTCTGTTTCCGCCTCATTTTGCCTAGCTCTATGATCTTCAGTTCTATCCATTTTCCTACAAATAATGTGACTTTGTTTTTCTTCATAGCTGAATAATACTTCTTTGTGTATGTTTACCACATTGTCTTTACCACACTCTTCTGTTGATGGGCACCTAGGCTGATTCCATAACTTGGCTTTTGTGATTAGTGCTGCAATAAACATGGGCTGCAGAAATCTCTATACTATACTGACTTTAATTCCTTCTGATATATACCAAGGAGTGGTATTCCTAGATCATATGGTATTTCTATTTTTATTCATTTTTTGAGAAACCTCTACATTGATTTTCATAATGGCTGTAACAACTCACTTTCCTACCAATGGTCTATGACGGTTCCTTTTCCCCTGCAACTTCACCAGCCTTATTATTTTTGTTACTCTTGATGATAGCCATTCTGACTGGGATGAGATGGAATCTCTGTGTAGTTTTAATTTGTATTTCCCTGATGGCTGAAGAAGTTGAACATTTTTTCCTATATTTATTAGCTATTTGAACTTCTTTTGAAAAGTGTCCTTTCAAAACTTTTGCCCATTTTTTTGATTGGACCACTTGAACTTTTGTGGTTAAGCTTTTTGACTTCTTTATATATTCTAGATATTAATCCTTTTTCAAATGAAGAGCTATCAGATTTTTTCCCATTTTGCATATTGGGACAACTTCTGTTGATTGTTTCCTTTGCTGTTCAGAAGTCTTTAATTTGTTATAATAAAGTTGTCAATTCTTGCTATTTCCTGAGCTATAGGAGTTCTAGATAGGAAATTATTGCCTGTACCAATATCTTGAATTCCTCTGTTTTCCTCTTGTTATTTCAAACTTTCAGGTTTTACATTAAGATCTTCGTTCCTTTGAGCTAATGTTTGTACAGGTTAGGAGATAGGGGTCTAATTTCTGTCTTCTCCATCAATATCTAGTTTTCCCAACACCACTTTTTCAAGAGTCTGTTTTTCCTCCATCATTTGTCTTTGGCACCTTTGTTGAGAATCTTATGGTTGTAGATACATGGGTTTATATTTTGAAATCAGGTATTGTGATGCCAGAAGCATTGCAATATTTGGCATATTTTTGTGCTTCGAAGTGAATTTTAGGATTGTTTTTTCTAGCTCTGTGAAGAATGTTATTGTCATTGGTATTTTGATGGGATTGCATTGCATCTCTAGATCCCTTCAGGTAGTTTAGCCATTTTAACAATATTGATTCTCTCAATCCATGAACATGGAGAAGTCTTTCCATCTTCTAGCTTAATTTCTTTCTTCAGTGTTTTATAATTTTCCTTATAGAGGTCTTTAACCTCCGTGTCTAGGTTTATTCTTAGCTATTTTATTTTTCATTTTGAAGCTGTTGTGAATCGGACTTTTTGTTTTTTTTTTTTCTTTCTCAATGAGTTTATTGTTGGGGTATTAAGAAACCTCAGATAAGAAGCTGTGCTATGTGTCAAAATGCATTCTAATGTCATGTAAAACTAACTAAAACAAATTTTAAAAATACCAAAAAAAAAAGCTATTCATTTTTGTATGTTGATTTTGTATCCTGAAACTTTGTTGGCTGTTCTTCAGTTCTGAGGGTTGTTTTTTTTTTTTTTTTATTCTTTGGGGTTTGCTAGGTATAGAATCATATCATCTGCAAACAGTCATAATTTGACTTCCTCCTCTACTATTTGTTTCTCCTTTATTTCTTTCTCTTGTCTCATTGCTGAAGTTTCCAGTAACATTTGAAAGAGTGCTGAGAGTGTTCACCCTTATCTTGTTCCTGCTTTTAGAGAAAATGTTTTTAATTTTCTCCATTTAGTTTGATATTAACAATGGGTTTGTCTTATATGGACTTTATTATATTGAGGTGTAATTCTTCTATACCTTGTTTATTCAGGATTTTATCATGAAGGGCTGTTGGATTTTGTTGAAGGCATTTTGTGTGTCTATTGAGATGTATTTTGTGCTTGATTTTGTTTATGTGGTATATTACATTGGTTGATGTGCATATGTTGAACCAACCTTGCATCCCTGGAATGAACCCCACTTGATTGTCATATAGTGTTTAATTCGATTTGCAAGTATTTTATTGAGAATTTTTGCATGTGTATTTATTAAGGATATTGTTTGGTAATTTTCTTTTTTTTGTGGTATCTTTATCAGGTTTCAGTGGAAGGGTACTACTGGCTTCATGGGATGAGTTTGGAAAAGTTCCTTCCTATATTTATTTATTTATTTATTTATTTATTTATTTATTTATTTATTTTGCAATAGTTTAAGGAACATTGTTATAAGTTCTTTAAATGTCTGATAAAATTTAGCTGAGATTGTATCTGCTCCCGGGCATTTTTTTGTTGGGAGACTTTTTATTATTGCTTTAATAATAACACTTCTTATTGAACTATTTAAGATTTTTTTGTTTGGTTGGTTGTTTGTTTTAATATTCTCTTGGGTTTGGTTTTCCTGGTACATAATGTACCTAGAAATTTGTCCATTTCTTCTAGACTTTCCAGTTTATTGACATATAATTTTCTAAAGAATTTCCTAGTATCTTATGAATTTCAGTGATATCTGTTGTTAAAATCCCCTTTTTAACCTCTCATCTTACTTACTTGAGTCTTCTCTCTCTTTGGTAGTTTGGCTAAGGGTTTCTCAATTTCGCTTATTTTTAAACTCATTGTTTCACTGATTCTTTGTATTGTCCTTTTAGTCTCTATTTCATTTATTTCTGCTCTGATCTTTATTATTTCTTTCCTTCCACTGACTTGGGGTTTGGTTTGTTCTTGTTTCTCTGATTTTGAGGTGTATCCTTAGGTAATTTATGTTACATCTCTGTTTTCCTTTCATTAATGATATTTGATTCTTTTCTAATTCTCCTTGACTTATCTATCCTTCTAGTGAGATTTAATCTTCTCATGCTCCTGTAGTTTTACTTATCTTTTTCTTTTATATGTAGGATTCCCTTAAGTATTTGCAATGCTAGTTTTGTGGTCATAAATACCTTTAGTTTATGTTTGTCTTGGAACATAAACTAAAATGCTGCTTTCACTGTACTGGTTCTGGTTATGTTGTTTCCATTTTTTTGATTCTAGGAATTTTTTTGTTTTGTTTTTTGGCAGTGCTGGGGATTGAACCCAGGGTCTTGTGCATGCAAGGCAAGCACTCTACCAACTGAGCTATATCCCCAGCCCCCTTGATTCTAGGAATTTTTAAAATTTCTTCCATGAACAACTGTTCATTCAAAATTGGGATTTTTTTTTTATTCTCCATGTATTTTTATATTTTGTTGTTGTGAATTTCTTATTTCATTCCATTGTGATCTGGTAAGATGCAAGAAATTTTTTCAATAGTTTTCTATTTGTTAAGACTTGCCTTATGTGTCCAATTGGGAAAAGTTCTATGAGTTGACAAAAAGAATGTGCCTTCTGCCAGTATTGGTTGGAATATTCTGTGGATGTCTATTAAGTCCATGTTATCTGTAATGTAATCTGACTCTGATGTGTGTTTGTTGACTCTTTGTTTGGATGATCTATGAAAGTTGGGTATTGAAGTTGCCCACTATTATCATATTGAGGCCAAGCTCTCCCTTTGTGTCCTGTAGCATTTGTTTTGTGAAATTAGGTGCTCTTATGTTCAGTACATATTATGTATTTTTACAATTGTTAGATTTTCTTGATGACAGTCCCATTTAGGAGTAGATAGTGTCCTCTTTTTGCTCTTCTGACTAAACTTGGCTTGAAGTCGATTTTGTATGTAAGTACAGCTACTACTGCTTGCTTTCAAGTTTCATTTGCTTGAAATGTAATTCTTATGTCCTTTCACTTTCAATCTGTTGTATGTCTTTTGTCAGTGACGTAGGTTTCTTACAGGCAAATATTTGTTGAATCTTATTTTTTTAGTCTATTCAGTCAGTCTGAGTCATTATTGGAAACTCAAGACCATTTATATTCAGGATTATTATTAAAAGGAATGTTCTAGTTTCTATCATTTTGTTGTTTTCGTTCTGTTGTTTCAAATAATCTGTTTGCTTCCCCTGACCCCCTTTGCCTTAGAGGCTTTTTTTTTTTTCTGCATTAATGATATTTGATTCTTTTCTAATTCTCCTTGGCTTATCTACCCTTCTAGTGAGATTTATTCTTTCTCATGATCTTGTGGTTTACTTATCTTTTTCTTTTGTATGTAGGATTACCTTAAGTATTTGTAGCAATGCTAGTTTTGTGGTCATAAATTCCTTTATGTTTACCTTGGAAGGTTTTTATTTCTTCTTTCATTCTGAAGAATAACTTTGCTGAATATAGTAATCTAGGTTGGCTAGTTTTTTTGTTTTGTTTTGTTTTCCAGAACTTGACATATATCATTCCATGCCCTCCCGACCTTTAGAGTTTCTGTTGAGAAATCTCATAGTTTTCTGATGGCTTATCTTTATAAGTGACTTGGCACTTCTCTCTTGTAGTTTTTAACAGTACTCCTTTGTTCTGCACTTTTGGCAGTTTAACTATAATATGATGTGGAAAGGTTTTTTCCCTAGTCATTTATGTTTGAGGTTCTAAATGCCTCTGTTCCTGAATATCCATTTCTTTATTAGGATTTGGGAATTTTTCTGCTATTGTTTCATTGAATATGTTTTCTAGGCCCTTAGTTTATAGCTAATCTTCCTTTTTTTTCCTCCCAGTTTGTTTGGTCTTTTAATCGTGCCCCATATATATTTATGTTCCATTCATTATATCTTTTTTTTTCCTTTATTATTGTCTATATGTATTACTTCATCAGTTTTGTCTTCAAGCCATGATTTTTTTTCTTCCTTTTGATCTAGTTTATTAGTGATCCTTTGAATTAAGGTTTTTTTTTTTTTATTTTTTTAAGTTGTAGATGGACACAATACCTTTATTTTATTTATTTATTTTTATATGGTACTGACGATTGAACCCAGTGCCTCACACATGCTAGGCAAATGCTCTGTCACTGAGCTACAACCCCAGTCCTGAATTGAGGTTTTTATGTGACTTACTGAGCTTTTTATTTCCAAGATTAGTGTTTGCAAAATGTCTATTTCTATATTGAGTCACTCTTTCATTGCCTACATTTTCTTCCTTAATTCATTGAGCTTTTTATTTTTACCATATTTGAAATGATTGATCATTTTTGAAATCATTCTTTTAAATTCTTTGCTGATCATTTTATTCACTTCAAATACCTTTGGAATCAATTATTAGAGAGTTAAGAACTTTCAGTCGAATCATTTTTCATATTTCTTTTGTTGCTGTGTCGAAATTTGTGCATCTGTTAGGATGGATATCTCTTTCACTTTTGTGTGAGAATTTTCTGAGTGAGCCATGTTCTCTTCAAGATGTGCCCTAGGTTATTGGTTTGTTGTGTGGTACCGAGGTTAATTGCGAATGAACTTTGTAGTGCTGTTCTCTTTGGTTCCTTTGACTGTAATTAATAGGTTTCAAAACTTTGCATACTATGTCAGAACCTGAGTGTCCCACTTTGTTTATAGGAATTTCAAGAGTGGAATCCTCTGGTAGATCAGGCAAGTGTATTGAAGACAGCAGAGTATGTGGCGTACACCCTCTGTAGTTACTCCTATAGTCTTGTCATAAGTGTGCAGTCAACATCAAAGACAAATAGATACATATGTACATATACAACTGAATACCTTTCCTAAAAGGGTCACTTGTCTTTTCTCTAACTTTTAAGTTAGACCCTTTCAGGAAAGGTAGTCAGTTTTAGAGAAAACTTGTTGGTATAGAATCACAGCACTGTGGAATATTTTCTGCAGCATCCTAAAAGGATAGCCAACTTAACCTTGTGTGCCTGACAAATCTGAGAGAAGTAAAGACATTCTGAGAAAAGTAAAAAGTTTAACACCTATCAAATTTTCACTAAAGATATTTATGATAGACATATTGTAAAATGAAAAATATTAGAGAGAAAGTCTGAGACCTAATAAAAATGGTGATTTGAAAACCGTGGGTCAATCCAAACAAACCTGATATGCATAAATATTGTTTCCAGACTTGTGGTAGTTTTTTTTTTTTTTTTTTAATCTTAAGGACAGAATTAAAATATAGGACAATAACAATATGTAACTCAAGGATGAACTGTGAATTTCAGTGTTCTGTGTTCTTGTGTAGGTTAGGAAGGGGTTTAGAGAAGGAAAGTGAGGCAGATAATGGTCAAGTAATTTGCCTAAGACCATATGTTTAGTCTTCAATCCTTTCTTTTGTCCTAGTGATTTCATATTAGAAAGAAAACTTAAAAACAATTGATGTCATTTAAAATAAGGATTTTGTGGTTCTTTTTTTTTCTGAATACAGATAATAAAGGATTTGGTTTCTTTTCTCTGTTTCTTCAGTTAGGTAATAAAATAAAAAATATCAACTAGCCCAATGTGATGAAAAGAAGAAGCTGAAAAGCATGGTTAGGGCAGACACTGGAAAATAACAGAGCAAAGGATAAAGCATACTCTATCCTTTACTCCTGCTCCCCAAATGGAGAAGAAGGGACACAGTGTAAAAGGAAAAATAATGCCCACGTCATATACCATAAGGACTGAGGTAGAAGCAAAAGCCTCACCATAGCCAGAGTCTCCCTTCTTTCTTGCCATCAAGGGCATAAGGATCTCCCTTGGGATTACTTTGAAGGGGACTTTGCATTGTGGTGTTTTTAGCACAGAGCCATGTGTTTATCAAATAACCTTGCATCCCATGTGCACTGAATTCAATTTTTAAAAAAATCCCTGAAAGTCTGCCAAAAGGTAGAAAAACATCCATCAAGAATCAGTGCTGGAACTAGGTTGCAATTTTCCCGGGTCAGGTGGGTCCTTCTGATTTGAAACCCCTGTGTCCTAGCATGAACAGCATGCCTGGGTTGAGGGTGGTCAGGAGGAGTGCTGTGCTTGATGTGGTTTACTAGGATGTCACCTGGTTTTCAATGAACTATGTGGAAAGAGGCTGGGGAAAGCCCCTCATGGGGCAAAGAGTATAAGCAAATGTAATTCAATGATGTGTGAAGAGAGTTTGAGGAGGAAGTGTTAGAGCAATGGGCAATGAGGTGGGGAGGGAAAGCAAGCATGAAGTAAAACACAAGCAAGCTAAAAGATAAATGACCTGTTTTCAGAAGGGCTTAATGAATCTGTTCTTTGCACAAATCAAGTAAACAATATGTCCTCTAGCTCAGTCAATCAATGTTAATTTTAAGTAGCTGAAACACAAGAAATTATTATGCAGTCACTAATATAAAATAAATGGATGAAATCACAGAGGAGTCCTTTGATTAAAGCATAAAGCAGGAGATTTAAATGCAATTTGCATTTTCAATCTTGCTCCTCTTCTGTGAATCACTGACAATGGGAAGCTACCATGACGTCATTCTGCTTTTCAAATTCCTCTAATCCATAGTTGCTGCATCTTTCAAGTTTGACCTGTCATAATTAGTGCAGATATCTCTACACTGGTAGAGAAGACCAAGTTTTTCCTACAAAAATTTTGAAATAAAGGAAACAATTCTTTAGTTACATTTTGTGTTTTGGAAAAATATTAGGACTGGTCATTTCCTGTAGGCATGGAAAAGAGGCATGGATTTATCAGACAGGCTGGTTCCTTTCTTGTTCAATTAAACTGAGAGAGTTTTGTAGCACAAAACAGATGGATTCACTTAAAGAATTCCCCTGCGGTACTGTTTATCTTCTCCCTTTGATTACCCACAGTTCCTTATGTCTTGACCACATTTTCACATGCTCTCAATAGCAAGGAATTAAAGACTCACTCAAAGGAGTAACTATTTTAGACAATTTTTGTTGTTGTAGTTTTAAATTTTCTGTTTTAAGATAATTTTTTAAGTATTTCACATTAGGAAAATTTATATCATTCAAA
This sequence comes from Marmota monax, assembly GCF_021218885.2. Lineage (NCBI taxonomy): Eukaryota > Metazoa > Chordata > Mammalia > Rodentia > Sciuridae > Marmota > Marmota monax. Next base: position 8,718,635 of record NW_026695227.1, read on the forward strand.
GGCTTACATTTCAGAAGAGTGATATAAAAGACGAAGAAAAATATATTTGAGAGAATGCACTTCACAAATGTTTGTATCTGTGTGAATGTGCAACATACAATTAAATGAGACCTAGAGGGGTTATGATATCCCTGTAACTTTAGACATGATTACATTTGAATTATCTTAGGAAATCTGTTTTCAAAGATTTGCAAAAGAAGGTTATTTCTCCCATTTCCTGAGAGAATCCCCTTCCCGTGTCAAAAATCATTTATTTATTCTTTTCTAGAAAGAAAAAAATTTTGGCAATCACAGGTTAAACATTCCTAATGTAACAATCCAAATTGGAGCATTTTAGATTTTGAATTTTTGGATTAGAGATACTCACCTGGTAACATCCATGTAAATATTCAAAAATCCCCCAAATTCTGAAATCCAAAACACTTCTTCTAGTCCTAGCATTTTAGGTAAGGGATACTTGATGTGTATGTACATTTCTCTTTGGGGTGGGGGGGTGAGTGGGTGTATATTTTTTCCTGTGGAATTCCTAATCCTCTGGGTTTTTAAAATTTTAAGTAAATTTTATACCTTTATCTTTTCACCTACAAAATAAAATATCCTTGCTCCTTAGGGTTGTTGCCAAGACCCATGCTTTTAAAAGAGTTCAAAACATGTTAACTAAAGTACTATAAAAGTAAATTTGTTCTCCTCTGTTACAGATTTATTTAAGGTTTCATCCCAGGAGTCTTAAAGTCTGCTTATTGGTTTAAATTTAGTTAAGTTCTAAGGTCCAAGAATCTTAATGGTTATATGAATTTTAAATGTGTATTTAAGAGTGAAATGTATGTGTCTGAGTCCGTCAGCTGGCAACTTCTAAAAATTAGCAAAGAAAAAAAAAATCACCATTCACATAAATTGCCTTCTGAAAAGCCATGTGTGGAGACATAAATGGAGAATGGTCCCATGGGCTTTGAACTGCCATTCTGGGGCATGGGGTGTAGGAGTGGTAGAGAATTGTGCCCAAACTCATAATTTGCTATCAAAATAATTAAGTGGCTGCCTAAAGAAGGTCTATCAGGAGTTTATTTTTTTAAGACATAGCAAATTAAAACACTGCCAAGGCCCTGCCCAACCCCCACCAGGCATGCAGAGCAGCCCCTCTGTGTTCATGTTCCCTGCCCCTTTTCTTCCTTTGTGCTAAGCTGACAGCCTCTGCCCTCCCCCTGATGAGTCCCTCTTTCTGGAACATGCTTTCCCCACACTCCTGTCTGAATATCTTCCTTACTTCAGCAGGCCTGTGTTTAGATTTTATGACCCACAGAGGTCTTTTCAGACTGTCTTCTCTAAAGAGCATTTCTCTCCTCTGTTCTCTACCCTCTATATTGCTGGTTCTTCATATCACTTGAAATTACATCCTTTTCCTTTTCTTTCTTGTTTATTGATTTTTATTTTGTTGTTTCTGCGTCCCTGGATAGTGGGAGCTCCATGACAGCAGGGGCTTCATTTTCTACCACTGTATCCTTGTAACAGGACACATAATAGGTATTTGTTAAGTGAGTGAATTGTTGAGATGCTTATTCAGTGCAGATACCTTGGTAACCTTTATATATCACCATACCAGGATTTAGCTCCTTTATGGTTACATGGCTTTTCTAAGATTATCTGTATTCTCTGTCTTAGTCCTCCGAGTAGTATAAATCAGACCACCCTTTTTCAACCTTTCTTTTTTTTTTTTTATCAGAGCCCACTTGTATGTACATTTGTAAATATGATAATGTGATATGTCAGTGGAGAAATGGAAAGTTTGGTGATTTAGAGCTTGGTGAAAAATATATTTCCTTTATTTCATAAATTTAAAATGTAACAATCATATTAGAATATTAAAAATTGAGTTTATTCTGGAGTTTTCATACAAAAACCTTTCTCTTTTTTTTCTTTTAATTTATAACCATTAATTATTTCATAGCACTCTGACAAACTCACTGGCAGTAAATGATGATATATTTGTTGGGAAGTTCTGAGTTAAAAATTTAATGAATTTTCTTTCAATTCAGGAATCCATGAAGCATTAAGGTCCGGTCAGTCAGTATCTTTGCTAAAATAGCTAAATCTTACTAGTTGAACTAGGAATCAGAATATAAACTATCAACCAAGTCACAAAAATCAGTACAAATGCTGGTAAGTGGATGGTGGATTTTTATTCTCCTTTGGATGGTTACAGATAGAAGCCTGAGCTAATAAAATGAACCACATTTTACTCAGAATAGCTGGGCTCACAGCATATCTCTACTTCCTAGAGCTGTGACCCTGACAAGGCTTTTTAACCTCTTTTGGTCTAAGAGGTTTCACTTGTTCAGGATCAATGCAAAAGTTTGATAAGAATGAAGAATGGAAATAAATGTTAAGCAGAGGACTAGGAGGTTCCCCACACTTGAGCAAAGGAAAAATGAGATTTTTCATCTTTTAAAACAAAACAGAAAAATAATAGTGCCAAGAAGAAATATAAAAATAAATTGCAAAAACAGTTCAGCAAGCTTAATATTCCTTTCAGTGGAGCAGAAAACCATTGGGTGTGACAAATCAAACTTTTGAGGGAACTGGATCTTGGAAACAAACCCTGTTCTAAGCCAGCTGCCCCACACACACATGACGTAAAGTCCGTGGCTGTAAATTTCCCTGGAGCAGTGAGAAATAGAGAACAACTCAGGATGATTCCATTTCATGCCCCCTAGAGTAGGATGTTCAGCCATAAAAATCACGAAAAGCAGTAAGCACGTAGTCCTCTGGAAGGTACATGTTTGGTGTTTTGGTTTTTTCTTTTCAATTCCAAACATAGGCCACCTTCTCTGTGTTCAGAGAGAGCAGCTTCAAAAAATATCCTCCTCCTCCAGCATCAATGCTTGCAAATCCAAGCCAGCATCCTGGAAAATTCTCAAAATCTAGAGAAAACACATGAGTGTGTGTGTCAGACACTCACATTTGAAATCTGTGATTTAGGTCTAGTGTTTGATATGAAATGGGTCACATTAGATGTTTAAATGTTTTCTTCAAGAATTATTTTGATCAAAGCACTATTTCACATAAAAAGTTGCTGTTTTGCTGAAAATACAAATGGTTAATAAGGTTAATTGCTTCTCAAAAAATTTATCTCCTTTATTTTCAGAATTGCATGCCTAGCACACTGAGCTTAATGTTGAAAACAATAGTAAATCTGTCCCCGCTAAAAGCTTCTCAGCCTAAGAGAAAGCAAACAAACACAGGAGAAAAGTGTAATGGTTGTTTTCAAGTCAAAATGACAAGAAACAAAAATGGGAGGAAAAATATCCTTCTGTCCTGAAGTTACTCCAGGACACCAAGGCTTTAGCTGGACTTGCCAACATTGCCACCAATTTTTCATGATGATTCATTACTCTCATTTCATGCTGTGGAGACACCCCAACCACACACACTGTCTCCAGATGGTGGCATGGGGAGACCAACTCAGTGGCCTGAGTTTACACATGGCTGTTTTGAGTTTACTGGAGCAAGGTGAAGTGCAACAGTTGCACATTTGCATTTCAAAGACATTTGTTTAGTGACTTAATAACTTTCTTTCTCAGGTGCCCTCGCTAAAATTTCACCTCTTTCATCGCCCTGCTCCTCGCCTCTCCAAGGGACTCCAGCCAGCAGCCCTGTCAGCAAAATTTCCACAGTGCAGTTTCCAGAATCTGCTGACACAACTGCCAAACAAGGGCCAAGTTCTCACAGGGCCTTAACCTGTACTCAGAGTGCCCCTGACCTGTCCCCTCAGGTCCTGACTCCACCTGTTATATGTAGCAGGTAAGGATTTTGTGGTGTTAACTGAAGTCCAATAATAAAATCAATGACAGTTTTCCTCCTCAGAATGCCACCTATCTATACAGTTTGGTGAAGGTTTGCTGAAAGAACAAGAAAGTGTAGGATGATATGATTTGTATTTAATAGACATGAAGAGAAACTGAATGTTTCAGTGATTTTCTGTTAATAGAAAGCTTAGACTCCATGCACTCCACACAGTTAATCTTTGGAGATGTCTCCAAATAATCTGTTGTTATTTTGTTACAAATAATAATGATTACAAAATAATAATAATTCTGTTACCAAATAATAATAATTTTGTCTGCAATTGATGGAGCATGCATAAAATATCTAATTGAAAAATTACACCAGCTAATCTGATATCATCTGACACTGGGTTGAAATGTGTTTTACTTGTTCTCATGGGAGTACTTTACATTGATATTAAAGATATTTTGTCTGCAGTTTGCATTTCTGATTTTAGCACTTTAAAAATGCATCAATAGTGTATGGAAAATTATGACTAGACACTAATAGTTCTCTGAGTGCTATTAAGCAATTGTTTGTACCACTCTGTCTTGTTGAAAAAGAATCATAAAAGATTATTTAGTAGAGGATAAGAAAAGAGAGTCTAACATGGCCAAAGTAATTACTTTATCAACATTATTACTAAGAAATTAATCCTACTGATTAATATATTTTTATTGTTCTTCATTAATAGCTTCAACTTCAATAATTGGTCTTAAATCATTAAATATTTTTTTAAATATAAAATAGTTGAATCTTTAAGTGTAATCATAAGGATGCCTTCATCAAAAATGATACTTCTAAGGTTAATGAGGAGAACAATTTGAATAAATTCGTAACATGTTGGTTTTCAAGTAGCAAATATTGGCTCATAGACCCAGATTTTATCAGTATATTCCATCTTAAGAACTAGCAACTGATAAGAAGTTTCACAAGTTCCATTTTCTAGATTTTGTTCATAAACTCTGTGACTCAGTCAGTTTCCATCTCTATGACAGAATACCTAACATAAATTAACTTAAAGGAGGAAAAGTTTAGTTTGGCTCACAGTTTCAGAAGTTTTGTTCAACGATTGCTTGACTTTAGTTGGTTTATGGCTTGTGGCATGGCAGTACATCATGGCAGAGAGCAGAGGGCAGAGGAAACTGCTCATCTCCTGGTGGCTGGGAAACAGGGGCAGAGAAAGAGATTCAGGTCCCAGTCCCTTCTAGGGCACACCCCACCCCAATGACCTAACTTCCTACCCAATCCCACCTCTTAGTGGTTCTAGTTCCTTCCAGTATTACCACCGGCAGTGATCAAGCTTTTAACACATGGGACTTTGAAATGTAAAGTATAGATCCAAACTAAAGCACTCTAGAAGTTAAATGAATGTCATTTATTTTATAATCTTTATTTTTACTTCTTAACTTTTTGCAAATATTTGTTAACAGGAAGTCAGTTTTGTGTGTTCTTTGGGTCGGGGCCGAGTTGAAAACTTAGTCTGCCATCTTAAAATGGTTCCTTCCTCTCTTTGTCAGCCACTTTTAATAAAATGATTTCTGAAGGACACTAACTTCCCCAAAACACATGTTCTGCAATAGCATGTCTAGGAGACACAGCATATTTCTCTGTTGGAGACCCTCAACATGAATCATCTTATTCAAAGCTCTGAGAAGTTGTGCTAAAAGAACACCTCTCAATTTTTATTTTATCCCTTGTGTTCTGAACTTTAACCACAAAGCCAGTTTCATTGGCTAGCACCCTATACTTGCCCAGGAATCTAATGTCAGACAGGACTAACTGAAGAAGCAGGATTTGTGGGTATGCTCTGGACCACAGTGGAGCCCCTTAGAGCAGTCTGCATTGAGGACATCTGCTTCCAGCTTTTCCAGGGAGCCCTCCCACTCTGGACTCCAGACTTGTGGGAAATAAGCTGCCTAAAGAAAGGAGAGAGATGTTCAGGAAAGACCTTCCACCCATGGAGCTTTCCTCATCATAGCCTATTTTTTTGTGATCTTGGCGGGAAGAATGTAATGGGATTTTATAAAAGAGGTTTCAGAGAAAAACAAGGGGATTTCACTGTCTACTTGTTCAGTAATGTTTATAAATCCAGTAGTGTGTGTTTTATTTGTTTGGGCTTTATAAATCTATAATTCAAACCAGGTTTTATTATTTCCTTCAAGGCAGCCACCCATGTAGGCACAGAGAGCTCCAAAAACACACGACTAATTATTGTGGTTTCCCCTGCTGAACTCGAAGGGTTTGGCATTGAGTCCCAGTCTCTTGGCTGCTGTAATGTCTATGCAACAAGCCATTTTTTGGCACAGGAGCTGATATATTTGAACTCTAATTTCAGTATTACTTTTAGGTATTATCTTGCAATGAAAAATCTGTAAACTAATAAACTCTCCTTCTGCCAACCTGCATCTGAGAATTGAAGACCATCCATCAGTTGCATGTACTCCCTTTTTCTATTTATTCTCTCATTGTCTTTTGATTCCCTAAAGTAAAGTGATAGGATTTCATCCTTAAAAAAATGATTTTTATATAATGCTTTCTATTGACATTCAAGGGTTGACCAGTAAATTTACCTAGTATGAAGATATTCTCTAGCCAGAAAATGCTTTTCTTTATTCCACAGACATGCATAATGGGGAGAAAATGATGAGACATTTAAGATATTAAACAATAAACTCACTCATTTCTTTTTATTTGAGTGGTTAATCTGTAAATAACTAACAGACCAAAAAAAAGTCTTCTGAGACTCTTGGTAAGAGTCTTCCATAGAAGATCATATTCTTCATCTTTTCTATAAATAGAAAACTAGAACTTAGTGGCAAAATTCAGAATTAAAATTTAATCATGAAGTGTCTCAAAAGGAAAAAGAGAGGACCCCATCTGCCCAATCATTTGGAGTTACTTTTTAACTAATAAAGCAAGAAAGTTGTTGAGAAAAGAAAAATGTATATCCCACATTTTTCAATGCCTTCTGCTGAGGGGCACCATTCACCTCCCAAGTATTTTTGATGTTCTTGGTCACCCACATGGTACAGCCCTGGTCCATCTTTCTCAACCAGCACCACATCTAGTCAACCATACATTCACTCATCACCAAAGTGTTTATCTCTTGGTTCATTTCCTTAGAGTCTAAACAGGTTACCGATTGTTCTTAAAAATGAATTCACTTTCATTTTTTTGGCAAAAATAAAAATACATGCTTTCTTAAAGTATCTGTAAAAATAAATCTAATACTGAAATTTTTAAGCAGGTACAAAGATATTCCATTGGAGAATATATTTTTGACCAAATACAAATCAGCCTCCGCAGAATCACTGCTATAAACAGTTGGCAGCCTATCCCAGTTTTCTCCAAATAATGTAACAAAATTTTACCACAGTTTTACCTCAAATATGGTCTAGACTGTAGAGAGAAGGAGAATGGGAGGCAGATAAAATTTCTAATCCCTCTGTTTATTATTCTCTCACAAAAACAAAAGCAGTAGACTGCCTGTTAGCATCCATGTATAAAACAAAATGAATTTTTCCATGACAAATAAGTAAAAGTAAAGAAATGTTATTGTAGATGTCTGTCTTTTGTTCTGTGGTACTGGGGATTAAAGCCAAGGCCTAGAACATACTAGGCAAGAGCTCTGCCACTGAGCTATATCCTCAGCCCTGTGTCTATCTCAGTGTACACAAAGATTGTGTATATGTTTGGTATTTTGAAAAGAGAAAGATATACTTATGACTGTTCCAATATTTCTCAGCTGTGGCAGACCATATTCCCAAGGGAATCCTGCTGATGGGCCCCTGGAGAGAGCTGGCACAACCACTCTGACACCAAGCAGAACAGGTAAATCATCGTTTTGGATCCTTTTCCACAAAATGGGAATTATCTTACTTCATTTCTTTTTCTGATCCAAAAGATAACCCATTTTCCTGATTTTTTTTTATTTGTAAATTTAAAAAGACAAGAAAGAAAATCAAAATTATTCATAACTCTACTATACAGATTTAATTATGGTAAAGTTTTGGTGCTAAGCTGTCCATAATGTTGCTATACAAATTGTGTGGTTTTTTTTTTTAAGTGAGATTCTGTTTTACATAGTAATTAAAACTACATAAAAAATGCTATTTTGTTTCTCCTGCTTTGTACATTGGAGAGTCATTCACTGTAGGTTCTCTTTAGAGAATACCATCGCAGACCCTGAGAAATTACCCTCCTTTTCTCACTGTAAACTTAAAGTGGGTTTTCCTTGAGGAGGTATTATGGAGAGGATAAGAAGACGGGTATTGCAGCCTGGTTCATACCCCGATTCTGCAACCTGCTTGCTGATAATCTAGATCTAGTTCCTTAACTGCAGAATACTAGAATACCAATAGTACCTACCACAAAGGACTAAGAAATTAATTAATGGAGATGAAACATTTATTACTTATTATAGCATCTGGTTCACCATAAGTAGTTAGTGTTTGCTGGTAATTACTATAATGATTATTTTTTATTTTTGTTCATACAGTCCTAAAAGTACACAAAGTTGGAAATGTCTATGAATTGTAGACTTTAGGGTAATAAAGCTATCTCATAATTATCAGCTATCTGTTCCAGCATTTCTTGGTAGCCACTCAATAAATATTGAGTGATGTAATTTTTCTATGATAATATTGTGCTATATACAAAGGGGAAGAGGCATAGGCAAGGAGAAACCAGTGGAAAATACTCTGTGAAGTGCTTGTGGAGCACTATGAGGACTCAGAATACTTTACGTGTGTTCCTGATCTTCCTCTAATTCTACTGGGGGCTGATAGAATAAGGGAAATATTTCACCTTTGTGATCTCTTGAATGTGGCTTCTTCATTTTTTCTATAGATTCTGGAATTGAACCTTGTCAATTACATTTTCATACTGTACCTAAGTTTTCTTTTTTAGTACCAGGGATTGAACCCAGGGGAACTTAGTCACTCAGCCACATGCCCAGCCCTTTTGATTTTTTTATTTTAAGACAAGATTCATACAGTATCTAATTTTAACATGAAAGCAGATGCATGGGAAAGAAGAAAGATGAGTCCTTGGGAAAATTCTGTAAATATATTTCTGACTAGTTCAGGCTCTAGAACAACAGTCATTATTCACTTGCAATTTAAGAAAAAATCAGTTAGTATATGTATAAAGACACACAACAAACCTAGAATACATAAAGCAATCTTGACAAAGGAGAACAAAGCTTGAGGGAGGTACATTTCCCTTGACTTCAAGACTTAAGCTACAGTCATCAAGACAGTGTGGTACTGACCCAAGAGTCAGCAAGCATATCAAATGGACTAAACCAAAAATCATCAAATTAGACCCATACCTGCATGGTCATTTGATTTTTCTACAAAGATGTCAAGCAATCCAAATGTGTTTGGGAGGAAAATGAACTTTACCTTTTATCTCACACCATATAAAAATATTTTTTAAGTGGAGCACAGACCTAAACTTAAAAGCTGAAAATGATAAAGCTTCAGGAATAAAACAGGAACAAATCTTTGTGATTTTGGGGAAGACAGAGATTTTATAGACCAGGGAAATCACAAAAGAAACCAAAGCTAGACTTAATCAAAAACCAAGTATATAAACTCTATATAGAATCAGATTTCCCGAACTCAAATTCTAGTGGCAGAATTTATTGACTGTGAGCGTAAGCAATTTACTAATTTTTTCTGTTCCTCTGATTCATATCTGAAAAGTAGAGATAATAATAATACAATCCTATACTTGCCCCATGGGATTGTTGAGAAAATTAAATGTGTTTGTACAAATCAAATGCTATGAGCGGTACCTAGCATGTAGCAAGCACTTAGTAAACTTCATTCAGCTCCTAGAAAATTATTGGTCTCTTTGCCCCAGGAGCACGTCCTCTAGATACTTGGTATTTTCTGGTTAGTCATTCTATCAGTACAGTTTGTGGCAGTGGAGGAAGGAAGCCAAAGCCTCCTAAGAAACAAGATTGGATACATAGGGTCTGCCATGCGCCTAACCACATACCGTTGCTTCATGCTCTGTCCACCATTCCTAGGCGTGCAGCTCAATTTCTCCCACCTGAGTCACCATTCTAGAATTAGTGTATCAGTTAGCTACTTAGTGGTTTACTGTATTGGGAGAAAAAAAAGAGGAAACTGAAATATAAAGTCAGAGGATTTTTTAAAAATACAAAGTACTGATCTAAAAAATATTATTGAGGGATTATTGAATGTCACATAAATCACAGATTATATTTCCTATCTATTTTATTGGGGTAAAACCTGTCCTTTTCTTACTTTATGATCCTGGTATGTGAGTACCTGAAAATAATATTCCCCTAAATGTTATGGCATATGGAGATGAATCTTAGGAAATTTTGTTACATGAGACCCCTTCCCCCATTGCAGGTCCCATGGTAAGCTGTTCTCTTTTCACTGCAGATGACACTGCCCAAGTTACCTCTGATTATGAAACCAATAACAACAGTGACAGCAGCGACATTGTACAGAATGAAGATGAGGCCGAATGCCCAACAGAGCCACTGAGGAAAACATCAGCTTGTGGCACCTACACTCCAGAGGCCATGATATTCCTGGTAGCTCCTTATCACTCAACTCATCCATTTACTTGAGAAACTGGCTTCAGTTACAGAGGAGATTGGCTTAGAAATAGTTCCCTGAATCATTAGATTTATAGATGCATCTCATTTGGACCCCACATGTTGTGGCCCTACCCTTCTGTATCAGTACAATTTCTCCAGCTGAGCCTATTGATCTCTTCATGGTTGTAATATTTGGTGGTAAAAAGTGCAAAGCATTTATCTTTATAAATAATTCTAGAGATTTCATACCCAATCAAGTAGTCTAAATCAGCACAGGAAAAATGAATTATGTCATTCAGTTAAATATTTTATAAAGAAATGAGGAAATACAGAAGAGATTTTCTTAGTACATCTGCTGTTTTTTTTTTTTTTTCCTTTAGCACCTCCTTGATTTTAGAAGAAAGCTGCTATTTATTTTCCTTGTTCTAGTAAGGAAGATTTATATTGACACTTGCTAAGAGATCCTTAAATGATGACTTATTTTGTGTGTTTGAAGAGATTTATATAAGAAGGTTGGAAGCATATTTGAGTCAGATTAATTTGCGGGAGACAGCAAATGCTAGAAAATAATTGGTTGTCACATTATCATCATTTTTTTCCTATATTTACCACTTATATTTTAGAGTCAAATTTTCAGGTAAAATAGCATTTTCCTTATGTTTCTTTTCTTGGGGAGACGGCAGTAAATGTATGCTTATGACTTCCCTGAATAGGGTCAAGTCACAAAATGTCTTTTCGTTTATATAGTGCATTTCCTCAGCAAATAGTAGGTCACATATTTAAATTAAAATACTTTAAAAATGCAGGGATTGGTATTCTACAGGATTAATGCTGATTTGAAGCATTGCTATGTATATTCAATTAATTAAAATCGGGGTGATTAGTGCCCCCTCCCCACTCATGGGTTTCTTTTGAGAGTCCAGTATAAGCCAGCAACCCTTATCCCATAAAAATTTATACAAGTGTAGAAAGAGATATGTTTGTATAAAATTTCAGAGTATTCTGAAGTCATTGAATCTTTATCAAAGAACCTTGCAGTAGACACAAAAGCAATTACTTTGACTTGTGAAAGAATCATCCATGTTTTGCAGGTGTGATATGGAGCAGGGACAGGCAGGCACCTCACAATATAAGATTCACAGTCCAAAACCGCATTAGATGCTTTTCTCTTCACTCTGGGGCTAGTGTTTTACCCATCTTGATTTGTCATTGTTGTCTTTAAGATTCACTGTGAAGTTTTAGGCTAGTTGTTTCAGATAACTCAGTTGTTAATGGGATTCACCAAAGCATGAATTGTGTTGTAGAAATCTTCATATCATTAAAATAATTTAACCTTCATTATAGGACAAACCAATTCTTGCTCCTGAACCTCTAGTCATGGAGAACTTGGACTCAATTATGGAGCAGCTCAATAGTTGGAATTTTCCAATTTTTGATTTAGTGGAAAATATAGGAAGAAAATGTGGCCGTATCCTTAGTCAGGTAAGATTATTTATTCACACATATGACTTTGAATATCAGCCACACAATCCTTCAGTTGCTGAAAGCATTGTATTTTCTTGACATCTGTGGGTAGGAATTATATGGACAAAGGAAGTATTTCTGTTTGTTGGTTTGTTTTTTCTGGTACCAGGGATTGAACCCAAGTGTGCTTAATCACTGAGTCACATTCCCAACCTGTTTGTTTATATTTTATTTAGAGAGAGGGGCTCATGAGTTGCTGAGGCTGACTTGAACTTTCAGTTCTCCTACCTCAGTCTCTCCAGCTGCTGGGATATGCCACAGCACCCAGCTCTGACAAAGGAAGTTTGAGGACACCACAATCTGTTGCGTCTATGGCAGTGGGCTAACAAAAGAAATTGGAACTTCCATTGAGCAGAATACCATATTCTACAATTAAAGTTTTATGTACCTTTTAAAGATGAATTAGGGGAAGGAGGGTGGGGAATCATAAGCAAGATGGACACATTGATAAAATTCATAGAATTAAGCAAAATAATAGATGATCAAGCCCTCAAAGAAAATATCTATTGAGGGCTGGGGATGTGGCTCAAGTGGTAACATGCTCGACTGGCATGCATAGGGCTCTGGGTTCAAACCTTAGCACCACATAAAAATAAAAAATAAAGATGTAAGAAATACATCGAATGTAGTTCTCTGTATTTGAACATCAAAAACACCTTTATCACAAGAAATATTGAAGGTGTAATGGTATTGTATAACAAATATTTTAGTATTGTTTCCTTTAAGGTATACTACTTTTGAAGTTTCCCAAATAAATGTTTGTTTTGCTGAGGGAGAAAGAAAACACACAGAAATTAAGAATTTGGACAGGTTTGTTTCAAAAACCAAAACAAAGTAATGAATTTGATGAAGTATCAAATACCTACCAAAATATACACAATGAAAGGGCATGATTCAGTAATTTATCAGCTTATTTTATTTATATATATATATATATAATAAATAAACTTTGTACAGAGAACTAATCTAGTCATCAGGAAGAGAAACTTTTCCTTGCCCTGATGGAATTCACAATCTAGTAGGGAAGAGGTGTCAAAATAATGGCAGATCAATTGGGTGCATGCAGAAGGGGTGTGCTGGACTCATAGATGGACTAGAAACTCAAAATGATTCCAGTCTATGCAATGTGCAGCTGTGGCTTCTCCTGGACCCTGACCGTGAAGGTGTCGGGGACTTCATGGCAGTCCTTGGCTTTTCCTGGGAGTTGTATGTCCCTTCCATCAATTTCCTTTCTCCTGAGTGCTCAGCAATGTCTTCTGTGCTCCTTTATCTTGAGGTCAGGTTCAAGGACAGCTTTTTCATCTGGTCCACCGTAGCCTTATAACTCCCAGGACATTTTGTATTCCATTTTCTGAAACCGATTGCAGTTCCAACCCTGAGTGAGGGGTCCTTCCTATAATGTTGCCACAAGGTATGGCAGAGGTGTAAGAAGTCATCTTTCTCTTTTTTGCTGGAGATTGTGTTCCCAGCTATGGAGACAACATTTGCATCATTTGGTGTTTGATACAAACTCTTGAATCAAATTGAATCAAATTGGTGCAGGATTTTTTTTTAAAAAATCTCTATTTTACAGAAGAAGAAACTAAGGCTTAAAAGAGGATGTTTCAGAGTCATAGAGTAAATATGTAGGTTTATTCATATCAGAGCCTCAGGCTCTTTTACATTCAGGTTTTTCTCAGCAACTTGTAAAACATATTAATTTATTATATCTTCAAATTCTCCAAAGTGGGAGTTTGACAAGTAGACAAATGGTTATTACAGCAGTCAGTTTTATAACATTTGTGACAGCATACTGAACATCAGTGCAGGTGCTTAAAGTTCTCAGAGCTGGGAACATAGGAGGTTTGAACTTGACCAATATTGTTCAAGGGCTTTCCTTTTTTTACAGTGCTGAAGGTCTTGCACATAACTAAGCACATGCTTTACCACTGAGCTCCCAGCCACCCTGACAAAGTAGTTTTCAAGTGTCAAAGATACCACTAGAGATTAGAAAGATTCCGGGTAATTAACATGTAGATTTCAACAAAATTCATTAATGTATCTTTTTATCAGAATTTACATCAGTTACTACTGTCCCAGTTTGCAAAAACACTGAACTTTGAGAAAGTGCAGATTCCTTTGCCTTGCTAAGTAGAACTTTATGGTTTTTTTGTTCCTGAGTTTACAAGTACAAAAATCATGAAACTTTGATTACAGGAAACGCTTCTTCTTTTTCTTCTTTCCATCTTCCTCCCTCCCCGCCCCCACTAGTGTGATGTAAGGACAGCTGAAATGAATTAACATGGACATTCCAAAGAATCACCTTTTGGCTGAGACTACACATAGAAAGTCTCACTTCAAAAGATTTTTAAGGAGATGTGTGCAATGGAAACAACTTCTCAGCCTTAATACACTGCTTCTCTTTTGATGAAGATTATCATGTTTATTCTAACAAATTTAAAAGGACATCTTTCAGATTTTGAAATTGAGTTTACTCTTTTCAGTTACCAGTATTTACCCAGTCAATAATGTTCTTTATTTATGAGTTTGGAATTACCATATATAAAATTATGAATGGTTGTTTTTAGCAACTTGTTGCTGAAAATTCTCCTGTTTTAAAATCATACTTTAAAATATCCTCTGGTCTTAATTTTTCATTTTATCTTTGAAATGTTTAAAGGGAATGGTAGGAAACTTTAATTTGCAATTCTAACAGTGTTGGTTTCCCAGTATGAGGGCAGAGGGTTGCGGGTAGGATTTGAAGCAGTTAAGAGTACAAATCTCAAACCAAAATGTGTGGTTTGAAATCTGGGTCTTATCTTTCAGCCATGTAATCTTGGACAAGTCACTCATCCTTTCTGTGCCTTATTTTTCTCTGCTTTCAGATATTAGAAATTAGTGCTAGATGATTGATTTAACGTAAATAATTATTTGTATGAACTCCTTAAAGCAAGCACCTCATTTAATGCTGTGTGTGTGTGTGTGTGTGTGTGTGTGTAGCTATTGCTGCTACTACTATTGAAGTCACATGCAAGTTAAATCCCTTAGGTGCTTATAAACAAAAAAAAACATTTGAAAGATAAAATGAAAAATTAAGACAAGGATATTTTAAAGTGTGATTTTAAAACAGAAGAATTTTCACTGACAAGCTGTTGAAAACAACCATTCATAATTTTACATATGTTAATTCTGAACTCATAAATAAAGAACATTATCATCTAAGCAGTAGTGGAGAAGAGATCACTAAAAGAAGAAATTCTTTGGAATATTGTACAATAAAACTGCTGCTGCATTTTTAAAGAAAGGAGGTAGAGTTGTTGCACATAAAAGGGAAAAAGTTAAATGTCCTTGCCATTCAGAGTGAAGAAAAGTCAGCAGAAATTGAGTTGAAGATCATATACAGTAACAGCCAATCTTTTCCTCAAATGCAGGCAAGGTGTTCCTTTTAGAAATAAGACAAGTCTTTTCACTGCTCCAGTCTCTTTGGCAACTCCTTGCCTCACTTATTAAAAGTGCTTACCTGGGTTTATCTGGCTGTAAATCACTAAGACAGTCCCTGCCCCAGTCTCACCCTACTTCTATTTTATTCCTGTCCTCGGTTTCTGTGTTTTGGGCACATCAACCTGCTTACTGTTTCTTGGGTCTTAGTGAGCATACCTCCAGGTCTTTGTACTGACGCTTTACATAGAAAAAACTTTTTTCAAGTATCCATGTGTCTCACTCCACACCTCCTTCAATTCTTTGCTAAAAAGGCAATTTGTGAATGTGATTCTGCCCAGTCTAAGCACCATATTTGAATGCACCTGTTCTGCCTTCCCAGTTCTCCGTACCTACTCTTTTTCTTTTCTTCATGTGACTTGCCACTTTCTGACACGGTAATAACATATTTGTTATGTGTATTGCTTCCTGTCCTCCTCTGCTAGGCTATAAGCTGCAAGAAAGAGGAGATCTTTATTTGTGTATGCATGTGAATTTAAGTGTTTATACATATATGTTTATGCATTTTGCATGTTAATATCACATACATATATACTACAGGCATAGAAAATTGGCATATAATAGGCATTCAATAAATATATATTGGAAATATATATTTATACATATTTTATAGTATTTGTGTATATGTATATATACAGGTATAATGTATATGATTCATAACTACTGAATATACAATTAAAAGAATAGTAGTGAATTTGAATAGACATACTTACAGTAAGAAAAAATTTAACATGAAGTAATATATTGAAGATTTAGAAGTAATATCTCAAACGAACTTTAAAAAGGACTGTAGATAATAAAAAGAATGAATAATTCTTTCTGAACATGTCCTAAATTGTCCCATACTAGGACTTCGAGTCAAAGAGTAAGGCCATTTGGGATGGTTCTGTCCTCCATTCTGCCACATAAATGACTATGTGTGTCTTCATTGCCACCTCTACTTCATATTAGTTTTTTTTTTTCTTTCTCTCTCTTTTGCATGTCATATGCACTAATTATTTCCAAAGGTATTTACTTGATTTGAGTCCTCAGAACTGTGAAAACAACTGGAAGGAAAATAGATATTTGAAGAACAAAGAGAAAAGATCAGTGAAAGAAAAGAGCTACACTCCATTTTCCATAATGAATTATATAATAAATTATTTCCCTCCACGTGTATTAATCAAAGCTACCCTTTTGTTCTCCCCCGTAATTCTTTCCCTTTATTCTTCACCAGGGCACAACTGTGAATGCTTTATCTCTGAAAAGCTTTCTGCTGATGCTTATTATTATTATCATCATCATTATCATTATTAAATATAATTCACCAAAGTTAAAGCTTATCTCACCCTTTAGTTCTTACTGTGTGCATTATACAATCAGCCTCTTAGTATGCATCATTTCCTGTTTACCAGTATCCACTCACTTTATTGGCTTAGTGCATTACTTTAGTGTATACTAGGGATCTTTGAAGGTTTTTGGATGTATGCATAGTCTTTGCTCTTAAATCTAGGTGGCATATCCCTTGTTGTAAGGAACTACAAGGGCTCAGCACATAAAAGTCCTCCATGTGAACTTGATTTATTATTCCCAGGTGGTTTCTCTATTGGTAATAAATTAATATGGTTGATGGAATGCACGCTTTGTTCTCCTTAAGTCTTACTCACTGAGGGATGTTTTGCAAGGTTTTGTCTTTCTGTTCTACAGGTATCATACAGACTTTTTGAAGATATGGGTCTCTTTGAAGCTTTTAAAATTCCAATTAGAGAATTTATGAATTATTTTCATGCTTTGGAAATTGGATACAGGGATATTCCTTGTAAGTATAAATGGTTTGTGGAATAATGCTGTCAAATTTGCTGTGGGTGATAGTATATTGAATCATTAGCAACTAATGCAGAAAATGTAGGATAGTGGAGTAGAAGAAAGAGGAGCTTAACAACACCAGGCCGCTTGAGAAAGTCTGGCTGATGAGTCTGTGGAAGTTGGAAGAGAATGATGAGAGAGGATTGTTTGAAGGCATCTTGAGATAAACCTTTCTTAGTACAGTTTCCCCAAGGCTCACCCGGGTTGGATGCCAGTGATTGACATAACTGTTAGTGATTTCTTAAAGTCAAGGAGTTATGTAAATAAACTTTTACAGAAAGGAAGCCACTGAAAGCACTAAGAACAGCTAGTCAACAGACTGAATATTTAAATGAATGTTGTATTTTCAAATACAGGTTAGTGATACTATTAGTCTTGGCCAAGTTTTATTGAGTCTGAATCGATATTAGACTCCACAGATAAAATAACTCCCAATTTTTCTCTAAGTCATGTATCATTAAATGATAGTGAAGAATGGCCAGTATTCAAGTACAAGAAATTTTCAGATTCTGTAGTCTATTATTCAGTTTAATTTTCTTATTGTACTTTTATGTGCTACAAAGTAATTTTTTTATGTGATAGAGAGTTCTGCATTCTGTGTCAAAAGACATTGCTAGAATAAACCTACTTGTGCTGTAGAGGTCCCAGACACTTTTTATAAAGAAATTTATTTACATTTCTCAGGAAAGCTTTTGATTGGTGATCACTTTTATGGGCTGCGGTTGTACTTTTAGACTAATATGGTATTTAGTAAGAACTTACGTATTTGTTATAATTAGCACATACAAAAATTTGCTCTTTAGCTAATTATTTTAACATTTGCTATTAAATAATTATGTTTATCATGGCTCTATTTAAATAAATCCATAAATAATAAAAAACTAGGAACCAAAGTTAAAATAGAAATGTGTTCACTGTAATAGGATAATTAATGAAAATATTAGAAACTGATTTTTTATAATAATGCTAAGTACACCTTTTAAAATTTTCAAGAGACAAGGGAAAGTGTAAATGCTTTTACATTTTAAATTTTGAAAATTTGAAAAAAAAAAAAATTGAATAATCTGGAAGCAGATATGAGAAGGAAATAGGGAAGAAAAACTATGAAGTGGCACTGGAGAAAGCAATAAATATAGTCAACTCACTGATATAAATGTAATTTTCACATCTTTTAACATAAACTATTAGCACAAGTGAAGCATGGTTGATACTCATTTGTACAGGGAGGTAAATAATAATATTTGGTAATATTCATAATCCTTTTCACCTGGGCATTTTGGCTACTAAAGAAGATAATCATCAAGTCATGCCCCTTCAAAGATCCAAAGGTTTGGGGATTTTTGTTGTTGTTTGTTTGTTTTAGGATGCTTTTTCTGATTGAAAAGACTTTCCTCTCTATAATAGATTTTTTTCTTTGTTGAATCT
Source organism: Marmota monax (assembly GCF_021218885.2). Lineage (NCBI taxonomy): Eukaryota > Metazoa > Chordata > Mammalia > Rodentia > Sciuridae > Marmota > Marmota monax. Next base: position 8,737,314 of record NW_026695227.1, read on the forward strand.
TCTCATTCTTATTGTTCCAGTTTGAGAAGTGTAGAGAATGGAATGGCTCAGAAGTGCCTATGGTCATGGAGCTGTTAATGTCAGTAGTGAGAGCAGAGTCGGCCTGTGTTAACTCAGTTCAGTTCAGCCACAAGTGAAGGACCCACTGATCAGTTAGATGCTGAGGTGACATGAAACAAACTGGAAGGGCAAAACTATTACAGTATAGATACATTCCAAAGTGGGGAAAAAAAAAAAAAAACTGTTCTAAGTGAGCTTTCAGCCAGGGATGGTGGTGCACACCTGTAATTGCAGCTACTCAGGAGGCCAAGGCAGAAAGATCACAAGTTTGAGGCCAGTCTCCACAACCTAGCAAGACCCAGTTGCAAAATAAAAAGGGCTGGGGATGTAACTGAATGGTAGAGCACCCCTGGGTTCAATCCCATAGTACTGTAAAAAATAAAAAATTTTAAAAAATGTTGTTTCTATTCTTTACTACTTTCCTTTTTTTATGGTACATAGAAGCATAGATAAAATTTTAAGTTAAAAAATCTATAAACTTGGTTCTAAAATCTATAAAATTGACATACAACCTCAACCCCTCCAACAGTTCAGGTCAATTCTGCTTTTTAGTTTATGGAGGAAGTTGAAAAATATCAAGGTAGAAGAGGGAGATGGCCAGCTCTAGAAAGGAGGCAGGATATGTATTACATGTTAGTGTGTACTTGTGTGTTTGTCAAGGAGGGAGGGCATCTTGCCACATAGGTGTGGGAATTACTAGAATTTTAGGGGTTGATCCAAAATGCAGAAATTAAATGATAAGGATGATAAAAAGGGTGAAATAAAAATAGTCCTAATAATCTTTTTTTAAATCACTTTCAGTTCCTGGCTGTGGCCAGAACAAATAAAAATAATCCTTTGAGCACATTCATATATTATATGAAAACCTCTCAATGTCTTAGGTTGACTTGGCTAGCTTTTTTCCTAGGTGCTCTTGCTTCTGAGCTGGGTCACCAGAGAGTTAATGCAAAGGCAGTAGAGATACAAGCACTTGGCATAATACTTGGACATAGTACATAGCAAAGTAAATATTTGTTTGGCAAACATGTCATTAACTGCTGACAAGGCAGATGGTTTTCCATTCTGCTTACATGATTGAAAACAGAGTAATCCTCCTAGACATATGCATATATAACTAGACATGTGTATTTAAGCAGTTAGATTTGGTAAGCTGTTGTTTCATTTACTACTTTTGGACCTATTCTCAGAAAACAAAAGGAATCCTCCTTTTTTTTTTTTTTTTTTCTCATATGCTGTACCTGGTCTCATAAAATGAGATTGGCAGCTTTCCTTCTCTTTACACTTACAGAAGCAAACCATTAAGATGCGATTGTTTGTTCATCAAAATTTTGTAAAAATGACCCATGAAATCTTCCAGGCCTGGCCCTTGAGGTAGACAGGACAGGAGAGGGGGCAGTATGACCCAGAAGGCTCTGCCTATGCTGTTCCTATCCTCCCTTGCAATGCTGGGCTCATGCACAGGCTGTATGACTCGCAGCAGGAATGGTACCACCTTGCCTGCAGTCATCTCTTCAGTTGCAACAGGAAAGGAAATTGAGAAGTTTGCTCCCACCAGTGGCACCCTCTCTCCCAAGTGACATTCTTCCTCTACCAGATCATAACAGCTTCCTACTTCCACAAGCACTTAGAACAGCTATTATTTGAGCAATTCAATTCTTTGTCTTTTTGTTTTGTTTTTACAAATCTATCATTAATTGTGGGAGAAAACCAGTGAACTGCTGTCTTGTTCTATGTCAAAAACATTTTGTATGGGAATAATATTTATCATTAATTGGTAGCTTACTGTGCATTGGCACGTTAACACATAGTCCCTTCTGTGCTTCTCAGAACTGTATGATGAAATTGGCACTATTATCCCCATATTTTTTTAAGAAAAGAAAATGAGATCTTTAAAATCTATCTTGTTTTCAGGATAAGAAAATGAATTTTGAGTAACTTACCCCATATAATGTGGGTAACAAATATCAGAACAGAAGACAAATCCATATCTGTCCCAAATCCAGAAAATTCTAGTATGATCAACTCTGCACAGGCATAGGTACAGACATAAACTGATAGTAATTGTCTTATCTGTAAGTTATCTATAAATGTAATGGGCTTGTATCATTGAAGATAGTCTATGTTCAGGTACAGGGGCTCTAGTCTTAACAAAACTGCTCTTGGATGACTATAAAATACCAATGTTCACATCCAGCAGTGACACAAGGGCACAGGTTTTGTTCTTTCCTTCTTGGGAGTCTGGGGAGGCCATCTCTAGGAAAGCTCTCCTGGCGAGATCTTCTCAAGCCCAAACCCAGGCCCCTGGATTTAATTCCTGGGGTGTTTACCTATGATTTAGCAGTATGTCATCACTTAAAGACAGATACTTAAGTGTTGCCAGAAATATAGGAAAATAATTGAAACCCTCATTCTATTCACAGATTAAATCTGGGTTTCCATTTGTCAGAGATGAATTGCTGCTTAAAGTCTATCAAGGCTCTTTCTTTTGCTCTGGCCCTCTGCATGGCCTCACACAGAGGATGAAAAGAAAACACTACAGATGTTTCCTGTAGTAAGTTTCGTGTAGTAGGTTTCTGCTAGACTCTAGATACAAATTTTTCCATTTTGAATATCATGCATACTGGATGCAATGAGTATTGTTTTTTCTTATTAGAAAGCATACTAGGGAGTTGTGGAAGAGTAATCAAAAAGATTTGAGAGAGTATAGAAGGCATTCACTGGGATGTTAAGCTAGGACCAAGCTGTTTATCCAGTAGATGGCACTATTAGTCCTTGGTCCCAAAAGTTCACCAGTCGATGACAGTTCCTTTTCATTGGTTACAGATCACAACAGAGTCCATGCCACTGATGTCTTACATGCTGTTTGGTATCTTACTACCCAACCTATTCCAGGCCTCTCAACTGTGATTAATGATCACGGATCAGCAAGTGATTCAGGTATGTATCCAGCACCTCTGCGCTCCCTTGTGCCAGATAGGAACACTTGGTTTTATAATAAGAAAGTCAAAACAAATATTTTCAGTTTCATAGGTTTTAAAAATTTCTATTACTTTAATTTTCTCTTCTCAGATTCTGACAGTGGATTTACACATGGACATATGGGATATGTATTTTCAAAAATGTATAGTGTGCCAGATGATAAGTATGGATGTCTGTCGGGGAATATTCCTGCCTTAGAGCTCATGGCACTGTATGTTGCTGCAGCCATGCACGATTATGATCACCCTGGAAGGACTAATGCTTTCCTGGTGGCCACTAGTGCCCCTCAGGTAAATCTTTAGATTTTGATTAGGAGAGCTAATCCAGTGTAGAGATTTCTCTGAAGAAAATTAATTTTATACATTTGGCTTACACCAAGTAAACATAATCAAATTATACTTATTCATAGGATAAAATTCTTAAAGATCATACTGATTTTGAAAAAAAAAGTCATTGTTCCAAGATATTCACACACACACACACACACACACACACACACACACAATCATTGTTTGTTCCAAAGTCTTCATGGTGGTACATAACTTTATTATGCATAAGAATCCTTTCTAGTTTTCTTCTTCTGAAGAAAAATCTAGTTGAATCCATGCTAATGAACCTCTTCAACAACAACAAAAGGCAACCTATGCAAATGCCCCTTTCTAAAAAGATTAGAGAAACCAAATCTTCTTGAAGTTTTAAGAATGTAAGGCCTCTTTGTATACAAATCTTAGTCCTTGGAAATATATTCATGATAACAACTGTGAATTCTTAAGGCCTATCAACTGGCTGGTAGGAATTTCAGATCAGTTTATTCCATTTGTTTGAAGGAATTTTTTTTTAACCTAAGCATAGATTGCAAAAATGAATAGCATGAGAAAGTTATCTTGGTGTGTTTAAGTTTGAGTCAAAAATTAATCACTAAATATCTAGGCATCTCTACTTATACAATTAAACCCAATCATTTTCCCCTCTATTTATAAACAATTGACTCAAGTTACCAAACATCCTGAGGCCCTCTGTGCCTCCAAGAGGAGCTAGAGGCCAGTCTAATCCTGTGTTTCCTTGTTTGCCTTTTGTCTTTTATCGACTCTCATCCATTTCCCCAATAGTTTTTCTGGACTATTCCATGATTTTTCTTGAATCTATATATAAGAACAACCATGTTTTTCCCCCAACTACCTACTTTATCTTCTTTCCGCATACCCTTCATACACCAGAATTAGTTTCCCTAAAGATGGGGAAATCCTTGGGGCTGGGGATGTGGCTCAAGCGGTAGCGCGCTCGCCTAGCATGTGTGCAGCCTGGGTTCGATCCTCAGCACCACATACAAACAAAGATGTTATGTCTGCCGAAAACTAAAAAATAAATATTAAAATCAATCAATCTCTCTCTCTCTCTCTCTCAAAAAAAAAAAAAAAAAAAAAAAAAAAAGATGGGGAAATCCTTTTGCCAGCATGGTTTACTCTTCAGATTTTCCTGCAGGTCTGTCTTACTCACCTTAACCTGGATATTTATGTGCTTAGCCTTTCCCAATTCTATGTCGTTTCTTCCCTTTATACACTGTCTCTCACAGTAGTGTTCAAGCATTTTTTTAAGGCAATTTCTGTTTTTTTTTTTCTCGCAACTTCTCATTATTAGAGATTTCCAAAACAAGCAGATGTATGTTTACTATATATCTTTAAGTACTAGGTATTTCCCATGGCTGATTATGGGGTAAAAATGTTTTGGGTTGAGGCATCCCTGGGATTCCATTCCTCTTCACGAGTTGCATATATTTAAGAGGAAATAATTCTGTTGCCTGATACAGAAAGTAACTGAGTTACCTTATAGGGATAATTGGTATATTTATATATATGTATGTGTATTAAAATACGTGTCTGTTTAAACTTACAAATATATGTATATAATAAATTCCTGTGCCCTGCAAAGAAATCTAAAAAAAGAAAAACATTTTAAGGAATGCTGACTCTATTAAGATAGGCTACTACCCCTCACTTGTGATTATTTGGGCAAAAGTTTCAAGGAAAAGAACTTAATATGACTGAAAAGCATATTTAACCAAGAAAAGGAATCAGCAGTCAAGACGCAGTAGTAAATGATTCTTAATAACCAGCACTCAAAACACAATTTTTTTTTGCTTTTCCTCGAAAAACAAACAAAAAAAGCTATTTCAGAAGCATTGCATATTCTCCTTTATTTTTGTGATTCTTTTTTAAACTTACCCACTGATCTCTTGAACTCTTACTCTCCTACTCTTGCCCAGGCGGTGCTATACAATGATCGTTCAGTTCTGGAGAATCATCATGCAGCTGCAGCTTGGAATCTTTTCATGTCCCGGCCAGAGTATAACTTTCTAGTTAACCTTGACCATGTAGAATTCAAGCACTTCCGTTTCCTTGTCATCGAAGCAATTTTAGCCACTGATCTGAAGAAACACTTTGACTTTGTAGCCAAATTTAATGCCAAGGTAACTACATTTGTATCAGTCTTCATTTTATGGCCACAGGGAAAGATATCATAGAAACAAACTGTTGAACAAAACTCCGTCAATTCTTACTTATCAACTGGGAAAATGAAATCCAGTAACATTTTTATCATAGCAGAAATAGAAGGTAGTAGTCTCAATCTAGCTACCTTGGAAGTTAAGTCTCTATGTGATGTATTATACTTTGTTCTACAGAGAAATAAAACATTGAAAGTGTGATTTTTGTTTAACTTGCTCTTCTCTCTATGATATAATTATATATGAATTATATGGCAGTAACATAGGTCAAAAACTTGATACAAAAAATGTCATGCAAATATAAATGCCTAAATATTACTGCAAGATAACTTTTTAAATCATTTATAGCTTTAATATTTTACTGGCAATAAATATGCTGACTTTAAATAGCACTTATTATCAATTTCATGGTTCATTATTTTACTTTTTTGATTAATTATTTTACTATTTCTGGAAGCCATTGTCTTATTCTTGAGATATATCCCCATTCCCAATAACATTATTTAAAAAATCTAAGTTCCTAATTTTTTGGTATTCTGATCTCTACATAGTAGAAAGATATGTGTATTCTATTGCTTTATTTCCTCCTGTTCAATTTTTGCTTTGCTTGAGGTAAATCATTTTAACTGTATCCTTTAAACAGGTGAATGATGATGTTGGAATAGATTGGACTAATGAAAATGATCGTCTATTGGTTTGTCAAATGTGTATAAAGTTGGCTGATATTAATGGACCAGCCAAATGTAAAGAACTCCATCTTCAGTGGACAGAGGGTATTGTCAATGAATTTTATGAACAGGTAACTACTTGAACCATTTCATCTATCTGAACCTACACTTTTAGGCTGCTTGTTAATTCACCAAAGCTTCTGAAAGGCTGCTAGGAAGTATGATCGCTCACTTTTATATCATGCTTTTATTAAAAACAAACAAGCAAAAAAAAAAAAAACCTGCCCTGTTTTGAATAGTAGTTTAAAACTGACACATAAAAAAGACTAAACTATACCCATAGAATTCTAAATCAAAGTTATTTATGGCGTTTGGGGGAAAGATGTTGAAATAATTGAATTACCTATTAAACATTAGAAAGACCCTGAAATACTGTTTTTTAGTAGATTTAGTATAATAAAAAGCTAATTTAAATTTAAATGGAGGAATATATAATACATTAAGTTCATTTACTTTTCCAATATAGTTAATAACAACAGTGCATAAAAGCTAAAATATTGGCATTCTGTTTGATATAACAAGAAGAGTTAATAGACTACCAGAAAAGGCCCCATAATAACCTAAGTGTGGGGCAATACTGTCCAGGTTACCCTGCATTGACCAGATTAAGCTTGAAGCTTTTTGTCCATTGTTATGAATTTCTCACTTAAGAAAATGTGGAGGTGAGGGAGCATGGGTGAAGGACAGGAACCAGTGACATGAAATAGCATGAACAGTGAAGCAACAGAGGTAATGGAGTGATTATCTTCAGATGTCTTAAAAGCTCTGTACAAATATAGGAGTAGATTTATCATAATGTTGGTGTCAAGATTAAAAAATGGTAAATTATAAAAAGTACTCAATACAAATCTGATTCATAAGAAAGGTCCGATACCTCTCTGTTGCCTTAAATGTGTGTTTACCAGTCTGTAAAAGTTATCGGGAGATATAGCTTAGATCAGTGTCGGAGACAAAATTAAAGATATCCCATCAAAGGGTGAGGTACCTTATAAAGTAATAAATATATGTCATTGGACATGTTTAAACAGGGATTAGAATGAACTATGGGTATTATGGGCATTATTCATATACAGAATAAAATGATTCATTTTTTAAAAAATATATGTTGCCTTTTCTGGGATTGGGATTATTTCTTGATCATGAAATATTGAAATGCACAAAAATGTGAAGGAAAAGGAAAATCCACTTATAATAGTTGAATTATTTAGGCATAATCTTTATTGATATTTTGATATATTTTCTTCCTTAGGTTTTCTAGGTAACCTGTGGTTTATGATCTGTTATTGTTTTCCAAGAAGATCTAAAGTTGTTCAAAACAAAACACATATACTTTAATACTATTAAACAAAATAAGAAAACATAATCACAGAAGATATCATTCAAACAAAATCTAGGGTAAAGTAGCAACTTGAATTTAGCAATAAATTATTTTAAGCTTTCTGGTAACCAAGGCAAAAAGAAAAAACATGGTAGATTATATTTGTTAGAGTAACATTCCCAGCATTGCATTTTAAGATGCATTTGTATTCTCCTATAAAGGACCCTGACTAGTGTGATAAGAAATATTATCTACTGAGATATTAAGCCACTCCTTGCATTTCTCCATGATAAAGCTCAACATCACAAAATTAGTTAATGGAAACAACAAAGAATTGCTCTCTGAATCTTAGAGATTTGGGTAGAATCTCTGAGCCATCAAGTAAAGTCAGTTGAGCATGAATAGCCATGCTCTTACATATCTATACATTTTAGATGACAAGGGAATGTTCACTTTTTGGTATCTTAGACTCTTCTCTTTCACCTTTCTAGCTAGCTATTCATGCTAAATCCCTGTTTCTAGGGTGATGAGGAAGCCAGCCTTGGGCTGCCCATAAGCCCCTTCATGGATCGGTCAGCTCCTCAATTGGCCAATCTTCAGGAATCCTTCATCTCTCACATTGTGGGTCCTCTGTGCAATTCCTATGACTCAGCTGGACTCATGCCAGGAAAATGGGTGGAAGATAGCGATGAGTCAGGAGACACTGATGACCCAGAAGATGAGGAGGAGGAAGCAGCAGCAACAAATGAAGAAGAAACCTGTGAAAATAATGAATCTCCAAGTAAGTTACAAAATCTAGCTCCAATATGTTTTTCCTAGGATTCTTTTCTTACTGAGGTTCAGATGAATTTCATGCTTCACAAAAATTACGTTTTGAGGCCAGAGATTATCCGCTGGGTTTGATAATCCTTCGGGGTTGTATACATTACACAAAGATATATTCTATGCCATGAAGTTAAATAAAATTCAGAGTTGAAGCCTTTGCATCAGAATATCTTAATGGTTTGGAAATGAATTGCATTTCTGTTACTGTGGAGACCAACCACAAAGTTTTTTGGGCTTGGTCAAGGGAAAGTTCTGTGAAAAGGTAAGAGATAGCATTCCTTCCTTCATTCAGCAAACACTCTGTGCCAGTCATTCTTCCAGGTACTGAAGTTAGAGCTACGCAAATCCTTGCTTTGTAGACTTGCACTCTAGTGGGGTCAGCAGACATTAACAACACAGATCATTACATTTGTAGTATGTTAGGTACTGATAGATACTAGAGGGGAAAAATAGGAACATATGAAATATTGTGGAGAAAGTTTATTTTTCTAAAATTTGTAGATAGCCAGGGCAGGGGAAATATGAGTAAGAAAGAGAATTTAAAAAGAAAAAGAAGTAAAGGAATAATTCATGGGGATATATATGAAAAGAAGGATTTCAAACAAAGGAGAAAGTAACATGTGCAAAGCTCTTGAAGTAGGATTGGCTGGGGTAGTCAAGAACATTAAATGATAAAATTCAGAGTTGAAAAGAGAGGCAGCAGAAAGCCACATAGTATAAGAATTGAAGGTAAGGCTCTGTAGGTTACTATAAGGATTCTGGTGTTTATGCCAAGATGTGAATCATCAGTGGTTTTGACAGAAGAGTTTGTGAACTCAACTTACATTTTAGCCAGATTGCATCAGCTACCATGTTCTGAATATTCTTTAGGTTGAGGTGGGAGAAGTAGAAGTAGGTATTGTTTAGAGGACCATTGTAGTTTCCTGAGTGAGGTGTCTATGACTTTGGACCAGGTGAGTGGCAATGACAATGAAAATAAGTTACAGCTCTACTTGGCTTGGGGTGCATCATGCAACCAGTCTAATCCAACTTAAATTAAATGAATATAAAAAATTATTTATTTTTCTTATTTCTCTTGCCATGAGACAAAAAGTAGTGACTGATAGCATAATTAGTAAAACTCATGACCTTTAAAATGACAGCGTGCAGATACTGCCCCTGTTTTCAGGAGAACACAGTGTTTTTTTCTGTCGACCTGCCCAGGTAGACAAAGTGCAACCTTAATATTTTTCAAAGACGTGATTAAAATATTACCAATGAAAAAAATACTGATTATTTCTCTCCTATTTTTATCACAGCCAGGATAATGCCTACCTTAGTTCATCTCAACCATCTAGAAAGGAGCCTCTGTATGTTGTATAGATTAATTTTCCCTTTTGTATATAAGCCTCTGTTGACAGCACACCCAGCATAGGTGAAGAGGTCATTATCAATTTAGAAGAGAGGAAAATTTGGCTTTATGCTAGATTATTGTTTGTCCTATCCTATCTGTTAACTTCTGTACAGAATGGAATGTAAAAGGAAAAGTTGTTTCTATACAACAACAAAAGTTGTATTCTGTAAAAGTTATTATATTTCTGTGATGCTTATAAAAAGATTTCCATCAGAAATTTTGTGTTGGCCTTGGGATTCAGAGCCAGGAGGCAAGACTTTGAATTCATGAGTTATTTATTCATTTATTTAATGACCATGTGTTAGTTTTCTCTTCAAAGAGCCAAGTAGCTTGCTGTATCATTAAGAATAAGACAGTTTTTCCACTGAATGACATTGGAAGGTGTTTGTCAGCTAAGCCTCTGGAAGAGCTTTTCTCCGGTGGGCCCTGACTGGTTGCTATTTGAACTCAGATACACTAAAAACAAAAAAAAATAATCCAGGGATCTGGAATGGAAGGACCCAGACAAGGACATTATATAAGAGACTCAACTGATCAACCTAGGCTTTGGTAGCAAGTGCTGAAATGAAATGTTTCCTTCCATTTTGTCTGTTGGGCTGGGGCTGGTTGATCATACTGGCATCCAGATTCTGATATGTCAGTGTTCTGACCTTATCATTTTTATCAAATTTACTAAAGCAGCAATGAGAATTATGTGGATTCTGTAATGCCTTTCAAAATTTAACTGGAACCTTTCATTAAAATTTAAAACACACCACCCAGTGAAGTGTCACTGAAGCTTTCAAAATACTATCTTTAAAGTATTCCTCACAGCCAAAAAAAAAAAAAAAAAAAGGTAAATGTTGAGCAATGTGAGCATTTCTAAATATTGACCACATAGAGTAATGGAATTTCAATTAGCTACCTCATTTTAAATATAGCTAAACTAAGGTTCTGAAATTTAAGCAGTATCTCCAGGTTATAGAACAGGAGGAAGAATCCAGTTTTTCTCATTTTTAGCTCCGTTGCTTTGGGCTTTTAGTAATTTTAATTTCACCATTCATATTGGCTGAAATAGTTACTTTGATTTGGCCTGACTTAGATTTCAGAAAAGAACTAACTTAATGTGCATTGATAACTCCTGCAATTTGCAAAACTTGGAGATCTCCCAGGAAACACAGAATAAAATGTTTCAGTATGGTGTCCTAGGGAATGAAGGCTTTTACCCCACCTCATAATTAAATCTGAAAGATTCCTACGGCGAACTAAGAGGTTTCTAATGAAGTACTAAGCTGCATTTAGAATTTAAGCAATGAAAGGCTCTTTGTTCTCATTTCAAAAGGTTCCAGTGCTGAACAATTTGGATCCCAATATAGGCATGTTTTAGACCACCTGCAGATTCTAATCTACGCACATTTATTTGGTAAAAACTTCCTTCTACGTCACCTTATTCAGTATAATCCCAGAGAGGTTTATTCCTAATGTTTAACAGCATTAATAAGAGAACAGCTGCTCTCATGGGGACTGCCCCAAAAGGAAAAGGAGAAGAATTGAGCTTTTGTTAGTTTCTTCCACATAAGTGTGTACAATTTTAAGATGGAGTGATCACCTTGAGCAATAGCATGTTTCCTATAACAGTGATTCAAAACTGACCTTTAGCCAATGGTCATCTGTCACTCCTTTGATTCAAAGGATTAAGTAAAAAAGCATGTCAACATTTTAAAATTTCTCAATAGAAGCTAATTTGTGCTGAAATGCAATAAAATCAAAGTAGAAATAGATGAGTAGATGGCTCTGATAGAATTATTTTTTAAATTTGCTTTTAAAACTTGGATGTATGAATATTTTTATTGACCTTGATAGAAAATAAAAAAAAAAATGTCATTAAAGAAATGAGGATATGCAATGAAGTGTGTATGTATTTTAGTTTTTTTTTTTTTAAAAAAAAAATACTGTCCTTGTTAGGAAGCTTTCAGATGAAGAAATGGATATATGAGATCATTCCCCAGGGCCCCATGCAGTGCTGCTGCCCCTTCTTCATCCAATGTGGTGAATTTTCATGATTTCCTTCCAGCTCAGGTGCCCCGTCTTTTAAAAAGAAAAAGAAAAAAGATCTCTATCTATTGTCCCACAGGTTTTGTCTTTTGCCGTAGTTTGATATATTAAAGAAAAATAACACACAACCTTTTTTAAATGGCAAGGAAAGCATTATTCAGGATGGTTGCAATTGGAGTCTAGACTATTGCAGTAAAGGAGAAAAACAGAACTGCTCTGAAACAAAAAGCAGGAGAGTTTTTAAATACTGACTGTAGCTAGTTAAACTGAGAGGCCTTGCGGGGAGTTGGGTGATGTGATTAGGCCATCTGTGTGCATTAATTGGTGCATATTGAAGGTAGGCTCCTGCCATCCTAGAACTTTCTTCTCCTTCCCTTCCCCATTTCTTTCTCTCTTCCCTCTCTGGTTTCTTTTATTTCCCTTTTCCCCTTTCCTTTCCCTCCTTCCTTCTTTCTCTCTCATTTTTAAAATTCTATAATAAGAATATTTAAATTAGATCTACTTTCTTAAAATAATAAGTGTGAAGTTGCTAGACATCTGGTGTATACATTATATTTATAGTCGTCAATATTGTATTGGCATTATCTTTCTTGATTACCATGCAAAGGAATGTATCCCAGGTCCCTGATAGCAACATTCCTGGATTGTAAAACTGGCTACAGGCTGGGAGAAGATTCATCTAAATTGCACAGGTACAAAGAAAATTTACTATCTAAAGTAAATGCTCTAAAAAGAGGGAAATCGGGGCGGGGCGGGGGGGTGGTGCTGACGAAAATGACTCTGTATACTTTTTTCCCCTATAGACAGGGGAAAAAAACTTTCTAAAATTTAGTCAAGCTGAGAGCAATAGCACTGCAGTATTGGTCACATGTGTATGTCTGTCTGAAGCTGCACAGGTATTCATTCAGTTTCTACCTTCTTGCCTTCTCTCTTAGAGTGTGAGATGCTTTAAGGCAAGCTGTGAGTCTAATTGATCTTTGTTTCAACAACATCCAGAGAAGTGTTTGTCACTTAGTCGATACAAGTTTGATTGATGGGTTCCATGTCATGAATAAATGTTAAACATAGTAAATAAATATTTGAAAATTCTTGCTCATAATTCTTCTGTTTTCATTTTCCCTAGGACTTATTCAACTTAATGACTTTTATGTGTCTGTGTGGTTCAAAAGCAATTCCCTTTTCTATACTGTGTTTTAAAAGTTGATCTTATTATCCTTTAAATGCAAAAAAATTCTGTTAGGTATTTTATAAAACTGTTAAAAATCACTAGCACTTCCACAAAAATGTTGGTAGGTGCCCTCCAAGAGGTCTAGATTCTTTGACGAATCCCATAGCAATTGGCTTTGGTTTTGTTTCTGTTATTAATATCTGCCCCCTCCCCCCACCTGGGCTTTTTTCTTCTTTCGAGGATATGCATTGTAAACCATAACTATTTTATTAAGTAGATCCAGATACCCCTTTTGATCATGCACTATTACTAGTTTAATGTGGTCTCAATTGGATCAGAATTTCCTGTGGACTCCTATCGTTGTTATTCTTACCTCTCATCAACACTTCATCATTTACCTGCAACTATGGAATGTAAGTAAGAAAGTGAATGTAAGAAAGTGAATGTAAGCAAGAAAGTATCTTACTGGATACTTGGTAAAGTCTGAGGCTTGCTTTGTACACAAAAGAGGAGAAAAGAGCTGCTAAGCTGGGCAAGTTTATAGTCTAATGGTAGGATCTTTGTCTAAATTCTAATTTCTTGGCCTAAGTCTAAAAATGTCACTCAGAGGAAGGTACCAAGAATTCTATTCCAGTTGCTTAGAAGGGAGGTCTGTTCTCTCCTAAAGTGCAGAGCCTCTGCCTACTCTACCTCTCTCACTGGGCTCTCCCAGACACCTCATGTTCTCTGGGTCCTATTCACACTCCTCAGACCTGCTCCTCATCTAATGTATGTCTTACCACCATCTTCTTACCTGCTCAGCCCAGAAAGCTCAAGGTTATATTGACTCCTCTCTCTCCTTCATTCCCTACCTCTTAATTGGTTCCCAAGTCCTGTTGATTCTACCTAAGAAATATATATCATAATACTTACTATCATTTCCATTACCTTGTCCTGGTCCAAGCCACCATCATCCTGCTGTCTCCTCCCACATGGATCACCTTTCAGAGACTTGGTAAGATTTGAAAAAGATGTACCTACTCATTCACCCCATCTTCCCAGTGGAGCAGGCTCCTTGCTAACATATATGGTGTAGGTTAAGTGTCCCTTACCCAAAATACTTGGGTCCAGACTTCTTCAGATTTGGTATTTTTCAGATTTCACAGTATTTGCATGTATATAATAAGATATCTTGGGGATGGGACCCAAGTCTAAATATGAAATTATTTTGTGTTTCATATTTATCATATATCTTACAACCTGAAAGTAATTTTATATTATATTTTTAGTAGACTTCTGTTTTGACTATGATCCATCACATAAGGTTAGTGTAAAATTTTTCACTGGTGGCATCATGTTCACACACAAAACGTTTTGGATTCTGGGACATTTTGCATTTGGAGTTTTTAGATTACAGATATTCATCTGTAATTAGTCTTTTTTTTTTTTTTTTTTTTTCTTTTGTCTGTAAGTCACCAGAACCTAGCACAATACCTGGTATCTATGACATGCTTATAATTCTGAAAATTCATCTTTAATACTTTTTTTCTTTTGCTTTTCAAAGGCATAAATGGGATTATTTAGGGAAGTAGGTTCACATTCAAGGGTGAATGGGGCAATCTCAAAAAAGAGACACCCTTGGGGTAAAGCAAGGTCTTTTCATACTTTCAAATTGAAAACTGTTCCTGGTAATAAGAAAATGTAAATTATTTATTGATTAAATGCTGAGCCTTGTCATATAAGGTCTGTATAGGTCTGAGCAAGGCTCCATCAAAGCATCCATAATCTAGAAGATGATCTGATACCTAAAATATCTGAGAACAAGGTATGTTCTTTAAGGAGGGACATTATTCAAGACTCTTTTTGTTATAAATTACTAATTTCCCATTGAATGAGTATATCCTGAAAGGGAAAAATATTGGTTTCATGTAAATAGAATGTAGGCCACTAGCAGTGTTTACTTGCTTTTACTCCTGTCTGCCTCTCCTTCCCATTAATTTGTTATTTTAACTTTACTTTTTTCATAAAGTAAAGCGAGCTCTATAGCAAGCTATAAATTATAGCCAGCTCTAAACTATAGCCAGCTCTAAGTTCATATCATTCCAGATATAGAAACAGAGGAGAATAGATTCCAACTCCCATCTTCCAACTCCACATTCATACTGCATCACTAGAAAAACTCCTGGGGAAGGAATCTGATTGGCCTGACTTGGATCACATGCCGACCCATTAGCCAATCACTGTGACACAGCTCATGCTGTCAGGAGGTAGATGGGGAACTAGTCTTTGACACATTTTCTAGAACTGCATAATTGAAGGCAGAGAGGTAACTTCTTCCCTAATAATTTTGAATATGCAGATACCAGAAAAAGAGATAATAATAACAAAGAGGGAAAAAAAGAAATAATGTCTACTCTAGAAAGTATGTATGGAGGAACATGAAAATTTTAAGAGGAGAAAAGAAATTATTTCTTAGAAGTGAAATCTGACTAGAGGTTATTTTGATGAGTGAATATGAACTTTTAGTGATTAAAACAAGCGTTTCAGAAGGAGGAGCAGTACCAGCTTCCAAGTGGAAAAGTCCAGGGTATGTAAAGAAAACAATCAGTCAAGCATAGACAGAGGTCAGGCTGTAGAACAGGAAGACCATAAAACTGAGTTTGTACCAGCTTGTGGAAGAACTTAGAATGGAGTTTGAAATTCGTTTTTTAGTTCACGCAAAGCAGAAGTCTGACATCAAAAGCATTTTAAAGGAGATTAGCTTTGTAGACTTATTTGAGAGTTGAATTCTTTGACAAAAGAAGACCTAACAAGCAATTCCAGTGGTCCAGGTGAGAAGTTTTGAAAGTCTTAACTGTCGTAGGAGTAATACCAAGACACCAGCAGAACTCTGTGTGGACATTACCCAGTACTGGATACTGTGCACAGTTATTTCTCAGTGATGTTTTAATAGTTATTTAGTTATTATCATTTTCCCTTATTTCCTTATTCTTGAAAGCTCCATATGAATCCATTTGGTTCTTAAATCCTATTAATAATATGCAAAGAAATAACTTCTATGTGTTCAGCACATGAATAAGTCATCTAATTTTATGGCCTTTTTTAGGAAAGAAAACTTTTAAGAGGAAGAAAATCTACTGCCAAATAACTCAGCACCTCCTACAGAACCACAAGATGTGGAAGAAAGTCATTGAAGATGAGCAGCGGTTGGTGGGCACAGAAAACCAGTCCCTGGACCAGGCTCCTCAGCAGTACTCCTCAGAGCAGATCCAGGCCATCAAGGAAGAAGAGGAGGAGAAAGGGAAACCAAGAGCAGAGGAGAGCCTGGCCCCAGAGCCGAACCTGTGACCATGAACAGAACAAGCTGTGTTTCCAAACTAATTTGTCACAGACTTTTTTCAAGCCAGCACAACACTTAGACACAACACTGTAGAAATATGAGAAGATGGGCAAATGGCTATTGCATTTTGGGATTCTTCGCATTGTATGTGTTTATTTTTACAGTGAGGTACCTTGTCGAAAACCTCTTGCTCAGAGAAGCTTTCACATTTGCAACACCAGCTTCGACAGATTTTTTTTTTTTTTAAGGAGGATATATATATATGTGTGTGTATATATAAGGTCCCACGTAGAAACATGTACAAACCTTCACACACATGTGCGTATACACACAAACACACTGAAAGCCAGGATCTCTGGCTCCACAATTAAGTAACATTCATATTAAGAAATATAGTGGTCACTGTGATATAATAAATCATAAAGGAAAACAAATCACAAGGGAAATGGTGCAGCTTAGCAACGATGTGGTGCAGCAAATGTAGGTTACCAACTAAGCAGCTTTAGCTCTTCATACTGAGGGATGAAAGTTCCAGAGCATTATTTGGATTCTGATACATCCTGCCAACACCATGTGTGTGTGTGTGTGTGTGTGTGTGTGTGTGTGTGTGAGAGTGACTGTGTATTAGTTGAAAGAGTGCTTGTATGCATGTGTGTGCTTATGTAAAGAGTTTTGCGGGTTTAGTAGTTTGTAGAATAGCTGTAGCAGATGTCTCAGTACATGTGAACAAGAGAAGGAAGTTCACTCTGGAGTGTCTTTGAAAGGCAGTCATTCCAAATGCCCTCCTCCAATTTAGCTTTAATAAAGGCCTCTTGGCAGATGGAGGGCATTCATGGGCCATTTGATTGATACTACTGCTATACACCACTTGGAGGCGCTGTACCACCAGCCTCAGACCTGGAAGACGGAGGCATTTTCCAGTCTACTAGCCTAATGAATGTATAGGAGCCGTTTGTGAGTGTGTGCACTCACATAAGATCAAAACACCATTTAAGGGAATGGCATTCTTTATACATAAACACCTAAAAGGAACTGGAGTCAGGTGGTTTCATCAGGTGAGAGTTCTAAAAGGATGCCAGAGAAGGCCTGGGAAATTACATTTAACAGTGATCTCCTGTGCCTCCTTAATTTGCTGCAAAATGTGTAGTCAAAAATGAAAAGACAAATGGAAACCCAGTGGGTTATATAGCAAGAGATGAGGGAGAAGATGGCAACCTAGGATTTGGGCGTTGACATAAAGAAAGCCTGATCTTGGCAACTTTTAAAGGTTGACTTTGGGGTTGAAGGTCAGGCTGTACCCCCTGTTGTGGTATTTCTAACGCTGTGCCATGGGGTAGTTTCCATCACAGTCTGGCACATTGTCATGCTTTTTGGCAGGGAAGATTACTGAGGGATTGTTTAGGGACAGGGCTGTTATTGAAAGTCTTTTTTTTTTTTTTTTGGTTTGTTTGTTTATCTACACTTGTTTATGCTGTGAGCCAAACCTCTATTTAAAAAGTTGATACTCACTTTCAATATTTTATTTCATATTATTATATATGTCATGAATAGTTATCATGATGTAAATATGAAGATTTTTTGTTTGTTTCTGTAGATACTAAACACTTTTTTAAAGAAAAGAAAGGGAAAAGGGAAACATTTTTATAAAGTTATATTTTAATCACCATTTTTATACATTGTAGCTATCTCCAGGTCCAGTAAGAGGGTGTAGTTCATTGGCATAGAGGTCTGTGGACAACTGCTCATCTACCTATTCTAATTTAAAAGATAATCTGATAGTTATTCTTGCCAATTAAATGAGGATGCTGTAAAGAATTTTTTTTTTCCCAGTAGTAACTCTTGCTAACTGAATGCTAACTAATTTTGGGTCTTTGCCTCCCAGATGAAAGACTTTTTAAACCGATATCAAATTGTTGTAATTGGTGTCCATTTCTCTCCAATGTTTTTGGGACTACAACTCTTAGTTCTGTATACACACTTGCTTGTCACCTAACAATCTCAGCTTCCAAGAAAACCTTGATTGTGATTTCTACTTTTAACTTTTCCTGAAGTCAGAAAGGAGTGTTTACATGAAAAATCCCTTTGTTTCTCATGACTGGATAGTGTATTCTTTCCTTCCAAAGCATGACTTTATAATAATTCATGGAATTTTTTCAAATTAGGTAAAGACAAGGCAAATTTTTCTATTAAGTAGGAAAATGTAAAGATGATCAAATGGATGCAAACAATACCTAAATAATTAGTATATATTTCAATTTGTATTTCTCAGTTAACACCAGGTCATCATTATTTAGCATTTGCTGAGTTCCCGTTTTCTTAGAATTGCCTGTGTTTCTCTATGTTTGCAAAATGTACTGTGAGTCAAAAACATTTCCCCAATAAAGTTAACAGTTACCCTTACAAATAAGAAAGAAAAAGGAATTTATAATCACGTACTCTTTGCATCTGTTTACTTAGAATTAATCTTTTGTCTTTCTCCATATGACTATATATCTCTAAAATGAATAAGAGGAAAAACCAGGTGTGGAGTGAGTCGGGTGGCAGAGCCACTGTGAGAGTCCTTTCTGTGTGTAGGCAGTGTTATTCTGCAAAGCCTTCTGCTTAGAAGCCAGCCTGGCTGGCACCATGGAGTTCTCAGCCAACTGCCTGGATTTTTTGTTGTTGTTGTTGTTTTGTTTTAAGGTACATGATATAAGAGGAATAATAATGACCAAATCAATTGGAACCTCTTATTCCAGAATCATGTTCATCAATCCAGGCAGTTTAGTAACTTTTTCTTAAAAAATAAATTACCATTATATGTAAGCTAGAAGTCAATTGAAATAAAGGAATGGAAATCCACCAGGTGTGTGACTTTCATACATACCTGGTGCATCTTAAAAGATGCACCTAGGGACATAACCAGATATTTTCTGCTTGTGATAGTTATCTCCCTCCTTGGTGACAGCAATATTACTGTGTTCACTTCCAGATCCAGAGCTTAATTCCTGTGGTGCCAATGTCTTTGTTGCAATTTACTACATTTTTATATGAGCCTACTTTTAGGTGCCATATTAGATAAACTCAGGTCTTTCAAATGAAGGAACTTCCAGCCCACTTAGGGAGAAGGATCGTTGTATAGATAGCCATAAAATCAATATTAGGAAAAATTGGAACAGGTTGTTCTCTGTCAAGAAAAAGTCCAGGTATATTCTCTCTGTTATCAATGTTATTTTAAGCATGCTAATAGATTGTCTGTCTTTCTAGTGATATAGCTAAGCCAGACTTTTGAATATTATTTCCTTGGTGAAAACACCACTTTTGCTTTCTTGGTTATCTGTATTTTTTTTTTTTTGGTCATTTTATAAGACCTGGTTTTGTTCTCAATAAAGGATGAAGACTTTAGCTCTGTACAGGAATATGTCTATATTGGTCTTCATCTGAAATGTGAAGGAATTTCCTCATATTATATTTTAAAAAGTATCCACTTTCTAAAAAACATACTGAATTTTGTCTGTTCCATTTTAGTTGGATTCCAGAACAAAACCATTGCAATCCCAGTATAAGATAAGGAATTGAGTATCATGCAGATGTTCATTAGATGTATGTAGGCTATTAATTTGTGACTTCCCCATGTCCCTTGCCTTTCTTTCCCCAGAGAACTTTCTTGAAGGTAAAAACTGTGCAAAAGGCATGAGACTCAGGCCTATTCTTTGTTTAAATGATGGAAAAGTATAAATTATTTTCTAAGTAATAAAATATGAAAATTATCATTGTAAATAAAGTCTAAAGTTTGAAATGACTGCTTTCTAAAATGAAGTATTTGTTTGATAAACAAGTTCCGACTAATGAGAAATAAATAATCCAGAAATCCTCATATTCTATTTCGGGAGGTATTCTTGGTGCTTCCAAGGGATTACTTCTGTCCTCATTATTTACGATATTTCTAGAATAATGTTGAAAACTATAATAAAAGTCTTATTGTCCTTCTCTTCCTTCCTAACCCTGATTCCCATTTAATGCCTTCCCCAGTTTCTATGCCAGTTTTAAATAAACTGCGTTTTCAAACTGGCAGAAGTTTCCAATAAGATAGGGTCTGTAAACTTTCATAGTCTAGAGTAAATCAAGATTTTCATTATTCTACAGATCTATCAGCTAATATGTATAGAAAAAAAAATCCAAATTTGCAAATAGCTCAAATCCAGATTATTAAAAGCCAAATATATCTATGTATTTTGAAGCCAAACTTAACTTCTATCGTCTCTGCTAATAAGCAATGAAATATTTTAAGACCACTGGAGTCATGATCTCTCTCATGATTTCCCCATGAAGTAAAATGATGAATTTGCTGATATGATCATTTCATTAAAAAAAAAACTAAGCAAATTCAAATTAGGAAACCCGTTAACTATTTTAGGTGACGAGCATTCCAAAATTAATTTTTCTTAGAATTTCTAATCGAGGGGAAATACTAGTTTGGGGTTGTATATTCAAATTATGTAAATTTGTTCCTCTAGAAAATATTCAAATTCTTATAGGAAATTCAGTTGGGAATAAGCTAAACTATTGTCACCTAACAATCTCAGCTTCCAAGAAAACCTTGATTGTGATTTCTACTTTTAAATTTTCCTGAAGTCAGAAAGGAGTGTTTACATGAAAAATCAAGTTAACTAAATTGCTAACTATGACTTATATAACTTAAATCAAGTTTTGTGTATTAGTATGTTTTATACCAATGAAAAAGAGAACATCTTTTTTTCTCTATATTGTGCACCATGGATGTTGGGCAATTTGTGCTATTACCTAACATATTGTATCTGTTTAAACACTATTTACTTTTACCTTATGGTGCTTTTTGCCTTACCTGAATTGATCTTTATGTTCACACTAGAAAATTCTATAGCATGATAACAATGGTAATATAAAAGATGGGAGCTTTTGTATGTGTGCTTCTGTGCTAAGTATGTTTGAAGACATAAAAATGAAGATTGCAGCTTTATTGACTTGGTGAAACTCAATATGCTTATTCAAGAATATTGATACAATATAACTTATCTTAATGTACATAAGACCAAAAAATATACGGAACCATGTATAGAAGGAAAACAAAATTGTCTTTAATTCATGCTTAAAGATCCAAAAAGAATCCAAACTTCCTATCTAAAGATAGCCAGTTCTTATCCATATCATGTTTAAGGTTGATTACCTTGATATATATTGTTCTCTCTGGATTTCTGCTTCCTTGAAGAGGGGAGCAGACAAGAAAAGCCAAACCTTCTCCTTCTAGAAATGTTGGTCAGGTTCATGTTTGAACATCTTTTCTTATTGCTTCACTTCAAGAAGTGGTTCTTTAATCATGAAAGTAATTCAATCAAAATAAATTGCTTCAAAAAGAGTAATATCAAATCTTCATATGTAAATACTATCGAGAATATTTAAATTTGTTTTCTTGAATCAAAACTATGTTAAATGTTTTTATTAAATTTACTAAGTGATGTTCCATGGTAATAGGATGCTGAATATTTTAACATAACCAGAACTAGTAATGAGAAAACTTGAAAAGATTCAATTATATTTCCAATGTCCTCATGCTTCATGAAAAAGATGAAGTTACCATAAATACATAAGGTAGATTAAAATGTATGTCCCCCAGAAATTTAAGTATTCAAAGTATATAGTCTGAGCTCTTCTGAGATATTCCAAAATGAAAGAATGTCTTACCCAGTAATTTATCATGGCTTAGTTTGCTATAGAATAAGTGGCCTATTCCTATAGTTTTTAGAGTAAATTCTAACATAGTTAAAAACCCAAATACAGCCAGGCACAGTGGCACACTCCTGTAATCCCAGCGGCTCAGGAGGCTGAGACAGGAGGATCACAAGTTCAAAGCCTTAGCAACAGTGAGGCACTAGGGATGTGGGCTCAGTGGTCGAGTGTCCCTGAGTTCAATTCCTGGTACCAAAACCAAAACCAAACCAAAACAAAACAAAACCCAAATACTTAACTACTAGGAAAGATTAAACATTATTTATCTTGACTTTCACAGATGAAGCATTACTTGTAGATTATCCATACCTACTACATTCATCTGCCAAGCATGGTAGGTTGGAATTGGAAATCCATTAATAGAAAAATAATAAAAAAGTTTTTTAAAGCTTTACATTTTCAGTGACATTGAGAATATCTCTTTCAAATGAAACCAAACACAGCAGGGAATTCTTCCTTCTTAAAAAAGGCAAAAACAAATGAGCAACAACAAAACAAGAAAAAAAAAAAACTAGTTAAATTTATAGAGAAAAAGTATGACTTTGTGTCACTTTTACTTCTCTTAGCTCAATATTAGTAAAGAGAAATGACCAGAAATTCTCCTGTGCCATAATAAAGAATGCTTTTTATGTTATGTTCTAAGTCACCCCACCAGGTTTCATTGTAAAGTCCATGATACTTAGCAGCAAAAAAAAAAAAAAAAAAGAGAGTTGAGGATTGTATGTGAACATCACATAAAATTCAAAGCACATCCCAAGCACCCTTCTGTCATCATTGCAAACCAATTTAGCTATGACCTAATGGATCCATATTCCAGCCCTGATTTCATTTGTTACAATGCTCACAAATACATGTTTCTGAATGCTGAATGTGAATTAGCCCTTAGAGCTTAGAAACTGCTGCTTAAATATCTCTTAAAGAGAAGAAATTTTAGTCTAGTAGTTTTACATCCTGAATAGTAGCAAACTAGTCAGATGTTTAATGTGAAATTTAAAATAATTGTTTAAAGATGTTCTCTTTGTATATATAACTTGTTGGTTGGTAGAACTTCCCTAGTCACCTCACTTTTAAATTTTTTCAACTGATTATTTCTCTGACTTAAAAACCATATATTACACCACATATTTCATTTAAGCTATTTAAAAGCATAACCCAAGTACTATAGTATTGGTATTCTTCAGTAATAACCCTAATAATATCTATACATTACTTGTGGGTGGGGGTTTTAATGGCTTGACTTTTAATATATATTTGTTTGTTAGATTAAAAATCACTAATTTGTATACCCTAAAATATTTGCATGGCATTTTTGGCATATTATGTTTGCTTAACTGTTTTAGTTTTCATGTATGAGTGTCAATTTATATCCTAATATATTCTCACATAAGAATGCATACCATTTTTACTTTAACAAGGACAATTTGCTAGTTGACAAGCACTGGAAATAAATATTATTGAACCCTCACACACCCCGACGTTTCTTTCTAGAGATTTTTATAATGCGAATCATAGAATGAAAATCGGTGCTTTTATAAATATTCTGGATCTCTAAAAGCAGAAACCAAGTTTTCTATGATGATATTAGGATATGTAACCAGAAGAACTTTAATCTGAATTTAATGTTTTTGGTTTTGATTGGTCTGATTGATTTGGTTTTGGTGTGAAAATCTCTTCTGATTCCTGACAGAGCAGTTGTTTTGATCAATCATTACCTCTTTCCAATAAAAAAAACCTGTTATTGATAGTTCTTATTAGTATATCTCAAATATTTGACCTTTTAGAATATTTTTTAAGCCAGAGAGAATGGGGTTAAAATAATTTAGTGTTCCTAAGAGCAATATTTTCAAAGGACCACCAACCAAAGTGGCACCGTAAGGGATATCATTTGTACAAGACAATTTTTAACAAGGTGATTCTTACCACTTTCAACAAACCTGAATTTGTTCATTAGTTCATAACTTTGCCAAATTTATTAACTTCTTTTAGAAACACAAGAGTGAGACATTGGAACTTGACCATTTTGCAATTGAAATAAATTTTGTTCTTTCATCTGTACTTTGCACTTAATATATGTAGCAATACTTAGTGTCACCCAATTACAAGTATTTGTTAAGTGACATAGTTTATGGCTGATAAATGTTTTGTAAAAAAAAGTAGAATCTGTACAGAAAAAACTTAGATAAATTGTATTTATTTTTATTACTTTTTAGCTTAGACACTATACTGATGCTCTCTTTTTGCCAGAATTACTGGAAGTGCCTCTTGGTTTTATATATATATACAGTGCATATATATTCAAAATTATTGAAATTGTGTCATAAATGATCAATGTGGTTGTTACAATGTGAAGGTAATGTATAATATAAAAATAATTCTGTGGTACCACGTTTGATGTAGTTATTTTTGCAACCTATAGTCTCTGGTCTTCTGTAAGTATGTTGTCCTCCCATGTCAAGTACAAGGCTTAGCACCCAATCCACTCCCTAGTGAGACATCCATTGTCCTTCCTAGAGACTCTAAAGACCCTCAAGAACCTTGTATTCCTTTAGTAATGTCTTCTCCCTATCACTTATACATTCTTAGCCACATTAATTAAAATCTAACTTTCTGCTACTATGCGTTAACTTTTCTTTAATTAAATAGCCTCAAACCAAGATACCCACATTTCTGGCATTCAGTTTCAGAATTCTGTAAAATAGTGCTGCCATTTATCCTATAAATTCTATAATTCTGTAAATAGTATGGATGCCAACACATGGAACATTTGAATTACACAGACTCAGTTATTTTTGTTTGTTCTGCATCTTTGAAAATAGAATAGTTTAACGATTCAAAACACTCAAGACTATTTCAATGAACTTATGTGTAGTCCTCAAACAAAATGCAAACCATGATTTCTACCCAAGGAATTCATTCTTTAATCTACACATTGATTTTCCCATAACTCGAAAAATAAAACTCCAAGCTCTAAGCCTGTTCTTTTTAAATTTCCCTTAACACTCACCTGAAACTACCCTCCCTTCAAAAGGAACAAGATATTTAATAAGAAAATAAGTTATGTAGAATGAGATGGAGCGACACTGGGTAAGTCTGATGGATCCTGAGATCCATGGCCAAGGAAAGCAATGACTCTAGCCACTACCTGAAATAAGAAGCTTCAGGGATCAGATTCGTGTGTCCTGGTCACACCAACTCACACTTGATGCAGCTCAGCAGATCATGGCACACCTGCTCACCATGTGAGGAGGAGGTTGGAATATGGGGATGAAAACCTGACCAATGAAAAGATTAGAAATGTTGTTTTAAATAACTAGAAAACCTTCTGCTTGTTGGAAGGAATGTAAGCAACAGTTGCTTATTTTTGTCTGGAGCTATTTCATGTCCTGAACCTTCTTTCTGGCATCATCACTGGCTTAAAGAGGAACTCCAGGCCCACTTCTACTCAAATCTGTCAGATTCAAAGTCCTGTTGTCCTTCTCGGGGGCTCTCTGGAGTCTTCTGGGCAACTGGAATGAGACAGAGCTGGGTTGTGGTTGTGGGTAGAGATAGTTTGCTTCACACTTCCGTTAGCACTTAGGGTGGAATAGCTGTCAGTTTGGGTAGCTTTTCCCTGTCAGATGTCAGAGATGAATTCATTGAAGGCTTAGTCTCTAGTCTTTGTGGATATTGATGTAGACAAAGATGATAGTTTCACTTTCTATGTCTGCCATAATAAGTTGCAACAAATTTGCAGACTTAATGCAAATTTATCAGCTTTGTGCATCAGAAACCCAGATGCACTTTGGCCGAGTTCTCTGCATTGGGATTCTCACAAGAACAAGAGCAAGGTATTTGCCAGCCATCTTCAAGGATGCAGGGCAGGAATCCACTACCAAGCTCATTCAGGTTCTTGCAAAACCATTCCTTGCAGCTATAGAGCTGAGGTCCTTTGTTCTGGCTGGCTGTCACTGGGAACCTCGCACAACTGCTTAAAGCCACCAGCCTTCCCTCTGACATTGCTCCTCTCACCATCACACCAGCAAAGCCCAGGTGTCCTTTCCTTTTCAGACTTCCTCTTCCAAGGTATCCTTTCTGCTTCCTGCTGCTTTGAAGGGTTCATGTGATTATTTGGGGGCCCTAATAATCTGGGAGTTTCTCCTTAGGTTTGTAACCTGAATTAACATATGAAAATCTGTCTAGAAATGTAACTTAATTTATTTATAGTTCCCATGAACTAGGATATGAATATATTTGGAAGCTATGATTTTATCTTCCACAAATCAAGAAAAGAATGAAGAATACAATAAAGATATAGAAAGAATAAGGGCCACATAATCATTTCCTCATGCCCAGCATGAAGGTAGCAGTCCAAGTACAAAAGCCAGCACTGGCAATGGGAAAAGCAGAGGACTCCATTTAAAGAGTTTGTAACAAGTCTTTGAAAATTGAATCTGTATACTCACTATAACCCCTGTGAAACTGGGGCCTGATCTGATCTGATCCAATACAGGCTCTTAACCATCCACCAACATAGGTTTCTATTTGTCCCATGGCCAGAATATGTGGGTAATGGGATTAAGGGGTGGGGATAGGAATGGTTTCCCTCACTATTTTAGCTACTAACCAACTTATTTTGTTCCCTATCTCTGAAACTCGTCTTTGCTTGTTTAGAGGAAATCGTTGCCAAGTGAGAGGTGATTTTACCATAGTACACACTGGTCCCATTGCCCTGGAATTTAAATCTCTTGGGTCATTGTGCCTTCTCATATTACTGAACCATCAGGAGAAAAAAAAATGATTGATCCCAATTTATCAAGCTGAAATATGGTTTCTGATATAAAATCTTGGCCAGAAAGACTGTGTTTGTAACAGAGAGAATTCTCTGTGGAGCCTTCAACATTGAATAGTAAGTGAAATGGGAAACTAAATCCACTCAATATAAACAGGAACACTAAGGAATTTGACCTGAAGGATGAGATTTTGGATCATCGCATCAGTAAAAAAAAAAAAAAAAACAAAACAAAACAAAAAAAAACCTCGACCAAGTGATGTGCTGAGGACAAAGAAAACATGGAAAACAGAAGTTCTAATACTTTTAGTTTTTAGCCAATTATAGAAATGAATTGAAAATTCGTCCTTGAAAAATTTTATGTATCTACCTACCTTTCTATTACTTATTTAAAACTCAATTAAGAGAATTTTTAGATATATTCAAAGTAGTAAATAGTATAGTGACCACTATGTACCTGTTACTCAGCTCCAACAATTGACATTTGACCAATCTATTCCATCTATAACCCCAAACATTTAGCTCTTCTTTCCCAAATTCAAAGATATCCTATGCAATATACCTTTTTACTTACAAATGTTTTGTTTAAATAAAAAATATTCTTTAATTCCTCAAAATAGCTAATATTCACACAGTCTTCACATTTTTGAGTTTATAAATCTTTCAAGAAGATTATGGAATCTTCTTGTTATAGAGTATTTACTTTTGAATAGGGGTACAAACATACATTATAATTAGTTGATTCATTTCTTAAATAGTAATATACAATTTATCCCCCACGTCCCCCTAACCCCTGCCTTGCACTTCTTGGTTGGGAAAAAAATAAAACTAGATTGGCTGTCCCAATGACATCCCCCAATTTAGATTTTGCTGATTGTGTTTTTGTCATATTCTTCTTCCTCCTCTCCTTATTTAGATCCAGTCTGTGGCTGGATAAGATTTGTGTTTGGGAATAAGAAAGAAGACTTTTTCAAGGGTGATGATTCAAGCTTGTAAGTTCCATCCAGATGTTCAAAATGGCTGTTTCTTCATGTGTGTGTGATATTATTGGTTGATGATGACCATTATCTAGATTCATTAAATTGTTAGGAATTCATTAGGTTTGAAATGTGTGATATTCTAATTTCTTCATCCCTTTTTATTTTTGTATTACTTACATAGGAATTTTTCCATTTTAATAACTAATAAACACACGGAATAGGAAAGGCTGTACAAATGCACACTTTCCCCCTGTGTACCACCAATTTCAAATGTATTAAATGTTATTTAGAGTCACACAAAGGTGAACATATGATGTTTTTAAGGTGCTATTCCAAATTCATGAATTTAAAAATTTTATGTGTTTCAACCATTGCAATTATTATTCTTTTTTCATTCTCAGGTTTTCCTTTGTTTGGCTAGCAGAAGCTTGTTCAAGTGATCCTAAGTTCTATTGGCACAATCTAGTCTTCAAGATCTTCTAGGAGAAGATGATCCAGACTCATCTTATAACCCTAGACCTGGGATCAGTCAATGTCAAGGAGCTATGGTTCCTTTGTGTTTTTTTATAGACCCCAATTAAATGCTAATTAGTTAGTCACTGTTTCTAGATCTTTTCAATGGAGAGAGATGGAGGCATGGGCACACGTGTGTGTCTGTGTGTGTGTGTGTGTGTGTGTGTGTGTGTGTGAGAGAGAGAGGGAGAGAGAGAGAGAGAGAGAGAGAGAGAGAGAGAGAGAGAGAAAGTGTTTGCACATATACATATGTGGGTTTGTTTTTCAGACTAAAAACTGCTTAATTCAAATTTGGGACTGCAAAGCTTTCCTTAACCTCACTGATCTACTTCTATAGTTGATATTTAAAGCCACGAGACTGAACAAGGTCATAAGGGAATAAGTGTTGATAGAGCAAAGAAGATATCCCAAGGATTGAATTGTGGGCTATTCCAAGCAATGAAGTCCAAAATGACCACTGAAGTAGAAGAAAAAGATCAGGGGAGTGTGGTACCCTGAAACCCAGGTAAACAAAATGGACAGAAGAGAAGGGCACAGTCAGTAGTGTACAATTTTTCAAGTAGATCATTTGAAAATGTTTGGGAATTGATCACTGGATTTATCAATGTGAATGTCTTTGGTGTTACTGATGAAATAGTTGTGGTAGAGTGAGGGAGTTGTTGGAGAAAGAATTGGAGGAGAGGAATTTGAGATCTGAGTATAGACTCCAGCTTGGACTTAGAAGCATAGACTTTGTTCAAGAAGCAGAGAGAAAAACAGATTATGCATACACATGTAAGGTAGAGAGTAGATGTGGCCATGGAAGATTATGTTATTTCTCCTGGTTTTTTTTTTTTGTTTTGTTTTTCTATTTTGTAAATGAATTCCCTGTGGAAAGCCACCCATGAAATGTTCGTGGACCAGATCAGCACTGAAGCCATTGAGTGGGAAGATCTGGTATCTGGGAACTCATAGCAGCTCTCCTGCTGGGGAGATGGCCTGACACATGTGAACTCCCACCAGCTCTGCCAGAAGGTCCCACATAACACCAGAGACGGGAGTGACCCGTTAAGAGCCAAAACAGCCTGCCTACCCCCACCTATATCTTGTTTTTCATGAAGCAGCAACCATGGAGACAAGACTCCTCCCACACTGAGACCTTATACCTACCAATCCCCTTTGATCTGTAGCACTATAAATAAAGCAAGCACTGACTCCATCTTTGTTAGAAGATGTACCCATCTGGTTAGCTTGGCCCATTGCTGCCCCCGCTCTGAAACTATATTTCTGTGTCCTGTAGTTATTTCATAGTACTATTTTCTTAGCTTTTATTTCTCAGCCAGCCCATTCCTCTGGAGGGGAATGCTTTCCCTCACCCACACGGGACTTGTGTGAGAATTCCCTAAACAAGTCCATCAGATAATAATGGATGGAGGGAAAGGGTTGAAGCTTTGAAAAACTCTTTCAAGAAAGAGGGGAAAAGGGTCATTAAAAGGTATTCTGCCTATGATGCCTCTACTGTCCAGTGAAGTTAGTTATATTAAATTATAAAATAAGCAAGGGCACATTAGTGAATTGTTCTCCAACCATTTAACAGTGTAGATACAAACATGGAATAGATAGAAAGTTGGATTCAACCTCAGGGAGGTTTGCCAAGAAAAAACAACTAATAGAAAAAGGAACCAGGAATTAAGGAAAGTGATTAAAATGATTGATTGCCAGAAACAACTCAGGTATGGATCAAAATGAGAAAGTGAGTGTTATGGGTTAAATTGTGACACCCCAAACCCCGTAAGTTGTAGTTTCTTGTATCTGTGAATGCAGCCTTATGTGGAAGTAGAGTCTCTGCAGATGTAATCAAGTTAATAAGAGGTCATTCTTATAGTCCAATAGGTCTTAGCAGCATCCTGTTACGAACTAAAAGTATAAACTCACGGGAGAAGGTGACTATGTGTTTATGGAGGCAGAAATTTGAGTGATGCATCTGTCAACCAAACAGTACCACAGGTATCAACACCAAAAAGAAGAGGCAAGGAAGGATTCTTCCATCCAGGTTTTAGAGGGAGCATGGCCTCTACCCATACCTTGATTTTGGCCTCCAGAAGTGTGACACAGCATAGTTCTGTT
This sequence comes from Marmota monax, assembly GCF_021218885.2. Taxonomy (NCBI): domain Eukaryota; kingdom Metazoa; phylum Chordata; class Mammalia; order Rodentia; family Sciuridae; genus Marmota; species Marmota monax. Next base: position 8,767,753 of record NW_026695227.1, read on the forward strand.
GTTGTAAGCCACCTACTTGGTGGTATTTTGTCATTAGGTCTCTAGGAAACTCACTTATATATGGCAGAGCTGAGTGGCTGTGATAGAGATTTATAGAACAAGTCTGTGAAAGAGAAAAAGATCCCTTGTCCCTGGTCCAAAGTATGAAAGTAGGAATGAGAGGCTGAGGTAGGATATAGTCTAATGCAAGGCTCCATATAAGAAGCTCTGACTGAAGTGAGATGAAATCTTAATCTTAGCATTTCTCCAATTGCTAGGGATGTTGAACATTTTTTTTCATGTATTTGTTGATTGATTGCATTTCTTCTCTCCAGTCAGAATAGCAATTATCAAGAATACAAGCAACAAGGTTGGTAAGGCTGTGGGGGAAAAGGTACAATTATATGTTGCTGGTAGGATGGCAAATTGGTGCAACCATTATGGAAAACAGTATGGAGATTCCTCAGAAAACTTGGAATGGAAACACCATTTGACCCAGCTATCCCAGTCCTCGGTTTACACCCAAAGGACTTAAAATCAGCATACTATGGTGATGCAACAACATCAATGTTTATAGCAGCTCAACTCACAATGACTAAACTATGGAACCAACTTAGGTGTAGTGTACTGCAATAGATAAATGGATAAAGAAAATGTGGTATATATACACAATGGAATATTATTCAGCCTTAAAGAAGAATGAAATGATGGCATTTGCTGATAAATAGATGGAGCTAAGGATTATCAGGCTAAGTGAAACAAGCCAATCCCGAAAAAACAAAGGCCAAATATTTTCTCTGATGTGTGGATGCTAATTCACAATAGGCAGGAGGGCTAGGGAAGAATAGTTACTTTAGATTAGGCAGAGGGGAGTGAAAGGAGGGGGAGGGGGTATGGGGGTAGGAACAATAATAGAATGAATCGGACATTTTATCCTAGTTGCATATATGATTATATAACTGGTGTGACTTTTATATCATATACAACCAAAAGAATGAGAAATCATACTCTTTGTATGTGTCAAAGTACATTCTACTGCCATGCATAATTAATTAGAACAAATTTTTTAAAATAGTAAAAAATAAGCCCTGCATGGTGAGTAAAACAAATATTCAGTACACACAGGTGTGGTAACATTCACTGTGGGCTGTAGAAGAAAAGAAATCATGTTAGAGAGTAAAGTTGAATAAGTTGCTAATACAGCACATTATTTTCAAGGGGAAGAATTACATTTCTTGGTGCGTAAAAATAAGTTCTTTGTACTTTCAACCTGTAGGTATTATATACCTCCTTTAATCTATCACACCTATAAACACTGAAAAGTCTAATTCTTATTAAGATGTTTACTCACTATTGCTGATGGCAAAATCTGGTTTGATTGCTAAAAAATACTTGGTTTTTCAGAGTCTGGATATATCACTGCTTTGTTGTAAGGTTTAAGATAATTCCCACTTTCTTTGCCTCTTCTTTAATTCTTTTGTAGTTAAACAAATATAGAAAATATTTGATTCACATAAATACATATGTATTTACACATATATTTGTGTATTTATACACACGACACACATATTTATTTATTTACTATTTTATACTAGTTCTGTGAATTAAACTCAGAGGCATTCTACTACTAAGCTACATCCCCAGTCCTGCCTTTTAAAAGTTTTTTGATACAGGATCTTACTAGGTTACAAAGGCTAGCCTTGAACTTTCAAAAGGCCAGCCTCCTGACTCAGCGTACCCAGTGACTGGAACTACAGGTGTGGCTCACCACGCCTGGCTGATGATTAATATTGATTAGCCATCCAGAACATTGTGTGAATTGAAATTATGTATGTGATAATGATACCTTCTGGTCATTTAGAGCTTAGTTATTTGAAATGTATTTTTAAATACATGGTGTAATTTGATCCTTAAAGCAACCCTGTAAATGTTTTTTTTTTAAAAAAAAAGAACAAAAATTTTGCTTCACAGAAGAAGTTGAAAGTCAGTAAAATTAAGTGACCAACCAGAGTCATATCCATTTAAGAACTGAATGAGTCTTGGTTGATTTGGGTAGCAAATTCATTATTGACAGAAACCAAATGCCAATTAATACTGCTCAAAATCCTCTAAAATTGTTCTCCTGGAAAGGAATGGATTAGAATTATACAATCTCTCAGTGCAAGGAGTTCTCTTTCTTTAGAATTGCATATAATAAGCAATTGAATGCCAAAAAAATTAAAAGAAAAAATTTTTTTCTATTTTCAAGACTCAGAGAAATTGTGGATGTGAACAACTGATCCTGTCTCTCTGAGAATTAACTCTTTCTGGAGAGAGCTCTGGAGAGCTTTGATCCTGACCTAATATATGGTCCCTGCAGATTCTAGAATCCCAATGGGAAAGGAAACCATGCAGCAACTTTGCCCAAGAGCTTTTTTAAGTAAACAAAACAAACAACAAACAAACAAAACACAAGGATCCCAGTGATGTCCCTAAGGAATGGCTGGCTTGAAAACTTTTTGGAAGGAGAAGGAGGGATCTTTGTTACAAACTTCCATCCCTCCTCTGGCTTCTGTTCCCTTACCCTCTGCCCCCTGCAGTGTTGTGTTTTCTGGGAATCAGCAAGAAAGATCACAAGTGGTCTTTTCTTTTTTCACTCTCTCCCATAAAGAAAGCTTTATCACGTGTGGCCTTAAACTTGCAGCAAATTGCAAAGAAATGGCTCAAAGGCTTCAGCTCTTTCTGTGCCCCGGGAGCTGAGATGCACGTCAGTGGCCTTGCCAGCGTGGCCAATTCTCTGCAGACTGCCAGAAAAAAGAGGCCAGTTGGAAAGACGAAAGAGAAGAGATTGCTCAGGGGTGAGACCAGATCCTTCATCCTTTATTTCCCTTAATCTGCTCTGTCTGTGTCCACCCAGGCTCTCCTGACCTGGCAGCACTGCTCACACGGTTGCTGTGGAATTCACCTGGGTTTCCTCTTTCAGCCTGTGGCGTGTGGTCTAGCCGCACACGTGAGAGGAACTGGCTGTCTTGCTTCTCCACCTCCAGGTAAGATCTGGTTCTCTTTTGAATTTTGTGACCTTACCACTGATTCTCACAGGAAAGAAGTCCATAAACCCTTGAATTCTGCATTACTTATGGGTTCCAACGCTCTTCAATGAGAGTTGATGGTGGAAATAGGAGAGGAGACTGGTTGAAGAAGTCAGATAAGCCCAAATCTGGGTTCAAATTTTGTCTCTGCTGCTCATAGTTGGGTAGCTTTGGACCAGCCACTTAACTACTCTGATCCATATCACTTTCTAAATGGGCTTATAATGCTAACCTTTGGGGGATTGTTCTAAGGATTACAAAAAGTACATATATCACCTGGCATAAAAATAGTACTTATTAAATCTGACATAAAGTTATTTGTAAGGTTGGGGGAAGAATGAGCCTTCTAAACAACACTCACTCCTTTTGAAGGTGGGATCCCAAAGTCCAGAAGCCAAGCTGGTACCTAGGTTTTCCTCATGCAAGATGGTAAGGAGGTTACTGCCTTTCTGACTTTCCCTGGAGTCCTTGGAGGCTGCCTGCTGGAGAGTGTCTTAGTCATCATTTCAGACCACAGGCGTCAAGTGCATCTGTGTGATTCAACTGAAACATCTCTCAGACACCTGCCTCTAAATTTAAAGACCAGAGGATTAAATTTATAAGCCCATGGAAACAGAGAGTTCAGTTTTTTTTCAGCCTAAAATGAAAGAAAAACTGGTTGGCTAGTTTGACTTTTGTTTCCAATCCCAGGGTGCTGCATGAAAACTTTGCCATATGTCTTTCCCCACAATCTATTCAAATGATTAATTAGGCTTTTGCCAGACGTAAATCCTGCTTGTTAACTGTGTCCTCTAACTCTCTTTCTGCAAAGACTATTGAAGAAAGTTATTCTGTGTGCTGAGGATAGTTCCATTCATATCATTGAGCTTCTTTCCCTCTGTTTTCAATGGCTGGAAATCTCCATGCTCACAAACTGTAGCCTCCTTAGAACATACTGCATTTGCAGTGATTTGCAGATTAGCCATCAAGATGAAATTGCATTTTCAGCAAAACTATGCAGTGTCAATATTTTAAGCTAGATATTATTATGCTCTACTACCTTAACTATGATCACTGTAGATAGTTCCCTTCTGCTATCACTTCTAGATTCCAGTTAAAACAATTTTTATATTAATACCTCCAAATCTAGAAGAGAAAATGTACTTAGTGTCTCAAGTTTTTACATATTATTTTCAAATTTCTTCTCATTAGCATTAGCATATTAAAATTAATCCTTTGGATCTTTAAGGATAGATTCAATTTGAGTGTTAGTAGATTGTAGTGTTAAATATTTGTTATTTGAATTTTCTTGTCACTGGCTTTAATATTATGGCTGATGGGAAATCATATGAGATATTAACCCCTAAAATAATAAGCCAATATGAATTATATAGTGTAATTCTTGGAGAAGTATTACAACTTAAGCTGTAGATTTACAATTTAGTATTTAAAATTTTTCTGGATTATGTCTTTTTTACCTGGTGATATTTTTACATTTTAATATCTTAAAATATTTTTCATATAATAGTACATGTTTATTGAAGAAAAATTAGAAAATATAGAAAATATACACAAAACACTTTTAAAAATTATTTGTAATATCACCAACCAGAAATAGTATGTTTTGAAACTTTGTTTCTATTTATATACATGTGTGAATATTTATTTATTTTACTAAATAATTTTTACATACACTGTTTTGTACAATGTATTTTTAAAACTTGCTCTGAATTACCCTAGATCTACATGCCTATCGTTACTTCTTTATATTGCTTTCCAATGGCTTCAAAGCATTTCATTGCATGAAGGTATTGGACTTTATTGGACTTATTCTTGGGTTATTTGATCATTCAGTATTTCACTGTAAGCAATGGATCTTTCTAGGAATTCAGTCGAAGGCACTCATTAGTTTTGTAGTGAAGGAACCTATTTAGCATTGTATAACTCAGTGTTTTGCAACCTCCCACCCCCTTTTTGTTTGTTTTCTGTGTCTCCCCTTTTAATTGTTCTGGAAAAACATTGTTCTGGAAAAATAATCTTCCTAACTCAGTGTATATGAAGTACCTTCTCATATCAGGTACTGGTAGAAAAAAATTGCTATTTTTTAAAAATCAGGAATGGATTTGAATCTTACCACCTGATATTTTTGCATCAACTAATATTTTATTGTTTTAATTTTAATAGGTGAATAAATTTTCTCGTCTCCATCAATTATTTAAGTTTTTAGAATATTCCTAGCTGTAAAATATTAGTTTATTCATCTGTATTTGCTAGCATTGTATTTGAGATTTTATAGTTCATGGGCTTTCCTGAAGCATTTCTTTTTATGCTGTCTTTATGAGATCTAATTTTCAATATAATTTTAGTTTTGTCAATGAATGAAAACAACAATACTCTGGTTCCATTTTCTACTATCTTCCTTTGAAGGATAGTGATTGATAAAGCACTCCTGTTATATCAATATATACTATAATGTATATTGTATCATATATACCAAGATATATCTTGGTGTCTTTGTTTAGGGCATAATTTCAATTTATTTTTGTCAATGTCTTTCTTGGTTATTTTTCTCTTATGCTCTGTGTCAATATAGATAATTGATATTTGCTAGAAAGTTATCCATTTTGTCAACATTTTACAATTATTTTTGTATCCTGTACATAACTTTTGTTTTATGTTCCTACCCATTGTGTTTTTATCCTTGTGTCACCTTTTGATCTCAATTAGCATTATCAATATCAATTCTGTTTAGTTTGTTTGGGTTTTTTTTTGGGGGGGGAGGGGTTTGCAATATTTTTGTTTCGTTTTTCTTCCCCTTGTACATTTTTTGAAATTTAAAGTTATACATGTTTTTTATATAATGTAATCTATAAATATAACAATAATTTTTGAAAACCAAACACTTGACTCACCCTCTTTCCCCTCCCAGACAAATCCTCTTAACTTTTGAATGGCTTAGGTTTTCTGATATTAACTTCATATTTCCAAATAAATTATTGATAATACTATTACTTGATTTTTTTCAAACAATGAAGGCTTAATAAACATAGACTAAGCATTACATAAAGTCAAGATCCCCATACAACACTCAGAACGAACCTCAGTTTCCACCACAATACATGAACTTTTACTCCAATTGTCATTTCTTTTGTTAGTGTAACACATATGTGGAGGATCTCTTAATATGGAATTGTGTTACCTAATAATCTTTAGGGAGATCCTGGGGGTATTTTATTTTTTTAATCCTTTGATATAAATTAGCTTATCAGGCATGCACCAAGTCATGCAGAATCCTAAAGAAGTTGGGCCATGGGATGTGCAGATATTGATGTCAAGACGGAGAAATAGGTTCAGAGAATGGGGTGCTGTCAAGGGTTTGATCAGGACAAAAGAGCAAGGCAGTGTAGAAAAGTAAGCATAGCCTCCAATATGAGTTATTACAAGTTTATTGGTAAAATAAACTTTAAAAAAAATCATACTAAAGTATGTTTTAAATTTGGGTCATTTATAGAAAGTCCTTACTATGGTGTATATTTTTGTAAAATTAGAAATAAACATTGTATTTTCATTTTTAAAAAAGAAAGAAAATTAAGCATGGGAAGGGAGGCCATCTTTCTTACTATAAGGCAGACCCAAGACTATACTTTCTTCTGAGTCAAATCCAAGCCTCAGTCATAGATAATTCTTCTTCCTACTTGTCAAACTAAAATGATACACAAATTTGACCTCTTTGCTTTTGCAATACTTTAAGCCTAAATTTGGCCCTCCAGGAATTATAAGGTACTTTAGGGACTTACGGTGGGTATCAACCTCTTCTACTCATTCTGATAAGAAGGCAGATGTGAAGGCTTTAAGATTAGTGCAAGTGAATCAACATTCAAATGGTTGAATTCCTCTTCTTCCTTTCCTGCTTGCTCCTAGTTTAATCTGGCAAGACCACAAAGTTAGCAAAACTGTGCCTCTTTATTTATTCCAAAGGCAGCATTTAAATTTATTCTTTGCTGTAATGAGGCTTAAACCAGTAGGATTGAGAAAGAATGCTGGCAACAATGTCCCAATAGCAGGATTAGTTAATCAAATATCCTGTTTGATTTTAATTGAAAGATTTTGCCAATTTACTATGGTTACAAAAGATGTCTTCCATAAATGATGTCTATAGAAGTGAAATAAAATATGATTTAATAAATTGTGTAGATTTGAATTATTTGTTTAACTTTTAAAATCAACTTTGACAGGTTAGAGTCCAGAAGCAATTTCATAATGGACACTTCATCCAAAGAAAATATCCAGTTGTTCTGCAAAAATTCAGTGCAACCTGTTGGAAGGCCTTCCTTTAAAATGGAATATCCCTCCTCAAAGGGAAAACAGCCCTGCTGTGGTGAACTAAAGGTAGAGTAATGAAGGATTGGGTGGAGGTTACGCTCTTGGCTTTCTATTCAACTATCTTCTGTATAATAATTTAGAAGTGAAAACTGCTTTCCTTTTAAAAATAAGATTTTATATGCAGCTTAATAAAACCACACCTTGCCTGGCCATGGGAACAATCATTTCCTAACCATGTAGGTTAAATTAGTTTCTTGGGATTTTTTTAATGTACAGAAAAGGGGAGAAATATTAGAAAATAATAATTATTGAATTTTTACCATGTACCAGATATTTTACTAAGTAAGCACAGGTATGATATTTAATCTATGAATCACCCATATTATTTCCATTTTATAAAATAATTTTGACTTTCATTGCTATACAGTAAGGGACAGTGTTGCTTTTTAAATGGAACTCTGTATGACTCAAACCTCTTATCTTTTTTTAATTTTTTTTTTAGTTGTAGATGGACACGATACCTTTATTTTATTTACTTATTTATTTTTATGGGGTGCTGAGGATCAAACCCAATGCCTCACACATGACAGACGAGTGCGCTACCACTGAGCCACAACCCCAGCCGAAACCTCTTATCTTTATACCAAATATTCACTCAGCAAATACTTACATTTTTTTCACATTAATGCTAATCTAGATGCAGATGGATATTGCACCACACACCTGTCTAGCAAAATACATAAACCAGATACCAAGAAACATTTGCCATTAAGAAGCTTGTTGAGTACAAATTTAACACACATGAACTTAAACATGAGGGCTGTTAGTTCCTTTTTTTCAGTCTACTGTGTCCTTGCTGATATATGCACAATCACTGAGAAAATACAGAATTATGAGTGTTAGACTTTTGACAAGATGCCAGCTGTTTGGTTTATGGTTTTCATTTGTTTTATTTTGTGGCTCATCAATGACTCCTTCCTCTCTTTGCTTCGTATATATTGATCTTCTTTTCAAAGCTAGACTCCTGTAAAACATCCTTTGGAGAAGGGAGAAAGATAGGAAGAAATGGTATTCAACATATTTATTTTGAATGAAATCAGCATACATTTCAAATTCCAAGAAAATTTGAACTTGTTTTTGAAATCTGCATGAGCTTGGGGTTGGATGAAGCCTATAACAGTGGTTGAATTAAATCTTCAATAATAAACTTAATGTTGTATGTTGCTCTTAGTTTGTGTTCTTGTATGTTTGCTTAGTAAATTTTCCAATCTGTGTCAAGCTACAGACAGACTGTAATCTGTTTTATTTTCCAGGTGTTCTTGGGTGCCTTGTCTTTTGTTTACTTTGCCAAAGCATTGGCAGAAGGCTATCTGAAGAGCACCATCACTCAGATAGAGAGGAGGTTTGATATCCCTTCCTCACTAGTTGGAGTAATTGATGGTAGCTTTGAAATTGGTAGGTATTGCAAATACCCGACTTTACCTTTAAGCCCAAGATATTCTTATGGCTAGGTGACTTTCCTCTCTCCATTCTGTTGTCTGCTGTGATCTGACCTGTAAAATCTTGTTTGGACAGAATTTGCCATAACCTTATGCTATAGTAAAGGCAATTTGCTCTCTCAGAGCACCTAGCAATGCATTTCCTACCCTAGGTATTCATTATTGTATGGCTCATACAATTTAGAGTCTCCAGTCAAATTGAAACACTTTCCTAGAGAAGAGGGTGAGAAACTGATTGGTATTTTGAGTTATAGGAAAGCAAATTACTGTTAATTCTTCTAGATTATTCTAAGAATGAAACTTCCGTATTGGTTGATGTGCTTTAAAATGGCTTAAAGTTCTACTGTTTCCATTGAACACCTTTATCTCAAATATCACAGGTTTGTTCTAGTTATTTGCAATCCATGGATTTCCAGACAAGTTAGTTTCCTGACCATAATCCCAATTTGCTTCTCTTGCCTCGTTCTACATTCCTTCCTTCCAGGATTCTGGACTCACTCCCAAACTGCAGCTCTCAATCATTCCATTTTGTAAAGCAATGTCCTTTATTCTTGGATATCTCCTGGCATTACCATCTAATTTCTCCCCAAGTGAAGTATTTATTTATAACAAAGAATTTTTCTAAAAATGACAGAATTGGCCAAAAACAATTATAGGTTTTTCATATCATAACTTACTAATATTTCCATATATTGATTCTTTATTTCAAATTGTTCTCTATACTTTAAGTATATATATTTTTTCTTTTTGGCTGAGTAGAATTTCATTCTCTCTCTCTCTCTCTCTCTCTCTCTCTCTGTGTGTGTGTGTGTGTGTGTGTGTTCTTTATCCATTCGTTCTTTGGCAGGCATTTATTTAGGTTGGTAAGGATATGTTCAATCCAAAAATAAAATAACTATATATGCCACATTTTTTATCCATTCATCTATTGAAGGGCATCTAGGTTGGTTCCACAGTTTAGCTATTGTGAATTGTGCTGCTATAAACATTGATGTGGCTGTGTCCCTGTAGTATGCTGTTTTTAAGTCCTTTGGGCATAGACCTAGGAGAGGGATAGCTGGGTCAAATGGTGGTTCCATTCCCAATTTTCCAAGAAATCTCCATACTGCTTTCCAGATTGGCTGCTCCAATTTGCAGTCCCATCAGCAGTGTATGAGTGTACCTTTTTCCCCACATCCTCACCAACACTTATTGTTGTTTGTATTAATAATAGCTGCCATTCTAACTAGAGTGAAATTAAATCTTAGTTTTGATTTGCTTTTCTCTAATTGTTAGTGATGATGAGCATTTTTTCGTATATTTGTTGATTGATTGTATATAATCTTCTGAGAAGTGTCTGTTCAAGTTCTTGGCCCATTCATTGATTGGGTTATGTGGCATATATACACAATGGAATAATACCCAGCAATAAAAGAGAATAAAATCATGACATTTGCAGATAAATGGATGAAGTTAGAGAAGATAATGCTAAGTGATGTTAGCCAATCCCCCCAAACCAAATGCCAAATGTTTACTCTGATATAAGGAGACTGATTCATAGTGGGGTAGGGATAGATGAACTCTAGATAGGGCAGAGGGGTGGGAGGGGAAGGGAGGGGGTATGGAGTTAGAAATGATTGTGGAATGTGATGGACATTATTATCCAAAGTATATGTATGAAGACATGAATTGGTGTAAATATGAATTGGTTGTATATAATCTCTGGTTGTATACAATCAGAGATATGAAAACTTGTGCTCTATGTGTGTAATAAGAATTATAATGCATTCCACTGTCATATATAAATAAAAATAATAATAAAAAAAGAAATGAACTTCTGGGAAAATAGCATTCAAGAATGTGTTAATAAATTGTCAGTATATGTGAAAAACCATATGAATATTCTCACTATCATATTTTTACTACATGAGAAATTGAAATAGGAATTTTAAAAGCATGCACTTTAAACCTAACAAGCCACATGTAAACATAAATACCACATTTTAATAAAAAGTATATTTTTCCACTCCCCCCACCCTCCCCCAAAATAAAATAACTAAAAATATTTTTAAAGTTTTTTTTTTTTGTTTTGCTTTTTAATGTTTTACTTTAATGATCTTGAAATAGATTTTTATATACTGTGATACAGAAATCTGTTCACATTATCATAACCAATTTTCTAATCACCATTAATTGAGTATATACTTGGTCCAGTGATTTGTACCAATCAATTTTGGTCCAATGATTTGTCTTTTTTTTTAAAATCACTTATTAACTTAGCACTTCTTTTAAATCTGTTTAAATGTTTTTATCCTTGACTCAATATAAGACAATTTTAATGATAATAGTTTTATAATTAACTTCACTATCAGGTAGGAAAATAATCTTGCTCTTCAATTTTTCTTAGATATATTTGGATAATAATTTTCTTAAATATCTTAATTGTTTAGAACTTATTGGTCAGATCTGTTAGCTAGTATTGTATGACAATGAATCTTCCTAACCATGAATGTAAAATAACTCTCCATTTAATTAGGCCTTTTTCTTATCATGTTCAATTTTATTTTTGTAATTTTCTTCATAAATGTATTACTCATCTTTTGTTGGATTTATTCTTATCTATTTAAATTTTTGTTGCTGTTTAAAAGAATTTTTGTTACTTTTTTAAATTTGATAATCCTAGAATAGGGGTACAATATTGATTTCAAAATGTTAACTATGTGCAGCAACTTTGCTGAACTTATGTTATTAACTTATGTTAATTTTTCTTTTGTGTGTGTGTGTATTTTATTTAGAGACAGGGTCTCACTGAGTTGCTTAGCACCTTGTTTCGTGAGACTAGCTTTGAACTCAAGATCCTCCTGCCTTAGCCTCACTACCACTGAGATTATAGGTGTGCTGAACTTATGTTAATTTTAATTGATTGACAATAGAAGAAGCTTTAGTATTTTCTGAGTAGACAATCCCATTGTCTGAAACAGAAGACAATTTTATATATCTTCCTTTTTAATTCTTAAATCTGTAATTTTCTTGTTCTTGTTTCTTTACATTGGCCCCAGTACTGTGTTAAATAGAAAAATCAGGGACAATGGCAGTGGATACCCTTCTCTTATAATTGACTTAATCCAAATGCTTTCAAGTGTTTATTATCTAACAATATCCTTGCTGCATGGTTTTTATGCATATATTTCAAAAATTGATTTGCTCATTAAGTTATGGTTAATTGAATTGAGTACTTTTACTACATTTATTATGATAAACATGAAATTATCTTTCCACTGGCTGTATAATGATTTGATTCATAGATTTTTTTTTTTTTCTTACTTGATCATACTCTTGTACTCCTGGAATAAACAGTACTTGGTCAGCAAGTGTTGTTTTTGCTTACTGTTTAGTTCTCTGATACTTTTGCTTGGGATATTTACATGTATCAATCATCATAATTAAGCTTGAACTTTAATTGTCCTTTATATACTGTGATACAGAAATCTGTTCATATTATCATAATCAATTTTCTAATCACCTTTAATTGAGTGTCCTTGTCCAGTTTTGGTTTCAAGGGTCTTGTGACATGACTTGAGTAACTTTCTTTTCTCCTATTTGAAATTTTTGCATGTGTGTGCAGACAGGGAGTGAAAGAAGGAGACTCTGTTACTTTAAAGTTAGGTAAAATATATTTGTAAAACTCTCTAGATTTGTCTTTTTCAGAGGCTAGTGATGGTAGGTGTGGAAGAACTTTGATAACCAATTTGGTTTTGTTGTTGTTGTTGTTTATTAGTTTAAGATTATTGATCATAATTTTTCCCCAAGTGTGTCTTGAGAGCTCACAAAAGGTATTAAGTAAAGGAAGCAAAAATGTCTACAATATCACCGATGCCAAAATGGCATCATCTTGTATGTTGCATAGCCATGAATGTAATCAGGAACAGCCTGTGACTGAGTCCTTTGCTGTGAAGTATTGGTGCAGGGCAGGTGGGGTAACTGAAAGTCAGCTCCCTCTTTACTTTGGTTTATTTACTGGGGCCCATTAAGAAACATATAGACATCATTATCAGTATAATGAGATACAAAGTGTCTTCTGCTAAATACTTAAATGCCAAATGGGAAATCTCATGCTTACTTAAAAAAATAAAATGAAATACAAAAATAAAAAGCTTAATTCTTCCTGAAGCCAGAAAGCATAGAGCCACTGTACAAGTTGCTGTCATTATTATTATTATCCTCAAGGCTAAAAAAGCTACTGCTCTTTTTCCAATTGGCTAAAGCTGGCAAGGTGACTAAACAGTAGTAAATTAAATGATTGCTTACAAATGTAAGGAGATACACTCTTGCTGGAAAATTGAAAACATCAAGGAGAACTTCAAAGCAAGGAACCCATCAGTCATCATCATCAATTGCTGGGGAAGTGTTAAGTTCTTCCTCTCTCTAGCTCTGCAGTTCTTAAAAATAAATACACCAGATGAAAATAACTAGGACTCTAAAATCCCTTGTAAGACCCTAAACAACATTTATCAAAGCATGTTGCAGGATGGTCCTGTCAATGCTCTTGAGCTTGTTTTAGAAATGCAGATTTCTTGGCTAGCTCCTGGTTCCAGGGAATCTGAAACTGTTTGGATCCGCCAAGAATGTGCATTTTTAACAAGTTCCATTTCTCCCACCACCTCCTTCCTGTAATTGCCATACACAGCAAAGCCTGAGAAATCTTCCCTGAAGCTATTTAATCACATTGACCCCCACAATCAAGTACAAAGTAACTTATCACATGCTTCACTGGAGACATTTTAGAAAGGCTTAATTCTTACCTAAAGAAAACACGCTCTTTGATTATTTTAAAAAAGAGAGAGATGGACATGTTTTATAGAGATTTTTGTATTTCATAAAATTTGTGTTACATGTGTACATTAAGATCAATATAATTACTGTGTATCAAAATTACCCATGTGGAGTAATTTTATTTCTATTTTGAATCTTTAAAAAGTATATAAACAAATGATAAGATATCATTTGTGTAAATATGAGCTTCATAATTTGATTTAATTTAAAGTGAGGTACAGTTATGTCTGTTTTACTGTTTGTGTTGGGGATATCAGCTAGAGAGAGAACATATATATATTTCAAGAGCAACTGGAAAACTAATAGAGTTTTAATAGAAAACTTGAATGAAGAAACAGCAATAAGTTTACTTCAAAATCACTAAGGAAAATTTAAGCAAGCAACTCAAGGAATCCTTCAACAATTTAATTTATTGATAAAATACTTTAAAGGGCAAATAAGTAAGTAGCTTGGGTGAATGTGATGGTAATTAAAATATTTGCCTGAAAGAATAAGGTGACTGAAATAGTGTATATGGAGCCAATTTCAATAGTCATATTAAAGATAAAAAAGGTAAACCTTGAGGACCATGGTGGGGAGCTGGTGGACTCAAATCATTGCTGAACCTGCTGTGTACACTCATGTACTGAGCTGCCTATCAGTTGTTATCTGAGTTCTCTAACTTTGAATGCTTTATTCTTTCCCCCAAAGGGAATCTCTTGGTTATAACCTTTGTTAGCTACTTTGGAGCCAAACTTCACAGGCCAAAAATAATCGGAGCAGGGTGCCTGATCATGGGAGTGGGAACATTGCTCATCGCAGTGCCTCAATTCTTCATGGAGCAGTAAGTCCAAAGCAGTCACGTTTCAGCTTACCCAACAACTGTCTTTCTCCTTTTTGTAATTACAGTTAATCGTTTAAAAGGGAATTTATGCCATATAATTTTATGTCTTATTATATATTCTTTGGACAAAATTTCAGAATAATTTTATTAGTGATGATAATCTAGGAAAATTATTGATGTCAACACAATTAAAGAAAAAGTTTTAATTAGTATATTTTGAGTCAAATGCTGTCATTGAGCTATGGAAGCAAAATATATACATAAAAGAATTAACATGTGCAATAAATGTCAAGTGGGTGTCAAATGAGTCATGAATGAATACTATATATAATAAATGCTATCTCATGTTACTTAACATTTCTTAGCTTGAGTTTATGCATCTTAAAAGTAATAAGTAGCTCTTAATGCTGCTGCAAATTTTAAGTGAGATGACACAGGTAAAATGCTTATCAAAATTCCTGACATAAGCAGTAACTGTGTTATTGTTGTTGTATATTTTAAGCAATTATCTTTTGCTAATTCTACCTTATTTCAACCAGTAATCAACAATGGTTTTATCTTAAAGGTGTTGCGTTCAGATGAACTTTTTTTAACTTCAAGTTAATTACAAATACAGGATAGCAGTACAAGAAAATCAGAGTGTATATGAGAGGTGGGATAGGCAGGCTAGGGCTGACAGAGGATGCCAACATGACAGACTTAGATTCTTGTCCACCATCTTTTATAAATTAGAGATGCATTAGTTATTTATGATTTAGTGTTTGCCACTTGCCAGGTACTATGCCAGGTAATGGGACTTATTTCCGTGAAGAAACAATACAAAAATAAAAATATGCACAATCTCTTTCCCCGTGGCACTTGCTATCTACTCAGGATTATTATATAACTTCTTTTCGAGTTTTTATAGCATTGGTCACAAGCTGGGTACTTATTCAGTGTGATTTCTTGTTCTCTAAAAAGACTATCTGCCTAGAAGAAATATCCTTGATGTCTAATAAAACATACTAATCATGCATACCAATGAGTAAGGACCTGTCCCAACAGATGAGTTTAGTTTTATGTGTGTTATCTCAACCAGCTCATGAATTTATCAAGTCCATATTGATCATGGTAAAGGCTGTGGAGACATGGTAATGAAAAATAATCTCTGTTGTCATGGATCTTATGAAGAAGAGACAGAAAATTAAAAAATAAATAGTAATACAGTATGTTTGATAATGTTAAAAACTACAGAGAAAAATAACCTAGTTACGAAAGGTAACCTAGTAAAAAGTAGGCAGTCAGGAGTGTGGTTTGCAACTGATAGTAGGGTGTCTAAGAAACAGTTCACAGAAAGAGGGAGTGATATCTGAAGACCTGAAGAGGTGAAGGGTGAGCCACACAGGCATCTGGGTGTTTTAGTCAGCTTTTTCACTGCTGTGACCAACAGACCTGACCAGAACAATTTTAGAGAAGGAAAAATGTATTTGAGCCTCATAGTTTCAGAAGTCCATAGATGGCTGGCTCCTTTGCTTTGGGCCTGGGCCCAAGATGAGGCAGGACATCATGACAGAAGAGTGTGTAGTAGAGGAAAGCAATTTAGGACATGCCACCAAGAAGCAGAGAGAGAGAGAGAGAGAGAGAGAGAGAGAGAGAGAGAGAGAGAGAGAGAGAGAGAGAGAGAGTTCTGCTCCATAAGGACATACTCAAGGACATACATACCCCAGGGACTCACCTCCTCCAGCCACACCCTACCTTCTATAGTTGCCACCCAGCTAATACCTATCAGGGAATTAATGCACCAATCATTTCACCTCTAAACTTTCTTGCATTATTTCACACATGAGATTTTGGGGGACACCTAATACCTAAACCATAACAATGGGAAAAAAGACTTCCATCCTAAATGAACAGGGAACACAATGCTCCTTCAGTAGGAGGGAGTGTGGTGTGGATGAATGGCACAGGGGCCTGTGTGCCTTATGGAATGGTAGGGGGAGTGCATCAAATATGCAATCTGAGAAGTAAATGGGAATGGGAGAATATATCTAGCTTGTTTCCCAAACTTTGATGACTACTTGAGCCACCAAAGTACAGATTGTTATTCAGTAAGCCTGGAATCAGGGCTGAGGTTCCCCTGCCCCTGCTGGTTTACAGACCATCCTTTGGGTAGTAAAGTTAGGAGCAATTGAATCACTTTAACTTCTCTTCTGAAGAAGATGGGAAGCCACTGGAGAGTGAGATGATCTGACTTACATTTTTTAAAGGCTCATACTGACTACTACTTGGAAAATTGACTCTGGTGGGTCAGGCTTAGAAACAGCACCATTTAGAAGGCTACTATAGACTAGCTTGGTATTAATGAGTCTTTCCTGAGGAAAACATTCTTTTTATTCAGGTACCGATATGAGAAGTCTTCTTCTTTTTCCAATGCAACTCTGAGCATCTCTCCATGTCTCCTAGAGTCAAGCAGTCAATTACCAATCTCAGTTATGGAAAAATCCAAAATAAGTAATGGTAAGTTGATGATTGATGATGATGATTTACTTTAGCTTTTATATATGCTTTAGTGTGGACCAAAACATATCTGTATATTTTTTTCCTCTCAAAAACTTTACTACTTAAATTGAGATAGCATAGTGCCATAAAAATTCCTAGAATATAAAGCAGTATATGATGAGGTCCTAAGAAAATATACAGATGATCAAATGTTATGGAAGGGAGCCTTTGTTGCTGGTGACTAGGAATATCTTCCAGTGATTCTAAGATAGATGGACCTGGAAATCTGGGTAAAATGACTCCAACCCATACATATCTCAGTCCACTGCTCAGAGTGAAAGAAATACAGATTTTCCTCCTAAGTACACTTGATTTCTCATTCATTCTCTTTCCATCAGAATGTCAAAACCTTAGTTTAAATTTGTTCCTAAAACCTGCTCCCTTTTTCTCAGGGGTTACTTACACAATAGGGGTGCAGTTGTAGCAGGGGCACTCTTGATGTTCTCAGTCGCCTGTCAGTTTATGTATCTAAAATCCCTCAGGTCAGTGTTTGATCATACCAGGTACCACGGTGGGGTCATATTATGTTTCTGCCTTTCTGAGCACAGCAGGTCCCTTTGGCACACAAGTGACAGTTTTGGACACAGGGAAATAATTCACTTTGCACATGAACTAGGGTGCAGGGAATTTTGTCAGCATGTCTAGCATTCCATTATGGCTGCACATGGCTCAGCAGTGCTACATCTGAGTCACACAGGGAACAGGGGAATCATTTCTTCTGTATCACCCTAGACATGGAAGCCCTGTGAGGAGCCTCCCTCCCAAAATCTACACACTTATCCACAGGTTGGCTTTTGTTGTTGTTGTTGTTTATTTGTTTGTTTGGTACTGGGAATTAAACCCAGAGGTGCTTAACCACTGAGTCACATCCCCAGCCCTTTTCTATGTTTTATTTAGAAACAGGGTCTTGCTGAGTCGCTTAGGGCCTCGCTAATTGCTGAGGCTGGCTTTGAACTTGTAATCCTCCTGCCTCAGCCATCCCAAGCTGCTGGGATTACAGGTGTGTGCCACCACACCTGGTGCTTATCTGCAGGTTTTTGCCATGTCTCTAGGACTCACTATGAACAGAAAGAATGAATTCCCACTTCTGTCTTCAATATCTCATAAAGGTAATATCTCAGTGCTGCACCCTCCTTCCCCTCCACTCCACCCCCAACTTGCTCCCTTCTCCTATCCTGGGGAATTGGTTTCTATACAGCCAGTATAGAAGCCCTTCTTTCATGTCAAATCTTCTATGTATTCTGTAAAGCCTTTTGGTTCCTCTAATATCCTCCTTAATACTACCTGTTAAGATGTCTTTTCCCTGGGCAATCGACATTTAAAATCTGGCTGTCTAAGTAAAAAGAAGGACCAAAGTACTACAAGAAACATGGCTTAGGGAAGGAAGAGTGGATATAAAATGTAATAACTTTACCTTCTCCTGCTATGGGAAAGGAAAGCATTCTAGAAGAAGAACATATAAAAATGGGGACAGACATTCAGTACATTTTCAAGCCAGTGGATGAGAGTGGAGGACTTGTTGATGGAATACAATAGATGGTCAATTCAATTGGGTCCCCATAAAAAGACAAGTAGCTGACTGAAGAGTAGAGCTCCATCTACATGCAATGCAGTCAGTAAAGACTTAGCTGTTGTTTGCTTTGGACAATCAGGAAAGAAACATGATAAAAATGACAAGGCAGCTATTTCCGAAAAATGGAAGACTTTGATGGAAGAATGTAAAACATCCAAGTTTAGAGTCCAGGAATTAGAATATTTTTAATGTAAAGGGACAAGTTACCAGGTAGGTACACAGATCTTTTTCTGTAGTGGAGGTTCCAGTCTCTTAAAATCTTTCCCTTAGACACAGTGGACACAAGGTTCACCCCAAACATGAGAGTGGGGTTAAATACAGGATATGAGGTTTCTGCACAGTAGCTCAGCATGTCCTGACACTGCTCAGCTAACATAGTCTTTTCTCCCACAACACTCTAGGCATTAGCTACAAGTGACTAGTGGGTACTTGAATGTTGCCAGTGTGAGCAAGGAACTGAATTTTTAATTTAATTTTTAGCAATTCGCATTTTAATAGCAATTCATGACCCTTGGACACTGTGCTGGGAGGCACTGATCTAAGGTGTCCACACTTAACTACTAAAGATTATCACCACATTTCTATAAATTAAACAAATGGTAAGGCCAGAATCAACATTAGATTTAATTTTTAGAAAAGGAATTCACATCACATTTTGAGAAACAGAGAAGAAATTGAGAGAAGATAAGTGAACATTCCATGATCACCTTGCTACTTTTCTAGAAAAAGCAGAATCAGGATAAAATCTCTGTGAGGGTGTAGTCTCCCATTGCCCTGCCTTATCCAGAGTTTGAAAGATGTCTACTTCAATTCTTCATGAACCATCATCACAATCAAAATTACTTTAAAGGTTATTAACAGGTGAAAGTAACTCCCACCTCATTAGATTATTAGGAGGATTCAATTTTAATATGCCTGCAAACCACTTAGCCTAGCATGTGGCAGAGAGGAGTCATTCAGATAGGTGATTACTGAAGACAGTTAATATTATCAATTGCATTAAATGGCTAAACTGTTCAAAGCTATACTTCATTTATGATAAGAGGTAATTAATTATCCTACCTCATATGGTCATATTATGACCAGACTTGGATGAAAGCATCTAAAAATTGTTAGATTTGAATTTTACTTTGAAAACCCTACCTAAAGTGTTCTTTATGTTGGAATATTTATACTGCTCAAGCCTATAGGATTTGTAGGGGTTTGTTTTGTTTTGTTTTGCTTTTGGTATTAGGGCTTTAACCCAGAGGTGCTTAACCACTGAGCTGCATCCCCAGCTGTTTTTAAACATTTTTTTTATTTTGAGACAGGGTCCCACTAAGTTGCTTAAGGCCAAACTAAGTTGTTGAGGCTGGCTTATGATCTTTCTGCCTCAGCCTTTCAAACTGCTGGGATTACAGTTGCATGTCACCACACCCAGGCTAGGGTTTGTAATATTAATGAGTTTGCTTCCAGTTACCTAAAACTGGTTAATCACTAACAAACAAACGTCATTGCAGGCAATTCAGCCCAGTGTTGCAGTATGAACCATATGAAATTTTGAATTTCAGATAAAACCTGGTCAACAATGTAATTACTTGTGATTTCTGCTGAAAAATAGGAAAGTTGTCTAAAAATTAAAATGAGAACGTCTTTGTTAAAAATTTGTTTGCTCCAAATAGAATATTCAGTGTTATTAGAATGTAAGGATTCAAATAACTCAACGTAGGTATAAAATAAAGACAGAAAATAAAAAGTAAGTGGTAGCCAGGCACGGTGGTGCACCCTGTAATCCCAGCAGCTTGGGAGGCTGAGGCAGGAGGATCTCAAGTTCAAAACCAGCCTCAGCAAAAATGAGGCACTAAGCAAGATAATGAGATCCTGTCTCTAAATAAAATACAAAATAGGGCTGGGGATGTGGCTCAGTGGTTGAATGCCTCTGAGTTCAATACCCAGTAAATCCTCCCCCCACCTGTAAGAAAAAAAGAAGTAAAGGGAACAAAAACAAGTAATAATAGACTTTCTTAGTCTGGGGGATTTAACTGCCTAAGATTGAAACTGCAAAATATTTTTCAAACCTACTCAAACTCCTATCAAATTAGGACTGTTGCAAATTTGACTTTTGCATTCTAAGTTTAGAACCAATTGTAGAAATGCACAGTAAATAAATTTGATAGTGATCCAGGTTTTTTGTTTGTTTGTTTGTTTGTTTTTGTGATGCTGGGGACTAAACCCTTGTGCATGCAAGGTAAGCACTCTACCAACTGAGCTATATCTCCAGCCCAGTGATCCAGTTTTAATTCTCTTGTTTGTTTTTCTTTCAAGAATGTGAAGGGGATGCCAGCTCATCCATGTGGGTGTATGTGTTCCTGGGAAATCTTCTCCGAGGATTAGGAGAAACTCCCATCCAGCCTCTGGGTATTGCCTATTTGGATGACTTCGCAACTGAAGACAATGCTGCTTTCTATATTGGTAATACCATCTCAGTCACCTAGGGAATGTGAATGCCCAGTCTGCTCATTCCATTCTCTGCTAAATTGGGTGTGAAAAGTTTTATACTTCATTCCCCATTTCTTTAGTCAGCAAGCACACTTTTAAGCACACCCAGAGGATTAGGATGGTAACCTCATAAATTAGAAGGACCTATTGCATTAAAGAAAGAAATACCAAAATAAAAAAAAAAATAGCTGTGAGCTCAACTGCAATGACATATGACCTTGTGAAAATATATTGATGGCCTTCAGATTTCATAGATTTTTTAAAATAGGACAAGTATACCACTGAGGCTTTTAAAAATTCATTTTTTTTCCACATCCCTAAAAACTGCTTTCCAGGCTAAAAGCTCTGATTATTTAAAGAGTCTTCTTTTCCTGAGTGATAGGCAACAAGGAATTCTGGGGTTTGGCAGTAGGCAGGGTTGGACAAAGGAAAGTATAAAGGATAAGGGCAAGGCCCAAGGCTAACGAATCTCTGGAGAGATCCCAGAGAATAGATGAGCAACTGAAATCACAAAAACCAAAATAATACAGCAAAGGCAAACTCTTAAGATACGTCTAAGCAATGTTTACTGGATGCCTCATATCCTGGAACTAAGCTAGAAACTAGAGATACATGGCTGACTAAGACTTGTTCTCTCTTTTATGCATCAGTCTTTATTTCTTGGAGTTCTGATCTTTTGAAGGCCTAGCCTTCAGGGACAGAGGGCAAGATTTAAGTGGAAAAGGAACCACACCTAGGGTCACTGTATAAGCTTGCCCTGCCTATGCTTTGCAGAACTCCAGGTATTCTGCTTATAGCCAAGCAGGTTATAATTAAGAACAGGTTCTTGCTCTAAAGGAAAGCTGTAGTGTAAATCAGGAACTGGAACAGAGAAAAAGCTCAGTGATATATGCACTAGGCAATTACTCTGGGGACTAGAGGAAAGGTTGCAGCCATAAAAGCATGCAGGTGCCTAAGTGTCCTCTTCCGCTCCAAGAACTCGGAGTCTGCTCACTCTTTTAGCCTTGCTTCTATTCTAAAAAGGGCCTGGTCATAGTTAGTTTCCCCTCCAGGTAATTTTACCACCCAAGAATATGTGTATGTAATGAAAGATAGAGTGTAGATATTTTGCAGGCAAGAGCTACCTTTCTGTTTATTGGAAACCAAAATCTGTTCAGTCTGTTCCACTTACCTTCTAAGGCCACCCTTGCTGGTCATGAGCATTCTGGAGAGTACTTTCCCTGCTCCATGGTCTAGCTTCTTTGCCAGCTGCTTCTATTAATCTGTGTGGACTGCAGAACCTCATAGTAAATGGATACACTTTCTCACTAAGGTAGAAGAAATCAATTTTAATGTCAAGATAGATGTTATGCTTAACTGACCATAAACATTTTTGAAAGACTATCAAAATGAGACTAATTCAAATTTTTAGCCATGGAGAATCTAACTGGGAACTAAAGTTTGCCTATTTTAGGAAATTAACAACTTCAGAGTCCTGGGGTTATTTTCTAACTAAGGGATAGTTAATGCATTAACAGTGTTCATTTATGTGCACATTTGAATTCAGCATAATGAATCCCACTATTATGTACAATTATAATTCACCAATTAGAGTAAATAATTAGCTGAGTATGGTGGCACACACCTGTATTACCCACAACTCAGGAGGCTAAGGCAGGAGGATTGGGAATTCAAAGCCAGCCTCAGCAACTTAGTCAGGCCCTAAGCAACTCAATAAGACTTTATCTCTAAATAACATATAAAAACTGGCGGGGGATGCAGCTCAGGGGTTAAGCACTCATGGGTTCAATCCCTGGTACCAAAAAAAGTAAATAATTAATTTTTAAAAAGTGTTTATTCTCCAAAAGAGAGAAATATTTGTTTCCTGATTCAGTACAGTTGGAAATTTGATGAATTAAACACAAACAAGTGAGAAATTGAAACATTTATAGCTAACTGGATCTCACATTTCTTGTTTAAAATTTTATTAATATATCAAAGAAAAAAATGGAAGTGTTTTTCTTTTCCTTTTTTTTTTTTTTTTTTTTTAATTTTCTGCTACAGGGTGTGTGCAGACGGTTGCAATTATAGGACCAATCTTTGGCTTCCTGTTAGGCTCATTATGCGCCAAACTATATGTTGACATTGGCTTTGTAAATCTAGGTAAGGGGTTTATTTTTGCTTATTTATTTATCTTAGTTACTGTAACTTTTTAAATGGGGACAGTGTGGAAAATATCAAATTGCTTTTATTAATAAAATGACAAGGTTGTAATCTTTCATAAAATGAATATAACTCCATGTAAATATTTTGATATGATCATCACATACCTTAGTAAGTGAAATAAGAAAAATGAGCAGTGATCAGAATGGGATGACCCCTGGCTTGTTATTCAATGAGCCCTTTCTCACTTCTGGTTTGCCAGACTCAGTGCATCTCAGTATATTGAAGACTGAACACATGGTTCCTTGTTGGCTCTAGTTGGTTTCAGGTGTGTCAACATTTATTGCAGCTCCATGAATTGATAATATAGTTCAGGGCTTGCCAGAAACACCTATGATTGAAAGTCTCTGGCAACCAAATTTCTCTCTTTTTTCTTACCAAACAGCATCATAACAAGACTGGTATTCCATCCAGAAGATTGCTCAGTTAGAAAAGAAATATATTCCCATAGCTACTTCTTTGTTTCCAGCCCTGTGAGATGTAACCCCAAGAAATAGATGGCATTTATCTGTTGTTTTCTTTTAAAAAATAAGTCCCCAAATTACTTTGAAACAAGAAAACGAGTCACTAGGAAAAAATATCTGGAAGTGCAAATTGAAATCATGTATTAAACTTAAGTACAAAATTCTTACACTTTTTAAATAAAATAAACTCTAAAACACGTCCCCAAAATGTTGTTTATTCATTCATTTACCCCCTTAATATGATTTTATATTTACTGTAACCCATGTTATTGTACAGCAGTGAACACAAGAGTTGAATTCTTAGTCTTTGTGAAGTTTTAAAATCCAGTTGTAGAGACTCATATAGAGGAGGAAGAATAGATGTGATGAAGACTATAGAGGAGAATTGTTAAGCGGAGCAGTTAGCATGCAGTGATAAGCTCCTAATAACATTTACTAGGTAGAATGAAATGGCAACTGAGTCTACTTGTCAAAAGACATGTGTTTATTTTGTTGTCCTTTGAATGTGGGAGAGGTATAATGATATATTTTATAGGTTCCTACACAGAAAAAAAAAAAACCACTTAGTTTGATTCAAAAATTCCAATATTTACTTTTTAGTACCATGAGAGATGATGTGCAAAAGTAAAGTTTTTAATGATACAGAAGATTGAAGTTTTATTTGCATATAAAAATCTGGCTTCAGACCTAGAATAGCTCTGAGATGTTATTAACCATATTAACCAAATTATTATCATTTAATAAATAACATTCTGATGATTTAACCTCAATAAGTCTTAAATTAGTCATCTGTGTAATGAGAGATTTGCACTAGATTTGGGCTGGAGGGTGCATGGCATAACTCTGAGAAAAATAAGGCATATATTCCATAGGTAAATCAAATGAAGGTGGTACTGCTATGAGGCAGCTGGCGCATGAGGTTTTGATTGGCCTCCTCCTGCCAGGATTTTCACTGCAGACCCACAAAACACAGTGTGAGAATCATAAGACCCCTTCCCCAATTTAGACTCTATACTGTTAACAAAAGGAAGCTCATCCTTCACTAACACCCTATTTCCTTCAAGGAGTAATAATTATAATGTCCAGATTAGGAAAAAATATCATGTACGAATTATTAGGTATTTTACGATGTGATAGAGATGATGCTAGGATTTGATTTTTTTTTTAAAGTAACTAAGTTCAATGCATTGGTTTTGCTTCACGTGCTACTTAGCCATCTTCTCTTTCAGACCATGTAACCATCACCCCGAAGGATCCCCAGTGGGTTGGTGCCTGGTGGCTTGGTTATCTCATAGCAGGAACCCTCAGTCTTCTTGCAGCTGCTCCTTTCTGGTGTTTACCCAAGAGTCTGCCAAGACCCCAAAGTGCAGAGGACTCCAATTCCTCCTCTGAGAAATCCAAATTTATTATTGATGACCACATAAACTATCAAACACCTCATGGAGAAAAAGTAAAAGTAATGGAGATGGCAAGAGGTAAGGTGGATTCTCCTTGAATTTGAAGTACTTTTAGTTTTCCTATTAGGACTTTGGGGCACTTGAAAAAAATACCATTTTCTTCCCCTCCTGTGTTAAATATAAAAATATAAAAGAGAGAGAGAGAAACTTTCAGGAAGTGGAAATGGAGTTCAAAACATGAGGTTTATATTACAGGAAAACTGATTGGCCCACATGATCAGAAGTCTGGACAGCCTTCCTTGCTTACACCAATGCTCTCACACCCCTCCTGTTTAGTCCTGCTCTTGTCTCCACCTGGGGTTGCTGCATTCTGTCAGTCTCAGTGGGCAGAAAGGAAGAGTGAATCTTCAGGGTTTTCAAGCCATTAGCAGCCAAGAGCCATCCATTTGAGAAATGTGTACCAATGCATGTCTCCCACTAGCCATCAAAGGAATCAGTGTGGAGCAGGCAAAAAGGCCTAGTGAATTCCCTTCATGGAAATGGGTGACCAACAAATCCTCCCCTTCCTCATTTCCCTTAGGGAATATTGTATTCACACTATAGAAATTCTTCAGTTTCCAACTGGTTGGCTGCATAATAGGAAGAAAAGAGAATGCCTAAGCTCCTTTCTAATTCTGAATACATGTGTGAAGTGAAGGTAGTATCCATATTTCTTTTCTTGTGATTGTGATCCCCATTTGAAGACTAAAGACCAAAAAACACCTGTGACTCTTATTTGGACAATGAGAGGTTATTCTCATTCCCATAGGATTTAACCCTCATCAGGGTTCCTAGCTGATGTACAGCTCTAACAGTCTGTCTTACATGCTTGCAGAAGCAACTGTCTATGTCTGAATCGAACCTGGCCAGATTGGAGTCCAGATGTGTACATATGACATGTTTGTGCACCACATTGAATGCTCCTGAGCACTATGTCACAGGGACCCAGCTATCTACATCCTGCTGCTACATTTCTGTCTTCTACCAAGGGTGACACTGTTTTTAATTATTTCATGTTATTTGTCTTACAGATTTCCTTCCATCGCTGAAGACTCTTTTTGGAAACCCAGTGTACTTCTTATATTTGTGTGCAAGCACCATTCAGTTCAATTCTCTCTTTGGCATGGTAACATATAAACCAAAGTACATCGAGCAGCAGTATGGACAGTCTTCCTCCAAAGCCAACTTTGTTATTGGTGTGCTGTCCTTCATAATTTCCCATGGTTACTGTCTCACATGCATATTGCTAACTTTAGTAATCATAGATTGTTTCAATATTTAGACTGAAGGTAACTTAAGGTATTTTAGATGAACTTTAAAAATAAGTATAAAAAATCCAGTAGAGTAAAATACTTAGTCTGTGGCAAAACTGTGTAGCAAGAATTATTTATAACTGTGAGTGTGTGACCCAGAAAGAATTGCTTGCAGTTTTTGAAGAAATAGAATCACATAGACCTACTGTGTACTTTATTAAGACATTGTTAATGCTGGATATTTGTGTTTCAAGTTTAGCTGAGACATCACACCTCTGGCCATTTTTCATGAACAGTTTCTAGGATTATATAAAATGGGTATTTACATTAGGTTAAAGAGTATTCACCAAAAACCAAAGCTTATATTTGCTCAGAGTCAAAGGATTTTTCTGACTCCTGCCATTACAGTTATTTAAAGGGTTTGAATTCTGGCACTTCAGTACAATCAGTAATGAGAAAGAAATTTAAGGACCAAGAAAAGCTTAAAGAAATGAATGAAGAAGAGCCAGAGTCTTCATGTAAGTGAGCAACTGGAAGTAACTGGATACCTTTAAAACTTAGATTATTCCTTTAGTTCATGAATATATCATTTAATCTTACTGTTTCAAGGCACAAAATATACTCTATTTCTTATGACATGTTATTTTATTATACTCAATGATTAAAAATAATTCATTTTTCACAAAAAAAATTTTAAAAATCTTTTTATGGCTGGCACGGTGGCACATGTCTGTAATCTCAGCAATGTAGGAGGCTGAGGCCAGAGGATCACAAGCTGAAAGCCAGCCTCAGCAACTAAGTGAGGCTCTAAGCAACTTAGTGAGACACTGTCTCTAAATTTAAAAAAAAAATTTAAAAAGGGCTGAGGATGTGGCTCGGTAGTTGAGTGCCCCAGGGTTCAATCTCTAATATTAAAAGAAAAAAATAAAATGAAACAAAAAACCTCTTCATATATCTATCTCTGAGAGAGGAAAGCATATTTTGTACTTTTAGAGATATAATTTTCCTGTAATGATCCCTGATAATGGGCACTTAGCAGATACTAAATTAATCAACCCTTCAAATTTGGATTACTCTCCAAAATTCTAGATGATAAAAGGTTCGATTACTAAACTTTTTTTTGCTTTAACATTATTGTTTCATATTATTATTGACCATTTTACCTGAAGAAACATTTTAGAATTATGTTTTCCCAAACCCCATCTAAGTCAATCATGAAAAAGAAAAAGGAAAATGAAGAAGACCATCTTCTCCCCAGGGATTGCAATGGCAGGACACACCTTAGCGTGTGCATAATGATGAATAAGTTTTTTGTTTAAAAATCATGGTACATCACTTAGCTCCAGAGGAAATGGAACCTGGGACAGAGGGAGAGCTAGCTGTTTCTATCTGCACATTCACATTTTAAAAATTAGGATAAAATATTAGTGTTAAGTAACTTGGCTCATGAGTAACTGCTTCTATTTAATTATTTTCTATTATCTGTTTTGTTTTTAAGATACTAATCAAGTGCCTTTTAGCTGACTTTTGTCACTTTGGGGTTCTGGAATACTCTCATTTGCCACACCCACAAATATCAGTTCTCCAATTGCGTGATCATGCCCCCCCCCTTCAAGCTTGGCGGCTTTCTAATATGATCACTTTAATGTTAGTTCACATAGCCCGTACTCATCTCAAAAGGGATGGAACAAATTACCCTTGTGTTAATATCTATCCACATGTGATGAATGCATTTTTAAAATAAAGTCATATAATAGTAAACTAATAATAATTATATATTTGATATTTGGGGTTCTATAAAACTTAGTTAAGAGGCTGAACATACAATTTAGAAAGAAAGAACAAAAGAAGGTAGGTGGAAGGAAGGAAGAAAGGAAATTTGCTCGTTGCTCATTAAAAATAAAACACTAGATGTCAGTGTTTTATTTTCACTTAACTATTTCATCCTGGGTTGTGAGTCAGAGGCTTGAGAATTTGAGATGATTGTTTATCACAGCAAATGCTGAGTTTGTAGTTGTACCTGTCTGATGGCTAAAATTTATACAAGTTTCAACTTTTCTTAGTATTTTGAAAAAAAAATTATTGTCTCAAAACCTGAAAATAATGTGGGCATCAGGGTTGACTGATATACAGTATGAGAAATGAATTCTAATTAGCAGAGAAGTTGTTTACTGTTGAGTGCCAAATTGTTCTCTGTTGTTATACCTTTTATAGTCTAACCAACAGGGTACCAAAGAGCCTCTTTTCCCAAGTCTTTCCCAGCACAGAGATTCCATTCTTTATTCTACTTCCAATACATCTCTGTAAACCTGATAGAAGTTAATTTTAATTGTGCCAGATATTGTGTTAAGAACCTTTCATGAATAATTTCAATTCATTACCTTAACAACATGTAAAGGTTGAGCGTTCCAAACTCAAAATGCTGACATGAAGCCACAAGTGAAAAATTCCATGCCTGACCTTAAGCATCTGTCACAGTTACAAGTTCAGGCACATCTAAAGTATTATATAAAATGACCTCCAGACTATGTGTATAAGGTGTATATGAAACATAAATGAATTTCTTGTTTAGAATCGAGTCCCATCACTAAGATGTGTCATTATGTATTGGCAGATATTCCAAAATCTGAAAAAATAAAAACAAAAAAATCTAAACTACTTCAGTCCCATTCAAATAATGGATGCTCAAGTAGTCACTCCACATTACAGGTGAGGAGACATGTTTAGAGACATTCAGAGAATGACCTGCAGTTGCACAGCTATGAAGTGGCAGAATGAGATCCAAACCCAAGCAGTGGGGTTCCCAGGGTTCAAGCTCTCCACCACTCTGTGGGACCTCTTCCTAGAGTTGATTTTAACCCACATTTATTTGATAACTAAGTGAGGTTGCTTACTATTTATCAAGGACACTATCTTCCAAATCCCTTGAAGGCTAGGTGGTATATTCTAGTCATAGAAAGCCTGGACCTTGACTTTGGACTCCCTGCTTCCAAAGCTAGCTTTACCAGTTGCTAACTATGACAGTGAACAAACTGCTCTCTGAGTGAAGATAATAGTATGCCTACTCTTGTAGTGAAGAGTAAATGCTTAGCTAAGTGGACTATACATTATAAGTAAATAAATATATGGTGTTCTTGTTGTTACTGGAAAGGAGACCAGACCAAGGGGCTAAGAAGCTGGACAAAAATAAATACATAAATTTTGTTGGGCCAGAAAATGGAAACCAATACTTCTGTTTTTTCAATTCCCTACTTTCCATGTGTCTATTATTTTTTTATGTACAACCTTAAGGAGCATTAATGGTCACATACTTGCCACCTGACTGTAACTGCTAACTCTGGGGTTAGACCAGAAAGACATCAATTCATAGATTTATTGATTAATCAATTTATTGATTTCAGTACTTATTCATTTACTATTCCATGTTAAACATTATACCAGGAAGAGTTCTGAGACTCTGACTCCATGACTTTCATGAAAAACTCTTGATACATGTTAGTAAATGATAGTGACTGAATATTTCTATAAGTTAAACTGACAAAACAGTCTAATATTACATCAGGAAATATTTCTCTCTTTTTTTTTGGTATAATTTTTTGGGAGATCTATGTGAGTACACTTAGATTTCTTGGAGATTCACAGAATAACATATTTTCCTCGTTCCCCTCAGGGCTCATCAACATACCTGCAGTGGCCCTTGGAATATTCTCTGGGGGAATAGTCATGAAAAAGTTCAGAATCAGTGTATGTGGAGCTGCAAAACTCTACTTGGGATCATCTGTCTTTGGTTACCTTTTCTTCCTTTCCCTCTTTGCTCTGGGCTGTGAAAATTCTGATGTGGCTGGACTGACCATCTCCTACCAAGGGTATGTTTCTTCATCATACAATTTGAGGAGATTGATTTGTTTATTAGAGTTTTAAAATAAGGTAATTTTACTTTTAAGTATCACAACTATGGAAAAGGAATTATTGCTTTATCATGGAATAACTCGTGATACTTTAAAACTTTTGTTTTTGTTTTGTTGCTGTCACCAAAATTTTGTCATTTCCTTTATATTTGAATATCTTATGGAAACATAAAAGATGTCAAATCCACACCTTGCATTAGAAAATCAACCTGATAAATAACACAATCTGATAGTGGAAATACAGACATTGAATCTTGTTTCTGCCTGTTCTTAATGGAGTGATGTTTTATGGATTATTTAAACCAGTCCAGCTTCCATTTCCCCAGTTTTAAAATAAAAATAATAATTTCCTGTTAAGATTTTCTAAGGCCTAGTAAGATCTTGTAGACCAAAGTGGTTAGTACTCGTCTGACACAAAGTAAGTGTTCCATTGGAAGCAATTGTTTTTCCTCCCTTAGGGAATTTGGGTAACTAGACTGGTCTCTCTGCCATCCTCTATGGTCTCTGTTGAACTCAAATCACAGGGAATTTCAGGAGACAATATTTGTCCCTACTGTAGTGATTCCCACAACAGCTAGGTGTCTTACAGTGGATCAGAAGAATATTTACTATTTATATTTATTGTACCACTGTCATCCATGGTGGGTGAATAGATTGCTTAGTCTCCAGAGTCTGACTCTCTTAATACAAGGCAAGATCTTGTGGTTCCTATTTCACCATTTTCTTTATGGGTCCTTCCCATCACTCTGATTCTTAACACAAGTTCCCAGAGGTGACTTCCTTTATTATTTCACCCATCTTTACATTATTTGTTTAAAAATATTTTTGGGCCCCTTTGATGGACCAGGCCGACCTCCTGGATTATATCTGCCTGACTACCTGAACCTTTGCCAGGGGCCCAAGGCAAGCACTCTGGGCACTATTCTAAACCTGTCTGTTTGGGCCTCTTGCTTCTTGCTCTCCAGCTCTCTTCCTACTCCTTCTTCCATGCTTATCTGTCTTGTCTTTATGCTCTGACTTCTGTTGCCTTCATTGAACTGGTTTCTTCTGTTGACTGAGCACAAGTTTTACTTTTTACCATTCAAAATGTTCAGGAAAAACAGTTTGAAGTCCATAAATTATGTCTTCTTGGAGTTCTTACAGTAGTATTGTTAGACTCAACTGGGTAAATTGTCACCTTGGTAATCAACAACATAGATTAAGAATGTTGTACATATTAAATTGCAAGAAGATTCTGGATAGAGTAGAAATCCTGTGTCATCTTTAACAGTCCCTATGATCCTTAGGGTAGATGGACAGTGGGAGACAAATTAATATTTTTTACTTTACAAAACATGCTAACTTTTATTTTCTCACTTGTATCCTCCAAACATCTTTATAAGCTTATTTTTGTTATCTTTGTAACTATTTTCCCCAAATTAAAGTCTGTCAATGGTAAATCTTGAATTTGAATACATGCATGACTCAAAGTCTAGTGTAATTTCTACAAGAACATATTTTTCTAAGTTATAAGCAAACATAAACAGATAGCAACCTCAATAGCTGTTGAGGTTTACATTGAAAGTATATTTACATAATCAAAGATTATGGTAAGATGGTTATGCTGCTACTGCCAATGATGGCGATTTTGGTATCTGGGATTGAACCCAGGAGTGCTTAACGACTGAGCTGCGTCCCTAGCCTTTTTAGATTTTGTTTGTTTGTTTTTTGAGACAAAGTCTCGCTAAGTTTCTTAGAGCCTGGATAACTTGCCGAGGCTGGCTTTGAACTTGTGATCATCCTGCCTCAGCCTTCCAGGTTGCTGGGATAAAAAATGTTCACCCCTGTGCTTGGAAAAGATTATATATTTTTAAAGAAATAAAAGGTAGTATATTCTTTGAGAATTAGCCTTTTCAAAGCAGTCACTTTGAAAGACCATAGTAGCATTGCATTGCAATAAGGTAATTGTTTAAAACATTTTGAAACTCCTCTTTTGAAATTGCTTTCCACATGTTTTACAATATCAACAATAATGGAAAATACTTAACTTTTGAGAATTATTTTGCTATTGGAAGCAGCCAAAAGAAATGGCAATATCACTGGGAAAATCTTTCACCTTTCAGCATAAATGTTTTGAAAGAAAAATTTCATTAGTATTTAAACATTTTGGCATATTTGTTAAAAGTCTTCTTATAATTAAAATATTGAATTACAACTCCCCTGTCAACACTTTTTTCATAAAATTTGTATGTGATTAATTTCTTCCTTAGGTGTAAATTTAAACTTATTTTCAGTAATATAAAATAATGCTTCCCATGAATTGCCCCACAATGCTTTGTTCCAAAAGAAAATTTTGATTATGGACACTTGAAAAAACACTGTAGACAAGCTTTAGATGTGGGAATAACAGAAACCATTCTTCTGAAATAATGAGAGTAACCCTGATGTGAGATAAAAACCTAGAACCAAGGCGCCTGGCAATGTTCTACTTCCAGGTTTGTCACCAAAAAATGATGTGATTTTTGAGCAAGTTACCTACACACTTTGGACCAGACCTTCCATCTGTCAAATGAGAGGCTGGCCTAAATTACTTTAAATTTCTTTCCAGTTCCAACCTTCCACAGTCTCAGCCCCATAGTATTCATAGTGGCCTGATTTTTTACTTTCAAAGACTAATTTTAATAGTTTCAGATACTAACAGCCTCAGCTAATAGTTAATACTTTATGGAAGAAAATAGGATTGAATATTCCTGTAGGGCTTTCCAGGGGTCCTGAATACCCTTTCACTCTTTGGAGTGATTTTTAGATGATCAAATCCATAGCAGTTTGAGGGCCATGGAATTGAGGCCAAATGACTGATTCCTTCTCCAAAATAAAATACAGTTTTTCTATAATGATTGACTTCCTATAATTCTTATTTCTTAGCCTACCATGTGCAAGGAATTCTTGACTAGAGATGAAGGAGCGAATAAAACAAATGGATCTTACCCTCATTGAATATACATTCCAGTGTGTTATTTGTTCATATAAGTCCCTCAAATATCTTTGTTTAAAAAAAAAAAACAAGGGTAGGGATGGGCAAAGACATAAATAAATTCAAAATGGAAGAGGAAAAGGTGAATTATAAAGACCCAATGGGTGTAACATAGGGAGCAGATATAAGTGGTTACCATTGCTATAGTGTCCTTTGAGAAGAATAGAGGGCTACAAATAGTGCAAAAGAGAAAGAGTTAAAGTGTTAGACCACCTGGCATGAGGAAAATTGAGGGAGGGGGAATTCTGATAGAGATGAAGGGAGAATATGAGAGAATAGAATAGAACAAAAGGAAGGGAAAGAAAAGAGAGAAACCAATCAATATGCAAAATAACCATACAAAACAGCCAGCACCTTGAGGGTAAACATTGTTTTATTCGTACTTATAGCCATCTTCCATCTTCTGAAAGCTAAAATTTAAGAGGTTTCAAATAAAATTTTAGGACTAAATGATCAGATAATTTATTGATATAACATGTGTAATCAGTAAGCAAGAATGATATCAGACATGGAAGAGATCCATACTGTGGAGAATATACAGGAGGAAGGACAGGTGACCTTAAAATGCATTGTTGGTAAGACATCAACAAGTAGATGGGTAGCTCCTACAAACGCTGAAAGTGTGCTGGATGCTAACTGTTTGGCTGTTTTTTTTCTGACATCTTATCATTAGAACTGTTCATTCTTTTGATATTCAGAAACTCATGAAAGACAAACCCCCACCCACACACACCTGAAGTGCAATGAAATTGGGTCATAAATGGTTCTAGAAGTTTACTTTCCTCCCTTGTAGTCATGTTCCTGCACTTTTGCATATAAACACATTAGAGGATCCCAGAGGCAGGAAACTGGAGCTAAAAAGTGGGCATTGTGTGAATTTGTAAGCTTTCAAGATAACTTTCAAGAGGAAGCTGGGTAGTAGTCAACTCATTAAGTATCAGACACTAGCATTTCTGATGACAACTGTGTTTCCAAAAGGCAACTTTGTTAGCACTATCATGCATGTCTCTCAAGAACATTGACTTTTGAAAATATTAGGGTGCTGCCTGCTAAGAGGTAATGACTTATGCTGTTGCATTTCTTTTCAGAACCAAACCTGTCTCTTATCATGAACGAGCTCTCTTTTCAGATTGCAACTCAAGATGCAAATGTTCAGAGACAAAATGGGAACCTATGTGTGGTGAAAATGGAATCACATATGCATCAGCTTGTCTTGCTGGTTGTCAAGCCTCCAACAGGACTGGAAAGAGTGTTGTAAGAACCTCCTCCCCCACAATATATGCCCAAAAGCCTGTTATTCTGTAGAACTACCCTACCTTCAGGGACCCAGCAGCAGATCACACTAATAGGAGCTCTGGCTCTTACCTTTCCCTTTCTCTTTCGTGTGAAAATAGGAAATTCATCACCATTCCTAGTAGATCTAAAGTAAACAGAGAGTAGTCTATTTCTCTCATTTTGCTTAGAAGGAGTATTAGTCATGAATAATGAAGTCCCCATCTTATGATTATATCAAGTTTCCTTACCCAAAGACCAATAGTCCTTGGAGATTTTAGGGGCATGACAAATAGAAGCCTGTAGTAGGCAGTCTATGTCAAGAGGTGCTGGCCCAGGGGTCCAGGAGATGATTATTTTAGAAGGCTGATAGTTGCGGAAAGTTCTGAGATAAGGAAATCTGTGTGGTAATGAAAAGGATAGGTGGGATAGAATGGAGGGTTTCTACATTATAGAAGAGAGATATGAACTGGAAATCTCAGTAAGAAGCTGTCTCTGTTAGTACAGACTGCTATAACAAATACACCATGGACTGGGTGGCTGAAACAACAAACATTTTTCATAGTTCTAGAGCCTAGGAAGTTCAAAATGAAGGTGCCAGCAGATCAGGTGCCTTAAGAGGGTTAGCTTCCTGGTTATCTTCTCCTTCTTCCCTCAGCTGGCAGAGAGGGAGGGCAAGATGTCTCTTATGAGGGCTATGACCTCATGACCCAATTCCCTCCCAAAGGCCTTCCATCTAAATACCATCACACTGGGCATTAATATTTCAGTATGAGAATTTAGGACAAGCATTTGGTTCATAATAAAAACCAATTGTGAAGGATATTATGCTCTTTAATCTTAAGTGACCCTTGTAAACACGTTTACATTCCTGCCAAAACATGGGATCTTCCTTACACTCATTGTGTCAGACCACTTGTGACTAATGAAATCTGCAGTGTTAAAGGGTTGAGGGTGGACCACATGTATAAGCTTATCAGCTGAATAGAAATGCTTAGATAAATGCACATGCAGATAAAGTTTGTTGTTTTTTTTTCCAGATTATTTTTCTGTTGTTTTGGCATTTTATTCAAATCAGAAAGGATTGGCCTCTTGCAACAGTGAATAAGACTTTGACCTGTCTGAAATTTGAATTTTCACCATCATCTTCTCTTCTATTTCCT
The DNA here is from genome assembly GCF_021218885.2 of Marmota monax. Taxonomy (NCBI): domain Eukaryota; kingdom Metazoa; phylum Chordata; class Mammalia; order Rodentia; family Sciuridae; genus Marmota; species Marmota monax. The sequence continues at coordinate 8,803,536 of NW_026695227.1, forward strand.
TTCCATTTGTTCCTTCCAGCTACTACTCTTTTGCCCAGAACTGCATAAAAGTTTTTCTTAACTTGAGTACCCATTACACACCACAGCATAAGATAGGTGCTTTTAAAAACAAAATTACATTTAAATCTTTGGTCTTCAAGTAATTGGGTATTTTATATATTTTCTTCATGTGAGAATTGAGACACTGAGATACAAGGAACTAGTATTACACATCTAATGAGTGTTAGGAGTCACAATTCAAACATTTTCTCTCCCCCCACACCTTTTTTGGTACTGGGGATTGAACTCAGGGACATTTGCCCACTGAGCCACATCTCAGCCTTATTTTATATTTTATTTAGAGACAGGGTCTCACTGAGTTGCTTAATGCCTCTCCATTGCTGAGGCTGGGTTTGAACTCACCATCCTCCTGCCTCAGCCTCACCTTGAGCCTCTGGGATTATAGGCGTGTGCCACCACACCCAGTTTCTCAAACATTTTCAACTTAACAACAACAAAAACTGTATTGCTACTCTTCCTAGAAAAGGAAATGTCAGCTTTATTTTAATTCTTTATCAAAAAATCACAAACTCTTCTGTGATAAAAATGACAACTAATTATAAATATATATGATATATATTTAAGAACATATACATACAATGAAATGAAATTTTACAAATGATTTTTACAGAAATAAACTATTGAAGGATTTAAAAAGTTGTCTCTCTTCAGTCAAACTTCAGTTGAAATTTTATGATTTTTTTCCTAACAACCAACATAAATTCCCCCAATATGCACATTTATTTAACAATTTTTATCAAATATCTAAAACAAAGGGCCAACTGGGTGTCTATTGATAACAAAGCAGTGTCTGTCTGTATCAAGATTGTATTCTAATGGGGAAATAATGTTTAACAATAGAAAAACAAGTAGGTGATATCCGGATAGGCATCGTGAAAAAAATAAGTTAGGCTGAGAAGATGGAGTGATGGGGGGTGCTATTTTGAATAAGTGATTGTAGAAATGCTCACTAGTTAAGTATCTGAACAGAAACCTGAAATGAGGGTACCATCCATGTAGTTTTTTGGAGAGGAACTATGTTGATAGAGGAAATAGCAAGGCCATGAGGCAATAAGGAACTTTCCATATTGGGGAGGGGGGTATCAGGGGCAAGGGCCATATGTGTGGTCAAAACAGGAGAGCAGGGAGGGCATTGATCAACATGATGGAGAATGTGTAAACAACTATAAAGATTTGGGATTTCATGTAAATGTATAATGGCAACCACTGAAAGGTTGAAGATGTTGATGCAACCCAAGTGCCACTTTTTAAAAGATTTACTTTGGTTAGTATGTGGAAAACAGACTATAGCTGAATAAGAGTAGAAACAGGTTGACCACAAAGAGACCACTGCAATAATCAGAGCAAGAAATAATGTGACTTAGACCTGGAAGTGGTAGTAAAGGAGGTCAGGTGCGGTTGGATCTAGTAAAATTTTCTTGATTGTTCTGCAAGATTTGTACTTTTTAGACTAACCATCTGCTCTTTGATATTGAAATATCATATCTCTAGGGATTTCCCCTTGTGCAATATACTTTAACACATAAAAAAGACTATTTTTTCCATTTTTATATAATGAATTTATACTACACCATAGAATCTTTTAAAATAAATATCATTGATTTTATTTCATTATTTCCTCAATAATTGGACTTTCCTGTATTGTATTGCAGATATTTTATAACTGTACCTGTGTGGGAATGGCAACCTTTAAATCAGGAAATTCTTCAGGCGTGGTGGGCAGATGTCAAAAAGATAATGGATGTCCCAGAATGTTTCTGTATTTCCTTGTAATTTCTGTCATCACCTCCTATACTTTATCCCTAGGTGGCATACCTGGATATATATTACTTCTGAGGTGAGTACTGATTCTCTCCTCACCAATTTGATGTAAGACATAAATTCTTTTTCTGTGGAAAATCATGATACCTCATAACCTTTTCAGGGAATTTGCCCCACACCCTTGTTCCACTTTTATGTGGCTTCCACTTTAGGTTTTTATACAAAATGTAGATGAACAGAATTTTTTAGTAAAAAATGTTTGGAAACTGTTGGTCTAGAGCACTGTTAGTGCCTTTGTCACTGTAGTTATTCAGTAAATACTGTAGGTTGTTTCTAATGTTGGTGATAGTATTAACTAGCACAGATAAATTGTGTTTTAGATGAAATACACTTTTACCGAGTTATGGGAGATATAATTTATAAGATAATTCAAAAGTTCACCTAATACCACAATGTTTGTGTTTATTATTTTGATCTATAGGTTATGATTTTTCTACATATTCTTGCATTTTATTGGAATTATTATGGGTGATTTCATGGCTTTGAATCCATTGAGATTCCCAATGGATGCATATTGTGTCAATGCCTAAACATTTTTGCATATAAAACCCTTATTTTTATAATGATGCATTCCTTTGCATGTTTTAAATTGATATGTAAAAGGACATATACAATAAGTTGAAAAGTCCAAATTTACTGCAAATCAATCTTTTGTGACATGACTTGAGTGGTTTTCAAATTAATTCTCATATCCAAGGATGAATACTAAGTTTTTCTAGGCTGAAACTTTTCAAAAGTATTATGTGCAGTTTTTAATTTCTCAGTTTTTATTATGGATATCAATTAAGAAAGAAAAATAGGAAATAGAGCTTACCATCTACAAATTTGCAGTTCTCAATGGTTTAAGAGATATCTGTGTTGAAAATTGGGAGCATGAGTTTGAGAAATGGACAAGCTTTGCCCTTCCGTTTTCATACCTGTGTGGCTACTTCTTTAACACCTAATACTGTGCCAGGTCGTTAGCTGGGCCAAGTGAAAATCAGATTGCTTCCTGTAGAAAGGAGTCACTTGAATGAACCATGGTGAATGCCCATGTTAGAAGGACTGTCTTGGACTGAAGGAGAACAATCATGATGTGTGCCTCTTTTAAAGCAGAAACTAAATGGTGTGATTTATTGGAAGTATTTAGCGACATAGTGGTTATACATCATTATGATTACTACTATTAAAATCCACAGGTCAAATAAAGTCATAACGTCATATTAATGATGTTATTGTTGTTTTATGTATTCTTGTACTTTTCCGATGAGTTCAGATCCCCATTATTTAGCAAAAATGTTTGGCATGAAGTAGTGACTTATCAAATTTGATCAATTTGGCCCTGTGCTCTTAGATCAAAAGTAACAAAACCTAGTGACAGCTTATTGATCTTTTATTATTGCTTCAAATTTTTGCAATTTCTTAGGGAAAATTTCTTTTTTCTGAGCTTTGCTGTGTTGCTAATTAAGCTTATGATTTTACTTTATCCAATGCCATTAGAATATGTCATCTAGGGGTAATTTACCTTCTAGAAATAGTAACTCTAAACTCACTGAAGCAGTGCATATGACGGAACACAGCTTTTACACATTTCATCCTCTCCATGTGGGCACCTAGTGGGTTCTCTACAAATGCTGCTTGAACTTAAACATCATTTTGCGTATGTTAAGGTCATTAACATTTCTACTTGTTTTCATGGGTCTTATTTATTCATTTGTAAGAGTGCTTTTGTTGATTTCAGGTGCATCAAGCCACAACTTAAGTCTTTTGCCCTGGGTATTTACACCTTAGCAATAAGAGTTCTTGGTAAGTATAATCTATGATCTAATTTAGGGTGCTCATCATAAGTATATTTTGAAGACTTTTCTGAATATTTTTAGAGAATTACCATGCATAGCTAAATAATACAAGTGGCTGAGGCTATATTCTTTTTCTTTTCTTCCTTTCTTTGTTTATTCTTTCCTTCATTTCTTTGACCCCTTTCTTCTTGTGTCCCAGAAATATTTACTGGGTACTGTGCTATCCTAGAGATAAAATAGAGATTTTGTGAAAGGAATCACAGTTTTTGTTTAACACTCTTCCAACACTTTTCTGTCGTCATAAAATCCATGGACCTTATGAGAGAGCCCTCAGAGAGAAAGCCAAATATTACTCAAAAAAGGCTGAAGACTAAAAATATTTTTTTTTCAATTATTAAAATGGAAAGAATCCTTTTGAACTGCTCTCAATGCTCATCCCTAGGATATGACATTAGTTAGCAAGATCATTTAAAGAAAACAAGGGGATTTAAGTAGACAATTCTTTAAAATATAATTGAATGTTTTTCTGACTATGCAAATTTTTAATATGCATTGGTTAAAACCCAAATAAAACAGTGAATGAAATTGATAAGATTTCTGTCCTTAAAGAGTTCACAGTCTAAAGAAGAAAATAAAATAATTGTAAACATTACTCTGAAATTTGACAAAAGAGAACTATATAGGAAGAAAAACCTGAAGCTTTTTAAAAATTGAAATTTGGTTTACATAGATCTTGATATCAAATGGTTGGGTATGAAGATACCATATAATCCTAGTGAAACTGGGAAAGAAACAAACATGAAGGTAGTGCCCTCATGACTCACTGCAGTTCTACAATATAAAAACAGAGATTCTCTAGAAGAGATTAGATGTTGAGCCTGATGTATATCCCTGGCTGGAACTGACCTCAGTATCTATTTGTCTTTAGGATTATAGATGTAACCTACAAAGTAAAAACAATTCTAACTAAAGGAAATGATTTATAAAAATGATGTGATAATAATAATATTTGAAAATGCCAAAAAGTAAACAGAGTCAAGAAACAAATGATAATCTGTGAAAGTTTTGTAATTTATATAACAAATATATAATATCTCCATTATAAAGAGATTTAAATTTTAAGAAAAAGACCACCAAACAACCAAATAGAAAAATGGCTAAGTCTGGCGTGGTAGTACGTGCCTGTAATTCCAGCAGCTCAGGAGGCTGAGGCAGGAAGATCACAAATTAAAAGCCAGATGCAGCAAATTAGTAAGGCCTAAACAACTCAGTGAAACTGAGGGATGGGGATGTGACTCAGTGGTTAAGCACCTCTGGGTTCAATCCTTGATACCAAAGGTGAGGGGGGATAGAAGTCCCACCTAACTTCATTTCTTCCATAAAAATTTCAGTGTGTACTTCTAATTATAAACACAATGGTTTCCTTTGGTCTAATGATTATCATAACTTAAAAATAACTTTTTTTTTGTATCAGTGAATATATACTTAATGTTCAGCTATTTAAAATTATATATTTCCTTATACATGCTATTTGAATCAACAAAGTTCACACATTGAACTTAGCTGATATAACTCTTAAATCTCTTTTAATTTATAGGTTTTACTTCCCTCTATCATGTTTTCCAATTATTTATTGTGAAAAACTCTTCTAAAGAAGATTTTAAAAAATTATAATGAATGCCTGTATAGCCTTCATTTGGATTCATCATATGTGTCAAAAAGACACTAACCTTTCTTTCTTTCATCATATATATATTTTGCTGAATCATTTGTAAATATGTAGTGGACATTCTGACACATCACTGCTGAAGACCTCAGTCTGTATTCTCCTATGAGAGCAAACATGGTCTTATATACCCCCATTTTGGCAAGTAAGAAACCCAACATTGATATGATACTTTGCCTATGATATATTTCACATTCAAATTTCTTTTGCTGTAACAATAATAACATCTATAATACTTTCCCGCTTTTGATTGAGAGTTTATCAAGGGCCACACATTGTATTTAGTTACCTTTTTGTCTCTAAAAATCCTTCATTTTTTAAAAAGAGGCAAAGCCAGTTGTTTTGTAGAATATTCCATCATTTGGAATTATCAGTTTGCTTTTTTCCCCCCATAGCTTTATTTTGGTAAAATTGAAAAACAATAAAATGCACATATTTAAAGTATGCAGTTTGATCAATTTGACATGTATGCAACCAACATGATCAATATTAAAAAGAATTTCCATTGCTTTTTTAAAAAAATGAAATCATGCAGACTGTGATTCCTGCATGATTTATCACATTAGAAATCAATCACCTTAAGATATATAGAGCCTCACCCCCACATGTCAACTATTTCAAAATAAAATGGCACACTTATAAATATCTCACAGGTCAAGAAAGAAAGCACAAGAAAAATAAATAAGTGCTTTGAACTAAGTGACATTAAAGGCTTAAAATATCAAGATCTCTTGGATGAAACAGTACTCATATGAACATTTATAACTTAAAGTACTTGTATCAGAAAGAAGCTAGAATAACAAATTATTTTCAAATTATGTAGTAAAAAGGAAAAAATAAGGGAGAAGAAATATATGAAATAGAGAAGAAATAATACAGCTAACATTTGATAAAAATTGAATAAGTCTAATCAAGGAAAAAGCAAGAACACAAAAATTAATATCCATGGAAAGAGAGCTATTAAAATAACCCTATAAACATTAAAAGGTAATATTAAGGTAATAGTACAATTGTATGCCAACATATCTGATAGCTTACATAACATGGTCTATATTACAGATGGGTCTGTGTGCTGCTGAGAAGAAAGTGAATTCAGTCTTTGATGGATGAAATATTCTATATATGTCTGTTAAGTCTAAAGTATCAATTGCATTTTTTATTTCTATAGCTTCTTTATTTAGTTTTTGTTTGGAGGATCTATCCAATGGTGACAGAAGCATGTTAAAATCACCTAGTATTATTGTATTGTGGTCTATTTGATTCTTGAAATTGAGAAGGTTTTGTTTGATATATGTAGATACTCCATTGTTTGGGGCATAATTATTTACGATTGTTATGTCTTGTTGAAGTATAATTACTTTAAGCAGTATGAAATGTACTTCTTTGTCTCTTCTGCTTAACTTTGGCTTAAAGTCCACTTTATCGGATATGAGGATAGAAACCCCTTCTTGTTTTCACAATCCACATGAGTGATATGTTTTTTTCCCATCCTTTCACCTTCAGTCTGTGGATGTCTTTGCCTATGAGGTGAGTCTTTTGGAGACAGTATATTGTTGGGTTCTATTTTTTTAATCCAGTCTGCCAGTTTGTGTCTGTTGATTGACGAGTTGGGCCATTAATATTCAAGGTTATTATTGAAATATTATTTATATTCCCAGTTATTTGGGTTTATTTCTAGTTTTTAATTTGAATTAGTTTCTCCTTTGACTATTTCTTTAGTGTAATTCCTCCCTTTGCTAGTTTTCACTTTTTTTTTTCATTTCATCTTCATGGAATATTTTGTTGAGAATGTTCTATAGTGTAGGCTTTCCAGTTATGAATTCTTCTAACTCTTGTTTATCATGTAAGATTTTTATTTCATCTTCAAATCTGAAGCTTAATTTTGCTGGTATAGGATTCTTGGTTGGCATCCATTTTCTTTCAGAGCATGGTATATGTTATTCCAGGACCTCCTAGCTTTGAGGGTCTGGGTTAAGAAATCAGATGAGATCTGAATTGTTTTCCCCCTATACATAGGCTGATATTTTTCTCTCAGAGTCTTTAAAATTCTCCTTATTCTGTATGTTAGGCATTTTCATTATAATGTGCCTTGGTGTGGGTCTGTTGTAATTTTGTTCATTTGGGGTCCTATAAGCCTCTTCTATTTGATTTTCCATTTCATTCTTTAGATTTGAGAATTTTTTCTGATATTATTTCATTGAAAATATTGTGCATTCCTTTGGTTTGTATCTCCATGCCTTCCTCTGTTCCAATAAATCTTAAATTTGGTCTTTACATGTTATCCCATAGTTCTTGGAAGTTCTGTTCATGGTTTCTTAACATCCTCTCTCTGTGGCCAAATCTATCTTCAGGATTATATATTTTATCTTCATTGCCTGAGGTTGTGTCTTCCAAGTGGATTAGTCTGTTGGTGATGCTTTCTACTGAATTTTTAAGTTGGCTTATTGTTTCCTTCATTTCAAGAATTTCTGCTTAGTCCCCCCCTGCCGCCACCAGAATCTCTGCCTCTTTATTGAAGTGATCTTTCACTTCTTATATTTTGACATATCTTCTACTTCCAATGTGGTGTTGATGGATTCTGTTATTGGATTATTTTGGTTTGTTTGGGGCAATTTGTTCCCTTGTTTTTCATGTTATTTATGTGTCTACCCATCTAGTAGTATGGATCTGAGGCAATAGAGTTTCTACCCTCTGGACCTGTAGTTTCCCTGAATGTTTCTAGTACTTCACTGTTCAGGAGGAGAAAAATAATAACCATCACCAATGCAAACAATATACAGCATTGAGCCAAATGGTTTCTACTATAATGCCTACAATGTTAATTATCACAATAAACAGAAATAATATGATCAGTTATTGCCTATAGTAAAAACAGCAAGTTTGCAAAAGAGTTTATAATTTCAAATGGTGGATGGGGAGAAAGAAGAAGTGACATAGGGTACGATGATTATGAGAGAGCAGGAGAGAAGTAGTAAAATAATTAAAGGAGGAGTAAAGGAGAGAACAATAGAGATTGGCTGTTAGCAGAAGTAAAGAGAGGATCAAGGGAAACAGTAGGGGAAATATATACATATATAAAATAAAAACTAAAAAAATCAAAATTAAAGTAAGAGAATACAAAACTAAAATACTCTAATCAAGCATCCTAGTTCACAAAAAATTAATCCATGAAAAATAACTGGCTTTAAAAATGTCAGAAATGAGGAAAAAAACCAAATATGAATATTTATAAATATACACGTAGCATTAAGGTTACAATTAAACAGAGAAAAAAGAAAAAAAGATCTTGATGAAAGTTAAAGAATTCTTTCCATTGGAGTTCAAAACGTTCTGGAGATTTTAAATCAGTGCACCTCCAGGGCCCAGTAATTGCCAGTCCACTCTGAAGGACTCACCTGGGTTCCACTCATGTGGTGGAGGAGCCAATTCTTAGTTTCCAGTCACCTGCGGCCCCGTGTTTCCTGATCTTGGGTTCCATCTCCAAACTCAATCTCTCCAGCCCCTGCTCTTCCAAATTCCTGGCCAGGCATGCCTCTCCCAGGTGGTCCTGTAAGCGTTCAGATTGGAGGAGGAAGGGTAGAGCCAGGTGGGTTTCCATGAAGAGTTGATTTTTCTCCTGGTCACTTAAGCACACTGTATGTCATTCAGTGTGTATTTACTGGGCCTGTATTTCAGGTCAAACTTGGGTTTGCCGGGAATTGTCCCCCTCAGCTGCCAGCCCCTTGGCAGAAGCTGCAAAATATTTCCTTCCTTTGTCCTCTGCACACTACCTGGAGAGATGGAGGCTTCTTTCCCTGTACATAGATATTGTGCAGTGCATCTTTCAGGATTGCCAGGCAATGGCCTTGATCTCTAAACGCCCTGTACCTAGATATGCCTTGGGTCTCCCAAAACTGTGGGTTTCTTTAATTCCCTTATCCCTCCACTATGCTGATAGAGGGATTGCTCTGGCTGGTGCTTCCAGCCCAGCCATGGCAGTGGCTGTGCTGCTGGAGATTTCCTCCTTAGTTTATTATATCCGACCTCCTGTGTCCCCAATCTGCTTTGAGTGTCCAGTTTTACATTTCAGTAAAACTCCCCACCCCGGCTTTTTTTTTGTTCACCCCCCTTGCTGAGTAGCTGCCTGTCTGCTTTCTGGGCTTCACTCTACAGAGTGGCCAGGAAGGTGACCTCCTTTATTCTGCCATCTTGAAAAACCCCCAAGATATATTCTTATTGATAAAAATACAGAAGTCATCCAGACTGATGGACAATTGAGTACAGAGGAATACTGGGAGACAGGTAGCAATATATTCAGTGACAGTTAAATAGCTTCAATAAAGAGAAGCTGTTTGGCATGAACCTCAAAGAAGCAATGTTGAAAGAGTTAGAGCTTGGAGGTAGTGACAACGTAGTAGCAGCGTGCCAAACCCCACTTCAGATATGGTCCTGTGAAATGTAGAAAATACATAAAGAACATTCCCCACCAAAGGGAGACAAAGAGTAAGTGGTATCTTGCGGGAAAAGAATGTTTTCATTTAAGAGAGAAAGTGGGAGAGTTTCCTTGGAAGGGAATTTGTCTCTGAATGAGAATTTCCTAAAGGGGATTCCCTAAAGGTCTGGGAGGGAGCTGCTTACAGTAGGGATTTGTGGGGAGGAGTGAGCACAGAGAGTATGGAAATGAAAGGATGATGATAGAAGATGACCAGAGGGGCATCATCTTGGATGGTGGCCAAATATGATGAATATCTATCTGTTTGTTTTTGATAAAAAGTAGATCAAATATATTTGGTGAGAACACTATGCAGGTGCTATTATATGCTGCTTGGTACATCCCAGTGGGAAGCACATGATTTCAATATATATTACCACTTGACATTTAGATTGTCCTCTTGATGAAAGTAGTGTCCACCAATTTTGTCCATTGTAAATCTTTTGTAATTAATAAATTGTATGACATCTTGAGATTATGTGAATATTCTGTTACCCCAAAATCTTTCACCTAAAGTTTAAGCAACTTTTGATGATACTGAATTGAATCAACTATTACATGAGTATTTGTAAAACATAGGTAGACATTCCAATCAAAAATATTTTAAAAATATTTCCTATATGTTATCAAGGAGCAAATTGATAATCTCTTTTGGAATTGTCATTAATGTGCTTATGTGACTTAAAAGTTTTAGGGAGAGTATATTATTCTGTATAAGTACACAAAGTAATTTATAACAGAAGAAAACATATAAAAGAGATTAAAAACTCCAATGCCAAAAATGTCCAGGCAGTTGATGGAAATAAGTAAAGACGGCAGCAGGAGAGCAGATTGGGATCTGGAGAATGAAGTACACATGGACATAACGGGTGGAGAGTCAGGGTGGAAACAGCTGCTATTCTACTCCAGCCAGCTGTTACCAAGGACTGCCAGATAATGCAGCTTTTAAGAGAATTTAGAAATCTACAATTTCACATGAAATCTCCTGACTCTTAAATATTAGCTACTTATTAAAAACACAAACTTATGCAGATTAAATAACAAATTCATGGACTACCAGTTCAAAACATGAAAAAACTAAATTGAGTGGTGAACACATTGTAATTATCTCCTAATACTTTTGTTAAGATTTGTATGTGAGAGATTGTCTTTTCTCTAGAAAGATGAGTTAAGTTCTCAATAAACTGATTGAGAATCTATTTGAATTTATAGCATGTGTAAGAAAGACATGTTTCCTGCTCCCATATAGCTTTCATTGTACCAGGAAAGGCAATTAAACAAGCCATTACAGGAGAATTAAAGGTTTTGAAAGGAATACAAGTGCTGTGTGATGTAGAACAAAATGATTTAATATCATTTAGGTCATCAGAATAGACTTTCCTGGGGGAAAATATTTAAAGTGAAATTCACAGGGTGAGTGCATTAAGAAGGGGAAGGGATAAAGTAGAAAGTGTTTCAGATAAAGAAAATTATAAAAGGCTAGCAAGTGGGAAGCAGTGAAAAAAAATTCAGTAAAATTAAAGTTTGAAATATAAGATAGTGAATATTGCCCATATGAGGCTAGAAATATACATGAGACCCAGTGTCCAGTTGGCAATGCTTGTCTTAAGCAATTATCTGCCTAATTGAATGACCCAACATCTTTGTGGTTAATGGATTGCAGAAGGTTAAAAAAGAGCAGAATCATCAATCCTCTATTGTTTTACATAAGGGTATAAGTCATGTCAGAAAGAATAGAGACAACAGAATGTGTTGTATCTAGGAGGTGACATTGGCATGATTTAGTATGGATTAATGTCGTGATGAACAGAGAAAGGAGATGGTGGAATCAAAGGTGACTTCCAAACTTGTAACTTGAGTTTTAGTTGCCAGGGTGGCTACTAAAAGAAGAGACAGTTCTTTGGAGAAAGAAGCTGTCCTGTATTGAGTTTGACATAATGGGAGACAGTCTTCTGGAGGTAAACAAATGGCAGCTATTGCATGAGTTTGGAGCTTATGAGAAAAGACAGAGCTAGAGAAAGAAGTTTGTAGATTTCAGCATATAACCGATAACCTTTCATCTCCCACACATTAATTATTGTACTAAAAGTCAATGGTTTCAGATAACACTTATAATCAAACGTATGCATATGCTTTTAGGAGTCATTATTTGTCTTCCTCACAGCAGGAATCCCAGCTCCAGTATATTTTGGAGTTTTGATGGACACTTCATGCCTTAAGTGGGGATTTAAAAGATGTGGAAGCAGAGGATCCTGCAGATTATATGATTCAAATGCTTTCAGGTACCATATGTTCCAACTGGGATGTTGCTTCTACAACACCAGTGTGACTGCCACTAATAAGTCCTCATGTAGTTTCACTGCTTGCAAAGTGAAGAACAGTCTAACCAAAAAGTCTGTTTTATAAATAATTTTATTATTTGGTTCTATGCTAGGTATTTCATTTTCCCCATTCCTTACATAGATTTCCACTTTAAATGAATAATCATTTAAAAAATATGTTAAAGATTCCAGAATATAGTAGCATTTTGGAAGTTCATAGACACAAATGGGTAAGTAACTCCCTGAAACTCAGAAGCATTTAAATTTGGGTCACATTTTGGATTTAATTCTATTCTTTTTCATACTGAGCCAAACTGTACCATTTACGTCAGTTATAATCCCCTTGGGCAAGAGTTGAATTTGGCTCTGAATCTCTCCTGCTCTTATTGCCAAACTGATGTTCAATTATTTCAGTACTTGAAATGCATAAAAGTAAAAGGTTTCCGCTGTGTGGGTGAGTGTGTATGGGGTGGAGGGCTTGTTATTTTCACTATAGTATCATTCAGTTCAGTTCATCAAACATTTAGTCCTCTTGTTGCTTAAAGCAATGCTTCAATAGCTTAAAAGCAAGAGGATTTTCTAAAAGACTTACAAACTGAGCATTTCTTAGAGAAATAAACTTGGTGCTGAGCCATCTAAGTCGGATGTGAATTGGGCAGACCATCTCAAATAACCATGTTTGATTTAATAGGCTTTGATGTTATGTGTGAAATTTATTTTGGTCTTTGAAAGGGACCTGATCTGTGAGTATAATTTGGGCTTTGCTCATTTGCTAAGGCTGTATTCACTTTAGTGTGGAGACAATATAATCCAGAGACTGAACGTACGTTTAAAAGGTGACCGTAATGCAACATTTACCCTGCCTTTCCCTACCTTCGTATTTTCTGTCAGAGTATGGAACCTCAGACTTCTCATGGAAGAAATTGATTTAAACCTCTGGTTTATTCTTAAGTCATTCAGCTTTATTGAGGGATCCCATTCCTCTTAACATTGTTTCATGCACTTGTTTCATAGAAATGAATTTGGGAAAGATCTGAGGAAGGGGTAACCACACAGTTTCTCATGCAAATTGGACACTGTTGAGAGTGAAAGGGGGCATTATTAAAATTACACTTGTGGCTGGGGCTATAGCTCAGTGACATTAAATATATCTGGTATGCTCAAGGCCCTGGATTCAATCCCCAGCACCGCAGGGTAAAAAAAGAAAAAAGAAAAAAAATTGCAAAAATAATATTACCATTGAAACAATGCTAACATATACTGGGACTGCTCTGGGCAAACAAGGATGTGGTTATCTGGTCTAAGGGACTCATTTTCAGAGAGCATAGAGCTGATTACATAGTTTGTAGTAACTAAAAATGATAGTACTGCTGAGAAATTTCTTTATATTAGCACATTGCCTTTGATTGGCTGGCTACCAGTGTTCATAGAAAGGCATGTAATAGCCAACATTCTACTCTAAAGCTGCATTCTTAAAGAAAACCATCAAGATGATGTCATTACCTTCCTTGTACATTTTATTTCAAGTTAGGTAGTTGCAATAATTCTGACTGAAATTCTCTCCTCTTCCAGACACATATATCTGGGACTAACTATGATACTGGGCATAGTATCCATTTTCCTAAGTATTGCAGTACTGTTTGTTTTAAAGAAAAATTATGTTTCAAAACATAGAAGCTTCATAACCAAGAGAGAAAAAACAATGGTGTCTCCAAGATTTAGGAAGGAAAATTGTTCTCCAAGTGATCATTTGCTACAGCCCAACTACTGGCCCGGCAAGGAAACACGACTCTAGAAAAGTGACAGCTCAAAGGTGTGTTCTCTAATGTGTGGAAATTCAGCAAACAAATAAAAGTTTAATCAAAAGGGGTTTAAATGTGTAATTTCTTTCTTCATGCAAAAAGAAAAAAAATTCTACTTTGCTTTTGACCCTAGGCACTAGATAATATTCCCAAAATCAATATCATTAAGCATAACAAAAGATGCAGATGACAAAACTAGCTTTCTATCTTTTAATTTGTATACAGACTCCTTGCATTATTTACAGATTCTGCTTTATCTTGCCTAATGCCCATTGATATGTTAGCTATATTCCTAAAGAACTATTGTCTCTACTGTATGATTGTTATCTGTAAAATAATTTCTAAACTTACTTACTTTTCAAAAGCCAGGTAATACTGTTAGAAAGTTAAGTCATAACTTAGGCTCCTTCAAGTGTTTTCTTAACAATGATGTTAGGATGGACTCCACATGGAGAAGGAGATTCATTTTTAAGCTCTTCTTTCCTTTGAAATACAACAATGGATACAGAAATGTGTTTGGCAAAGTGATCTTGAGAGATTGGAATTTTGGATCATTCATTCTTCTACTAATTATTTGCATGTGTTTTTTGTGTGACACTATAAGTAACTGTGTTTATACATTAATAAAAATTAATGTTAACGTGTATTAGTGTCCTATGAATTCAATGGGTTGAAAATATTAAGTAAATATTGTCCATGTTTTAATGTTTACGGGCAACTCTCTACTTATGTGTATGATGTGTTCCTAAAAAGCATTTGGAAATTGAATTTCTGAAAATCTATGATAATCTTAGATATTATAACAGAGAAACAGAGTAATGGATTGAGTGACAGTAGGCTGGCTGTGGCGCCTTTTGGTATCACCTGTCTCCCATCACAGAGCCTAGTCATTCTTGGGAGGAAGCTGCATAGCCTGTCAGGTAACCATTTCTCCACAACTGGAAAATACATCACACCCATTGCCTCTTTCCTGGCTTTTTGGTGCTCCTCCGACGAGACTTAGTAGATTTATCAGAACACCA
Source organism: Marmota monax (assembly GCF_021218885.2). NCBI lineage: Eukaryota > Metazoa > Chordata > Mammalia > Rodentia > Sciuridae > Marmota > Marmota monax. The sequence continues at coordinate 8,818,537 of NW_026695227.1, forward strand.
TCTTTAATATTTAACTCTACTCTGTATAATTTTTCTTTCTCCAATATAGCTTGAAAGAGGATTCTTAAAAAAAAAAAAGACAATTTAGGATAGAGACACCCACCCTGCTCCAGCGTGGCACCCTGTTCAGCCAGCTCACCAATCCAATATTGTCCATGTTCTGTGAGTCCTGCACAATCTGGAGAAGACCAGGTGGAAGGGAAAGTTGGGCTAAGAATGTAAGACTGAAGGGTATTCAAATCTGAGTAAGACCACAGGGTGCCTCAGATGCATAGGAGGAGGACCTTTACTTCCCAAGGAGATTTTCAAAGTCAAACTTGGAATCCTTAACTAGATATTATACCAGCCATTCTAGGAACTGTATTACTTAATCTTTTCAGCATTTTGGCATGAGAATCCCCATTTTATAGCTGATGCAACTGGGTTAAGCAAAATTAGATAAACTGCTTAGCCTTGGAGATACACTGCCAGAATCAAATCCAGGTCTAAATCTAAAGTTGTCTTCCCATTATAACAACCTGACCCAATAATGTGATACTAAATAAACTGTTTTTATTATTTTTAATGTCTCTACATTACTTAATTCAGTCTGCTTGGGTAGCCATCTTCATGTGCATAATTCAACATCTTGAAGAAAATCAATGATCAATATAAATCACAGAAATAATTTACGTAACATATTCTTTTCTTCAAATGCTGTTGTTTTAAAGTTTGAAATGCTTTGCTTTTTAAAAATAGATAAACCCAAAACATGCCATTAACTTAAGTCATATGATGAAGGATGATCCTTTGGAACTGTGAAGACTCTGAGTGCAATGCACTCTTAGTAGCCTTTAGAACAAACAAACATAAACAGGATACTCCCAGTTAATCCTCTGTGTGAGGTGTTTCTTGGAACCTAAGCCCGGCAAGAAGGCCCAGATGAAAAATTCGGTACCCATACTTAATGCAGTACAGCAACTAAATAATACAAACTAAATTGTTTGCAGTCTTTTATTTTTCCCTTTATATACCAATTCTGCCAATATGAATGGGAAGGGAAAGTTTGAGACGGTAGAAGAGAGAAAATGTCCCTTGAATGTATTTATTAACTTTGTCATTTTGTTTGAATTCTTGATTATTGCATTATTTTGTTGTTTTTGAAAATGAACACCGATGTTTTGTTTCCAGCAGGCCTGCTTCAGACCTGCTGCTGTCTGCCAGCCGAGCAGGAATCCTTTTTGTCTGTAAGTCTTACCCATAACAAATATTTACTGAATGGGTGAGTGAGTGCACTCATCAAGGGTTTTCTTTGTAGAGATGTAATTCAAATTCAAATTCAAATTCTCATCCTGTCTCCCACATCCTCTTTATTTTTCAAAGCTTTTTGTAGCAATATCCTGAAAAATAACTCCTTTGCAAGTAAATTGCTAAACAGAATCCTTTCCAATTTACTCTGCAATAACTTGAAAAATACAAATCAGCCTAGAGGATGATGAAAGGATGGTCTCTTTCATAAAGGACTGAATGCCAATTAAAAGGAAGTGTGTTTTTACGTATGACCATTCATTCACAGTGGAATTATGTGTACAGAGCTCAGCTGCATGGCATCTGAGAGCATCATTTAATAGGGAATTGAATGGACTAAAAGCAACCCTGAGATTTTAGATAAATAAACTCATCTGACAGAAGTAAGCAGACTTTTTATGCCCCAGAAAGCACATGATTAATTTTTGTTTGTTTGTTTTAAAAACAAACCAAACCTCATTTCAGAGATCAAAACACTTCCCTTAGTCTCAGGGCCAAACATCCTAGGCAAGGTCTTGATTGATGTGTGGGATCCCACAATTGTTACATGGTCAATGGGCCACTTTATTCTCTTCTATAGTCATGGCTCCTAGAGGTGACAAGCATTTAAAATTGACATCTGATTACCTCTAACCTTTAGGCAAGTAGACTCCAGCAAGTCTACCTGCCAGATGGTGTGACTTAGATTAGATTAAATGACCTGCCCAAGGTAGAAGCAGGCAGACTAATGCTGGTTCTTTCATTACATCATGACACCTCAAAAGCAGGCATTTGGCTGAATGCAGTGGCGCAAGCCTGTAATCCTAGCAGCTTGGGATGCTGAGTCAGGAGAATTGCAAGTTCAAAGCCAGCCTCAGCAAAAGCAAGGCAGTAAGCAACTCAGTGAGTCAGTGAGATTCTGTCTCTAAATAAAATACAAAATAGGGCTGAGGATGTGGCTCAGTGGTCGAGTGCCCCTGAGTTCAATTCCCGGTACAAAAAAAAAAAGAAGAAGCCAGCATTCAAAACAAACATTTCAAAACCTCAAAAAATTGTTGGAAGAACTTTTGTAACCATTTGCTTTGAAGGAATTTCCATCTAAATATCACATACCTATACTCATACATAAGGCAGCTTTTTAAGGAATAAATTGACTGTAACATGTACTTGAGAATATTTATTGTTTTTATAATTTTAAAACAGCTATTAAATACAATAGCAAGAATTCTCTGTGCTGAGTGCTTTAGATAAGATCACAATAATTTCCTGTGCTATGTATTGTTATTGATAATTTCAGAGGAAGAAACTGAGGCTTAGAGAGTTTTCATGGTTTGTCCAAAGCCAACAAGTTCTAGCAATTGGTGGAGCCAAGATTTAAACTAAAGTTTATAAGATTTATAGTCACGCTGTGCTTGTATGTCCTAAATCACTAGTCTTTAATAACTCCTCTAACAGTCAATTCTGTATATCAACACTAGGAAATTTTAGTATCTTAAAACAAACATGGCTAAATAAAAGTTAAATGATATAAAATGTTTTTAAATGAGAAGTAACAGTCTTCGCGAACTCACTTCTGTCCAGTTTGGTTTGTTGATCTTTCTGATGGTCACTTTCATATCACTTTCTTTATCTACCAAATTTGGGCAACATCTATTAACTGTCTCTTTTTTGTATTTTATGTTGAAAATTACTTTTTAAAATTAGATTTTTCAAAACAATGGTTTTGAATTCTGTTTTTCTAACACCTGTAACTGATTAACTTTTGTTTCTTCTTTCATTACTTTCTTCCTTCTACCTTCATTAAATATACTTTAAAAAAATCTTTACCCAGATTTTTGATTTGTAGCCTTGTAATCATACATTATTTTTATTTTCTTGAAATATCATGAATCAAACAATAAATACTGTCTATTGACTCCAGTGCAAGATTAGAAAGTATAAATGTTTTACAACAATAAGTGCTGTGGATGTGGGGAAAAAGGTATACTCATACATACACTGCTGGTGGAACTGAAAATTGGTGCAGCCAATATGGAAAGCAGTATGGAGATTTCAGTACATTCCAAAATTGGAAAATTGGGAATAGAACCACTGTTTGACCCAGCTATCCCTCCCCTTGGTCTATATACAAAGGACGTAAAAACAGCATACTACAGGGACACAGCCACATCAATGTTTACAGCAGCACAATTCACAATAGCTAAACTGTGGAACCAACCTAGATGCCCTTCAACAGATGAATGGATAAAAAAATGTGGCATATATACACAATGAAATATTACCCAGCAATCAAAGAGAATAAAATCATGGCATTTGCAGGTAAATGGATGGAGTTAGAGAAGATAATGTTAAGTGAAGTTAGCCAGTCCCAAAAAACCAAATGCTGAATGTTTTCTCTGATATAAGGAGGTTGACTCATAGTGGGGTAAGGAGATGGGAGCCTGGGAAGAATAGAGGAACTCTACATAGGGAAGAGGCGTTGGAAGGGAAGGAGTGGGACATGGAGTAATTAATGATGGTTGAATATGATGATCATTATTACCCAAAGTACATGTATGAAGACATGAATTGGTGTGAATATACTATGTATACAACCAAAGATATGAAAAACTGTGCTCTATATATGTAATAAGTATTGTAATGCATTCTTTTGTCATATATAAATAAAAAAGTTTAAAAATAGGAATTAGTTAAATACAATATTATACATTCAAAATGAAAAAAGTATAAATGTTTTAATTTCCTGTCTCCTACTCACAATTCCAAGGTTTTTTGCTACTATATTCAAGAATGTAAGGCCAAATCTACTAATAAATTATTTTTACTTTATATGTCTTTTTTATATAAAAACAAATCTATGAAAAATACTTCTTGCATGCATCTTTTCCCTTATTTTTATATAGTTAAAATGGGTTCCTGGAGATGATGTATTAAATAAAGGCATACTAAATAAAGTCATTCAAACAAAGAAAGGCAATTGAGCTTACCACAGCTTTGAAACCTCTACCAATTTTTCAGTTTTATAAATTGAAAAATAAGATTTCAATGTTTTGGGTTTTATTTCCTTGCCAGTGATTTAAACTTTTGTTAATCTACTGTTCATATCTATTCTTTTATAAATTAATCCACAGCCTTGCTTACATATTTATTGTTACAATTATTAATGATGTTAACTTTTAGCAGATCCCATGAACAATTTTATTTGGAAGCTTAATTTTAAATTTTGTTTCATGTGATTTTTAACTTGCAGATTTAAAACTGTTTATATAATCATGCATCTCTTTTATAAATTCTATAATTGCATGTGTGCTTAAGATGGTTTTCTTACCTTAAGATGAAATGATTACCTAGTTTATCTACATTTTATGGCTTAATTTCTAAATTAAAGTATTTACTAGCTATGGATTTATTTTCATGTAGTATTTTGAAATAAGGAAACTAGTCATTTTGACAAGTTAGTCACTTGTTCCAATACTGTTTATTAATTAATATACTTTCTCTATATTGTGGGACTTTGGGGAAATTTCTTATTTTATTAATATGCCTACTTCTGTTCATGATTACACTATATAAGAATTACATGTAGATTGTAAAAATACATTTTAAGCCAGTCACAGTGATACACACCTACAATTTAACTATTCAGGAGGTGGAGATGGGAGGATCACAAGTTTGAGCCCAGCCTGGACAACACAGACTCTGTATCAAAAAAACAAAACAAAACAAAAACACCTATTCACTTAAAAATAATGGCTAAAGAGTTCGAGGTGTAACTCAGTGTACAGAATGTGCATAGCATAAACAAATTCTGGGTCCGTTCCCATTCCCATAAATCAACCAGAGGTTTAATCAAGGCATTTGAAATTTAAGATAGAATAACTTTGGATAAACATTAGTTCTGAGAATCCTTGATAACTTTGTAAATAAAACTCTCACACTGCCATAGCATGTAATTGTATTTCCCCACCTCCCAAAGATGGTCAAAAATACACTTTAATTTCTGACAGTTTATTGTCTTCCTTCCTATGATTGAATTATGTTCATTCATTTTTTTCTCCTATGATTGAATTATGTTCATTCATTTTTTTTCTTCTAGAGACATTCAAAACTACTTTCTTCAGTTTCCAAAAGTATCCATTAATCTTACAGTTCCAACCTTAGAAATGTATATATTTTTATAATATTGAGACTTCCCATCCAGGGATATGGTATATGTCTCCATTTATTAATGTTTTGTGTTTCTCGGTAAAATTTAATTCTAGTCCCTAGTTTTTGTTGTTATTGTGATTTGAAATGTTTTATTCGATCTTATTTGCTAAAAACTTATTTAGAATCTTTTGTTTCATTTTATATGTAAAAGATTTAGCAAAGCTTTTAGTTGTTTCATGTTTTTAGTAAAATGGCTTCTTAACCAAATTCTGTTATTAGCTTTATTATTTCTTTTGTTGGTTGATTTTTTGGGAGGTTTTAGGGAGTATCTATGAAAAAAAAATATTATTTTAACTCTTCTTCAAAGTTAGCACTTTTTTGTCCCAGAAAATTCAGTGATATTTACATCTGTCATGTGTCTAAAACTAAGTCTTGTTCATAATATTTTGCTATTCAGAATCATCCTGGAGCTTCCAACACATTCAGGAGATCTCAGAATTCTTAGGAAAGTGTAGCCTTTCAGAATCTGGTCCCTGACAACCTACCTGTAGTTTCCTAAATGTGCTACATTGGCCCAAAAACATATAGAAAACAACTTCTTCCTTTCACCTTTTCTCAAGGCTTTTCAAACTTTATTATGTCTATGAATCATCTTGTCATGTTAATATGCAAGTCTGATCCAGTCATTCTGGAGCGGGGGGCTGAAAGTCTACATTTCTAATTGGCTCCCCAGAGAAGAAATATCTTTAGCATCATCTTTAGCAAGGAGCTTGGTAACTGCTACTACTCTTTAAAAATTCAGTTCAGTCACCTCTGCTCAGCTCTCTCTGAACCCTCACCCCTATAGTGCCACACACAGACTTCATGGTAAGCTAGTCTATTCCACAATTTTCACCTTTATTTAAAAATCAAAATTGTTTTCCCATGTTTTCTTTTTCCTTTTTTAAATTTTTTTTTCTAGCCTAAGTTCTGGGTTGCCTAAAATATTTGACTCATGAAAAGATAGAAAGGAAAGTGTTTGGTAGGTCACACCCTGAAGAGAACTTGTTAACTGCAGTAGAGCTGACTTCTGAACACAGAGCAACTCCTACCACGGGGATCAGAATATCAGCACTAGAAGGGGATCTAAGAATTCATTATTTCACACACAGGAAGATTTGGATTTGGGTTACAAAGGTAAATTGATATTCCCATAGTCCACAAAATCAAGTTACTTACTAATTGTGTTAAGATTGCTAACTGGGTGCCCTTACTTCTTGTCTCACGTTCTCTTTATGGAGACCTGCCATAAATCAACCAGAGGTTAAATCAAGGCATTTGAAATTTAAGATAGAATAACTTTGGATAAACACTAGTTCTGAGAATCTTTGATAACTTTGTAAATAAAACTCTCACACTGCCATAGCATGTAATTTTCAGTATTCATACATTCAGTGTTTCCACTGGTTTTACATAATCTGGGTCAAGCTCTTGCTTAGCTCTAGGTCCTTCCTGCCCCCCCACTGTACTCCTTGGGCCTTCCATCTGTTCTTCCAACACACCAAGCAGCCTCGATGTCAGGGTCCTTGCACTTCCTGCACCCTGTCTCTGGGACAGTTTGCTTACTGTCATTTGATTCCTCAATCTGTTTTTGTTCAAATCTCTTTGGAGGCCTTCCCTGAAAGCACTATTTTAAAATAGCATTTGGATCTATGTCGGCCCCATTCACCTGACTTAATTTGTAAAATATATATCTTAATGCACAATTTCTTGTTTATTTATTTACTGTTTGCAAGCTCCACAAATTGTCTAAGAATAATTATTCCTATTGTAATGAGCTAGAATAGAGTGGGAAATGACAGGATGGATAGAACATCCCCAAACTTGAGAGGGGCAGGATAACAATAAAAATTGAAGCTGTAGAAGACATCTTGTAGGGGGGGATGGAGTGTGGGGGGTTGCTGGAGTTGTGGCTCAGCGATAGAGCGCTCACCTAGCAGCGGTAGAGCGTTCTTTCGCCTAGCACGTTCGAGGCCCTGGGTTCGATCCTCAGCACCACATAAAAATAAATAAAATAAAGGTGTTGTGTCCAACTACAACAACAGCAACAAAATATTTTTCTTTTTAAAAAAGATATCTTGTCTCCATTAAAAAAGAATCAACTTATTTTTAAAAATGTGTAAATATATATCACATATGTTTACTAACAAACCTTTTACCCATAAGATTTACACAAGTGTCTCTTTACAGAAAGACTTTCTTAGGGTATTATTTACAACTAATTAGACTTAACTGCTGAGGTTACTCATGTGGGTCTACATATAAGATCCTTTAATAAACAGCATTTTCTAACATTCAGCCTCTGACATTAGGACAACTCAGATTACACAGTGCTTTAAGGCCAGGTCTGGCTTGCATTAAATCCATATTTTAAAAATCCAGGCATTGATTTATTTCATGCCTAAGGCCAATATTATTGGAATATACTCCATGCTTCATATGCAAAATCCAAAGCAGTGAAAGAGTCTAATTCTAAGACAAAGTATTCAGTTCATCTGTTTGGCCAAACTTAGAAACACATGTTAAAAAACAAAACAATAATAATAATAATAATAATAATAATAATAATAATAATAATAATAACTGCCAACACTGTTGCCTTTTGGAAAGGACCTATCTCCTCCTGCAATTCTGCTTGCGATGAGTGTTTATTATTGTGCATTTTTTAATTCATGAATTTTCAAATGGAATCTTTGACATTCTAAATCTGGGCATGGTTTGCTTGGGGACTGGCAAAATGTCATACCTGTGCCTGGACACCACTTACCCTTCTGCCTGCTTCATCATACTCCAGGGGTCCATTTGTACTTGCATCAGGGGTCCCTGATTCTTTGTCTTCAAACACTCTGTAGTCCGTAGGAATTTCCTAGATACCCACAGGCACCAGGAGCTGCTAATCTATCCTTATTGCTGCATTCTTTCTTCTAGTTATTTCCATACCTTCCTGTCCTCCATCTTGAAGGCCCAGGATACTTTGAACAACTGATCTTTCTACACACAGAAAAATATTTTTTAAAAATCTGCATCTGAAATAAAATTCTCTAAAATTCTAATTAATCTAATTAAAATTCTCTATTTTTTCTTCTGTTATGTTGCATTCCTACTAGTCAGAAAGTTTCTTTATAGCTATTAAACATTACAATAGACAATAACAAAAAAGACAAGAGAAATAAAAACAGCTCTCTTGATCCTGGAGCTCCCTAGAGTTCCTGTTTTGTCCCTCTGTCACTATAACCACATTTATAAAAATATTACTGTAGAATATTAACTATTATTCATCAAATACTATATATACAGGTACTGTGCTAACTCCTTTTACCATATCACCTCACTTAATGGTCTGGATAATCAAGATGTGTATACAATCATTATCTATGTTATGCATGAGGAGGGCAGGAAGTTTAGAAAGGCTAACTCATTTACACAAAACTCTGGAATTCAGATCCAAACTTTTACCACTATGCTTCCAGGTTCAAAGATAATCAATATATACTGTCTGCCTCAGCTCAAAATATATATTTATTTTGCAGTTCATTCAATTCATTCTACAAAAATCTGATTTCCAGATAACAAAGTTTATAATTTAATACATAAAATTTGGGCCTCATTTTTCTTTAGCACTTAATGTCCTTCACATTTTTTAAGCTTTTTTTTTTTTCTCTCTCTCTCTCTCTTAGCTTCTGTGACTACATTCTCTCTTGGATTCCCTGCTACTGCTCTAACTGCTTTCTCTCAGGCTTTTTCTACCTTGACATCTCTTCTAAATTTTTATGTGTCTGTACTCATATTTGCATATTCCCTTAAAATATCTTATCTATCTTCAAAGATTTCTTCTACCAGTTCTCTCTTAATGACTCCTATGTGACATTTTAAATCCAAAACTTTCACCTCAGTTCCAGATCCTGAGCTGCTAACAGAATAAATCCCTACCAAATCCAATAGGGGACATCTCTACTGAATCACAGTAATTGATCTTTCTCTAAGGAAATTACCCCTATTGCTATGTTTACACGTGGCTTTCACAATGACTGAAAAACTATAAGGAGAATATTTTATTCCTATTTCTACTGGGGCCATGCATGAAGGATAAGGTAGGTTTTAATGTCATTAGCCAAGACAGAACATTTTGACTGAGAGAATGCAAAGTAGGTCAATGAGAAAAAGGACTCAGGGTTCAGCCTCAATCTAGACAACAAATACTTGGTAGTTCACGTTTTACCTATAATAGGTATTAAAGTTTTAACATGGGATCCACCATAGGAAATAAACCCATCAGTTTATTGTATAAAATCCTACAGAGAGTTAGCCAACTTTTTCTTAAAAAAAAAAAAAAAGTACATATTTTAGGGAGGCTTTCTGATCTTTATCACAACCACTTAATCTGCCAATGCCTGAGGTTTAGTAGGAACTTGAAAATACTTGAATTATCAAATTAACTAAATGCTGTTTCTACTATTAAAAAAAAAAAAAAACACTTTCAACTGCATCAAGTTTTCTTCTTTGAATCACCAATAGAAACTATGTGGCCATTCTTTCCTCAGGTATTAAGGTAAAGAATCTCTCCTGCAAGACAGTGCTAACTTTTATTATTTAGGAGACCTAACTTGTAATTAATTGGAACTTTACTATCCCATGTGGGACATCCAGTACTCATCCACACCATATTACAACAATGTACCAAGCAAAGAAAGTACATTTTATCTTTCGAATGTTAATATAAAAAGGTAGACACGTTTTAGGAACTGCCTTGAATTATTTTCTATTGGAATCATTTTAAATACCTTGAAAAATATGTTGTATTTATTTTCTAAGGAAAAGCTTTTATGTAACAATTTGGATAAACTGAAAATCATCCCCAGAAGTAAAGATTTAAAAAATAACATTAACATAAAGTAATGTATAAATTCTGACATGTTACTAAGTAACATTTATGAATATGCTAGAAGGAGCTGGAGAATTTGCTTATGTTTCACAAGGGCAATGACCTAAAAAGATGGTTAATCATCATTGAACTGATTAAAAATTTGAAAAGCCAACTATTTAAAGAGGAACTTCAACAACAGATAAAGGATTAACTTATTGCTATAGGATTCTATGTTCAGGTTGGAACCTTTGAGATTCTCTAATTTCAACATTTAAGAAATTTCAACATATAAGAAATTTCTAAAAATCACAAAGGAAAAATGCTTCGGTGGCCATGATACTTACTACAAATTTTATGCCTTGTGTCTTCCATACACTTTTATTCTATGCCCTCGGAAACTATTAACTATCCCTTCGAGAGATAGATGTTCCTCAGGTTCATAGTGTTAAATTATATAAAGTATTACATTCATAATTTTAAAAAGAAGTTTGAAATACTGTTTTTATTACTTTGTGACTAGAGAAGCTTCATGTCTGAAGACGTGGACCTCTAGTTACCTTCCTAAAATGTGCTGAAAGACAATTATTTTCACAAACTACATAGAATTATTAGAGTACACTCCCTGTTTCTTTGCTTTCATCTTATCTGGTAATAAATGGAGGGGAGGTTAATTGATAAACATAATTGATAAACATAGATAACTAAAATGTGTCCCAAATTCGCTTAACCACTTTGACTTTTCTGATTTCAACTTGTTATGGTGAGATTGCAATAAATCACAGAGTCAGTCTCAAAGCAGCTGGCGGGCCAAAGGGCAGGCTGCAAGTCTTCACTCTTCGACCCCTTCAGGGGTTAGAGCACATCATTTATAGTTCAATACCACAAGTAAAGCATGTCAGTACATTAATTATAAGTGGCTGTTGCTATTATTCAAAAACCACACACAAAAAATCACAAGGTCTAAAATAATAAGCAGAAAAGTGGGTCAAAACAACCCAAGTTGAGTATAAGTTAAAGAATGGTTACTAATGTGTAGACAAACATTAACATACTATGCGGTTAAGGTACATTGCACAAGTACAGTGTATAAGAATAGAAGGAACATTTTTTCCATTTTGCTTTGCCAAGTATGCTATGATAAGCAATTGTTGGAGGGTACAGAGGTGGGGTTTTCCATGGGAGAAGTATTTCTTACAGGAGTCTCAGGGTAAAATGGAGTCTCTTTGGTGATTGCCCATACAGCTTGGTCCATAACAAACTGAAGTTTGACTTAGAGGGATGGAGGAGGAAGAGATCCTCTAGATAGTTTTTTTTTTTTTTAATGGGGGTAAGAAATGAATCTCGACAGCATACTTCTTGGCACAATCTGAGCCTCCGTAAATGTTATTTTTCTTCTCTGCTTCAGGAAGGTGGCTGTCCTTTTAAGATAATTTTTACTATGGTCAATGGGAGGTGGGTATGAACAGGCCCCAATGAAGGGTTTGAGAATTTAGGGAGTTCTGCATTTCCCTTTTCCTCCTTACTGCCATAGGCACATTCTAGGAAACAGGAAATTGGCCTGCACTCCTTTGCCATGACCCCTGAAATAGTCAAATCTGGCCACAGATGAGCTGAAGCCCATAAGATTGTGCCCTCCCTCCCCTGTGCCACCTCAATCAACTGGCTGCTGTCTTCATGAAGGAGATGCCTTGCTATGTCAGATGCCTGTTGCCCTATCTTGTGAGCATACTGTTTTTCAAGTATTCACTTATATGTCAGTCAATTTCAACTCAGAGAAAAACATAATCAATGACCTCTAAATCAGGCTTAACAGTAGAATGTGTGGACTTTAATCAAGCCTGTGAAGTTCCATGTTACAATTTCACCTTTGCAAGAAATGAGGAGCAATGTTCCTACCTTATCAAACTTTTTGCTGTTTCATCTCAAGATCCAGGAGAGAGGAGTGCACTAGTTAGTTACTGTCTGGGAAAGAAGGGGAAATACAGAGAAAAATAATGTCTATATATTCTCCCCTGGAGCAACAGTGTGGGAGATTCCTTCAAGTGGGTGTAATATGGAAGAGGTCTGATCTGGGGCAGAATTACCACCAAGCAGTGAGGAAGGACAAAAACCAAACAAACAAAAAAGCTAATATTTTGAACCATATCCAAGGTTACCCAGGGAATGATGGGACCTCTCTAAGAGTACTGTAGTTCTGGGGAATCATCCAACTTTCCAATCAGGGGGATAGCAAGGACCCTAGAAAATAAGAAGGGAACTAGTGTACATTCCACAAGGAGGAAAGTCACTGAAGAGGGTAATGTTCCTCACACTTCCAAGGGAAGCTGTATTGTCTTCAACACTCTGGTCTCTCCCTGCAGACTGAAAGAACACATTCCTAAAATTAATCCTAAGGAGACTTGGCTGACTGTACTGTAGGAAGAAAAGCAAAAATAGGGGCTACCTACTTGGTCTTGAACATGGAACAGGGAATCCACATGATAAACAAATGTGCAAACATGAGGGTGGAAAAAAGTCAAATAAGAGTCATGCAAGGAAAATTTAAAGTAAAAAAGAACGATCCTTTTAAATGTAACTTGAGACATGCACTGGTGTTGGTCCTACCAAATGTAAGTAAAACTGAGAAGTTATGGAGAAGGAACTTACTCTCCTGCATGGTCACCTGACACTAAAGCCCCTCTACCAGACACACTGGCACAGAAGGCAGAACTCACACTTAAACAAGGGACCTCTATATAGATAGAAACAAGAAAGTGCCTTTTTTTTTCTGATCCCAAATATCTTTTAATTAGTAGTCCATACTCTTGGAGCTATTCAAAAAGAGAGAAAATCCCCTACATGATTTATTAGTAGAATGTCTTCTGACTTTGACTCTATTTTTGTATTTTGCTTTATAATTTATAGTGAGATTTCTACCTTTAGTCTTAGACATCTGCCCCTTTTTGCTTAAATGTTCAGTCATTCTTTAGAGACTAGTTTACCAAGTGCCAAGAAATCTATAAATCCAGATTGGCTTGATACCCTAGTTTCCTCAAGACTGAAGACGAAAGGTTGTGGAACTATAATGAGGGCTTACACTCTTCATTTTTACCTGCAAAAATCTGATGTTTGACTAAAAGCAGGATTAAAGACTTGACAATTCTGCTTCCATGTTCTGAGTCATCTTGGATCCCAGGAACAAGGTCTAATTGATAAATATCTTGTGAAGAGTTGAAGCTACCCCTCAGGAAGTAGCCACTTTCTTAGAGTGGACAAGGCCCCCATCTGTCTAATCCTGAGGTAATGATGGACCAGACACATCTGATCAAGGTCCCCTCCCTTGGTAGCTGTGAAAATCTTCCAGCTATGCAAACCTCCAACCATGCCCTCATTCCCCTTTCTATCAAACTTCAAAGTCATTGTCATCCCTTCCAAGATAGGGTAAGGATGTGGCTCCCCCTGTCTTTCTGCTGTAGCTTCATTGATTATAGTTCCTTTCATGCTTTTCAAAAGAAGAATGAGGAGGAGGAAGGGAAGGAGAAGAATAATCAGAGGAAAAAGTGGGGAGAAGAAAGGGGTTGAAAGGCACTATGGGCAATAGTTCAGACTAATGGAAGCATTTCCAGAATGGGGCACCATTAAAGAAAATAAACTGGATTCTGCTCAAAAGTCAAAATATATTTTCTTCCATGAAGGCAATAACAAGATAGGATTAAATATGCATGAGATCATTGGTCAGTTATATGCATGTAGTTGGAGATCTTTGAGGTGTATTCTCATGAACACTAAGCCCAACATAAAATAATTTACTAAAATAACAATAAAAGGAAGGAATTTAGAATAGTTTTCAATAGAGTAAATGGCAGTTCATTAGGTATATAGATAACCTGAAACCCACCTAGAAACTAGAATCCTGGATATAATATAGCAATTCTTACCACAAACTCTAACCTAAGAAGACTTTTTGTATACAATATTCAGAGGCATTTGATGGGACATTCCACTAGCCACAGTCTCTGGAAGAGGTAGGAGTGGGATGCCAGTGCAGGAAGAGAAATGAGGAAGAGTGAGAGAAGGTAGTAAGCATCTGTAATATTTTCCCATTGTTGCTGTACAAAATATCACACACTTAGTGGATTAATACAAAAAAAATGTTTTTCTTACAATTTTGTGAGTCACAATTCTGAAATCAGTTCTATTGAGCTAAAGACAAGGTGTTAGCTGGTAATTCTGGAGAATCTGAGAGTATAATCCATCTCCCAGCATTGTTTAGCTTCTGATGGCTTCCTCTATTCCTTGACTGATGGCCCCTTCCTCCCTGTTCAAAGTCTATAGATCCAGTCTCTGATTCCTTCATCACACCACCTTCTCATCTGACTGTAGTCAAATTTCCCTCTACCACTATTTTCTAAGGACAATATTTTGCTATATCCAGAGACCATCCAGATAATCCAGGATATCCTCCTCATGCCAAAATTCTTAATAAAATTACATCTACACAATCCCTATTTTGTCATATATCCTAACATTGACAGGTTTTAGGAATTAGGACATGAATATCTTTGGGGACCATTATTCAACCAACCACATCTCTATTCTTCCCTGTCCTTCAACTTTCTTTTACATATTACATAAAATTTTTAAGGAACTCTGCTGGAATATCAAATCCTGAGACCATTCAAACTCCTCTTAAATACTTACCATTTTGTTCAACAAACATACAATAGGTGTCCCATTAGTATCCAGAACTTCCTTAGTCTTTGCAACAAATGTTATAAACTCGTCCCAGCCCTCATGGAGCTCACAGGTCATATCATTTACTGAAGCATGTATGCCTTCCAACTCACTCCCTTCTCTGCTGCTGTGAATTTACCCTTCTAGTCCTACAAGTCTAACACTAAGCCAAATAGGACAATACTTTGGAGGAGAATAGGACAATACTGGAATTTATTTTACCACAATCTCAGCAACACAACAAACTTACTAGCCTTAAAGACCTATTTAGATGATGATTTACTGTTTAATTATTAAGTATACTTCACTATCTTGATGTTGCATGGAAAAATATTGTAATATTCCAGGGTTAAATTTATGAATGCCCTTAATCTCCTATAAGTAGGGATTAGAATCTGCACAAATATGCTCCAAGAGGAAGCTGATTCCTGATTTCTGAAGAATGAAATTTTTCTGCAAAGTGCCAAAAGATTTAGCACACTCAGATATGAGAACCGGTCTTAGCGTTCATTTCTACAGAGAGGAGTCTGCTTCCACCCAATGGCTGCAGAATTTTACTATCATCAATAATATACAGGTGATTTCTACTTGAATTTTTGCATTTATGATTTGTAGGCACAGTGTCAGCTTCTTTCTACCTGGGTCTCTGCTTATTCCCAAATCCAGTTCTCTATAATCCTATCCTCTGGCAGGGTTGATTAAACTGGCTAGCATGTTGTGTTATAAAAATTGTTAGGCAGCTACATATATCCAAGGTGTATAAGAGGACATTAGAAGGCTTAAAGAAGTCCTTGGAACACAGATCACACAGAGTACTTGAGGAAAACAGGTAAGATGGTCCAAGAAGGCATAGTTACAACTGGAAATTTGAGAGATACTTGATTAGCAGTAATTGAGGATAAGACAAATCTGTGATTCAAAGACAATTTGGGTGATTGTGATTATTCTTTGTTATGTCACTAATGTGTAAATGACTTGAAAGTTCTCTGAGAAATTTGGAAAGTATTTATTTTGTGGTCAGTAGTATTCAGGATGTATATGACAACTGAAGCCTAATTAGGATTTCTGTTAGAGAAATCAATGTCATATTGGTGCAATTCAAGTGGATACACATTTTCACCATTTGAATATGAAAAAAAATTAGTCTGGGTTGATCCAAGATAACTAGAAAAAGTTGAGGAAAAAAATTCCTATCAAGCTGGGCGTGGTGGCACACACCTATAAACCCAGCAGCTCAGGAGCCTGGGGCAGGAGTATCACAAATTCAAAGCCAGCATCAGCAACTTAGTTTGGCCCTAAGCAATTCAATGAGACTCTGTCTCTAAATACAAAAAAGGGCTGGGGGGGTGTGGCTCAATGGTTAAGCACCCCGGGGTTCAATCTCTGGTACCAAAAATCAACAACAAAAAATCCATATCATGTAAAACATATTAGAAAACTTTTTTTTTTAAATTTTTTATTGTTGGCTGTTCAAAACATTACATAGTTCTTGATATATCATATTTCACAATTTGATTCAAGTGGGTTATGAGCTCCCATTTTTACCCCATATACAGATTGCAGAATCACATCAGTTACACATCCATTGATTTACATATTGCCATACTAGTGTCTGTTGTATTCTGCTGCCTTTCCTATCCTCTACTATCCCCCCTCCCCTCCCCTCTCCTCCCCTCCCCTCCCCTCCCCTCTTCTCTCTCTGCTCCCTCTACTGACATTCCTTTGTCCCCCTTATATTATTTTTCCCCTTCCCCTCACTTCCTCTTGTATGTACTTTTGTATAACTCTGAGGATCTCCTTCCATTTCCATGCATTTTCCCTTCTCTCTCCCTTTCCCTCCCACCTCTCATCCCTGTTTAATGTTAATCTTCTTCTCCTGCTCTTCGACCCTACTCTGTTCTTAGTTACTCTCCTTATATCAAAGAAGACATTTGGCATTTGTTTTTTAGGGATTGGCTAGCTTCACTTAGCATAACCTGCTCTAATGCCATCCATTTCCCTGTAAATTCTATGATTTTGTCATTTTTTAATGCAGAGTAATACTCCATTGTGTATAAATGCCACATTTTTTTTATCCATTCATCCATAGAAGGGCATCTAGGTTGGTTCCACAGTCTAGCTATTGTGAATTGTGCTGCTATGAACATCGATGTAGCAGTGTCCCTGTAGCATGCTCTTTTTAGGTCTTTAGGGAATAGACCGAGAAGGGGAATAGCTGGGTCAAATGGTGGCTCCATTCCCAGCTTTCCAAGAAATCTCCATACTGCTTTCCAAATTGGCTGCACCAATTTGCAGTCCCACCAGCAATGTACAAGTGTACCCTTTTCCCCACATCCTCGCCAGCACTTGTTGTTGTTTGACTTCATAATGGCTGCCAATCTAACTGGAGTGAGATGGTATCTTAGGGTGGTTTTGATTTGCATTTCTCTGACTGCTAGAGATGGTGAGCATTTTTTCATGTACTTGTTGATTGATTGTATGTCCTCCTCTGAGAAGTGTCTGTTCAGGTCCTTGGCCCATTTGTTGATTGGGTTGTTTGTTTTCTTATTGTCTAATTTTTTGAGTTCTTTGTATACTCTGGATATTAGGGCTCTATCTGAAGTGTGAGGAGTAAAGATTTGTTCCCAGGATGTAGGCTCTCTATTTACCTCTCTTATTGTATCTTTTGCTGAGAAAAAACTTTTTAGTTTGAGTAAGTCCCATTTGTTGATTCTAGTTATTAACTTTTGTGCTATGGGTGTCCTATTGAGGAATTTGGAGCCCGACCCCACAGTATGTAGATCGTAGCCAACTTTTTCTTCTATCAGACGGCGTGTCTCTGATTTGATATCAAGCTCCTTGATCCATTTTGAATTCACTTTTGTGCATGGCGAGAGAAAGGGATTCAGTTTCATTTTGTTGCATATGGATTTGCAGTTTTCCCAGCACCATTTGTTGAAGATGCTATCCTTCCTCCATTGCATGCTTTTAGCCCCTTTATCAAATATAAGGTAGTTGTAGTTTTGTGGGTTGGTTTCTGTGTCCTCTATTCTGTACCATTGGTCCACCCGCCTGTTTTGGTACCAGTACCATGCTGTTTTTGTTACTATTGCTCTGTAGTATAGTTTGAAGTCTGGTATCGCTATACCGCCTGATTCACACTTCCTGCTTAGCATTGTTTTTGCTATTCTGGGTCTTTTGTTTTTCCATATGAATTTCATGATTGCTTTCTCTATTTCTACAAGAAATGCCGTTGGGATTTTGATTGGCATTGCATTAAACCTATAGAGAACTTTTGGTAATATTGCCATTTTGATGATGTTAGTTCTGCCTATCCATGAACAGGGTATATTTTTCCATCTTCTAAGATCTTCTTCTATTTCTCTCTTTAGGGTTCTGTAGTTTTCATTGTATAAGTCTTTCACCTCTTTTGTTAGGTTGATTCCCAAGTTTTTTTTTTTTTTTTGAAGATATTGTGAATGGAGTGGTTGTCCTCATTTCCATTTCAGAGGATTTGTCGCTGATATACAGGAATGCCTTTGATTTATGCGTGTTGATTTTATATCCTGCCACTTTGCTGAATTCATTTATTAGCTCTAATAGTTTCTTTGTAGACCCTTTTGGGTCTGCTAGGTATAGAATCATGTCATCTGCAAATAGTGATAATTTAAGTTCTTCTTTTCCTAAAAATCAACAACAAAAAATCCATATCATGTAAAACATATTAGAAAACTTTATTGTAAAGTCTTATGAATTAGTATGAATGTCATTTATTATCAAATAAATGCAAAATTAAATAAGAGTGAGATCTCATTTTATGAATAATTAAATAATAATTTAATTTTATTTAATTTTATTTAATTTATTTAATTTATTTAATTTTATTTAATTTTTATTCATAAAATGAGATGGGTATGAATTATGGGTATGATGGGTATGAATTATGAGGTGCAATCTGTATGGAAGTACTGTTAGTAATAGCCTCATTCTGGAAAGCAATATGAAAAATTATCTTTAAAATGTTTTCACTCTTACTGGATGCAGTGGCCCCATGCCTGTAATTCCAATGGCTCTGGAGTCTGAGGCAGGAAGATTGCAAGTTCAAAGACAGCCTCAGCAATGGTGAAGTGCTAAGTAATATGTGAGACCCTGTCTCTAAATAAAATACAAAATAGGACTGGGGATGTGGCTCAGTGGTCAAGTTCCCCTGAGTTCAATACCTAGTACCAAGAAAGAAAAAGTTTGCACTCTTTCCATCAATAATTTGGCTTTAAGATTGTATATTGTCAATACAGTGAACTAAATTGGTTGATTTTCTAGTGTTAAGCCCTCCATTTACAATAAAAAACAAAAATTTGTTGAGAAAACTGAAAATAGAAGGGAACTTCTATTCAAAAATCTACAAAAAAATAAATTTAATTATGAAAGACTGAAAAATTATCTCCTAAGATTAAGAACAAGGAAAGGATACCTGCCCTCACCACGTCTATCTCGTGATATGATTGTACAGAGATGGCACTCGAGGTTCTGGACAATATAAAATGTTATGGGGAAAAACATTCAAATTAGAAAGGAAAAAGTACCATTGTCTTTATTTTTATAAAATAGTGCAATCTACCTTTAAAAATCTCAAGAAATACATATTTTAAAATCTAGAACTAACATTGGAGGTTAGTAAAGTTTTTGGATATAAGTTCAATATAAAAATCAGTTTTATGTCTATATGCTAGCAGTAACCAATCAGAAATTAAAATTAAACAATCATTTATGAACAGTGTCAAAATAGCACTCCTACAGAAGTAAGACAAACATTTCAATAAAACTGGTGAAAGATTTCAGCAGACATTTCATTAAAAAAAATAAATTTGGGTAGCAAATAAGCATGGCCAAATACTTAGCACCACTACTCATTAGGGAGATGCAAATTAAAACCACAAGAAGATACCACTACACATCTAGGACTAAAATATAGCGTATATCAACTGATGGTGAGGATGTGGAGGAACAGGAACTCTCATAATGTGCATGTAAGATGGCATGGCTATATTAGTAAGCAATTTGACATTCTCTTAAAAACTTGAGAATATAATCTCATAAAACCCAGGTTTTCCACTTCTAGGCCTTTCCTCAAGAGACTTGAAAGCCTATGTCTATACAAATACTTATAAACAAATGTTTATACCACTTTTATTTGTAATAGCCAAACATTGCAAACAACCCAAATGCCTATAAACAGGTGAATAAAGAAATTTTGATATATTGATATAATGAATACTAATTCACATACAGAGAATAGTGAACCATTGATAAAACAACAGAGTAGACTCTCAAAATAATTATGTTGGATGGAAGGAATAACTACTGTTTGATTACAGGAGTTAAAAATCTGTACCATGTAAATTGAATTATGTACCCTGTACATTTATCTGTAGTTATAGCACGTCAGCAGGTTAGTGTGAGGTGAGGAGGGACAAGAAGGAACAGGAGAAAACTGGAGTGACCTATTCCTCATCTTTCTCAAGGGTGAATGTGTATTTCAAAACTCATCGTGGTGTACTTTATGTATATATGTAGTTTGTAGTGTGCTATTCATCTTTGATGAAACTGTTAATTGTTTTCAAAACATTATCTGTGCTTTTGTACCCTCTGGAAAACTTTCTCTTTTCTCTGAGAATGCACATCTCAGATTGAAACCACTGAACTAGAGGATTAAAAGATGAGATAGAAAAAGAGATGCTATATCTCTGTCTGCTGGACATGTTCAGTCTTCACATGGTTGGCAATGGAGAGTTCTTGAAAGTGTGGTTGATTTATTTATCCAAAATCTTTATTAGATGTCTGTAATATACCAAGCACAGATTCTCACTGAACAAAAGATCCTTGCCTTTTAATTGCTCCTATTTTGGTAAGGAAAAGAAAATATATAAATGTGATCTATTAAATAATGTGATTTTAGGAGATATTAAGAAGGAAGTAGAGCAAGGGAATAGAGAATTACAAATGCTACATTTTTAAATAGGTCAGGGCAGGCATTGGTGAAGCTGCAATGATTAAGCCGAAGAATGACTGAAGTGATAAATGGACACCTGGGGGCAGAGTGTTTCAAGTAGAGGAAAGAAAGGCTCTGAGGCAGGTATATGATTAGAATGTTTATGGAATATCAAGGAGGCCTATGTTACTAGAAGTAATAAATGAATAGAAAAATAGTAGGAAATAATGTTAGATGAATAACCAGGGAACAGATTCATAGATTCTTGTGGGATATGGAAAGGGCTTGAGTATTTGTTCTCAGTAAGCTAGGAAACCATTGGGAGACTTTGAGTACAATTTCATAGACATAGCATCCTGTTTTGTGCATTGTGCCATGCTGGCTCTTTAACCCAAATGAACTGTTGATCATATCCAATATTTTCATCACATTAATTTATGATGAATGACTGCTTCATGTGAAATTTAGATAGCTTCCTTACCACCTTTAAATATGTCCCAGCTGAAGTCTTTGCTTTAACCATCACTTCATTATTATAAGTTTTCTTTAAATGGAAATTTTAATTTACTCATTTTTTATTCAAAAAATAATATTGAGTATCCACTAGGTATCAGGCCCTATTCTAGATACTGATGATAGATCAGGGAACATAACAGATAAAAACATATCCTTGCTCTTCTGGCATTTACGTATTGTTAATTTATGATTGCTGAGACAGGGGAAAACCCACCATAAACAAAATGTGTGAGTAAAATTTGTAGTTTGGTAGATAATGAGAGAAAAAAAGTAGCAAAAAAGCTATATTGAGTGTCAAAGGGGACAATAAAAAAGAATGCTAGAAAGGACCTGTCTGTGAAGCATCATGTATGTGGGTAACAGAAGATGGTGAGGGAGTAAGCTATGGAGATAACTTAAGAAGAATATTCAGACAGAAATATGTGAGTATGGGCTCTATTTCTTATAGGAATTTAAGAGATATAATTTATTTCTTATCCTATTCTTTGGATTTTATACTGACTGATATGGGAAGCCATTAGAGAATTTAAGCACAGCAGCAATATAATATGACCTGATTTTTTTTATTTGTTCTAATTAGTTATACATGACAGTAGAATGCATTTCAACACAGCATACATAAATGGAGTATAACTTCTCATTCGTCTGGTTGTACATGATGTAGAGTTACATAGGTCATGTAATCATATATGCACACACAGTAATAATGTCTAATTCATACTACTATCATTCCTACCCCATTACCACCTACCCTCTCTTATTCCCCTCTGTCTAATCCAAAGTACCTCTATTCTTAACTACCCCCCACCCCCTTTGTGAATTAGCATCTACATATCAGAGAAAACATTCAGACTTTGGTTTGTTGGGATTGGCTTATTTCACTTAGCATGATATTCTCCAGTTCCATCCATTTACCAGAAATTACCATCATTTCATTTTTCTTTAAGGCTGAGTAATATTCCATTGTGTATATATACCAAAATTTCTTTCATTCATCTGTTGAAGGGAACCTATCTTGGTTTCATAGTTTAGCTATTGTGAATTGAGCTGCTATAAACATTGATGTGGCTGTGATATGACCTGTTTTGAAATGATAACTCTGGCTGCTGTTTTGAAATTTACATGAAGGAGTGAGGTTGGGAAGAGGGGCAGTGAGTGGTAAGAAGACCATCTGAGAGTACCACAGTAATTCAGGACTAGACTGATAGCTGGGCAGAGGGTGAGAAGTAGTCAGATTCTGGATGGTATTTTGAAATTAGAGCCTAACATAAGTGTAAGAGAGGAATCAAGGATGATTCTGATATTTTGTGTGTATTTGCAAGTGGCAGAATAGAACCATATGTGACTCTCTGTGATGGGAACACCTCAAGAGGAGAAATATGGGGAGGAAAATGTTAAGATGAGCTAGCTATTCCATAAACATGAGGCGATGGAGATCAGGCCATGGATAGACCTCAAGTGCAAGAGAAGGTTCTGACCAGAGATAAAATATTTTGGAATTATCAACATACAGATGGTATTTGAAGTTGTGAGAACAGATGAAATTACCAAAATAAAAGGCTAAATTCTGAGACGCTCCAATTCAGAAGCCATAGATGTGTAAAGGGTTTAGTAAAGGAGGTACAGATGGAGTAGTCCGTGAGTTAGGAGGAAAAGTACAAAGGATAGTGTCCGGAAACTATTTCTAGGAAAAGGAAGTGACCAGCACAGAAAAATGCTACTAACAGTTCAGATCAGATGGAGGCAATTACAGGTAGGATTTGGGTGATCTATGATGAAGGTGGAAGTAGTTTAGGTGGAAAGTTGGGAAGAAAAACTGGGAGACTTTGAGTACAATTTCATAGACACAGCATCCTGTTTTGTGCATGCAGGCTCTTTAACCCAAATGAACTGTTGATCATATCCAATATTTTCTCTCGATTGCTCGAGAGAGGATGTGAGGAAAGAAATTTAAAACAATGATTATAAATGAGCCCTTTTTTGTTTTGTTTTCTGTCAAAATAGCACAGAAATAGGAAAATAACCTTCCAAGGGACTGGGATCAAAGTAGGGAGTTTGGAAGGTGAGAAAGTGACAGAATGCTTACATATGGAAGGTAAGTTTTAGTAGGAAGCCCTTAGAAATGGAAGATTATTTCCTCCCAAATACAGGAAAAGGAGGTCAGTGGATAAACAGGGGAGGGCCCCCGACTTTTATCCAGGTGGGGGAGGTGGGTCTGGTCCTGAAAGTGGACAGATGGAGGGAGTCTGGAATTCATTTCTTCCTTCCTTCCTTCCTTCCTTTTTTTCATATTTATTATTGGTTGTAGGTAGGGATATGTTAGCGTTTTAAAGAAAGTGAAGAAGGTACAAAATCGTTATTCAGAAAGCAATATGATGTAGATTACAAAAGTATAGAATGATTCTAAGGCAAAACAAAAGACACATTTGAGCTTCATGGTGTAAATTTAAAGTCTGCATAGTTGAGGATTTTTCTTCAGCTACATTCAGCTCCATGGGAAAATGGGCAGAGTTGGTTTATTTATAAATTATAAAAAAAGATGAAATTATTATATCCTAATAGTTGGATATAATCAGAGTTATGGTTTAATAAAAAAATTAAAATGATGCAAGAGAATGAGAGTGAGTTGAAGATACATAAGAGATAGTAATTAGCACAACCATGAAATTTAATGTACTACAGAGAGAAACGACGTGAGAGAGGTAAGGAATGGTGAAATACCTGGCAAAATCATTGTGTGGATTATAAATACCAGTCAGGAAAGCATTATTGGATCCAGGGTACTGGTGATCCAGTTCTGGAACTGATATTATGGACAGCTTGCAGTTGTTGGTGTGACAAAGTCCAGGATATTTCATTGGAATGAGTAGAAGCCAAGAACATTGGAGAACAGAGGTGGAAGAAAGAAAGAAAGGAAGGGAGGGAAAACAAAACCAAGAAGGCTGTGTACTGGAAGAATTCTCTTTGAGATCCTTGAAATCATGAAAAATGATGATAGGAGTACTATTTGGAGAGATTGTCTTTGAACCAAGACTTAAAATTGTTAGTAAATGAGCCAGGCATGGTGGCACATGCCTATCATCTCAGCAGCTTGGGAGGCTGAAGCAGGAGGATTGCAATTTCAAGAGGAGCCTCAGCAATTTAGCCAGGCCCTAGGCAACTTAGCAAGACCCTGTCTCCAAATAAAAAAAAAAAAAAAATCAAAAGGGCTGAGGATGTAGCTCAGTGGTTCAATGCCCCTGGGTTCAATCCCTGGTACCAAAAATAAATAAATAAAAAATAAGATAAAATTGTTAGGAAATAAGTGGAATTTACTCCAGGGTTGGTAGATGATTCAACCAAAGAGGGATAAATAATGTAGTCTTTTGACATGAGATTAAAGGAACATTATGAGAAAATGAAAAGGAAGTAGCTAAGTCAAGAAAATTAGAAAGACGTGCATCTGATTTGGAGCAACATGGGGTTAAGGGTAAGGCAGCTCCCATTTATTACAACTTGAGGAGAGGCAATGTCTTCAGGGAAGGGCCAAGTTTAAGTAAGAGCAAGAAGGTAAAGCAGAAAAATTCTGAGAAGCCGCTCATTTTACTATAGTTAGTTATGATGGAGACAAGGGACAAAAACAGGACCAGGCAGAGCTAGATGGGGATTAGACAGGAGACGATGACTGATCAGGCAGCCCCTACTTTATGGTGGCAACTGACATGAGAGAAAGAATTCCCATAATAAACTAGACCATGATGATGCAAGAGAGTGGAGCATCACTGGGGAGAGACATTGGGCTCACCTCCAGGAGTTTCCAGCTCTCTGGAGCTCCTCTGACCACCACCAAGGGAGCAGTAGTGGGCAGGAAGTGGAAGATTGAGCTGAGCCAGTTGCCTCCCTCTTAAGACACACCAGAAGAGCTCAGCAGAAAATTCTAGACTGAAAACCACTGGAAAATACCAGCTGAGCACTGGTATCAGATATTTTATTTTTATTGAGTGTAAATTAACTGCATTATCATTTATAATGCTAAAGTTATACATTGAATATAATGACTCTAATTAGGTGTTGAGTCTACAATGTGCCAGGGACTCTATAAATAGACACTTGGCATTCATCAAGTCTTTATCCCATATGACTTGTCACTTTGTAAATATGGATGCTGATATTCAGAAAGGATAAAATTCATCAATATTATACTGCTAGCAAGCAGCAGAGTCAAATTGGCATGAGTTTGTCAGACTTCAAAGACCATGATATTTCTTCGAACTGTGATGATTATCTCTGAAATAAATATTAAGAGACCTTTAAGCAAATTTTGCAACTCTATTGATCCATGGCTGTAACCATTGCAATGTCTTTTCTCTGGCCACTTTTACTTTATCAGAAGTCACAGGGGGAGCGCAGTCTAATTACTTAAAGAGGTAGAATGAGAGAAGCACTAGGCAAATGCTCTTTGGCCTCTGAAAACATTCTGGAATTTCATCACTGACAACCTGAGGTTCTCAGTTTATTTGTACTGTTAATCTCCATGCTGTGCTTGTGTTTGTCCAAAACAAGTTGCTGTACCTTTGGATGGATGGATGTTTGAGAAGACGAAGCGTCCTGAGAGCACCCCAACTGTATGCACAGTCTGAATGAAAGGAAGTCCTTAAAAATGACAGAAAATGTTTGGGGTCTCTGCTATGATGGTTCTGAGAATCTGGCAGTGTATAAAAATTAACTGAAGTGCTTATTTTACAAAACACTGTTCTTGTCTACCAAATCTGAATTCCAGAGTATGGGGCTTGAGTGTTATTTTGATAGACTCTCCAGGAGATCTGGACTCAGCAGTGGAGTATTTTGGAGCCTGTGCCCCAATTTTCCTAACCCCAAATGTACACTTCTCAGTCCTTCACATTCCCAAATCCTTTTTCTCCATACTGTTTGAATCTTTCTATGATTTATTTTTTTATTTTTATTTTTTGGTACCAGGGATTGAACTTTGTACCACTGAGCCATATCCCTAGCCTTTTTTAGTTTAGAGACAGGTTCTCCCTAAATTGCTTAAGGTCTCGCTAAGTTGCTGAGGCTGGATTTGAACTCCCAATTCTCCTACCCTCAACCTCCTGAGCTGTTGGGACTACAGGTGTATACCACCATGCCCATTTGAATATTTTTATGATTTATATATATCTAAGACTAAAAAATTGAGCTATCAAATAACTGAAACAAAGAAATTAAGTACACTGTACCAACAGTTTTCCTGCCAGAGTGAAAAGTTAATGTTTATGTATGCATCTATATATCTGTATAATGATCTATTTTTACCCCCATCTACACATACATACGCGAAAGAAGGGTCTGTACCTTATTTATATTAGTACATTTCCAAAACAGAGCCCCATGCCTGAGCTACTAGGGAATCAAGAAGTGTTTGAGCTATTAAATTAATTATTTAAGTTTCATCTCCATTAAAAGAAAAAGAGTCTCATTTTAGTCAAGCCTTTCCCTTTCAAAAACCAATTTAATATTTGAAAGAAAGAAAGCATTCATTATGCCATTCTTTCTTCAGGCTTTGAAGTGAGGAATATTTCCTGCAAAACAGTATTGATCATGTCACTTAGGAGAACCATCTGGTAATTAATGGGTGCCTTACTATTCCATGTGGGACATTCAGGGTCCCTACATATTATAACCCTCTCCATGTATAAGCTTAAAGAGTATATTTTATATTTTTGAATGCTAATTTAACCTGTAGATACATTTTAAACATTGCCTTGAATTGTTTTCTGTGTGGAAAAATTTTAAGTACCTTAAATAATATGATGAATTTATCTCTAAAGAAAAGGTCTTATGTAACCAAGTTCATTGAAAAAACAGTTATAAGTCATTCCCAGAAATAAAGATTTATAAAATAACATTAACAAAATGTATAAATTCTCAGATTGTATTAATGTGGCCTTTAAAATATAAGTCTGGAGTGAACACCTAGAAATAGTTGTAATTTTCTTCTGTTTGTTTAGCACAATGACCTAACATGATGGTTAATCATCACTGAACTGACATAAAAAGAAAAAAAAGTATTTAAAGAGGGACGTGAACAGTAGATTGAGGATCACTTGTTCCATTTGCTGTAGGATTCTACATTCAGGTAGGAACCTTTGACTTTTTGAATTTCAGCATTTCTTCTATATAAAAAATTTCTATAAATTGTAAAAAAATAAAAAAGATTTAGTGGTCATGATACGTACTACAAATTTTATGTTCTTTGTCTTTTATACACTTTTGTTCTAAGCCCTCAAAACCAATTAACTATCGTTTCTGGAGAGAGATGTGCCTCAGGTTAATGGAGTCTTAAATTGTATAATTTTAAAATAAAGTTTGAAGTTCTAGTCCCATTACTTTTTAGACTAAGGGATTTTCAAGTCTGAAATATGAGGCTTCTAATTGCCTTTTAAAAATGTGATATAAGATATTTGTTTTCATCAACTGCATAGAATCCTTGGAGTGGACTCCCTATTTGTGATTTTATCTTATCTTAAAGATAATTGTTGGTATGGTCAATGGAAGGTGGGGATCCACAGGTCCCATGGAAGGTCTAAGAAGTTAGGAAGTACTGCATTTCCCTTTTCCTCCTTACTGCCATAGGCACATTCTAGGAAACAGGAAATTGGCCTGTACTCCTTTGCCATGACCCCTGAAATAGTCAAAGCTGGCCACAGGTAAGCAGAGGCCCATACGGTTGTGCCCTCCCTCCCCTGTGCCACCTCAATCAAGTGAGAAAGAACTGGCTGTTGTCTTCAGGAAAGAGATGCCTTGCTATGTCAGATGCCTGTTGCCCTATCTTATGAGCATACTGCATCTCAAGTATTCATTTATATGTTAGTCAATTTCAACTCAGAGAAAAATACGCTAAGAAAAAAACATAATCAATTACCTCTAAATCAGGCTTAACAGTAGAATGTGTGGAATTTAGTCAAGCCTGTGAAGTTCCATGTTGCAATTTCACCTTTGCAAGAAATGAGGAGCAATGTTCCTACCTTATCAAACTTTTTGCTGTTTCATCTCAAGATCCAGGAGAGAAGAGTGCACCAGTTACTTACTGTCTGGGAAAGAAGGGGAAATACAGAGAAAAATAATGTCTGTATATTTTCCCCTGGAGCAACAGTGTGGGAGATTCCTTCAAGTGGGTGTAATATGGAAGAGGTCTGATCTGGGGTAGAATTACAACCAAGCAGTGAGGAAGCACATTCCAGTTTGGTTAGAAACATGCAGTAGGACTGAGAGATTTCTTCTTGGGACAGTGGTTCTATGTGTCATGGTGCTTATGGATGTACTGGGAAATGAGACCAAAACAAGGGCTGGGTTTAGGTTGTGAAGAGCCTCAGACAGGAAGTATGATTTTTACTTTGTATGGTATGAGGCCTCTCTGAAAGAATCTGAGAATAGGCCTGAGATGTGTAGGATGAACTGGAGGCCAGCAGACTGGACAAGAAGAAGTTAATTGAAACTTAAACAGGTAGGAGTGGAGGACAATAGCCTTCCAGCCTTTAGGAATAACTCCTTGGTGGGAAAAAAAGAGCTTAAAAGTGAAGAGTTGTATTCTACCTTTAATTCAGAAAGATTTTCAAATGTAGAATGAAGTGATAAAAAATGCTTTGCTAATATTTAAATTTTAGGGACAAAAATAGAGATATTTATGGAAAAAAAGGCATAAAATTTATCAAAGAGCTGCCCATGATCTTGAGACCACCAATCTATTGATTTTAGTGCTCAGGCCACTCCACCCAGAAACTGAACATACCCAGGTACAACACACATGGAACACATGTGAAAAGTAGAATAAGTGGAGTTCACTTAGATACACATAGGTATGGGTTTCTGTTATAATGCATGTGCTTATATTATACTCACACATACATAATTCATAACATCTTGGATGTTATGTTAATTATATTATTTATTTATTTATTTATTTCTCATTCAATATGTATTATTATGTGTGCTTTATATATTTTGGATAATCAATAAATCGTTGTTGAATTAATGAGTAGTATCTACAGTTGATTCTCATTATTCATAAATTCTGAATTAGCAAATTTCTGTATTCACTACTATTTATTTGGAACCCCAAAATTAATTCTGCTGGGCTTTCATGAGCACTGACATACATGCAGAGTGGTGAAAAGTCTGAGTTCCTATTTTCTCAGCTTGTTTGTCTAAAATGATGCTTTGCCTTTTGCTTCAGCACATATAGGGTACACAAATGTCTTTTTCACAGTTTATTTATTACTCATGTTTTGAGATTTTGTACTTTATATTGTTCATTTTATTATTTAAAATGTGCCAAAATGCTATCTAGTATTCCTATGTGCAAGAGTACCTGACAGAAAAAAACACATGTTAATAATCTTCCTTCAGGCTTGAACTATTACTAGTGGTTACTAACTCAATGTTAATGAAGCAAGAGTACACATTAAATAAAGTGACTTCAAAGGGAAATAAACACAAAGAAGGGTATGTATTGATCAGTGGATGAAAATGTGTTCAAAGGTGCACAGAAATCTAACTCTGTATTTCCTCTAGAAACAGTGTTTCAGTATTTGCCAATTCAGTTTTCTCAGGAACTTTAAGAACATAACTACCACAAATAAAATCAGCTGTAATTATAACAATTATTAAACATTGTGTAATTAGTATATTATGAAGATCATTTAATATTTGTACTTTTATGTGTTTGCCAATATAGATATTTCAGATGCATAAATGTGTATGAATAAGGTTACATCTTGTAAACCTTAGTGAAAACCAAATTATTCTACATAAAAGAGTGAATTGAAGGCAGAATTTAATTCATTTTACTACTCTTTAAAATAGGGGCTTAATAACTTTCAAAGTTAAAAGTTCTCTTAGACTTTGACCCCCAAACTCTACTCACAGGAGTTTAATCCTACAGATATGATCATACATAAATAAAACAAAATGATATATTAAAATAATTTTCTAATATGAAATAATTAGATGTAATTGCTTGTTGACATGAGTTAAATATATTATGGATAATGCAATGCTGTAGCTATAAGAAAAATTAGTCCCCTTTAAAATAAAGTATGTACAGCAGAGTAAAAAGGTAGAGGACAGTATTGACAATATGATACCATTTGTATTTAATTAAAATGCATTTCATGTTTCTGCATAAGAGGCAAGAGTGAGAAGAAGTGTCTTTGTATTTTTAATATTTCACATTTTCAACTGCATGCATACGTTTTCTTGAAAAATAGAAGAACAAATTAAAGTAAGATGATGATAGTGGTACATTGAATATGGCCATTGTCTCCGAGAGGTACTTGGAGTACACTTTGGTGCTTTTAAACAAGTCCAAATTCTACCTGCTTTCTGAATCTGGTTCCAGAGTTACTTCCTCTACATTAGGCCATTCTAGTTATAATTCATTAACATGATTCTTTCTCCTCATTTTCAATACCTATTATATGCAAGGCACAATTTGTCACTGTGCAAAACTATAAGTTAAACATATGTTTGCTTTCGTTAATTTTATAATCTATGTATGTAGAAAACATTCAAGTCTTAATTTCTGTAATTTAAGAAGTTTTGGGGATATAGCTCAGTGGTAGAGTGCCTGCCGAGCATGCATGAAGTGCTGGGTTTAATCCCCAATACTAGCAAAAATTAATAGTTTTGTTCATATAATCTAGGATTTGATTCTATATTATCCAATTTAATTTTTTTGAGTTTCTTCCCCCAAATATATCTCCCTAACTTAATCACAATCTTCCCAAGGCTGGAATATTGTGTTTTTCTTTCCTGTGTTTGTATCCAGTACACTCTTAGCTGAGTGGCTGGACATAACAGTCTCAGAATAAATATCATTGATTGACTGATTGGTTGATGCTGATGTTACAGCTTTTCTTACTTCTAAATTGCATATTGTTTGGATGAAATAAATTGTTTTTTTTTTCTCCCCAGATAGGTGATCATTTTTAAAAAGCATCAACGACATTTGAAAACATTCACATAATATCTGTGGTTTAATCATGGACCAAAATCAGCATTTGAATAATACAGCAGAGGAAAAATCTTCAGGGAAAAGAAAAAAGAGACGCTGCGATGGATTCAAGGTGGAATGAATGCCATGTTTCCAAACTAAAATAAGTGAATGGGGAGTTATTATTTATAGAAAAGACAACCAGTTATTTGAAAGAACACTATATGTCATATTAGTATTTTTCAATTGAAGTATACATCAAAATTAACAAAATGACACATATCTCAATTTAAATGTCTTTAAATCTGGTTAAAGTCTTTCTTTGGTGATATTTTAATTTGTAAGTATTCATTATTATTGAAAAAATAGAAATACTTCAGTAGTCTTCTCTGGTTCTTGATGGACCAAAAGATACTCATAAATGTGATTAAAATAAAAGATGTTGTGTAATGCTTAACATGAAAAATATTTTTAGAGATAATCTTAAACCTAGAAGATTAATTTCTTGTGAATCACTTTGCCATATTGATCTATTTAAATATTTCTTTCTTAGAGAACAGCATTTGTTATTCTGATAACTTTAAGTAGTATAGTCTGATGGAAAAGAAATCTATAGGAATCAAAAACCTGGCCCAGAGACCTAGTTGATGACTTAGGAAAACCATTTGATTTTTCCATTTGCAGGTTAGCAGATATAATGATAATTCCACCTTTTGCATTTGTCACAAAATTGTGGGCCATTAAATTATATTGACACTTTCATAAATAGGAGAAACTCCTCCTTGGTCACAGTGCAACAGAGGAAACCAAACTTAGCACTAAGTTGAGAAATTTGCCTGAAGTCACCTACTTTGTAAATTGAAAACCTTTTAAACCAAGACAAAGCCTGTAAACCTCATAAAGGGAAATCTTAAAGAAGTCAGGAAATCAGTCACAGCCACTTTTCAACAATATTAAAATTTTTGTTTACTTAGTTGAAATTGTAATTTATCCAGCTGAATAATGACCAGATTATATTCAATTGCAGTAGTGTTATATCAAGTCCTTTTTATCTTTGTCCAGAGAACATG
The DNA here is from genome assembly GCF_021218885.2 of Marmota monax. Classification (NCBI taxonomy): domain Eukaryota; kingdom Metazoa; phylum Chordata; class Mammalia; order Rodentia; family Sciuridae; genus Marmota; species Marmota monax. The sequence goes on from NW_026695227.1 coordinate 8,851,092, forward strand.
AAATCCGTTTGTTTTCAGAGATATCTGCTAAAGTCTGCTCTGATGAAATGTTTGAATAAAGTTTAAGCAGAATGATAGTCATGAGGAAAAGGTTAATGCAGTTGAAGTACATTCTAGGGGTAATATACTGTGTTACAATGATTTCACTTGTATGTATCTAGCAAAGTGACAGCAAATTGGTTGCAATATGATTTTCAGAGTGATTTCTTACAGCATGTTTAGAGAAGAGGCTGGGAGGTGGCAGTTTGCAGTGTGTGTCAAGTATATTACCTGCAGCCCGATAAAGAAGACACAAAATGATAGAGGCTGACATTTATTGAACGCTTACCATCTGCCAGACACTAATCTAGTGTTTCATTTCTGTTAATGGATTTATTCCTTATAACAATTATCAGTCAGATTTTATCATTGCCCTTTTACAGATTAAAAAAAAAAAACAAAAATCTAGGTATACACAGGGCGATTAACTTCCCCTAGCCTCAAAATTGGTAAGGGGTGGAGAGGGGTCTAATCTGGGGCAGTTGGATTCCAGACTCCAAGTTCTCAGCTCTATTCTGTACTGCTAAAGTAACTGTGGATTTTTATAATATTAATACCCTCAAATATTATGGCAAGCAAGGTTTCATAAATGAATTATTTAATTATCTTCCATATTTCACACCTCTAAAAATTCACCTTCAGATCAAATTATTCAGTATCTAGCCACCACGGGATTCCTATACTTGCTTGTGTATATGCACACACACAAATACACGTTATTGATTTTCACATAGACTTAGCAGGTATAAATGTATAAAAGTATGAATGGATAATGAACATATTTAAGTAACAACAACATATTTTGATTATCATTTGTGACCCCTTTTCTTCAATTTTTGTATTGGACCAATTAGGTTATAGAGAATGTGTCAGTATATACTTCACCTTCACTATTTGTCATTTCTACTCAATATTTTTGTGCCTCCATATTCGAACGAAAATTCTTTAATGGCACAAAAGCAATGTATTTATCACCCAAAAACATAAATAAGAGGTCACAGGTAAAATTTCTCCCTTTGTGCCATATCCTCCCAGAATAAACAACCCTGAAGGTAAGTATGAGCTATAGCTCCAGTTTTCTATCTAGCTCACTTATTCCAGCTAAAGTCTGCAATTTCTATCAAACTTCACTGTTGGTGTTGTGCCTTCTGTGAGTGGAGACAGCTGAATAGTGACATGTATTCATTATGATAGTGCCATACAGAGTAATTTCACTGCCCTTAAAATACTCTGTTCTCTGCTTAGTCAGCCACTTACCCAACACTTGGCAACCACTAACCCTTTAACAGTCTCCACAGTTTTGCCTTTTATAGAAAGGCATATAATTGAAATCAGCCTTATCAGATTGGCTTTTTTCACTTATTGACATGCTTTTAAGTTTCCTTCATGTTTTTTCATGGTTTGATAGCTCTTTTTTTTTTTTTTAAGCAGTCCATAGCATTCTATCACTTGGGTATTCTACAGTTTATATGTACACATACTAAAGAATTTCTTGATTACTTTTATATTTTGGCAATTATGAATAAAACTGCTATAAATATGCATGTATAGGTTTTTGTGTGAAAATAAGTTTCCACTTCTGTTGTGTAAAAACCAAGGAGTGTAATTCCTGGAATATATGGTAAGAATATGTTTAGTTTTATAAGAAACCAACCATCTCTCTTCCAAAGTGTGTACCATTCATTCCCATCAACGGATAAGAATTCCTGTTGCTTCACATCCTCACTAACATTTTGTTTTTTCAGTGTTCTACATTTTGACTACTCTGATAGTTCTATATTGTTATCTGATTGTCATTTTAATTTGTATTTTATAGTGACACTAGAAGTGGAGCAAATTATGTTTGTTTACATAATTTCCTAAGGTTTTCTTCTTTTTTTATTTACATTTTTATTGCCCTGTGGTCAGGAAAAATACTCAATATAATTTTAATTAAAAAAATTGTTGAGGCTTATTCCATGTCCTGTATGTTATCCGTACAAGAGAGCGTTCCCTGTGCTGATGAGGAAAATGGTTGTTCTGAAACTGTTGGATGGAATTTTCTGCAGACATTTGGTCCATGTGGTCTGTGGGGAAATTTTTTATTAGTGCAAATTAATTGTACAGAATTGTGGGTTTCATTGTGTCATGTCTGAATATGCATATAACATATTTATTTGTCACCTACATACCTTCTTTGAAGAAGTAACTGTGGAGTTCTTTGGTCTGTTTCTTAATCAGGTTGTTTTCTTATTTAAATTTCAAGAGTATCTTTGTATATGTTGGAAGAGTTCTTCATCAGATATGTTTTTTATAAATATCACATTTTTTTTTCTTTTTTAGCCTGTTGATTCATTAAACCAGCCTTGCATAACTGGGATAAATCTGATTCGGTCATGGTGCTTAATTATTTTTACACATTGCTGTATTCAATTTGCTGAATTTGTTGAGTATTTTGGCATCTGTTTTCAGGGACAATATTGGTCTTCCTTTTTGTGCAATGTCATTCACTGTTGTAGTATGAGGACAGCACTAGTTTTATGGAATGACAGAGGAAATGTTCCCATTGTTTCTATCTTCTAGAACTGTTATAGTTTCTTCCTTAAATATTTGAATGGTATCAGCAGTGAAAACACCCACACCCAGTTGTTTCTTTCTTGGAGTTTTATTAATTATTGATTCAATTTATAAAATACATATAGGCCAATACAGATTGTCTATTTCTTCTTATATAAATTTGAGTAGATTGTGTCTTTTGAGAAATTGGTTGGGCTGGGGCTAAAGCTCAGCAGCATAGCGCTTGCCTAGCCGTGTAAGGCACTGGGTTCCATCCTCAGCACCACATAAAAATAAACAAATAAAATAAAGGCATTCTGTCCATTTACAACTACCAAAAAAAATTTTTAAAAAAGAAATCGGTCAATTTTATCTAGGTTATTAAGTTGTGGACACATTGTTGTTCTTTGTATTCCTTTATTATCCTTTTAACGTCCCTGGGGTCTGTAGTCATTTCTTTCCTTTATTTCTGATATTAGTAAATTGTCTTCTTTCTCTCTCTTTTTATCTTCTTAGTGAACCTGGCTAGAAACTTATAAATTTTATTGATATTTCTGAAGAATAGGTTTTTGGTTTTGTTGATGCCTGATTTTCAATTTCATTGACTTTTCTTTTAATTTTTATTATTTTCATCTGTTTATTTTGGATTTAGCTTATTCTTCTTTTCCACGTTTCCTAAGGTAGGATCTTAAATATTGACTTCAGATTTTTTTCTTTTCTAATGTGTGCATCCAATGCTATATATTCTAAGTATTGTTTTCATTATATCCCGAAAGTTTTGATAAATTGTTTTATTTAGTTCAAAATGCTTTAAATTTTCTCTTGAAAATTCTTCTCTGATGTATATGTTATTTAGTAGTGTGTTGTTTAATCCTCACATATTTTACAATTTTCCAGTTGTCTTTATGTTATCAATTTCCTGTTTAATTGAGAATTGACATTAGATAATTTCTACTTTTTTTAATTTAAGGTATGTTTTGTGGCCCAGAATGTGGTCTAGAATGAATGTTCCTTGTGCTGAAGAAGAATGTGTATTCTGTGGTTGTTGATGAAGTGATCTATAGACATTGATTATATCCATTTGGTTAAACTAAGTTGAGATCAACTATGTTCTTTCTGCCTGATGGATCTATTTCTGATAAAGGAATGTTAAAATTTTCAACTATGATAGTGGATTCATCTGTTTCCGCCTTGTATTTCTAGCATCTTTATCTTCATGTAGTTTGATTTTCTGATAGGTATGAATACATAAAGGATTATTAAATATTCTTTTGGGAGTACATTATGTAACACACTTTTTAAGAAAATCTATGGTAATTTTCCTTGCTTTAAACTCTTCTCCGTGTGAAATTAATTTAGTTAGTCCTGCTTTCTTTTAATTAATGTTAGCATACAATTGTTTCATTACTTTTTATTTTGAATGTATTTTTATACTTATAGTGGGTCTCTTGTAAATAACATGTAATCAGGTCTTATTTGTTGATCTACTGTGACAATCTCAGTCTTTTAATTGGTACATACATATCTTTTTTTGTTTTTGTTATTTTTTTATTTTTTTAATTTTTTATTGTTGGCTGTTCAAAACATTACATAGTTCTTGATATATCATATTTCACAATTTGATTCAAGTGGGTTATGAGCTCCCATTTTTACCCCATATACAGATTGCAGAATCACATCAGTTACACATCCATTGATTTACATATTGCCATACTAGTGTCTGTTGTATTCTGCTGCCTTTCCTATCCTCTACTATCCCCCCTCCCCTCCCCTCTCCTCCCCTCCCCTCCCCTCCCCTCTTCTCTCTCTGCTCCCTCTACTGACATTCCTTTGTCCCCCTTATATTATTTTTCCCCTTCCCCTCACTTCCTCTTGTATGTACTTTTGTATAACTCTGAGGGTCTCCTTCCATTTCCATGCATTTTCCCTTCTCTCTCCCTTTCCCTCCCACCTCTCATCCCTGTTTAATGTTAATCTTCTTCTCCTGCTCTTCGACCCTACTCTGTTCTTAGTTACTCTCCTTATATCAAAGAAGACATTTGGCATTTGTTTTTTAGGGATTGGCTAGCTTCACTTAGCATAACCTGCTCTAATGCCATCCATTTCCCTGTAAATTCTATGATTTTGTCATTTTTTAATGCAGAGTAATACTCCATTGTGTATAAATGCCACATTTTTTTTATCCATTCATCCATAGAAGGGCATCTAGGTTGGTTCCACAGTCTAGCTATTGTGAATTGTGCTGCTATGAACATCGATGTAGCAGTGTCCCTGTAGCATGCTCTTTTTAGGTCTTTAGGGAATAGACCGAGAAGGGGAATAGCTGGGTCAAATGGTGGCTCCATTCCCAGCTTTCCAAGAAATCTCCATACTGCTTTCCAAATTGGCTGCACCAATTTGCAGTCCCACCAGCAATGTACAAGTGTACCCTTTTCCCCACATCCTCGCCAGCACTTGTTGTTGTTTGACTTCATAATGGCTGCCAATCTAACTGGAGTGAGATGGTATCTTAGGGTGGTTTTGATTTGCATTTCTCTGACTGCTAGAGATGGTGAGCATTTTTTCATGTACTTGTTGATTGATTGTATGTCCTCCTCTGAGAAGTGTCTGTTCAGGTCCTTGGCCCATTTGTTGATTGGGTTGTTTGTTCTCTTATTGTCTAATTTTTTGAGTTCTTTGTATACTCTGGATATTAGGGCTCTATCTGAAGTGTGAGGAGTAAAGATTTGTTCCCAGGATGTAGGCTCTCTATTTACCTCTCTTATTGTATCTTTTGCTGAGAAAAAACTTTTTAGTTTGAGTAAGTCCCATTTGTTGATTCTAGTTATTAACTTTTGTGCTATGGGTGTCCTATTGAGGAATTTGGAGCCCGACCCCACAGTATGTAGATCGTAGCCAACTTTTTCTTCTATCAGACGGCGTGTCTCTGATTTGATATCAAGCTCCTTGATCCATTTTGAATTCACTTTTGTGCATGGCGAGAGAAAGGGATTCAGTTTCATTTTGTTGCATATGGATTTGCAGTTTTCCCAGCACCATTTGTTGAAGATGCTATCCTTCCTCCATTGCATGCTTTTAGCCCCTTTATCAAATATAAGGTAGTTGTAGTTTTGTGGATTGGTTTCTGTGTCCTCTATTCTGTACCATTGGTCCACCCGCCTGTTTTGGTACCAGTACCATGCTGTTTTTGTTACTATTGCTCTGTAGTATAGTTTGAAGTCTGGTATCGCTATACCGCCTGATTCACACTTCCTGCTTAGCATTGTTTTTGCTATTCTGGGTCTTTTGTTTTTCCATATGAATTTCATGATTGCTTTCTCTATTTCTACAAGAAATGCCGTTGGGATTTTGATTGGCATTGCATTAAACCTATAGAGAACTTTTGGTAATATTGCCATTTTGATGATGTTAGTTCTGCCTATCCATGAACAGGGTATATTTTTCCATCTTCTAAGATCTTCTTCTATTTCTCTCTTTAGGGTTCTGTACTTTTCATTGTATAAGTCTTTCACCTCTTTTGTTAGGTTGATTCCCAAGTATTTTATTTTTTTTGAAGATATTGTGAATGGAGTGGTTGTCCTCATTTCCATTTCAGAGGATTTGTCGCTGATATACAGGAATGCCTTTGATTTATGCGTGTTGATTTTATATCCTGCCACTTTGCTGAATTCATTTATTAGCTCTAATAGTTTCTTTGTAGACCCTTTTGGGTCTGCTAGGTATAGAATCATGTCATCTGCAAATAGTGACAATTTAAGTTCTTCTTTTCCTATTTTGATGCCTTTAATTTCTTTCGTCTGTCTAATTGCTCTGGCCGGTGTTTCGAGAACTATGTTGAACAGAAGTGGTGAGAGAGGGCATCCTGTCTTGTTCCAGATTTTAGAGGGAATGCCTTCAATTTTTCTCCATTCAGAATGATGCTAGCCTGAGGCTTAGCATAGATTGCTTTTACAATATTGAGGTATGTTCCTGTTATCCCTAGTTTTTCTAGAGTTTTGAACATAAAGGGATGCTGTACTTTGTCAAATGCTTTCTCCGCATCTATCGAGATGATCATATGATTCTTATTTTTAAGTCTATTGATGTGGTGAATAACATTTATTGATTTCCGTATATTGAACCAGCCTTGCATCCCAGGGATGAATCCTACTTGATCATGGTGCACAATTTTTTTGATAAGTTTTTGTATCCGAGTGGCCAGAATTTTATTGAGGATTTTTGCATCTAGGTTCATTAGAGATATTGGTCTGTAGTTTTCTTTCTTTGAAGTGTCTTTGTCTGGTTTAGGTATCAGGGTGATGTTGGCCTCGTAGAATGAATTTGGAAGTTCTCCCTCTTTTTCTATTTCCCGAAGTAGCTTGAAAAGTATTGGTATTAGTTCCTCTTTAAAGGTTTTGTAAAACTCTGCTGTATACCCATCCGGTCCTGGGCTTTTCTTAGTTGGTAGTCTTTTGATGGTTTCTTCTATTTCCTCAATTGATATTGGTCTGTTTAGGTTGTCTATATCCTCCTGACTCAATCTGGGCAGATCATATGACTTAAGAAATTTATCTATGCCTTCACTATCTTCTAATTTATTGGAGTATAAGGATTCAAAATAATTTTTGATTATCTTCTGTATTTCTGAAGTGTCTGTTGTGATATTGCCTCTTTCATCCCGTATGTTAGTAATTTGAGTTCTCTCTCTTCTTCTCTTCGCTAGCATGGCTAAGGGTCTTTCGATTTTGTTTATTTTTTCAAAGAACCAACTTTTAGTTTTGTCAATTTTTTCAATTGTTTCTTTTGTTTCGATTTCATTAATTTCAGCTCTGATTTTAATTATTTCTTGCCTTCTACTTCTTTTGCTGTTGTTTTGCTCTTCTTTTTCTAGGATTTTGAGATGAAGTATGAGATCATTTATTTGTTGGTTTTTTCTTTTTTTAAGGAATGAACTCCAAGCAATGAATTTTCCTCTTAGAACTGCTTTCAATGTGTCCCATAGATTCAGATATGTTGTGTCTGTGTTTTCATTAATCTCTAAGAATTTTTTAATTTCTTCCTTGATGTCTTCTATAACCCATTGATCATTCAGTAACCTATTGTTCATTCTCCAAGTGATGTATTCTTTTCCCTTCCTTCTTTTATCGTTGATTTTCAGTTCCATTCCATTATGATCAGATAGGATGCATGGTATTATCTCTACTCCTTTATATTGTCTAAGAGTTTCCCTGTGACATAATATATGATCTATTTTTGAGAAGGATCCATGTGCTGCTGAGAAAAAAGTGTAACTGCTTGATGTTAGGTGGTATATTCTATATATGTCAATTAAGTCTAGGTTATTAATTGTGTTATTGAGTTCTATAGTTTCCTTATTCAACTTTTGTTTGGAAGATCTGTCCAGTGGTGATAGAGGTGTGTTGAAGTCTCCCATGATTATTGTATGGTGGTCTATTAGACTCTTGAACTTGAGAAGAGTTTGTTTGATGAACATAGCTGCACCATTGTTTGGGGCATATATATTTATGATTGTTATGTCTTGTTGGTGTATGGTTCCCTTGAGCAGTATGTAGTGTCCCTCTTTATCCCTTTTGATTAACTTTGGCTTGAAATCTATTTTATTTGATATGAGTATGGATACTCCTGCTTGTTTCCGAAGTCCATATGAGTGATATGATTTTTCCCAACCTTTCACCTTCAGCCTATGTATGTCTTTTCCTATCAAATGCGTCTCCTGTAGGCAGCATATTGTTGGGTCTTGTTTTGTGATCCATTCTACTAGCCTGTGTCTCTTGATTGGTGAGTTTAAGCCATTAACATTTAGGGTTATTATTGAGATATGGGTTGTTCTTCCAGCCATATTTGTTTATTTATGTTACTAAACATGGTTTGTTTTCCTCTTTGATTATTTTCCCCCCTTTAGTGTCCTACCTCCCACTGTTGGTTTTCATTGTTATTTTCCATTTCCTCTTCCTGTAATGTTTTGCCAAGGATGTTTTGAAGAGATGGTTTTCTAGCTGCAAATTCTTTTAACTTTTGTTTATCGTGGAAGGTTTTAATTTCGTCTTCCATCCTGAAGCTTAATTTCGCTGGAAACACAATTCTTGGTTGGAACCCATTTTCTTTCAGTGTTTGAAATATGTTATTCCAGGATCTTCTAGCTTTCAGAGTCTGTGTTGAAAGATCAGCTGTTATCCTGATTGGCTTACCCCTAAATGTGATCTGCTTCCTTTCTCTTGTAGCTTTTAAAATTCTCTCCTTATTCTGTATGTTGGGCATCTTCATTATAATGTGTCTAGTTGTGGGTCTCTTATGATTTTGCACATTCGGCGTCCTGTAGGCTTCTAGGATTTGGGGTTCTGTCTCATTCTTCAAGTCTGGGAAGTTTTCTCGTATTATTTCATTGAATAGATTGCTCATTCCTTTGGTTTGAAACTCTGTCCCTTCCTGTATCCCAATGACTCTTAAATTTGGTCTCTTGATGTTATCCCATATTTCTTGGATGTTCTGCTCATGGTTTCTTAACAGTCTTGCTGAGCTGTCTATGTTCTTTTCAAGTTGAAATACATTATCTTTATTGTCTGATGTTCTGTCTTCTAAGTGTTCTACTCTGCTGGTAGTATTCTCAATTGAGTTTTTAAGTTGGCTTATTGCTTCCTGCATTTCTAGGATTTCTGTTTGTTTGTTTTTTATAACCTCTATTTCCCTGTATAGTTGATCTTTTGCTTCTTGGATTTGTTTATGTAATTCATTGTTGAAGTGATCTTTCATTGTCTGATTTTGCTGTCTGATGTCTTCCTTGAGACTCCAGATCATCTGAAGCATGTATATCCTGAATTCTTTATCTGACATTCCATCTGCTGCAGCTATTACCTCTTCTAACGTTGAGTTGACCTGCAATGCTTGTGGTCCTTTCTTTCCTTGTCTCTTCATACTGTTCGCGTTCCTTTCTACTTGGTGAAACTGTTGTGCTATTGAATTTTCCCCCTATATATTTATATTGGTCTTGTATAGTTGCAAAGTCTCCCTCGCAGGCGCGGGCGGCGGCTCTGTCCCTCTGCGGGCCGCTAGGCTTGTTCTGTCGGTGGTCACAGTTCTGTCTACTTTGCAGGCGCAGGCAGCGGCACTGCCCCTCTGCAGGCCTCTGGGGCTGTACTGCCAGTGGGTCGCAGGTCCGCCTACCTTGCAGGCGCGGGGGGGGGGGGCGGCTCTACCCTTCCTCAGGCCACTGGGCCTATTCTGTCTCTCGGTTGCAGGTCTGGCCTGTTCTGATGGTGGTCACAGTTCCGTCTACCTTGCAGGCGCGGGGGGGAGGGGGCGGCTCTGCCTCTCAGCAGGCCGCTGCTCCTCTTCTGCCGGTGGGTCGCAGGCCCGCCTACCTTGCAGGAGTGATTGGAAGCTCTGCCACTCCGCGGGCCACTGGGCCTTTTCTGTCAGTGGTCACAGTTCCGCCTACCTGACAGGCACGGGGGGTGGGGGGCGGCTCTGCCCCTCAGCAGGCCGCTGGGCCTGTTCTGATGGTGGTCACAGTTCCGTCTACCTTGCAGGCGCGGGGGGGAGGGGGCGGCTCTGCCTCTCAGCAGGCCGCTGCTCCTCTTCTGCCGGTGGGTCGCAGGCCCGCCTACCTTGCAGGAGTGATTGGAAGCTCTGCCACTCCGCGGGCCACTGGGCCTTTTCTGTCGGTGGTCACTGTTCCACCTACCTGGCAGGCGCAGGGGGTGGGGGGCAGCTCTGCCCCCCAGCAGGCCGCTGGGCCTGCTCTGTGCGTGGTCACAGTTCCCTCTACCTTGCCGGTGCAGGGGGAGGGGGCGGCTCTGCCTCTCAGCAGGCCGCTGCTCCTCTTCTGCCGGTGGGTCGCAGGCCCGCCTACCTTGCAGGAGTGATTGGAAGCTCTGTCCCGCCGCGGGCCACTGGGCCTTTTCTCGTACATACATATCTTGAAAGTAAAGTGATTACTGATACAGTTAAATTAATACTACCATATTTATTATTGTGTTTGATTTGTTGCCTATGTTCTTTATTCCTGATTTTGTCTTCTTTTACTTTTTCCGCCTTTAACACTTCTTATTAAGCATTTTATATATTTTGATTTTTCTCTCCTTTCTTAGCATATTCATTATATTTCTTCTTTACTTTTATGGTGGTTGCCATAGAATTTGCAATATACAATTAAAACTAACTTTAATTCAAGTCCACTGTCAACACCAAATTACTTCATAGATCATACCTTATAATAACAAAACATTCATAATTCCCTCCCTGTTCCTTATATCATTGTTGTCATTTAATTTCACACATTTGTAACACATATATTCATAAGGATACGTAAGCAAATACGTTATTGCTATTATTATTGTGAATAATTAAAAAAAAAGAAAATCATTTTTATTTTATATTCACTCATTCCTTATTCAGTGTTCCTCCTTGGTTTGTGTAGATCTGTGTTTCTGAATTAATTATTTTCCTCTCTGTAAAACACTGCTTTTAACATCTTGCAAGGCAAATTTACTTGCAATAGATTCCTTCCATTTTTGTTTAAGAAAGTCTATTTCTTTTTCAATTTTGATAGATTATTTCACAGGGAACAAAATTCTAGGTTAGTGGGTTTATTTGTGTGTGTGTGTGTGCACGCACTTTACATATTTCATTTTACTCTTCTTGTTAGTTCAGTTTCTGAGAGGAAGTCATATATAATTCTTATATTTGGCCTGCTATACCTTTTTTTTTTTTCCCTTCTGGCTTCTCTCAGGAATTTTTTCCTTGACTTTGATTTTCTATAATTGAAAATGATATGCATAGGTGTAGTTTTAATCTTTATTTTTGATTTATTTATTTTTTGTCTTTATCTTGATATCATCTGAGATTCCAGAATCTATGATTTGTTGTTTCACATTAATTTGGGGAAATTCTCAGTCATCATTTTTTCAAGTATTTCTTCTGTTCCTTCCTCCCCCTCATCTATTTCTAGTGTTCCCATTGTATATATGTTAGACTTTTTTGGTGGTCTCAAGGTCCTTGAATGTTCTATTCTGATTTTTCAGGCTTTGTTCTTTTTCCATTTTAGTTTTACAGACTTTTGTTCATGTATCTGAAAACTAAAAATTCTTTCATTAGTCATATCCAGTTTACTAAGAAGTCCATCAAAGGCATTCTCATTCCTGTTAATGTTTTGATGTTTAGAATGTATGTTTAGTTTTTTCTTAGAATTTTCATCTCTCTGCTTACATTGCTCATCTGTTCTTACATGTTCTCTATTGTACCATTAGAACCCTTAGCGTATTAGTCACATTTTTTTTTAAGTCCCCTCTGATAGTTCTAATATCCTTGCCATATCTGAATCTGGTCCTCATTCTCGCTTTTCGATTTATTTATTTGTTAATTTTTGCCATTTATGTACTTTACAATTAATTATTTATTTATTTTCCTAGATGGCCACACATGATGTCTTGAGTAAAAGGAACTGCTGTAAATAAGTCATTTATAATCTGGTGGTAAGGTGTGGGGGAGGCAAGCATTCTATTGTTCTGTAAAAAAATTAGGTCTCCATCTTTTAGTGAGTCTTTGCCTCTGGATTGGGAACTTTGCAAACGTGAATCAGGTTTTTCTAACCACCCCTCCTTAGGTGGGCCAGGATGTCTAGAATGGGATGAAGTTGTGCATTTTCCTTCTGTCACACAGAAGGCAAGAACTGGTTGGAGCTGCAGGTTCATGCTTTATCCCAGCTCATGACTTTGATTGAATAGTTTCTACCGAAGGCTAGCCGTATCAAGAACAGAGCAAGTACTCTGGTTTATTTCAAAGTGGTTCTTTCTCTGCTCATTCTGATAAAAGCATGAGAAGATTTCTCTGCAGTGTTTGCTCTGAGAATCTGGTAGAACTCCTGCAGAGAAGGCTCACAAAAGGATGGGGTCCTTGACTGGATCCTCTGAAATTTTTCATGCACAACTTGTCCACACTAAGTCCCCAGCAAATCATCAATCACACCTGAGGTGTCCCTGCTCTGGCACTGCTTCATTCGTGGTGGTTTCTGTTTCTGTTTCTCTGCTTTGATAAACTGTGGCTCCCTATATTTACCAGTCCGTCTCTCTGCTAGTGGGGAGAGAAAATGACTTGCCATAAACCCTCACCTTTCTTAGGGACCCAAAAAGAGTTGTGGATATTTCAACTTCTTCAGGCTTTTCCTCCTTGTTAGGACAGAAGGGCCACATCCCAGCTCCTTTCATGCAGAATCAGAAAGTGGAAGTCCCAGACTTTTAAATAGTATTAATTTACATCATATCAGTTCTAGACTTTTACTTCAGATTTTATTTTAAACAGCTTTTTCACTGCTGTGACTAAAAGACCTGACAACAACAATTGTAAAGGAGGAAAAGTTTATTTGGGGGCTCATGGTTTCAGAGGTCTCAGTCCACAAACAGCCAGCTCCATTCCTTGGGCTCGAGGTGAGACAGAACATCATGGTGGAAGAGTGTGACAGAGGGAAGTGGCTCACAGGATGATCAATAAGCAGAAAGAGACTCCACTCGCCAAATACAAAATAAGTACCCCCAAAGCACACCTCCAATGACCCACCTTCTCCAGCCACACACTACTGACCTTCAGTTACTACTCAGTTAATTCTATCAGGGATTAATTCACTGATTGGGTTAATGCTCTCATAATCCCATAATTTCTCCTCTAAATCTTCTTGCATTGTCTCACACATTAGCTTTTGGGGGGACACATCACATAATAATAAGTATGCAACTTATTTAGAAATGAGTTTCTTGTTTCTAAATATATGAGGATTTTCTTAAAATTTTGCTACTCATTTCTATCATAATTTATTGTAGCAAAGACTGTCTGGAGGATATCTACTTTTTGAAAATTTTCAAGACTTCTTTATGCCCCAATACATCATCAGTTTTTGTAAGGTACCCTTATGAACTTGAGGAAATTGTATATTCCTTGAAATGTTTGGTACAGAACTCTACATATGTCTAAGACATCAGTTTTGTTTGTTATGCTATTTAACTCTTCTTGTATCCTTGCTAATATTTTGACGGACCTATCACAAATGGCAAAGTCATGTTAAAATTTCCTTTATGATAGTAGTTCTATTAATTTTTCTTTACATTTTTAACCATTATCTTCTAAGTTGATGTACACTTACATCAATATGTAGAAAACTTCTTTTTTTCTTAATGATGTTTCTTTAATTTTACTTGGGTTATTATTTATACAGCTATAAAAAGTTTTCTTCAAATGGTTGTATTTTCTTATCTTTTTAGTATTAACATTTTCTCATGATTTAGGACTTTCTTTTATAAAGAGCTTAGAGTTGAGTTTTCAAAATTCCCAATGAAAAATCTCTAGTTTATATGTCTACATTTTATATACATATATCTATCTAAGACATATAAATATATAGATATATAGAAGTAGGTGTTTCTACTGAGTTTATTATGACAGTTTATCCCTTTCTATGCTCCTTTTTAATTCTTTCTTGCACTTTTAAACTGCTGTTTATATTTTCCATAACAAGAAAAACACTATAGCATTTTGCTATGATTGAATGTTTGTATTTTCTCTCAAATTTGTATGTTGAATAATAATCACAAAACAATTGTATCAGAAGATAGGGTCTTTAGTCAGTGATTAGGTCTGAGGGCCAAGTCTATATGAAAGGGAATAGTGCCCTTATAAAAAAGGCCCCAGAGAGAGACCCTTTGCCCCTTCCACCTTATGAGGTTATGGTGAGAAGAGAGCCCTCACTAGACACTACATCTTCTAGTGCCCTGATCTTGGCTTCCTCAGCTTCCAGAATGATGAGGAATAAGATCCTATGGTTTTTAAGTACCTAGTTTTGTTATACACAATATTTTGTTATAGCTGCTCAAGAAGACTAAGACACATGTCCTCATGTCCGTTGATATGCCTGCTGAACCTCCACATCACCTGAAATTGTTTGTATTTTTAATTATAGATAGCATGACTATTTCCCCTCTTATTTTATTATTTTTTAAGGATAACAATAAAATTTATCAAGTATTTTATCCACTTTGTTTTGCAAATCTCATGCAATATCTTCAGGATTAAGTTGTTTTATTTAAGTAATTTTTACAAAACCATTTTGAATGTGACATTTTATGTGCCAATTTTTCTGAAACCCTATATGCTTAGGAATATATATTCTTACAGCGAATGGCTATTTTACTAAATATGAAATTCTAGGTTCAATGTTCTCTTCAATATTTTAAGAGAAATATTTTTTGTTCTTTTTACATTCACTCTTGCTATATAAAAATTGATCTGCTCTTTCTCCTGAAACACTTCAAAGGTTTTTCTTGGATATTTTTAAATTTTACTATGCTGTTTGTCATTTTTCCACATGCAAGTGTGGGTTCTTCCTTCTCTCTCTTATTGAGTACTCTATGGCCTTCTCAACCTGAGTTAGTTTTGTTTTAATCTTTATTGAACATTATATATCTTGAATTTATTATTTATTTAAATACTTCTTCTCCTCAATTTATTTTTTCCACTTTTATTCAGTTTTGATCAACTTTGGACATAATATTTTATAATATCAATACAATATTTTATATATATTTATACATATAAGTCTCCAAATATTTTTGTGAACATCGCAGTTTGATTTTCCAATTTGGCCTTTCTCTTTTTTATTTCATATATAATATTTTTAAACCATTATATTTTATGTCTCATATTTTCTGCTTCTTAAAAACAATGTGTCTTAATTTCATTTGGCTGATATTTGTTGTATTTGAAACTTCTGGTGAGAGTCCTCTGAAACATCTGCTTTGTATGGTAACCACATCCCAGTTTTTTGTTTCTTTGTTTCTCTCTTTTGAAGGGATGTCTGTTCCTCTAAGATCCTGCAGCCTTTTCCTCTGAGTTCTCCTATCCCTGGTGGGGTTACTCTTTCTGGTAATGGGACAGGGGAGGACTGAAGGACACAACCTTGTCAGTGTGAGAACCAAGAGTTCAGCAAGCAGAGGGAGATGAACCTGAGGGTGAGCACCAGCCACCAGTAAACCACCTGTCACCCTGCACTTGGCCAATTGCCTCTAGCCAGGGCTCCCTCAGTACCCGAGGGAGGCAATACTCTGGAGAGCCTGTTCTAATATTGTAGGAATGTTGAAGGGATCACCTCTGAAAGAGAATTCCAAAGTTTAATCCCAAGGCTCTCTCCTCTTCCTAGCTGATCTGTTGGGCAGGACTTCTGAGTCACTGTGTTTTCACCCTGGAGGCCCTTGTGACTGAATTCTGTGCTGTCCTAAGCTCACCAGAATCATGCATCTCTATTGAAGACAGCCTCCAATAATATAGCTGTGGATTTTAATAGAGTAATACAGTAGCTGTAGAGAGAAAATCAAATCCAAAAGTTTTTGGCCCTAGGGATGAAGGAGTTGAAGATTGGTTTATGAAGATTTTGGAGCCTGAGAGCTTTCCTCTCCCCTCTTAAAACACAAGCACAGTACTGGTGGATGATTAAAATATTATGTCCAAGTCTGCCAGTTTAAATAATATATGTGTTTTTATATATGTATTTTTTGTTTGTTTGTTTGAAATAAAAAACTTTTATTATTCATAGGTCCTGGGGTGACTGGCATGGCCAGAGACCATACAGAGATCTATAAACAAGTGGGGAGAGAAAGAGAGGGAGAGAAAGATAGAGAGAGAGAGAGACAGAGACAGAGAGAGAAAATGAATGAGAACACATATGGGAGGACATATGGATCCTGGGCATGTGGGTCTGATGTAACTTTGCATCTGGTCAAGCAGCCACATGAAAACTTTAATATATTTTTAAACACTCTGGTAAAATGATTACATTAAGAAAAAAATTTATGACAGAAAAAAGTTCATCTTTTAAATAAAGCACTTTATAATTCAGAAGCAACTAAAGCTGATGACAGACAACTGCTGGGGTATCACCAAAGGATAGGGACCATGACAAGTGAATACATATAATTTGGCGGAAATCAATCAAATAAGAGAGCACAGAAATGCACAGGCAGAAAAAGTGACCAACTCCGCATCTGCCTTAGTTGTATCAACTGGATCTATTTATTTTTAAGCATCTCAAGTTTGACTTTGAAAAGAAGATTTCATTATATTTAGGGCTAAAATTTTTCTCTTTTTCTTATATTTCTCACCCCAAGTATCAGTATTACTACATCTAGTTATCCAGACTAGAAACCTGAAAGACAAAATCAGAATCCTCGTTTCCCATTATTGCCACATTATTTTGGTTTTCCTCTTAAAGTTCTCCCAAATGTATCTGTAATATTTCTCTTTCCAACTCTACTCATCTTTTTTTTTCTTAATGTTTTCTGAACTCATCTTGCTTAGAGATTTCCTTGACATAAGCTCATCTTTCTCATAGCTATGAGAATAAACTTGAAATATTAAATCTCTTTGTCATATTTAAATATGTACATTAACCCCGCAGTGTCTGGCTACTTCATTCTTTTTTTTAATATTTATTTTTTAGTTTTCAGCAGACACAACATCTTTGTTTGTATGTGGTGCTGAGGATCGAACCTGGGCCGCACGCATGCCAGGCGAGCAGCTACCGCTTGAGCCACATCCCCAACCCCAGGCTATTTCATTCTTGCTTTTATTTGTATCCTTTTTCTTTCAGGGCCTTTTTATACAGGCTTTCTATTTTGTTGTAAATGTCTTATTTCTTCTTCGGTTCATAAAATTCTATTACCCCTAAAGACTGAACTCAAATATTATCACATTTATAAATGCTTAACCTGTACAAATTACTCACTTTTTTCCTGTGTACCTCATAACATTATAAACTTGTGCAAGGACAGCACTGAATTCTGTGCTGTTATCCTTCATCTATTGTTCATACCTCCCAGAAGATGATTTGTTCTGTTAGGGCATTTACGATATCTTCTTTAGTTTTACTGACCTAGTTCTTCTGTCCCGGTCTTGCCTCCAAAACTTGGCAGAAAAACTGCCATATTGTGATTACTCAATACACATTTGTTGAGCAAGTCAGTTGAGGTGCAGGTAAGTTCACCGAGTTCATAAGAACTGTACCTGTGACAAATGGAAACTTGGAACAGCCATCTGACTTCAAGTCCAGAATTCTTGTTAACTATCAGTAAACAAGTGCCCTGCCACGGCTGCAGGTAAATACAGACTTTTACCTCTTATTCCAGTTGTCAGCTGTCTTTTTTCTGCCAGTGACACTTTTAAGATCTGTTGGATGATTGTGAACATTTGGACCCCTGTTTCGAAACTTCTCAATCAAAACTCCTCTGTTCTCTTGCTACTGACCGTCCAGTGTTTTTCACTGGAGATTTTAGCTTTCTTCTTGTTTAGCCGTTTTGTAAAATTTTGAGAAAGTCATTATATCACTTTTTTTTTCTCTGAACTTGTCTTGTATTAAAAACAGAGCTAGTGGGGCTGAGGTTGTAGGTCAATGGTAGAGCGCATGCCTCATATGTGGAAGGCACTGGGTTCGATCCTCAGCACTACATAAAAATAAAATGAAGGTATTGTGTCCACCTACAACTAAAAAAAATGTTTAAAAAAAAACAGGGCTAGTAATGTAGTAATGCCCAATCCACAGAATTGATTACCTATATTAACTCATTTCATGACCTCATAGAATCCCCGCTCATTGGAGATGTCCTAGTCTGGCTATTGGGTTTTATATTTCTTACTTCTTTCTTTGTAAAACCAATTTAGGATTTTATTGTGAGAATTTTGACTTTTTGAGTCTCTTATCTTGAACTTAAACGTCTTTTAAGATTGAAGTCATGGATTGTATAAAACCTGTCTCTGAACTTTTTGAAAGCTTCTCTTAGCTAGAATGGGACTTACCTTTGACTGTGCTTATGCTAGCTTTAATAAGATATCCTGTTGATATCTGAAATTCCTCTTCTCTTGATTTCACCAGTCAGCACTCTTTTGGTTAGCATTTAAGTAAGAGTCTTCTCTGTGTTTTTTTTGACAACCAACAAATCATATTGTTAGTATGCTCATCACTGATTCTATAGGTACCTACCTTAGTGGCTAGCATAAACTTTATTTGGCTAAATCATCAGTCATATTGTTATGTGAGTGAACTTACAGCAGATAAAGAATTCACCCACGGCAAGAGAAAAAAAAAAAGAAAAAGAACAGGGTTTTAATGTTAGTATGATGATTATTTCTCAAAGAGTTTATAAGAAAAACATACAAATGAGACATCAAAAACTAGATTGTTGACAAAGAAGGTCTATTTTATGGGCTGTTGAGCATGACAAAAATTTCAAAAACTGAATCAATAATCTGTAAATTCAAGCTGTGATATTTATTCTCTTCGAATATAGTACAGAGGATTAGGATGAATATGAATCTGTATGAGTAATATGTAAATACTTTATTGAGATGATACAAATATTGAGAATGTGGAGAGAATATTGTATTGCCAAATTAAGTAGGGGAAAGATAATATGGGTGACATGGAGATAGTAAAGGAAGAAATAAAAAGAAAAAAAGTGCATACTTTAAAAAGTATGCACATATCAAATTTATATGTTAATGCAAAGGTATATAAATTTGAAACTGTGAATCAAATAAATTGATTGAAAATACTATTTTTTATTAAGAGAGTAAGCATTCACCAGGAATTGTAGTACATAGACTCTGTTATAAATTTTCAACCAAAATTTCAATGTTGAAAATTAAAAAACAAAAACAAAATCATTTTAAAAAGGGAAAAATAGAGCTGGGCACAGTAGCATATGCTACTTGGGAGGCCAAGGTAGGAGGGTCATTTGAGTACAGAAAGTGAAAGCCATCTGGGCAACACAGGGAGATGCACTCTGACAGAGAGAAGCGGGGAGAGAGAAAGAGAGAGAGGGGGTGGGGAACAAGGAAGGAAAAAATAAGAAAAAGAAAGAAAAAACCAGCTGATGAATTAACCCTATGTTATCTACAAAGAAATGGAAATTTTCATTTGCAGCCCTGGAGGCAAGAAGACAATAGAACTATATATTCCAGAGAATACACACTTACCAAAATTCTGTTTCAAGTAAAATATCTCCAGGAATAAAAGGTTAAAAAAATTATCACTGACAACCCTTTAGTAAAAAAATTATTAATTTATATTCTCCATTAACAAGAGCAAATAATCCTAATTTAGTATGATGATTATTTTTCAAAGAGTTATAAGAAAAACATACAAATGAGACATCAAAAACTTGATTGTTGACAAAGAAATAGAATCCCCACTCATTGGAGATGTCCTAGTCTGGCTATTGAGTTTTATATCTCTTACTTCTTTCTTTGTAGAACCAATTGAGGATTCTACTGTTACACAAGAAATAATAGTAACCCAGGGTCCTGTAAAATTGTTAGCATATCAAAAATTTGTCTCCTGTAAAAAAAAATGAGCTGAGATTAAAATCTAAAATGATATTAGTAGATAAGCAGCTGAGAAAGAGAAGCAGCAGAGGAAAGTATAAGGATTGTAAGTGTTGCAATTAAAAGGTAATTTAGAATTACAATTCTGAATTACCCAGATTCTAAATTATTCAGCAAAATTGCCCAGATTCAAATCTTGGCTTGGCTACTTACTAGTTATAATTTCCTGGGGAAGTTACAGACTCTCAAAACTTTGATTTTCATATTCTTCAAAATGATAATAATGCAATTACCTCATTGATTGTGAGGATTAAGTAAGTTTGCATATGTGAAGAACTTGGCACAACATACTATGTAAGTATTGTGTATCTTCATCATTCTAAAGGAGCAAAGACCTAAGAATGGAGAAGGGAAACAATAAAAGGTAACAATTTTTTAAAAGTACAAACAAGATTGGAGAAATAATTAAATTCTCTCAGTGAACTCATAATGTGCATGATTAAATTTATCAGTTAAAAGAAAAAGACAAAAAATAAAGACTCTCTATCCAAGAAAAACAAAATATACAATTATAATAGGTATTCTTAGAACACAATGACAGAGAAAGTTAATTTAAAATAATAAAGAAAGAAATTGAGACACAGTATCCTGGGCAAATATTAATGCAAATAAAACAAGTATAGTAACACTAATAAACGATTGCCTATATTAGAATTCAAGATCAAAATTAATAAAGGGACAAAAAGTGGTATTTTGAATGAAGAGAAGCTTAAGAGTACCTTCAGTGATTTCTTCATTCAACATACTACATCAAAGACCTGAAGCTATGAATAAGATAAAGGTCCATCAACATCATATATATTTAAGATGAAGAAACATTACCATGAAAGCCAAGGCTATTGTATTCTTAATCTTTTACTAAACTTACTCTATCACACGTCTATTCATCTGTACATCCCTTAATTCAGTTACAAGTTCATGTTATTTTTCATTCACTTCAAAGTAGATTACTGACATCAATCACTTTCCCTTAAATACTTCAGCATGCATTTCACTAAACTGAGCTCAACACTTGTTTATGGAAACAGATGGAACCGGCCCTGCTGACACCTTGATTTTAGTCCCATGAGAACCGTGACAGACCTCTGACCCACACCACTGTTAAGATAATAAATCTGTGTTGTTTAAAAAAAAAAGACCTGAAGCATTGCATATATATATTTCTTTATCCATTCATCTGTTGATGGGCACCAAGACTAGTAAATGCTTGTATTTTAAACTATGCAGTCTATGGGAATTTGTTATATCATCTTGAACTGATCAATACAAGGATTTGACAGCAGATTTGAACAGGCAGAACACAGAATTAGTAAACTTGAAGATAGGACAGTTGAAATTATCAAATAAGAAGAAGAAAGGAAAAAAGGACAAAGAAAAATGAACAAAAGGTAAGAACCTTCTTTACTTTCAAGTGAACCAATAATTATGAGTGTCTCAGAGGTAGGAGAGAAAAAAAACAAAGGAATAAAGAATATTTAAAGAAATAATGGCTAACTTCTTCAATTTGATAAAAGACATGAATTTAATACCTTAGAAGCTCAAGGATTCCTTGTAAAATAAATTCAGAGATTAACTCTGAGACACTTATAATCAACCTATTAAATGTCAAAGAAAAATAGATGCTCTTAAAAAGTAGCAAGAGAAGCAGCTCATCATATGTAAGTGTTTCTCATTAAGAGTAATAACCATTACTGCATCAGAAACCATGGAGATGAGAAGACAGTGGGATGATATGTATAATAAAGGATTGCTATCCCAGATGTACAAAGAACCCTAAAAGTAAAAAAAAAATAATATAAAATAAGCAAAAAAATCATAAAATTTGAAAAATATCCAAAGATACTTCATTGAAGATGATAGACAGATGACAAGTAATCATATAAAAAATGCTTAACATCAATTGGCAACCTATGTGCACACAAAAGCCTGCACCTAAATCTCTATAGCAGCACTATCCATAACTGCCAAAACTTGGAAATGACCAAGATGTCCTCCAATAGGCAAATAGGCAAGCAAATGGTGATACATTTATACAATGGAATATATTTTTGGGGAGGTATAAAGAAATCAAGCCACGAAAAAGACATGGAGTGAAATATGTCATTTGCTGGTAAATGGGTAGATCAAGAGACCATCATGCTAAGTGAAATTTTAAGTGATAGCATCATTCTTAAAAGGTTACATACTATATGACTCCAACTATATGAAATTCTGAAAAAAATCAAATCTCTGAAAACAAAAAGTTCAGCAGTTGCTCAAAGAAGAGGAGGAACAAATAGATACTGGTGTTTTTAGGAAAGGAAAACTATCCCGCATGATACAGTAAGCAGACCATCATATATTTGTCAAAATCTATAAAATGTACAACACAGAGTGTTATAAAGTAGTGGCTTGAGTTAACATAATGTATCAATCTTGGCTTATCAATATAAACAAGTGCCACACCAACACAAGACTAAATGATAAGTGAAACTGTGTATGGAGAAAAGGAGTTTGTGGGAACTCTGTATTTTATGGTCTATTTTTCTGTAAACATAAAATTGCTTTAAAAAATAAAGTCTATTAATTAAATTTTAGAAACAACCTTTAACCAATTACTATCAAACCAAATCGAACAACATACTAAAACGTTATACATCATGACAAAGTGAGATTTGTTCTGGAAATAAAAGTATGGTTAAACATAGAAAATTTATCAATGAAATATTGTTCATTAATCAAACAAAGACAAAACCCACAAGATCACCTCAGCTAATGCTAACACTTGTTAATGATTAAAAAAACCTCATAAAACCAGTAATATAAGGAATTTTTCTCAACATAATAAAGGCTTTTATAAAAAGTTACCACTAATATCATACTAAAGGTTGAAAGACTGAAAGCCTTCCTCTTAATATCAGAACAAGGCAATAATGCCCACTTTCAACAGTGACCATTCAATATTGCATTAGAGCTTCTATCCAGAGCCTTTAAATAAGAAAAATAAAAAGCATCTAAGTGTGAAAGAAAGAAGGAAAACTATCTCTATTTGCTGGTGAAATGTTCCTAAATAGATAAAAATCCCAAAGAAAACACACATACACACACACACACACACAATCTATTAGAGGTAATAATAAATGAACTAAGCAGTACTTAATGGTAAAAAAAAATCATATGAATAGTGTTTCTACACACTAGCCATGGAATATTCAACAAATAATAAGGTAAACCCATTCACAATAATGTAGCTAAGAAAAAAAATCTAAAAATGAATTTAAACAAGGAGGTAATAAAAAGTACACTGCAAACCACAAAGTATTGCTGAAAAAATTAAAGAAGACCTAAATGAATCAATATCAAGCAATGAGATTGATTTGTTTATGGGTTGGAAGATGTTATTATCAAAATATTGATATTATACAAATTGTTCCGCATATTAACCACAGTCCCTATCAAAACTTCAATAGCTTCCCTCCCCCAGAAATAGAAAAGCCCATTCTTAAATTCATGGGGAATTCTAAAAGTATCCAAATAGTCAAAACCATATTGAAAAAAAGTGAAAAAAGTTGAAAGACTCATATTTCTCTATTTCAAGCAGACTTGGAAACTATAGTAATCAAAATTGTATGGTGCTGGCAGTAGGATAAACATATAAACTAATGGAATATACCCAGGAGTCCAGAAATAGTCCCATACATCTATGGCCACTAGGTTTATTCCTTGGGCAAAGAGTAGTCTCTTCAACAAATTGGGCTGAGATAACAGGATTTTCATAGGAAAAGAATGAAGGTAGACACTCATACCTCATACTCATAGCATATACAATTATCTCAAAATAGATCATAGATCTAAATTTAAGAATGAAAGCCACAAACCTCTTAGGTGAAAATATAAGTCTTGATGACCTTGGTAATGGATTCTTAGATATATCAAAAGTTTATGGGAAAAAGAAAGAAAGAAAAACTATATATATTGGACTAGGTCAAATTTTAAAACTTTTGGGATATATATATATATATATATATATATATATATATATATATAATCAAGAAAGTGAAAACAACCTACAGAATGGGCTAAAAAATAAAATATTTGCAAATCATATTTTTGATACAGTATAAAAATCCAAAATATATTGAGAATACTTACAACTCAATAAGAAAACAACCCAATTAAAAAAATGTGCAAGGGCTTGTGTAGCTATTTCTTAAAAGAGATATGAAAATCCTAGTAAGCACTGAAAAGATGCTCAATATCTTTTAGTCATTAAGAAAATGCAAATTAAAACCACAATGAGGTAGCACTTCACACGTGCTAGAATGATTATAATAATTTTTAAATGGAAAGTAAATGTGAAGATGTGGGAAAATGAACCCGTATACGTTGCTGATGGAAATATAAAATGGCACAGATGCTACGAGAAAGAATTTAGCCATTCTTCAAAGAGCTAAACATAGAAATAGCCTTTTGACCCCCAAATTCCACTCCTGGGTACATACCCTGAAGCATTATAAACAGGGACTAAAACAGATACTTGCACACAATATTCAGTGCAGTATTTATAATTGGTGGAAAAGAACAAGTATTCCACAACAAATGAATAGGCAAATTAATTGGGACAGAAAATAAATTAGAGATAACCAGGAACTAGAGGAATGGAGAATGCCAAGTTATTGCTTAATGGTTACAGTTTCTATTTGAGGTAATAAAAAATCTTAGAAATAGATAGTGGTGATTGTGAATATAAATAATGTCAATGAGTTGAATACTTAAAATAGTTAAAATGGCAAATTTATATCATAACCTTTATGTAAAAATTATTTTTTAAAAAATGTTTGGATGTCACAGAAAAAGCAACAAATATTCACTGAGAAGATGATTTTTATGGTTTTGTAAAACCTTTCATAATGACCAGGTGCTGAGGCATATGCCTATAATTCCAGCAGCTCAGGAGGCTGAGGCAGGAGAACTGTGAGTTCAAAACTAGCCTCAGCAATTTAGCGAGGTGCTAAGCAACTTAGTGAGACCCTTTTTCTAAATAAAATGCAAAAAAAGGGGGGCTGCAGATATGGCTCAGTGGTTAAGCACCCCTGAGTTCAATCCCCAGTAACTGCCCCCACCCAAAAAAAAACCCTTTGATAACAATTATAACTGAAGAGATCATGAAAGTTTTAACAAAATATATGACATTTTAGTTACAAATTGTTGAAATCTGATGGAATATGACAATTCAAAGTCAGCTTTTGTGTTGAAAAAAACTGGATTACTGGAGGGTAGAAAAGAATAGAGGAGGGAATATTCATTGAGAAGTTTTAAGTTTATACAAAACTTGATAGGTTGGGAGATGGCAACGTGGTGAAAAGCAGTTGTGGAGACAAATTAGAAGATTTCAGTAATATACCACAATTCTCCTGCCCCCTGGCTCCATATGCATACCCAGTGGGATATGTATCTTTTTTATCAGTAAGCCACCCATATTTCTTTTTTTCTGAAAAAAATATTTTTTAAAATACATGCCTCAAATATTTTACATTTTTCTTTTCATTACTAAGAGAAATTTCCCTTATATAACTGCTTAAAATGATGAATGATATTCCTGTAGAATCTTTCTTCCCTATTCTGTAAAATAGTCATTTGTCTGAAGAAAATAAAAGTTAGCTTTTTTGTAAAAGCCTCCTAGGTTGGCATAGAAAGCTTTAAAACATTTAAAAAGGTATTACCTTTTTAAAAATTGATTTTCAAATTTGCTTTCTACTTGATGGTTTCATGTAAATCAATGGAGAACATTACATTTGGCAGATAATGCACAAAGCAATGTCATTTTCTTTTATTAGTGAAATTGCTGGTTATATAAGGCATGGTTTTAATCTTTTATAAAATTTGAACATGTTTTTTATTCCAACTAGCAAAATGCTGGAAAAATCTAGAATACCCTACTTATTTACAGTGCTAGAAATACAGATTTACCCTACATCAATTTTGTCCAAAACTGAATTTCTCAGGATTACTGCGGTTTGTTTTTGACTGAATTATATTGCCATTCTTGTTCATAGTTGATTTACAGTGTTCTGTCAGTTTTACCATTTTTCATCAACATGTTGCTGTATTTACTTAACAAGTACAAATAGAGTCAACTTCAGATTCTAAATATATATATATATATATATATATATATATATATATATTTTTTTTTTTTTTTTTAATTGTACCAAAAAAGAACCAAACAAACATTACATTTGCTGTTTCACATAGTTTATGAATCAGTAGTGTTAAGTACATTCACAT
Organism: Marmota monax; assembly: GCF_021218885.2. Taxonomy (NCBI): domain Eukaryota; kingdom Metazoa; phylum Chordata; class Mammalia; order Rodentia; family Sciuridae; genus Marmota; species Marmota monax. Next base: position 8,877,348 of record NW_026695227.1, read on the forward strand.
TGATGTGCAACAAATCTCTAGAACATTTTCAGCTTCCAACACTGAAACTCTACACCCACCCACTGAACACAATTCCTCTTCTCCCCGACGCCCTGTTTTTTTTTTGGTTTTTTTTTTTTTTTTTGGTGCTGGGTATTGAACCCAGGGGCTTGTGCATGCAAAGCAAGTACTCTACCAACTGAGCTACATCCTCAGCCCACCACTAGCCCTTTGAAAGGGCTTTTCTACTTTATGTTTCTAAGGTTTTTAAAAATATTTTTTAGATGGGATGGGATGGGCCTTTATTTTGTTTATTTATTTATATGTGGTGCTGAGAATCAAACCCAGTGCCTCACACATGCTAGGAAGCACTCTACCACTGAGCCACAACCCCAGGTCCCCAAGTTTTTGAATATTTTAGATACTTCTTATAAGTAGAATTATATATTATATGTCCTTTTTCTTTTTCTTTTCTTTATTTTTTGGTACGAGGGATGGAACTCAGGGGCACTCGACCACTGAGCCACATCCCCAGCCCTATTTTGTATTTTATTTAGAGACAGGGTCTCACTGAGTTGCTTAGCACCTCACTTTTGCTAAGACTGGCTTTGAACTCTGGATCATCCTGCCTCAGCCTCATGTGTGCCACTGCACCTGTCTATCTCTCTTGTTTTGACTGGCTTATTTGGTTTAATATAATGACCTTAAGGTTCATCCATGTTATAGCATGTAGTAGGATTTCCTTCTTTTTTAAAAGCTGCATACTATTAAATTGTATGTATATGTCTTTCTTTATCCATTTATCTGTGAGTGGACATTTGAGTTGCTTCTACCTCTTGTCCATTGTAAATAATACTTCAATGAACATGACATATCTCTTCAAGATCCTGCTTTGGATACGTTTGAATATACCCAGAAGGATTGATGGATTATATGACAATTTTTTTGAGGAGCCTTCATAGTCTTTTCCCTAATGGCTATGCCATTTTACATTTATACCAACAAGCACTACCTTCTCCAAATTCCTACCAACACTTACTATTTTCTTTTCTTTGGTTAGTGGTTATCTTGAAAGATATGAGACAGTATTTCATTGTGGTTTTGATTTGCATCTCCCTGAGGCTGAGCTTATTGGCTATTTGTATATCTTCTTTGGAGAAATATCTACTGAAGTCCTTTTCTCATTTAAAAAAAAATATTTATTTTTTTTGAATCATGTAAGTTCTTTACATTGTTTAGATATTAACCCTTTATCAGATATATAAATTGTGATTATTTTCTACCACTCCATAGGTTATTTTATTCACTCTGTTAAGTTTTTCCTTCTGTGTGCAGAGTTTTTAAGTTTAAGGTAGTTCTATTTGTGTATTTCCTGATTTTTGCCTATGTTTTTAGTGTCATATCTAAGAAATCATTGGTAAATCTCATGCCCCTAAGATTTCTCCCTGTGTTTTTTTTTTTTTTTTCTAGTAGTGTAAGAGTTTTAGATCTTCTACTTACATCTTTAATCCTTTTGAGTTTTTTTTTTATATGGTGTAAAGTGTAAGGATGCAACTTCATTCTTTTACATATGGTAATTCAGTTTTCCCAGCACCTTTTGTTGAAAAGACTGTTCTTTCTCCATTATGTAGTCTTGGCATCCTCAGTGACAATCATTGGGTTTATTTCTGGGATCCCTTCTCTGTCCAATTTGGTCTATAGATCTATCTTTATGCCACTGAAACACCATCTTAATTACAAATGCTTTGTAATTACTACTTTGTAGTATATTTTTAAATCAGGAAATGTAAGGCATTAACTTCTGCTTCAAGATTATTTGGGCTATTCAGGTTGCCTTTGGGTTCTGTATGAATTTCAGGTTTTTCTGTAAAAAAAATATGAGAATCTTGATAGGAATTGCATTGTATCTGTAGATAGTTTGGGACAATATGGACATTTTAATATTAGGTCTTCTGATCCATAAACAGGGAATATTTTCTCACTTATGGCGTCTTTAATTTCTTTCATCAATATTATAGTTTTCATTGAACAAATCTGTCACCTCGTGGTTAAGTTCATCCCTAAGTTTATCCCTAATATTATAAGTATTGTATATATTTTGATGCTTTACTAAGTGGGATTGTTTTCTAATTTTCTTTTTAGATTGTGCATTGTAGTGTATAGAAACAGCAGATTTTTGAATGTTAATTTTTCTGTCCTGCAACGTTGCTGATTTTTAGTGTTTCCAATTTGGATGCCTTTTATTTGTTTCTTCATTCATTTTTTTTAATGTCTAATTGCTCTGGCTGGAGCTTCCAGAACTAGGTTGAATATTAGTGGTAATTTCTGATCTTAGAGGAAATACTACCAGTCTCCCCCTTGAATATGATATTATTAGTTGTGAGCTTTCCTTATATGGCTTTTATTATGTTGAGGTCATTCCCCACTTCCTACTTTATTCAGTACTTTTATCATCAACAGGTGGTAAAGTTTACAAAAACAACTTTTTTGCATTTATTAGGTAATCATGAGTCTTTTGTCCTAAATTTTGTTAAGATGTTATAGTGATTCAATTCATATATTGAATCATCTTGCATTTTTTTTTGCTTAAATACCACATATGAGAGACAACATATGACCCTTGACATTCTGAGTTTGACTAATTTTGCTTAACATAATGGCCTCTAGTCCCATCCATTTTCATGCAAATGACATAATTTCACCTTTATTTATGGTTGAATACACACAATTGTGTATATAGACCACATTTTCTTTATCCATTCATCCATTGATAGATACCTAGACCTGTTCCATAGATCAGCTATTATGAATTGTGCTGCTATAAACATGGATATGAATGTATCTCTATAGTATAATGACTTTAATTCTTTAGAATAAATATGAAGGAGTGGTATAGCTGGGTCATATGGTGGTTCCATGCCTAATTTTAAGCAACTTCATATTGATTTCCATAGTGGTTGTACTAATTTGTAATACTACCAATAGTATAAAGGTGTTCCTTTTTTTCTCCACGTTGTCTCTAGCATTTATTATTATTTGTATTTTATTGTTGTTTTAGTACTGGGGATTGAACCCAGCGGCACATAACTACTGAGCAATATCCCCAACCCTTTTTTATTTTGAGACAGGTTCTTACTAAATTGCTTATGGCCTCCCTAAATTGCTGAGGCTGGCTTTGAATTCTGTAATCTTCCTATCTCAGCCTCCCAAGCTGCTAGGATTATAGGTTTGTGCCACTGCTCCTGCCTTATTGTTTGTATTCTTAATGACTGCAATTTTGACTGGTGTGAGATAAAATCTCAGTATAGTTTTGGTTTGAATTTCCCTAATTGCTAATGAAATTGAACATTTTTTTCATATATTTGTTGGCCATTTGTATTTCTTCTTTTGAGAAGTGTCTGTTTAATTCTTTTGACCACTTATTAATTGGGTTATTTGATTTTTTGGTGTTAATTTTTTTAGTTTTTAAAAATATTTTCTAGATATTAATCCTGTGTTGGAAGAGTAGCTAGCAAATATTTTCTCCCATTCACATACCTAATTGTTTCCTTTGCTATGCAGAAGCTTTTGCCTTGATGCCTCCCATTTATTAACTCTTGTCATTATTTCCTCAGCATTAGGGCCCTATTGAGAAAGTTGTTGCCTGTATCTATATACTCACATATTGACACTATATTTTCTTCTAGGAGTTGCATAGTTTCTGGTCTAATTCCTAGGTCTTTGATCCATTTTGAGTTGATAGTTGTGCAGGGTGTGAGATAAAAGTCTAGTTTCATTCTTCTACATATGGATAACCAGTTATCCCAGGACCATTTGTTAAAAAGGCTGTCTTTTCTTCAATGAATGTTTTTTGTTCCTTTATCAAGGTTCAGATGATTATAGATGTGTAGGTTTGTCTCTGTGTCTTCAATTCTGTACGATGGTCTTGTGTTTGTTTTTATGCCAGTACCATGCAGTTTTTGTATTATAATTTCAAGTCAGATATTGTGACACCTCCAACATTGTTTTTTCATCTTGGACTCCTTTTCTGTGCTCTTTAAAATATTCTATACCAGATTAACAAGCGATTTGGTTATCTACATTATAATAATTCAAGATTCCATATTACCTATATATTTATCTTTACCAGGAGATATGTACATTTTCATACTGTTTTGTGTTGCTGTTAAACATTCTTCTAATGCCCTCTCCTTTCAGCAGGTCAAATGTTGTGATGAGCTCCCATAGATATTGCTAATTTGAGAAAATCTTGACTTCTCTTCATTTTTGAAGGGTGGATTTGTTGAATATAGTGTTTTTGATTGGCCAGTTTCTTTTTTGTTTGTTTCGGTACTTTGAATATATCATCTCACTCCCTTCTCATCTGTTTTAGTCAGCTTTTTTGCTACTGTGACTAAAAGACACAACCAGAACAATTTCAGACCTCTCAGTCCATAGATAGCTGCTTCTATTCCTTGGGGCTTGAGGTAAAGTAGAACATCATGGCAGAAGAGTGTAGCAGAGGAAAGCAGCTCACATAATGATCAGAAAGCAGGGAGAGAGACTCCACTCACCAGATACAAAATACGTATCCCAGAACCACATCCCCAATGCCCACCTCCTCTAGCCGCACTCTACCTGCCTTCAGTTATAACTCTGTTAATCCCCACCAGGGGATTAATTCGCTGATTGGATTAAAGTTCTCATAAACAACTGATTCTCCTCTTAACCTTCCGGCATTGACTCACACAAGAACTTTTTGGTGACACCTCACATCCAAACCATAGGATGTTCTCCATAGTTTTGTTTAGAAACCTGCTGCTGATGTAATAGAAGCTCCCTTTTACCTGATGTAAAGCTTTCCTACTGACTACTTTCAAGATTATTTCTCTTTTTCCTATGACTTTCAACAATTTGTTTAAGATGTGCCATGGGGTAGATATCTTTAGGTTTATCCTAGTTCAAGTATTTTTGAGCTTCTTGAATTTTATGTCTGCTTCTCTCCCCAGATGTGGGAAATTAGAGGCCATTATTTCTTCAAAAAAGTTCTTGACCCTTTCCTCCGATCCTTCTCTGTGTGTTTGCTCTGCTTGATTTTTGTCCCATGATTCCCTTAGATTCTTCATTCTTTTTCTTCCTCCACCTCTTACTTTCCTCCTCCTCCTTCTGCTCCTCTCTCTCAGTAATTTTCAAAGACCTGTCCTTGAGTTCACTGATTCCTCTGCCTGACCAAGTCAGTGTTTTGAGTCCCTCTCTTGCATATTTTTCAATTCAGTTATTATATTCTTTATTTTCAGAATACCTACTTGGTCATTTGCAATTTGTGTATCATTGATATTGTCATTTTGTTTATGTACCATGTTCCTGATATCATTTAGTTGTCTATCTGTGCTCTCTTTATTTTATTAAGCATTTTTTTTTCACAGGAATTTTAAAATCCCTTTCTGGCAATTCCTAGCTTTTTACTTTTTGGGGCCAGTTCCTGGAGATATAATTTGTTCATTTAAATGTGTCCATGCTCCCTGTTTCTTTGTATGTCTTTGTTTGTTTGTTTGTTTGGATTTCAGTGTTCAAAGAATCAGCCAATTCTTCTAAACACTGTAATCTGGTTTTCTATAAGGGGAAATTTTCTCTACTCAGCCTTGCTCGATACTGAAGCTTTCTTAAGCTTTTTCTATGTGTGCATTCTTTTCTAACCTCTCTAGGCTTGTATGTAGTCTCTTATTTGAAAAAGTTTACTAGTTACTATTTAGAACCATTCCTTGGTAAGGTCCTGGTGTCTTTCAGCGGTACTGTGACCTCTTTAGTGATGTAGCAAATTGTGGCAATGGTGCTCCATCTGCTGTCTTTATGTGGTACTACAGACTGATGCTTAATCAATTGCTGACAGAACCCCAATCTGGTGTCCCATTTTTGAGTGCTGAGGCAAGACAGAAACCAGTTCTTGGAAAGCCCCCACTAGAAGTCCAAACACTGGATGTAGGGGATTTGAATGTTTTCTCCCAGCAGCACTGTGCAGTATTGTGTGATAAAGGCTCTAGTGCAAGGGAGAGAGCAGAGAATCATACGTTTTCCTTTTAGGTTTCCATGTGTTTATATCTAGGCTAGCATGGATTACATGAAACTCCTAATTGGTTTCTGTAGTTCTTACAGGGCATTTGGTCCATTTGTTGTTAAACTTATGTATTGTGGGAGAGAAGGGTCCTGGATTCCTGTCCTACCATGTTGCTGATGTTGTTCCCTCCCAGGTGTTCTCTCTACCACCATCCCTGACCCAGGATTAATTACATGATTTTTTTTAATGATTGGGCCCTGAACAATTTTCATAATTCTTCTGTGATATAAAGATTGTTTTTCTACAAGATGTCAGGAAATGACTGTCCTGGAAGAAAATTTTCATGATTTTTGTTTAACACCATGAATCAGCTTAGTGTTTATCTTATGAATTTTATTATTCCCACCATCAACTTAGCAAAACTCGTTTTGATACCCTTCTATGTTGGTGTTCCATTTTTAGATGGTTTTCTAAATTGTATGTACTTTTTAGTTGTATCTAATAAGTGGTATTATTTGACAGCTCTTCTCAATTTTTCCATCTTCATTGATAGCATGTATAATTTGAAAGACTGTGATGCAGGGAAGAACATATATACATCTTGTAGGTTATGCAAATGTCTGTTTGGCCTTTTGTCTCTAACTCCCAAACGTGGCCTAGTATTGGTTCAACAAAAGCCCAATACTATTTCTTGATTATCTTTGTGCCCGACATTGTTCTAAGCACTGGGATATAGCATTGAATGAGCAAAACCTCCTACCTGGAAAAGGTTTGCATTCTAGCAGGAATTGGCAGTATGGTCTAATTTTTATTTTAAAAGAATTTCTTTGGCTACTGGTTTGAGAACAGACTTTTAGTGGAACTGGAACAGAAGCATAAAGATGTATCAGGAGAATATTTTAATCATCAAAGCTAGACATTATGGTGGAGACCACTGGAAGCACAGGAGGTAAATGAGAAGGGATCATTAGTCCTCGTTCAGGTTGGTAGAATACAACAGACTGGATTTCTTAAACAACAAAAATTTATTCTCCACATTTCAAGAATGTAGGAGGTCTGAGTTCAAGGTGCCAGCATGGTTAGAATCTAACTAGAGCCCTCTTCTTGATTTAGATGTGATCATCTTCTTCCTGTGCTCTCACATAACAGAGGGACACGGCAAACACTCACAAGAGCCCTAACCTCATCATGAGACCTCCCAAAGGCCCCAGCTCCGGGTGTCATCTCAATGGGGATTAGGGTTCACCATTTGAATTTGGGGAGTTGCAATCATGTGTTCCATAATGTGGTCATATTTTAGCAAGAGAGCAAAAACAAGTTTGCTTATGGATAACAATGTGGACTGTAAGGGAAAGGATGAGTCAATTTTGTTCAAGTGAAACTGAAACTTTAAAAAGTCTATAGCCACTTCACCTTAGATGCAAGGTCGATTTTGTTACTCATTAAATTTCTCCTTGCTGCCTCAAAGTTCCAACTGGCTTCCTGGAAGGTACCTTTGAGAATGTTCTGCCACTCCCCTCAGCTGGCTTGTGCTATTTACTTGGAAATAAAGAATGGCTTACCATCATGGCAAATTGAGAACACATTTAGTGTTTAATAGATCAATTAATGACATTTGTTGAAAAATGACAACTTTCAGTGTAATCTGATATTGTAACCTAGTTGGAAAATGGTGCTTTATCTGTGTAGAGATAACATTAAAAGGGCTGAGGTGCACTGATTGCTGTAGGGAAAAGATAGGTATGCTTTTTGTAATAAAATAATGTTTTCAAGTAAAAAGAAAAGCTATATTAATTCCATATTCATATAAACATTATATAGTTCTTTGCTTAACCAGTTTTCCCTCTTCCTTTTTTTTTTGTTGTTGTTTTTTAGATTTTCTTGGGAGCTATGTCATTAAGCTTCATTTGCAAAGCACTAGGTGGAGTCATTATGAAAACTTCCATTACTCAAATAGAAAGAAGATTTGACATATCCTCTTCTATTGCTGGTATAATTGATGGAGGCTTTGAAATTGGTAATTGTATTTCTATCTTAATAACTAGACTTACAGAGGTAAAACACTTCACACATGATCTACAACCCTGGTTCTTAACTAGGTGCAAACTGATTCCTCAAGGATGACTTGGCAACATCTGGACACATTTTTGGCTGTTGAAACTTGGGGATAGGGGTGCTACTAGTACCTAGGGGTAGAGTTCAAGGATACTGTTAAACACCCAGAATGTACAGAATGGCCCCAAACAACAAAGAATCACTCAGTTCAAAATGGCAGTTCTTGATACACCATATATACATACCGCAATTGTTCATATCTCTGTTTGTATATAAGGTATATATGTGTATTAAGAATTGTAATGCAAAAAAGTACATGTACAATGGCATAAAGTGGCATGAACATAATTTATATACAGAGGTATGAAAAATTGTGCTCTATATGTGTAATAAGAATTGTAATGCAAAAAAACAAAACAAAACAAAATCCTAGTTATTAAGAGTGTTGGAAGACTGATCTTACATAAACCCATTGTTTCAAATTCACACCCTGGGACGCTTAACCTGCCCTCTCTCCATTTGCCCAAATGTGAAGAAAGGTTGAAAAAGGACTATGTTTCATATGATTTGTGGATAAAATGACAGATTTGGAACAAAACTATGTTAGATTTCTACTCTTTAAGGTTAAAAGTCTTTTTAAAAAAAACATGGAAGATATTGCTTTATTGTCTTAATTTTAATATCTTCTATAATCATAAAGCTTTATGTAATTAATGAACATTTTCCTTATCTTGTGAATTAGGAGTTTATTACTTCTGCTCAATTTTCCCTTTTCTTCTTACTTTTTAATTATTTGGAGACCCCCCAAATTATGTCTGTCATATAGATTGCAAATATTTCCTACAAGTTTGCCTATTTTTAAACTTTATGTAAAACATACGTGACAATATTTTAAAGTAACTATAACAGAAGACAAATCTATGAGCATTTATTTGAACAGCATTACAAATTTGCTTACATTTGATCTTTGAATCTTGTAACTTCAAGTTTCATCCTTAGTTCCTGTGAACTGTATCTTCAAGGGGTTATTTTTTCCCAGAAACAAAATTGAACACATAACATATTTTTAGATCCCCTGCTTTTTGGGAATGTGTTTTTTTTTTTACTGTGATAATTTGGGTATGGAATTAAACAATCAAAATGTTTTTATAAGAATATTATAACATTAATCTACTGTTTCATACAATTCAATAACATATATATGTTATAAATAATTACCAATATGCACTAATACACATCTCCTTTTTATCCTCAAATCTCAGAAATTTTACTAGCATGTATTGAAGACTGTCTTTTTTTATATTACCTCGACTGGAGAAATGGAAGAACTTTCCATGTAAAGGCTGAAGTCTTACTTTTAGTTCAAGAAATTTACTTCCTCTTTATTATTTGTTTCTCCTCTATTTTCTTTTGAAACATCTATGACACAACTATTAAGTTTTCTAGATTGTTTTTCTCTTTAAATTTTTCTTTCTAAATTTCTATTTCCTTTGCTGTATGTTCCATATGCTTATATCTTCCATCTTATCATATAAAGTTATAATTTGTGCATTTGTCTTATTTTTAAAGTTACAACAGTACTTTATTGTTCTCTACTATTTTATGGGTAAACATGCTATTGTATCTATTAACTGAACTTTTTTAAGTTTCTCCTCTTTTTAGTGTTATCCTTACTATTTCTTCATGTGTTATGTTATCTACTGGTTCATTTTGGCACTTTTCTGTCAAGCTTTTCTTTTCTATGAAATGCTCAGTAAATCTTGGTTGCTTTCTGCTTATTGTTATACATACAGCCAGATGGCCAGGATCGATGGTGACTCTCTCCACTTGGAATACTCTTTCTCTCCTTTTTAAACTAAATAATATAGATGTTAAACATTAAATCTCAAGTGACTTCTTCTCCTGGAAATTTTCCTGAGTCTCTTAATTAATAAAAAGTGTCTCTTCCTGTGGCTTATCAGTACCTCCATTCATATACCAGTTTTTGTCACTAGTATGTGAATTTCTTAAGGAAAGGTACCAAGATTGATTATATATTGATTATTATTATTGATTATCTGTCATCTATCTATTATTTCTGGAACCAAGCACCATGGCAGGCACATAATATAAAAATTTTACACATTTTTATTAGTTCATGATAGATACACATAATATTAGGATTCATTTTGACATAATTAGAAAAGCATGGAATATAATTTGCTCCAATTCAGTCCCCAGTACTCCCCTTTCCTTCCTCTCCTTTCTCCCCCTGTTTCTCTGCCTCTAATCTACTGATATTTCTTCTGTTTATAGTGTTTTTAAAATTAGTGCATTTTGAATATGCATAAAGGTTAAATTTATTTATACATACATGTAGTATGTATACAGGAAAATTTGATCTGACTCATTCCACCTTTCTTCCCTTTTAGGCCCTTCTTTCTCCCCCTAAATCCTCTTCCTCTGCTCTAGTGAATCTCTCTTCTGTTTTCATGTCCCCCTTTTTATTTTTAGGAAAGAATAAATAAATACATTGATGAATATCTTTCCCTCAGATCAGGAGTATTTTTCTCCATTCCAGTGCAATCCAAGTTAACTCTAAATTCTTCAATAAAATGCTGATTCACTAATATTGCATAGTAAGTTGTTTTCTAAAACTTATTTTATATAACTCCACAACTTTCCACTGACTGGTTTCACGTAGGTAAGTTTTGCCTTCTCCATTAAATGAATCTTTGGGGAAAAGGTATTTTATCTCATTCTCTATTTGCATCCATTCTGGGGCCTTCATTTCCATTGGATACAAAATTGGACTCAGTCAATATTCATTGTGATGAATCATATCAACATAATTTTGTTCTCTCCCTAGGAAACTTGCTTGTGATTGTATTCGTGAGTTACTATGGATCCAAAGTACACAGACCGAAGGTTATTGGAATTGGTACTTTCATTATGGGGGTCGGAAGCATTATGACAGCTTTACCACATTTCTTCATGGGATAGTGAGTATTTAAAAGCCCTGTGCTGTTAATTTCATTAACTTGTAAATTAGTTGTGGAATATAATTTTTTTTCTTTTAAAGAGCTAGTCTCACCTTTTGAGAAGATGGCTCATTATGTATAGTAATTGGTATTTTTTTCTATGAAACAATTAATAGCTTCATTCACTATAGCTTTCATTGTCTTTGAGATATGCATAGCACTAAATAAGTTGCCCAGTTTCATTTGAAATAAATGTTTTTAATGACTTTTTAGTACAACATGAATAGTTCACATCTTTATACATAAGATTAGGATCATACTCAGTAAGACTTTTTCGTTCAACCCATTACAGTGTGGGCTTTCCCACGGCCCTTCCACTGAAGCAAATTTCCTAAGATTATGGTGTAGTCAAGGTTGGAGTCAGATGCTCATGAGAGACAACTTAAAATAGCAATGATTTAAATAAGATCAAAGCTTATTTCTCACCTCAGAGTTAATGTAGCCAGTCCAAGAAAGCCCGATAACTGCTTTGCCTTTCATGGTCTTGTCCTCATGGCCCCAGACTCTGTCAGTGTTGTTCCAGGGCAACAGGATATCAGAAGAGATGAAGACCAAGGAAAAGCAGCGAAAAGCACACATAGGAAGTAGCTTAAGAAGAAATATTTTTAGAAGCATAATCCTTCTGCCAATGTCACCATGGCCAGAACCTTTGATGCACAGTTCTTCCATGTTCCCAGCTAAAAGTTTCAACTTAAATTACTCAGGGAAACGGGTATTGAGAAAGAGCAAGCCATTTCTGCCAGTCACAGGAATCACTGACTCATTGCCAAACCCAGCAGTCACACCTTTTGGTCACCACATTAACTCATTTTTTTTCCCTACATTGCCTCTGAGAAAACCTGTCTTCCTTGTGATTCTTCTCCTTCCTATTTCTAACATATTGCCCTAGCTGGATTTATTTCCCATCTCTGTGCCCTCTTTTTTTAAATTTTTTTTTATTATTAATTGTTCAAAACATTACATAGTTCTTGATATATCATATTTCATACATTTGATTCAAGCGGATTATGAACTCCCATTTTCACCCCGTATACAGATTGCAGATTCACATCGGTTACACATCCACGTTTTTTACATACTGCCATACTAGTGTCTGTTGTATTCTGCTGCCCTTCCTATCCTCTACTATCCCCCCTCCTCTCCCCTCCTCTCCCATCTTCTCTCTCTACCCCATCTACTGTAATTCATTTCTCCCCCTTGTTTTTTTTCCCCTTTCCCCTCACTTCCTCTTATATGTAATTTTGTATAACAATGAGGGTCTCCTTCCTTTACCATGCAATTTCCCTTCTCTCTCCCTTCACTCCCCGCTCTCGTCCCTGTTTAATGGTGATCTTCTTATCATGCTTTTCCTCCCTGCTCTGTTCTTAGTTGCTCTGCTTATATCAAAGATGACATTTGGCATTTGTTTTTTAGGGATTGGCTAGCTTCACTTAGCATAATCTGCTCTAGTGCCATCCATTTCCCTGCAAATGCCATGATTTTGTCATTTTTTAGTGCTGAGTAGTACTCCATTGTGTATAAATGCCACATTTTTTTTTATCCATTCATCTATTGAAGGGCATCTAGGTTGGTTCCACAGTCTAGCTATTGTGAATTATGCTGCTATGAACATGGTTGTAGCAGTATCCCTATAGTACGCTCTTTTAAGGTCTTTAGGGAATAGTCCAAGAAAGGGAATAGCTGGGTCAGATGGTGGTTTCATTCCCAGCTTTCCAAGGAATCTCTATACTGCTTTCCAAATTGGCAGCACCAATTTGCAGTCCCACCAGCAATGTACAAGTGTACCCTTTTCCCCACATCCTCGCCAGCACTTGTTGTTGTTTGACTTCATAATGGCTGCCAATCTTACTGGAGTGAGATGGTATCTTAGGGTGGTTTTAATTTGCATTTCTCTGACTTCTAGAGATGGTGAGCATTTTTTCATGTACTTGTTGATTGATTGTATGTCCTCCTCTGAGAAGTGTCTGTTCAGGTCCTTGGTCCATTTGTTGATTGGGTTGTTTGTTATCTTATTGTCTAATTTTTGGAGTTCTTTGTATACTCTGGATATTTGGGCTCTTTTTTAACATGCCTGTCATTTTCTTTCATGGCTAACATCATAATTTCAGTACCTCTTAAACTCCACCATTAGTCTTTTTAACTTTTCATTCTACATGATTGATGGGATATATGCTTTAAATAAAACTATCATCAATATGTGCTGACATTTTCTAGTACTCAAGATCTGTGTGCTTGTGGATATTTCCAACTTCCTGTCCCACAGGCATTTTCCATCCATATATTCAGAACTGAATTCATCATTTTTCCAAGACCAGTTCAGATTTTTCACATTCATTCTTTCGTAATGATTCCTTTACTCAAAAGGAACTTAAAACCAAGGGCCTTGTCCTAGGCTGTCTATTTACTGAAACATGGATACCTGGTAATCACCCAAATCTTCCTTTTTTATCTCCAGTCTGTCAAAGTTGGACTGCTCCACTGTCCTTACCTAGCTGAGGCTTCATTCTCTGGTCTGGACTTTGCTTCCAATTTCATCTATTCTAACTCATATTCAATACTTTAAAATGTGTATCTAATGATTTTACTCCTATTTAAAACTCGATTTCCTAGAGCAGTTTTTCAAACTTCAGATTCTGTACCAATAAAGCAATTCAGATTATTGAAATTAACATTTTCCCCATAGGCCAGAATAAAATGAGTACAATGTAGATGGGGATAAATACTTTTCTGAGAAACTTACATTTTACCTGTACATACATTTGTGAGTGTGTGTGTGTGTGTGTGTGTATTGTGGTTGTAATGTAAAATGCATTTCTTATTGGTAGTGACAGTCAAAATATTAAAAGCCCCTTGCCTGTGGGTTAATACCTATAGTCATTTGCACATGCATGGTGCTCACTTATTTGGTTGTTATCTTCCCAGATTGATCTTCTGCTGCTCCCCATCATTGAGGACCACACTCTAAAGCTGCAGTTCACTAAATGTCCATAATATATCATAATTTTGCATATACTCTTCCAATACCTTTGAACACTTTTCCTACTTTGTCTATTAAGCTCCTATTCCTCACTAATATTCTTCTCCCGTGTCATCTTCATGGTGAGATCTTCTTCAATCCATTCTATTTTCCACCTTCAGGCAGCTCTGATCATCCCTTTTTCCTTTATGACAACTCAGAACCTTGTATATGAAACTTATATCATTTATCATATCTGTCTATCTTAGTGTGAAAGTCCTTAAGTACAAAAGCTGTTGATTCATTTCTACGTTTTTGCAGCTGAGCACAATGCCTGACATACATTAGGCTGCCCACAGAGCTACAGGGTACTTCAATGTTTTGAGGATCAGAATTTGTCCCTATTCTAACTCTATCTCTGTTGTTCCTAAGAAGTTTTCTCTTATCAAATTGAGGTGCATTATAATTGTTTTTAAGTTTTGCAGAGATAGGAATTAGAAAGAGAGGGAGAGTGTGTTTATGTGTGTGTGAAATAATAACAGGTTATTAATAGAAAATGTAGATGAACTGGCATGCATTTTAGATTGATTTAGAAAACACTCCTCTAAAGTTTATAAAATTTCATTGTAAATTATCAGACAGTTTATAGTTAGAAGTTTAAAAAACAAAAAGATGAAACAAGAATACAGTATTGACCAGAATACAATCAGTCCCGGACTGACATCAAGGAATGACTTTTCTGAATGGACACTCCCACTTCACATTCACCCATAATCTCTTCTAAAATACAGGTCATAAAATTGAAGTAGAGGATTCTGGTAATTTGGAGAAAAGGCAGACACAAACAGGGTAAAATTTCTTTGTGTTTTTGGGAATAGTAAAAATATTCAGTAGATGAACAAATATTTATGTCCTGATATTCTTACAGTTACAAGTATTCTACTGATGCCCATATTAATCTATCAGAGAATTCAACACTAACCTGTTTGGTTAATCAAACTTTATCACTCACTGGAACACAACCTGAGATAACAGAAGAAGGTAAGAATTAATAGTGACAGTGAAAACGATTCTAAAATTTATGAAAAATTACTTATATCTATGAAAATGTGATACTTATTGGCAAAATTAATTAAAAAATAGGAAAAAGTTTTGACCTTTACATACAGACAAAAATCATCATGTTAATATGTATTAAATATAAAGACCTTTTAGAAAAGAGGAAAATGCCAGTAGAAAATTGGCAAAGAACATCTACATTTGAAATAAAACAATAGGAGCTGGCCTAAGTATGTGAAAAAAATAGAAACTTGCTCTTTATGGATATGTAAATTATTATGCCAATTAAATATTGTTACCTACTATAAATTATAATTCACACAAATTATAATTACAAATAATAACACTAAAGTTTTTAACTATTAGATAGGAAAATATTAATAGATAAATGAAGTGGGAGGAAGAAAAATGATTTTAGATTTTTAGTATTGTTAAGAGTATGTAAATTTGTAACTCTGGAGGTTAATTTTCACTATGCATTAAAGAACAAAAATATACTTCACACTCATCCTACTGTTATCGATTAAACTTAAGGAAATAGTCAGGAATGGGCACAAGGTCTTATTTATAGTTATAGCCAAAGCATCCATATTTAACAGAATAAAAATAAGAAATATTTTACAATTTAAAAATATAGCATTGACTAAATTTCTTATGAAGCTGTTATTTAACACAGTACTGTGCTATCATTGAGATCCTGATATGAATGACAACACAGAACAAGCTAAATAGGAGAAGTGCCATAATATAGTGTTAAATGTATACACAGATTATAATATGAATTGGATATTTAAGTCTATGATGCATAATATACATACTTTTATATGAACCTGAAGTATGGAAGGTATATAACAAACATCAGAATTGATTTTATCTGTATAGTAGGATCTCAGCTAATTTTTACTTTTTTATGTGTGTGTATTTGTGTTTGGGTTTTTTTGTTTGTATTTCAAACTTTGCAAAATGAATATAAATCACTTAAAATTAGAAAAAAAGCAAAAAAAAAAAAAAAACTAAACAAAAACAAATCCCCACAGTAATATTTAATTGTTTAAAGTAGTTCAGTTTCTGATAGAAATGCTGAAGTTAATATTTAAAATAAAACCTTCTCGTCTACCAAGGTTGTGAAAAAGAATCATCATACATGTGGATATATGTCCTAATGGGTAACATGCTTCGTGGGATAGGAGAAACTCCTATCATGCCACTGGGGATTTCTTATATCGATGATTTTGCTAAAGAAGGACATTCTTCTGTTTACATAGGTAATGTACAGAAAACATGAAATTGAATGATTATTTTGCCTGGATTTATCCTTGAAATAATAGTGTCACTAAATTAATTATTTTAACTAAAAAAATTGTTTAGATAAATGTGTTGTGTAATGTTACTTTTAAAAACATATTGAACAGGAACCATGTATTCTTAGAATCTGATAAACTTGTTTCATCGTATTTCAGGTGGGTTGCAAGCAATAGCAATGATTGGTCCAGTCATTGGCTTTGTAATGGGATCTGTGTTTGCAAAAATGTATGTGGACGTTGGCTACGTAGATCTAAGTAAGTACAATCACAACAAGGTAACACAATAATTTCTTTCAAAAACCTGATACCATTCTGCCAAATTATTAAATTTACTCTTTTAATACTATTTGCTTACTATTTTTCAAAGGTAACAAGTAGGAAAAAGCACATTAGTAATTATAATGAAAGTAAAATTCAGCTCCTATGTATACCAAGCTTTTACAACTAAATATAAAATGAGAAAAATGTAAACAATCTTATTTTATATGATGTGATCCAAAACAAACTTTAAATATTCCTCTCCCAGAACTGACCACCCAGTCGAGTCAATTTCGTTTTTTGATTGTTGGTGGTTTGGATGTTGAAGTGCAGAACTTACAGGTTGCTTTGCTGAAGCTGCCATAGAGACTGCTGGTTTGACTTATATCTGGAGTAGTTTAAAGGACTCTTACCAAGAACTTTGGTCCAGCCTCGCGTGTCCTGGCCCTGGCAGAAGGCTTGGCATATGGCAACATCCAATAAGTGCTTGTGGAATAAATGAATGAAGGAATAAATGACATCTGTAACCTTCCTCTTGACTCTCAGAGCATGCTTTACTTCATAATTAGGAGAAATAATGTGGAAGGTATGGGAACTTCAAGCTCTTATACCTTCATCTTGTATCTTCATCCTGTTTTCCCCAACTCAGTGGGAAAGTCCTCCATCTTCAGATGATATTAATAGATTCACCTGTGGTTTGGATCCTCTTTCCATGTCTTCCAAGATCTGATTCCATCAACCACTTTACCTGGTCCAATCTGCACCTTCTACCCACCATCGCCACTCTCTCTTTTCCTTAAGAAAGCACACTCAAGTCTCTCCCATCTTTTTTTACACATACAATATTTTTTATCCATCAAACAACCTTTTAGCTGATTTTGCGTTTTTCTGTTTTCCTTTAGAGCCAAGCACCTGGAAGAAATAATCTAAATGTAAATGTCTCACTTATTACCTCCCATCTACTTTTCGATTATAATCTGACTTTTATTATTTATGAAACACAATTAGTTTCTATCCAATGCATTTCTAATGGATACTTTTTTACAACTTTTTAAAATTTACACTTTTTTTAGTACTCGCTCATTTTTTTTTTCCTTCTTAGATGTCTTATAAATGCCTAAAACTCAATGTGTCCAAATCTGGCTCATTGTCTTACCTCTATACCCATTTTATTTCCTATGTTCCCTCTCTTCATAAATAACCTAACCTTAATTCAATTACTGACCGAATTACTGATTAACCTTTCATCTGAACTCTTTGCCTCTGGTCTCACCTGTTCGTAGGCATAATGCTTCCAGAATTATCTTTCTAAACAAATATGACCCATGTCGTCCCTTATTTAAGTTCCTTCAGTGATTTCACATTGGACTTAAGGATTGAAGTCAAATTCCCCAGAATGAGATATATGGCTGTTTGTGACTTTCCTTCCTTCCTTCCTTCCTTCCTTCCTTCCTTCCTTCCTTCCTTCCTTTCTTTCTTTCTTTCTTTCTTTCTCTCTTTCTCTCTTTCTCTCTCTCTTTCTTTCTTTCTTAACCATTTTTGTTTTTTACCTCTCCATTCTTTCTCTAATATATATCCCATGTCATATTAATTGCAGGAGTCTCAAAGTGTCCTGTAATAGTACCCTTCCCTGTACTTGGAAAAGGTTTTCTCATATTTCCATTTGCATGGTTCTTAAAATCTCATCCCAAATGTGGCTTTTCTTTAGAGAAGTCCTAATGTCACCACCTTCCGTTGGCCCAAAGTAAGGTTAAGTCTCCCTGTTCATCACCAAAAGCATGCCTGTGTTGTAGGCCCTATGACAACAAGCCATAGACATTTCTGTATTTACTTGACATCTCTTTTAGTGATTTTTTTTTTTTTTTTTTTGGTGCTGAACAAAGGACTTCACACAAGGTAGGCAAATGCTATAACACTGAGCTACATCCTAACCCCGCTGTCATCTCTTTTAAAAAATGACAGGATGGTAGATGTTTTAACATACAAATAATTAGTGCCTGTGAACAAACATATTCAATTTTCTATCTTATCAGGACTTCAATAGATCATTCTAAGGAGATCAAAAGATTTACTTTTAAAATGCACTAGTTATCACAGTAGGCTAACAGTAGGCACAAACTTGAAAGTGTTTGCTAATACAAGACTAAAGCAAATAGCTGATGAAATGTTTCATGTCTTCTGTTTTAAATACATGACTTTGAGTTGGCTCACATTCTGTTCAATTTTACTTATTCACTTCCAAGCTCATTATTGTTTTTATCACTAAGAGTACAGAAATAAGTTGTGAAGTTCTTTAAGATAACAGTTTTTTAAAAATCCCCCTAATATTTAGAAATATTCATAAACATTTTAGGATTCATGGTAATTCAATTTATACAACTGAATGTTCAGACCTTATTGTATCTTTTTTCAGTAATGAGTGTAAAGTGAACTTATTACAAAGTATACTTGGCAAACTCTAATACCTACAGGAGCCAAACAGATAACATAAATGAATAAAGTGATACAGGTTCTGCTATAGGAAGTTAGGATGTGGTGGGCAGACTGGTTAGAGTTGGTGGGGATTTATTGCCCTCACCATCTACCCAAAACCATCTGTACTATTCTTTTTTTGTAGAAATTTGATTCTATCATTGACAAGGTATTTTGATTGGTTTCTGGACAAATCCATCTATAATTTTTTGATTTTAATATGGTATGTAAATTAAAGAAAACAGTTTGGCAGGCCAGATCTACTTAGGATATGAAGGATATCTCTTTTTTTTCTATTATATAGTAGGCCAATGAGAGAATAGAAAATTAACCAAAATCACATATTTGACAGATGTCGAGTAAGAAAAAATATTTATCATATAGATAAAGTCACTGATTTAACCAATCATTTACAGAAGTCTATCTGAGTGGTTGATTATGAAAAATTATGATCATGTAAATAAATTTTAAACCCAGATCTGTGCATATTTGAAAATAATTTATTTTTATAAACTTAAGATAATCGTCAATACAATATTTTCTTATGTTAATGACATTTTTGTAGGTCAAAGAATAATGGTATTAAATTGTGCTTTGAACTTCTTAGGGGGTGGTACTCACTTTGGCAACACATATACTAAAATTGAAATGACATAGGGAAGATTAGCATGGCCCCTGCACAAGAATGACAGGAAAATTTGTGAAGCATTCCATATTTTTTAAAAAATCTATGGAGTATGTGTATACACATATACTTTTACAATTATTTTTATTTTATTGTAGTAAGGACACATAACACTTAACATGAGATCTTAATAGATTATTTAAAAAGTACAACATAGTATTGTTGACTATGAGTGCAATGTTATAACCAGATTTCAAAATTATATTCATCTTGCATAACTGAAATTTTATACCAATTAACTAGCAACTCCTTATTTCCCCTTCCCAGAGCCCCTGGAAATCACCATTCCACTCTCTGCTTTTGTGAATTTGACTTTTTTAGATGCATCATGTAAATGTCATCATGCAATATGTGTCCTGTTACTGATTTGTTTCTTGCATAATGCCCTCAAAGCTCAATTATGCTATTCATATATTGCAGGATTTTCTTTTAAGATTGAATAATATTCCATTGTGTGTGTTATGCTTTTTTAATCCATCCATTGATGGCATTAGTTAGTTTCCACATCCAGAATATTGTTAATAGTACCACAATGAACATGTAAGTCCAAATATCTCTTTGAGATCATACTTTTCTTTATGGTATATATCCAGAAGTGGGATAAGCATGTGGTAGTTCAATAATTCTTCAAGGAACCCTCATACTGTTTTTTTCATGGTGCCTACACCATTTGCTTTCTACCAACAGGGTAGAAAGTTTCTGATATCTCCACATCCTTAGCAACATTTGTTTGATATTCTTGGTGTTGTCTCTATAATAGCTGTTTTAATGAGAGTAAAGTGATATCCCATAGTGCTTTAGATTTGCATTTCCCTGAGAGTAAATGACATTTAGCATCTTTTCACATATTGTCGTTCATTTGTATATTTTCTTTGGAGAAACATTAATTTGACACTGTAGCCCATTTTAAAAATCAAGTTATTCTTTTGTTACTGAATTGTAGGATTTCCTTGTATATTTTGAAAATTACTCCTTGTCAGATATATAGCTTACAAATATCTCCTTTTATCTATAGGTTGCTTTCTCACTCTTCACTATTTTCTTTGCTGTACAGAAGCTTTTCAGTTTGATGGAGTCCCACTTGTCTATTTTTACTTTTATTGGCTGTTTTTCCCCAATCTTTATTATTAATATAACAAATTTAATTAGTTTTATTGAGAGTCAGAAATATGCCAGATTCTGCTAGTGACCATAAATTAAAGAAAACAACCTCTATCTCAGGTTACAAGAATAAAATTTACTCTAATGAGGTAGACATTATAAATTTCTCTCTTGATACTGTTCTTGCTGCATCCCATGTATATTGTGTTTTCAGTTTTGTATGTCTCAAAGTGTTTTCTAATTTCTCTTTAGATTTTTTTCTGCAACCGATTGTTCCAAAGTGTATTGTTTAATATCTGCATATTTGTGAATTTTTCAGTTTTCCTTATGCTATTAATATCTAACTATATTCCATTGCAAGAGGAAAAGATAATTGGTTTGGAAATCATTTCAATCTTTAAAAATTCATTAACTCTTGTTTAATGGCCTGACATATATGTGGTCTGTTTTAGAGAATGTTCATTTAGGCTTTAGAAGAATTTGTATTCTGCTATTATTGGATAGAGTGTTTTCTACCTGCCTGCAAGTTCCAATTGTTCTATACTGTTGTCAAAGTCCTCTGTTTCCTTACTGATATTCTCTCTGGTTATTCTATTGGTAAGTGAAAATGTAGTATTGAGGTGTCCTGCTGCATTCCTGTCTGTTTCTGTCTTGTTCTGTCAGTGTTTACCTTATATATTTTGGTACTCCAATGTTGGGTATATGTATGTTTATAATTATTTAATTTTCCTGGTAAATTGACCTCTTGAGACAATTTTTGACTTACAGGTTTATTTGATTTTATTTTGATTTACATTTAATTTATTTTAATTTAGTCAGTACATCATTGTCATAAATAAATATTAATTAATAAATATGTTTAATAAAATATTCATTTTTACTTATTTTTATATAAAAATATAGTTTTTTGTATAAAAACACAATTTTTATTAGTTCTTTTGAGTTATATATGACAGCAGAATTCATTTTGATATAATCATATATGGAATATATCTTATTCCACTGAGCATCCCATTCTTATGTATGTACATGGTAGTGGGATTCGCTATATTGTTTTAATATATGCACATAGGAAACTATGTCAGATTTATTCTTCTGACTTTCCTTTGCTTATCCCCCTCCCTGCCCTCCACTCCCCATTCTCTACTGCACTTTTAGTCTTATCCTCACCTCCCCACTTTATTACTGGTTAGCTTCTACCTATTAGAGAAAACAGGTTTCTTTTACATAGTTACCCCCATTCCCTAACATGTGCCCTGAATGTCTCCTTCTAGCCCTTCATTGTCAGCCTATATGGGTCCTTAAATCTGACTTTCTTATAGACAACATGTATCTATGCCTTATTTTATCCATTCAGCCACTCTATGTCTTTTGGTTGATGAGTTTAATCCATTTATATTTCAAGTAATGACTAACAAGGATGAATTTACAGTTGTCACTTTGTTAATTGTGGTAAAATAGTGGTAAAATGTAAAATTGCTTTACATTGTGGTACTTTTGTCCCTCGTTTCTTCACTTGCTCCTTTTCTTGCTGATTTGTTGATTTGGGGGTTTATATGCATTGGTTCTTTTTTTTTTCTTTTTTATAATTCCTATAAACATTTTTCTGGCTATCATGAAACTTATATAAAATATCGTATACTTGTAAGTTTATTTTAAGCTTATAGCAACTTCAAATGCATATAAAAACTATGATTTTACTACTCATCCACACACTCTATTTTAATGATGTCACAATCTATTTATACTATCTATTAACATATTTTAGATGTATTATTTTAATGCCTTTGTCTTCTAACATTTATTCTGGAATTAAAAGTGATTTGCCCACTACCAATTCAGTAATGTAGTATTTTGTATGTGTCTACATATGCACATATATATTTTCTGTGTAGATGTTTATATGTGTACACACATGTAAATGTACATACGTATGAACATGAATGCTAGACATTTTTTATTATCATGTTGGTGTTTAGTATCCTTTGTTTAAAGATGAAGAATTCCTTTAGCTTTTCTCTTTTTTCATTTTTATTGATGCATTATAATTACACATAAGAGTGGGACTCATAAAAACCATATCATACATTTATATAACATAATTTAGCAATCTCATTCCCTGAAACCTCTTCATTTTTTTCCCTCCTCTCTATCCCTGCTCCCATTGCTGTACTCTGCTGGTATGCCTTGTATTATTATTTTAATTAGTGCATAAATATATATAGGTGTATACACACACATATATGATTCATTGTGGTATATTTGTATATTCTCTCTCCCACTCAATCCCCTTCCTCTCTTCTCTTGGTTTACCTTCTATTTTTGTGAGTCCTTTTTTATTCCTTTTTTACCCCTCTCCAGCTTCCACATATGAGAGAGAACATTTGACACTTGAATTTCACCATCTGGCTTATTTCTCTAGGTATGGTATTCTCCTGTTCCATTCATTTACCAGCAAACGGCATAATTTCATTCTTCTTTATGGTTGAGTAGAACTTCATTGTGTACATATACCACATTTTCTTTATCCACTCATCTGTTGACAGACACTTAGACTGAATCCATAATTTGGCATTGTGAATTGCACTACTGTAAACATTTGATTGCATCTACTGCTATAGTATGCTGATTTCAGTTCTTTTGGATAAAAACCAATCTTGGTATTATGGTCATATGGCGGTTCCGTTCTTAATCTTTTGAAGAATCTCTATACTGATTTCCAGGGAGGTGTTACTTATTTGCAGTCCCCAAAACAGTGTATAAGTGTACAATTTTCCTCATGTCCTTCCTAGAATTTATTGTCATTTGTATTCTAACTAGAGTGAAATAAAATCTCAGTGTACTTTTGATTTTTATTTCCCTGATTGCTAAGAATATTGAACAATTTTTTATATATTTGTTGGCTTTTTATATTTATTCTTTTAAAAAGTATCTATTCATATAATTTGCCAATTTATTGATTGGGTTATTTGGGGGTTTTTTGGCATTAAGATTTTGAGTTATTTATATATTCTGGATGTTAATCCCCTACCAAAAGACTGGCTGGCAAAGATTTCTTCCCATTCTGCAGGGTCTCTCCTCATGCTCTTGTTTCCTTTGTTGTGCAGAAGCTTTTTATTTTGTTGCCATCCACATATTATTAGTTCTTGGGTTTATTTCTTGAACTTTAGGAGTCTATTAATGATATTGATGCCTGTGCATCGTTGGAGAATTGACCCTAAGTTTTCTTCTAGCCCTTGACATGTTTCTTGTCTAATTCTCATTGAATTAATTGCTATGCAGGGTGAGAGATAGGGATATAGTTTAATTCTTCTAAATATGGATATCTAGTATTTTCAGAACCCTTTGTTTAAAATGCTATCTTTTCTTCTATGTATGCTTTTGGCACCTTTGTCAAAGATCAGACAAATTTATCTATCTAGATTTGTCCCTGTGTCTTCCATTCCATTCCATTGGCTTTATGTTTGTTTATATTGCCAATAATATCTTATTTTTATTACCATAGCCATGTAGTATAACTTCAGATCAGGTATTGTGATGTTTCCAGCGTTACTATTATTGCTTAGAATTGTTTTGGATAATTATTCTTCCATATGAATTTTTTTCTACTTCTATGAAGAATATCACTGGTATTTTGGTAGGGATTGCATTGAATCAGTAGATTGCTTTTGATAATATGGCCATTTTGACAATATTAGTTCTGCCTATTCAAAAACATGGGAGATGTTTCAGTCTTCTGAAGTCTTCTTCAATTTTCTTTTGTGGTGTTCTGTAAATTGCATTGTAGAGATTTTTTACCTTCTTGGTCTGATTATTCCCATTTTTGTTTTGTTTTGTTTTAGGCTACAGTGAATGGAATTCTTTTCCCAATTTCTTTCTTAGCAGGTTCGTTATTAGTGTATAGGAAGGTGCTTGTTTTTTGAATGTTAATCTTGCATACTATAACTTTGCTGAATTTCTTTATAAGCTCTAGAATCCTTCTGGTAGAGTTCTTTATAGGATCATATCATCAACTCACATAGTTTGACTTCTTCCTTTCCTATTTATATACCTTTATTTTCCTTCTCTTACCTAATTGCTCTACTTAGAGTTCCAAATACTATATTGAATAGGAGTGGTGATAGTGGACCTCCCTGTCTTGTTTCTGATTTTAGAGAACATGCTTTCAGTTTTTCCCCATTCTGCAATGATGTTGGCTTTGTGTTTGACATAGATAGCCTTAATGGTGTTGAGATCAGTTCTTTCTACCCCTAGTTTCTTCAAGTGTTTTTCACATAAATGGGTGCTGGATTTTGTTGAAGGTTTCTTCTTCATCTCAAAATTATTATGTGGCTTTTGTCCTTAATAATATTTCTGTAGTGAATTACATTTATTGACATGTATACATTGAACCAACTTTAAATCCCAGAGTTGAAACCAACTTGGTCATGATGTACAATCTTATTGTGTTTTTGAATGCAGATTGCTAATATTTTATTACATGCCTTTCTCTGTATGTTCATAATTGATATTGGTCTACAGCTTTCTTTCTTTGAGGTATCATTATCTGGTTTTGGTATCAGGGTGATACTCAGCTTCATAGAATGAATTTCCCTCTCTTTTTATTTCATGGAATAATTTGAGGAGAATTGCTATTAGTTCTTCCTTAAAGGTCTGGTAGAATTCAGCTGAGAATCCATGTAGTTCCAGGTTTTTCTTTTTTAGAAGGCTATTTATCACTGCTTCAGTCTCATTGCTTGATATTGGTCTGTTTAGGTTTCTATGTTCTATTGGTTCAATTGGGATAGGTCAGATATATCTAGAACTTTATCAATATCTTATAGATTTTCCAATTTATTGGAATGTAATTTTTCAATCCCAGTGACCCTCTGGATTTCAGGAATGTCTATGGCAGCGTCTCTATTTTCATCTCTAATTGTGTTGACTTGAGTCTTCTCTCATTTTCTTTTGGTTATTTTGGTTAAAGGTTTATTAATCTTGTTTATCTTTTCAAAAAACCAATATTTGCTACATCAATCATTTGCCTTTTTTATTCTTCATTTCATTAATTTTTGTTCTGATATTTATTGTTTCCTTTCTTCTTACTGTATGGAAATAATTTGTTTCTGCTTTTCTAGGTCATTGAGACATGATATTAGACTTTTATTTGAGAGGTATTGTTTGTTTCTTATGTAGGCACTTAGTGCTGTAAGCTTGCCTCTTAGAACTGCTTTCACAGTGTCCCAGATTTGGGTACCTTGTGTCACTATTCTTGTTTGACTCCAGGAATTTTTAAATTTCTCTTTCATGTCTTCTATGATCCATTCCTCATTCAAAACTATATTTTTCAGTCTCCATGTATTTATGTGATTTTCATAATTTTTCTTGCTGTTTATTTCCAACTTCATTCCATTTTGATCTGGCAAAATGCAAGGAACGCTATCATTTTTCTTTTGTATTTGTTCAAACTTGCTTTGTGGCCTAAAATATTGTATATTTTGGAGATGTTTCATGAACAACTGAGAAGAAAGTGAATTTAGCTATTGTTGGATGAAACAGTCTATAGATGTCAGAGCCATTTGATTTATGGTATTGTTTAGATCTTGAGTATTTTTACTAATTTTGTGTCTGGATGGCCTATCTATTGGAGGAAAAGTGTTTTGAAATTATTAGTATTATTGTGGTCAGAGTCCTATGTCAACAAGTGTTTTTGTTTGTTTGTGTTGATTTTATTAGATGCATCAATGTTTAAGGCATAAATATTTACTATCCTTTTATCTTCTTGTTGTATTTTTCCCCTTTACCAGTGTAAAGTGACCCTATTTGACCTTTCTAATTATTTTTTGCTTGGAATCTGCTTTGTTGAATATGAGAATAGCTGCTGCTGCTTGGTTTTGCACTCAATCCCTTCAATCCCTTGATCAGGAAAAATAGAAATATGGATGTATAGTCCAACCCTTTCTGTTCCCATTCACTCTGTGACAAGCAGAAGAGTTCCAGCAAGTATCCACAAACTAGTTCAAACTGCTAATTCTTCCTGATCTTATGGGATTATACTGAGTTGTGAATTATAAAGAAATGGGGTTTCCAATTTTCCTACTGGTTTCATTGTGGCTAATTTATTATTTACTTGGGGTATAGGTGCTTCTCAACAAGTTTCTGGGTTTCTCAAAAATGGAATTGATCTGTATAATGCTATTGAATCAGTGTGTTAGTGTATGGGAATTTATGGCTTCCTATTTTGTCATTTTGCTGATAATCTTATGTATCCTTTCTTAATACTTAGACTGCTCATCTTATATTTACTGAAGTTCTTCATTTATACTTGATATATAGTTTTAACATATAATCTTTATGCATGCCTTAAAGAAACACATAATTGAAATAAAAAGGTTGAATTATTTCTAACATGTAGAGTACAACTTTTCTGGGTTACTTTTAAATTCAGATTTTCATTGTCTATATTTTTTCACCAATTTTATCCTCTGTGCTGTGAAAAAAAAAGTTATAAATACAAGTTTCTGGGCAGGGGAGAAAAGCTCTTCTATTGGATATGAGAATTTATTGAAAACTGCTTTAACTTTCATTATTGGTGCTTTCTTGACCTCAGCAGGTGGTATCCCTAGATATTTTCAGATGGCAATGAACATTCATATTCCTTCCATGTTTTTAAAGTCATTTTCACACTTGGATATGCAATGTTGGCAGTTTTGCAGTCATATCATCAAAAAAGCCACCATGTTTACACAAGCTCAGGCTATGAAAGTAGTCCCATAACTGATTCATGGATAACAGCAATTTTAAGATGTCATTAAATGTTAGACGTATCCCAGTTTCTGAGATTAAAAAATATGAAAAGAAGAAAACAGCATCTTTGAATTGATGAAATACAGTTTACTTTCTTTGTCTATGGAGGACAGCAATCATTGTTATTATTGCTTAGATATTATTATCTTTCAAAATTATTTTTTACTGGGTTCTTTTATTTATTTTAGGCAGCATCAGAATAACTCCCACGGACTCTCGCTGGGTTGGTGCTTGGTGGCTTAGTTTCCTTATATCTGGACTCCTATCCATTATTTCTTCCATACCATTCTTTTTTCTACACAAAAATCCATATAAATCAAAGAAAGAAAGGAAAGTTTCAGCATCTTTGCATGTACTCAAAACAAATGAAGAAAGGACTCAAACAGCTAATTTGACCAACGGTGAGAAAAAGACTACTATAAATACAAATGGTAAGTATTTCACACCCCTTGTCAATTTGGAATTATTCATTTCAATGAAATGGAAGAGTGAATATTCCAAAGTAATAATTCATATCTAAATCATATGGAGTTATTTTTCTTGTACATCTAATCTAGCTAAGTTATTTTTCTAAACTCCTATTAAAATTAGTAAATACTTCCTGAGCATATGAAAAACTGAATAGGATCAGATTTGTGGCCATTAGCATGGAGATTACAGCCAAAGGCTAAAATATATGTTCTTTGTAAACCAAAGACAATATATTTATTTCAAATTATGTAGTGTAGCCTATGAGTAATAGATAAAATTTTTATACTATTTCATTAATGCACTCATTCATTTATTTAGCAAATGATTCTAAGCACTAGACTATGTCCTAGTGATTGGATATTGCCTCCATTTTCCAAAAATTTATAATTATTTTCAATAATTTACTTAATAATGAGAATTATTCAGACAATTGCATTAACAGCCTTAAGTACTTTGGTTTGGTTAAACTTAACTATTCTCAGGTGGAGACATGGAGTAAGGAGAAGGAACTTAGGAAAGATTTCTGACTGGTGATTAGACTAATTTTTTTTCTTGGTAATTGTATTAAAAATGCTCATTAAGATGTTAAAAAAATGAAGTAGAAACAGTAATAGTTGAAATCATTGGAGTCAGTAATATGAATTAGGATCTTCTACTATTTGATAACAAGTCTTCCCTTGGGGGCTTGTAGACAACCACAGAGAAGTAATAACCAAGAGAATGGTCCAACAGTCAAAGAAAAATAGTCGAAATAATGAAGTGTTGACAGCAATTTTCAGATTGGAAGGAAATGGTGAAATACTAAAATCCAAAACAACGAAATGCCTAAATCCTTGGACACCTTTTCAAATTGACATTGAAATGGAATTACAAATTCTCAAGGATAGCCCCAATTCTTTCTGTCATCAATTCTTCCACTTATCCATTTATTATTTCTTTCTTTCCATCACTCTGACCTAACAACAATGGTATGCTGGAGTCAGGTTGTGTTGGCTCATGAACCATTGTTAAATTTTCAACTACATTGGTAGCTTGAATTGGCCAAAGCAGGAGAATTTATCCATTGGAAATTGAGAAATACTACAAATCAGGCCTTACTTCCCAAAGTTCATTATTCATTATTATCCCAGCACACCTCTGAGCTAGAAGTTTTTGAAACTTAACAAGCACATTGACAGCATATCCAGAAAATTTTCATTTGCACAGGCTGCTTCTACTCTACCAGATCAAATCCATAAACATCCACAGATTGTCTAAACTTACAGAAACTAGGTTTGACTGCTTTCGCTCAAAAAAGAACAGAGAGGATAATAAAGCTGCCAAAATAGGACAATTATGGGGCTTGGTTTGTGGCTCAGTGGTAGAGTGCTCGCCCAGCACATGCGAGGCCCTGGGTTCAATCCTCAGTACTACATAAAAATAAAATAAAGGTATTGTGTCCAACTACAACTAAATATAAATAAATAAAAAATTTTAAAAATAGGACAATTACAGTCATCAGCAATAATTACGACTGTGTTTGCAGGATAGTGACCCAAATAGTTAAAGAGGACCTTAATTTTGTATCTAGCAGGAATAGAAGAAAAAACTAAAAATACAAGGTCAGAAGGAAAACTGTTGTATTTATTCTACATGTTCTTAAGTAGAACTAAGGTTGATTGATTTGAAGGAAAGAAAGCAAGATTTCAGTTCAAAGAAAACAGTGTGTAAAAATTGAGAACAGTCCCAAAGAAAACAATTGCTTTCTGAGGCAATCAGCTTAATGCCACTTGAATTACGTATTGATCCATTTATTAAAGATACTTATTGGATCATGATTGTGTGGAAGTTCAGTCAAGATGTCAACTATGTTCTCAGTCACCTCAAAATACAATTGATTTGATGAATTTATAGCCTCTGTTTCTTTTAATCAAAGGTCACAGCTCATTTAGAATGGCTCACAAATCAGTGATAGTCTTTCTGATCTGGGGAATGCTAAAGAGAGAAGTTTAGTATTTTGGCCTAATCATTTTAAATGCTGTTTATTCCTGGTTAAAAAAAAAAAAAATGCCCTCTTCTTTTTTCTTTGTGCCCTTTGCCATGATTCTCTTTTCTTCTTATAATAAGTATATAAAATTATTTTTTAGTTGACATTAGATGGAAATCTTAGTTCATATCAATGATCATATCCATTGGAAATCTTTAACACATAAAGGGCAAGGTCTTTTAAAGACCATGTCATCTATTTCTCAATAACAATGTCTGGTTTGGTCTTACTTGACTCTGAAACTTCCTATTGCTTTCCTATGTAGTTCTTTCTCCCTTTATCTACTGTTAACTGCTGGTTGACCTGGTAATCACAGATGTATATCCCATAAATTCTGCCATGGATAAGTTATAATTTTGTTACACACCTCATTGTATGCAGAAGTTGTGTGATTCCTGTCATAATGTCACGTGAGACACAACATCATTATATCCTGGTTCTCCTTGGATCTTTAGACACATGATTCATGTTCTTAAGTAGAACTAAGGTTCTATTTAAGATATTTCCAGATTTACTGAGTCAGTATTTTATGATAGAAAAGCTGTATACCAGGTAACAAGATGTCTGAATTCTCATACTAAATTGATATTTAATATTTTTGAACCTTACTTTTGTGAAGTTTTGGATTATGCTATCATTTAAATTTCTGTTGAATAATTAATGATATTGTTAATATAATGATTATATCATTAAATGCTGATAAATAAAAGACATTGCATGTATATTCTTACTTGAACACTTAATGTATTGGTTAGTACCTAACTGAATTGAAAACCAAATATTTGTTAAATGAACAAATAAATAAATATGTAATACATTGGTAAAGTGCCCAGAATAACCAAATATTAAGTTAACAAAGCAAGTTGCAAAAAAGCATGCATGTATGATTTAATTTTGGGCGTGGGGTAAAATGAACTAAACAAATAAATATTAATGTATGTTCTGGAAATATTGAAGGATTATGTTTTAAAAAATTGTTGAGGGCTGCAGATGAATCTCACTAGCAGAGTTCTTGTGTAGCATTATGAGGCTCTGGTTTTGATCTCAGGACCACCCAAAAACAAACAAATAACTTATGACAGTAGGATACCAGTCTACTGTTACTCATTTATTATGTGTTTAAGTAATGTTCAATCTTATATAGTATAAAAGATTAGTATATATTTAAGTTGTATTGTAATATTTTCTTTATTTTCATAATTTTAAGGTTTTTTCCAGTCTTTGAAAATCCTCCTTACCAATCACCTCTATGTTATATTCTTGATTTTGACATTGCTACAGATAAGTGGCTTTATTGGTTTTTTTACTTATGTATTCAAATACACAGAGCAACAATATGGTCAGTCAGCATCTCAGGCTAATATTTTGTTGGGTAAGACATATTTTTTACCTATTTGCTTGATGGATTGTGTACTACTAATCAGTGTATTTCAAGTGACATTTTATTGTGAATGTAACTTTATATTTTAGTAAATAATTTCTATTTATTCTCTCTCAAACTTTATTAAATTTGTTAATCTGATATCTTTACTTTATTGCACTAAAAGTTGCATCTCATGTTATATAGCTCCTAAAGGAAAAGGTGTATATAAATGGAACATTTAGACATGGTACCTGAATAATTAGATCTTGTAATTTTGTGATGAGATATTGAGACAAACCATTTTGTAGCACAATCATATAGTCTGTAATTTATGGACTCTGAAATCAGGATTTAATTACTTATAAAAACCAGGACATTGATGGTTCCAAAAGGAGAAACAATTTAAATGCACCACCAAAATATGCACAATTCAAAATAAATATCATATTTTAAAGAGTATTTTCTGTTTATCTATTTTCAGTGACCTATAAGACCTACTTGCTGAGGAAATGTTTTCTAATATTATTCTTTCCACAACTCCAGTATTGTGAAAACATTGTAGATATTAAGTAGTTGTTTGATGAATTTAAAATTTATCAAGTGGTATGAAACTGGATCATAAGTAACAAAGAAAATGATGATTTGAAAATGAATTCCCCAAAGCATTGTAAATGCTGTTAAGTTTTGACTCCCAGTAACCTAAACTAAACTTTTTGTTGAAGGAGTCTTCATCTTAAATAACTTGTACAGGACAATGGAATGGAAAAGTTAGAAGAGGGATCAACCATTTTTAATACTATATATAATAGACCTACCTATTTATTCATGGGTTTTATGAATAGATAAGATATTAATTTCAGTATTTAATTCTAAATCACTGGGAAATATTGGAGTGGGTTTTGAGGGCTAGAATTCTTCATTCTGTAAGATGTAAAGGATTTTAGATGATAGGATCAAAGTTTCACAAGCAGAAAAATGGTATATTGTTATTGTTTTCTGGGGGTGGGGGAAGTCCCTCAGAAATTCTCAGTTCAGACACACAAATATTATCAATCATTGCTTTTTAATACTGAGGAGACCAAATCCTCATCTTTGGCAGGAAACAATTATTTTTGTCTCTCCCAAATGATAAACTTGCCCTCTCTTTCCATTTTGCCTGTTACCCTTCCCCTTAAGAAGTAATGGGATGGATGAATTTGGTTGATATACAATGTGTTTCATATATAGAGACATATTAAAAACGTATTTATGTAATTATAATTTTTCTTTTATTTCTAGGACTCCTAACCTTACCAGCTATGGCAACAGGAATGTTTTTAGGAGGATATATCATTAAAAAACTCAAATTGACCTTGATTGGAATTGCCAAATTTTCATTTTTTACTTATTTCATGTCTTTCTTGTTTTTTCTGTTAAAATTTGGTCTACTTTGTGAAAACAAATCAATTGCCGGCCTAACCTTGACCTATGATGGGTTTGTATATATCACTATATCAACTGCATAATGTGTTAACTATCCAATGAAAAGACTGAGAAAAATAGAGAAGAAAGAAGTTTTAAACCTTTTTTTAGTTGAGAGAAATTTCAACTTAGAAATTCTTAAAATGTATATTTCTTAAGATATTTCTTAAAGAAAAACTATATAGGTTGTAATTATAATAATTATTATAATTTACGGGATACTTACTATGCAGGATGGATACTTTTATTTCCATTTTTATAGATGTGGAAAGTAAGGCTTGGAGACATACAGATTATATGACTAGCAATGTCTTAACTTGATCTCACTTACTCTCACTGGGTCAAATTTGAGGAGTTTTGGCTCCAAAATAGTTAGTCTTAACCACTACCAACTTGGATGGATTGTGAGTATAATACAAATGACATTCTCCAAAAGTGACTTAACAACCTTTATCTACATTACATTTTGATGTTCAACAAACTGAAAAAGAAAACACTTCTTTACATTGTACTGAATTCTTGCTTTCTGTAAGCTGAAACTGTCTTCTGGTGGTGTTTTCATTCTAAGTAGAATTACTAGATATCCTGCATATAATTGCATATTAAATGTTGGAGAACCTTTGCTATTATTATCATACTATGTCAAGTATTCTTAGTACTTCAGCCCACTCCAACTCAGGAGAAAAATTCCTATGCAGACTTACCATCTCATGAATGTAGCTAACAATTTAAGATTAGAAAGGTTCACATCCAAGCAGCAAAGATCCTTGGATCATAGTTGAGTAACCATGCACATTAGTGCTACTTACTGTTGGTTCTGAGTTTTCAAAGTCCGGATCTCTGAAGTGCCAATTTTAATTCATCAAATTTTTCCATGTTTCCTTACCTAAACATCATACCATTCTAGGAGGCTTGGCAAAATTATCTTGAATTATATTTCTACCTGCTCCTAATCTTGACTGCCAATCGTTCCCATCCACCAATACCTACTATTATGGCAAATCAAAATACAGTGCACCTAGAGCTTTGAATTTCAAAAGTAAAGGAAATTTATGGATCATGCAATCAAACCTGCTTTTATCTCTTCCTTTATTGTGACCTAGAGAAACTGTTCCTTGCTTGGAGTCACACAACAACCTCAGACTGACTGTACATTACACCTGTAGGTCCCAGGGATCCCTGGTTGTGAGGACAGGCTTTAGCCTAAAGCCAGTTTAATGGAGCAAGTGTAGTCATGTGTTGTCTAAGTATAGTCAAATATAAGTTTTTAGAAATGTGTCATTGGTCTATTTTATCATTGTGTAAACACAGTCCAAGACACTCGTAGCATCG
Source organism: Marmota monax (assembly GCF_021218885.2). NCBI lineage: Eukaryota > Metazoa > Chordata > Mammalia > Rodentia > Sciuridae > Marmota > Marmota monax. The sequence continues at coordinate 8,911,710 of NW_026695227.1, forward strand.
CTAGGTGGTAAAATCATGTACCACCTTCGTCTGTGTAGTCCATTGTTGACTAAAACATCACCGAGCAGGACAGGACTGCACAGTAAAGTTAGTATTTGAAAGATGGCAGTGTTCTCCATAAGTTTGTTGATTGCCTCCTTTAAAATGAATATCCTCAATTATTATCAAGATTTTTATAAAAACAAAAGAGTAATTTCTAAAATCTGTAAGTAGAAAATCAACTATATAAATATGTATTTTAAAACTTTAGTCATGTTATACAATTACATTTTATAATTTATACCTTATTATATATTAAATTATAAAGCACGTTATAACTTCATTTTAAAAATATATGGAGCTTTTCTAGTCTTTCACAACTGATTTTATTATTTTTCTTACTTTTCAAAATTGATCCTTACTGGTTTTGCTTTGACCACAAAGAATTCTTCCCTTATAAAGTTAAAACATAGATTTTCTTTAAAAAGTTCAACCTACTTAAATAACATGTATGGAGTCATGTGACTTTTTACAGTGAGCCGGGAGGAATCTCAGTTTAATGCCATTATCTTACTGAAGAAAAATCAAGTTTCAGGAAAAAGAAATGATTCATCTAATGTGAAATTTCCTGATTGGAATACCAAGATTTTTTGCCTAAGTATTTTTTTGCCACATATTCTTTCTGGTTTCTTTTTTAAGTTTTACTTTTTCTAGGTCATAAATCATGTCTTGATAGAGATGGAGGGTGAAAAAGTGAATGAGCATTAAAACAACAACAGCAACAACTTTGCTGCTTTGGCATAGTCCCTTTAACTCTCTCCAACTTAAAAAAAAAAAAGGAAAAGAAAGCCTCACTCTCTAATTTCTTTTTTCTTATTCTTTTTCCTCCTTTGTCTTCTCTGCCACTTCCCTTCCCCTCCTCCTCATCTTCTTTACTTCCTCCTCCTTCCTCCTCTTCTTTTCTCTCTCTTTCTGATATGTGTCTATCATGTATTTCCAGAATTAATCCAGTGGCATCTCATGTAGATGTACCACATTCTTATTGCAACTCAGACTGCAATTGTGATGAAGATCAATGGGAACCCATCTGTGGGGACAATGGAATAACTTACATTTCACCTTGTCTAGCAGGATGCACATCTTCAAGTGGCCAGAAAAAGTCTATAGTGAGTATTAATTTTTAACTTTCTCTCCTAATCTTAAACAAAATCACAGATTAGACTTAATAAAAGATATAAGAAAAAGATTCCAGTATTATCTGTCTTTCTGATGCCTGTGTGAACAAAACTTCATATACAATCCTGCTTGGAACACAATCAGCGTTATATGTTATGTGAACTCTAACTGGAGATTACCTTACTGTTTTTGCCTTGAGATTGTAAGAATATGACCTTTCTGGAATATGAATGCATTTAGGGTCCCTAGGAAGCATCTCATTTTACTGAAGCAATGATTTCTGTTAAGTTAGAATTACTTTACTTTTCAGAAGTTAGGGGAAAGTCCTGAGCAGCTCATTTTTCAGCATTACCTGCATTACTAGAACAATAATCTCTATACAATTTTGTATATAGATTCTGATGAGTCTAACTCTGGACTCACTATCCTTATGACTTTCCAAGAAATAATCATGGTTTCATGCTCATTGATTGCCCATTTCTTATCTTCTAATTAGGAGTTCCCCCAAAACCAAAGGCTCAAAACATTCCCTTCCATGTGAGCTATGGGTTCTGCCCAGCTCCCTGGGCGATTCCTCAATAATTGGAGATCATTTGTGAAATTTCTCATACCTCCAATCTACTCAACATCTTACCAATATGAAGAATCATCTCCTGGGCCCTTTTCTTATCACCAACATAAGCAATATAACCAACTATGATCATTGCTTTCTGCCATATCTGTGGCTGATTTTCAATTTTTTTCACCATTCTCTTACTTACAATTCTAATTACATGATGGAAAGGCATGAAAAACTTTGAAGAATTAAGCACCCTAGATTCACTGAAGCTGGGCACAACTTAAGAAACTTGGACAAATATGGCTCAAAGACCATCCTTAAAATCCTACATTTCACATTTGTGGCTACAGTGCCTTTCACTGAGAGGGCACCCATTGAACCCATGGTCTTATTTTGTGCATTTGGTAAAGCCTGGAGAAGGCATATTAGAAAACTCAAGAGAGTTCTGTCTACCTACCATGGTCACATTATCTTCCCTTTTAAAAATTACTACCAAGGTCTTCTCCTAATTTCTTAGTAATAATAACACCTCTCTCTTTACTTTTAATTAACTTTTTATTTTAGAAGAGTTTTTTATTTGCCCCATCTCTTCTGAAGTAAGGATATTTATATCAAAGTTTTGTTTCATTGGCTAATATAGTTGCTCAGTAGAGGAGTCCTCCAATTTTATTCCTAGTTGAAAAACAAGTAACAAAGTAAAAACCCAGGAAAGTAAAGCTTGTTGAATCATGCAAGTATGGATTCAAATTATTCCTCAGTTCTTCCTTTAGTAATTGAACTTAGCAGTAGATTCAAGGTTAACTTCTTTTAAACTTTAGTTTAGCCTAGAATCAGAAAGAATTTTTTAAAGCAACCTGTCTATGAAAATGACTTGCATGATCAAATTTCTAAAATCATATATTTCTAAGCATTCCCTTTCTGTGCTCCAGCTGTTAGGACATTCCATTGTGTTGAATCTTTCTGGCCATAATATCTTCTATTTTATTATCTGTCACTATACTTTTGGATGTCAATTTTGCTTATCAAAACAGAATTTCAGCACCCCTGCCTGGCTTCATTTCCCTTGGGCTTTTCTCATTCTTATGGGTAACTCTAGTTTCAATTTTGGGCCCCTCCAAAAACTATTACATTTCTATATTCTCTAGCGTAATCCTTTTATCAGGGACACTTTGTAGATATTGTCAAAGAGAATGAGTAGTCATAGAAAGTAAAATTGGGCAAAAGAGAAGTATTTGGAAAAATGTGTATAAATGATGAAATTGTATACAGAGAAAAGTATATACAGGAACTTATATACAGAGTTTCAAGCATTTATTTCTTCAATTATTTCCTAACTTTAAAATTAGAAATGAATTGTTTTAACTGTGAATTGCATTTTCTTATCTAGAAAAAATTCCAGGAAACTATTTTGACTGTATTCTGCAACTGTATTTTAGAATTTTTTTAAAATGGTAAATATTTTAGTTTGAATGGATAAGATCTCTTTAAATATAATGAAAGGCATCTATAGCATTGCCATATTTTAAAAATGTTTTCTGTAATGTTTCAAAACTGTTTTTTTAGGTCTTTCATAACTGTACTTGTATAGAAGGGTCTAATTTCCAGAACACAAATTATTCAGCCCGTTTGGGTGAATGCCCAAGAGATGATAATTGTAAAAAAAAATATTACTTCTATTTAACTGCACAAGTCGTAAGTTCTGTTTGCAATGCATTGGGATCCGCCTCATTTGTCATGCTGCTTGTGAAGTGAGTATGACTTTTTGAACCACTTTCGTATATACTGCACTATAAAGACACCTAATGATATACATATTTTTCATAATGTATCTGGGACCCAAGTTCATATCTTGTTACTTAATTATTCAATAATGCATATTCTTTAGGATTATTGTGATAATTTGATGCTGTAATTAATAATGATTTTGTCTCTGATTCTTCTGACATCTAGATTCCATATTTTCTCCTCTTGCTAAGAATATTAAGACAGAATTATTGACTTTCACTTCAATTGTAAAAGAATCTTTCTAGATTCTAAAAGAATTCTTCATTTTACATTACCTTGTATCCTAGTAGGCCTGTCAGTGTGAATCATCTATTGATTTCATTGAAAGAAAACATTTGGGCACCAGATAGATTTAAGCATCTGGTAGTAACATGCCAAACCTAATTGACTGTGGCTGCTGTAGAAAGAATAATTTTAGGGAGGCAAGAAACAATAAGTGATAAAAGAAGGCTATGCCAGCTGTCCACAAGGTGGGGGTTCATTGATGATGGTGATGGTAAAGGAAGTGGCAAGTGAAAAGTTTGAAATTCAGTCATTTTTTTCTTTTTCTCTTTCCTTCTTTGTTTCTTTGTTCCTTCCTTTGCTTTCTTATTTTTTTTTTTTTTTTGGCCAAGGCAAATGGAATTGGATGATAAGTTGGATGTAACATATGAGATAGAGAATTTGAGGATGATTTCAAGGTTCTGGTCCAATATCTGGGAGGCCCATAGTACTACTGGGCAGAAAGTAAAGACTTGGAAGTGTAAAGAAATCAAAAACTGCAAAGAAACCTAAAGGAGACAGAAGTAAGATTCAGAGGCAGAAGGGCAGAATGTCTCCTTGTCCAAGCTGCCGGCTTCATTTATATCAATAGGTTACATTAGGCCACTGGCATTAGTAGTACATTATTGTTCATTATGTCTTTAGGCAGGTTATAGAGTTAGCAACATTATGCAGCTTATTCCTCAGTTACATACTATAGTTTCAATGTGCACATGTTAGGAGCTTTGTGTAGCTCTCAAGAAAGTCCATCGTTTAAAGCTACTATTATGTGGACAGCTTCAGGTGCCGCAGAACTTGGTGAAGCATTGTGGTTGTCTAACAAGAGAGTTTCTTTATTCCAAGGAGCTCTGTGCCTGAGATCAAGGTTGAGGCTCATAAGACTCTAGCACAGAGCCTCCTCATGCAGGGCATTGATATAGCACTAGGCATTGCACATGTATTAGTTATCTTACTAGTTCCTGGAAAAAACTGCAGAATATTCCAATTGTGGGAAAGAAAATGTCTTATTATTTTATTATTCCTTGAAAGTTTTCTCACCAGAGGAAATTCACTGTCTTGTACATTTCCACTGTCAGAACCCTTACAAGAGAGGAACAGGTTGGAGGAAGTGGAGAAGCAAGGACCTATTCTATCTCTATAAATCTGAGAAACCTGTGAGATATCTAGTGATAGCATTGCATATATAATCTGACATAGAGAAAATAATAAAACACTGGAATCAGAGGCATATTTTTTGGAAGCAGGAACATACAGATGATATTTAAAACTATGACAGTGCTGAGATCTTTCTATTTGAACTCAGAAAGAAAGAAGATCCTAACACCAAGACCCAGGAATTCTAACTTCAGAGATTAAGAACAGGAAGAGAAACCAGTGAAGGAAACTGAGAAAGAAGTTTTATGGGGCATTAGAAACACTAAGAGAGGGCCATGACCCAGAAGCCAGATGAAGAAAGTATTAAGAAGGAGTGTGTGAGCTACTGTGTCCAGGGCTGCTGAGAAATCATAGAGTTAGGGACTAGGAAGTGACCCTTGTATTTCATGATGTGCTGGTAACTGTTAGCCTTAACAAAAATAGTTTATGAAAATAGGAGGATTAAAGGCTGTTTTAAAAAGCATCAAGAGAAAATGCAAGAAAGGAAAATGTACTTAGCCAGTAGAGAAAACTCTTTTAAGAGCAGTGTTATTAAAAAAAAAAAAGCAGAAAAAAGATGTGGTAGACAGCAAGGCTGTGACACCAAGAGTTCTGTTTATGTTTAAAGCTAGATATAATAACATGATTGCATGCTGATGACATTTACCAGATAGAGGAGAAGGAAGCTGATAACACAGGAAAGAGAACTTTTACAGAAGAAAGAAGAAGGAAATATGAACAAGAACACCATTTTACTCTGTAATAGAAGGGAAGATAGTCCATGTTGGTAAAGGCAAGTAAATACGTAGTCTTAGTTATGTAAAAATACTAGAATCTTTTTCTAGAATCCTTTTTCTGAAATACTAGAATCCTTTTTCTGAAATAAAAATCAAGGTAATCAGCTGAGCATGAAGAAGAAAAAGTTTGAGATAAGATCAGGAAATGTGAGTGAATAGTCTTGAAGACTGGGAGAAAAAAACAATACATCTGAGAAAATAAACACGTAAAATATAATAGGATTGTATGGGGACACCACCAGGGATTTGTGCTTATGAATTTAAAATTAGCCAAGCCAGTATTTTTTGAATGATTTCCTCCAAACAGCGCAATAGGAAAGGCAGAGGGTAAATGAAAATATTTTTGATTATACAACAAAGAATGAGAGGAACAAAAATGTCCAGCGTGTATGCAAAGGAAACATCATGGTGAGGAAGGAAGTGAAGAGGTGAAAATGGAGACTGTCCATGAAACCATTGGGGGAGTCAAGATTCTGAAGAGTCCAGTGGGGTTCAGGCTGTTTGGGGATAGTATATTACATGGAGTGAATTTAAAATATGGGGGTAGTTATGAGGAGAGGGATGCTCAGAATGGGGAATTAGAAAAGTGTGTACTGATTGGTCTGATTCTAGGGTGGAGGAGACAGGTAAGATCTGGAAGAGAAGAGGTCAAGAAAGTGGAAGATTATTGGGAAGACTGTGTGTGGATATGAAAATAACTAGTAAAGTGGCAGAGAGTTTTAGAAAAAATGAAAGAGAACCTAAAACTAAAATTGTCAAGGAATGATGGGAGTGGTGGTGTGCAAGTCAATTGATACCTTCAACAAGGAGGTTTGGGAATCCGATGTTAGGATATCACAGCTTTTTAGGAGAGCTAGATGGCTTTCAGAGGAGATAGTTGGATCTGAAAGGGGTAAAAAGCACGAGAAGGACACATACATTTCAAGCCCAGCCATACACAAGGTGTGGGAGAAAAACAACCACCTCTTGGAAAGAGAGTCACAGGGAGACAGCAGGCTTTCTTTAGAACAAGAAAGTGGAAGGACTGTGAAGAACGTTAGATCTAACCATTTTGCTAGTGATAGACTACAAATTCCAGTGGGCAAAATGGAAAGACTTAAGTGGTGAAAAAGAAGTAGGATAATGGATGGGATTACAGGCGAAAAGGTGAGAGTCATGATACCTAAAAAAGATCCAAATTTTGGGGATTCTACTGGTAACCCACGGATGTGAGGCATCATGTAATCTTATGACTAACTAAATATTAACTCTAAATGGCCCAAAAGAGGGCAGTGGGTTTTTTTTATTTATTTATTTTTTTTTAGTTGTTGATGGACTTTTATTTTATTCATTATTTATATGCAGTGCTGAGACTCAGACCCAGTGCCTCACACATGTGAGGTAAGCATGCTACCACTGAGCCACCACCCCAGCCTGAGGGTAGAGTTTTTTTTTTTTAACATATATATAAGTGATTTGGATTTGTTTAGGAATAAGCAGAGCTTTGCTTCAATCTTTTGCATACAGGGAGACAAGCATTCCTTATGCTATCTATTGATAGAGTTTTTAGGTCTTACTGATAATCATCTCCAAAAACAATAAATCCTGATGACTGACTGTTAGTAGAACAAAGAGGATCAATTCAAATTGTATTTGTTGTATGTAGAAGACATTCTTCAATCTTTAAATAAAAATAACATATTTAGCTTCTTGGGGTGTTTTCTTGAGAATTCATCCTAAGAGAGGCCCATCAAAATACTGAGATGTTCAACATCAGATATGAGGTCACACTGCAGTGACAAATGCTTTACATGATAATGATGTGAGCATGTGAATATGAGCTTGGGGACAGGGAACATCACTATGTGGCTAGGTGTCAGTGTACATGCCTGTGAATGTAGGACTGTGTGATTGATTGTTATATGCATGTCAATATATCACAGACATTTATCATTTTCACTGAATTGTTGGAGCTTTCAAGCCCTTTTTTAGAAAAATATTATCCCTATGTGTAAGTCATCCCAATTCTGCATGCTCATTCTCTACCTGGGTGAAATTCTAAGTTGATAAAACTTATCATTTTGCCTCTTGTGTTTCTATGTGTGATCTAAGTACACCCTTTGAAAATCAACTATAGTGGGAAAAGGCAGTTCAGGCACTTATCAGACACCTAAGGCAGGAATAAACTGCAATTTCTCCCTTGAGAAATCTTATATTCGAGAGAGACATTTCAATGGACAAGTTAACTTCCCCTTCCTGGGGACTTTTTCTTCTCCCTTATGCATGAAAACACCTCCTTGAATAATAGGCATAGCTTCCATACCCACAGGAGAACTAGCAAAGCATCGCTGCTCTTTTTATCATAGCCAAAGTAATTAAAAGTTATTTTTCCTAGTATATATGTTTGATATGTGTTTTGTGTTATGCTATATTTAATTTAATTTTTGCACTGTTTAACTTTATAAGTTCTTGCAAATACTTTTTTTTTTCTTTAATATGAGGTTTTACTATATTGCCCAGGCTGGTCTTCATCTCCTGGGCTCAAGCAATGCTCCTGCCCCAACCTCCTGAGCAGATACGACTATAGGTGTATGCCACTACACCCAGTTTTCTCTAATACTTTGAGAAGCTCAACAAATAGTAGCTCTCTCGTATGGATTAAGAGGACAGTATATGTGAAAAAAATTGAGGTTCAAAGGGCTAGTTCATTGTATTACAAGATTCTCACAGCACATAAGCACTATTATCCAAAAGAAAGGTTAAATGATTTCTCCAGGTTACTTAGTTGACATGAAATATCATTTATCTCTCTATTCTCCTGAACAAGTACTACTAACGTGACATCCCTGGGAGGTGCTTAATGTTTGTTAAATGATCATGTCTACTTAGCTCTTGGAACAAATAACTCAAGGCAAAGAATTCAATTTTTTATTATTCAATTCAATATTTCAGTTAAAAGTGGGATTTTTGAAATATCCTCACTTCTCCCAACTCAGCCCACCACTTAGTGCTGTCTTATTTAATGTATATTATGTTATCATGGATGATGGTATCAACAGCTCACTGAACACAGATCAATGGAATTGTGGAAATAACTTTCTAAACGCAAGAGCAAGTGAAATTCTAACCTAGGATACAAATGTTCCCTCTGCTTTTAAGATGATAGTTAAATACACTAGACACTGGAATACAGATAATTTTTTTTACTCTTCTGGCTGCATACATAATTTGTGAAATATATTAGTAAAATTTTCTGTTAATATTAATGACATAAATAAGAGGCAAAAGAGGTCTCCTACTTATACCCAGGTAACCTAGATAAAAGGATCTGCTCTTTTCCTCTGGGCTGTGTTGACTGAATAGACCCTGTTAAAGATCGTCTTCGTGGGCATCCTAATGTTACTTTTACTACCACTTTCTCACAGGAATTTCATAAGGATTGAATGTAAAACTGTTTGACAAACTGTCTTCAAGTCATAAAATATTAAATAATTAGGGAATAACAATTATTATCACCTAGGAGTTTGCCTTAAAAGATTGAAAATATAATAGTACATGATATAAATAGGGCCATTCACTTGAGGGTTTTCATTTAACTGTGAAGAAAACTGCACTGAGAAACATTTATATTGAACTCAATTTGGTATTTTAAAGATTTTAATGTTTCTTTGTCTTTATCTTATTTCAGAAATGTTCCACCTGAATTGAAATCACTTGCAATGGGTTGCCATTCACTGATTATACGAACACTAGGTATGAGAAATATATTAAATTCAGAATTTGTGTAAAAATTCAAAAACTGAAAGTAATTAATTTGCAATTATAAGAAAGTAGGACTCATTTCTATTTTTGTGGTAAATTAAAAGACTAAGAGATAGAGGAAAGCCAAATGATCTAAATGATAAATTGATTACTGATTCTAGTTAAAGTTAATCTGTTAAGAACAAGGAGTTACATTTGTTTCGCACAGTATGAAACAAAGGTAAGCAGTTCCCAAAGCTTTGCTGCCTAGAAATATTTCTTCCAGGTAGGCAGAGTGGAGGATCTTTCTTCTAAATATGATATAGGTAATGCCTAAAGCAACTTAAGAGTTCTGGGAATTTGGCTAAGCTGAATTTGTGTGAAACAACAGAAATTCACATTAATTGTATAGGTCTGTAAGGCTGGGCAGCCAGCTTTGACCAGATGTTAAAAATCCAAAAGGGAATGAACTCAGACTCTAAAATTGGAAAATCAATTCTGTTTCCACTGTTTCAGCAGTTTTTGCCTAAGAAAAATTACATATGAACCAACATTACTAACAACCTCTCTCCTTTATCAGATATCAGTTGATTGATATTATAAGAACAGTTTGCAGATGGATAATGTTCCTTCTTTTTTATTGTATGTTGGGAGGGTGAGGGCAGATAAAAGATGTCTACTATGTTACTTTATAGTGTGACTCTTTGAGATTCCTAATAAAATCTTGATTCTTGCATATATTTAGACCAAATTGATGGAAGAGTCCTACAATATTTTTTAACGTTTACTTAGTCCAAAATGAATCAATGTAGAGTACCATATAGCTACATTTGAAATGTATTCCTTGAATTGATAGCTTCTCATATGATGTTGCAGGAGGAATGTTAGCTCCAGTATATTTTGGGGCCCTGATTGATAAAACATGTTTGAAGTGGTCCATCAACAGCTGTGGAGCACAAGGGAGCTGTAGGGTATATAATTCTGTATTATTTGGGTAAGTTGTCATATATATATATTTCATGACTTTTCCTTTGACTATATTAGTATGTAATTTTCAGTATATTAATAAATTAATAATTAAATGAACCATAATTTAATGAACACTTACATTGTCTTCTATATTGTATCAGCCAACCTAGTTTGTCTTTTTAATGTTCATAAGAACTGTAGGAAATTGATGTTTTATATTTTTACCCTTAAATATGAAGAATTTAAGATTCGAGAGTAAAAAGTAACATGTCCAAAAGATAAGATTTTTGCATATGTTTTGTTATTTAAAAATCTTTTTTGGGGGAAAATATGTATTTCATTGTATTTGGATTCTGTAGGAAGACATATAATGGAGAACTGGGGTTCTGTTCATGCCTAGGGGGGAAAAAGAGGAAAAATGTCTCTATAGTCTTCTATACATTGGGAGAGAAATTTTGTAAGTGCTATAAGAAAAAAACTGGAATGATAATGTGGGAAAAAACCTTGCAATTATATCTTTATGTTTTTCATATTTTTAGTTGTACATGGACACCATAACTTTATTTTATTTATTTTTATTTTTATTTTTTTGTGGTGATGAGGATCGAACCCAGTGCTGCATGTGTGCTAGGCAAACGCTCTACCACTGAACCACAAACCCAGTCCCTTGCAATGATATCTTAAGCCTTAAATAAAATTAGTTGCAAATTTACATATTGTCTAATTAAAAACTACAAGTATTAGAAGAACTCATTGTAATTTACGTTAAAATTATATGTGAAGCTGGAGTATGTCCTAAGTATGACCCAAACTTCAAAAACCATAAGAGAAAAAAAGATGAAATATTTTTAAAACTCTGCATAAGAAAACTTATTTTAGCAAAGTTCAAAGAAAAAAAGATTAATTTTTAAAAAATTGCAACTTGTAACAAAGACACAAGAAAATGACCTAAATATATAAAGAGTTCTTAAAACCATTATTTGTGCCTACATTTATTATTTCTTTTTTGGATGTTCAGTTGGTCCAGTACTATTTGTTGAAAAGACTGTCTTCATTCTATTATAATGCCTTTGCTCCTTTGTTAAAGATCAGTTGTCCTTTTCTGAGTTCTCTATTCCTTTGATTTATCTATTCTTTCACCAGTACCACACTGTCTTGATTCCTGTAGCTTTATGGTAAGTCTTGAAGTCAGGTATTGTCAGCCCTACAACTTTGTTCTTCAGTATTGTTTTGACTATTCTGGGTTTTTGCCCCTCTACAAATTTAGAAATTAATTTGTTGACATCCACAAAGTAGTTCACTGGGAATTTGATTGGTTTGTCTTGAGTCTATGGAACAAATCGGGAGAATTAGGCATCTTGACAATATTGAGCGTTCTTGTACAAGAACATAGGATATCTCCCCATTTATTTAGTTCATCTATTTCCTTCATTAAGGTTTTATAGTTTTCTTCATACAGATTTTTTTATACACTTCATTAGGTTTGCACTAGTATTTCATTTTGGAACTGCTTATATAAGTGGTAACATGTTTTAAATTTCTAACATGGTATGTAGAAAAATATTGGCATATTAATGATGTATCCTATAACCTTACTATAATCATTTATTACTTCAGGAGAGTTTATATCTATTCTTTAAGACTTTCTACATAAATAACCATGTCATCTCAAATATTTTTTTTCTTTCTCCTCAATCTGTATACATTTTATTTGCTGCTTTTGTTTTGTTTGGTTTGTTTATATTAACTAGACCTTCCAATATAAGATTGAAAAGCAGTGGAGAGGGAACTCACTTTCCTTATTCCTGACTCAGTGGAAAGCTTTCATTCATTTTGCTTACATACAAGCATGCATGAGCATATGTATGCATGTATATATTCCATATAAAATCAAATACATTGTTTCTACCATTTTGAATAAGCTGTTATCTGTTAGATCAATTAAGAATAAGAAAAAGAAAAAAATTTTTCTTTTACTTTCATTTTTTTCTGATGCTCTTTCTTTCTTTTATCTACCCAAGTTTCTGATCTTTAGATATGCCTTGACTTACAATGGAGTTCATTGTAAATTGAAAATATTGTAAGTTGCAAATGCATTTAATACATCTTATCCAATATCCAAGACATCATAGCTTAGCCCAGCTTACCTTAAAGGTTCTGAGAACACTTACATTAGCCTACAGATGAGCAGAATTATTTATTACCGAACCCATTTTATATAAAATATTGAATATCTCATGTATGTACACAGATGGTCTTTTTGTAGCCATGATGGGATGTTAAAACACAAAATGGAATAACCAAAGAATACTAGCAACATAGTACACTGTCTAGTTTTGGTTGTCTACTCTGATAATTGTGGGCTGACCAGAAGCAACAGCTTACTGCTGCTGTTCAGCATCATAAGATAGTATCATACCACATATCACTGGCTCAAGAGGAGATAAAACTTCAAAATGTGATTTCTACTGAATACATATTGCTCTAACATTATTGAAAAGTTGAAAAAGAGTAAGCCAAACCATCATAGTAAAGAACTACCTTATATAATTTTCCTTCTCAAAGAAGAACTTATTTAATTGTGGAACCAACCTACATGCCTTTCAATAGATGAATGGATAAAAAAACTGTGGTATATATACACAATGGAATGTTACTCAGCATTAAAAGAGAATAAAATCATGGCATTTGCTGGTAAATAGATGGAGTTGGAGAGTATTATGCTAAGTGAATTAAGCCAATTCCAAAAAAACAAATGCTGAATGTTTTCTCTGATAAGTAGTTGCTGACCCATAATAGGTGACGGGGAGAGCTTGGGAGGAATTTTGGATGAGACAAAGGAGAGAGAAGGGAAGGGAGGATGCATGGGGATAGGAAAGAGGGTGGGATGAGATGGACATCATTACCCTAGGTGCATGTATGAAGTCACAAATGGTGTTACTCTACTTTGTGTACAACCAGAGAAATGAAAAATTGTTCTCTTTGTACTATGAATTAAAATGCTTTCTGCTGTTATGTATAACAAAATAGAATAAATAGCTATTTCTTTTTTTTTTGGCCATAGTATTTTTATTTTTTTTTATTTATTTTTTTATTGGTTGTTCAAAACATTATAAAGCTATTGACATATCATATTTCATACAATAGATTCAAGTTGGTTATGAACTCCCAATTTTACCCCAAATACAGATTGCAGAATCACATCGGTTACACATCCACATTTTTACATAATGCCCTATTAGTAACTGTTGTATTCTGCTACCTTTACTATCCTCTACTATCCCCCCTCCCTCCCCTCCCATCTTCTCTCACTACCCCATCCACTGTAATTCATTTCTCTCCTTGTTTATTTTCCCATTCCCCTCACAACCTCTTATATGTAATTTTGTATAACAATGAGGGTCTCCCTCCATTACCATGCAATTTCCCTTTCTCTCCCTTTCCATCCCACCTCATGTATCTGTTTAATGTTAATCTTTTCTTCCTGCTCTTCCTCCCTGCTCTGTTCTTAGTTGCTCTCATTATATCAAAGAATACATTTGGTATTTGTTTTTTAGGGATTGGCTAGCTTCACTAAGCATGATCTGCTCTAGTGCCATCCATTTCCCTGCAAATTCTATGATTTTGTCATTTTTTAGTGCTGCGTAGTACTCCATGGTGTATAAATGCCACATTTTTTTATCCATTCATCTATTGAAGGGCATCTGGGTTGGTTCCACAGTCTGGCAATTGTGAATTGTGCTGCTATGAACATCGATGTAGCAGTATCCCTGTAGTACGCTCTTTTAAGGTCTTCAGGGAATAGTCCAAGAAGGGCAATAGCTGGGTCAAATGGTGGTTCCATTCCCAGCTTTCCCAGGAATCTCCATACTGCTTTCCAGATTGGCCGCACCAGTTTGCAGTCCCACCAGCAATGTACAAGAGTACCCTTTTCCCCACATCCTCGCCAGCACTTGTTGTTGTTTGACTTCATAATGGCTGCCAATCTTACTGGAGTGAGATGGTATCTTAGGGTGGTTTTGATTTGCATTTCTCTGACTGCTAGAGATGGTGAGCATTTTTTCATGTACTTGTTGATTGACTGTATGTCCTCCTCTGAGAAGTGTCTGTTCAGGTCTTTGGCCCATTTGTTGATTGGGTTATTTGTTTTCTTATTGTTTAATTTTTTTAGTTCTTTGTATACTCTGGATATTAGGGCTCTATCTTAATTGTGAGGAGTAAAAATTTGTTCCCATGATGTAGGCTCCCTATTTACCTCTTTTATTGTTTCTCTTGCTGAGAGAAAACTTTTCAGTTTAAGTAAGTCCCATTTGTTGATTCTTGTTATCAACTTTTGTGCTATGGGTGTCCTATTAAGGAATTTGGAGCCCGACCCTACAATATGTAGATCGGTGCCAACTTTTTCTTCTATAAGGTGCAGAGTCTCTGATTTGATATCTAGGTCCTTGATCCATTTTGAGTTCACTTTTGGGCATGGCGAGAGGAGGGGATTCAGTTTCATTTTGTTGCATATGGATTTCCAGTTTTCCCAGCACCATTTGTTGAAGATGCTATCCTCCCTCCATTGCATGCTTTTAGCTCCTTTATCAAATATAAGATAGTTGTAGCTTTGTAGATTAGTCTCTGTGTCCTCTATTCTGTACCATTGGTCCACCCTCCTGTTTTGGTACCAGTACCATGCTGTTTTTGTTATTGCTCTGTAATATAGTTTTAAGTCTGGTATCGCTATACCGCCTGATTCACACTTCCTGCTTAGAATTGCTTTTGCTTTTCTGGGTCTTTTATTTTTCCATATGAATTTCATGATTGCTTTATCCATTTCTACAAGAAATGCCGTTGGGATTTTGATTGGCATTGCATTAAACCTATAGAGAACTTTTGGTAATATCGCCATTTTGATGATGTTAGTTCTGCCTATCCATGAACAGGGTACATTTTTCCACCTTCTGAGATCTTCTTCTATCTCTCTCTTTAGGGTTTTGTAGTTTTCATTGTATAAATATTTCACCTCTTTTGTTAGGTTGATTCCCAAGTATTTTATTTTTTTTGAGGATATTGTGAATGGAGTGTTTTTCCTCATTTCCGTTTCAGAGGTTTTGTCGCTGATATACAGAAATGCCTTTGATTTATGCGTGTTGATTTTATATCCTGCCACTTTGCTGAATTCATTTATTAGTTCTAGTAGTTATTTTGTAGACCCTTTTGGGTCTTCTAGGTATAGAATCATGTCATCTGCAAATAGTGATAATTTAAGTTCTTCCTTTCCTATTTTTATGCCTTTAATTTCTTTCGTCTGTCTAATTGCTCTGGCCAGTGTTTCGAGAACTATATTGAATAGAAGTGGTGATAGAGGGCATCCCTGTCTTGTTCCAGATTTTAGGGGGATTGCCTTCAATTTTTCTCCATTGAGAATGATCCTTGCCTGAGGCTTAGCATAGATAGCTTTTACAATGTCGAGGTAAGTTCCTGTTATCCCCAGTTTTTCTAATGTTTTGAACATAAAGGGATGCTGTACTTTGTCGAATGCTTTTTCTGCGTCTATTGAGATGATCATATGGTTCTTATTTTTAAGTCTATTGATGTGGTGAATAACATTTATTGATTTCCGTATATTGAACCATCCTTGCATCCCAGGGATGAATCCTACTTGATCATGGTGCACAATTTTTTTGATGTGCCTTTGTATCCGATTTGCCAGAATTTTATTGAGGATTTTTGCATCTAGGTTCATCAGAGATATTGGTCTGTAGTTTTCTTTCTTTGAGGTGTCTTTGTCTGGTTTCGGAATCAGGGTGATGTTGGCCTCATAGAATGAATTTGGCAGAGCTCCTTCTTTTTCTATTTCCTGAAATAACTTGAAAAGTATTGGTATTAATTCTTCCTTAAAGGTTTTGTAAAACTCCACTGTATACCCATCCGGTCCTGGGCTTTTCTTGGTTGGAAGTCTTTTGATTGCTTCTTCTATTTCATCTATTGTTATTGGTCTGTTTAAGTTGTGAGTATCCTCCTGACTCAGTCTGGGCAAATCATATGACTTAAGGAATTTATCGATGTCTTCACTATCTTCTATTTTATTGGAATATAGGTTTTCAAAATAATTTCTAATTGTCTTCTGTATTTCTGTAGCGTCTGTTGTGATATTGCATTTTTCATCCCGTATGTTAGTAATTTGAGTTCTCTCTCTTCTTCTCTTCATTAGCATGGCTAAGGGTCTGTCGATCTTATTTATTTTTTCAAGGAACCAACTTTTAGTTTTGTTAATTTTTTCAGTAGTTTCTTTTGTTTCAATTTCGTTGATTTCCGCTCTGATTTTAATTATTTCTTGCCTTCTTCTACATTTGCTGTTGTTTTGCTCTTCCTTTTCTAGGGCTTTGAGATGAAGTGTGAGCTCATTTATTTGTTGGTTTTTCCTTTTTTTGAGGAATGACCTCCAAGCGATGAATTTCCCTCTTAAAACTGCTTTCATTGTGTCCCATAGATTCCGATATGTTGTGTCTGTATTTTCATTTATCTCTAAGAATTTTTTGATTTCCTCCTTTATGTCTTCTGTAAACCATTGATCATTCAGTAACATATTGTTCATTTTCCATGTGATGTAGGATTTTTCCTTCCGTCTTTTATCATTGATTTCCAGTTTCATTCCATTATGATCAGATAAAATGCATGGTATTATCTCCACCCCTGTATATTTACTGAGGGTTGCCCTATGGCATAATATATGGTCTATTTTTGAGAAGGATCCATGTGCTGCTGAGAAAAAAGTATATCCACTTGATGATGGTTGATATATTCTATATATGTCAGTTAAGTCTAGGTTGTTGATTGTGATATTGAGTTCTATAGTTTCTTTATTCAGCTTTTGTTTGGAGGATCTGTCCAATTGTGAGAGAGGTGTGTTGAAGTCACCCATAATTATTGTGTTGTGGTCTATTTGATTCTTGAACTTGAGGAGAATTTGTTTTATGAACGTCGCAGCACCATTATTTGGTGCATAAATATTGATAATTGTTATGTCTTGTTGGTGAATGGTTCCTTTTAACAGTATATAATGACCTTCCTTATCCCTTTTGATTAATTTAGTCTTGAAGTCAATTTTATTCGGTATGAGGATGGCCACCCCTGCTTGCTTACGAGGACCATGTGCATGGTATATTTTTTCCCAACCTTTCACCTTCAGCCTGTGTATGTCTTTTCCAATCAGATGTGTCTCCTGGAGGCAGCATATTGTTGGATTTGCTTTTTTAATCCATGTTACTAGCCTATGTCGCTTTATTGGAGAGTTTAAGCCATTAACGTTTAGAGTTACTATTGATATATGGCTTGTACTTCCAGCCATGTTTGATTATTTATCTTCTTCTTTTTTTTTTTTAATTTAGTTTGTTTCTCCATGGTTAGCTTTCCCCCCACCCTCTGTCTTTATAGAGGCACTTCCCACTGATGGTTTTGGTTATTGTTTTTCATTTCTTCCTCGTGTAGTGTTTTGCTCAAGATGCTTTGCAATGCTGGTTTTCTGGCTGCAAATTCTTTTAGCTTTTGTTTATCATGAAAGATTTTTATTTCGTTGTCGTACCTGAAGCTTAATTTTGCTGGATACAGAATTCTTGGTTGGCATCCATTTGCTTTCAGTGTTTGAAATACGTTGTTCCAGGATCTTCTCGCTTTCAGCGTCTGTGATGAAAAATCCGTTGTTACCCTTATTGGTTTACCCCTGAATGTAATCTGCCTCCTTTCTCTTGTAGCTTTTAATATTTTCTCTTTGTTCTGTATATTGGATATCTTCATAACAATGTGTCTTGGCGTTGGTCGACTGTGATTTTGTGTGCTCGGTGTCCTGTATGCATCTACAATTTGTATATCCGTTTCCTTTTTTATTTCTGGAAAGTTTTCTGTAATTATTTCATTCAGCAGGCTACTCATTCCCTTGGTTTGAATCTCTGTACCTTCTTCTATCCCGATGACTCGTAGGTTTGGTTTTTTTATGTTATCCCATATCTCTTGGATGTTTTTCTCGTGGTTTTTAACCAGCCTTTCTGAGTTGGCTATGCTCTTTTCAAGATGATATATTTTGTCTTCATTATCTGATGTTCTGGATTCTACTTGCTCCACTCTATTGGTGATATACTCAATTGAGTTTTAATTTGGTTTATCGTTTCCTTCATTTCTAGAATTATTGTTTGGTTTTTTTTTTTTATAATCTCTATCTCCTGATAAAGATGCTTAACTTCTTCTTTTATCTGTTTATGTAATTCATTTTCAAAGTGTTCTTTCACTGTTTGGATTTGCTGTCTCGTATCTTCTTTAAGGTTCCATTCCATTTGTCTAAGGTATTCCTTGAGTTCTTTATTTTATTTTATTTTTTTTAATTTTGTATTGTGGGTTGTTCAAAACATTACAAATTTCTTGACATATCATATTCCACACTTTGATTCAAGTGGGTTATGAACTCTCACCTTCACCCCATACACAGATTGCAGAATCACATCAGTTACACATTGATTTACATATTGCCATACTAGTGTCTGTTGTGCTCCGCTGCCTTTCCCATCCTCCACCCTCCCCCTCCCCACCGCTGCCCTCCCCTCCCCTCCTCTCTCTCTACCCCCTCCACTGTATAACCCTGAGGGTCTCCTTCCATTACCATGCAATTTCCCTTCTCTCTCCCTTTCCCTCCCACCTCTCATCCCTGTTAAATGTTAATCTTCTTCTCCAGCTCTTCGTCCCTACTCTGTTCTTAGTTACTTTCCTTATATCAAAGAAGACATTTGGCATTTGTTTTTTAGGGATTGGCTAGCTTCACTTAGCATAATCTGCTCTAATGCCATCCATTTCCCTGTAAATTCTATGATTTTGTCATTTTTTAATGCAGAGTAATACTCCATTGTGTATAAATGCCACATTTTTTTTTATCCATTCGTCTATTGAAGGGCATCTAGGTTGGTTCCACAGTCTTGCTATTGTGAACTGTGCTGCTATGAACATCGATGTAGCAGTGTCCCTGTAGCATGCTCTTTTTAGGTCTTTAGGAAATAGACCAAGAAGGGGAATAGCTGGGTCAAATGGTGGCTCTATTCCCAGCTTTCCAAGAAATCTCCATACTGCTTTCCAAATTGGCTGCACCAATCTGCAGTCCCACCAGCAATGTACAAGTGTACCCTTTTCCCCACATCGTCGCCAGCACTTGTTGTTGTTTGACTTCCTAATGGCTGCCAATCTTACTGGAGTGAGATGGTATCTTAGGGTGGTTTTGATTTGCATTTCTCTGACTGCTAGAGATGGTGAGCATTTTTTCATGTACTTGTTGATTGACTGTATGTCCTCCTCTGAGAAGTGTCTGTTCAGGTCCTTGGCCCATTTGTTGATTGGGTTGTTTGTTCTCTTATTGTCTAATTTTTGGAGTTCTTTGTATACTCTGGATATTAGGGCTCTATCTGAAGTGTGAGGAGTAAAGATTTGTTCCCAGGGAGTAGGCTCCCTATTTACCTCTCTTATTGTTTCTTTTGCTGAGAAAAAACTTTTTAATTTGAGTAAGTCCCACTTGTTGATTCTAGTTATTAACTTTTGTGCTATGGGTGTCCTATTGAGGAATATGGAGCCTGACCCCACAGTATGTAGAGCGTAGCCAACTTTTTCTTCTATCAGACGGCGTGTCTCTGATTTGATATCAAGCTCCTTGATCCATTTTGAATTAACTTTTGTGCATGGCGAGAGAAAGGGATTCAGTTTCATTTTCTTGCATATGGATTTCGAGTTTTCCCAGCACCATTTGTTGAAGATGCTATCCTTCCTCCATTGCATGCTTTGAGCCCCTTTATCAAATATAAGATAGTTGTAGTTTTGTGGATTGGTTTCTGTGTCCTCTATTCTGTACCATTGGTCCACCCGCCTGTTTTGGTACCAGTACCATGCTGTTTTTGTTACTATTGCTCTGTAGTATAGTTTGAAGTCTGGTATCGCCATACCGCCTGATTCACACTTCTTGCTTAGCATTGTTTTTGCTATTCTGGGTCTTTTATTTTTCCATATGAATTTCACGATTGCTTTCTCTATTTCTACAAGAAATGCCATTGGGATTTTGATTGGCATTGCATTAAACCTATAGAGAACTTTTGGTAATATCGCCATTTTGATGATGTTAGTTCTGCCTATCCATGAACAGGGTATATTTTTCCATTCTCTAAGATCTTCTTCTATTTCTCTCTTTAGGGTTCTGTAGTTTTCATTGTATAAGTCTTTCACCTCTTTTGTTAGGTTGATTCCCAAGTATTTTATTTTTTTTGAGGATATTGTGAATGGAATGATTGTCCTCATTTCCATTTCAGAGGATTTGTCGCTGATATACAGGAATGCCTTTGATTTATGCGTGTTGATTTTAAATCCTGCCACTTTGCTGAATTCATTTATTAGCTCTAATAGTTTCTATGTAGAGCCTTTTGGGTCTGCTAGGTATAGAATCATATCATCTGCAAATAGTGATAATTTAAGTTCTTCTCTTCCTATTTTATACCTTTAATTTCTTTCATCTTTCTAATTGCTCTGGCCAGTGTTTCGAGAACTATGTTGAACAGAAGTGGTGAGAGAGGGCATCCCTGTCTTGTTCCAGATTTTAGAGGGAATGCCTTCAATTTTTCTCCATTCAGAATGATGCTAGCCTGAGGCTTAGCATAGATTGCTTTTACAATATTGAGGTATGTTCCTGTTATCCCTAGTTTTTCTAGAGTTTTGAACATAAAGGGATGCTGTACTTTGTCGAATGCTTTTTCCGCATCTATCGAGATGATCATATGGTTCTTATTTTTAAGTCTATTGATGTGGTGAATAACATTTATTGATTTCCGTATATTGAACCAGCCTTGCATCCCAGGGATGAATCCTACTTGATCATGGTATACAATTTTTTTGATATTTTTTTGTATCCGATTCGCCAGAATTTTATTGAGGATTTTTGCATCTAGGTTCATTAGAGATATTGGTCTGTCGTTTTCTTTCTTTGAAGTGTGTTTGTCTGGTTTAGGTATCAGGGTGATGTTGGCCTCGTAGAATGAATTTGGAAGTTCTCCCTCTTTTTCTATTTCCCGAAGTAGCTTGAAAAGTATTGGTATTAGTTCCTCTTTAAAGGTTTTGTAAAACTCTGCTGTATACCCATCCGGACCTGGGCTTTTCTTAGTTGGTAGTCTTTTTTATGGTTTCTTCTATTTCCTCAATTGATATTGGTCTGTTTAGGTTGTCTATATCCTCCTGACTCAATCTGGGCAGATCATATGACTTAAGAAATTTATCTATGCCTTCACTATCTTCTAATTTATTGCAGTATAAGGATTCAAAATAATTTTTGATTATCTTCTGTATTTCTGAAGTGTCTGTTGTGATATTGCCTTTTTCATCCCGTATGCTAATAATTTGAGTTCTCTCTCTACTTCTCTTCACTAGCATGGCTAAGGGTCTGTCGATTTTGTTTATTTTTTCAAAGAACCAACTTTTAGTTTTGTCAATTTTTTCAATTGTTTCTTTTGTTTCGATTTCATTAATTTCAGCTCTGATTTTAATTATTTCTTGCCTTCTACTTCTTTTGCTGTTGTTTTGCTCTTCTTTTTCAAGGATTTTGAGATGAAGTATGAGATCATTTATTTGTTGTTTTTTTCTTTTTTTAAGGAATGAACTCCAAGCAATGAATTTTCCTCTTAGAACTGCTTTCAATGTGTCCCATAGATTCTGATATGTTGTGTCTGTGTTTTCATTTATCTCTAAGAATTTTTTAATTTCCTCCTTGATGTCTTCTATAACCCATTGATCATTCAGTAACCCATTGTTCATTCTCCAAGTGATGTATGCTTTTTCCTTCCTTCTTTTATCATTGATTTTCAGTTTCATTCCATTATGATCAGATAAGATGCATGGTATTATCTCTACTCGTTTATATTGTCTAAGAGTTGCCCTGTGACATAATATATGATCTATTTTTGAGAAGGATCCATGTGCTGCTGAGAAAAAAGTATAACTGCTTGATGTTGGGTGGTATACTCTATATATGTCAATTAAGTCTAGGTTATTAATTGTGTCATTGAGTTCTACAGTTTCCTTATTCAACTTTTGTTTGGAAGATCTGTCCAGTGGCGAGAGAGGTGTGTTGAAGTCTCCCATGATTATGGTATGGTGGTCTATTAGACTCTTGAACTTGAGAAGAGTTTGTTTGATGAACACAGCTGCACCATTGTTTGGGGCATATATATTTATGATTGTTATGTCTTGTTGGTGTATGGTTCCCTTAAGCAGTATGTAGTGTCCCTCTTTATCCCTTTTGATTAACTTTGGCTTGAAATCTATTTTATTTGATATGAGTATGGACACTCCTGCTTGTTTCCGAAGTCCATATGAGTGATATGATTTTTCCCAACCTTTCACCTTCAGCCTATGTATGTCTTTTCCTATCAAATGCATCTCCTGTAGGCAGCATATTGTTGGGTCTTGTTTTGTGATCCATTCTACTAGCCTGTGTCTCTTAATTGGTGAGTTTAAGCCATTAACATTTAGGGTTATTATTGAGATATGGGTTGTTCTTCCAGCCATATTTGTTTATTTCTGTTACTAAACATGGTTTGTTTTCCTCTTTGATTGTTTTCGCCCCCTTTACTGTCCTACCTCCCACTGTTGGTTTTCATTGTTATTTTCCATTTCCTCTTCCTGTAATGCTTTGTTGAGGATGTTTTGAAGAGATGGTTTTCTAGCTGCGAATTCTTTAAACTTTTGTTTATCGTGTAAGGTTTTAATTTCATCTTCCATCCTGAAGCTTAATTTCGCTGGATACACAATTCTTGGTTGGAACCCATTTTCTTTCAGTGTTTGAAATATGTTATTCCAGGATCTTCTAGCTTTCAGAGTCTGTGTTGAAAGATCAGCTGTTATCCTGATTGGCTTACCCCTAAATGTAATCTGCTTCCTTTCTCTTGTAGCTTTTAAAATTCTCTCCTTATTCTGTATGTTGGGCATCTTCATTATAATGTGTCTAGGTGTGGATCTCTTATGATTTTGCACATTCGGCGTCCTGTAGGCTTCTAGGATTTGGGATTCTGTCTCATTCTTCAAGTCTGGGAAGTTTTCTCGTATTATTTCATTGAATAGACTGCTCATTCCTTTGGTTTGGAGCTCTGTCCCTTCCTGTATCCCAATGACTCTTAAGTTTGGTCTCTTAATGTTATCCCATATTTCTTGGATGTTCTGCTCATGGTTTCTTAACAGTCTTGCTGAGCTGTCTATGTTCTTTTCCAGTTGAAATACTTTGTCTTCATTGTCTGATGTTCTATCTTCTAAGTGTTCTACTCTGCTGGTAGTATTCTCCATTGAGTTTTTAAGTTGGTTTATTGCTTCCTGCATTTCTAGGATTTCTGTTTGTTTGTTTTTTATAACCTCTATCTCCCTGTATAGTTTATCCTTTGCTTCCTGGATTTGTTTGCGTAATTCATTGTCAAAGTGATCTTTCATTGTCTAATTTCTTCCTTGATACTCCAGATCATCTGAAGCATGTATATCCTGAATTCTTTATCTGACATTCCATCTGCTGCAGCTGTTACCTCTTCTAAAGTTGCGTTGACCTGCATTGCTTGTGGTCCTTTCTTTCCATACTGCTTGCGTATCTTTCCTGCAGGCGCGGGCGGCGGCTCTGCTCTCTCCTTATTCCAATTGGGGTGTTGTGGCTACCACGCCGGCAGGTCACTGGGCCTGTTCTGGGCGCTGGCGGCAGCTCTGTTCTGCCCCTACTCCAATTGGGGTGACGAGTGTACTACGCCGGCAAGCCACCGGGCCTGATCCGCCGGTCGGCTGCAGGTTTGCCTACCCTGCAGGCGCGGGCGGCGTCTCTACTCTGCCCCTACTCCAAATGGGGTGACGTGTCTGTCGTACCGGCAGGCCACTGGGCCTGTCCCACTGGTCGGTCGCAGATCTGCCCACCTTTCGGGCACGGGTGGCGGCTCTGCTCTGCCCCTACTCGAATTGGGGTGTCGTGACTACCCCGCCTGCAGGTCACTGGGCCTGTTCCTGGCACGGGCGGCGACTCTGCTCTGCCCCTACTCCAATTAGGGTGGTGTGTGTACCACGCCGGCAGGCTCCTGGGCCTGATCCGCCGGTCTGTCGCAGGTCCGCCTACCTTGGAGGCGCGGGTGACGGATCTGCCCTGCCCCTCCTACCATGCCTGCGGACCCCTGGGCCTGATCTGCAGGTTGATCACTGGTCTGCTCACTCTGCGGGCACGGGTGGCGGTTCCGCTCCGCCCCCACTCCAATTGGGGTCATGTGACCACCACACCGGCAGGGCCTGATCCGGGCGTGGGAGAAGGATCTGCTCTGCCCCTACTCCAGTTGGGGTGACGTGTGTATCACACTGGCAGGCCACTGGGCCTGACCCGCCAGTCTGTGACAGGTCTGTTTACCTTGCAAGCGCGAAGGGCGGCTCTGCCCTGCCCCTCCTACCACGCCCATGTACCACTGGGTCGCGGGTCTGCCCACCTTGCGGGTGCGGGTGGCAGCTCCACTCCGCCCCCTCTCCAATTGGAATCACGCGGTCACCACGCTGGCGAGCCGCTGGGCCTGCTCCGGGGGCTGGCGGCGGCCCGGCTCCTCCCCTCTGGCTTGACGACAAATTGAGGAGACTCGGGTGTCTGTGCCTCACCCCCCCTACCAGGAGACCAACTGTTTCTGTCGCCGCTGGTATTGATGAAGTTCTCTCCTCCGCCGCTTTCTGATGACATCAGATCTCTGCCATGTTGGTATCCTATGCGAATGGCAGCATTTCGTTCCCCTTGCAGGGCAACCAAAGCAACGGGTGAGTCCTGACCGGCCCTCAGCAGGACCCGGACGGAGAAGCAGTTTCTGTGGGCTCCTAGCCCTGGGCCAGGGCAGTTCCGGGAGCCGGAACTCGGCCGCTCCGTGCTCGGTGTAAGCTCCGATAAGAGTAGGCTCCAAGAAGCAGTCCCCACGGGCTCAGTTCCCGAGTTCTTATTTTTCTAGTATTTTCCCTTTAATTTATTTCTTCTAATTGCTTTGGCTAATTTCAAGGACTATGTTGAACAGAAGTGGTGAAAGTTCTTGGATATTCTAGGACTTTTTTTTTTGTCTTTTTTCTCTTTCCTTTTTCAGGTTTGAAGTTTCTTTTCAAGTACCTTCAAACTCAGAATTTCTTGTCTCAGCTGTTTCATCAAAGATATTTTTCATTTCTGTTTCAGAATTTTTGACCTCTAGCATTTTTCTCCTTTGGTTCTTAGGAGAATTTCCATCACTCTGCATGAATCACCCATCTATTTGTGCATTCTGCTACTTTATCTATTAGACTCCATAGCAAGTTAATCATAGTTATCTCAAATTCCCATTCTGACAATTCCAACATCCCTGACAATCTATGGCTAGTTTTTAGTCTTTCTCATGTTCTTCAAATTGTTTTTGCCTTTAGTATAGACTTCTGATCTTTTTTCTTGACAGCTAAACATAACTCATTAGGTAAAAGAGACTGTGTAAATAATTCTTTAGGAATATGGTATAAGGTACAGGAGAAGGGGTGCATTTCACAGTGCTATGAAGAAGTTCCAGTTTTTTAGTGGGTCTGGATCTTTGAATTGTGAACTTCGAGCATATTTGTTAGTACCTCCCCCATCTCTTAGGTGGGACAGAATGGTTTTAGGGGATATAGATTTGGATGTTTTTCTTCCTTCCAAAATACCCCAATGAAAGGGTCACTACAATTGTTACCTTTGTAATTTTATACATAATTTCAAAGAAATTTTTTTCCAGTAAAGCCTGCATTCTAGAGAGAAATATGTTATTTTGTAAATGTAAAATGATAATCGAATCTTTTCTATCTCTTTTCATAGATACGTCTACATGGGCTTGATACTACTGTTAAAAGTTCTAGCACTTATTTTATATATTGTATTAATTTATGCCATGAAGAAAAAATATGAAGGAAAAGATACCAAGGCATCAGAAAACAGAGAAAAAATCACTGAAGAACCAAATTTAGAACCTTTAAATAACAATGGATGTGTTGCACCTTCTGGAGTAGTCAAGGAAACACATAATTAAGGGAAGAAAAAGATACTTCTGCTGATTTTCCAAAATACTTTATTGATGCAGTAAGATGCTATTTTTGAGTTTCTGGTTCTTTCACTGAGAATTCCTGCACTCTACCTATAATGTAAAATTGAATAAGTATATGAATTTGAAACAAACTGTAAATAAAAAGGAATGTAAGGACTCACAATTAGGATATAGGTATGCATTCATAGTTAAGATTAGAATATATGATCCATATAGATTTAAAGTAAAAGGTTCAGTTAGTATACAATAGAACAAAATGTATTCACTCAGTTAATTGTAACTCTCAATAAATCAAGTGGCTAGAAAATGTGTAGAGGTGAAAAAAGAGGAAAGAAATTAGTAGCCTCAATAAGGAGAAAAACCTGGTATTTAAAAAAAAATAACAACAGTTTGGATGATGTCACCCAAGGCTAAAGTCTAGCCTGATGAAGGATTTATGCAATCATGACAATTGCTATTCATGTTAAGTCATATATTTCACAGACTTCATTAATTAAAATTTTGAAATTGTGTTTGATGAACAATCCTGATGCATCTTCTTCCTATTCCCCAATAAAATACTGCTGAAAATAGAGATATTAAAAATTTGCAAGCTCTAATTGTCAGAAAACATATGACAGAATGGAAGTTGCTACAGAGTCCATAGAAATTGAGTAAGAAAAACTGACTTGAGAAAGTAAAGACTGTTTAACAGGTATGTCTTCATTCACCTATCTTTATTTTCTGGCATAAGTGAAGTCTTCCAGATAACATATAAGCTATCACCATTTTTACATGGATTTTTGTTTGTTCTTTTAGTTGTTTCTGATGCACAAAAAATTATCTTTCACTTTTCTACAAGCAAACCAAGAAGTAAAATGAATGAGAACAAATCCTTGAATATTGTGTGTTCTGGTGACATTGGCTGTAGTAGATTGAATGCTAGAGACAGATTGTAGTTTTTAAAAATTGTCATTGGTTAAAAGTTTTTTGTTTGCCTTAAAAACACCTGTGAATTAAAAAAAAATATGTAGTCATACATTTGCTCCAAAGATTCTTATTCATAACATCTGATGCAGTCTGGACGTTCCCTTTTAATCTTTTAACTTCAATTTGTAATAAGAGCAGCTCCTGATAAACAGAAGACAAAGCACATGGAAGGACAAGATGTATCATACAACACAAATATTGTTGTGGAGTAACCAGCACCCCACCAGGGCAGTTTCTTGCTCAAGAGGGGATAAGCGACCTGAGAAAAATAAGAATCTGAAATAGTGAAGATAAAGAGTCAGAGCCAGGAAACAGTTTTAAAGAGGAAGTGGAGAGTCTGATAGTTTCTTCCAGTCCATATAGGAGCTGAAACAGAATGAACTAGGAAATGGCTCAGGTCCTTTATTTAAGGGAGTACATCAAAGGCAGGGATGAGGTTTCAGAGGGAGGAGGCTTCCTTCTGGGTGTGGCAGGGGACTTGCAGCAAACTTCTTGGCAGGCCACACCAATCTCTGAGAGGCTGTGTGTCTATGTGGCTGCAGCAGGTCACCCTATCTGTGGTGCTCTGTAGAACCTTACAGGGCTAGGCAGAATGTCACATGTACCAGGCACTCTCAGACAGCAAGAATGCCGCTGTGAGTGCCCAGATACTAGACTTTCCCACTCAATGGCTTTGATGCTGGTTTTAGTTCTCACACAGTTCACAGGTGGCTTCCCGTAAAATATCAGATGACATGAGTGTTTGCTAGAATCTAAGAATTGTTCTCAAATTTATATCTATTTATCTGTCTGCAGACTGCAAAACTGAGAAAAGATTTATTAAGTAGAAATTTGGAAAAAAAAACCCCACATTTTAGTGGGTGCAATATAACAAGTCTTATATTGGTGGGTACAGTATAATAAGTCTTAGTAAAAAGAAAAAAAATATGGAGATATTTTTCAAATATAGTATAGCAAATAAAGGGCAACATCTTGGAATATTTACTTAATAATTATTGAATGTCAACTATTTATCAGACCAAATGAAATTCAAGAATAAGTAAAAACAAAAGAGGACATTCCTTTATTATTTTACACTTTAAATGGGATAAAGAACATTAAAATTTAAATAATAAAAATTATAATTTTATAAAATTTTTTATTTATAAATTTTTATAAATTGTACATTTCAACTTAATGAATGTGATATATGCAATAAAGGAAAATGAACATTAAAAATATCTCATTTTATTTGATCTACTACAGAATCCAAGAATCCAGAATAAATGCTAATCCTTAATTCAATGACATTTTAAAAATAGAAATATAAACCCGGTTGAGGAAGATGGCGGCGAGGGGAGTGCATTACCCCTGTGTGCTGCTTCACTGAGTGGGAGTATGACAAGTCAGGACAGCTAAAGGATATCTTGTTAGGAATTTCCAGCAATAGTGGGGTGCGCCGGAACCTGGAGGAAGGATTTCCATCGCATGAGGATCGGCTACGGGGACTCAAACTTGAGAGGTTTGTCGCACGGAGGGTAAAACTGCTTATTCAGCAAATCGCCCCGCGGCTAGAGTCTGCAACGCGCGCTGGGATAGAGACGCAGGGTTACAGTGCTGCAGTTTCTGCCAGCCACGAAAGCACCGCACTCAGGGCTGAATTATGGGTTCGAGACGGGGGAAGGAAGCGGTCCATCTCGGTTCTCCACACCGGTCAGACCACAGAGGAGGCCAGCAGCCACCATGTTGGTAAACTGACATCACCATACCTGTTTTCGACTGACCGCAGCTCATTCAGCCATAGAACAGGTAATTTCAGGCTGCAATTCGCCTGCGGCTTGCAGACAGATTGCTAGGGTTCAGCGCCTGGGTGCTTCTTAAAATCTGATCTTATCGGAGTGAACACCGAGCGCGGGGCGGCCGAGTTCCGGCTCCCGGAATCGTCCCGGAACCGCCCTGGCTCAGGGCTGCGGAGCCTGCGGAGGCTGCTTCTTGGACCCTGCTACTATCAGAGCAAACACCAAGCACTAAGCAGCCGAATTCCGGCTCCCGGAACTGAGCCCGCGGGGACTGCTTCTTGGAGCTTACACTTATAGGAGCTTACACCGAGCACGGAGCGGCCGAGTTCCAGCTCCCGGAACTTCCCTGGACCGGGGCTAGGAGCCCGCAGAAACTGCGTCTCGGTCCGGGTCCTGCTGAGGGCCGGTCAGGACTCACCCGTTGCTTGGGTTGCCCGGCAAGGGGAACGAAATGCTGCCATTCGCATAGGATACCAACATGGCAAAGATCTGATGTCAGCAGAAAGCGGTGGAGGAGAGATCTTCATCAATACCAGCAGTGACATAAGCAGTTGGTCTCCTGGTAAGGGGGGTGAGGCTCAGTCACCCGAGTCTCCTCAATTTGTCCTCGAGCCAGAGGGAAGGAGCCGGGCCGCCGCCAGCTCCCGGAGCAGGCCCAGCGGCTCGCCAGCGTGGTGACCGCGTGACCCCAATTGGAGAGGGGGCGGAGCAGAGCTGCCACCCACACCCGCCAGGTGGGCAGACCCATGACCCAGTAGTACATGGGCGTGGTAGGAGGGGCAGGGCAGAGCCGCCCTTCGCGCTTGCAAGGTAAACAGACCTGTGACAGCCTGGCGGGTCAGGCCCAGTGGCCTGCCAGTGTGGTACACACGTCACCCCAACTGGAGTAGGGGCAGAGCAGATCCTTCTCCCACGCCCGGATCAGGCCCTGCCGGTGTGGTGGTCACATGACCCCAATTGGAGTGGGGGCGGAGCAGAACCACCACCCGTGCCCGCAGGGTGAGCAGACCAGTGATCAACCTGCAGATCAGGCCCAGGGGTCCGCAGGCGTGGTAGGAGGGGCAGGGCAGATCCGCTGCCCGCGCCTTCAAGGTAGGCAGACCTACAACAGACCGGCGGATCAGGCCCAGGAGCCTGCCAGCGTGGTACACACACCACCCTAATTGGAGTAGTGACAGAGCAGAGTCGCCTCCCTTGCCAGGAACAGGCCCAGCGTCCTGCAGGCGGGGTAGTCACGACACCCCAATTCGAGTAGGGGCAGAGCAGAGCCTCCACCCGTGCCCGAAAGGTGGGCAGATCTGCGACCGACCAGCGGGACAGGCCCAGTGGCCTGCCGGTACGACAGACACGTCACCCCACTTGGAGTAGGGGCAGAGTAGAGCTGCCGCCCGCGCCTGCAGGGTAGGCAAACCTGCAACCGACCGGTGGATCAGGCCCGGTGGCCTGCCGGCGTGGTACACTCGTCACCCCAATTGGAGTAGGGGCAGAACAGAGCCACCACCAGCTCCCAGAACAGGCCCAGTGACCTGCTGGCGTGGTAGCCATGACACCCCAATTGGAATAAGGAGAGAGCAGAGCCGCCGCCCGCACCTGCAGGAAAGATACGCAAGCAGTATGAAAAGACAAGGAAAGAAAGGACCACAAGCAATGCAGGTCAACGCAACTTTAGAAGAGGTAACAGCTGCAGCAGATGGAATGTCAGATAAAGAATTCAGGATGTACATGCTTCAGATGATCTGGAGTCTCAAGGAAGACATTAAACAGCAAAATCAGACAATGAAAGATCACTTCGACAACGAATTACGCAAACAAATCCAGGAAGCAAAGGATCAACTATACAGGGAGACAGAGGTTATAAAAAACAAGCAATCAGAAATCCTAGAAATGCAGGAAGCAATAAACCAACTTAAAAACTCAATGGAGAATACTACCAGCAGAGTAGAAAACTTAGAAGATAGAACATCAGACAATGAAGACAAAGTATTTCAACTGGAAAAGAACATAGACAGCTCAGCAAGACTGTTAAGAAACCATGAGCAGAACATCCAAGAAATATGGGATAACATTAAGAGACCAAACTTAAGAGTCATTGGGATACAGGAAGGGACAGAGTTTCAAACCAAAGGAATGAGCAATCTATTCAATGAAATAATACGAGAAAACTTCCCAGACTTGAAGAATGAGACAGAACCCCAAATCCTAGAAGCCTACAGGACGCCGAATGTGCAAAATCATAAGAGATCCACACCTAGACACATTATAATGAAGATGCCCAACATACAGAATAAGGAGAGAATTTTAAAAGCTACAAGAGAAAGGAAGCAGATTACATTTAGGGGTAAGCCAATCAGGATAACAGCTGATCTTTCAACACAGACTCTGAAAGCTAGAAGATCCTGGAATAACATATTTCAAACACTGAAAGAAAATGGGTTCCAACCAAGAATTGTGTATCCAGCGAAATTAAGCTTCAGGATGGAGGATGAAATTAAAACCTTCCACGATAAACAAAAGTTTAAAGAATTTGCAGCTTGAAAACCATCTCTTCAAAACATCCTCAACAAAGCATTACAGGAAGAGGAAATGGAAAATAACAATGAAAACCAACAGTGGGAGGTAGGACAGTAAATGGGGGGGGGGAAATAATCAAAGAGGAAAACAAACAATGTTTAGTAACAGAAATAAACAAATATGGCTGGAAGAACAACCCATATCTCAATAATAACCCTAAATGTTAATGGCTTATACTCACCAATTAAGAGACACAGGCTAGTAGAATGGATCACAAAACAAGACCCAACAATATGCTGCCTACAGGAGATGCATTTGATAGGAAAAGACATACATAGGCTGAAGGTGAAAGGTTGGGAAAAATCATATCACTCATATGGACTTCGGAAACAAGCAGGCGTGTCCATACTCATATCAAATAAAATAGATTTCAAGCCAAAGTTAATCAAAAGGGATAAAGAGGGACACTACATACTGCTTAAGGGAACCATACACCAACAAGACATAACAATCATAAATATATATGCCCCAAACAATGGTGCAGCTATGTTCGTCAAACAAACTCTTCTCAAGTTCAAGAGTCTAATAGACCACGACACCATAATCATGGGAGACTTCAACACACCTCTCTCGCCACTGGACAGATCTTCCAAACAAAAGTTGAATAAGGAAACTATAGAACTCAATAACACTATTAATAACCTAGACCTAATTGACATATATAGAGTATACCACCCAACATCAAGCAGTTACACTTTTTTCTCAGCAGCACATGGATCCTTCTCAAAAATAGATCATATATTATGTCACAGGGCAACTCTTAGACAATATAAAGGAGTAGAGATAATACCATGCATCTTATCTGATCATAATGGAATGAAACTGAAAATCAACGATAAAAGAAGGAAGGAAAAAGCATATATCAATTGGAGAATGAACAATAGGTTACTGAATGATCAATGGGTTATAGAAGACATCAAGGAGGAAATTAAAAAATTCTTAGAGATAAATGAAAACACAGACACAACATATCGGAATCTATGGGACACATTGAAAGCAGTTCTAAGAGGAAAATTCATTGCTTGGAGTTCATTCCTTAAAAAAAGAAAAAAACAACAAATAAATGATCTCATACTTCATCTCAAAATCCTAGAAAAAGAAGAGCAAAACAACAGCAAAAGAAGTAGAAGGCAAGAAATAATTAAAATCAGAGCTGAAATTAATGAAATCGAAACAAAAGAAACAATTGAAAAAATTGACAAAACTAAAAGTTGGTTCTTTGAAAAAATAAACAAAATCGACAGACCCTTAGCCATGCTAGCGAAGAGGAGAGAGAACTCAAATTACTAGCATACGGGATGAAAAAGGCAATATCACAACAGACACTTCAGAAATACAGAAGATAATCAAAAACTATTTTGAATCCTTATACTCCAATAAATTAGAAGATAGTGAAGGCATAGATAAATTTCTTAAGTCATATGATCTGCCCAGATTGAGTCAGGAGGATATAGAAAACCTAAACAGACCAATATCAATTGAGGAAATAGAAGAAACCATAAAAAGACTACCAACTAAGAAAAGCCCAGGTCCGGATGGGTATACAGCAGAATTTTACAAAACCTTTAAAGAAGAACTAATACCAATACTTTTCAAGCTACTTCAGGAAATAGAAAAGGAGGGAGAACTTCCAAATTCATTCTATGAGGCCAACATCACCCTGATACCTAAACCAGACAAACACACTTCAAAGAAAGAAAACGACAGACCAATATCTCTAATGAACCTAGATGCAAAAATCCTCAATAAAATTCTGGTGAATCGGATACAAAAACATATCAAAAAAATTGTACACCATGATCAAGTAGGATTCATCCCTGGGATGCAAGGCTGGTTCAATATACGGAAATCAATAAATGTTATTCACCACATCGATAGACTTAAAAATAAGAACCATATGATCATCTCGATAGATGCGGAAAAAGCATTCGACAAAGTACAGCATCCCTTTATGTTCAAAACTCTAGAAAAACTAGGGATAACAGGAACATACCTCAATATTGTAAAAGCAATCTATGCTAAGCCTCAGGCTAGCATCATTCTGAATGGAGAAAAACTGAAGGCATTCCCTCTAAAATCTGGACAAGACAGATTTGATTCTCTCTCCACTTCTGTTCAACATAGTTCTCGAAACACTGGCCAGAGCAATTAGACAGACGAAAGAAATTAAAGGCATAAAAATAAGAAAAGAAGAACTTAAATTATCACTATTTGCAGATGATATGATTCTATACCTAGCAGACCCAAAAGGCTCTACAAAGAAACTATTAGAGCTAATAAATGAATTCAGCAAAGTGGCAGGATTTAAAATCAACACGCATAAATCAAAGGCATTCCTGTATATCAGCGACAAATCCTCTGAAATGGAAATGAGGACAACCACTCCATTCAAAATATCTTCAAAAAAAATAAAATACTTGGGAATCAACCTAACAAAAGAGGTGAAAGACTTATACAATGAAACTACAGAACCCTAAAGAGAGAAATAGAAGAAGATCTTAGAAGATGGAAAAATATACCCTGTTCATGGATAGGCAGAACTAACATCATCAAAATGGCGATATTACCAAAAGTTCTCTATAGGTTTAATGCAATGCCAATCAAAATCCCAATGGCATTTCTTGTAGAAATAGAGAAAGCAATCGTGAAATTCATATGGAAAAATAAAAGACCCAGAATAGCAAAAACAATGCTAAGCAAGAAGTGTGAATCAGGCGGTATGGCGATACCAGACTTCAAACTATACTACAGAGCAATAGTAACAAAAACAGCATGGTACTGGTACCAAAACAGGCGGGTGGACCAATGGTACAGAATAGAGGACACAGAAACCAATCCACAAAACTACAACTATCTTATATTTGATAAAGGGGCTCAAAGCATGCAATGGAGGAAGGATAGCATCTTCAACAAATGGTGCTGGGAAAACTGGAAATCCATATGCAACAAAATGAAACTGAATCCCTTTCTCTCGCCATGCACAAAAGTTAATTCAAAATGGATCAAGGACCTTGATATCAAATCAGAGACGCGCCGTCTGATAGAAGAAAAATTTGGCTACGATCTACAGTCGGTGGGGTCGGGCTCCAAATTCCTCAATAGGACACCCATAGCACAAAAGTTAATAACTAGAATCAACAAATGGGACTTACTCAAACTAAAAAGTTTTTTCTCAGCAAAAGAAACAATAAGAGAGGTAAATAGGGAGCCTACACCCTGGGAACAAATCTTTACTCCTCACACTTCAGATAGAGCCCTAATATCCAGAGTATACAAAGAACTCCAAAAATTAGACAATAAGAGAACAAACAACCCAATCAACAAATGGGCCAAGGACCTGAACAGACACTTCTCAGAGGAGGACATACAGTCAATCAACAAGTACATGAAAAAATGCTCACCATCTCTAGCAGTCAGAGAAATGCAAATCAAAACCACCCTAAGATACCATCTCACTCCAGTAAGATTGGCAGCCATTAGGAAGTCAAACAACAACAAGTGCTGGCGAGGATGTGGGGAAAAGGGTACACTTGTACATTGCTGGTGGGACTGCAGATTGCTGCAGCCAATTTGGAAAGCAGTATGGAGATTTCTTGGAAAGCTGGGAATGGAGCCACCATTTGACCCAGCTATTCCCCTTCTTGGTCTATTCCCTAAAGACCTAAAAAGAGCATGCTACAGGGACACTGCTACATCGATGTTCATAGCAGCACAGTTCACAATAGCAAGACTGTGGAACCAACCTAGATGCCCTTCAATAGACGAATGGATAAAAAAAATGTGGCATTTATACACAATGGAGTATTACTCTGCATTAAAAAATGACAAAATCATAGAATTTACAGGGAAATGGATGGCATTAGAGCAGATTATGCTAAGTGAAGCTAGCCAATCCCTAAAAAACAAATGCCAAATGTCTTCTTTGATATAAGGAAAGTAACTAAGAACAGAGTAGGGACGAAGAGCAGGAGAAGAAGATTAACATTTAACAGGGATGAGAGGTGGGAGGGAAATGGAGAGAGAAGGGAAATTGCACGGTAATGGAAGGAGACCCTCAGGGTTATACAGTGGAGGGGGTAGAGAGAGAGGAGAGGAGGGGAGGGGAGAGGTGGGGAGGGGGGAGGGTGGAGGATGGGAAAGGCAGCGGAGCACAACAGACACTAATATGGCAATTTGTAAATCAATGGATGTGTAACTGATGTGAATCTGCAATCTGTGTATGGGGTGAAGGTGGGAGTTCATAACCCACTTGAATCAAAGTGTGGAATATGATATGTCAAGAAATTTGTAATGTTTTGAACAACCCACAATAATAAAAAAAAAGAAATATAAACCCTAGTGGGGAAAAGACCATAAATTTGGTAGAGAGATAAATAAGGAAAGTTTTCAAGGAAGTAAAATAAGGTAAGTGTGTCATTTAAATATATAGTGAACATAGTGGATGATGAACAAAGAAATCAAATAATTGATGATGAAGTTATATTTGAAATTCTCTGAAAGTGTAGAAGATAAAGATAGACACAGAGCGTGAAGAAAGAAGTTAGAAGAGAAATTAAAGCATCAACTTAAGAAATCTGATATTCTTGAGAGAAATCAGAATTGGGAAAGAAGCACTAATCAAAGAAATAATGGAAGAATACCTTCCTTCCTGCTATGAAGAAAGATGAACATATAAATTGAATTTTTTTCATTTGCACTATGTCTTCACACTTCTATCCATTTTTATGCAATGGACCTTTGAAATATTTCTCTCTCCTGAAATGCTTTGTTTCCACTTGAATCCTGCTCAGTGTTTGAATTATCCTTCCTTCAATGTTTCTAATATATTCACTTATTAAAAAAATTTCTGATTATATCTATAGCCATGTAATCCTTATCAAATGATAATTTGGTAAAAAGGTAGTTTTCTATTTCTATTTATTTATGAATATTTGATAACTATCAGTTTCTTCCACAAGTCATAAGCTCCAGGAAAACAGGAATTGAATTCATTTTGGGACACTGCATTAACCATAGCTCTTCAGAGACACATATACAGAGGCTCTCGCTCTAGGTAAATAAATCAATATCTATTTATCTAACTATTTACCTAGAGGGTGTGCATGCTGAGAGGGACTGAATTAAGGGAACTGGCTCAAGCATTGATGGAGACTGAGAAGTCATAGAAAAGCCATCTATAAGCAGGAGACCTAGGGAGGCCAGTAACATGGTTTAGCAAAAACTCAAAGGCCTCTGAATCAGGGGAGCTCATCAGAAACTTTCAGTTGAAGGTCTAAGGCCTAGGAGACCCTAGGAGGCCTCTGATGCAAGCCCTAGAGTCCAAAGAACAGGAGTTCTGATGTCATAGGACAGGAGAAGAAGGGCAGCAGTTTCAGAAGAAGAGAGGAAGAGAAAATTTGTCTTTCCTCTGACTCTTTGTTCTCTCCTGGTCCCCAGTGGTGCCTACATACATCAAGAGTGGATCTTTACCACTCAGTCCACAAATTCAAATGCCAGTCTTAATCTGGAAATACCCTTGTAGACTTACCCAGAAATAATGCTTTGCTAGCTCTCTAGGTATCCCTTAATCTAGTCAAGTCAATAACTAAAGTTAATTATCATACCCCTCTGTTTAATTCCCAGGATCTAGTTTGGTGTGTGACAAACAGCAGGTGTTTTATTGATTATTTTTTATGATGGAATGGATAAGCAAATTCCAAAAATACCAGCCTTATAAAATATGAATTTACAAATAAGAACTGAAAACAACTTGCAAAAATTTAAATAGTTACATGAATGTTGTGAAATAGGGGTGATCATTTCAGATGTTCTGAAATTTTTATTTTAAAAGAAAAAATAAATTGTAGAAAAACAAGTGTCTTTTGACAGTCTTCCACATGCTCAGTAGGTTTAAAAAAAAATCTAGAGAAGGATCCAAGATGGCGGGCTAAAGGGAGGCTGCATTCTGTGTTGCTTCCGTGTCCTGGGATTCAACTAGTGGAAATACTATTTCTCTGTGAGTTACCAGAGGACCCTCAACAACTGTTCCTGCACAAGAATCACAGCCGCTGCGTCATCACCATTGGAGGTCTCCATGTCAGTACAGGACTCCTGGCCACCCACCCACACAGGAACCCTGGCTGCTGCTCACATGCAGGACCTCCAGCTGCCACTCCCTTGTGGACCCCCATCTACCAATGTGGGTCTCCCTCTGTTGCCTCCATCTTGGGACAAGGTGAAACCACTGCCATAGTCCACTACACGTGGTAGCCTGCACCAGGGGACACCCCACAGGGTCTGCAGACAGCCTCCAGCCACAACACAGCATGCCACAGAGCTGCATCTCTGAACATGCCATCCACCACCACCACCCGGTCCCACCCAACCAGATACCTCATCACTGAAAGCAGCTGTCTCCATCTTGGAACACTTTTGTGGCTATCTTTAGTTGGGGCAACTCCCAGCTTGAGACACAGGCTGGGGCTTAGAAGCAATATCAAGGAACCTATAGTCCCCAACTCCCCCCTCTCCCAGGCAGCCATCAACTTGGCACAGTGCTTACAGCTACATGGCCAGTCTGGTCTATAGCTTGCAAAACCTGGTCCTGAACTGACCGATACAAAACAGCTCTCCACCACAGTGAACAACCCTCAGAGCACAGCCCACAAGATCTTGGGAGAGAAAATTTCCTGATTGGGAAGTAGAAAGGGAGGAGATGAGTGAGATACAGTTTAGAGACTAAATAAGAGACCAGGAATTGTGAGGTCTGCAGGTGATATAAGGAGATAAGACCAGGCACTACATCACATGAGCAGGCCCCAAAGGAGATCCTTGGGTTGAAGTCTCACACTGGGGAACAGCAAGTTCTATATCCCACCTCCAGGAGCTCTGCCCCCTAGACCAACCCTCCCACCCTAATAACCTTCACCATCCTGAGTGGAGATACCAGCAAACAACAGACAACCCTAACTATTGGATGAGAAGGGAAGCAGGAAAGATGCTGATCTCCAACAGAAACAACACTTGTATCTTGCTTTGAGATTTTATTTTCCTCTTTTCTCTTTCTCTTCTCCCACTCTCACATCCCCAACATCTGCAAAATCAAGTACTTTTCATGAATCAGGCTATTGAGGACTGGGATGTGTGAATAGTATATTAAAGTTGTGTTGTATTTTTTTATCTCCTATTTTTACATTTTTATTTTTCTTAATTTTTATGTTCATTTTCTGTACTCTGTCTTCCCACTTACTTGTCTCCCCCAAATCACTTTCTATCTCTTCTGCTGCTACTAACCAACTTCTTTAGATTCCTCTTTCACTCTTCCTAAGATCTAATAACACTATATCCTCACCTCCTACCCCCTCAATATCTCATCCTATACCTCACACCCCGTTCTTTGTCCACCATTAGAAACTGTGGACACTTTTGTTGCAAACCTACTGTTTATATTACAAATAATAATTGAATTTATGAAAACAACCATAAATGTCTTAATAGTAGCTATTTGGTTTAAGGCTGTGTATTGTTTGTATTGAGATCTGTTAATATTGTTCTTGCCTTAAAGTAGAGGTATTGCAACCCTGCAGGAACACTATAGGGTAAAAACAGTAATGGCTGGGATCTGCAGTGCTAGAAGGGAAGAAACACAAACAACATGAAAAAACAAGGGAAGAAAGTGCCCCAAACAAACCAGATACTACATTATTAGAATCCATGGCCAGCACAACACAAGAAATTACAGAGAAGGAGTTCAGGTTGTATATAATTAAAATGTTCTGTGAATTAAAGGATGACATAAAAGAGCAAACACAGGCAGCAAAAGATCATTTCAATAAAGAGCTACATAAGCAAATATAGGAAGCAAAAGATTACTTCAATAAGCAGATTTGGGTTCTGAAAACAAACCAAACAGAAATCCTTGAAATAAAAAAAATAATAAACCAAATTTAAAAATCAGTAGAAAGCATAATCAACAGATTAGATCACTTGGAAGACAGGATCTCTGACAATAAATACAAAATATATAATCTTGAAATGTTGACCACACAATGAAAATGGTTAGAAACCATGAGCCTAACATTCAAGAATTATGAGATACCATAAAAAGACCAAATTTAAGAATCATTAGGATAGAGGAAGGCATAGAGTTATAAACCAAAGGAATGAACAATCTATTCAATGAAGTAATATCAGAAAAATTTTCAAACATGAAGAATAAATTGGAAAATCAAATACAAGAGGTTTACAGGACACCAATGTACAAAATCACAACAGATCCACACCAAGGCACATTATAATGAAAGTGCCTAGCATACAGAATAAGGAGAGAATTTAAAAAGCCACAAGAGAAAGGAATTAGATTACATATTGGGGGAAACCAATTAGAATATCTGCCGATTTCTCAACCCAAACCCTAAAAGCAAGAAGATCCTGGAACACCATATAACAAGCTCTGAAAGAAAATGAATGTCAACTAAGAAACTTATATCCAGCAAAATTAAGCACTAAATTTGATGACAAAATAAAAAACTTCCATGATAAACAAAAGTTAAAAGAATTTACAACTAGAAAGCCTGCACTACAGAACATCCTCAGCAAAATATTCCATGAGGAAAAAATGAAAAACAGCAATGAAAATCAGCCAATGGGGGTGTTTCACTAAAGGAAAAACCAATCAAAGTAGAAACCAAGTTAAGTTAAATACCAAAAATAAACAAAAATGACCAAGAATACAAGTCATGTCTTAATAATAACCCTGAATGTTAATGGCCTAAACTCACCAATCAAAAGACATAGACTGGCAGATTGGATTGTTAAAAAAAAAAGACCCAACAATTTGCTGCCTTCAAGAGACTCATCTAATAGGAAAAGACATCAACAGATTGAAGGTGCAAGGTTGGGAAAACACTTAACCACTCACATGAATCACGGAAAACAAGCAGGGGTTTCCATCCTCATATCAAACAAAGTAGACTTCAAGCCAAAGTAAATCAAAAAGGATAAAGAAGGACATTTTATACTGCTTAAGGAAACCATTCATCAACAAGACATAACAATAATAAATTTATATGTCCCAAACAATGGAGTGTCTATGTTCATCAAACTCTTCTAAAGTTCAAGAGTCAAATAGACCACAACACAATAATTATGGGTGACATTAACACACCACTGGATAGATCTTCCAAACAAAAGCTAAATAGAGAAACTATAAAATTCAATAATATAGTCAATAACTCAGAATTAACAGACATATGTAGAATATTTCACCCATCAATAAGTGAATACACTCTCTTTTCAGCAGCACATAGATCCTTCTCTAAAATAGATCAAATATTATGCCACAAAGCAACTCTTTGCAAATATAAAAAAGTAGAGATACTACCCTGTAGTTTATCAGATTATAATGGAATGAAATTAGAAATCAATGATGAAATAAAAAACCAAAAACTACTCCAACACCTGGAGATTAAATAATATGCTTCTGAATGAACAATGAGTTGTAAAAGACATCAAAGAGGAGATTAAAAAATTCTTAAAGATTAATGAGAAAACAGATAAATGTATCAAATCTCTGGGACACTATGAAGGCAGTACTAAAAACAAATAAGTTCATTGCATGGAGTTTATTCCTTAAAAGAAGAAAAAGTCAACAAATAAATGACTAAACCTTCCATCTCAAAGCCTTAGAAAAAGAAGAACAAATCAACACCAAAAGCAGTAGGAGACAGGAAATAATTAAAATCATAGCTGAAATCAATGAAATTGAAACAAAAGAAACAATTGGAAAATTGACAAAACAAAAGTATGATTTTTGAAAAAAAAATAATAAAATTGACAAACGCTTAGCCACGCTAATGAAGAGAAGGAGAGAGAAAACTCAAATTACTAACATCCATGATGAAAAAGAAAATATTAGGATGGACACTACAGAAATACAGAGGATAATTAGAAATTATTTTGAAAACATATACTCCAATAAAATAGAAAAATTGAATGATTTGCCCAAATTGAATCAGGATGATATATATATATATATATATATATATATATATATATATATATATATATATATATTATATTGATGTATAATATATATTATATAACACACACACACACACACATATATATATATGTTAAACAGATCAATTTCAAGCAATAGAATAGAAGACGGCATCAGAAAACTAC
This sequence comes from Marmota monax, assembly GCF_021218885.2. Taxonomy (NCBI): domain Eukaryota; kingdom Metazoa; phylum Chordata; class Mammalia; order Rodentia; family Sciuridae; genus Marmota; species Marmota monax. The sequence goes on from NW_026695227.1 coordinate 8,953,651, forward strand.
CAACCAAAAAATAGTTCAGAACCAGATGCGTAGTTCTATGCATAGAAGCTGAGTTCTATCAAACCTTCAAAGAAGAACTAATAACAATACTCCTTAAATTATTTCATGAAATAGAAAAAGAGAAAATACTTCCAACCTTATGCTCTGAGGCCAATATCACCCTGATTCAAAAACCACACAAAGATGCATCAAAGAAAAAAAAATCAGACTAATATCTCTAATGAACATAGATGCAAAAATTCTCAATAAAATTCTGGCAAATTGAATACAAAAACATATCAAAAGGATAGTGCACCACAATCAAGTGGGATTCATCCCAGTGATTCAAGATTGCCTCAACATATGGAAATCAATTAATGTAATTAATCATATAGACAGACTTAAAGATAAAAATCATATGATCATCTCAATAGATGCAGAAAAGCATTCGACAGCATACAGCACCCATTCATGTTCAAAAGACTAGAAAAACTAGGGATAAGAGAAACATATCTCAACATTGTAAAAGCTATCTATGTTAAGTCCCAGGCCAACATAATTCTAAATGGAGAAAAATTGAAACCATTCCCTCTAAAAACTGGAACAAGAAAGGAATGCCCTCTTTCACCACTTCTATTTAACACAGTTCTTGAAACTCTAGTCAGAGCAGTTAGACAAAATGAATTAAAGTGATACAGATGGGAAAAGAAAACTCAAACTATCACTATTTGCTGATGACATGCTTCTGTACCTAGAGGACCCAAAAACATCCCACCAGAAAATTCTAGAATTAGTAAATGAATTCAGCAAAGTAGCAGGATATAAAATTAATAGTCATAAATTAAAGGCATATGTATACATCAGTGACAAGTCCTCTGTAAGAGAAACTAGGAAAACTACCCTATTTACAATGGCCTAAAATAAAATACTTGGGAATCAATGAAAGAGGTGAAAGACCTCTACAATAAAAATGATGGAATGCTAAAAAAAGAAATTAAAGAAGACCTTAGAAGATGGAAAGATCTCCCTTGTTCTTGGATAGGCAGTATTAATTTTATCAAAATGACCATATTACCAAAAGCACTGTACAGATTTAATGCAATTCCAATCAAAATTTCAATGACATTCCTCATAGAAATAAAAAAAAGCAGTCATGAAATTCATCTGGAAAGATAAGAGACCCAGAATAGCCAAAGCAATCCTTAGAAATCCTTCACTTAGAAGAGTGAAGCAGGTGCCACCACTATACTAGACCTTAAACTATACTACAGAGCAGTAGTAACAAAAATTGCATGGTATTGGCACCAAAATAGACTGGTAGACCAATGGTACAGAATAGAGGATGCAGAGACAAACCTGCATAAATAAAATTATCTCATATTAGACAAAGGCACCAAAACCATACATTGGAGAAAAGATAGCCTCTTCAACAAATGGTGCTGGGAAAACTAGAAATCCATATGCCACAAAATAAAATTAAGCCCCTATCTCCCACCATGCACAAAACTCAACTCAAAGTGCATCAAGAACAGAGGAATTAAACCAGAGACCCTGTGCCTAATAGAAGAAAAAGAAGGCCCAAATCTTCATCATGTCAGATTAGGTCGCTACTTCCTTAATAAGACTCCAACTGTGCAAGAAACAAAATCAAGAATCAATAAATGGAATGGATTCAAACTAAAAAGTTTCTTCTCAGCAAAATAAACAATCTGTGAGGTGAATAGAGAGCCTACAGAATGGGAGCAAATTTTTATCACATGCACATCGCTACATTAGTAATCTCTAGGGTATATAATGAACTCAAAAATCTTAACACCAAAAAAACAAATAGCCCAATCAATAAATGGGCAAAGAAACTGAACAGACACTTCTCAGAAGATGATATACAACCAACAAATACAAGAAAAAATGTTCAACATCTCTAGAGAATTGCAAATCAAAACTACTCTAAGATTTCTTTTCACTCCAGTCAGAATGGCAGCTATTAAGAATACAAACAACAATAAGTGTTGGTGAGGATGTGGGGAGAAAGGCACACTCATACATTGCTGGTGGGACTACAAATCATTGCAGCCAATCTGGAAAGCATTTCTTGGAAAACTTGGAATGAAACTACCATTTGACACAGCTATTCCACTCCTTGGTTTATACCCATAGGACTTAAAAACAGCATACTACAGGAATCATCAATGTTTACAGCAGCACAATTCACAATAGCTAAATTTTGAAACCAACCTAGATACCCTTCAGTACATGAATGGATAAACAATTCCATTGTATATATACACAATGGAATATTACTTAGCAGTAAAAGAGAATAAAATCATGGCATTTGCTGTTAAATTGATGGAGCTGGAGAATGAACTGCTAAGTGAAGTAAGCCAATCCCAAAAAACCAAATGCTGAATGTTTTCTCTGATATGTGAATCAGAATGAGGATGGGGAAGAGCATGGGAGGAATGGAAGAACTTTCAATAGGGCAAAGGGGATGGAGGGGAAAGGAGGGAGCATGGGGTAGGAAAGATGGTGGGTTGAGATGGACATCATTACCCTAAGTACATGTATGAAACACAAATGGTGGGACTCTACTTTGTGTACAATCAGAGACATGAAAAAATGTGCTCTATATGTGTACTCTCAATTGAAATACATTCTACTATCATGCGTAACAAATCACAATAAATAATTAAATTTTTAAAAATTTAGAGACTAGAATTTTGGCCCTTTGGTGTTCATAAATGAAGTGGAGAAATAAGATTATAACATGATAATATGTACAGTACAATAAATACTATAACAGAATAAAAATGTTTATGTTGATTCAGAGGGACATTGATGATATCTCTCTTTCAATTTCTTTTTTTTATTTATTTTTATTTATTTATTTATTTATTTTTATTTTTTATTGTTGGTTGTTCAAAACATTACATAGTTCTTGATATATCATATTTCACACTTTGATTCAAGTGGGTTATGAACTCCCATTTTTACCCCATATACAGATTGCAGAATCACATCAGTTACACATCCATTGATTTACATATTGCCATCCTAGTGTCTGTTGTGTTCTGCTGCCTTTCCTATCCTCTACTATCCCCCCTCCCCTCCCCTCCCCTCCCCTCTTCTCTCTCTACCCCCTCTACTGTCATTCATTTCTCCCCCTTGTATTATTTTTCCCTTTCCCCTCACTTCCTCTTGTATGTACTTTTGTATAACCCTGAGGGTCTCCTTCCATTTCCATGCAATTTCCCTTCTCTCTCCCTTTCCCTCCCACCTCTCATCCCTGTTTAATGTTAATCTTCTTCTCATGCTCTTCATCCCTACTCTGTTCTTAGTTACTCTCCTTATATCAAAGAAGACATTTGGCATTTGTTTTTTAGGGATTGGCTAGCTTCACTTAGCATAATCTGCTCTAATGCCATCCATTTCTCTGCAAATTCTATGATTTTGCCATTTTTTAATGCAGAGTAATACTCCATTGTGTATAAATGCCACATTTTTTTTTATCCATTCGTCTATTGAAGGGCATCTAGGTTGGTTCCACAGTCTTGCTATTGTGAATTGTGCTGCTATGAACATCGATGTAGCAGTGTCCCTGTAGCATGCTCTTTTTAGGTCTTTAGGGAATAGACCAAGAAGGGGAATAGCTGGGTCAAATGGTGGCTCCATTCCCAGCTTTCCAAGAAATCTCCATACTGCTTTCCAAATTGGCTGCACCAATTTGCAGTCCCACCAGCAATGTACAAGTGTACCCTTTTCCCCACATCCTCGCCAGCACTTGTTGTTGTTTGACTTCCTAATGGCTGCCAATCTTACTGGAGTGAGATGGTATCTTAGGGTGGTTTTGATTTGCATTTCTCTGACTGCTAGAGATGGTGAGCATTTTTTCATGTACTTGTTGATTGACTGTATGTCCTCCTCTGTGAAGTGTCTGTTCAGGTCCTTGGCCCATTTATTGATTGGGTTGTTTGTTATCTTATTGTCTAATTTTTGGAGTTCTTTGTATACTGCCTCAGTCTGGCTGGGCACAATCAGGAGCCACTTGTCAAAAGAAACTAACTTTATTTTTAGAACCACACACGCCAAACAAAACAGCCTCTCAGGAAAAACCCTCAGAGCCTCAACTGCCACCACCGGCTTTCCACAAGCCTCTCTCTCCCACACAAGCTTCTCCCCACCTTCCCCAATCCTCCTGCTCTTGAGGCCGATTGGCTGGGTCACGTGGGCGGAGCCAAAAAAGTCCCCCAATGAGCAGCTCCGTGGTCTGAAAGGGCAGGGAAACAGCCCAATGAGCATCACCGCAGAGGAGCCAATCAGCTAGATGTTGCTGGGGCCGCTGTGAGCCAATCATCAGCCAGCAGCTGGAAGTTTGCTGGCAGCTGGAAGTTTGCTGGGGTCCCTTCAGCTGTGGCTCTCAACAGTATACTCTGGATATTAGGGCTCTATCTGAAGTGTGAGGAGTAAAGATTTGTTCCCAGGATGTAGGCTCCCTATTTACCTCTCTTATTGTTTCTTTTGCTGAGAAAAAACTTTTTAGTTTGAGTAAGTCCCATTTGTTGATTCTAGTTATTAACTTTTGTGCTATGGGTGTCCTATTGAGGAATTTGGAGCCCGACCCCACCGACTGTAGATCATAGCCAACTTTTTCTTCTATCAGATGGTGTGTCTCTGATTTGATATCAAGCTCCTTGATCCATTTTGAATTCACTTTTGTGCATGGCGAGAGAAAGGGATTCAGTTTCATTTTGTTGCATATGGATTTCCAGTTTTCCCAGCACCATTTGTTGAAGATGCTATCCTTCCTCCATTGCATGCTTTGAGCCCCTTTATCAAATATAAGATAGTTGTAGTTTTGTGGATTGGTTTCTGTGTCCTCTATTCTGTACCATTGGTCCACCCGCCTGTTTTGGTACCAGTACCATGCTGTTTTTGTTACTATTGCTCTGTAGTATAGTTTGAAGTCTGGTATCGCTATACCACCTGATTCACACTTCCTGCTTAGCATTGTTTTTGCTATTCTGGGTCTTTTATTTTTCCATATGAATTTCATGATTGCTTTCTCTATTTCTACAAGAAATGCCATTGGGATTTTGATTGGCATTGCATTAAACCTATAGAGAACTTTTGGTAATATCGCCATTTTGATGATATTAGTTCTGCCTATCCATGAACAGGGTATATTTTTCCATCTTCTAAGATCTTCTTCTATTTCTCTCTTTAGGGTTCTGTAGTTTTCATTGTATAGGTCTTTCACCTCTTTTGTTAGGTTGATTCCCAAGTATTTTATTTTTTTTGAAGATATTGTGAATGGAGTGGTTGTCCTCATTTCCATTTCAGAAGATTTGTCGCTGATATACAGGAATGCCTTTGATTTATGTGTGTTGATTTTATATCCTGCCACTTTGCTGAATTCATTTATTAGCTCTAATAGTTTCTTTGTAGACCCTTTTGGGTCTGCTCGGTATAGAATCATGTCACCTGCAAATAGTGATAATTTAAGTTCTTCTTTTCCTATTTTTATGCCTTTAATTTCTTTCGTCTGTCTAATTGCTCTGGCCAGTGTTTCGAGAACTATGTTGAACAGAAGTGGTGAGAGAGGGCATCCCTGTCTTGTTCCAGATTTTAGAGGGAATGCCTTCAATTTTTCTCCATTCAGAATGATGCTAGCCTGAGGCTTAGCATAGATTGCTTTTACAATATTGAGGTATGTTCCTGTTATCCCTAGTTTTTCTAGAGTTTTGAACATAAAGGGATGCTGTACTTTGTCGAATGCTTTTTCCGCATCTATCGAGATGATCATATGGTTCTTATTTTTAAGTCTATTGATGTGGTGAATAACATTTATTGATTTCCGTATATTGAACCAGCCTTGCATCCCAGGGATGAATCCTACTTGATCATGGTGCACCATTTTTTTGATATTTTTTTGTATCCGATTCGCCAGAATTTTATTGAGGATTTTTGCATCTAGGTTCATTAGAGATATTGGTCTGTCGTTTTCTTTCTTTGAAGTGTGTTTGTCTGATTTAGGTATCAGGGTGATGTTGGCCTCGTAGAATGAATTTGGAAGTTCTCCCTCTTTTTCTATTTCCCGAAGTAGCTTGAAAAGTATTGGTATTAGTTCCTCTTTAAAGGTTTTGTAAAACTCTGCTGTATACCCATCCGGTCCTGGGCTTTTCTTAGTTGGTAGTCTTTTTATGGTTTCTCCTATTTCCTCAATTGATATTGGTCTGTTTAGGTTGTCTATATCCTCCTGACTCAATCTGGGCAGATCATATGACTTAAGAAATTTATCTATGCCTTCACTATCTTCTAATTTATTGCAGTATAAGGATTCAAAATAATTTTTGATTATCTTCTGTATTTCTGAAGTGTCTGTTGTGATATTGCCTTTTTCATCCCGTATGCTAATAATTTGAGTTCTCTCTCTACTTCTCTTCGCTAACATGGCTAAGGGTCTGTCGATTTTGTTTATTTTTTCAAAGAACCAACTTTTAGTTTTGTCAATTTTTTCAATCGTTTCTTTTGTTTCGATTTCATTAATTTCAGCTCTGATTTTAATTATTTGTTGCCTTCTACTTCTTTTGCTGTTGTTTTGCTCTTCTTTTTCTAGGATTTTGAGATGAAGTATGAGATCATTTATTTGTTGTTTTTTTCTTTTTTTAAGGAATGAACTCCAAGCAATGAATTTTCCTCTTAGAACTGCTTTCAATGTGTCCCATAGATTCTGATATGTTGTGTCTGTGTTTTCATTTATCTCTAAGAATTTTTTAATTTCCTCCTTGATGTCTTCTATAACCCATTGATCATTCAGTAACCCATTGTTCATTCTCCAAGTGATGTATGCTTTTTCCTTCCTTCTTTTATCATTGATTTTCAGTTTCATTCCATTATGATCAGATAAGATGCATGGTATTATCTCTACTCGTTTATATTGTCTAAGAGTTGCCCTGTGACATAATATATGATCTATTTTTGAGAAGGATCCATGTGCTGCTGAGAAAAAAGTATAACTGCTTGATGTTGGGTGGTATACTCTATATATGTCAATTAAGTCTAGGTTATTAATTGTGTCATTGAGTTCTACAGTTTCCTTATTCAACTTTTGTTTGGAAGATCTGTCCAGTGGCGAGAGAGGTGTGTTGAAGTCTCCCATGATTATTGTATGGTGGTCTATTAGACTCTTGAACTTGAGAAGAGTTTATTTGATGAACATAGCTGCACCATTGTTTGGGGCATATATATTTATGATTGTTATGTCTTGTTGGTGTATGGTTCCCTTAAGCAGTATGTAGTGTCCCTCTTTATCCCTTTTGATTAACTTTGGCTTGAAATCTATTTTATTTGATATGAGTATGGACACTCCTGCTTGTTTCCGAAGTCCATATGAGTGATATGATTTTTCCCAACCTTTCACCTTCAGCCTATGTATGTCTTTTCCTATCAAACGCGTCTCCTGTAGGCAGCATATTGTTGGGTCTTGTTTTGTGATCCATTCTACTAGCCTGTGTCTCTTAATTGGTGAGTTTAAGCCATTAACATTTAGGGTTATTATTGAGATATGGGTTGTTCTTCCAGCCATATTTGTTTATTTCTGTTACTAAACATGGTTTGTTTTCCTCTTTGATTGTTTTCGCCCCCTTTACTGTCCTACCTCCCACTGTTGGTTTTCATTGTTATTTTCCATTTCCTTTTCCTGTAATGTTTTGCCGAGGATGTTTTGAAGAGATGGTTTTCTAGCTGTGAATTCTTTAAACTTTTGTTTATCGTGGAAGTTTTTAATTTCATCTTCCATCCTGAAGCTTAATTTCGCTGGATACACAATTCTTGGTTGGAACCCATTTTCTTTCAGTGTTTGAAATATGTTATTCCAGGATCTTCTAGCTTTCAGAGTCTGTGTTGAAAGATCAGCTGTTATCCTGATTGGCTTACCCCTAAATGTAATCTGCTTCCTTTCTCTTGTAGCTTTTAAAATTCTCTCCTTATTCTGTATGTTGGGCATCTTCATTATAATATGTCTAGGTGTGGATCTCTTATGATTTTGCACATTTGGCGTCCTGTAGGCTTCTAGGATTTGGGATTCTGTCTCATTCTTCAAGTCTGGGAAGTTTGTTCATATTATTTCATTGAATAGATTGCTCATTCCTTTGGTTTGGAGCTCTATACCTTCCTGTATCCCAATGACTCTTAAGTTTGGTCTCTTAATGTTATCCCATATTTCTTGGATGTTCTGCTCATGGTTTCTTAACAGTCTTGCTGAGCTGTCTATGTTCTTTTCAAGTTGAAATACTTTGTCTTCATTGTCTGATGTTCTATCTTCTAAGTGTTCTACTCTGCTGGTAGTATTCTCCATTGAGTTTTTAAGTTGGTTTATTGCTTCCTGCATTTCTAGGATTTCTGTTTGTTTGTTTTTTATAACCTCTATCTCCCTGTATAGTTGATCTTTTGCTCCCTGGATTTGTTTGTGTAATTCATTGTTGAAGTGATCTTTCATTGTCTGATTTTGCTGTCTAATGTCTTCCTTGATACTCCAGATCATCTGAAGCATGTATATCCTGAATTCTTTATCTGACATTCCATCTGCTGCAGCTGTTACCTCTTCTAAAGTTGAGTTGACCTGCATTGCTTGTGGTCCTTTCTTTCCTTGTCTTTTCATACTGTTTGCATTTCTTTCTTGCAGGCACGGGCGGCGGCTCTGCTCTGCCCCTCCTCCAATCGGTGTGAGGTGTCTACCACGCCCGCGGACCCCTGGGCCTGTTCTGCCGGTCAGTCGCTGGTCTGCCTACCTTGCAGGCGCGGGCGGCAGCTCTGCTCTGCCCTTACTCCAATTGGGGTGTCATGACTACCATGCCGGCAGGTCACTGGGCCTGTTCCAGATGCGGGTGGCGGCCCTGCTCTGCCCCTACTCCAATTGGGGTGATGTGTGTACCACGCCGGAAGGCCACCAGGCCTGATCCGCTGGTCGGTTGCAGGTCTGCCTACCCTGCAGGCGCGGGCGGCGGCTCTGCTCTGCCCCCCCTCCAATTGGTGTGACTTGTCTACCACACCCGCGGACAGCTGGGCCTGTTCCGGGCACAGGCGAAGGCTCTGCTCTGCTCCTACTCCAATTGGGGTGACGTGCCTACCACCCTGGCCGGCCGCTGGGCCTGTTCCACTGGTCGGTTGCAGGTCTGCCTACCTTGCGGGCACGGGCGGCAGCTCTGCTCTGCCCCTACTCCAAATGGGGTGATGTGTCTGTCGCACCGGCAGGCCACTGGGCCTGTCCCGCTGGTCGGTCGCAGGTCTGCCCACCTTTCGGGCACGGGTGGCGGCTCTGCTCTGCCCCTACTCCAATTGGGGTGACGTGTGTACGCCTGCAGGCCGCTGGGCCTGATCCGCCGGTCTGTCGCAGGTCTGCCCATCCTGCGGCCATGGGTGGCGGTTCTGCTCTGCCCCCACTCCAATTGGGGTCACATGACCACCACACCGGCGGGCCACTGGGCCTGATCCGGGCACGGGCGAAGGCTCTTCTCTGCCCCTACTCCAGTTGAGGTGACGTGTGTACCACGTTGGCAGGCCGCTGGGCCTGATCTGCCGGTCTGTGGCAGGTCTGCTTACCTTGCAGGTGCGGGCGGCGGCTCTGCCCTGCCCCTCCTACCACGCCCACGGACCACTGGGCCTGTTCTGCGGGTCGGTCGCAGGTCTGCCCACCTTGCGGGCATGGGTGGTGGCTCCGCTCCGCCCCCTCTCCAATTGGGGTCACGGGACCACCACGCCGGCGAGCCGCTGGGCCTGCTCCGGGTGTGGGCAGCTGCCCGGCTCCTCCCCTCTGGCTCGAAGACAAAGCGAGAGATACTCAGGTGTCTGTGACTCACCCTCCCTACCAGGAGACCAACTGTTTCTGTCGCCGCTGGTATTGATGAAGTTCTCTCCTCCACCGCTTTCTGATGACATCAGATCTCTGCCATGTTGGTATCCTATGTGAATGGCAGCATTTCGTTCCCTTTGCCGGGTGACCAAAGCAACGGGTGAGTCCTGACCGGCCCTCACAGGCCCCGTCTCAGTCCTGTTGCCACTGCCCACGAAGTCTCGGTTGGTATTTACCTCCACAGTACTCAGCAGGACCCGGACCGAGAAGCAGTTTCCGCGGGCTCCTTAGCCCTGGGCCAGAGCAGTTCCGGGAGCCGGAACTCGGCCGCTCCATGCTCGGTGTATGCTCTGATAAGAGCAGGCTCCAAGAAGCAGTTTCCACGGGTTATTTAGCACTAAGCCTGAGTAATTTGTCTGCAAGCCACAGGCGAATGGCAGCCTGAAATTACCTGTTCTATGGCTGAATCCTCTCTTTCAATTTCAACACATGTACTACTGGAGATTTTACCAAAAAAATATTGCTGAGAATCATTAATATGAAATTTGTTAGTGGTCACTCTCATTTTGCTCTTGTGTGCCTTCTACCCTTCCTGAATAGGCTATGCTTACCATCCGGGTAACAAAAACTAATCTGATGAGAAGATGATTACAAAAATGATGTGATTTCAGCAAAACTATAGAGCACTCTTGACTACTACCCCCCACACACTTCATACACCTAACCAGTCTAGAAGTTTATCCCTGTGAATTAAGACTTGGACTTCAGTGAAATTGGAAGAGATAATATTATTCATCACTTCACAGTGTGCAATTGCAATCATTTTGTTGTTTTTGGTTTTTGGTGCTGGGGCTAGAACACAGTCTAGGCATTTAAGCATAGGCTGTACTGCTGATATCCCTAGCCCTCATTGTTTTGAAGAAGCAGGTTTTTGATAGAAATGGAAATGAAGAAAATGAGGATATTCACACAGCAAGAAAAATGTTCAAAGAAAAGTGAGATTAAAAACAGAAAAAAAATCTATCTATTCCCTAATTTGTTTAGAACTGATCTTATCAATAAGGATTGTAAATTGCCACCTGCAACCAGTGTGGGCAGCTCAACTAAACTCACTCATGTGAATTTGGGGTGATGCAAAATAACACAGAATACCTTTTATAAGCTTCAGGATGGCTTCACCATCTCCCAGCCTCAGGTTCCCCAAAAAGGGGGACAAGAGAAGTTCTTGAGAGGGTGATGAGAGAGAGGGAATGTTTTTGGAAGTAGGCTTTTATTTGGGGGATACTGTTTCTTAAAACATTCTACCCAAAAAAAGGCAGAAGGATTAAGATTACAAAGGAACAGGTAAGTATAACTCAACCCCAGAGGGTGACATCTACACCTGGAGCCACACCTTGTTATCAGAGCTGGCGTAAAGCCCAAGTTATTGTGGAGTGCAGTAATTGTTCAGGACCCCAGTGCATCAGGACTTAAAAGCGTGTTCATCCATGGTGGCTCCCCACAGAAAATGTCTAAACTTTCTACAAGAATGTTCCTTTGAGTCATATGCATTTAAAAAAAGGATTTGTCTGATAATTCCACCATGTGTATTGTAGCCGAGGTTTGGTTCTGATGATTGCTTTGTCTATTCAGACTGTTTTATTGTCTTTTTAAAAATATCTTTATTATTTATTTATTTATATGCAGTGCTAAGAATCAAACTCAGTGCCTCACACATGCTAGGCAAACTTTCTACCACTCAGCCACAATCCCAGCTCCCTGTCTTATTGTCTTTTTAAGTCCCAGAATTTTTTGTTGAAATTCGAAAATACAGCACAGCATGATTAATGTTGCAATGAACTTTTCATATGTGGAAATGACCACATCTCTCCTGCTATGCCTGCACTTGGGGGTTGCATCAAATGTGGGGCTGGATTTGAAGTGCGTTGTGGTTATGGTTGCCCTGGATGTATCAAGAGCTGAAAGGGAATCCTTATATTTAAGGTATGTTCCCTCTGTTGCTTTGGTTTGCCCCTTTGCCCTGTTTTCCAGAAGCAATCAGTCTCTTGTTTCCTTCCAGTTACATTCCACTCTTATCTTACCTGATGCTCATCAGCACAGGGGTTGGGGAGAAAGTGGGGGATGGATGTGTTTAGGTGAGATCTGTGAACCTAGTGGTGGGGGCGGGGGGGGGCTGCCTTTTTTTGCTGGCTTGCTTTCCTAGCTACAGAAGTCTTCACCAGTACCTTCAAGCTATAGTTGTGTTGCCCCTCCCCACAGGAGATTAAAACTTTTTTTCATTAGGAATAAAAAGAGAGATCGGTTTTGAACAGATCTTGAGCAGTATTTACTGTTTCTTTCCCAGGTGACATCAATGCGGCTTTCTCTAGACTCTTTCTAATTTTCCCTATGGTGGCTGGTGGAGTTCTGGGAGGAATCAACTACAAGAGGTATAAATCCCATTATGTCTGCAGCTTCAGGGGCTTCCCTTTTGTATGCCTAGCCATACTTGGTCTTTAGCAGCTTATTAAAACTTTTTTTCAGCAGAGTTGTTATACTAACTTATATGGCATCCTGTTGTTTCATGTTGCAATAGCAAAATACCTAAGGCTTTTCACCAAGATGGCACCAAAAACTAAGAAGGAAGCTCCTCCCCTCCCAAAGCTGAAGCCAAAGCAAAAGCTTTGAAGGCCAAGAAAGCATGTTAAAGGGCATCCACAGCCATATAAAGAAGAAGATCCCTACTTCACCTACCTTTTGGTGGCTCAAGACATTGTGGCTCTGGAGGCAGCCCAAATATCCTCGGAAAAGCACGCTTAAGAGAAAGAAGCCTTCGCACTCTGCCATCAAGTTCCACCTGACCACTGGGTCAGTTATGAAGAAGACTGAAGACAACAACACAATGGTGTCTTCAGTCATTGTGGATGTCAAGGCCAACAAACATCAGATCAAACAAGCTGATCAGGCCTGAGGAAGAGAAGAAGCTATGTGTTCAACTGGCTCCTGATTACAATGCTTTGAATGTTGACAACAAAATTGGGATCATCCAAACAGAGTCCAGCTGTCTAATTTTAAATACACATTTTTTTTTCAAGATAAAAAAGAAAAGAGGTTTATTTAGTTCAAAGTTTTGAGGCTAAAAGTCTACAATCAGGTCGTTCCGTCTATTTGGTCCCTGGTGAAAACTGTGGCATGTGGAAGAAATCACATTAACTAGTGTCCCACAAGAACTAAATTAACCCTTCTGAGAACAGCTTTCCTAATGACCTAATTACCTTGCACCACATTAAAGATAAACTTCAAACACATGACCTCTCAGGAGAGAAGCCACAGCCAAGCCACAGTATGTCCCAAGTAAGTAAATGTCCAAATCATATTTTCCCTATAAGTGTCTGTCTCTTTACAAATTTCCATTTAGCTGTTGCCAGATAACCTGTTTACTGCCAAGATCAGGATGGGTATAATTTGCATTTTATTCAGCTTTCCTCCTACTGTAAAGGTAAAGGTAAGACACTCTTTTCTGCTCTCTGCATTTCTGACTAGAACCAGAAGTCTCACTTTTTGATGTAATAGAATTAATTTTCCATTAATTTTATGAATTTTCAAGACCAATATGAATTACTTGAAAGTACTTCTCTTCATTTCTCTCACCTGACTATAGTCAATAAATTGTCTAAATAACTTGAGTCCCATAGACAATTCTTAGTATATCTGTTCTTGTGAATTACATCTTTCCTTAAACAAGCCGTACACGGGACACATATTTTGTGTCTACTGAGTTCCTTCTATCTTCTCAATTGGCTTTTTATTTAAGATCAGAAATTTTATAAAAGTTATAACCTGGTTTTAGTAACTTTAAATTTTCATTCAAAGATTTGTTCCTGATGCCTATGCATACAAGAATCTGGTAATTTCCTCCAAGCAGTATTACTCATACTTCAAATATAATTTATTTATTAACAGGAGGTCTCTGAACATGTGATAAAGAAAATAGCAAATAACACTAATAAGAACAAATGTGAAGAAAATACAATCAATATTTTGAATAATTGCCATTATATTTCCAGTGTGGCAAACATGTAGAAGTTATACACTGAACTAGGTCTGAGTTTTAAGAAAACATACAGAATTATGAAAAGAATAAGATTTTCTACTCATATTAAAGATATCTATGTATCCCCCCATATTAGCCATTCTAAGACATATGTCTTTACTAATAGAAAGAATGTATCTCTCCTAAGTTTTATTTCAGTCATTTAGTTGTCAAAAATGATGACAGTAAAGTATGTCTTTTAATTTACTAAGCTTGACATGTCATTTTGATAAGATGAATTATTTTATTTGAAAATTGACTTTAACAGGAATTACAAATATCTGACTGCTAGAGGAATCCTGATTATCTTTTATTATATTGCTTATTATATTATATTATATTAGAGCCAACTGCAGAAGTATTTCATTCTTTGCTTTTATCACCCATGAGGCTACATTTCAATAGTATTTGTTTTTAACAAACTATAAGTTCATTATAAAAAGCAATGGAATAGCAGCGACAGCACCATTTGAACCATCTTCTTATGAATCATCCTTATAGATAACAGGACTATAATATTGAGAAAATTTAAAAGAAAAGTAAGTGAATTGTATATAAATCTAAAGACAGTTTTCTTTTTAAAAAATAGATGCCCAAATCCTACAGTAAATCTCTCTTTTTTTACATATTTACATTTTAAAAAATTTTTTGGTACGTGACAATGGAATGTACTTTGACACATCATACATACATGGAGTATAACTTCCAATTTTTGTGGTTGTACATGATGTGAAGTTACACTGGTTGTGTATTCACATATAAACATAGGAAACATGTCTGATCCATTCTACTGTCTTTCTCATTCCCATCTTCCTTCCCTTCCCCACATTTCCCCTGTCCAATCCAGTGAACCTCCACTCCTACCCACTGCCTGTGGAGCGTCAGCACACACATATCAGAGAGTTCTCTCTGTTGTGGCCTCAGGAAACTGGATAGAGGCAATAGGATATTAGAAATAATGAATAGACACACAGCGAGAGAAAAAGCTGGGACCTGGTGGGCACCACACTCTGATGGAGTATAATGATGACAAGTCAGCTCAGCATGTTTATTACATAGGTTTCAGCATCAAAGGGATTCATTATTAGAAAGTTACTTTAATACAGAACTGAGGTCAAAAGTATGAATATACCATTACAGTCATCAGCTTGAACCCACAATTCTCCACCCTCAGGCAATAGGTATTTGAACCTTAGGTCATTAACTGATAAACTCCATGGTAAGCACAGAATTTCCTTTTGAATAGGGCATCACTATACAACTGGGTAGTTTTCTAGGTGCCTTTGTACCAAGAAATTCCCAAAAGAGGCATCACCTCAGTTTCTCAGCAGTTCAAAGATGATTGTGCATTCACCACTCCCAACATTTCCCCTTTTTTATTTTTTTATTTACATACAAGTGATGGGCTATTATTTGAAGTTCTCAGATTTCTTTCTGGAAGATATAGCATACCGTTGTTATAACACAAAATAGAATTAGTTGCAAACACATTTCCCAAAATGTACCATATTGAATGTTTTAATATGTTCCAAAGATTACATCCATTTAAATCACTAAGTATGTTCATCAAGTCATGCAGGATTCACATACATGGTGGCTGGAGACTTAGGGTCTTCCTGCTATTTGATTATGTGTTGAGCCTCATGTGTCAGGTTCTTCAGTTGTCCCCACATTAGCAGATTGGCATTCTGTGTCTGCAGTCTTCTTAGCCTTCCTCTTCTTTCCTCTCAGCTTCTTGTTCCCAGTAGGGTCTAGTACCAACAACTCCAGCTCAAACCCCAGTTGCCTGAACTGCAGCTTCAAATCTTCCATGGAGATGATGAACAGCATGTTCAGGCACCAAGATAGGATGAGCCACACCCTCTGAAAAGACACAAGCATGGTCTCTACCACATATTATTACCTGATCTGGTCCATTTTATTGTCCTATTCATAAGTCTTTCTACTAGACTAAGCCTGACAGGCCTATTGTGGTGGGAGTTGTGTGTTGCTCAGCAGCAGTGTGATCTTTAACATTACAATTTTAAAAATTTAAAACAAAAACAGCATGATTCAAACAACTTTGTGGTGTTCTATCCTACCCCCCTTTTAAAAATTATCACTAAAGGGATAAGTAAGCCTGCTTTACACTAACGTGGTCTTGGGGATTAGAAAGTTTACAAAATACAAAATGAAATTAACAAGAGTAAAAACACATTGAGTTTGTACAATAGTTATGAACCAAGGAACATAATTTTTTTGTAATCTCAAATTTTTAATTAGCTATATATTTTTTATTTTAAGATCACAGTATTTTTTATAGCAAAAGTGTATGTTTTTAAACTTAATTTTAAATGAACTTGAGTAGGTATCTTAACATGGAATAAGATGAGAGACAGAGTCTTAACTTAGGTGATATGGCCTCTTGAAAAATCTTAGGTGTTTTATTTTTGAAACTGATTTATTCTCTTTTTAAAATATTATTTTATAAAAGTTTTATATATCATTTATGAGTCTATATGAATCAGTTAACACAATTTAACACCACATCTGAAACATAAATCAAACACATTAAGAGAGCTTTTGACCTCTTTTTGTGGGAAAGTTGCAAAATTTGTTTACATCCCATATTGTTAATCTCTAAATAAACCAGGCTCTCCTTATCCTCTTTTTTTCAAATGAATTTAAGTTCCCATCCCAGTGGAAAGAGTAACAAAACATCTTATGACTTATAACAGGAAATTTTTATCTAATTATAAAATAGTAAATGATATAAATAAAATTTTAACTAAATTGTTATTTTTACACAAGTTTGTAAGAGACGTTTTTTTTACAGAGAACTTTAGTTTGGAGGATACCAGCTGGGAAAATGTTCTTTTAGATGTTATACTTTAGAGGCTTATATACTTGGGTGATAAGAATACATTTAGTATAGGGCTGGGGATGTAGCTCAGTTGGTAGAGTGCTTGCCTCACATGCACAAGTCTCCAGTTAGTAAGTTAGTTTTATTTTTTAATTTTACCATTAATTTCTAATTTCATTCTATTATGATCTCGTAGAATGCAAGGTATTATCTCTGGTTTTTTTTTTTTTTTTTTTTTGTATTTGCTACAAATTGCTTGGTGGACTAAGATATGGTCTATTTTAGAGAAGGGTCCATGTATTGCTGAGAAGAAAGTGTATTTTCACTTGTTGATGGTTGAAATATTCTTTATATGTCTGTTGATTCTAAATTATTAACCATATTTTTTTAGTTTTATAGCTTATTTATTTAGGTGTTTTTTTTTTTTTTTGTAGAATTTGTCCAGTAGTGAGAGAGGTGTGTTAAAGTCACCCAGTATTATTGTGTTGTGGTCTATTTGATTCTTGAAATTGAGAAGTTTTTTCTGATGTATGTAGATGCTCCATTGTTTGGGGCATAAATATTTATGATTGTTATGTCTTGTTGATGTATAATTTCCTTAAGCAGTATGAAATGTCCATCTTTGTATCTTCTGATTAACTTTGGCTTGAAGACTACTTTATCTGATATAAGGATAGAAACCTTCACTTGTTGACAAGATCCATGTGAATGATATGTTTTTTCCCATCCTTATACCTTCAGTATATGTGTTTGCCTATGAGGTGAGTCTCTTAGAGATAGCATATTATTGGGTCTTGTTTTTAAAATCAATATGCCAGTCTATGTCTTTTAATTGATGAGTTTAGGCCATTTATATTCAATGTTACTATTGAGATATGATTTTTTTAAGAGAGAGAGAGAGAAAGAAAGAAAATCTTTTTTTTTTTTTTTGTAGATGGACACAGCACAATGCCTTTAGTTTTATGTGGTGCTGAGAATCGAACATGGGTCCTGCTTGTGCTAGGCGAGTGCTCTACTGCTGAGCCACAATCCTAGCCCAAGATATGATTTTTACTCCCTGTCATTTTGATTTATTTCTGGCTTTTAATTTGAATCTGTTTCTCTATTGATTCATTGTTATTTTAGTGTAGTTCCTCACTTTGCTTGTTTTCACTTTGACTTTTCATTTCTTCATGAAATATCTTATTTGAGTATGTTTTATAGTGCAGGCTTTCTAGTTGTTAATTCTTTTAACTTTTTTTCTTATGTAATGTTTTTATTTCATTGTCAATTTGAAGCTTAATTTTGCTGGGTATAGTATTCTTGGCTGGCATTTATTTTCTTTTAAATTTTTTTTATGAATGACAATATGATGCATTTATGCACTTTGATATAGTAGACATAGATAGGATATAATTTCTCATTTTTCTGAGTGTACATGTTATAGAATTGCATTGGCCATACAGTCACCTATATACATAAGGTAATAATGTCTGTTTCATTCTACTATCCTTTCTATGCCCATATCCTCTCTCCTCCCCTTCCTTTATTTCCCTCTACCTAATCAAAGGTAACTCTATTCTTCTCTAGCCCCCCCCCCATTTAATGTGAATTAGCATCCACATATTAGAGAAAACATTTGGCCTTTGGTTTGAGGGGATTGGCTTATTTTGCTTAGCATGATATTCTCCAATGTCATCCACTTACTGGCAAATGCCGTAATTTCATTCTTCTTTAAATATGAGTAATATTCCCTTGAATATATATGCCACATTTTCTTTGTTCATTCATCTATTGAAGGACACTGAGGTTGGTTCCATAGTTTAGCTATTGTGAATTGATCTGCTATAAACATTGATATGGCTCCATTACTGTAGTATGATGATTTTAAGTCCTTTGGGTATAAACTGAGGAGTGGGATATCTATGTCAAATGGTTATTCCATTCCAGGTTTTTTGAGGAATCTCCATACTGCTTTCCATAGTGGTTGTACCAATTTTCAGTCCCATCAGTAATATATGAATATATCTTTTTTCCTACATCCTTGCCAACATTTATTGTTTCCTGTATTCTTGATGATTGTTATTCTAACTGGATAGAAATAAAATCTTAGTCTCTAATTGCTAGAGACATTGAACACTTTTTTGTATATTTGTTGATCAACTGTATTTCTTCTTCTGTGAAGTGTCTGTTCAGTTCTTTAGCCAATTTATGGATTGGGTTATTTGGTTTTTTGAGTTCTTTATATATCCTAGAGATTAATGCTTTATCAGAAGTGCATTTGGTAAAGATTTTCTCCCAATCTGTAGGCTCTTTCCTTACATTATTGATTGTTTCCTTTGCTGAGAAAAAGCTTTTTAGAGTTTGATATATATTATTCCAAGACCTCCTTCCTAGCTTTGAGGGTTTGGGTTGAGAGATCAGCTGAGATTTGGATTGGTCTCCCTCTAAATGTTACATGTAATTTTTCTCTAGTGGCTTTTAAAATTCTATCCTTATTCTGTATGCCAGCCATTTTCATAATAATGTGCCTTGGTGTGGTCTGTTGTAATTTTGTATATTTGGGATGCTGTAAGCCTCCTGAATTTGATTTTCCATTTTGTTCTGTAAGTTTTGGAAACTTTCTGATATTATTTCATTGAAAAGACTGTGCATTTCCTTTGTTTGTATCTCTAAGCCTTTATCTATCCCAATAAGTCTTAAATTTGGTCTTTTCATGTTATCTCATATTTCTTGGAAGTTCTGTTCATTGTCTCTTAACATTTTTTTCCATGATCAACTTTGTTTTCAAGATTATATATTTTGTCTTCATTGCCTGAAACTCTGTCCTCTAAGTGATCTAATTGGTTGGTGATGTTTTCGATTGAATTTTTAATTTGGTTTATTGATTCCTTCATTTCAAGAATTCCTGCTTATTCTTTTCCATCATCTCTATCTCTTTATTGAAGTGGTCTTTTACTTCCGGTATTTTCTGATTTCACTTTTTATACCATCTTTTACTTCACAGATCAGTTTACCTATGTGCATTCTAAACTTCTTCTCTGATATTTCTTCTACTGTGGTGTTGATGGATTGTGTTATTGGAGCATCTTGATTTGTCTGGTGGAATTTGTTCCCTTGCTTTTTCATATTGTTTGTGTGTCTACCCACCTAACAGTATGGATCTGAGGCAGTAGAGTTTCTACTCTGTGGACTTATAATTCCTGAATGTTTCTAATATCTCACTGTTTAGGGGGAGACAAATAATAACAACAACCAATGCAAAGAGTATATAGCATTAAACCAAATAGTTCCTACTATGAAAGTTACAATATTAATTGTCACAATAAGCAAAAGATATGATCAGTTATTGCCTACAATAAAAATAGCAAGTTTGCAAAAGCATTTACAATTTCAAATGGTAGAAAGGGAGAAAACAGAAGTGATATAGGATGTGATGATTATGAGGGATGGGGAGAGAAGACAGAAGTAAAAAATTTTAAAATGAGTGAAAGAACAATAGATATTGGCTGTTAGTGGAAGAAAAGAGAGAAAGAGAAGCAGGGGAAACAGTAAGAGAAAAATACAAATGTAAAGTAAAAATTACAAAAAATAAAAATAAAAGAGTATAAAACAGAACTAAAATATAATAATCAAATGTAGTCCTCTGATCCATGAAAAATAGCTGGCTTCAAAAATGCTTGAAATGAGGAAAAAAAACCAAACATGGATATGTATAAGTGTCCATGTATCTTTAAGATCATGATTAAATAGAGAAAAAACAAGGGGAAAAAGTAAGAAGAAAAAAAATGGAAAAAAAAAAAAAACACCCTTGATGAAAAGTTTAACAATTCTTTTGGTTGGAGTTCAAAAAAGTCCCAGCTTCTCTTCTCAGCAGTTTTAGGTGCATGATGCTTCAACCTCATATTGCTGGAGTGAGAGAGGTAATCTCACAGGTGGAATTCTTGGAGGCAGAGTTTAGGCTTACATGGACTCCATGCTCTTTGCTGAATGCCAACTTGTCTGGAGACTTTAAATCAGTGTACCTCCAGTGCCCAGTAATTGCTGGTTCACTCTAGATGACTGTACCCCAGGGATCTCACCTGGGTTCCACTCGTGTGGTGGAGGAGACAATTCTTAGTCCCCTATGTCACCTGTGGCCCCCATGTTTTCTGATCTTGGGTTTTGTATCCAAACTCAATCATTCCTGCCCTGCTCTTCTCAATTCCTGGCCAGATGTATCTCTACCAGCTGGTCCTGCAAACAGCCAGATTGGAGGGAAAGGGGTAGAGCTGGTTGGGTTTTCATAACCAGTTGTCCCCTATGTAAATGTCTCTCTATGTTTGATATTCTCTCTCTCTCTCTCTCTCTCTCTCTCTCTCTCTCTCTCTCTCTCTCTCTCTTTAAAGATTTCATATACTACATGGTTTATTGCCAAAGAGAATTTTTTATGGTTACAGTGCTTTAAAAAAGGGTGAGAGAAATATGAACAAACCTCACAGAGAGTTTGATTTTCTCTTGGTCCCTTAAAAACACTTTATTTTGTTCAGTGTGTGTATACTGAACCTCTATTTCAGGCCAAAGTTGGGTTTGTCAGAAATTGGCTCCCACAGCTGCTGGCCTCTGTGCCACAGCTGTAAAATGGTTTCTTCCTTTGTCTTCTGCACACCACTGGGAGTAATGGCAGCCTCTTTCCCCACAAGGGTATAGTGCAGCACAACTTTCATAGTCGAGCAATGTCCCTGATCTCTAAATGATCCATACTCAGACATGCCCTCTGTCCTCCTAAAAATGCAGGTTCCTTTAATTCTCTTACCCCTTCATTTTCCTCAGGGAAAATGAGGTGTTTACAGCCTAGCCACAGCAGCAGCTGTGCTGCTGGAGATTTCTTTCTTGTTTTATTATATCTAAACTCCTGAGTCCCTGATATGCTTTGAATGTCCAGTTTTAAATACCAGTAAAGCTCCCCCTCCCTTTATTGTTCACCCACCATTCTGAGAAGCTGCCTGTCTGCTTTCTAGATTTCATGCCATGAAGCAGCCAGGAAAGTGACCATCTCTGTTCCATCATCTTGAAAATCCCCCCTAAATAACCTTTCTACTTCCTGGTTACCATGTCTTAAGCTGCTTTCCTTTGCCATACCTTTCTGCCATGATGTTCTTCCTCACTGTGGGCCCAGAGCTATGGAGTCAACCCATATTGAACTGAACCTCTGAAACTGAGCTGGAATAAACATTTCTGCCTCTATGTTGTTTTTGTCACATGACAAAAAAGCTGCCTAAAACAGAAATTGTTACTGAGAAGTGAGGTTGTTGCTGTGACTAACCTGACCATGTGGTTCAAAGGTCTTTGGAGCTGGTTTGTCTGAACAGAAATTTTGAAAAGTTTAGAGATGAAAGCTGGATCAACTTTAGAATGTTGTATGCTTAATGAACAATTCTTGTGGGAGCTCAGAAGACCAGAATGCTGATGGGACTGTGGACAGTAAAGATTGGGCTCATGGAGTTTCAGAGAAGAAGGACTCTATTGGAAACTGGACTAGAGGCCATTTGTATTATATTCTGGAAAAGAGATTGCCTACATTTTCCCCATGTCCTGAACCTTTTTGTGAGGTTGAATTTAAAGGTGATGTAGTAATTAATCAGGCAGAAGGAATTTCAAGACAGCACAGTATTCTGGGGTGGCATGCGTATTGTGTGTGGCTTTTAGCCAAGATTGCTGTGATAATCAGAACCAAAAATATCTGACATTTTTGAAGTTTGGCTAGAAAACTGTGAATAAAACTGGGGCTGAGGAAGTTGCTGTTATTAAAGACATTATAGCTACTAAGTAATGCTAAGAACTTTACTCAGAAACAATAGGAAAGATGGCTTAAAGGCATCTCAGAAGTTGCAAGGCCATACCCATTACAGGCTCAAAGGTTTAAAAGCAAATTTTTCTTTGATAAGGGGGGGCACACTGCTTACATAAGGAGGGCTTCAGAATGTTTTTCCCATCATGATCAGATACCCAGGTACTTAGAGGCTGCTGCAGCTGTGGTCCCAGGAGGCTTGCCTTGGCATTAATCATGTGGTGTTGGTTCTTCAGGAATGAAGGATGCTGGAGTTTGGGGGTCATGAAGATTTCACTGAGATTTCAAAGGAAGACCTGGGAGGCCAGAAAAAGTGGAGCCGAGTCAGAGTCCCTATGCACTGTCCCTGAAAAGTTGATGCATGAAGATGTGAGAAGGAAGCCAAAGCTGCAGTGGAGACCTCCTGAAATTAACAAAAATCCATTAACATGGGACATCTTCCATAGAAAACTGTGGTAACCGAGCAGAGACAAGCCATGAGAGAAGCCATGTGGGCTGAAACCAGCAAGGACATGAAAGTGAAGCTTCACAATCCCTTTGGAAAGAATATCACAATACCATGTGCCCCAGATGCTAGATATGGAGTTATAGGATGTCCAACTGGATTTTGTGTGACCAGCTGGATTTTGATCTTTCTTTGGTCCCAAATCTTCTATGTCCCTATTCCTCTCTTGTGAAATGAAACATTTACTCTATGCCATTATATATTGAATACTGACTTGCTTTTGATCTTTACAAGGGATAACCTTCATGAGTTCACTTTACTCTTCGATGAGATTTTGGACTTGGACTTTTGTCTAATGCTGGAACTATTATGAGAATGGGACTCTTGGAAATGGACTAAATGTATATTGCTTTATGAGATGGGCATGAATTTTGGGGGGGCAGGGTTGGAATGTTATAGTTTAAATATGAGGGTCCTGTGAAGAGCTGTGACAGAAAATGGGAGAGCAGTAACTGAGACTGGGGGTCTCTGATGACTTCACACCTGAGGCAAACCTACTGCCTGGGAATGTTTCTGTGCAAGGGCACAGGATGCCTAGCTGTTATGGTAATTCCCTGCCTGAGGAGGCTCTGTGCAAGAGTCTTATCAGCTTTGACCTTGATCTCAGGCAAATAGCTCCCAGGGATAGAGGAATTATCATGCTAGACAACAACAATGTTTCATCAGCTCTGCTATTCTTGAGCCTGACTGCTTAAGA
Source organism: Marmota monax (assembly GCF_021218885.2). Taxonomy (NCBI): domain Eukaryota; kingdom Metazoa; phylum Chordata; class Mammalia; order Rodentia; family Sciuridae; genus Marmota; species Marmota monax. Next base: position 8,977,402 of record NW_026695227.1, read on the forward strand.
GTAAATTTAAACAATGGGCTTCCTTGAGTGCTACACAAAGCTCCTATCATTGCACATTTCAACTATGAGAAAGCTGTACAGATCTTTGTAGTTCTGTGACTTTCCTGAATACAAAGAATAATGCTTGTATAGTCTGTAACCTGATAATGACACATATATAAATAAAGATTGTTGACATAACCCTTTAGATTTGCTTCTACATCAGAGAGCAGCCCTCTAATTGGTCCCAGCTATTTCATCTTCACATTTGTGTGTGAGAGTCTTTCTTTTCTAATTCCCCATCACCCCTTGCTGGTACCACAAGTTTGGCCATGTAGTATCCATCAGTGTCCCCCAAAAGCTCATGTGTGATACAGTGTAATAACTTGTGCTGTACTTCAAATCCAGAGGCAAACTGCAGGATAAATTTCTTTGGATAAATGCAGTTTTTTCAAGATAAAAGGTAATGTATTTTACTCAAAGTCTACAATCTCATCTAAAAATAAATACCTTCAAAGAAATATCCAGAATGATGATTGACCCCAAATATGGGTATTGTGGCCTGGCTAAGTTCATACATAAGATTGACCATTACTGGGTATAAAAAGGACACCCACAATGGAATATCCTAGTATAAGTATCAGAACTGAACAGGGTGAGGAAGACATCCCTATGGCATGAGGAATGTGGTCTCAGGGCAGAGGTCTGATGTAAGATATTTGAATCTGAATAGGGTGAGAGGATGTCCTAGAGGGAGGGCATCCCAATACAGAGTTAGTTTCACATAGGTTAAATGAGACATCTGTAAGAAAAGGAGTATGGTGCCAGCAATGGAAGACTGGGTGGCACCATTAATGGGAGATTGGATGACAATACCATACTGCCTTAATTACTTTGTCTTATAGTTCCTAACTTCTGATAGTAGACTTCATCACCTTTGTCCTTCTTGAAGATTGCTTTGGTTTTTCTTGGCCCTTTATGTTCAATATAAAGGATAAAATAATTTTTTGTCAATTTCCACATTTCAAAAAATATTAGAGTTTTGACTATTCTGGGTCTCTTATTTTTTCCAAATGAATTTCATGATTGCTTTTTCTAGTTCTATGAAGAATGTCATTGGGATTTTAATAGGAATTGCATTAAATCTTTATAATGCTTTCAGTGGTATGGCCATTTTGATAATATTAATTCTGCCTATCTAAGAACATAGAAAAAAATTCCATCTTCTAAAGTCTTCTTCAATTTCTTTCATTAGTATTCTGTAGTTTTCATAGTAGAGGTCTTTCACCTCTTTTGTGAGATTGATGCCCAAGTATTTTTTTGAGACTATTGTGAATGGGGTAGTTTTACTAATTTCTCTTTCAGTTGATTCATCTCTGATATAAAGGAATGCATTTGATTTACGTATTTTAATTTTATATCCTGCTACTTTGAATTCATTTACTAGTTTTAGAAATTTTCTGGTGCAATATTTTGGATCTTCTATATATGGAATCAAGTCATGGCAAAGAGTAATAGTTTGAGTTCTTCTTTTCCTATTGTATCCTTTTAATTTCTTTTTCCTGTCTAATTGCCTTGGCTAGAGTTCCGAGGATGATGTTGAATACAAGTAAGTGGTGAAAGAGGGCATCTTTGTCCTGTTCCAGTTTTTACAGGGAATGCTTCCAATTTTTCTCCATTTAGAATGATGTTGGCCTGGGGTTTAGCATAGATAGCTTTTACAATGTTGAAGTATGTTCCTACTATCCCTAGTTTTTCTAGGGAAAAACTTTTTATGAAGGAGTGCTGTATTTTGTCAATGCTTTTTCTGCATCTATTGAGATAATCATTTGATTCTATTGATGTGATAAATTAGCAAGGAGAGTGAGGCAAGAGGCATCACAACACCAGACCTTAAACTACAGAGCTGTAGTAACAAAAACAGCTGAGTATTGGCACCAAAATACACACAGAAACCAATGGTAAAGAATAGAAGACACAGAAACAAACCCACATAAATATAGTTATCTCATACTAGACAAATGAACCAAAAATATTCACTGGAGAAAATATAGCCTATTCAACAAATGGTGCTGAGAAAATTAGAAATCCATATGATAACAAAATAAAATTAAACCCCTATCTCTCACCATGCATGAAACTCAGTTCAAAGTGGATCAAAGACTAAAGCACTAGAACAGAGACCCTGTACCTAATGGAAGAAAAAGTAAGCCCAAATCTTCACCATGTTGACTTAGGATCTGACTACCTTAACAAGACTCCCAAAGCACAAGAAGTAAAATTAAGAATCAATAAATGGGATAATTCAAACTAAAAGCTTCTTCTCAGCAAGGAAACAATCAATAACATGAAGAGAGAGCCTACATAATGGAAGAAAAATCTTTATCACATGCACCTCAGATACAGTATAAATCTCCAGGTTATATAAATAACTCAAAAAACAAATAGCCTAATCAATAAATGGGCAAAGGAACTGAACAGACACTTCACAGAAGAAAAAATACAATCAATCAACAATTATATGAAAAACTATTCAACATCTCTATCAACTAGAGAAATGCAAATTCAAATTACCTGAGATTTCATCTCAACTCCAGCCAGAATGGCAATTATCAAGAATAAAAGCAACAAAAAATGTTGGCGAGGATGTGAGGCAAGAGGTACCCTCATACATTGCTGGTAGGACTGCAAATTAGTGTAACCATTACTGGAAGTAGTATGGAGATTCCTCAGGAAACTTGGAATAGAACCACCATTTGACCCAGATATCCCACTCCTTGGTTTATACCCAAAGAACTTAAAGTTAGCATAGTATAGTGTCACAGTCCCATCAATGTTTATAGTTCAACTCACAATAGCTGATCTTCAACAGATGAATGGATAAAAGAAACTATGGTATATATACACAATTGAATGTTACTCAGCATTAAAGAAGAATGAAATGATCCAATCTGCAGGTAAATGGATGGAGCTGGAGAATAGCTAAGCAAAATAAGCTAATCCCAAAACACCAAATGCTGAATGTTTTCTCTGATATGCAGATTCTAATTGGCAATGGGGGCTAGGGAAGAATAGAGGTATTTTGGATCAGGTAGAGGAAAGTGAAGGGAGGGAGAAGGTATAGGGGTAGGAAGGTTAGTAGAATGAAATCAGACATTGTTACCCTATGTGCATATATGACTACATGACCAGTATGAGTGTACATCATGTACAATTAGAAGAATGAGGAGTTATACTCCATTTATGTATGATGTGTCAAAGAGCATTCTATTGTTATATATAGCTAATTAAAAAAAATTAAAGCTCATCTATAAGGGCTACATACTAATTCCAACCATGTGACATTCTGAGAAGGGTAAAAGTAAGGAACCCATAAAAAATATTAGTACTTGCTGGAGACTTTGGGGGGAAAGATGAACACTCCTGGCACAGAATATTTTTAGGGCAGTGAAACTTTTCTATATGATTCTGTAATGGTGGATACATATGATTATAAGTTTGTGCTAACCAATAGAATGTATAATTCCAAGGGTGAATTCTAAACTATAGATTTTTAGTGAAAATGATATGTTAATATCAGTTGTAACAAACTTTTAAAAAAGTAATAGGGTTTTGCTTGAAATTACTCTGAACCCATTGATAAATATTTGAAGAACTGACATCCTTTCAGGATTTTTAAACAGTATGACTGTCTTTGTTAAAAGGATGTCAGTTATTCAAATAAGGAGCGTGATATAAGTCTTAATTTCTCTGAATGATGTTGTATAGTTTGATGGTAGAGTTGTTAGATACCTGTTGTAAGATTTATTCATTGTATTTTGATTTTTTTTGTGTGTGTGTGTGTGCTTGCCATTAAGTACCAAGGATCTTTTTTTATTCTCAGTTCTGAAATGGAGTCCTCATACATTGCTGGTGGGACTGCAAATTAGTGCAACCTTTCTGAAAGTAGTATCTGAGTCTGTGACTCAGATAATATGCTACTATTTGAAAATAAAAGGTCCGACCAGCCCCAGTCTTCCCAAGTCTTTAGTCACAAGATCATACTTCATTCACCACACAAGATAATCATGCTGAAGAATTAAGGAGGTACACTGAAGATAAAAGCAAAAAAGGAATAATCTTGCAAGCAGATAATTCCAGTTACTTAAAAAGTTAAGTTTCAGATTAATTTACATAGTAGTGACAAAACTATTTAGTCTCAGTGAAAACAAAGACAGTCATACCATTTAAAAAAGATCAATTCAGAAATACTAATTCAGGCAAGCATGCAAAATTCAGAATATTAAAAAAATGCAAGGCCTGGTTGCACAAATACACTCAGGTGAATTGCAAACAGAAAGGGACACTTAAGGGATCTGCAGACCAGTTCTCTCTTTCTATAAATGAGGAAAGTGAGCAGACACAAACTGGCAAAGCTCATGTGGTGACATCAGGTGCACACAGATCTAACTCCTGGTGCCATCTGCAACCCCATATACTTAAAATAAGGATATAATACCCAGAAGACAGAAGCCCACTAATTTAAATAAAAGATTTTAGAACTGATACAGAGGCAGGAGGTAAAGTTAACACAGCACAGTAGCATACCTCACGTTTCAGAGATGAAATGAACTCTCAAAGATTTAATGCTCCATTTTCTCAAACAATAAAGTTTCTATCCAATTTGCTGATTTATAGTAAAATGTACTAGCTTTAAAAATGTACACTCTTCACACTTTTTTGCCTAACTTTTAAAACTGAGAATTGGCTGCTTTTAGCCCAAGAAGCCTCTGTCATGCATACACTTTAACTGCATGTCTTAGGAATACATGCAATCTGTGATATTTTAGTAACTTATAGTGTATTTATAAAATGAAAAGCTCTATCAAAATACAATTTTCACTAGGAAAAATAAATAAAACAAATGAATGGATCTCCACAAAGCAAACAACAACTTTGGTAGACTTCAGTGTAGGGCAGTCTATAACAAACACATTTACCCTTATTCCCCCAGAGCTGCTCATCTTCCAAGTTAAGAATTTTTAACATTTTTTTTTTATTATGTTGACATTCGTTTCTCATTCTACATCATCTTCAGCCAAGCTCTGAGCACTCACAATTCTCTAATTGTTGGGAGCTTAGTCAGAAGCATCTGGAACACTTGGTGGTGAAAGAGTTTGCTGTTAACACTTGCAGCCACTGCTGTGGCTGTCCACGAACAGCAGCTGCGTATGTCAGATGGTCCACACCTTTCTCATATTCACCCTGGGCTAGCAGCTCTTTGCCGAGTTGTATTTCTTCAAGGAAGGACTTCTGAACAGCTTCAGCATCTTTAAGGTCGGTATCTTGGAAAACCCAGCTCTCTCCTTGGCAAGCTTCTGCTTCTTCGGTCCGGATGCCTGTTCTTGAAGTTGGGTTCGCTCTAGTTGGGTCGAAGTAGATGCAGTAGCCAGAGCGCCCCACTCACGCCAGCGGCTACATGAGCCTCGCCACCCTCCGCTCTGTACGCTGGAAGGAGGAACCTGTGTGTGTTTTATGCTACATAAATAGTATGATTTACTGGTATTATTTTCTAAGTATTGATATGTGACAAAAATACACTTGATTTTGTACGCCTTTGTAGCTAGTTAACTTGTTAAAATTAACTTACTAATTGTGATAGTTTATCTGTAGCAACTTTTGGATTTTTTACATACTCAAACTGTAATGCCACTGATATTTTACTTTTTATTTTTTTATCCTCACTAATTTTAATCCTTTTTCCTCTTGGTTCCTGGCTAGGACATACAGTATAAGGTAGATTGGAAATGGTATAGCAGATACTGTCTTCTCACTCCCTACATCAACAGCAAAGCTTCTAATAGAGCCTATTTAACTAAGTTTGGTGTAGGTTTGGTTTTTTTTGTTTGTTTTGTTTTATTTTGTTTGGTCATGATTGTGTCCTGAAACATATCACATGGAATTTGTTATATTTTTTCTCATTCTAAGTTAATATTTACTTTTTAACCCCATTATGTATTCATAATTTTGATTTTTTTTCTTATATAAGTTCTCGCTTCAAATTTTATAAACCTAAAGTGGTGTTTAGCCCTGCACTGGGTGTCCAGCCTCCAGCTGTCTTCCTGCTACCCCATCCTTCATGTTGTTCTTTCATACCTGTACTTATTGCCTCCGGTGTGCAAAACGGCTGCTGCTTCTAAATGGTTAACATCCACAGTTCAGGAAGGAAGAAGGAAAAAGGGCAAAATGTCTCCTCAGAAAGCTTAGTCTTCTTAGATCAGAACAACTTGCAGACCTCTGCCAATATCTCATTGGCTTAAACTATACCCACTACAACTACAGTCACCAGCAAAGAAAACATTGTAGTATTTGGTTCTGTTATTCCCTCAATAAGAATTGGAGTTTTTTCTTTCTCTCCATCATCTCCCATCAACACTTGCATTGGTAGCTTATGCAAAAGCAGGAAATCACCACATATCCATAGTGTATGAAATTACCTAGTACTTTTGTTTGTAACTGTTTTCATTGTATATTTATTGACTCTAATGAAATGACACCAACTTGAATTGTACTTGAACTTTATTGCCTATAACTTGGTTACTACCTTCCTCAGGTATACACCATTAAAACACACATTCTCTATATATCCATGTATTGAAATGAGAAAGTAATTGTTCCATAAACACTCATTGGAGATCCTCAAAATCTAATAATTTGGAGACCGAGTTTCATTTTATTATTATTGTTTTAACTATGTGTACTTTTTATGAAATATTATTTCAAAACCTCAAAGAACATATAGGAAACTAAAATTGAAAGACAAATGCCTTATTCTTTGACCCTCCTCATAATGAGTCTAATGCCCCAGAGACATCTCTTTTAAGTAGTCTTGTTTTTAATTCCTCTGCTAGTGAGCTTCATAATGTTAACATATGTACCCATTAAATTTTAATTTGTCAAGAAACATTTAAATCTATGTTATAACTATGAGGAATGGTTATTCCTTCTTCTTTTTGTATTTCTTTCCCCAACTTTTGATTTTCAAAGTTAATTTTTTAAGATCCTGTAAATATTGATTACGTTTAGAATTATATAACATACATTAATCAGGCACAGTCGAACATACCTATAATCCCAGAGACATGGGAGGCTAAGCAGGAGGATTGCCAGTTCAAGGTTAGCCTCAGCAATTTAGTGAGACACTGCCCCAAAATAAAAAAAAAAAATGAAAAGGGCTAGGGATGTAGCCCAGTGATAAAGCACCCCTAAATTCAGTCCTTAGTACCAATAGATAATAGAAAGATGATAGATAGATAAAGTACTACTTCTAATACTATTTAACTTTAGATTTCTCTACAATATTAGATAAGAAAATTATAGCCCTAGACTTCTCATGGCCTGTTCTCTTGTAGCTTTCCTACAAATATATCTTCTGTGACATAATCTCTGTTCTTATGGGATAATGCCAGTTTTCAGGACAAGAACTTCTGAGGCCTCAGAGATGCCACAACAAAGGTCGTGAGAGATCCCCACGCACTCCAACACCCACTCTCTCTGGTCTGCTTGCTCCCATCAAGGGAGAAATGTCAAACGAGTGTCAAGGGAGGACCCTGTGCTATCTCCCCCATGAAATATTATCTCCCCCATGAGGGGTTAGGAGTGAACCCAAAGCACTAGGTCTAGATTCATGTCTCTCTGAGCTATAATGCTCCAGTGAAGAAATTCAAATAGGTAAACTGTGAGCAGAGTAAGACTTAGCTTTCTTTGATCATGTCAAACCTCTCAATAGGGATTAAGGTGTTCCCAATAAATTTCTTTTTCTTTAGTTTGCCTCCATGATGAAGGGTCATGAGGGGACCTAGGTGCCACTCCTCCTAATTTTGACCCTCACATTGTCATCAACACTATCTGCCTTGAATTCATCAGAACTAATCTCATTTTTATTCTTTGTTCCTGTTCATATAAGTCATCTAAGAAACCCCAGAATTCTAAGTACTCACTCACTTTTTACACTGTGTCCTCAGGACCTCACAGTCCTGTATGTACTCAAACTCCTGAATGAACATTCTCTTCACCAGTGCACATCTAAGAAAAATTTGCTCCCCTCAAAACCTTCTCATGCAGGCGCTATTTACTTTTTCTCACAACTATCCAGGTAAAAGTCCTTGTTCTTCATTTCAGCTTCCAGACTATTTTTCCCACATACAAAAAAAAAGCCATTCCAGATTTCATGTCATAAACCTGTAATAGTACACTTCACTTCTGTAGTCATACAAACTCCAAAATTATACACCTCTTATCCATAGATTTTAGATCCTCTCTCATATTTCAACACTATTTCTGTCTTGAATCTCAGATACTTTTAATACATCAGGTGTGTGAAGTCTGAAAAAAATCACAAGCTTAAAATTTAACTTTTAACCTGTTCTACCCAGTCTTTGTCATCTCAGTTTCTTTCTTTTTAAAGGACACACTCATTTAAGAAGTCATATTGGTCTACAAAATTCTGTAGAAAGCCCTTCAATTAAGAGGCTTGTTTTCTGCTGTAGTTTGGATACGGAGTGTCCCCCAAAGACCCATGTGTTAAAAACTTGGTCCTGAGTTTGATAATATTAAGTGGCAGAACCTTCAAGAGGTGGAGCCTAGTGGGAGGAAGTTAGGTCATTGGAGTTGTGCCCTTGGAGGAGCTATTAGGACCCTAAATCCTTCCTGTCTCTTTGTTTCCTAGATAACACAAGGTAAGTAGCTTCTTTTCAACATGGTTCCTGAGGTGTTCCCTTGCCAAAGGCCCATAACAATAGCATCAGTTGACCATGGATTGAAACTCCTGATTCTGTGAATCAAATTTTCCAACCTTTTAAGTTGGTTTATCCTAGATATTTGTTATAGTAACAGGCACCTATATATTTCTTATAATAACACACTGTCCAGTTACCAACTCAGAATCTCCTACCTAAGTTCCAGTTCCTTCTAATTGCATTTAAAATTCCTATACCTTCTTCCACTCTATTCCTTATGGATACTCTCATTTCCTTTATATTCAACACAAATTATCATAGTGTATTGACACCCACTTCTCCCACCCTTCTTTCCTATAATCTCTCTACCTTTAGGGATTTTGACTTTCATTTAAAATGGAGGAAGAATGAGGAGTAGATGAATATGTTCATTTACTGTTTTGAACCAGAGCCCTATATTATTAAAAAGTTTTCATGTACCTCTAAAATCTTTTAATTATTTTTACTCATAAATTAAAAATAACATGAACAGGTTTAGTTTTTCATGGATATGTTGAATTTTATTGACTTCAGTTTCATAAAAGAAGCTACTTTTCAAAAGTATCATTCTCCCAAATAAGTTTTGGAAATTAATGTTTGTGTTCTAACTTAGGATCCAATCAATAACAAACATTGATCTACAAAAGCCTCCTGAACCTGGGAAAATAGTCCTTTGACAATATCTGGTACTACAAGTGGTCTGTAAGAGCTATTTTTCTCATAATGTCCTTCTATCCTTTCATTCAGATACTTATTTTTAAAAAGACTTGAGTTGTTGGATTTAAATTGCTGAAAAATTCCAACCATATTCACTACATAACTTTTAATAACCTGATTATGTTTGTCAGTATTTTGAACAAAATTAGCAAATATATGACATGAGTAATAAAGGAGAGAATTGATAACAAAAGATGACATAGTAATGAGCAATCTACTTTGAAAATTCATATCTGGAATGAATAGAAATATCAAAGAACAATTACTAAATATACTAAAAAGTTGTAGGCTTACTTCACATGAAAGTAATCAATATGAATAAAATATTTCAAGTTCACATGAAAGGATGAAAATCTCAGTCTCTGAATAACCCCAATATACAAATTTGATAGCATTAAATAGATTTTTAGAATAGAAAAATTTTAGAACTATTTGGAAAAGGAGATGTAGAAAACAGACCCTTTCTTTGAATGAGTTAAAAGAGAAATTGTTGCTTTAACATAAAAAGTAAAGCTGGCTTTAAAATCCTGTTTAGTGGTTGTCATAAATGTCTCCTCTAAAACATCTCAAGTGCTGTTCTGATCCTTCAGACATATAGTGAACACTTTCACCATGAGCAAGTTCTTAAAGATAAGAAAAGTTACCTGCAGTACCTCTAATGATTTTTAAACAATTAAGTTTTATACTGTGTTTTCCACCTCTGGGAAGGCTGATAGAATAGGACATTATAGTTTAGTTTTCATTTCTTCATCATTCAAAACCTTGGAATTTTGTTGAACATCTTTGCACTCTTTTTCTTTCTCTGTAATCTTCGTCACTGCAAGCTCAGTTCCTGAAGGGTCATTTTCACCAGGTAGATGACGTTTTCTCAAAAGAATCAGGATCAAAAAGGCAGGAATAAAACTTAATCCTCTTAGTGCTGCTGGCAATCCAAGGTAGATGTGTCTATTTAAAAAAATATTAATTAACATTAAATCTTACATAGACAATGTGATTAGCTCAAACTAATTTTGTTTATAATTATAGATATTTTATTACCCTAAAAATAGAAATTGTTTTGCATGTCAATCATATAAGCAATTTTTCCAACATTAATTCCAGTGTTTATGTTTTTTAATTTTCTATGCAGAAACTCCAAATTTATTTTCTTCATATCTACCATTTGTTATTTTCATTATTATTTTTCACGTTTAATAAAACCTCCAACTTAAATGTAATACTCAAAGTAATAGCAGTTTTATTCTAGTATTTAATAAGAATACTTTCATAGAATCATCATTAATCATGATATATACTCTTGGGGTATTTTTTTAGATGACCTTTATCAGGTCATAAGTAGTGTCATGAAGGAATGAGGTCTGAGAGTGCTGAGACTAATGGTGGCAAACTACTCAGTTTCTGTGGCTCCATCTCCAGTGCAGAACTTGCTGGTTTGACTATTCCCCCCACACTCTGAAGCATCCTGGATGTGCACCAGCCTTGGACATTTTCCATGCTGCTAGGAGCAAAGATTGTAATCCATGGGACTAAATATATAGCCATCTGGCATGGCCCACATAATGCCAAAAAGCTCAGCTAATAAGAAAGGTTTTCTGTGGCTCAGGAATCAACCACATCACCAGGCATGCAGGATAAGGGCCTCTGGAGAAAGAATGCACATGTCAGGAAATAAGTTCTCAAATCCAAACACACATCTCTGCTAGGAAGAATTTTCGACTCATATTTTCCCCTCTGTCTATTCTATATTATATTATTTTGCTGTTTTTCATGACCTTTTAATCTTATTTTTATTATATTAAATAGGATTTTCTCTTTCTCGTCTACTCTCTCATTTTCCTTCTTTTTGAATTTTGCTTTTTTTTTTTTTAACTTTTCAGTTTATTCTGTAGTATATTTGTCCCGTTCTTTTCTATTACTATGGTGTTGCAGTTGTTTTCAATTTAATTTTACTGTATTTTGATATTTGGTTTGTCTTTATATTGTGGGTATTATTATTGTTTTTTTTTTCTTCTTTGTGAGTGGAGCTCTGACTCAAGCATGGCACCCCAAGCATGTGGGTGGGGGCTTTGTCTCTGAGATACTCTCAGAGCATAGTTGAGAGAAACTCCAACCATGACCTAGTCTCATTCAAACCTTAACGAATGCTTTAAATTAGGATAAATAAATAAATAGCCTGAAGAGACAGAAGCCCCCCATCCCCGAATAATGACTCAGCCTTCTGTATTCATAAAAGAAGGGTTCTGAGGTCCCACTTTTGAAAACTCAATCCCATAGCAACAGACAGATAATAATGACACAATTACTGTGGATACCACATTGTTGACAAAACAGGAAGAATTACCACAGAAGGTGCACCCAGTATACTATGCTATCTACAATACACCAGCCTAAATTATGGGGGGACCCCTATTCTTTCAAGACCTACAGAGGAAGCAGGTCCTTCAAGTTCGAATAGTATGCACTGTATCCAATCTCACCAATCACAATCAGCAAAGCCATGGGAAAATTATACTACTAAATACATTTGTAATAAAATTCAATAGTACACAACAAACTGATAACCTAGGGCACATAATTATCAGAAGGCTATTCTCTAAGAAGGCCTTCACATAAAAATAGAAGATATATAAATCCCAATGATAGACAAATATTAACTTAGATATAAATGAAACACAAGAAAATGAGACATCATGACTTCTCCAAAATCTGATAACTCTCGAATAATTGATTCTAAAGATACTGAAGTATAGGAAATGGCAGAGAATTTTTTAAATGATGTTAAAATGATCATTGAATTTAAAGAAGATATCAATAAACAGTTTAATGAGTTAAGGAAGAAAATTAAGGATATGAAGAGCAATTTTAAAAAGAGACAGAGATTCTGAAACAAAATAAAACCCATAAATCTTAAAAATGTAAAGCTCCACAAGCCAAATAAAAAATTTAGCTGAAAGCCTCAACAACAGACTAGATCAAGTGATATAAAAAAATATTAAGACTTGAAGATAAACCTGATGAATTATACATTCAGACAATAATCAGGAAAAACAATAAGAATGAACAGGACATACAAAACCTATGGGTCATGAATAAAAGACCAAATGTAGATGATGTGATGGTGCATGCCTGTAATCCCAGTGGCTTGGGAAGCTGAGGCAGAAGGATCTCAAGTTCAAAGCCAGACTCAGCAACAGCAAGGCACTGAGCAACTCAGTGAGACTCTGTCTCTAAATAAAATATGAAATAGGGCTGGGGTTGTGGCTCAGTGGTTGAGTGTCCCTGAATGCAATCCCCAGTACCCGCCCCCGCCCCCACAAAAAAAAGAGACCAAAATGTACTGATCCCATGTACAGATAAAGGAGCAGAGGTAAAAGCTAAAGACATAAACAATTTATTCAGTGAAATAATAGAAAATTTCTGAAATCTTGGGATGGATATGGATGCCTGGGAACAGGAAACATCTAGAAACCTAAATAGACATGATGAGAAAAGAACCTCTTCACAATAAAACATAATTAAACTGCCCAAAATACAAAACAAAAAAAGAATATTGAAAGCTGTAAGAGAGAAGTTCCAGGTCATGTATGAAGGCAAACCCATCAGAATAATAGATTTCTCAACAGAAACTTTAAAGGCCAAGAAGACATGGGATGATAGACAGCAAGTCTAAAAGAAAATAACTTCTAACCTAGACTACTACATCAAGCAAAATTATCCTTCAGAATAATTTTAATAATAATAATAATATAATTATTATTTAAATAATGATTTAAATTATTTAAATAGTTAAAACTAAATAAAGATCTTCCAAAATCAGCATTAACTAAATAACTTCATGACCACTAAACTAGTATTACAGAATGTACTTAAAGGAATTCTGTACTCAGAATATAAAGCATGATAAACAATCACAAAAGCACAGAGAAGAATAAATCTCACTAGAATAATTATTTTCTACTCTAGAAGAGTAGAAAAACAAATGAGAATTAGGAAATAAACATTATTAACTCAATAAACCATTAAAACTCTTAAGATGGATATAGAAGAAAGAAATGAACATATGGTATTCAAAGCAACCAGAAGAAAAACAACAAAATGACAGGAATTAGTACATACCTTTTTAAAATAATCTTGAATGTAAATGGTCTTAATTCTCCAATTAAAAGATGCAGGCTGGCTGATTAGATTAAGAACAAAGATCCAACAATTTTGTTTTTCTACAAGAAACTCACCTCACTATGGCAAAGATTTTCCAAACTATATCATGTTATACCATAAGGCAAGTCTTAACAAATACAAAAAACAAACAAAAAACAAAAATAATTTCCTTCAACTTTCCAGATAATATTGGGATAAGCTTCATATTAATATAAAGAGACATAAATTACAGTAGATGGGGTAGAGAAAGAAGATGGGAGGGGAGGAGAGGGGATGGGGATAGGAAGGGAATAGGAAAGGCAGCAAAATACAACAGACACTAGTATGGCAGTATGTATAAACATGGATGTGTAACCAATGTGATTCTGCAATCTGTACACATGGTAAAAATGGGAATTCATAACCCATTTGAATCAAATGTATGAAATATTGTTAGGGTCTGTAAACAAGTCAAGATGGCACCTGACATTTTGCCAGAGGGAGTGGTTTGTGAAGTAACGCCAGCGAGCCATTAAGTGTGGAGATTCCTTATTGGTTGACTGCTGTATCTAGGTTATGTTAATTAAGATAAGCTGTGTGTAATTATGTATATATACCCCTACTGTCCTACAATAAACAGCTCCCACTCCAGCTGTATCAACCTTCACAAGTTCCTCGTCCCCCCCCCCCCCCCGGGTTAGTTTGCTGCAGGCCAGACTGCGGCAAAATATGATATGTCAAGAGCATTGTAATGTCTTGAACAGCCAATTAAAAAAAAGAAACTGTACTAAGACATGGAGATTAAAGAATAGGCTTTTAAACAAAAACCAAACCAACCAAACAAAAATGAGCCACGGAAGAAATCTGAGGAAATTCTGAAATTCCTAGACTTGGACAAAAATGGAAACACAACATATCAGAATATGTGGAATACAATTAAAATAGTACCAAGAGAGAAACTTTTAGCTATGGGTGCCTACTTAAAAACAAACAACTGTGAGATCTTTTTCAAATAAATAAGCTAATAATGCAACCTTAAGGTCCTAGAAAACAAGAATAAAGCAAAACCAAACATAATAGAAGGAAAGAAATAGTAAAAATCAGAGATAAACTAAATAAAATAGAACAATACAAAGGATCAATGAAACAAAATGATGGTTTTTAAAATAAATAAATAAGCAAACAAGTTCTACAAACTCTTAGCCAAAGTAATCAAAAGAGACAGAAGACCAAAATAAAAAAAAAAAAAAATAGAGACAAACAGGAATATTATAACAGATACCACTAAAGTACAGATTATTATGAGAAACTATTTTGAAAGAACATATTCCAATAAAATAGAAAACAGAAATTGACTAATTTCTATGTACATATGACCTACCAAATTGAATCAAGAGGATATTAAAAACCTAAAAATATCAACAACAAGCTATGAGACTGAATTAGTAATAATAATGTTTCCCAAAAAAAGAAAAATCAGAAGACTGGTTGAATTCTTGCTGAATTTTGCCAGATTTTTAAAGAACCAACATTAGTGCTCCTCAAACTGTTCTTTAAAATGGATATAAAAGGAATCCTTCCAACTCATTCTATAAAGCCAGTATTACTCTGCTATCACATCCTAATAAGAACACACAGAAAAAGAAAACTGGGGACAAATATCCTTGATAAACATAGATTTAAATATCCTCAGTAACATACTTAGAAATCAAGTTCAACAATCTATTTAAAAGATCATACACTATGATAAAATTGGTTTCATTCCAGAGATGCAAGGATGATTTAATACACATAAGTCATTATATGCAATATATCATTTAAATACAATCAAAGATAAAAACCACACTATCATCTCAACAGATGCAGAAAAAGTCTTTGAGAAAATTCAACATCCATTCATGATAAGTCCTGAACAAACTAGGTAAAAAAGGATCACAACTAAACATAATGGCTCCATATTACAAAGCCATAGCCAACATCACTCTGCATGGGGAAAAATAAAGCATTTCTCCCCAAATAAGAAACGAGACAATGTATCCACTCTCACCACCCCTATTCAATATAGTATTTGAAATTTTTTTTCAGAGCAATCAGGCAAGAAAAAGAAATAACAGAGATAAATAGAAAAGGAAAAGATCAAATAACCCCTGTTTATAGATTACATGATTCTATACTTAGAAGGTACTTAAAGATCCCACCAAAAACTTAAAACTGATAAACAAATTCAGCAAAGTAGCAGGCTACAAAATTAACATACAAAAATTAGTAGTTTTTCTATACAGCAATAAATAACTCACTGAGAAAGAAATCAGTAAAACAACCCCATGAACAATAGCCTAAAAAAATACCTAGGAATAAATTTAATCAAGGAAGCAAAAGAACTCTACAATGAAAATTATCAAACACTGAAGAATTAAATGGAAGAAGACACAAGAAGACAAAAAGATCTCCATGTTCATAGATTGGGAGAATTAACGTCTCCAAAATTGCCATACTGGTAAAAGAAATCTACAGATTAAATGCAATCTCCATCAAAATATCAAATTGGAAGTGCAGCTGGTCATTCTTTGAAGAACTAGAAAAAATAATCCTAAAATTCAAATGAAAGCAAAAAAGATTTCAAATAGCCAAAACAATCCTGAGCAAAAACAGCAACCTTGGTGACATCACAATAATAAATTTCAAAATATACTACAGAGAGACAGTAATAAAAACACCAATGCACCAAGGGGATGTACTAGAGGACCTATAAATAAACCCATGCATCTATGACTATGTGGTTCTCAAAACTGGCATCAAAACACATTGAAGAATAGACAGCCTCTTTAGCAATAATACTGAGAAAACTAGACATCCACATGTAGAAGATTCCAACTATATCCCTCTATACAAAAATCAATTCAAAATGGGTCAGAAACCTTAATATAAGTCCTGAACATTTGAAACTACTAGAGAAAAACATAGAGGAAACATTTAAAGATGTAGACACAGGTAACAATTTCCTGAATAGGGCTCTAATAGCTCAGGAATAATAGTATTGACAAATGGGATTACATCAAATTAAAAAGCTTCTGCAGCATCAGTGTGTGTCTCCCAACTACTCGCCCAAGTAGGAGTACCGGGTACTTGAGTGGGATCACCATCGGCACCAGCACTCACACATAATTTCCGGCCACCCACTCGAGCAAAAATCAGACGCCCATGCAGGACACCTGGCAGCTTCCCATGCGCAGGAACTCTGGCTGCCACTCCCCTGTGGACTCCCATCTACCGGGTCGCCTTCATCTTGGGACACCGCAGCAGCGGAGATACTAAGCTCCGTGGCCTGCCTGCACTCAAGGGAGAATTTCACACAGGCTCTGAAGTCAACCGACAGCCACAAGTTGCACACTACAGAGCACAGAGCTCATCTCTCAACTCATCATCCAACGCCATCGCCCAGCTCCCCTCACCAACTCGACAGCCCATTGCTGAAAGCAATCACCTCAATCTTTGGTCACTTTCATCACCATCTTTGGGGGGGGGGGCAACTCCCAGTATGGAAGTGTAGCTGGCCAGGTACCCAGTTTCTAACTCCCCCCTCTCCCCAATAGCCACTAACCAGGCACAATGAGTGCTCAAAACAAAATAGCTCTCAGCAGGGCAGGTGTGCAGTGCACCCAAAGCACCATGCTAAAGAGCCCTGGAGAGAATGGTCCTCATTTGGAAGTAGAAAGGGAAAGGATGAGTGTGGTAAAGTTTAGAGGTTAACACAGAGACCAGGAACTGGGAGGTCTTCAGGAGAGATAAGAAGATAAGACCAGGTGCTCACATCACATGAGTAGGCCCAAAAAGAGATCCTTGAGATGCAGTCTCCCATCAGAGACCTGCAGGAGCCACACCCCACTTCCAGATCCCCTCCAACCAAGACCAGCCTTACCGCCCTGGTTACCTTCACTGCTGATAGCAGGCCCGCCCTGGCCCCTGGGGACTCAACCCCCAGTTCTTTGTTATGCATGTCAATGTGGCCAGCTCACAAGGCCATGACGCGGGCTTTCGGTTCCCTGTTTATCTGCCTCGCACATATGTGTCTCTCGGGAACATCTTGACCTGTTCGAGCCTCCTGATAGGGGACGGTGACGTGACGGTAACCCAAGGACGCAGTTATTACTCTCCCCTCCTCACTTTTGAGTAATTTCCCGCAGCTGTTAAAAAGATATATAAGGGGAACAAATTTGGCAATAAAGCGCGCGCGCACATGCTCCCTCCTGGATGAAGAACCTTGGTGTCCTGTGTATTTTTAACCCCGCCGTCCCTCGCCGGACTCGGCTCCGTTAGTCGGACGCGGCACTTCACCATCCTGAGGGTGGAGATACCAGGTAACCGACCTACCCCACCTATTGGATAGAAGGGAATCAGGAAAGATACTGACCTCCAACCAAAACAATCCCTATTTCTCCCTTCTAGATTCTTGTTTTTCCTTCTCCCTCTCTATTCTCCCGTCCTCACATACCCAACATATGTGAAACCAAGTATTTTGCATGAAGTAGGATTTTGAGGACTGGGACGTCTGAATAGTATATTACAGTTGTGTTGTATATTCTTCTTGTTTTCTCTTTTTTTCTTTCCGCCAATTTTTACTATTTGAACTTTTTTAAAATTTTTCTTTATGTATGTGTGTTTGTTTTATGTAACTCTACTGTCTTCCCACTTACTTGTCTACCCAAAATTACTTCCTCTCTCTTCTCCTGCTTCTAATCTTGGTTTTTAGATTTCTCTTTCACACTTCCTAAGATATAATAACTCTATATCTTCACCTCCTACCTCCTCAGTATATCATTCTACTCCTCTCTCCAGTTCTTTGTCCACCATCAGAAACTGTAAAACCTTTTACAAACCTACTGAACATATTGTAGATAATAATTGAATTCACCATTTCTGTACATTATGACCAAACTGTAAACATCTTAATAGTGAATATTTGTTTTTAGGGTGTACATTGTTTATATTGGGATCTGTTAACATTGTTCTTCACCTCAAAGGAGAAGTATTGGAACCCTACAGGGTAACTATAAGCCTATAGGGTAAATACAGTAATGCCTCAGATCCACAGTGCTAGAAGGGAAGACACACAAGCAATATGAAAAGACAAGGAAAGAAGGTGCCCCAAATAAATGAAGAAACCACATTCTTAGAATCCATAGCCAGCACAGCTGAAGAAATAACAGAGAAGGAGTTCAGGATACACATAATTTAAAATGTTCTGAAAATTAAAGGATGATATAAGAGAACAAGTTCAGGCAGCAAAAGATCACTTTGATAAAGAGGTACATAAACAAATACAGGAAGCAAAAGATTACTTCAATAGGGAGATAGAAGTTCTAAAAAAAAGAAATCCTTGAAATGAAAGAAATAATAAACTAAATTAAAAGTTCAATTGAAAGCATCACCAACTGATTAGACTACTTGGAAGACAGAACCTCAGACAGTGAAGAAAAAAATGTATAATTTTGAAAAGAATGTAGACCACATAGTGAAAATGGTAAGAAACAATAAGCAGAACATTCAAGAAATATGGGATAGCATTAAAAGACCAAATTTAAGAATTATTGGGATAGAGGAATGCCGCAGTCTGGCTGGGCACAAAATCACGAGCCACCACACAGCTTGTAGATTCAAACAGCAACTCTTTATTCCCTAACTCACACCAGCCGTCTACAATCACGTTCTGGGGAAATCCACATTCTCTGCCCAAATCCACCCCCACTGGGCTTCTGTCTCCCAAAAAATACTGTCTAAATCCCGTGAGAACTCAAGGGGAACTCAGGCAGCAGGATACGCCCTATTCCCAGCAGGAATAACCTTAAACCTGGAACCACCCTAAACCCGGATTATCCTAAACCAGGAACGCCCTAAACCCAGATCCGCCCTGGTCCTTGAGCAAGGTCACCTTAGATGCAATGTCACTGCAAAATGTCCTATTTCCACGAGTCCTTCCACTAAGCAACATGGGGTACGCTGGCAAGGAAATTGTCATACCTACTTGGCTAATGGCTCCCAGCAGAGGAAGGCATAGAGTTACAAAAAAAGGAATGGGCAATCTATTTAATGAAATGATATCAGAAAATTTTCCAAATATGAAGAATGAATTGGAAAACAAAATTCAAGAGGCTTACAAGATACCAAGTGTACAAAGTCACAACAGATCCACACTAAGTCACATTATAATAAAAATGCCTAACATACAGAATAAGGAGAGAATATTAAAAGCCATGAGAGAAAGGAATCAGATTACATATAGAGGGAAAGCAATTAGATTATGTGCAGGTTTTTCAACCCAGACCCTGAAAGCTAGAAGATCCTGGAACAACATAAATCAACCTCTGAAAGACAATGAATGCCAACTAAGAACCTTATATCCAGCAAAATTAAGCATTAGATTTGATGATGAAATAAAGATCTTCCAGATAAACAAAAGTTAAAAGAACATACTCAGCAAAATATTCCATGAAGAGGAATTGAAAAACAACAATGAAAATCACCAAAGGGAGGTATTACACTAAAGGAAAAACCAG
This sequence comes from Marmota monax, assembly GCF_021218885.2. Lineage (NCBI taxonomy): Eukaryota > Metazoa > Chordata > Mammalia > Rodentia > Sciuridae > Marmota > Marmota monax. Next base: position 8,997,545 of record NW_026695227.1, read on the forward strand.
TCAAAGTAGAATCCAAGTTAAATACCAAAAATAAACAAGAATGGCTGGGAATACAAATCATTCCTCAAATAATAACCCTGAATGTTAATGGCCTAAACTTACCAATCAAAAGACATAAACTGGCAGATTGGATTTAAAAAAAAAAAAGACTCAACAAAAATGCTGCTTCCAAGAGACTCATAGGAAAAGACATCCACAGACTGAAGGTGAAAGGTTGGGAAAAATCATATCACTCACATGGGCTGCAAAAGGAAACAGGGGTTTCCATCCTCATATCAAGTAGAATTCAAGCCAAAGTTAATCAAAAGGGATAAAGAAGGTTATTTCATATTGCTTAAGGGAACCATTCATCATCACCAAGACATAACAAAAATAAATTTATATGCCCCAAACAATGGAGCATCTACATTCATCAAACGTTTCTCAAGTTCAAGAGTCAAATAGACCACAACACAATAATTATGGGTGACTTTAACATTTTAACATACCTCTTTCGCCACTGGATATATCTTCCAAGAAGAAATTACAGAGAAGGAGTTCAGGATGCACATAATTAGCTGAACAAAGAAACTATAGAACTCAATAATACAATCAATAACTTAAACTTAACAGACATATATAAATATTTCATCCATCAACAAGTGAATACACTTTCTTCTCAGCAGCACATGGCTCCTTCTCTAAAATAGATTAAATATTATGCCACAAAGCAACTCTTAGCAAATACAAAGAAGTAGAGATACTATCTTGCACTCTATCAGATCATAATGAAATGAAATTAGAAATCAATGATAAAATAAAAATAGAAGCTACTCCAACATCTGGAGACTAAATTATATGCTACTGAATGAACAACAGGTTGCAAAAGATATCAAAGGAGAAGATTAAAAAATTCTTAGAAGTTAATGAGAACACAGATACAATGTATCAAAATCTCTCGGACACTATGAAGGCAGTTCTAAGAGGAAAGTTCATTGCATGGAGTTCATTCCTTAAAAGAAGAAAAAGTCAACAAATAAATGACCTAACATTCCATCTCAAAGCCCTAGAAAAGAAGAACAAATCAACACCCAAAACAGTAGAAGACAGGAAATAATTAAAATCAGAGCTGAAATCAATGAAATTGGAAGAAAAGAAATAATTGAAAAATTGACAAAAAGTTGATTCTTTGAAAAAATAAAACTGACAAACCCTTAGCCATGCTAACAAAGAGAAGGAGAGACACAACTCAAATTACTAACGTCCATGATGAAAAAGGAAATATCACAACAGACACTACAGAAATACAGAAGATAATTAGAAATTATTTTTAAAACTTGTACTCCAGTAAAATAGTAAATATTGAAGGCATTGGCAAATTTCTATAGTCATATGATTTGCCCAATTGAATCAGGATGATATACACAATTTAAACAGATCAATTTGAAGTGACGAAATAGCAGACACCATCAAAAGTGTACTAATCAAGAAAAGCCCAGGACAGGAAGGATACCCAGCCTAGTTCTACAAGACCTTTAAAGAACTAATACCAATACTCTTCAATTTATTTCAGAAAATAGAAAAAGGGGGAGCACTTCCAAACTCATTCTTTGAGGCCAATATCACCCTGATTCTAAAACCAGGCAAAGACACATCAAAGAAAGAAAACTTCAGACCAATATAGCTAATGAACATAGATGCAAAAATTCTCAATAAAATTCTGGAAAATCAAATACAAAAACATACCAAAAAGATAGTGTACCACAATCAAGTGGTGTTCATCCCATGGATGCAAGATTGCCTCAACATATGGGAATCAATAAATGTAATTCATCACGTCAATAGACTTAAAGATAAGAACCAAATGAGCATCTCAATAGATGCAGAAAAAACATTTGACAACATAGAGCACCCCTTGATGTTCAAAACACTAGGGATAACTGGAGCATATCTCAACATTGTAAAAGCTACCTATGCTAAGCCCCAGGCCAACAGCATACTAAATGAAGACAAATTGAAAGCATTCCCTCTAAAAACTGGAACAAGACAGGAATGCCCTCTTTCACCGATTTATTTAATGTAATTCTTGAAACACTGGCCAGAGCAATTAGACAGACAAAAGAAATTAAAGGGATATGGATCAGAAAAGAAGAACTCAAATTAGCATTATTTGCTGACAGTATGATTCTATACCTAAAAGACCCCCAAAAAATTCCACAAGAAAACTTCTAAAACTAGTAAATGAATTCAGCTAAGTATTGGGATACAAAATCAACACTCATAAATCAAAGACATTTCTGTATACTAGTGACAAATCCTCTAAAAGTTAAATGAGAAAAACTACTCCATTTACAATAGCCTCAAAAAAATACTTGGGAATCAAGCTAACAACATAGGTGGAAGACCTTTACAATGAAAACTATAGAATTCTAAAGAAAGAAATTAAAGAAGACCTTAGAAGATGGAAAAATCTCCCTTGTTCTTGGATAGGCAGAATTACTTTTGTCAAAATGACCATATTACCAAAAGCATTATATATGTTTAATGAAATTCCAATCAAAACCCCAATGACATTTCCCATAGAAATAGAAAAATCAGTCATGAAATTCATCTGGAAAAATAAGAGACCCAGAATACCCAAAGCAATCCTTAGCAGGAAGAGTGAAGCAGGTAGCATCACTATTCCAGACCTTAAACTATATAACAGAGCACTAGTAACAAAAACAATATGGTGTTGGCACCAAAACAGACTGGTAGACCAATGGTACAGAATAGAGGATACAGAGACAAACCTACATAATTATGGTTATCTTATATTAGACAACGGTACCAAAAACATACATTGGAGAAAAGATAGCCTCTTCAACAAATGGTACTGGGAAAACTGAAAAGCCATATTCAACAAAATGAAATTGTATGAGTGTGCCTTTCTCCCCACATCCTTGCCAACACTTATTGTTGTTTGTATTCTTAATAGCTGCCATTCTGACTGGAGTGAGATGAAATATTAGAGTAGTTTTGATTTGCAATTCTCTAATTGCTAGAGATGTTGAACATTTTTTCATATATTTATTGATTGATTGTATATTACCTTCTGAGAAGTGTCTATTCAGTTCCTTGGTCCATTATTGATTGGGTTATTTGTGTTTTTAGTGTTTAGATTTTTGAATTCTTTATATACCCTAGAGATTAGTGCTATATCTGATGTGCAAGTGGTAAAAATGTGCTCCTAAGCTTTGGGCTCTCTATTCACCTCACTGATTGTTTCTTTTGCTGAGAAGAAGCTTTTTAGTTTGAATCAATTTCATTTATTAATTCTTGATTTTAATTCTTGTACTACAGGAGTCTTATTAAGGAAGTAGAGACCTAATCTGACATGATGGAGATTTGGGCCTATTTTTTCTTCTATTAGATACAAGGTCTCTGGTTTAATTCCTAGGTCCTCGATCCACTCTGAGTTGAGTTTTGCACTCATACATTGCTGGTAGAACTGCAAAATGGTGCAGCCAATCTGGAAAGCAGTATGGAGATTCCTTGGAAAACTGGGAATAGAACCACCTTTTAACCCAGTTATCCCACTCCTCAGTCTATATCCAAAGGACTTAAAAACAGCATACTATAGAGACACAGCCACATCAATGTTTATAACAGCACAATTCACAATGACTAAACTGTGGAACCAACCTAGATGCCTTCAGTTGATGAATGGATTAAAAATGTGATATATACATACATACATACATACATATACATACACACACAATAATATTACTCAGCAATAAAAGAGAATAAAATCATGGCATTTGCAGGTAAATGGGTGAATTTGGAGAATATAATACTAAGTGAAGTTAGCCAATCCCAAAAAACCAAATGCCAAATATTTTCTCTGATATAAGGAAGATGATTCATAGTGAGATAGGGAGCAGGAACATGGGAAGAATAGATGAACTCTAAATTGGGGAGAGGGATGGGAGGGGAAGGGAGGTTGGCCTGGAGTAGAAAAGACAATGGAATGAGATGGATATCATTACCATAAGTACATATATGAAGACACAAATGGTGTGAATATACTTTGTATACAACTAGATATTTAAAAAATTGTACTCCATATGTGCAATATGAAGTATAATGCATTCTGCTGTCAAATTAGAATTTAAAAAATTTTTAAATGTGGATATTTAAATATTATTGGAGTTTTGCTACAAATTATCAATTTTGTACTCTTAAATAAACCATTTTATGTATTATAATGTATTTAATTCTTCACATCCAAGAAATCACTTAAATTAAAAATATTTTAAGATGCAGCAGATACAAAGCATATTTGTTCTTCAAATGTAGATCAAAAACTATTTTAATGTAGTTCTTTATAGGTTTTGTCTTTAATGTTTTAATTTTTTTTCAATTAAAAGAAGGTATTTTCCAGGATGAATAGGAAAATCCAAATACATACCACATATTAGGTGATTCACACTTCTTCCTAATACATTTTCTCTATATCACCATAGTAACAGCCAAGTGGGTCAGCTGTTTGGAGAACATCATTGATAGCAAGTCCTTTTCTATGCAGTCCAGTTAATGATTGTGAAGAAACTTGTATGTATTGACTTATTTGCCATGTGATGCCCGGGGCTATGAATTTGCAGAATGAGTGTTCATTTATAGATAAATATTTTGGGGATGACATGAGTCACTCTGCTACCTCAGTTCATTCTAAACTCAGTTACTTAACTTGTAACTAAATTAGTGTGTGTACCCAGGAACAGCTTGGAAAATTGGACTGTGCTCTATTCTGATAGGACAGATAAAGAAATTTTCAGAAAAATTTCTTTTCAAAAAATTCTCTTCCATCATCCCAGTTAAATTATGTCAAATAGGGGTAGATGTTTTAGTTGTTTATTAAGTAAACAGATTAATGTAATTAACAACCTGAGTTTCTTCTATCACAAATATAGATACAAATATCTTGGCTCTCAAAGCTCTCAATCCTTATCCTTGTGAAGAGGCAAATGAAACTAGGTGAATGTACCTTCTCTGACAAATGCAGTCAAATTTATTATCTGTTCAATATGTAAACACAATAATGATTCTATTATTTACATTTCAATTAAAAGAATTTATATCTTCTTTCTCTTAACCACATAATAAAATATTTATTTTATGTTAAAAAGCTTCTGCATAGCAAAGGAATAAACAGTGAAGAGACAACATATAGAATAAAAGAAAATCTTTGCTAGCTATTCATCTGAGAAGATTAATATTCAGAATATATAATGAACTTTAAAAACTAACATCAAAATGACAAAGTAACAGTAAAAAGAAAAAAAAGGCAAATGTTCATGATCTCATCCTCTTAGGACACGGAGGCAGTAAAATCTCAAACTCAAAGCCTACTTGGGCACCTAAATTAGACACTAACTCAAAATACAAAAGGGCAGGGGTATAGTTCATCTGTAGAGGGCTTTGCCTCCCATGTGTACAGCCTTTGGTTCATTCTTCATTACCAGAAAAAACAATGAACACATAATCCGAACAGTTACTTCTCAAATGAAAGACAAATGGCTAAATAAATATGTTGAAAAAAACATTCAATATTCTCAGCCACTGTGGAAATGCACATCAAACCTACATTGAGATTCTACCTCACCCCAATCAGAATGGCTATCAGAAAAAAAAAAAAAAACTTCTAATATTGATATGGAGAAAAAAAAATCCTTATACACTGTTGATGGGAATGTGGGAATGTAAACTAGTATAACCACTATGGCAGCAGTACAAGGTTCCTAAAAAAAACTAAAAATAGAACTACTATATGATCTGGTTATGCCACTTCTGGGAATACATAAGAAAGACTTATATACCTATCTTCACCTATTTAAATAGTCAAGTTATAGAATTGGACTAGGTGTCTATAAACAGATGAATGGATAAAAATATGAGATATAGACAATGTAATATTATTCAGCCATGAAAATGAAATCATGTCATTTGTAGGAAAATAGAAGGAAATGTAGGTCATCATGTTCAGTAAAATCTGCTAGAAACAAAATCAAGTACAGCCTATTTTGTTTCATAATTGGAAACTTTAAAAAAAAAGTGGGGGACTATTAGAGAAGGTTGAGGGAAAGAGAGGTTAATAGGGAAAGAAGATAAAATTAAAGCACAACATATGCATATATTGAAATGTCACAGTGAAGCCCATTGATTTGCATAATTAATGAGTTAACATTTATAATAAAAATATGTACACTTAAAAAATAAATTATCTTTACCTGAAGTTTGTTGAATCATATATTCTGCATGCCCCTGGCTTACCACATTTCAAAGTTCCCCAATGTAAACAGGTAGAGTCCACTAAAGCTCCAAAATATATTGGTGCTGGAATGCCAGCTATAATTATCAGAAAAAGAAAACTTCATCAACAAGTTAAGAATTAAGAGACATTATTTTTTGGCAAATATTTCAATTTCCCCTACATGAATAACAAATACTGTGTAAAAATATAAATCAAATGCTCTAAATTTTACTTTAGAAATGTTCTATTACTGTATAAGTAATAGATATATAATATAGTTTCTAGATTATAAAAATAAGTCATGATAAATAAAATACAACAAAATTATTGATAGAATAAAACAGTGAATAAAAATAAATTATATTTTCTGAAATGTTTTGGAAAAAATCATGTGTACATTTCATTTTAACAAAATATTTCCTATTTATTCTCAAGTATTATTGAAGAGAGGTGTAATTAAGTTTTGATAGCAGAAATGAAAGGGAGAAATTCTCTATCTTCCTACATAATTAATTCTCAATACTAATTAAGAATTGCTTATAAACAGAAGGCATATTCTTAAACTGTTATTCTGAGAGAATTATTTCATTTACAGTTTATTAGTATGTATCATACTAGGAAAAATAACATCCTACCAAATATTCTTGTGCAAAATGCATGTAATCCCACACCAAGAGACTTCTCTTCAGACTTGATACACCTAATAAAAAAAATTCATAATAAGCAAAAGTAAAGATTTTAAACCTATCAGAGTTTCTGAAAAAGATTATGCATGCTATTAACAAACACTGAATATTTGAAAAATGTACTTCCATGATCAGGCCTCGGTTACTTAGGGTCTGATTATTCTGCTTCTTCCCAAATAGGAGTCCAATTTCTGATCCCTGGGATTTTACCCATCACTTTTTGCTCAGTCAGGTGTGTGCAGGGACACTAGAAATGAATCCAGAGGTGCTCTATCAGTGAGCTACATTCCTGGTCCTTTTTTATTGAGACAGGTTCTTACCATGTTGCCCAGGCTATATTTGAACTTAAAATCCTCCTGCTTCAAAAGCTTCTGAGTAGCTTGGATTGCAAGTCTGTGCCATCATACCTAACTTTCTTATTTTCTCTCAGAAGAATATATTTCATTTCAATCCATTTTTATCCAAGTATCTTTATATTGAAAGTAGTAGTTCTTGATCTGAAAGGTTAAACCTTTAGCCGAAAGCAAAAACAGCACATATCTAGCTTTTTCAAATTATCTGCATTAATAAGATGTAGGAAATTTCAGATAAAGGAAATATAACTTACGTAAGTATAAGAAAAAAGAAAAGCAATAATAAAAACTTTCCAAAGGAAGTGATTTTAAAAATTCCAAAGCAAAACTATTTTAAGTGATTTGACATAATTTCAAGAGTTGAACAGACATTTCTCCATTTTCTGAAAAAATTTTCCTTGCTTTTCATTGTTGTCTGGAATTCCCATATGTGGAAATTTACACGCCAGACAACATTGGAGTGTAAATGAAAACTATACTGCAAAGGTATTTTTGATGTCTCATCCACTTCTGCATCAGCATGTCTATATGCTCAAAAAGTTCACTTTAAGAACTTCTCTGTGCTCCCTTTCCTTTTCTGATTAACTCAAAGTTGAGAAATATTAATGCTGCTTTCTTCACAGAGTATATTTTTAACAAAAACTACATTTCATTGGTATTTTCTTGATATAGATATTATATTAGATAGAATAATTCTACAATCTTAAAAAGTGAGATGTCATTGATCAAAAGACCATCTATCCGATGGAGAAGTTATTTAGACAACATCAATAATTTTATTTAGAAATTTTATTCAGAGAGAATAAAATCCAGCAGACTTAGAATGATCCTCTTGGTCACCTAATTTATTTTTAATAAATACAAAAATTAAATAAAACATTTAAATTTTATTGAGGAAGTTTTCTTTCTTTTCTGTTTTTAACATACGCCCTGTGATCTCACAAAAACATAGAATTCTAAGAATTCATAAATTATAAGCAGTTTAAACTGTTCTCCAAATTTTATTATTTCCTGACTTTGATAAGAATATCAATTTCTAGAGTCTAGCAATAACAAAAAAAATTATAATGTAAGTTATGGAAAAACTGCTGATAGAAATTTTAATTTTTATTTTAAAATGACAAACTAAAGTAGATGATGCATCCCTTCACCATCACTTTAGAGGATTCCATAATAATAGGTAACAGATATAAATATGTCTATTAAAAAATCCAGGTGTTAAATTCCATAATATGATCTTGGCAAAAGATGGCAGAAGAATAGAAACAAATAAATCATGAACGCATAATAAAGTACTTGTTTTACTAGAGAGTAGATATTAATAACTAAAAGTTTTAAAATTGATATGCAAAGAATAAATGTTGTTAAGAATCTCAATATTCCAGTCAACTGTTTGAAAAGTATAACTTTCAGGGCTCTGTAGTAGAGCATGTGATTAGCATGTATGAACCCTGGGTTCAATTCCCTGTATACACACACACACACACACACACACACACAAATACACACAGTATAACTTTCAAAACAGCAGAAAGAAATCCAATCTGTACAAAGGAAAGGAAAAAAAAGTGCAAACAGAGTTCTACCACAATAATTATAATAAATATAAATGTGTTAAATTCACCAATATCAGGTTAGAAAATCCAATATAGCAAGTTGTTTAAGAAGTGAAATGTAAGATTGAAAATAAAGAGAAGGAAAAACACCTAATGGGCATGTCATGAACCATAGGAAACCCAGAACTATAATTTTAAGAAGAAACAAAATAGAATTCCCTAAAAGAAAAGACTAAATGATAAAGAATAAACTTTATTACTGGTAATAATAAAAGTATAATGATCAAAGTAAACAAATGATTCAAGCATTAAATTCAAATCATTGACTAAAGAACAACCAAAGGAGTTCAAAGGGGTTGGAGAATAATAAAAAGCAGAAATCCATGAAACATCAACTAAATCATAAACTGATTATTTAAAAAATAAAGTTAGATGAGCCTCTGACAATATTGTTGAAGAAACTAGACTTAAATGCAAATAAGTAAAATACAGCAAAAAAAGGAAATTTCTTTTAGACATCAGAGAGTATAAAAATAATAAAAGAATATTATAAACACATACTAATAAACATACAACATGTGTAAGCAGAAATAAAATATGTGATAGAAAATAAAAAGTAAATAAAGAGAAGAAAATTCCACCAGAAAAATTAGTTCAAAGTACAAATATTTTAACAGGTGAGTTTATAAAATTTTCAACAATCAGACAATTTTAAAACAAAGAATTTTAATATCCTTTATCACAAGACTTCTCAGAGATTTTTTAAAGTAGTGCATTATATTTTTACATAATAGTATAATTTTTTTACATATTTGTACATGCAGACAAACTGGGGGATGAAAGCAATAATCAGATATTTAACAAAAGTAAACCTAGCATTGAAAAACTAGAAAATTTACCAGTTCTTTTTGTGGGCCAATGATCTGAGAAAGGAAAAGAATGAAAAATAATAAATCTATTTTGCTTATAAACATAGATGTGACAATTGTTTGAAAGGGTGCACTGATCCCTTCAAGTAGATCAGTGTATAGAATGGATGGAATAAGTCCCTGTTCCTTCTTCCTGTTCCAAAAATCCATTTAACCTGTTTACCTCAAATAGAGAATGTATCAGAAATTAAACTGATAAGAACAGGTTGTATATTTGACTTTAGTAAAAATGCCAAGAAGCTATAGCTATAACAATTTTAAGAAAAATTCAAACAAAAAAGTATTCAAAAAAATAAATCATATTTTTAACTATATTGTGATTAAATGGTGCTTTTATCAGATAAGCAAATAAAGCTCAACATTTTTCACTTAATCTCACTAAGCAAAAGTTCTGAATTGAAAAATCACGTATTTTATTTTCAGAGATTAAGAAAAATTTATTTGATAAAGTTTACCACCTATTTTATTATCAAAACTAGATGAAGACTACATATTAAAAGTATACAGCAAGCATTATACTCAATGAAGAAATTTGATAAGGTTTGGAAAATAAGAGTACTGACTAAAGAATACTCATTTAACTATGCTGAGAGCCATAGCCAAGTAGGAATGACGCATGGCATTTTTGGGTTGAAAGGTGACCCTGCTCAGGGATTAGGGTGGCTCCAGGTTTAGGGTGGATCCTGCTGGAATAGGGCAGATCCAGGTTTAGGGTGGATCCTGCTGGGATTAGGGCATATCCTGCTGCCTCAGGCGCCCACTCCTTGAGTTCCCATTGAGTTCTAGCGGGGTTCTGAGAGAATTGGTAGCAGAGCCCGGTGGAGGGAGTGTATTTTTCCCAGAACGTGCATGTAGAGTGTTGGTGAGAGTTCGGGAATAAAGAGTTGCTGTTGGAATCTACAAGTTTTTGTGGTGGCTCGGTTATTTTGTGCCCAGACAGACTGCGGCATAACTATAGTTCAGTATAGTTTGGGGGTTGCTTGTTGATGCCATAAGAAAATTTTAAGTCTGAGGTGAGTAAAATCTGAAAGTGAAAAGATAAAACTTCGTACTTAAACATGGAAAATTTACATAGAAATCCTAGCAAAACTCTCAGATGTGGGACCCATTCAGTGTCAATTAGCTCCTGTGTATCAGAGGTGGAGGCCGAGGACAAAACTACAATGGAAGCTAGACCAGTAATGGTCCAAAATGAAAGACTCAGGAGGAGTGACTAAAGGGACTGATCCAATTCTGCTCACTGCTCCAGAGAGATATTTAGAATTACCATGAGACCATTTATCTCAGCAGAGCTGATGGAGCTGGGGTCCAAGTTTGGGTAGAAAATGAAAGGAAGTATACTGGCATGGCTACTCCACCTGTGGGACACTGCGGCAGTTGGGATAATGTTGAATGTTACAGAATCATCTAAGATGGCTTCAGTAACTGCTCACCCTACTTTACAACAGTGCCTTCACTCCAGTGCAGCTAGGGGAAAGTAGCTTTGGCTGCTTCTCACTGCTTACAATATGTGACCAAATTCAGGAGATATTCCCGTGCCCAGAGGCAACCTCTATAGAAGAATTACAGGTCTATTTTCAGGAACTGGGGATGAAATATGCTATTTACATGCATAACTTCTACTGCCAAAACGAGGGATATAGTGCTGTTTACAACTCAGTCCATGCATCCAATTAGGGTGCCCTGGTGTTAATATTGTCCACATTGGCAGGGCAGCACCTCCAGTGAGAAGTGCAAATTACAGCAGATATGGAAATAATACAGCAGAAAACAGGAGTCTAAAACCCAGCACAAACTGGAAAGGCATTTTCAAGTCTCCCATAAACAGATATAGGTGGACTTATTTGTAGCAGGAGTAGATGAAAGTAAAATAGATAAATAACCTAATGCTACTCTGGTACAATCATGAAAGCAATCACCTAAGGACAAAAGACTTAATCTCTTACTCCCCAAGAAGGGAAAAGAAAGAGATACAGTGAGAAATGTAGAATGGACTCCTACTCAAAAAGGAGGTAAATACAAACTTCTCTTATTAGGAGACATAATAAAAGCAAAGCCCATGGTTTCCCCTGAGTTTTTCAGCCCTTGGTTGTGGAATGACTAGAGGGGAGGTTGAGAAACAGGGGTCTGAGCCATGTCTCCAGACAGGAGGCTGTGTATAGAACTGGCAACAGACTGATTTTCAAAAAATATTCAGAGAATAAAAGCATTGGTGGACACGGGAGGTAGAAGCACATTGATTTTGCATAAGGTAATCCTGACAAATTACTAAACTCTGGAAGAGTTTAGTACTCAGTTGGGAATATATCATTGTGTACTAGACCTTGTTAATATCTTCTCTAGCATAGATATAACCCTTGAGAGTCAAGACCCATTTGCCTTTAGGTAGGAAGACAGACAATGGACTTTTACCATGTTACCTAAAGGATCTCTCCACAGCCCCACCATTGTCACAGGTAATTGAGATTGACCAAGGAACTAATTTCACAGGCCATGACATATAATAGTGGGCTCAAATCCAGGACACATAATGGATTTTCCACCTGCTGTGCAATACAACAGGAGCTGGGTTAATTGAAATAATGAATGGTCTGCTGAAATAAGGGTTAAAGACTGTTATGGCTTAGATATGAGGTGTCCTCCAAAATTCATGTGAGAGATAATGCAAAAAAGTTAGAGGTGAAATAATTGGGTTAACCTAATTAGTGCATTAATGCACTTGAATGGATTAACTGGGTGGTAACTTTGGCAGATAGGGTATGGCTAGAGGAGACAGGTCACTGAGGGCATAACTTTGGAGTTTATATTTTTGTCCCAGGAGTGGAGATGTCTGCTTGCTGATTACCATGTCTGAGTTGCTTTTCTCCTCCATACACTTTTGCCATGATGTTCCGTCTCACTTTGGCCTAGAGCAATGGAGTCCGCCAACTATGAACTGAGACCTCTGAAATAAACTTTTCTTCCACTAATTGTTCTGGTCAAGTCTTTTGACCACAAATCTGACTAAAACAAAGATCAAAAATAACTCTACGTGGGGTGGAATATTCACGTGCCTGAGTCACTGAGGACATTAAATGAAAAACCCAGACATCAGGGGCCTGCAGTCATTTCTTATGTTCACACACCTTGTGGCTGCCAGCATTAATATTGCAAATAAAGGACACATCTACTGAACATATTCTTAAACTTTTCTGGGGCATGAGCAACAACTTACAATTGCCAAATCCTCAACACATCACATATGAGACAGGAAGCATTAGTTGGTCATGGACTATACAAGTAGGGACCCAGTGGTTCACTCTACTGACACCTTGTGGAGAGAGAGAATATCTAAATTTAAAGTAAAGCCTATTGTGATGGGAACCTTGGCCCTCACAAGTACAGTGGGTATTACCCTCAGGAGTAACACTTTGTACAGTTATGGCAGTTATGTATTTCAGAGATATATTTCCTTCTATGCCCCCAAAGTGCAAATAGATTGGTTTGGTGTACTTGCCCAGGCAAGCCTATTGTGCTGGTTACTTAACTAACACATTATGGTACAGTGGCCTGTATTCTGCCTCATGGAGCTATGTTGCCATTTTTGGTGCCTATTAAATACTAGTCATATTTGCCATAGGTTAACAACAAGTTTTCCTGGACTGGGCAACATATATTGCATATTACTCCAAACAGACTATTAGAATGCTAAGAACTCCCTGTGACCAGCAACACAAGGACTTCCCTGGGTAGTATAACTTACAAATGAGATATAATGGACTTGGTTGAAATAACTGCACTGAAAATACTCACAAAATGGCCATCACATAATTATACTAAACCAAGGGTTTTGCTTTAATTAGAGAGACACTGAATACTTCTCAAGTACCTGGGCATACTTATGTATGGAATGAGCTTTCATGGGATATAGCAATTCAGGTTATAGTTAAAAAGACAGTATTCCATTTTGTCACCCAATAGGTTCCTGATAACCTGACTCTGGGTAAAAACAGTGAATTCAGCAGATATCCTCAACCTATGTTACTCACAGGCTTTCCCCCTGCCATGGGGTGCACTATGGATACGTGGGTCTGTGGATGACCTTGCCTATCTTACAATTGGACGGGATGGTGTACATGGGGATGGCCTTATAGCCCACCCCTAGTTCTGCCTCTTTTAATATGTATAATAGTGACGGGGATAACATCAAGGTACTTCACACAAGACAGTGCTATGCTGTGCCTCCTGCTGGTTCTATCCATTAGCTATTCTTTCTCCATAAGCTGCAATGATGGTGGAAACACTCAAGTCTCAGCTTTACCCTCCCACACTGTCCAAACTGTCAGTCAGACTAAACATGCCATATTCTTGATAACTGAGGACAACACTCAGATTTTTTAAAAAAGGTAGTTTTATAAAATAGGATGACACTAGTTAGGCTAATGGTTGCCCAAGATGGAGTATGTGCAGTCTTGGAGACAGAATGCTGAGGATATATACCTGGTAATGAACACAGTATTGCCCATACTTTACCCTAGTGTCTAAAAAAAAAAATGATGCCTTGATGTCTTTCAGTTGACCCATTCTCTGTTTAACTTCCTTTCCTTTGACATGGCGCTGTATCTTTTATGTTCTCTTAATAACCTTAGCATAATTGCTGACAGGCTCTTGCTTCTTGTACTGCTGCTGTAGGATATAGAAACAACATGCTTCCAGATCCCTGTCCTGAGGGCTTTGCAGAGGATGGGAGGCAGTAGGTCTCATTAAGGGGCTTCCAAAGCACTGAAGGGATGGAATGTTGGGGTAAACACTAATTGGTACCTGGAAGACTTGTTCCTGGTTGTAAGATAGAAAAACTCTAAGGAATATGATAATGAAGGAAGAGGAGAAGGAAAACCAACCACTTTCCTTATTTCCAATCTTTAGGTAGGGATCAAAGCAGAGTGACCTTGGTTGTAAAGTAAAAGATTATGCTAATAAAAGATCTGAAAAACTCCGTCTACCCAGCGGGCATGTTACCATTCTATATATTCCCCATTCTTATCAACACGGGGTAGACCTTCATTGTTTCCAAGTCTGCTGCTGCCAAAGGAGTAAGTAATAAATTGTCTGAATCTTCGCTTCTCAGTCCTCCAAGTTCTTTCTGTGAGATTAGTAAACAGTGTGTGGGGGTTTTTGTAGCCTTGGGGTTGAAAAGTTTCCTTCATAATAAACCAGTAAATGTAATAAAAGTGCTTCCCTGAGTTCTATAAGCCATTATAGTAAGTCTTCTAACCTGAAGAAAGTTTATGGGAATCTCCAGCCTATCACTAGTCAGTCAAAAGGCTGAGAGCCCCAGATTTTCCATGCTCATAAAAAATAATAGAAGTCTGGGGGAACTGAGCCCTTTAACTCTTGGGATCTGATGCTAACTCTAGGTTGATATTGTCAGAACTGAAATGAACTGTAGGACACCTTGGTGGTGCCAGAAAATTGATGATTGTGGGGAAAAAAAACAGAGTCTGGTGTCAGAAGGCTTCTCTGTGAATAGAGAAACTTTTTCTCAGAGTATATACATATGAATTCATAAGTATGTATATAGTTTATATATTTGTGTATGTATCTAGGAAGCAACCTAATGACATATCACCTTTATGAAGAATCTTTTAAAATTCTACTCAAGTACATAAAAGATATTGATATTGCAGGTTCACCAATATTTCATGTCCAGTTTTCTCCACCTGATCTGCAGAACCCTCATAAACCCAATCAGAATTTATATGTAAGTATAAAGATCTAAATGGCTAAATCAATTTGGGCAGAGATTAGGCACAATAAAGGTGACAAGATGGGTGGGCAAGGAAGTTACCATATGATATTTTAACATTTGCAATGCTAAAGCAATTAAATCAATATGACACTAATTTAATAATAGGCAAATCTGTGAAACAGAAAATATATGAAAAATATACCCATGCTGTGAAAACTTAAGATATGATAAAGGTGGCACCACTACCAAAGAACCTGTAATTTAGATTGTGATATTGGTAAAATTACTTCATTATATGAAGATAAATTGAATTGGGCACCTTTCTCTCTTGCACTATATATAAAAATAGAGTTAAGATGATTTTAAGACTATAAGCAAAAAATAAAACTGTAAAGCTTTTATCTTAAACCTGTTAGAATAAAACCTATAAGGCAATATTTTTATAAATTTAGAATTTGAAAATGCTTTTTAAATGTGACCACTCACTACCATACACCCAAACCATAAGGCAAAAAAGTTGTTATGCTTACATGCAATTTTTAGGATTTTACTTCATAAATAGAGAAAAGTTAAAAGAAACATAAGACTAAAAGATAATTATGTCATCGCATCAATTATAGGCATATCATTATATAAATTATATCATTGTTTCAATTATATCATACTGCTTATTACATTATATCAATATAATATTATAAATTATAATTTACACAGTCACCATCCAAATCAGCAAGGCAGAGAGGAAAATGGGGTAAAAAAAAAAAAAGAATCAGCATCTTGAAGTAGAAATCTAAATAACTAAAAATTAGTTCAGATATGCTTAACTTCACTCACCAGGAAATCACACTAAACATCAATGAACCACTATTTTACACCAACTGGAACAGTCAACATTAGAAAGTTAGATAATTCCAAGTGTTAGGGAGGCTATAAAGTGGGGGGCAGGACACTGAAGCAGTGATGGTATGAGAACAACTCTTATGCACTAGCTGTACTTGGTGTCTTTATATATGCATGTACTTTAAGAACCAAACCAAGGCATAGAGCACCACCGTCTGAGTGAAATGCATACTGAAAATGCATATTGAAAAAAACATATCTATCATACTTAAGTGGGTGCCTATGGTGAGTGAAAGTAGGAGATGAAATTTAATACAAATGAATAAATAAATAAAGTAAAGCAAGAGAGAAAGCTTGCCCCAGTTCATAATGATAAAACGTAATGAACTACGATTAACTTAATTCTGCTTCTGAATTTCAATGAGACAAGAAAAAGGGGAGCAGGTGGGCAACTGTGTTCAGGATTGTTTATTAGGCATGAAGAATGCTATAACTGAAAGAGCACATGTTTAATATACCTAAGTTTGGAGCAAGGCTCTGCAGTTTCCTAGTTTTAGGAAACCATTACTTGTATCTCACAGTAGCCTTGTAAAAGAGTTGGGCATTTACGATTTATGCCCATTTTTATTAAAGAAAAATTGAGCTTAGAAAGATCAAGGGACCCTGGTAAAAAAAAAAAGGGGGGGCTTCTAGTAGTTTTAAATTCTGCTGTCCTGTAAGCTAAACCAAATGAGGTGGCTGCTATGCATCTATTTTTTACCTATCTAAACAACCATTTCATAATGGGCATGTATCTCATCTTGCACTACACAATGAAAGATCCACTTATTCTGAGAAATAAGAAAGGAAATTAGCAAAGGATAGAGAGGGAAAAAAAACAAAAGATGAACATCCATATTATTAACTTTAAAATTTTGTAAGATTTAACAATGTTTAATGCAAAATCCTTAATAAATGTATATTAGAGCACAGAGTTCTTAGATATCATAAGCCTCAAATTACTTAGAAAAAGTTACTATAATAAATTACCAGAAAGAAATGCAAATAAAGAAAATAATTAATGTACCTCAGGAGAACCATATATCCAGGTATGGCAGCTAAAGAATAAATAAAACTGCTAATTGTCGACAAGATTAGAAAGTACTGGAGCATCATGGAGCAGTCATGGCCTTTGTCACAAAGCCCAAGAACTGCAGATGAATTTCCTGATGTTCGAATGCAGCTACAATTTTGGAACACCTGTCAAAAATAATATATACTATTTAAGAATATATTTAAGAATTTTGAACACAAATCTCAATTTTTTTATGTAGTCAGTTGGATCAAGATGGAGACTGCTGGGGCTGGGGGTATAGCTCAATGGTACAGCAGTTGACTAACATGTGTGAGACTGTACTACTCACACACACCAAGGGAAAAAAGTATGGACAATGCTTATCCCTATGTTCCCATCTCCTTTATGGTCTCTCTCAGGATTATAGCATAAAACAAAGCATAGAAGTATAGTTTCAAAATATGACATTTTAAAAATTTGTTCTAATTTGTTATACATAACAATGCATTTCAACTAATTATACACAAATGAAACACAACTTCTCATTTCTCTGGGAATACACGATGCAGTCATACCGTTTGTGCAATCATACATGTACATAGGGTAATAATGTATGTCTTGCTCCACCATCCTTCCCACCCTCTTCCCCTCCCCTCCCTCTACTCCCCTCTGCCCAATCTGCCAATTTCAAAACACCAAAGGCCAAATGTTTTCTCTGATATGTGAATGCTGATCTATAATGGGGAAGTGGAAGGGAAGAATAAAATAAATGGTATTTTATGTAAATACATGAAGTAAATTTGCAATAGCTCAGCTATTCTAAATGCACACTTTTAAAAAAACAAACACTTACCTGCCACAATACAAAGTAAGAAAAACAAAATCTGTTTGATTGTTCAAATGTCTACACATAAACAAAGCTGTGTCCTCCCAAAGTATAGTTTATTTTAAAAACAGAGTAAAGTCATCACTTTTTGAATTATTATGTTTCCCGACCTCATTAATAATAAAATTTGTATTTTACTTTGGTCACCAGCCAACTTTATAAGGTTGAACATTCTTGAGGCAAGAAGACATGCCTAACTCTGTCTATCTTGTTTTTTAAAAAAACTGTTTTCATGTGAAAAACACAAAAAGCACATACATAAATATACACAGAAAACAGAAGAAAAAAAACAGCAGTTTGAGAACAAAATTGAGAACAAAATTACCAACTTCTTTCTCAATGATAAATTGTTTTCTGTCCAGGATATTTTTAACCCAAATTATTTTAATAATAATCTAAACTGGCTTAAAATTACAGATGAGTACTGAGATACTGTGAAGGCGTTACATAGATCTGAGAAGTGAAAAGGTAACAAAGTGTGCATATAGAAGGTAAGTTAAGTTATACAAATAAAAAAAGTCTGGTTTTAAGAAAAGACTAAATTTGTTTTTAGCAGATATAGGTCCAGTTCAAATTTAGAAAATGCTAATACAATACACAGAAGTTCTGTCAAAAAGGCCAGTAGGATGTATTACCATGTTCAATCCAGTTCCAAAGGATGTCTCACAACCAGCAAGACAAGCTGACATATATGATAAATCATTGTCAATACATAGAAAGAAGTTCTGTCAAAAAAGCCAATAAGATATGTTACCATGTTCAATCCAGTTCCAGAGGATGTCTCACAACCAGCTAGACAAGCTGACATATATGATAAATCATTGTCGCCACATACAGGATCCCATGTTTTAGTTGGACAGTTGCAAGCTCTATTGCAGTCATCAAGGACTTTATTTCCCACATATAAATCTTGTTGTATTCTGAAATGATTTAAAATAATACCATGGATACTGAAACACTATTCAAGATTTGTTTTTCTTCTTTCTATCTTAATCCCCAATTATGTTTCCTCCCCTCCACCAAAATAGAAAAAGAAATCTTCTATCAATGTGTGACTTGCCTGCTATAGTTCTGGTGTAAAAGATAACCAGGTGCAGTGTCACAAAACCACTTTTTCAATGATTTATTTTAGAAAAATACAATCCATAAACAAGCACTAAGTGCCTAGCATGTGGGATGCATTTAATTTTTTTTTTAGTTATAGATGGACAAAATTATTTTATTTATTTTTATGTGGTGCTGATGATCAAACCCAGTACCTCACCTAAGAAAGTGCCCTAGCACTGAGCCACAACCCCAGGCCCATGGGACGCAATTTTCCGGATATTATTAGAACTAAAACATGAAGATGACCTAATCTCTGAGGTTGATCCATGTGGGAGAAAATAATGAGAGAGCTAACTTGAAGATCAAAACCTGCTATTTCCATTTATAATGCATTTACTTCAGAAACAAAGTCACGTGAGTAAAAAAAAAAGCATTCTTCTGGTTTAGTACCCAGTACTTATAATTGTGATCATGCACTAACTAATATAAGAGTCTAGAGAACGAATTCAAATCCTGTGACTAGACCAAAGTGTGGCCTTCCACACATTCTCTCTGGGAATCAGCATAATTGGAGATGCAGACAATCTTTAAGATTCATTCCAATTTTAAAACCTACATTTCTACACTGATATGGTTGAAGAGGTTTTTTGAACTTCTCTAATCTTCCATTTCTTTATCTATAAAATGGAAATAATAATGCTTATGTTAAGCAGAGCTTGCAAGATTCAAATCAGATAATATATGCAAAAATTATGATTTTATATTTGAAATTATTTTAATACTATAATACTTGATGACTTTAAAAGGAACACTTTAGGAAGCTTTTCATTTCATTTTGACTTGAAGTGAATTTTTAAAATTTCTCATTACTATGGAAAAATCTTTCTGTAAACCCAGATAAACCTCAAAATACAATATCTAAAACTATTTATACTTTAGACATAACTATATCAGTGATGTACATAAATTTATATATTAATTTACCATGAATTAGGATTCAATAATGCTAATTAAGCCCACCATGGAAACATCTAAAGACTATTTAGACTGCATAGTCAACTTTTCATTTTAATATTTACAGGGGTATAAAACATATGGATAACAAATCCTAATATAACCTATAGGTAGCTTCCTTTATGTACATTTTAATGTCCACTAGGATATCACAAAGACTACCAATTATACACATACACACACAATCATAAACTCATTCACCCTGTGATGTTCACTACTTTTTTAATAAACCTAGAGTTTGAATGGATTGGTATATAATTGATAGGTAAAGGAAAGATGCAGGATGACCATGGGATCACTGCCATTAACTCCTAAAAAAATGATTTGGTTTTGTACAACCACTAGAGAAAATATGCTACTAACAGTCTGTTGAAAGAATATGGCATTTACTAGGAAAAAAAAAAACATACCCTGCATAAGAGGTAGTTATGCCAGCAACTGGAGAATTATCACAAGTCACAAGAAAACATAAAAAATAGAGAAGGTACTCAATTACAGATAACCAACATCCTATGTGGGCAGCTTGTTTAACGGTAATCTTGAACTTCTTCATAATTAAACCACCAGCAATATATCCAATGCATACTGGAGGTAAGTTATAAATACCTATAAATGCAAGTAAAATGTTATTTACAAATTAACAACAACAAAGAACAAATATGTTATCATTTTTGCCTAATATGTTTTACATAAGAAAGTATTTAGATTGAAGTAGTGGTGATTTTAACCCTACTCAGTTACACATCATGTACAGGGAGATTTCAAAATGACTCATAATGTCAAGTATATTTAAAAAAAATATTATTATCATTCATTTAATTATTCACAATAGGTTTTCAATTTCTTATAGTCATGTATCATGATCAAAGTCTCTTTTATTAGGATATACGTAGGAGTAGCAAGTCCGAGTTGACCAGTAATTTATTATATCACTCTCTAGTGTGTGGGATGGGAATATATACATATATAAGTATCTTATATGTATATATATAACATATGTATATATATATTTATATATATGGCAGTTCAGTTACTTACTCCCACTTTGATTATTAAGAATTTGACTCAGTTCAAGGTACTTTAGAAAGTCATTCTGCTGAAGCTTTGACTGTTGAGTGTGGCTATATTTCATATTTTGCTGTGCTAACCAGCATTCTTCTTTCCCAGCTCTTTGTCCCCTCTTCAATACAAAAAAAGGAAAAAGCAAAAGGGAAAGACAGCCCTAGGCTGCTTTGTATAATATCTGCATCACTGAATCATATTCTTGGATGAACGTGTTAAAACTCAAGGCATATAGGCACACATAGACTGGGATAGTCATTTTTTAGAAGAATAAAAAGATCTCAGGAAAAAATTCAGGCAAAGTAGAATCACTGGGGTTAGGGTAGTTACAGGAAAGGCAGAAAGTATGTAGATGCAGAAATATCTAAAACCATCAGGTGACCAAGGAACTACATTAGGAGGAATATGGAATCCAAGAATTTAAGCCAAAAGAGTAAAACACAGAATCCTAATGAGTTAACTCTAATCCTTTATAAATTAATGAACTGCCTATCTGAAAATTCACTAATGTTCACATTTCCCGAGATTTCCATAAACATTGTGAGTTTCTATTCTGAGTGGAAAGAGAGCAGAAGAGAGAAAAAAGACAATTTCTGACCTCTTCCCCTTCATACACTTCCTTAATTTTCCTAGAGAGTGGAAAGAGAAAATTTAGCAGAGACAGGAATATCCTAAAAGACTTCAATTTAGGAGTTTCCTAATCCCTTTGTCACATTGTTCACCATTTCATGGGGGGCGGGGGGGGGGGGTAGTATGCCAATAACTCAGAGAGAAACAAACATACCAATGAGAAAGATTGCATCAGAAGTTGATTTTCCATATTGTTGTTCCAGATATTTAGGCATAAAGGAGAACATGTTAGCAAATGCATTGAACTGTAACACACTTATAAGTATGAAAAGCATGTAAATTGGATTGCAGGAGAGACTTTTCATGAATGGTAAAAAATCTGAAATGAAAGAATAATAGTGTCAGATCAACTTGGCTTTGCATTTTGTGGCAGGTGTTTTCCTGAAACATCAACCTCCCTCCCCAATTATACTTCGTAATGCACATATATCTGTTCATTCTTTTTACTACCTGTAAGCTGAAAATATATAAGCTGAGTGGCTTCTGGAAATCAGTGATATACCTGACTGGGTAGAATTAGAACACAATAGTTTACCTTCCCTAAGTCATTATTTAAGCAAAATTTTAAAGAGACAAATATAGGGGCTGGGTTTGTGGCTCAGTGGTGGAGCACTTGCCTCACATGTATGAGGAACTGGGTTCAACTCTCAGCACCACATATAAATAAATGAATAAAATAAAGGTCCATAAATACTAAAACAAAAAATTTTAAAAAGAGACAAATACAGCATCTGATTCCACACCATATTTTTTATCCTTTTCTTTTTTCTTCTATTAATATCCTCTCTTCTCTAGAGATCATCTAGAATGGAAGATGCTTTTTCTCCATAATCTGGAAGGAAATCACTTTGATAAAGAAGTATGTACAAAAATATAGAAACTATCACTCCCTGAATATTTAAAATGAAGACATGGGAATTAATGGGATAAAAATTTGTTTAAGTACCAGGAATTTTTCTGCTTCTTCAGAACAACAATTTCAATGGTTGTTTCATCAGTTCACAATGGGATGTATATTAGAACTACCTGGAGATATTTGTTAAACCATATGCAGGCTCTGTTCACATAGATTTTGATTCATTTGGTACATAATAAGGACAATATAAATGATTTAACCGAAATTTTTTTCTGCTTAATTTGTGGCCTGTCTATGGTAAATGGGTTGAGTCACATTGCAGCTATTTTGGCTCAAATTCTAATTTCTTTTCATTTTTTCTATCTTCACATTCTCTGTCTCAATTTCCTTGTTTTGTACTGTCCTAGTTTACTTAATATTAACTGCCTACAACTTACTCGAGTCGAGAATGAAGTATGAAGAAATAAACCATTTGGTAGAAGAAATAAACCATTGGTGGAGGAAGCACAGCTGAATGCAAAGAAATAAATCCCACTTGTAGAATTCCTGCTTAAGAATAAGGTCCATGAAGGTCCATGCAGAGGAGGGAGATGTGGTCAAAACTCTTTGGGGCTTTTTTTTTTTTTTTTGGTCTGGGGATTGAACTCAGGGTACATGACCACTGAGCCACATTCTCAGCCCTATTTTTGTATTTTATTTGGAGACAGGGTTTCACTGAGTTACTTAGCACCTTACTGTTGCTGAGGCTGGCTTTGAACTGGTGATTCTCCTGTCTCACCCTCTGAGCCTCTGGTATTAGAGGCGTGCGCCACTCGGCTCTTTGGGCTTTTTAAATCACCCATTTTTGTTGACATCCCTGTCCTAATAGAAGAGTCTTGATAGTTCAAACCTATTTAACATATTTTATCTTACTCTAAGCTCTTCCCTAGTTTTGAAAGTTGATCTTGCAAACCACAAAAACTATTCTGTGTTAATATTCTCTATCAGTCTGTATTAGCCCTTTTAGAAGAATTGTTATTATAATCATGATGCTTAAAATTTTCAAGATTGTAAACTAATTCTAATCTTCCAATAAGTATTAAATAGTGTTTAATTGTGCTTCAAGTGAATTTGTGATTGTTAATAAAAATTAATGTGTAAATTGTATAAGAGCTTGTGAATTATGGTAAAATAACAACATCAACAATGAAAATATTAGTACTAATAGGAATAATAATAGGAACATGCACCAAAATTCCTTTCACCTGTATACAATAACTCTATAATAAAAGTAATGCTATTATTGCCATTTTACAGATAATGAAACAGCGTCCCCCCCTCCCCCGCCATCACCACCACCCATCTTCCAAATAAATACTCTTTAAGAATCTAATGCCCAGGCTACATTCCCTAAGAATTAACTCAAACTTCCTGAGACTACTGCACTACTTTCAAGCATCAGTAAATTCTAAAATTCCTAAGTGATTCCAATGTATGCCACATTTGGGATACAAATACTACATACTAAAATTATCTACACTGAGTTTCCCACCGAAACATCTTCTTGAAAACTTTGCCTTGAACTTTGATTAAAGATCTATATTTAAAAATGCTACATTAATTATGCTCTTGCATTCGCTGAAATTCACTATGTTGCTCAATGTTACTTGTATCATACATCATATGATGATTTTTTTTCTACACTTTTATACTTTGTTGTTGAGGGAATAATTTATCTTTAAAAATTATCATTCACCCCTTTATCAAATATAAAGAATCATATTATCTATAATGTTTCCTTTTTCTGCCTTAAACTCCAGGAAGCTCACAGTTAAGCTAAAATTTTGGTTATAGAACTATACTACCTATTATGATTAGTGCATATTTTTTCCTACTATTGTTCTTAAATTTCTACTTGTTCATTTTTTAATTAGACCTATGTTCTCTATAGAACAGATTGTTTTAAAGCAGATAGGACCAAATATATTTGCTTATTTGGAATTCCAAGAATGATTTCAATTTTTATATAAAGACTGAGATAAAACAGCTTTCAAATTATATCATTTGTTTTCAAAGATTAGCACAGGAAGAATCAGACTAGTTAGATATTATTGACTTGTGATCAGTAATAACAAAATATCTTAATAGCATACATCAGCAGCATAATATATTATAGTGCTAAGCTAAAATATAGAAACACCTATATAAAATAAAAGGTAAATTATGGTGTTTAAAATTTTTATATTTGCCTTTAGTGATTCCATTCTTTTCCTTCTTGACCTCTCCTCTCTGTTTTTCTTCTTTGTCACTTTTAATGATGTCAGCATTACCCTCTAGTCCCTCCTTTGGAAGCGTTTTGGGCAAAAAGAAAAAAGGAATGGCAGTGAGGACATTCACTCCTGCACAGATCAAAAAGCCAAACCACCATGCACCAACCCAACGAGTGTCAGTGGGAGTTATGGTCAGAGCATCTGTAAAGAAATGTATATATTTATATTAGTTTATGTCATATCTCTTGTATAAAATACAGAAAATTATTAAAATTATAATTCTCAGGTTCATTCAGATAGAAAATTTTCATACAATTCAGACATTTACAAACTTATCTAAGGTTGATCAATGATATGAAGTTAAAGTTAGAAGCAAGAAGTCTTGGTGAGCTGTTGCACAGTAGGGTGATTATAAGTAACGATTGTGTACTATACATTGTGAAAAGTTACAAGAAAGGATTTTGAAAGTTTTCCTCTTAAAGAAAAGAGAAATAGATATTATACATTGTTTACATATATCAAAACATCACATGGAATCCCATTAGTATGTATAATTTTTGTTTTATGTATCAGGTAAAATAAATTTAATTTAAAAAGATTTGTCTGCCAATGTGTACTGCTATGACATAAATAATAAAGCAATAAATTAGCCTTGATTATCTATCGTATCACATAAAGAATTTATAACTAGGTACTTAATAAATAACTGAAAGGTCTATTTCATTATCTACAAGTGATCCCTTGATTACAAGAAAGTAAAACTTATATTCTTAAATCTTTTGAAACCAAAATATGGCTGAGATATGACAGAAAGAGTAATGGACTTTGAATCAGAAGATCAGCATTTTATCTTCCTCTACTATTTACTCCACTTTGATTGGCTGATGTAAACTTGAAATAATCTACCTTTGTGAGGGTCAAATAGGACAACAATTACATGAAATTACATTCATAAGATACTTTGCATACTCTGACACTGTTTAAATAGATTTTATTGAATTACCTGTGTTCACAGATCCAGTGTCTACATAAATGTTTGCACAGAATGACGCTAACAAAAGTCCAATCAAAGGACCGATGATAGCTCCTGTTTCTATAAACCCTAAAAAAACCCAAAAAATACAAAGTTATAGTATAGTTACTCACATAGAGTCTGGTTCTATGAAAAGACTGAAGTTTTCATTGTTTTCCTTTATTTTTTTTTAATTTTTTTTTGAGAGGTGTTGTGCTAGTTGTTGAATGTAGGGACTTACTCATGCTAGGCAAATGCTTTTTTGCTTAGGTATATCCCAGTTATCATAGATATTTTCGACTGAGATATTCAGCTTATAAGAAAAATAAACTTGGTGTGCATATAAAATAACACTGATTTTGTAAATGTTGAAAAACAAGCTGCTATTGTTTGAATCTGCGATGTCCTCTAAAGCTTCATAGGTTAGAGGCTTAGTCTCAAGTTTGGCATGATTAGGAGTTGGTGCAACCTTTAAGATGTGAGGACTATTGGAAAATCTTCAGGTCATTTGAGTCCTGCTCTAAAAGGGGTGATGAGACTCTAGTCCCTTCCTCTTTCTCTCTTACTTCCTGGCCATGAAGTAAGTAGTTTCACACACATGCTTCTGCATCATGTGTTACCTCACTACAGGCCCCAAAACAACAAGGCCAATTGATCATGAACTGAAACCTCTGAAACCGAGAGCCAAAATAATCATTTTTCTCTTTATAAATTGATAGTATGGTTTAGATATGAGGTGCTCCCCAAAAGCTCATGTGTGAGATAATGCAAGAATTTTCAGAGGCAAATGACTTGATTATAAGAGGTGTCACCTAATCAGTAGATTAATCTACTGATGGATTAACTGGGTGGTAATGTAGGAAGGTAGGGTGTGGTTGGAGAAGTAGATTACTGAGGGTGAGCAGAGCTCTCTGTGCTTCCTCATTTCCATGTCCTGAGCTGCCTTCTTCTTCCATACCTTTCAGCCATAATGTTCTGCCTGACATTTGGCCCAGAGCAATGGTGTGGGCCATCTGTGGACTGAAACTGTGAATTAAAATAAAGTTCTGCTTCTTAAATTCTTTTTTGTCAGGTCTTTTGGTCACAGTGACAAAAAAAAAACTGACCAAAACACTGATTATTTCAGGTACTTGTTAAAATAACAGAAAGTTGACTAACATAGAAGCCTCATAATTTAAAGGCAATTTCTCAATACTTCCAAATTCTCTTTTATGCTGAGTAAAAGCTTTGCTCTAACAGCACAGGCACACAGGCATCCTATTGAAAAATCCATGATAAAAAACAAAATATTTTTGATGCTTTACATAGCCATATTTTTAAAGAAATTCTAAAGCAATAACATGTAAAAAGAATTTTTATACATATTCCTCAGAAAAACATCACTCCAAATCTTCAATTTAAAATTCCTTGGAAGAATATGCCCTCATTATTATGGTACATCTCATTGATTTTATCACAGTCTCCTTTCTTATCCTCCACATTCTTATTTTCCACTTTCATCAGTCTCTTATATCCTCACTTGGCTTCTTAATAATTGAAAATTCATCAGCAGCCACCTCTTGATTTATCTGCAATTCAGAATGTATGCTGATCCCTTCCTGATCACTGAAAATCCAGGCAGGAGCTTCTTCAACTTCTTTTGCCTACTTCAAATTTTGTCTCTGCATTTTGTCTGCCTTCTCCACAGTCTCAGGGCTGAAGCTCAACTACCCCATGTAGTCCTGACTTGTCCGGTACCAACCCCTTTTATATTATCTGTGGTCTTTATCTGCCTAACATTCCCTATTCTATGCTTATTTCATATCCTCCCACCCAATGATTGTTACACTATCTCTAAAGCACTCTGCTCTATTTCCTTTCCCTATACTCTATCTCCATTTCCTCACCTCCTCCTCACTTGCTCAAATCTCTTCACATTATACTAAACAGTATAAGTAATAACTCTTTGTCACTAATCCAGTGTCCTATCTTGGTCTTCATCCTGCTAACTCTGTCATTTGACATTGCTGACTAACTCTTGTCATTTTTCTCCTAGAACCTTCACAGAACTGTACATCCATTGCTTTACTTTTCCCCGTATGACTACTTTGTCTTTGATTTTTCTTCCTCTTATTCTACCCACTAAGTAATTTCCAATATTTTACCCTAGGATCTCTCATTATACAAATGAGCTTCCAATGACAACCTCATTTTTCCCTTCTAATTTTATTTATTATCTCTATGTAGATGATTCTCATGCTGTATACCTAACTTTCATATTCTCTCCTAAACTCCAGAGCTATACATAGAACTATTTTATTGATGTCTAGGTATTAGATTTATAATTATTTCATTGTACATACACACATGCAGACATATAACATTGATATAATTATGTAGTTATTTATTTACTAAACTTATTGTGGACATGTATCTTATTCATCTTAATATGTAGATAAATTATCATAGTTTTACATATTATGTACCTATTGTGGTTTAGATGTGAGGTGTTCCCCAAAAGCTCATATGTGAGAGAGTACAAAATGTTCAGAGGTCAAATGATCAGATTATGTGATCTTTGACCTAATCGATGGGTTATTTCACTTCAGTGGATTAACTGGGTGGTAACTGTATGCAGAAATATATGACTGGAGGAAGTAAGTCATTAGGGGTATGACTTTGAGGTTTATATTTTGTCCCCAGTAAACAGTGCTTGCCCGCTCTCTTTTTTTTTTCTCCTCCTCCTCCTCCTCCCTCTTCCTCCTTCCCCTCTTTCTCCTTCTTCTTATTCTTGGTTGCCATGTCCTGAGCTGCTTCCCTCTATAATATCCTTCTGCCATGAAGTTCTGCTTCACCTTAAGCCCAGAGCTGTACAGCCAGCCAACAGTGGACTGAACCTCTGAAACCATGAGCAAAAATAAACTTTTCTTTTTTAAATTGTTCTTGTCAGGTATTTTAATCATAGCAGTGAAAAGCTAACTAAAACAGAAATTCATACCAAGGAGGAAGGTCACTGCTGTTACTAACCTAACCTTGTGGTTCAGAAGCCTTATGGAGTCTGTGAGAGGAATTTTGAGAAATTTAGAGATGCAAAGTATAAAACATTTAGAATGTTGTAAGCAGAGCTTAATTGGAGACTCTAATTGGAGCACAAAAGACCAAAATGCTAAATAGGACTGTGGATAGTAAAGACTGGGATCTTTCAGAGGAGAAAGAAGACTAAATTGGAAATTGGACTAGAGGCTACTTATGTGGCAAAATTGTCATCTACATTTTGTCTATGTCCTGGGACACCCTGTAAGGATCAATTTAAAGATGATAAACTAATTAATTTGGTGGAAGAGATTTCAAGGCAGCAAAGAATTCAGGGGATAGTATGGCCATTGCTTGCAGCTTTTAGCTAAGTTTACTGTGATAATCAGGAGCAGAAAGCAGAGTAGAAAGATTTGAAAAACTTGTAGTTTGGCCAGAAAAGTGTGACTAAAACTGAGGCCAAGGAAGTTGTGATTGTTAAGACATTACATCCACTAAAGAGACACCAAGTACCTTATCCATAAACAATAGCTTGAATGCATCTCAGGAATGGACAAGACAATGCCTATCACAGGCTCAAAGATCTCCTTTGAAAAGAGATCCTGGAGGCATCTTGATTGCACAGTGGGGCCTAGGAAGTTGTTTCACTGTGCTCAGTCATCCAAACACTCAGAGGCTGCTGAAGCCATCATCCCAAGAGGTTTGGCTACTGCTCAAGGTGGTGGCAGACCTTGGCATCAACCACATGGTCCTAGTTCTGCAGGAATGAGATGCTGGAGTTATGGTGACAGGGAGGTTTCCACTGAGATTTCCTAGGAAGGCCAGGAAAATGTAGCCGATTCAGAGTCCCTGTGGGCTGTCCCTGAAAGGGTGATGCAGGAAGATGTAAGAAGGAAGCCAAAGCTACAAAGGAGACCCCTCTGAGATCAAGAGATGCCAGTAATATGGAATATCTGTCAAGGAAGCTGCAAGAACCTACAGAGATAACTAAGAGAGAGGCCATGTGGACTGCAACCAGTAAGGCCACAAGGGAAGAAATATACATGCCCTTTGCAGGTATAACATCATGATCTCATGTTCCCAAGATGCTAGATGTGGAGCTACAGGACTCGTTTGCTCAGCTGGATTTTGATTTGTTTTGGTCCCATCTCTTCTTTCTATACCTCCATTTCTCTATTGTGAAATGAAAATGTTTACTCTGTGCCATTGAATATTGGTACAATTTGCTTTTGATCTTGGCTCAAAATCAAGAGTTTGCTAGAGTCTCGAATGAGATTTTGGACTTGGACTTTGGGTAATGCTGTAACTGTTAAGACTATGGAAATGAACTTATGTATTTTTATATACATAATTATGTAAATGAACTAAATGTATTTTTTACTGTGAGATGGACATGAGCTTTGGGTGCGTGCAGAGGAGGAATGTTATGGTTTAGATGTGAAGTGTGCTCCCAAAGCTCACATGTGAGATAGTGCAAGAATGGTCAGAGAATCCACTGATGGGCTGGGGATGTGGCTCAAGCGGTAACGTGCTCGCCTGGCATGCGCGGGGCGCTGGGTTCGATCCTCAGTACCACATAAAATAAAATAAAGATGTTGTGTCCACCAAAAACTGAAAAATAAATATTAAAAAATTCTCTCTCTCTCTCTCCCTTTTCTCTCTCTTTTTCTCTCTCTCTTTAAAAAAAAAGAAAGAAAATCCACTGATATGAAATAACTGGGAAGTAAATGTGCGTAGACAGGGTGTAGCTGGAGGGAGTAGGTTACTGTAAGTTCAACTTTGGGGCTTATATTTTGTCCCTGGTGAGCATAGCACATGCTCGTGTTCCACCTCCTCATCTCTCTTTCTCTTCCTCTCTCCCTCACTTTCTCTTTCCTCCTTGCCAGGTCCTGAGGTGCTCTCCTCTGCAGTGCCTTTCTGTCATGATTTTCAGCCTCACCTTGGGCCCAGAGCCATGTATGGAGTTGGATGAACATAGACTGAACCTGTAGAACTATGAGCCAAAATGAACTTTTCCTCCTCTAAGTTGTTCCTGTCAGGTCTTTTGGTCACAGTGATGCTAAAGCAACTAAACCAGTACCATAGTATTTTATGAATATTAAAATACATATTAAAACAAGCTGTTTGCTAATTTATTTTAGAAATGTGTGTGCAATCTTTCAATAGAAGTATGTGAAGGGATTTAAAAGGATTGAAAAGAAAAATAATGAAAGAGATTATTGTAAAGTTAGTGAACCTCCAAAAAGTTCCAAAAGTTATTTGGGGTAATGATTCATAGTTTTTAAAAATTTTAATCCATCTTGATTATGTATAGGTCTGTTCTTATTTTCTCTCACTCGCTTAAAGTTATTAAGTTTATAAAAAGATAAATCTACATTAATAAGAAAATAACCCTATAGACAAAGTTTTGATTTTTTCAACTAGATATAATAGCTAAGGGATATAAGCAAGTCATTTATAACAAATTAATATTAGAAGATTGGGAGAAATATAAGAAAGTGGCTCTTGGGTTGACTATTATACCAGATAATACATTAATATAAAAAGGTAATTATGAAGATTGCTTTTGTGAAAAAATATGAAGAATCCCCTAAGACATGGAGACTGTGATGAAGAGACATTATCAAGGAAACTATACATAGGGTATCAGGGTTGTGATTGATAAGTAAGAGATCAGAGTTAATAAACAAGAAGCCAGCAGGTATCATGAAGGTGGTAAAGAAGACTTGATTAAAACAATGTTTCAGAAAGATTACACTGCAAAAACATTTATAAGAAATTAATAAAAGAGCATATAGAAATAAGTGACCAACAAAGAAGTTATAATAAATTATGAAGCAATGAGAACCTGAACAAAAACTGAAATAGCAAAAGTAGTGAGAAAGATCTTGAATCTTCTTAGAGCTTAGAATCTTCTTAGAAAGAATGCAGTGTCAGGGAAATAGAGCATTCAGAGGACTTGAGGGACACTAGATTAGTAGTCTTTTTAATAGTAGAAAGCAGATTTTGCAGCTAGGCAAACTTATACACACGTGTAATCCCAATGACTCAGGAGGGTGAGGCAGGAGGATTGCAAGTTCAAGGCTATCCTGGGCAACTTAGAAAAACTCTTTCTCAAATTAAAAAAATTTAAAAAGGACAGGGGATGTAACTCAGTGCTATAGTGTCCCTGAGATCAATCCCTAGTACCTTAAAAAAAAAAAAAAGAAAAGGCAGATTTTACAAAGTGGTTTATAATTGATTGCCACATTCAAAAACCTTATGGCTAACTATGCCAAGGGAGTCTACTCATCATTCTGGAAATCACTAAGATTCTATGTAGACAATAAATTTTTAACCTAAGGGAACTTCTGTCTTGAAAAGGAATTAAGGCAGATTTTTAAACTTACCAATATACAAAGGAGAGTTTTCAGATTTGGCAAAATCTTCTATATAGGAAATACCCAAAGGCATGATGGGGGTTTCACCTATTCCACGTATAATATTTCCTACCAGTACATATACCCACATTAATGACTTAACTTCCTTCACACACTCTGCATTAAAATGAACAAACAAAAAAATTGCATTAGTGCTTGGATAGTAAGTGTTAGTGATACTTAATTCAAAGTTTTCTTTAAGCATTTCGTAGTTCTTATATGCCCATGACATCTTATCAATAATTTATCTACTTGGCCAGCAATGAATCATTGGGTCACCCTTATTGCATTTTTTTTGTGAGAGTGCTTAGGTTTGGACAAGAATAAGTGGTGTGCTGGAACCTGTTCTTTTGGGTTGGGAGAAAAGACTACATATACCTTTTCCCAATTCAATATTTAGTGTCAATTCTTTTGGGTAGTTTGATGGGAGTATTTACATCATATAGAATTTGGCAAACACCAAATATCAGGCTTACCCCAATCCCCCCAAATTTAGTTTACCAGTAACTACTGGTCCCAGTTAACAGCTATGAGTGTTATCCCATTCCTACACAACTTTGGGTAGATAAAAAACACACATACACAAATATATCTCCCCATAATTCATATCACATTTATCAATATCACATTTATTTAAAACCAAGTTCCATTCAAGATTGAATTTTCTACAGCTGATAACTTTATAAAAACTAAAAATATTTAACTGGGAAATAATCACTTTATTTTCTATGAAGACTACTGTATACTGAAACTACCAAAATCTTTTAACAACACCACCCCAATCCTTGGAGCAACACCTTCTTATTATAATAATAAAGACCAGGTCCAAAGGAATTCAAAAGAAAAAACAAAAAAAGAGAGCTCTCTGAAGATTTAGATCTACCTTTTTGCAATTTTGGTTCTAAGACAAAAAAGCTGTCAAGCCTTAAGGAAACACTGCAGGGTCATGTTTTCCGGAGAGTGAAAGACAAGGTACTTTTCACCTCCTGTAAACTGGCCAGGCGTTGTTCACAAACATCAGGGTCCCCAGCATAGTTGTATCTCGCAGTTTTTTGAGAAGTCTACCTCGAAGTCATTCCCAGTCCCAAAACATCATAGCCTCCATTTCTGGAGATTTGTTTGTTTGTTTGTTTTTCCCAATGATAAGCACAATGATTTGCATCTAGAGATCAAAGACAAATCCCAGGCTTACTCTAGGGCAAAACTGAAGATGTTAAGTGATGAAAGAATGAATGCACTTTCCTGGAGATGCACCAAAGAGGGGAGGCTTTGCTGCCCCCACTGTAATGCAGACTAGTGCCTGCACAAGCCTTCTGCAAGGCCAGAGTGAGTTCAGGCTACTGGTGATGTTTTCCCTTTTTTTCTCAGTAGCTTCTTTGGCTTAGCTCTTCTGAGACAGATAGTCTTTAACTCTGATTCCATAATGGCAGTAAGTTCCCAGCTATCAGGACTACTGCAACTTCCACTGTCACAAATCCAGTATTAAAATGTCCCCATCAGAGGAGGAGAAGTTCTGGCTTGAGGTAAGTCAGCAGTCATATCCAGACTAAGTGTCACTAGAAGATTATTTAGATCCCTTAGCATATGAAGGAGCAGAGGCCAGTATGCTGTTGCAGTTTTGTGCTAAAGTGTAAAGTCAAGTCTCTGTTAAAGAAGGTCAAGGAGATGGAAAAACAAATCCCCATTAGTAGAAAGGGAATAAAGTAATTCCAAATTTTAATATACTTGCTGCTTTCCTAGCTATAGAATATCAGTGATATAATACAAAGCTTTAGAACTTTTTTCTCTATTTGCTATTTGCCTAATTGTAGAGACCAAATAATGAATATAAATTCATCCTTCAAAGTAATTTTTCTTTGTAGGATTAACTCTATAGTGGTCCTGGGATGGTTATCATTGATTCATTTTTTTGTTTTTTGTTTTTTGCTGTACATATTGGATATTGAACCCAGTGTCTTACGCATGCTAGGCAAGCTCTCTACCACTGATCTACATTTCCACCCCTCTTTGACTCATTTTTAAACAACCATTTTAAGAAACAGACAGGGAAATCTTAATAGATACATTGAATAAGGGATAATATTCTATATTATTAGACATTCCTATTCTCCCTCTTGTGATCCCCTCAGAATCCCAGAAGAGAGAAAATATCTTCTGTTCATTCACCAAAATCATTTAACTAAACCCAATATTTTGTCCAAAAGACCAGTTATGAATTCACTGGACAGAATGCCATACAATGAAGTAGACAACCTGATGGATCTTGTGTTGGTCTTGAAGTCTGGTTGCCATTTTCCATACACAAGAAACTGTTTGAGGACAAGTTGCTTGAAACTGAAACTGTAGATTCATATTCATATCTGTATGAATATGGGGAAACATATTTATGTTAAAGAATTAATGAGGACAATGTGGGCATTTTGCAGATTACTAACTCCTGCTTCACTTCAGCCACAACATTCAAATCCTATAAAGATGTCTTTTCATCTTTGTTACTCTAATGATCATAAATTAATATCATCAAAAGAATCAAATCGGCTGCTCATTGAAAATGTAGACTCCCCTTACAATTAGCTTTCAATTCTCTACATGTCAATGTTATACCTTTTAGATTATCTGACATCAACCATCTGTGGTTTTTAGGTGACCATTTCCTGGAAATGATTAATATGGAACAAGGAACAAAAACTAAACTGAAATAGAAAACTCAACATATAATTAAGAAAATAAAGGCTTTGGTGGGGAGGGGGACAATCTCTATCTTTGGGTTCTCTGAAGTTTGCTCATAAGAAGCATAACCATGAATTCTGAGAATCCAAAAATAATTACTCAATGTGTTCATTAACTCCTAAAAAAGGAAAAAAATTGCCCATCATAATGAGGGGCCTTGGGAGAATCTCAACTATCATCAGCACAGCTTAATGTAATGTTTTTTCCTCTTCTCACAAGAACAAAAGGGTTAATAGATTGTGGCCATTTAATTTAGGCAAATTACCACAGGATCCAAATATCCTTTCTCAGAAAGTAAATTACATACTACAAGATTATAGGAAATTATGTCCAACTGAGTCTCTCTTTGTTATAAATTATTCTGTTCTTTTTAATGTGTATATTAGATAAGAGAAAGCCAAAAGAAAACTTTCCCTTCTTAGTTGTATATGAGCTAGAGTGTTATGCTTGGATACCCTCAATAGTCTTTAATTTCTATGCTACCAGATATAATACAAAGGGTTTAAATACCTTCTCCTTAGAACAATTGCCTAGTCATGCCCATAGAACATGGCTGTGAACTGTGAACAAAAGTTTCTATTTCCTTACTGATGAGCTCATGAGACATAAGAACCTCAAAGAAATAAGACCTTTGGCAGATGGTGGAACAAATGTAAATAACAGCTGAATATTACTTGATATTACCTTAGATAAGATAGAAAATAAAAGAGCAGTAAAAACTCTTTGCCTGAAAACATTTGATCCCTTCAAAAATACCCGAGAAGATAAAATAAAATAATTTGTTGATTTAATTTATATACTTAAAATTTAGTCTCTTATTCAAAGTCCATTTATTCATAAACACCAACCAAATAGCAATAAAAGGATTTTAAAATGAAAAACAAAAAGGCACAATTCAACAAGGATAAAAAGACTGGGAGATCTGAGAATAAGGCGGAGTTTGAAGAAATGTGGAAAGTAGGAAAGCAGGTATGTCAACCATGACTGAGTGGGAGAATGAAAAATATTGTCATAAGTGTCTACAGGGGAGCACTTAAACACATGCTGTACATCTCTAGAAAGTTTCAGGCAAGATACCTAAAAATGTAAGTGTGCATGACCCAAATTTCAAATGATTTACACACTTTGTTTTAAAGTGTACATAAAAATGAGTTAGACCTACAAAGACATCCCCTGCCTCGCACACTGAAAATGTCCATTGAGTCTAAAGTCTAAACAGGCATACTGAGGACAGGAAGGCCATGCGAAAAACTGAGTATTCAATAAAATAGAAAAACTGCATACTAAAAAATGAGGTTACCATTCCTACCATCTGGTAGCCAAGCTTCTACCTCCCAAGCAACAGAAAGTAGAATCCTTGCCTAGGATAATTAATTAACAGGTGATGCCCAGTTCTGAGCCATCTGAAAACAACCAGTCCTTACCCTATGAAAAAGTCCTCCATTAATCAGGACAAACATGGAATTTCTAATTAGCTTATTGTTGCTGTTATTCCTCTCTTAAATATGAATAACCAAGAACAAGATACATGAGGGACACTACAGTGGTAAAGACAGAGACAAACAAAAACTACACTTGGAGGAGCCAGAGACAACAAAGACAGATGAAGAAAATTTAGATGGGAAAAGATATTGCCTTCTTGAAAGAATAAAATGTTCCTCAAAAAGAGATATTCAAAAAACAAAGGAGTCCTTGAAAATGAAAAAAATATGATAGTATAAATTAGAAACCCATCCAAAGGTTTGGAAGACTCATCTCCCAGAAAGTAGAAGGAGATACACCATAAAATTAGAGAAAGAAGATGAGAAAAACATAAGTTTAATCCAGGATATCCAATATTCAAATAATAGAAGTTGTAGAAAGAGAAAAAAGAGGGGTATGGGGAGAGAGATATTATCTAAGGGAAAAAATACAAGTAATTTCCCCAAATGTCCACTGAAAGCACCTAGCACAGAGGAGGAAAAGAACTTATGCCAAAATAATTATGAATTTCTGACTCTAGAGTTTAAAAGAAAAATCTCAATATTTCCCAGAGAAAAGAAACTGGTCACATAGATTAGAATTGCATAGTATTCTCAATAATAATAACACTGAAAAGAAAAAATAAAAACAACACTTTGGAATGGTTTCCAAACTATAAATCAAATGTGGAAGTAAAATAAGAATATATTCAGATGAACAAGGTTTTAAATATTATTTTTAAATACTTTCTCAGAAAGTTACTAAATTACCCCCTGAAACCTCTCTGACTGCACTGAGAGGGCAACTGCTCTACCAAATGGTGAGGAATTAATGAGAGATACAAAGAAAGCTAATCAAAAGAAAAAGTCAATTATTATAATTCAGGAAAAATAAAAGTTATATAACAGAAAAAAACAACATGATTCAGTGGTGAAAAGTGTTTTCAAATAATACAAATGTAAATACTGCATATGATTTTATAGTAGGAATTCAAAATACATCCAGTACAATGAGGTATTAAAAACTAACAAAATACAGAGGCAAACCCCTAAAAGAGCTAAGGCAGTTACAAGGTTACAAGCGGTTGCCCTTGGAAAGCAAAAATCAGGGGTAGGGGACAACTCTTTCAATATAATTTTATTTTTACAATCTTATACATAAATTATTTTGGTAAAAATTAAAATAAAAATCAACATTCAGACTGCTGTCTTTGTGACCTACAATTAAACAGAACCTTATTGCAATCAGAAGTGTCTAAATAGTCCTGAGAAAGGAGTAATTCCCAAATTCTGGCAGGTCCTAAGTATTTTTTCATCGGATTCAATCTCATGAAAGAAGTGTCCCAAATCTCTGTTTCACGAATTGACAAGGTGTAACTGTGTGAGTGGAAGTGAGGCATCCAAGGGCACAAGACAGAATTCATTTCTTCCAGCTCCTACTTCACTATTGTGTTCTTTAGGAAGCATCACTCCCAGAAGGGGAATTACAAGCCTCAGTTCTTGCAAATAAAAAACAAACCTAAAATATCATCAAAGACTGGACTACTTACCGGTTCATGAGGAAATGAGGTAGCGATATTAAGAAACACCCTAATCCCATAACCACACATCCAACACCAATCATTATAGGTCTATGTAGTTTAGTTCCAAAATAACTCACAAATATAATCAACAAAAGATTTCCTAGGGGAAAAAAATTGAGAATGCTTATTTCAGTAGGTATTAACAAAATCTAAACAGCTTCACCCAGTCATTTATACAATAGTATTTACTATATAACAGCCATCACAAGTACTGGGATTGATACTCAGGATGCATAAAACCTTTAAATAAGTAAGACAAAACTTCTGTCCTAAAGGAGGATTCTGTTTCACAATTAAGACAGATACATAAACAGATCTCTGTGGAACATCACCATTAAAGAGGGCAGAGGAAAGGAAGCTAATGAAAGATACTGAACAATAATTTTGGGGAATTTTAAACCTCTGTGATTATCCAACCTTGGGAAATAGGACACAAAAGTAGATAACAGCTTGTGTGTGACCTCTGGCCTCTCCTTCCATGCCTGTTCCACAAAACAGGTATGGAGATAAAAGCTGAAAGAACCAAAATGTAAGTAGGTTCCTGACAACCATGCATTTTTAATTCAATAAACAATATTTACCCTGATTCCACTATGTGTAAAGGAAACCTCTATGATAAGTTTAAGGATTATAAAAATTTCAAAAAATCTTTTCCTCAAGGAGTTAATTTTCTAAGTAGTGTTGAATACTTTGAAGGCTTTTCTTTCAATCTCTGTTTCTCTCTAGTCTGCATTACATATAGAACAGAAGTAGTGTTTACATTATTTTACATGGAAAGTGCCCCACATCTATAACCACATTGGCCTCTCCACATCTGTAAAATTCCCAGTACTAATTCTATCCTTGTTGAAGGTAATGTCTATGGAAGCTCACTGAAATCTGTATGTTTTTGTAAATGAAGAAAGGAAGAGCTTTCCTTCCATACATAAGTTTGAATTCATCTTTCACATGGCCTTGCTCTGTCAGTAAAATCATTGCCATAAGGACATAGGACCAGAGAAGTGTGGACAAGGCTATGGAGAAGGTGCTTATAATAATAACCATTGAGGAATTCAAGTGAAGTCACGTAACTTACTTCTGTTTTTCTCCCTCAGCAATTTATTTTGGGTCTTCAACATTCTCAAGTCACCTATTACATCCACTAGTGGTAGGAGTAGTTAATATTTTATACTTTGTTAAGAAATTTAGGGCAATGAAATATTATGGTATATGGTTTTCCCACCCTGGGGCCTTACTGCCTTCCTTCAGTTTCAGAGGTATTGGTGCCCATCTGACCATTCAAGTCCAAGAACAACATCCATTTTCTCCAGCAATTCAAACCAACAATTAAAATCTCCCTCACATATTTTAAACCTCTCACTCTCACT
Source organism: Marmota monax (assembly GCF_021218885.2). Lineage (NCBI taxonomy): Eukaryota > Metazoa > Chordata > Mammalia > Rodentia > Sciuridae > Marmota > Marmota monax. The sequence continues at coordinate 9,037,292 of NW_026695227.1, forward strand.
AAACTTTAGTCTACAGATGTCTTAACTAGTTTCTCTCTAAACTTCCAAGAACATTCATCTATACTTGCAGATTCCATGTCCCCCCACCTCCCATTCTTTCCTGAAGTCACTGCTGTCTCCACTACTTTTAAGCTTCTATTCTTCTTTTTTTATCTTTTCTTTTTTTTTCCCACGTTAAGAGATTGAACTCAGGGTCTCACATGTACTAGGCAAGCACTTTTTACCACTGAGCCACATCCCCAGCCCTACTTTTTTCTTCTAAATCTACTATTCAATTAAAAGTACTTGGCACATGTCATTGATTACTTCAACACTATGAAACCGTGGAAACAGTTCTCCATCCTTATCTAATTGAATATTTCTAATGTTTTTAACACTGTTGACACATCCTTTCACATGAAATTGAAATACATTGTTTCTTCTGGAAATTTTTACTCACTTGGCATGTATAGTACCATTCTGTCTTGTCTTTCTCCTACCATTCTTTCTCTTAACACTTTCATGGGTTCTTTTTCTCCCATCTCTGGCTTAAACATTGGTACAATTCCAGGATCCACTCTTTATCCATTGTACTTACTCATTTGTTTGTTTCACTTTGCAGTGCTGGAGATGGAACCAGGGATTCCTGCATGCCAGACAAGCATTCTATCACTGAACCATATTTCTAACCCCTGTCCATTGTACTTATCTTACATCCTCTCCCTGAATAGACTCATCTACTCTCTACTCTTAACAAACTCCTACTTACTCACTATTCAATAGCTCCAGCCCAGGTAGTTTCCCCGTGCTTTAGACTTGTAACTGCAATGTAAAGATCACTACCCAAAGGTCTCACAGATACCATCATGAAAAAATCACCTAAATAAAGCTCATCATCATCTCCACAGCCACTACCATTATCTTGCTCCTCTTCCTGTATTCTCAGCCTTGACACTACTATCCTTGCCACTGTCCAAGTTGGGAAGCCCTTGCCCTTACCTGCCTCTTATATGTCATCAGGTTCTCTGGAATTTAACTCCAAGATTATTTTAAGTCACTCTCTTCTCTTCATTCCTATAAGTATGATCCTGGCTCAGACCCAGATACTTTTCCGTTGGCTTCAGCATCAGCCTCCTGGACCCTATTCTCTATCTGGTTTTCTACCTTCAAATCTATCTCAACACAGTCATAAGCATTGCCCTTCTAAAATGTGAATCCGACATGGCTTTAAACAGGGATTCTTAGTCATGGGTAGAAATCACAGATGACATGAACTTGAGTGAGAAAAAAAGTTGCATCTTTATTTTCACTAATCTCTATTAGCTTTTCCATTGATGGTAAAAAGTAGGCAATAAAATAAAATAGCATTAACAATTCTTATGATTTTGTCACCAACAGAAATATAGATATTTGCATGTAATTACAGTTGTTGCAGATACTCAAATATTATTAACACCAATAATTAGTTGAAAATTAGTGCTAGATCTTGTTTAATGTGTTAAAATCCAGGACCATTATTTAAAAAGCTATTTTTATATTTTGATATAATGCTATTTCAATATATTTGGCTTCCTTTCTACTGCTATAGTTTTTTGTTTTATGAAATTACATTATTCTGAGGTCATACGGCAACAGATTACCAAAGAGGTGCTTAGCACAGAAGAAGACCAACAACACCCTTTCCGATCTTTATTGACTCTCTCCCTCACCCCGAGACTAAAAAATATACTCCATAACAATTCCACAAGTCTCTGCCCATTTCTTACCCTTATACACCCTACCTACTTCTCCAGGTTCACATCCTAACAATTTCCACCTCAAGCTTGACTACCCAACAATACAGGGCTGAAGATTTCTCCCCACACAAGCTACTGTGTTGTTTCACCCTTGTGCTGCTGCTTCTATTGGAACTCCCTTCACATTTACCTAATACCATTTCTTCACCTGGAAAACTTTTACTCATCTTTCAAAAGCCTGTCTTTCCCAAATGAGGCTGTGTCCCCTTTCCTGTTTCTATAGGATCGTGCATGCATTTATGAACAATATTTATTGGATTCAAAATTATTATTTTGCACCTATGCCCTCCACTAGCCTGTGAGCTGAGTCTATGCAAGGAGTCTATGCCAGAAATCTATGCAGGAGTTAGTTCTAACTCTATTTCCAGGAGTTAGGAGAGTCAGAGTAAGATCTGAGGTAGTTCTAACTTTATTGCCAGGACACAGGAGAATCAGAGTAAGATCTGATCAGTCATCCCAGGTTTCAGTTTTGCTTCTCCTCAACCCTGGTTTTTCTTCACATTTTGGTTAAATCTATAAAAGGCAATTTTTATCTTGAAAGAAGTAGAAGCTATTATAAAACTGCAAAGGAGTAGCATCACTATTTCTATGTAGCATTGTTTACAGAAATCTTTTCCTCCCTCATCTTTGTTCTCACAAATTCCCAGTTACTCCAAAAATTAGAACCTAAAAGTAAACTTCATTCTTCCCCATGGGATGTTTCTAAAATAAATTCAGAGAGAGACAGGAAACTAGTTTCTTCTTCTTTCTGAACATAGAAAGGAGAATTGTCAACCTCCCTGGCATAAAAGGAAAAGAAAAATATTTGTGTTTTCCTTTGAAAAACAAATTCCTTTGGTCTCCCACAATACATGCTAAATTCAAAGATGACAACCTTGTTTCACTCAGGGCTGTCAAATGATAGATTTAAATATAAATACTCTGTTACTCATGCCAGATAGCCAAGAAACTATTAGTATAAAAAAGATAGTGGTGCGATATGTGGCAATATTTAGGTATTAATTTGAGGTAATATTTAAATGGATTGTTTGTAAGCATATCATAAGTTTAGCCAGGCTATTCAATCAGTTTTAGAAAACATGTAATTCAGTTAGATTAAATGGCTTAAAACAGTAAATAAAGAGAATAAAATTCAGAACAGCTAATAGATAAAACAAAATATAAACACAAGTAATGCAAAAATAATTCATTACCAATTTCAAAGCTCCCATTAATAAATCCAACCAGAGATGTCGGGATATTGAATTGTCTCTCTATTTGTGTGAGCATGGAATTCATATAAGATCCAGATAGTGTTTTGGATACATATGCACAAGTTAATGCCAACAAAAACATCTAGAAAGAAACAAATAAGAAAACTTTATTATTAAATTATATTTTCATCATCTATTGGGAAAAAGTCCTCTGCTATTAGATTATCTCCAACTTAAGTAACCCGTGAGCTTGCAAGAAACTTTAAAATCTGGTCTGTTCTTCTGGTCTGTCATGACATGTTTTCTCTCTAAAAATTCAAAGTGGGACTAAATGACTAACGACACTGAATTTTGTAGGTAGTTATAGTCTCATTATTTTATAGGCATACCTTATACATACAGAGAAACAACTAGTTATTCTAACACACAGTGGTTGATTCAAACATCTTAAGCACTACAATGCTATCTATGGTACAAATGAATACATATATTTTATGAAAATAAGGAATACAGAATCAAACAAAGACACTGTTGATGTAGCAAATCTGTTCAAGTTCTCTCTGCAGGAGGACAAGTTCCCAGATGACCTTGACCAATCCAGCTCTTCCTCCTCTCTTGCTTGAAATTTCTGGGCAGAATTATTGCAATCTCAGTAAATAGGAAATGTCCAGGACAATCTAAAGTATGCCTTCATTTTCCCCAGCACAGGATGTTCTATAATATTTGAGCTCAGCAAACAAAATGTTGCCCGTGATATATAAACCCAAGGTCAAGCACTTTTGGGGTCCCTCAGCTGTGGAAAAAAGGTAGGCCTATGCAGAGATGAGACTCCATCTTCTCTGGGTGGTTTTCTGGGTGTTGAGGGACCAACTCACTACAGATCCCAGGCTTCTGTTTATCTTTACTACCTGCCTGTGAGAAATAAATTAATTTTTCCTGATGTGTTGTATGAGTGTTCTTCTCAGCAACTCATAACTCCAACAGCTGGGTTTATGCAAAACCTCCTGTCAGATTTAGGAACTTTTGTAGTCTCTTATTCAAAGTAACATGCAGATTATATGATGTCAGATTTCTACTTACTGGTACTAAATTTACAAAGTAATATTTTCATTACAAACTATATGTAAATATGTCTTTAAATTGAACAGGTTCTTATTATGATAAATAAACATGCATACTACAAATTTCTACATCTGAATCAATCATATCTGCTACATAATTAGTTCCAAAAAGCAGTGATGTTGATGCCTTTTTGCTTTTCAGTATTGGGGATCAAACCCAAGGCCTCACACACACTAGGGAAGTGCTCTACCACTGAGCTATATTTCCAGCCCTTTTCTACCTTATTTTCAGACAGTGTCTCACCAAGTTGCCCAGGCTGGCCTCAAACCTGCCATCTTCCTGCCTCAGCCTCACTAATTACTGGGATTACAGGCATGTGTCCCCGTGCCTAGAGAGGTAGGGAGGAGGGTTGATGCCTTTCATATAACATCAAGGAAAACTTCAAAATTAGAACCACTGTGATCAACAGAGCTAGTACAATTTTATTTAAAATGTAAAAAACTAAATTTCTGATAGGTTTATTAAATTAAAAAAAGACATCTTTTAGCAAGGATTTGAAAACAGAAGCATATTGGGTACTAGTACAGTTAGGAAGATTAATTCCTGCATCAGAATCAACAGAATATGGAATATTTATGTCAGTCTGAATGGTGGTTTCCAGTCACATGCCATAAGACTTTTTCCTTGCCCATATTGAAAGTTACTTCCTGATGATATTTCCATCTCAGACTTCATTTTAACCTATTTTAGCCATCATTTCCAAATACCTAAAATCCTTACTCCACACACCCAATCTTGAGCCGACCCATAGTTTGTGGGCTGTCTCATGCATTCCCTTCAAAATTACTTACAACTTTATTCTTTTTTTCAGTCTCTAACCCAGTCACGTACTCTTCAATGAGCAGAAAATGATTATCAGCAACTTCAATGGAAAAGTTAGCTCTATCCCTATCCCTTATAATTTTCATCTAGTTCTAGAATAAGTATTCTTTCTCCTATAAAATAACATCCCTTCATCCATGCTCTTAAGTGTATTTTTCCCATTTCTGAAATGAGTCATCAATTATCGCTCCCTCTCCTCTCACTTCTTACTGCCTCTCTCCCCCCTGTAACTTAATAATGCATTCAAGATACTTCTGTGTCTTTTGAAAACAATATATTCCCTCATGCCTGATGGTAGATGTTTAGAAGAATAATATATATTCATTGCATACATTATTTATCCTTCATTCAGCTTTCAGTCTGCTATATAGTCTGGCGTATTCTGAAGGTATTACATTAAAAAATCAGAAACAACTTCCTAAGTTCCAAATCCAATAGACAATTGGATAGCCAATCATTGGCTTATTTGATGTCTCCAAATTATTTGTTACCATTAATCTCTCTTTTCTTCCACAAATTCCCTCCTCCCACACATACCTAAATCTCTGCTTACCTGATAGACTCTATCTACTTGGTTTTCTCTTTGGCTAACACATTCAAACTTTAGTTTGTATTTTCTACTCTTTCTGCCATGCATGTTCTCCCAAGAAATATTATTCCCAGTGCTCCAATTGTATGCCTACCTCTATTACAGCCCCTATCACAGTCCATTTTATCTATGTGTTTGGATTCTTCCCTCATTGTACTGTGAATAATTCAGAAATAAGAGCCACATTTTACTTGCTTTTGTGTAATTTATGCCTAGTAAGTGGCTAGTGTAAGCACCTAAGACATGTTTATTGAATTAATGACAGATCAAAAACAACCTGAATAAACAGTCAGTATGAACTAAAAATAAAACGAAATCTAATGGAGTCAAACACATTGTCTTAATCCATTTCAGGTGTAATAACAAAATACCATAAACTGGGTGGCTTATGAACTCTAAAACTTTATTTCTCACAGAAATACAGAGGCTAGGAATTCCAAGATCAAGGCACTTGAAAGTCTGATGTCTGGTAAACCCACTTACTGATTGAAGGACAGCTGTCTTTTCATTATGTCTTTACATGGTAGAAGGAACAAGAGGTCCCTTGAAGTTCTCTTTTAAAAGTGGCCTGATTTCACTCATTAGGGTTCCACCCCTGTGACTTAATTATCTTCTGAAGGCCTTACTTCTTAGCATTATCACCTTGGGGGTGGGATCTCAGCATATGAATTTAAGGATCACAGACATTCAGATCACAGCATACACCTAAGCCAAAGGTTATCTGTACCCATTAGTCTACTGAAATCTGAATAGAAATTTTTATGAAAAAGACCTGGGAAATTTTAATATCAAGCATAGCATAAACTGCAACTATTATATAGCTGCAAAATACTGTAGCTATGTCTCCAGCTATTTAAGTTTTAATATTAAATATCATTCATGGAACTTCTCTCTTCTCACTATAAGCCTTTGCAGATCATATTACTGAGACTATACAACTTTCACATGACTTTATAATTCAGGTCTCATATATAAAATCAAGGTTTTACCAAATCAAGTACAAATCTGACTTGGGAAAATATTTTTTTCTACTTACCATTTTAAGAAAGAAAACTAGAAGGATCATGATCCCAGTGTTCTTTCCTCAAAACTATTAAATGAATTCACTAAATTGATTCTATTCACAGAGTGAAATAAGCCAGTAGTAGTGGCATTCTAAGTCTAATGTTAACCTGTATACACAGCTAGTTCATATATATATATATATTCCTACTAACTTTTAACAATTATGTTCTAAAGTTTGAAGCAAATTTGTTAAAGACAGTCCTCTGATGCTTCCTAAAGAATTTTGCTTAATGAAAATATTTCAAAATTCAAAAAAGTAGAGAAGTCCAATGGATTATTAAGAAGTTGCCTCTCATTTTTACTTGCTAAACTTGTGGTTGCAATATTTTGCCATAACATTCACATCAGTATATAATCTTGCTAAACTCCAAAGTAATAAAAAATAAAATTTAAGACCTATTGTTTATAAATATGCCTGACAACTTTTCTACACAAATGCTAGTAATAATAAATATTTGAAATATTCATAATTTTTCCTAGCATCTAAAAAAACTCCTACAAAATAGGATGATTGTTATTATACTTTTCAGATGTGAAAAATTAAGCACAAAGAGGTTAAATAAGTCACACAATGTTATACAGAAAATAGTATCTGGACACAGATAGGAACCTAGAGAATTCAGACTTAGATTCTTATTTTTAACTAGGCAATTACAGAAGATCATGAGAATTGAAGAATAATTTAAGAGGATTTTTTATAGTTAACATGGCATTTCAGGCAAAAGTAGTTTTCTAGATCTATATCATAACTTTCCACTGTTGTGTACATACACAGATTTGACCCACACATGTGTAATGGGAAAATGAGCTTTTGATAGGAAAATGAGTGCCAGTTTCTTAGGAAACCACTCTCAACAGGCACTAGCTGTGGAATTAAGACAAATGCTCAAATCCCCAGGTTGAAAATAAATATAATGAATATAAGACACTTTGGAGCTTAAAAGAAAGAATTTGCTCTAAAATAGTCAAAACCATCAGAACAACTAACAAAACCAGTATTTTTCTTGTAGACAATGATTGTTATAATGCCAAAGCTTGAAGAAAACATTTGTTTTACTGGGTCATTGTGAAGTAATCTTAGCATACTAACAAAGCATTTCTGTCCAATGAACTATTTTCTAATACTAACCCCACATACTTCTCTGGGAGAGAAACCCCTGAAAGGTGAGCATTATATTAGTATTCGTGTCTTATTCCAGAAAATAATTCCTGGAAAAATATAATGTGTGCCTCAAAGTTTTTAAAATCCTGTCCTTATTTATTTAAGTCCCTCAAAATCATTCCTGATTAAATTGCCAATATCAGTAATTTTATTTAGACATACTCTTGGTTACAAAACCAGCTTCTTTAAAGCAAGAAATTATCAATAGATAACGCAATATGACATTAATGTTAGATCATCTCATGTAGATATAAGCAGTTTTACAAGGACTAAGTTTAAGAAAAACACTTTACATATATATATATATATGTATGTGTATATATATATATATATATATATATACATATATACACATATATGTATATGTATATATACATGTATGTATGCCAAAAACATCCATACCTTCACTTTGGAAAGACATTTTATTCTGTGGGTTTCAATCCTTTTCTCAGTTTCTCCCATGTTGCTCTTCTGATTATTCCAAGATATTTATGTTTTATCTTGATATGTCTTAGTTCTATCTTTATAAGAAAACAGAAACCTATTAAATTACTGACAAAATCATATCATCATTCTTTTGAAAAAGCATTGAATTTGAACAACATATATGGAATCTACTGTATTAAACAAATATCTAGGAAGTTTTTGATTCAGATCTAGTAAATAATGGGATTAGAGAAGATACAGTTTTAAATTTCTATTGAAAAAATTACTTTAACCATAATCACTCTTTATTTGCATAATTCATTATCATCCCCTTGCAAATAATGACTATGTGGTTAAATTATAGCTTTTCTCTTCTTTAGCCAAAACAAACAGACCAAAGTGATCTCCCTGGACTCACTTGAAAAGTGCTGCTTTTAATAATACAAACACTTTGGTTTGTTTAGTGCCAAAAATCTGCTTCAGCAAGCACACAAAGGCTCACAATCTTTACTTGGCCAGGCTTCCTCCTCAAGTTCTTTGCATTTCAAGACCTCCCTGGCGTCTCAGGAAGAGAAATGCTTTTTGGGGCACTGTTGATTCACAGAAACCTGGGGAGACAAGGAATTTTAATCATAGAAATAGCCTCAGTAAAAATAACAAATAATTCTACAATCTGAGAAAGAAACCTACAATTCCAATTGAAGATGTAAAGTATAATAGAGATGAAAAATAAATGGAAGGGTGTGTGTGTGAGAGATATACATATGAATAACATTATACATATGATATATATGTAATAGATATCTACATGTATACATAATATATAGGCACAGATTGTTTTTCAGGACTAGGGATTGAATCCAGGGGTACTCTACCACATAGCTACATCCTCAGCCCTTTTTATTTCTTATTTTGAGACAAGATCTCCCTAACCTGCCTGGGTTGGCCTTGCCTTTATGATTTTGCTGCCTGAGCCTGCAGAGTAGCTGGGTTTACAGGCATGCACCATCACCACCAGCTAGGCATATATTTTTATATGTAATAAAGGAAGAGGACTTAAATTCTATTAGTTTGTAATAACTTCTTCTCAAAGATTTTATTTATTTGGTGTCTAGAAAGAAGGACAATATTTTGCACCAAAAGGAAAATATTTTACTTTGATAATATTTATTCTAGCAATTGTTTTCAAGATACAAGTACAATATCTTAACAGTATCCCCAGCATTAATATATTAAATATCCTTTAAATGATATTCATCTAATCAGTGATTCTGAATGGTACTAACTTTAACAAGTGCTGTCCCTCTCTAAATTTGCTGAATCCCAAATATACACATTAAAACAATCACCACTAAGCAATTATGTACAAGCTTAGCTCTCTCTTCTCATACCCTCCAGATTAAAGCACTGGAACTTAGCAGTGAACAAGACAGGAAAGATGTCCTATGGAGAACATAAACTAGTTGGAGAAGTCTAAGTCTTTGGGGAAGGCACTTGGACCCAGATCCCTAGGAACTTATACTTTTATTAGGAAAATAAAATTTAAATAAAACAGTGAAATAAAATCAGTGTATGATGTATTACAGCTTGTTTGGTTTGGAAATGGTAAAATAAAACAAACATAGGTTATAGATGAAAATTATAAAAATTCTCTAGGTCATAAAAATGAAACCATGCTGAAATTTCAAAATCACAAAAAAACTTCAAAGTTTGCATTACCTTAATGTAATGCAACACTGGTATTGAAAAAAACTGATAGAAAGGGATAATTTTCATCAGAGTAGAAACTGATGTGATTCAATCATATACCAAAAATGGTTTAATCAGAAGCCTGTCAACTTTCCCCATCTCTTCTTGTGCATTTAGAATCTAATCTCTCTTCCCTGATTTTTTGCCTTCTATCCCTTCTTGACAATATTTGAACCCAATTTAGTCACTCTATCAAACAATGAGAGAATTTATTCCTTTTCCATGTCAAAGTTGTCTTCTCTTTTTTAAATGGCTAAAGCCATGACTATTCTAAATGTCTATTTTTCATATTGTAGCTAGGGGGCACAGAAGCTGGATTTGGTGCCCAGAAAATCCTCACATAGGGAATTTTGTAATTCCTTTCATAAATTATGTTACTACCTTACCATCTAGAACAGGTTTTGTCACCATACCTTGAAGACTTGTTTTAAAATGCTTTTATGGTATTGAGAAAAGTTTTGTGAATAATTGGACTGGTATAAGAGGTAATAAGGTTAAACACATGGAAATAATTCAATGTAAATAAATTAACCCTAAACTTTCTCTAATTTTCCAGCTTGTATCATGAAAACATTTCATCCTTTCGAATACATTTTAAATGTTTTCCTGGAGGAAAATAAATGAACAAAATCTATTTCATTTATTCAACCCAGAATTCATGAAATCCAATACTTAATGTCACAGGCACCATTGAGCACTTTGACCCTAAATCAGGAAGGCATGTAGAGCAAGATCCAGCCATGTGAATAGGCCCCTTTTGTTAGCACAGTGTTGTTTACATGGTGACTTCTGCTCCCAAGATCACAGAGTATCACTGACAAATCCTCATCAATCATCACTGTTAACAAAAACAACTTGCTGAAGTTTAATTAAGTGGATAATCATTTTATTTCTCTAACTCTTCAGCATACAAATGGAAACAAGTAATAGAACCAAGTAATGGAACAGGTAATACCCCCTCAAGCAAATGTGCTTGAATTTCTTCTGGTAGCCAGTTACAACTTTAAGTTTTTTGTTTTGTTTGTTGTACTGTAGTTACACAAACATACATGCACACATACACAGACACACACAAAACAGAAAATGTGCTCTCTTACAAAATTTTAAAGACACAGTACAGAATTGTTGACTATGTGTATATGAATTGTTAAACAGCCACTCTCTGGAACTTTTTCTATCTTGTATGACTGACTCTAATCCCAATGAACAGCAACACTCTGGGATTTTTGACACCCTTTGATTGCCAACCCCTAATGAAATTTCTCAATAATAAGAGAATACATTTTTTAAAAATGAATACAGCTCATTTATGCTCTATATTGACATAGTTTATAATATTAGAAACCAGCTGGGGAAATACATGCATTTAATTTCATCTTATTCTTTACTACTGAATTAAAGAAATAAAGTCTTTATCATGGCAAAGTACATACATGAAGAAGGCTTAGGAGATGATCCTTTCTCTGGGAAAAAAAAGAGAATCACACCAGCAAAAACCTTATGAAAAGCTCATATTTCCAGGATCTTCAAATAGCTTCTAGCTCTCTGAGAAAAGCCTCTTGGGTGGTATCCAGTTGAAACAATTTCAACCAATACCAAACCAAGCAAGCGCATGCCAAGGAAGTACGTGTAGAATCAACAATGACTTTTTGTATGAGGCCTAGCAAATTATTTTACTTCTATTTGTTCATTTTCATCAGAAATTAAAGAGGAAAATGACGGCTTCTGCCTATCAGCCTCAGAAATGTAGATAATATTTTATTTTCTATATTCAGAGGAGGAACCAATAATGCACAGCTCTAGGAAAAACTAAGTAAGAAACTGAACTTAGCATTAGAATATTATCCATACAGATGATCTCACCATGCAAAACAAAGTCTGGAACACAAGCAGAATTCTTCATCAGCAATCAATTAAGCAGTAAAAACACCTATTCATAGAACATGAAACAGAGAAATCAAGCTAAAACCCAAATTCTGTCTGTAACAGAAATGGTTGTGAATAACATTAATGTCATATCCCATACCTAGCAATTCTAGAGAATGATTAGATAATTATGGAAATAACCAGTTTCCCACCCTGTGATAACAAAACACCCTCTTCGGCCTAAGTGTACTCAGACTCCTTTAAATCCTCTACATGCTGTTCAACCTTGCATTTTCTAGTTAGAGCAAGAATCTTAAAGCCAGTTTAGAGAATCCCTCACACTTGATACCTGATTATCTGAAAATCTGATCAAATTCTTCATCCCAGGTGACATCTGATCACTCTGACCTTACTTCAGCAAGAATTCTGTGGTTTGATTTAACCAGAATCTGCACCCCCCATACCTTTATATTTCCTTTTTGTAATTTTCCATCCACTGACCCTCACTCTTCTCCTTGCCTATAAAGTCTCACTGCTCTGTGCTGTATTCAGAATTGGAACAAGTTCTATATGAAAGTTGCTCTTCTGTTATTACAATAGTTCCCAAACAAAATCTGTCTTTACCATTTTAACTATTGTCATCTCTGGTTTTTCTCTGAAAGAGACAGGAACTGTTTAATTTCTTCAGATTATGATATCAAATCTTCTCTTCTTGTTATCTGCACAAAATTTTAGATACAAAAATATTTCCATTTAATTTTCTGCAAGTAAATACTGCACTTTTTCTTATAAAGATTTCTATGTTTCTAAAGATCCAAAAATAAATAAAATGCTTAGACTTTTTCCTAATCCATTTATTTATGTATTTTTTTCATTAACATTAGTGAATATAATGAGGTAGCTAGCTAGAGTCGGAATGTCAGACATTGGAATTCAGTTGACCTGAGTTTAATCCCTGATTAGCAGTGAGTTGTTTATAAACTCCTTCAGCCTATTTCTTTTATTTGTGATTTTAGAATGTTTATGTCTACCTTACAATACTGTCATGGAGATCGAGTTATAAAATTCACATCAGCTCCCTACTGTGGTGCTAAAATAAAACAGTCACTCCATCAATGATAGTGATTATTATTCATTCACTCCACAAATATTTATTAAGCCCTACTACATTCCAAACACAGCAGTAGGCGCTAGGGATACAAAGATGAATTCCATGTGCTTGCTCTTAAGAATTCTCATAAGCTATTGGGAGAGATAATTAAATGATGATAATAGCTAGTTACTGCCATAATACAGACAATTTGAGCTAAGTAGTAGAAAGAGGAGACTAATGAAAACTATTCATTTGGGCTGTCATTTGTAGGCAGCAGAATCATTTAAAAATGGGCTTTGAAATTAGGCATAAGTGTGAAAGCCTCTTTTAAAATTAGTTTTTAATTTTGTACAAGTAACTTAAACATATAAAAATGAAGACAGCATCTTTCTTTTCAATGTCCAGACAGGAATATAGAGCTCACAATGGGTAATAAAGGAATTTAATATCAGAAACTAGTTACAAAGGTGTCAAAATTATCAAAAAGCCAAACTGGGAATAGTGGACAACTCAGAGATTTATAACACTGGAAAGTCACTCCTCACCCAAAGGTTGTATCAGAAAAAGAAAGGGCTCAGCTACAGAAACTTGAGTCCTTGAGAACTCAAGACTATCACAGGCCACAAGTGCCTTTCTCTTGTCTACAATCTCAATGTCACACAAACGTTTCCCAATAACACAACCTAACAGGAAGTCAGATGTCAAGGGAGCCTGGGAAACTTAGTTTTTAGAAGTCAGTCTCTTGGGATACAGAGAAGACCAGAAAATGGGGGAGAATACATGTGAGACCAGAATAATAATTACCAACACAACCTTAATCCTTGCAGTAGAATTCAATAAGGTATATTAAATGTATAATATAAAATTAGCACACAATCAGCATTCAATAAACAGTAGCTATTCATATCATTAGATAATATAAGTTAAATTGTCAATACTCTTTTTATTCTCAGTAATAAAATATTCAGAAAACTTAACTATTATTTATTTGGCTAGCTTGCCACTTCACAAGTGATCTCTATGTAATACCAAATAAAATGAAATTTTTGTCATCAAATCAACTGATTTTCAGCTGACCTGAAAAGATGAACTAATCACTTTTGCATCATATAAACACAGGCATAGTCACCAAATCTTTATCCAGCAAGGTATTTATGGTTTTGTTATTTAAGTTACGTATGTAAGGAAAGTGTTCAAAGAAAACCAAGTTGATGGTACATACATGTTCTTGGTTACCTCTAAGTGCTTTATAGGAATGTTTTAACAGACTTAAAAATGGTATATAAAAATACCATAAAAATGTTTTATGGTACATAAAAAATGGTACAAAAAAGTTACATAAAAATGTTTCTATGGTGGAAGGAGAAAAAGAGTAAAGTATAATGATCATATTATTATTGTTGTTGTTGTTATTATTTATTCCTAATCTCCTCTCTACAGGTATGTGTGTGTATTGAGGACCTAAGCCAAACACAGGAGTACCAGATCCAGAATCTTAAAAATGTTTCTCTCTGAATGGGATTATGATTGATCTTGTTTTGTTTTTCCTTTAATAATTCCTGTGTTGTTTTCTATAAGGATCATTTCTTCCAGTTAAAAAATACAAAGGGAAAAAGAAGTAGCATCATTTGAACTGAATCCTTAAACATATAACAACAATACAGCACGCTTCTGATCTATGCTAATGCTATTCTTAACTACTTTTGAGGGGTTTTTATTTCATGTTTCTCTAATTATTTCACTTTCACGAGGAACTTGTCAGTTCTCCTCTTCCTTCTCTAATGACTTAATTCAGTAAATCCCTTGCTTAAGGCAGCTGTAACCTTCCTGATGGAAGCCACTGGATGTTAAGAGCTAGGAGGCACCTACTATTTGGATCTTCCCAACTGGCTGCATATGTTTAAATGTCAGAATAATATCAATTCAGATTTCTACTTTGGGACTGGTAAATAAGTTAATTGTTTAAGTTTTTCAAAGGGAATCATTTGGAGTTATAAATAAATATCAAGTGAGATGTTCAGGGACTAGATTTAATCAGAGTGTATGTATAACTCACCTCTCTGTCTACCACTCAGCTGAATACCATTTGTCAGCATAGTGGTTTGGGTCATTAGACAACTATAAATTTTTATTTGTGGTCATATGCTGTTTTATTTTTACTTCTAGTGGATCATTAGGTAAAGACAGGAAGCATAGAGAACACCAATGTTAAAGTATAACCTAATGAGGAGAATAGGAATCATAGTGTTATGAGCTTCCTTTGAGATTACTTTTATGTGATCAGTAATTTCATACTTTTATTTGTAATTTCTATCTAGTACCTCATTTTATGGTTCCAAAAACAACTTTTGAAAATAAATAATAGCTGGAAGATTTTCCCAAATGGACTTTTTTATATTCAAAGAAATGTCTACAAATAATGATATAAAACCAATTTCTTATTTTCTCAATTTTAAAGAAAACTTAAATATTACAAAAGTTTATTTTTAAAATTATAAAAGGGGCTGGGATTGTGGCTCAGCTGTAGAGCACTCGTACTCGGGACCTAGCATGGGCGGGACCCAGGTTAGATTCTCAACACCACATAAAAATAAAGACATTGTGTTGTGTCCACCTACAAAAAAAAAAAAAAAAAAAGATTCTCTTTCTCTCTCTCTCTCTCTCTCTCTCTCTCTCTCTCTCTCTCTCTCTCTCTCTTTCTCTCAAAAATAAAAATAAAATAAAATTATAAAAGTATTTAAGTGTAAAAATTCCAAAATCATCAAATCAGTTTTCTTAGATTTTAACAATTTAACATAATAAACTCTAATCTACACTTTAATATATGACTTTCCAAGGTCTAATTCAACATAAAGTCATTTTTTAATTTATTTCCTCTCAGGTCATACTTTTTCTCATAATATTAATTTAAAATGAGTGTATAGCACATATTAAATAATATGACACAAAAAACAAAAAAAGTCTTCATAATACCTAATATCATACTAAAATAAACTTCATAATTTCTTACATATTGATCTAAAATAAAACATTTTAGTTAGAATATCTATTTTTAAACAAACTTTAAAATTTTTATCAATATTTATAATTAACAACAATCTTTGGAAACAGTAATATACAGAATGAAGAAGAAAAAGGAAATAATAATGATTCCTAGGTTTCTATCTTGTTGGTAAAAGTAATTGAGATAGAGAATACAGAAGGAAGAACAGCACTATGGGGAAAAAAGCAAATTCAATCTCTGAGGTGATGAGTGTGAAGTACCTATAGGTCACATTCAGGTAGATGTGTTCAGTGGGCAGAGATTAGAGTAATGCATTTGCAGGTCATCAGCATAACAAAGGACTCCGGCATCCAGTTGCAGAAACATAGAGACACTGAATCTGGATGGGAAGAGACTTCATTGACCTTTATCTTCAGGGATTTATATTTTTTTTATTTTTTTAACTTTTGATATCTTTTATTTACATTATTATTTGGTTCATGATATTTCCTCTATTACTTTGTGATTTTTTTTGGTTGTTCAAAACATTACAAAGCTCTTGACATATCATATTTCATACATTTGATTCAAGTGGGTTATGAACTCCCATTTTTACCCTGTTTACAGATTGCAGACTCACATCGGTTACACATCCACGTTTTTACATATTGCCATTCTAGTGACTGTTGTATTCTGCTACCTTTCCTATCCTCTACTATCCCCCCTCCCCTCCCCTCCCATCTTCTCTCTCTACCCCATCTACTGTAATTCATTTTCAGGGCTTTATAGACATAACCTTTTCATCCCATCAAGCCCCTATTTTCTTGGGCTACTGAGATATTTCTTTCAGAGCACCTTAGAACATTTGCAAAACTAAATAATCCCAGTTTATGGTTATTTCTTCTTGCACTGAGAACTGATTATATATGGCACTTACTATCTCTTCACATAATAGCAGACAAGGCAAGAACATGTACATAGCAGGTGATTTATAAATGTGCATCTCTATTACTTAAAGTCATCTAAATCTCTGTAAAAAAATTAACTTATGCTTCTTGCAAGAATTTCTGGTTTTGCTTTTCAAGTTTAACTTTTAAAAAAATTTCAAAGACTGATTTTAAAATATAAGTCAGCAGTACTTAATAAGTAGGTATCTCCCATTCATCATCAAGACTGAATTATTTCTTTCATTATCACTACATTTTAGTTACTGAAGGATTTGAAAACATCCATTTCTCATCTTAAATCATAGAGTTTATCCAGCTGAGGTTTCAGAGAGGGTTAGGATTATAGTATCTGACGTGACTAATCCCTGATTCCAGTTAGTGATGGAGACTGAATTTCACATTTTGCTTATTTGAAAAATATGTGCAAAAAGAGTCACTAAAAATGAGAACAAACTAGGCTTTGTTCCTGTTGAATGGTTTAGATTTTTTTTTTTGGGGGGGGGCGGTATAGAAGAATCATCAAACATGAAGAATTTGATACTGGAATAAAATCCAATTGTTCTTGGAATGGAAGTAGAATATCATTTTTAAGATCATGGAAGTTCTAGAACTTCTCTGGAATAGTCACCTTTGTAAAGCATGGATTATAACATGAGATTGTAACAATTATTATATAGGACCCAGGAAAGAAAAGGAGAGATACTATTCTCTGAATTTGTTGATATAATCAACAAATATAGAATAATGGTAAATGTGCTTTCTGTCTTAGGTTTCCACAATTAGATTAGTAAGGTAATGGATTGCCATTGTGATAAAAACTTGAACCTTCACACTTAGCACACCTTCTGCATATATTCAATTAATGAATCTCTGTTATTATTCCAGAAGAATAGATACCTATCCTCTTGAGGATATTTATACAGTGAGCACTCCAGTGTAATTTTGAAACAAACACTGGGCTCAAATATAATTGCCATGTTACATTCTACTTTGAAATAAGATACCCAGAGTATATATCTATAACTCTATTAGGAAAATTCATTTTGCTTTTCATACTGCTGTCCTTTCTTCATGTTGGGGTTTCTTGACACATAGGTAGGTGTATATGAAACATTGAAAAACACTATCATCATGGGTTAAACTCCAGGACAGTAATGTCTCAATTGATAAAGCACCATTATCAAATAGAAAGGGCTACCAGGGCACCACTGTGGTTTACAAAGAGGACAAATGTTTCCATGTTCAGCTATTTCATGACTGCCACAGTTTGGGGATGTTTTGATACATTATTAAACTCAAAAGCATCAGGAAAATTTCCATTCAGGTCATACTTGTTATTATTTCCCTTTCTGTTAGTATACAAACATTTGTTTTTTTGTTTTTGTTTTTGTTTTTTGTTGTTTGTTTAAGAACTTTGAATACATCTGGGTTTACTGAAGAAGACATGATGGATATCCAGGTACTATTGATTATATTGTGATTCCAGGATCTTTTCCATCACTGATTATAAAATATTCAAGAAGACTTAGCAACGATATTATCTCATATTTTTCATTTGGACTCTGGGAACTCAATTCTGTGTTCCTTTGGAAATTACTCCAAAACATGAACTCACAGTTTTCTACCTTGAATGACCTCAATGGCACAAAGTTCATGGGTAAAAAATCAATCAATTTGGTGAATATATCCAATCCTTTTGGGTTGACAAGTCATTGAAGAGTTCATAGGTCTAAAGGGTTTGCTAAATATTGACTTGGTAATGTTCTCATTTAGCAAATAGGAAAACATCCATTTTGTAGTACACATGCTTGAAGAATATTTAGTAAAACAATTACATGCACACAAAGTTTTGACTAAAAACCAAAATTACTGAATCTCATGATTTTTACTGAAGTTCATGATTTTTAGCCAGAATATATCTTCATTTTCTGCCTACTTGCTTATCTGTCTTTAGGCCTTTTCATATTATATAACACTCCTATCCAGAAATGAACTTTGTTAAAATAAGAGCTTTTAGAAAGAGTTCTATTTATTTGATCTGCTTCTTTAGACATGTATTATTTTGGTAACTTTTATTTTGATTGAGCTTTAAAATACTTATACATTTATTTCAGTATGGATTCATGGGTTTGTTTTTTTTTTATTCAATGGGATATAAACTGCTGGGAGCCACAGCTGACTTGGAATGGCCCCTGGCATTTTGCCAATAGTACTGGTTGACAGGCGAGGCATTGCCTTGGGATTTGACCATGTGTATCTGTTCTGAGCACTCTGTCCTCTGGCCAGTTCCTGTGTTCTCTAAACTATAGCAATGAAAACTCCTTTTGTACTTTTTTGTTGCTACTGTTTTGTTTCTTTGCTTTGGGTTTCTTTGTTTTGTTTTATTGCAGTAGGTTAGCTAACAGACTTAATTAGAATGAAAAAATTTAAAATAGTCATCATGAAGATTAAAATAAGAAGTTGAATGGAAGAGAGTAAAGGAACTGGTGAATAGCATTGACTGCTAGACTGGACAAGATTGGAGAACATAAATTTATAAAGATGTTTATCAATATCATTATGTAATTTATGATAGAAATATTCAATAGACAGTAAAAAAGAAGGAAATAAGTAGATTTTTGTGTTTACATAGAATTTGGGGTTAGCTATATATATTCAGCAATGGGGTAATGAAGTAAAGGTACCTATATATGAGGCCAGTAGGTATAAAACTGAAATTATGGACTATGAAGTCAAGTTTGAATACAGAAAAGAAGGAAGAATTAAGGAAGTGATATTAAAATCACAGGGAGGGTAAAGTGATGAGTAATATAATACAGGTGAAAAGTTGGTTCATTAAAAAGATTAAAGAATTAGATAATTATATCAGTACTGTCAAAGAGAAAATACTCAATGGTTTCCTGTTGGAAGATACCAGATGGGAAATAGCTTCTTGAGGTTCCAAGGCCACTGAACAGCCACATTTACAGTCTATTTATTTAGAGTGCCAGTGAAAGTCAATGAAATACAAGAGTGCAAGAGTGCTCAGAAAGGCAATACCAGGGTTTGAATAATTAACCCATAAGGGTGTGAAACTTATTCAGACTAAGCAAAAAAGTTCTTCTAGTGCATCATTCCTAAAAATTTCTAACACATCATATAATTAGACAAGACTGTGGAATCTTCTGTCATTAAAAAGAAATTCCCCCGACCAATACTGTAAAAATATTTATATATGTTTCCCTGATATATTACATAAGCCAGAACCCCACCATCTGTGTCATAAGAGACTCAGTCCAGAGGATAGTCCTTTTCTGAAAGAAATATGGAATTTACTGGTGACCACTGTTGAGAATCTCAATGACCCAAGCTCTTGGTCAGCCATGGATACCATTAAGAGATGCTACTTCAGAACAGGGCTCTCTGAGAGCAAAGGGGGCAATAAGACTGCAAAACAGTAGAGGCCAGTTTGATAATACTTGAATATAAGTAAAATGGGTACAGTTATTATAATAAACATCAAGGTTAGTATCTTAGTCCATTTTTTGTTGTTGTTGTTGTTCCTAATAATAAAATATCATAGACTGGGTAAGTTATAAAGAAAATAGGCTCATGGTTTTGGTCCAAGGGCAAAGGCTCAAACCTAGTAATCTTCTTCTTCCTGCCAGAGTCCTAAGTCAACACAGGGCACCACATGGCAAGAGATAGGGATGGCAAAAGAAACCTAGCCAAACTGGTTTTTATAGCAGAACCACTCTTGACATAACCCATTTACCCATTAATCAAATGAATGAATTAATCCATTCATGAGGGCAGAGTCCTCAGAATCACCTCTAAAGGGTCACCTGGACTCATCTCTTAAATCTCATAACGATGATTAAATTTCCACATGGGTTTTGGAAGGGACAAAACATATTCAAACCATAGCAGTTAGGGTAGCAACCAATAGGATCTGAACTGCAGAAAGTCATGAATATAGTTAACAGTTCATGACACCTTTAGGTGCAAGATAGATTGGTCCCTAACAAAGTTATTACTCAATCCACACAATCAATAAACATCAAGGATACATTGCCAGTAGGCTGAGAACCTTACCCCTAATAAAATGTTGCAATACCTTTAATTTACCAGTATGAAACATCTTTCATATTGGAAATTACTGACTGAAGGAAGGACTATGTCCCCTAAAGGAAGGGAAGATGACGTCTTAACAAGTATATGTGATTTCCTCCACTCCTTGCACAAAGCTAGCTGTATGGCCATATTCTAGGGTATATGTAGTAGGGAAAATCTTATACCCAAATATATCAAAGACTGGTACACAGGCTCTGAGTGGAACTGATACCTGGAAACCATATTAGTAATTAGAGCACCCTGTTAGTCCGCAGCCACAAGTGGGCATATAGTAAACGTCCTTTTCTAGGTGTGGCTCAAAGTGGGTCCACTAGGTTCATACATACACATGATCATTCTTTGCTTCCCAATAATTAGAATGGCCATTCTTGATAGATGGTAGAACTCCACATTTGTTCCTTAGCTTGCGCGGTTAGAACTATCATAGTGATATATATACAAAGCATCAGAGATTAATGCTACTGTTATAAACCAAAAGATGCAGTATTACTTTACTACCCTCCATTTAATGCACCACTCTGATCCCTGAAATAAATAGACAAACCCTGAAAGATGATAGTATATTACTACAAACTCAATCTATCCCCCTTTGCAGTTGTTGTACTAGATGTGATATCTTTTCTAGGAGAGAGTAGCATGCCTTCACATACATGTTATACCACCTTGACCTGTAAATTTTATTAATTTCTACCCTTATCAGTGAAAAAAAGAATCAGAAGTTATTCATATTTATGTGAGAGGAAAAAGAGAATACATTCACAGAGATATCTATGAAAGGAAAAGACAGTATATGAAGGTTATGGCACAGTATAAGAATCACAATAGAGATCCTTAGACATGTAAGGGCAATACAGTATGCAGCTACTAGGCCATGGAATAGATGGAGCACAGATCAGGGTACATAAAGTGACCATGTGGCCAGAGATGCCCACAATGTTATAGGTTCTTTCAGACTCTCCACGTCATAGAGTGTGTAGGCCTTACATATCATAAGGAGAAGTAATATATTCAGGACTAGGCACAAATGGGTTGAGGGCACACATAAGCAGCATCGGTAGGCCAGACTCCAAGTCACCCAACAAGGTTGTTATCTGCATCTCTCCCTCAGATCACATCTATAGCATCAGCAAAGTTCATTAACATCCGCTAATAGAGGAGGCAGAAAAAGACTGAGCTTGGTTCATAGATGGGCAAGTTTAATACAAAGGTACAAGACAAAAGTAAACTGCTGTTCCTCAACAGCCCCACTCTGTGGTGGTCTGAAAGAATGATGGCAGGCAACCTTCCCAGTTACCAGAGCTTCAGAAGGTACACATGGTCATCTTACTTTACATGAAAAGGGAAATAGTCCAAATATATGCAAGTTCACGGGAAGTGGCACTGTTTAGAGACTTTTAAGAGGAGGTCTGAAACAAGTGGATGGTTTTATAGGAATTCATACATTAACATGAATATCTTTGAATGGCATGGTAATGTCTACAAGGGAGCATCTACCATGTAAGAAGCACTAACAAAAATAAACAAAATGATCCAACCAGTTGGTATTACTCAGTGGGATTGCCCTAGAGCTGATATATTGAGCACATAAAACAGACTAATTATGAGGAGTCATGGAGGTGACCAGGAGAAATAGAAAAGATTCCTACAAACCAAAGCTAATCCAGCTAGTGTCATGATATTTACCCAATTATTCAGGAAGAGAGACCAACTCTGAGCCCCAGCACAGTACATTGGAGAAAACTATTCAGTAATTTGATGGTAAATAGCATCCTTTCCACCTTGAAAAGGGTATTGATTCATTTGTACTGTGACTGATATGTACTATATGTGAAAATGCCTTGCCTCCTCATAGAGCTTGGGCCATTATCTAATCATGTATAAAGTGCTCTGTAACTCCTGGACTGCAGATACCAAAGTTATAAGCCCCAGCACTACTTGTGGGATCTAGGGATGATCACCCTGATATCATATACTTCTATGAGTGTGAATACCAGTGCCACAAGCCCAAAAGTTAACCACACATGCCCCAGGAGTCCTAGAAAACATCTCCTCCATAGCCAACAGACTTTGGATCACAGCTGCTGCTTCCCTGGTACCACTTTGTCCCCCAAGACCTGGAGGAGGTATCATCTGGTCTACAGCTCCATAAAAGCATCTAACAGTGCAACAAGCCCCAGCACCATATATAATCACCTCATAAAACTCAGGGATGGTTAAAACCTTAAGGCCATGATTACCAGTGCCATACACCCTAGCACTACCTGGGCTCATCCTATGGAACCTGGGGAAAAGGCCTCTTCCAATTTTGTGGCTCACCTCATGGCTTAGGGACTATGGCTGCTGGTGCCACAACCCTTGGCATCACCTATGCTTTCTCTTAGGGAACTGGGTAGAATATTTTCCACATCCACACTACAAAGACTGAGGCAGCTGCCACCAAAAGTTCCAGTGCCATCAGGGCTCAATTCTGTGGAGCCTAAAACCTAACTTTTGAAGGAAAAAGATTTTTTTTTTCATTTAGATATCAGTTGGATAGATGCTTTGGGTTTAGTTATAGGGTAACTCAAACATATTTTCTTTTTCAAATGTATTTTCTTGTTGGGTGTAGTGGCACATGCCTCTAATCCCAACTGCTTGAAAGGCTGAGGCAGGAGGATAGCAAGTTGGAGGCCAGCCTCAGCAACTTAGCAAGATCTTGTCTCACAATGAAAAAAGATAAAAAGGGGCTGGGATGTAGCTCAGTGGTAAAGCACACCTGGTCTCAGTCACCAATACCAAAAAATAAAAGAAAAAAAATGTATAGTCTCTGTGTGATTTCTTCATCTTCATGAACTACTGCAATCTAGACTATAGAGGCACCCAGATACTGCTGAAATCAATTAAAGATGAAGAAACCAAGAATATTATACCCAAATTATCCTTGAAAACTGAAATAAAAATAGTCTTTCCCAGATAAACAGAAACATAGAATTCATCACCATGGGAACAGCCTAAAAGAAATACTTAAGGGAAGCCTACATTAGAAACAAACAAAAAAAAAAGGTAACTACCATCATGAAAACACAAATATACAAAACTCAATAGAAAAACAAATAAGTGAAAGAAAAAGAGAAGAAAACCAAAACTTAGTATGGCAGGAAACTACCAAGTCCCAAAACTAAATAATAAGAGAGGTAGAAAGGAACAAATAATATACAACACAAGCAGAACACAATTAACAAAATGATAGAAGGAAATTCATACCTATCCACAATAACTACAAATATAAATGGATTAATTCATTAATCAAAAGACACAGACTGGCTGAGTGGATAAAAAACAAGACACAACTATATGCTGCCTATAAAAAGCTCACTTTTCTGGTAAACATACACATAGACTAAAAGTAAAGAGTTGGAAAAAGATATTCCACAAATGGAAATCAAAAGCAAAAAGGAGTAGCTATACTCATATCAGATAAAGCAGACTTTAAATTTAAAAAAAAATGGAAAAGGGATTAAAAATATTCTTTAAATATTGGTAAAATGATAGATTCAGCAAAGCACAATATATGCAGATATAGCAATTATAAATATATACGTATCCAACACAGGACAACCCAAATATATAAAGCAAATAGTATTAGTTTTGAAGGATAGATAGACTCTAATACAATAATAACGGGTGAGTCTAATACCCACTTTTCTCAATGGATGAATCATTCAGACAGAAAATCAACAAAGAACTAGCTAATTTGAACCATAGTGTGGAGCAAATGGACCTAACCAACATTAACAGAGTACTTCATCTAATAGCAGAATACATTTCCTCTCATCAGCACATGGAAAATTCTCCAAGAGAGATCATATGTTAGGCCACAAATCAAGTATCAGCAACTCTTCTAAAATTGAAATCATATCATATATCTTCCCAGGCCACAACATAATAAAACTGAAAATCAAATGTAAGACTATAAAAAAAATACATGGAATGAGTAAAGTGCTCCTAAACGAGCAATGAGAAATAAAAGGAAAATACAGAAAATTTTACAAATAAATTAAAATAACAACAAAACATACCAGAATCTGTGGGATATTTTGAAAGTAGTACTGAGAAGGAAGTTTATAGCAATAAATACACACATTTAAAAAAATAGAGAGATCTCAAATAAACAACTTAACAATGCAACTCAGAGACTTAGAAAAGAACAAACAAAACTCAAAATTAGTAGAAGAAAAGAAATAATAAAGGTCAAAGCAGAAATAAAATTGAAACTAAAAAAATACAGAAGATCAATGAAAATGAAACAGAGATTTTTAAAAAGACTAACCAAAACTGACAAACCTTTAACAATACTAACCAAGAAAAAAAGAGAATCAGAGATGAAAAAGGAAACATAAAAATGATACAACAAAAATACAAAGGATTGTAAGAAACTATTATATTATAAACATATGCTTAAAAAAACTAGAAGAAATTGATAAGTTCCTGAAAACATATAAAATTGGACTAAGAATAGGAAATCTAAATTGAGAATCTTCCATCTAAAAATGTTCAAGACTTAATGGACTTACTGTTAAATTCTATAAAATATTTTAAAAAGAGCTAATTCCAATTCTTCTTAAACTATTCTAAAAACTGAAATGGAAGAAACTGCCAACTTTTCATGAGGCCTACATTACCCTTATACCAAAACCAGACAAATATAACAAAAAAAGTACAGATTCATATCCTTCATGAACATACATGTAAAAATAAAATACTTGCAAATCAAATTCAACAGCACATCAAAAGATCATGCACCATGATCAAGTGGGATTCATCCCAGGGATGCAAGGATGGTTCAACATATGCAAAACAATAAATATAATACAACATATCAACATAATGAAGGACAAAAACCATGTGATCATTTCAATAGATAAAAAGCATTTGATAAGATTAATCATGACTTCATGATAAAAACTCACAACAAATTACAGAAGGATCCATACCTGAAAATACTAGACACTTTATATGACAAACTGATAGCCAGTATCATACTGCATAGGAAAAAGCAGAAAATGTTTCCTTAAGACTGAAACAAGACCAGCATGTACATTTTGCCACACTTATTTACTATAATTGGAAGTCTTAGCAAAAGCAATTAGGAAGAGAAAGAAAGAAATAAAGGGCATCCAAATTAGAAAGGAAGAAATTAAGTTATCCATGATTGCAGATGACATTATTTTATACATAGAAAAAAATAAATACACCATCAAAAAGCTGTTAGAATTTATAAATAAATTCAGTAAAGCAGAAGGCTATAAAACCAACACACAAAAAAACAGTAGCATTTTTATATATCAATAATGGACTTGCTGAAAAAGAAATGAAGAAAGCAATCACACTCACAAAGCTTCAAAAAATAAAATATTTAGGACTAAATTTAACCAAGGAAATGAAAGGGGTCTACAATAAAAATTACACAATACTGATGAAAGAAATTTTAGAGGACATGAAAAATTGGAAAGATATCCCACTCGTGGGTCAGAAGAAAAATTGTTGTTAAAATGATTATACCACCCAAAGTGTATAAATGCAGTGCAATTCCCATCAAAATACCAGTGACTTTCTTCACAGAAACATTTTAAAAATCCGAAAATTCACATAGAATCATAACCAAAGTGATCCTGAGGCAGGAGTGGGGGATCAATGTTGGAGGCATCACAATACTTGACTTCAAAACACTACAAAGCTAAAGTAACTAAAACAGAGAATATGCTCCTAGAATAGAGAGCCCAGGAACTAATCAATGTGCATACAGCCAATTGATTTTTGACAAAAGCATCAAGATCATATAGTGGAGAAAAATCAGTATCTTGCATAAATGGTGCTGGTAAAATTGGATGTGCATATGTAGATAAATAAAACTAGATTTGCTTCCTCTCACTGGACACAAAAATCAACTAAAAATAGATGAAATACCAAGTATTAAATCTGAAACTATGAAATTTCTACAAGAAAAAATAGGGGAAACTGTTAGGGTCTGTAAACAAGTCAAGATGGCGCCTGCCATTTTGCCAGAGGGAGTGGTTTGTGAAGTAACGCCAGCGAGCCATTAAGTGTGGAAATTCCTTATTGGTTGACTGCTGTATCTAGTTTATGTTAATTAAGATAAGCTGTGTGGAATGTATATATACCCCTCTTGTCCTACAATAAAGGGCTCCCACTCCTGCTGTATCAATGTACACAAGTTGCTCATCACCCCCGGGTTATTTTGCTGCAGCGGGACTGCGGCAGGAAACACTTCAAGACATTAGTGTAGTCAGTGATTTTTTTTAAGATGGGACCCCCAAAGACACAAGCAACAAAATAAAAACAGGCAATGGGAATTATATCTAACTAAGAAGCTTATGCACAGCAAACAACCAATAGAATTAAGACACAACCTACAGAATAGGAGAGAATATTTGCAAAATCTTAATCCAACAAGGAATTAATATCCAGAATACATAAGGAATTCAAAAATATGAACAAAAAATCCAATTAAAAAAAACGAGCTAAAGAACTGAAAAACACTTCTCAACAGAAGACGTGCAAATGGCCAATAAGCAGATGAAAAATGCTCCGTATCACTAATCATCAGGGAAATAAAAATCAAAATCACCATATGATATCATCTCACCCCAATTAGAATGGTTATCTTCAAAAAGACAAACAACAAAAACAAACAAACAAATGCTGGTGAGAATGCTGTGAAAAGGGAATTCTTAACACTGTTGGTGGGAATGTAAATTAGTATATTCATCACGGAATGTAGTATGGAGATTCCTCAGAAAAATAAAAGTAGACCCACCATTTGATACAGCAATTTTGCTATGGGGTATACATCCAAAGGAAATTAAATCAGTATACCAAAAAGACACTTGCATACCCATGTATATTGCAGCATTATTCATAATAGCTAAAATACAGAATCAACCTAGATGCCCTTCAGCAGATATATTAAGAAAATGTGGCATATAAACATAATAGAACATTATTGGTCATAAAATAATGAAATCCTATCATTTGCAGTGACACGGATGAAACTGGAAGTTAAAACAAATAAGCTAGACACAGGAAGAAAATTGTACATGTTCTCATTCATTTGTGGAAACTAATGTTAATCTTAGAGGAGAGTAGAATGGAATAGTGGTCATTTGAGAATGGGAAGAACGGGGTTGGAGGGTAGAAAGAAGTTGAATAAGAGGTTTTAAAACACAGTTAGAATGGAGGAATTATTTCTGGTTCTTCTTTAGCACAGGAAGAGAACTACAGGTTAAAATAATCTAGCTGCATTTCAAAATGACTAGAAAAATACAAAATTCCCAACACATAAAAATGATTAATCTTTGAAAAAACAGAAATGCTTATTACCCTGATTTGATCATTGTATATTGTATACATGTATTGAAATATACAATGAACCCATAATTGTGCACAAATACTATGCTTCAATTAAAAAATAAACAAACATCAAAAAACAAATGCCTCCTTGCTATTGCCACAAATTCATTAGGTCATTTTCTTAGTTTGTTTCCTAGGTTATCTCAGACAAACTGTTTAACCAAATGTTTAACCACCAAAAATGTGGGCCATTGTTTTGCCAGTTCACATTATAGTTTCATGCTACCTGGTTCCAAAACTATTGACATGTATTTCATATTCTTATTGCAGGAAAGATATATTTACAGTAACAATTTCTGTATTTATCAGGTTCTGGTACAATAATGCTATATTGCAAACAGCCCCAGTAATCTCAATGGCCTTAAAACAAGTATTTTTACAGCTCTGTTGTCTGACAGTGGGTCAAAAAGAGACTGTACTTACCTGGCCAGGTTGAAAACCAGATTTCTAGCAAGGTCTAATTCTGCTCCATATGTTTTACTTTGGGAACACAAGCTATTCTGTTCCTATTGTTTTACAGGAATACTAGTGAAACAAGTAGAAACATATTGAAATTCCCTTTGTGCTTTGTGTCATAACTTACATGATATTTGACAGCTTTGTACTGGCCAATGCTTGCCAAAGAACCAAATCAATTATCAGTGGGCAAAAAAAGAGTATATTTTCCCACAGTCAGAAACTCTGCAAAATCACATGGCCCTAATCATCAACCCCATATTCATTCCTGTACTCACTGATTACTTTTCAACCTCACCGATGTAAGTCTTCCCCCATGTACTTCCATCTTACTACAATGCCTTTCTACTTTCTCTGCTATAATTCCACTTAATACTGATGATCAAATGCTAAAAGTGTGCTCTTTGAAGTCCCCCTATCCTAGCTTCATTTGCCCTTACTTAAATTTATATAATTTATTGTTTGTCATTTTATCATATCTGTTATAAATATGTAGACATGTATAATAAGGTTATTTTCATGTAGAGGGAAGATATGATATTCTACTCACTGTTCTCCTCTACAAAAGAGCTTCCCAAATTGTGTGCCACTTATTCACTGAGTAGATTAAACTGTTGTGAGATTATTAATACCTTAGCCAAAGGATGGCCAATTTAACCTAATAGCCAGAATCCCTGGATTGGTCACCTTCCATTAAGAGGAGTAGAAAAACATTTGTTTATTCCATCATGAAATACAAGTAGTTTTTTTTTTCTTTTTTTAGACATTCTTTTATTTATTTATTTATTCACTCATTCATTCATTCAAATCAGTTACACATGACACCAGAATGATCTTCGATTCATTATATACAAATTAGCATAATTTTTCACTTCTCTGGTTGTACACAAAGTAGGGTCACATCATTCATGCAATCATTTACCTAGGGTAATGATGTTGTCTCATTCCACTATCTTTCCTATCCCCTCACCTCCTCCCTCACCCCTTTGTCCAATCCAAAGTTCCTCCACTCATCCCAATATCCTTTCTGAATTAAATTATCACTTTAAAATTATACACTGATAAGCCAATCCTAAATTTAAAATACACTACAGATCAGTGTAAATCACACCTTTTTCAGGATATAGAAATCAAATTAGCTGTTGCTGAATTTCTTGATTATGATTTTAATATATACAAAAATATATGTTGTGAAAGTTATATAAAAACAACATGATTGAACAACATGCAAAAAGGCAATATTAGCTAACTGCTTCCTATTTTGGATATAATAACATTCAACCAACATAAATATGTCAGATGGTAACAAATATATGTTTGCCTAAAAAAAATTGTGTAACCCATTTCTTCAGGTCAGTAGAAAATCATATTTTCTTGGTAGTGATGAAAACATGACAAGTTATGATACAAACTAATTTCCATGTGTCCATTTCATCTGTACCTGAGTCTTCAGT
Source organism: Marmota monax (assembly GCF_021218885.2). Lineage (NCBI taxonomy): Eukaryota > Metazoa > Chordata > Mammalia > Rodentia > Sciuridae > Marmota > Marmota monax. The sequence goes on from NW_026695227.1 coordinate 9,067,517, forward strand.
GATTTGATTCTTCCTTTGACAAAGGTGGAAAACAGAAAATATGATGAAAGTGTAGAGATTGAACTGCATCTCATATGTTTGGTCCTAGAGAGATGCTGCCTTGTTTTGTCTCTGTGACACTCATACATAGAAGAAAGTGGTCCTGTTGCCTCCCATGAGAGCCACTGTTTCAGAGTAGGTAGAACCACAAAGAATTCTTTCATGCAACTTAGTTGTGGACAATACTATCATGCATGAAGAATAAATCAGAGTTGATGAAAAACCAGCCAGCAGCCCAAAATAAGGTAAATAAACCAGTTAACATGAATGAACAATATCCTTTCTGAATTAACAGTGCTTGACTACAGAGAAAGCTGAGTAAAAATTTCAATTTAAAAAATTTACCTCTGAAATATTCAAACCAGTTATCTATGCCTTAAGTTAGCAGATAGTTGCCAATTTTGCCTTTAACTCTGAAGTGCATACAATTGACATCAGTATCAAAAGTAGTCTAAGTATTATGACAAATTCATCAAGAAATTTTTAAAGGAGCCCCTTTTTGTGATATTATCGTATGTTAAAACCTGAAACACTTCTGAGTTCACCTAATCATTTGTGTTGCTTGCAAATTAGCTATCTTAGAGAAAAGGTTTTGATTAACACAACTTAAAAAAAGAAATGTGAGGCAGGTTGGCTACAGCTTGAAAAGTTGATTTGCCTTGAGCTTTTCACCACTGGCTTAACCACTGGCTTAACATTTTACTTTATTTCTCACCAGGCCATAATTCTGAGTTTGTGGAAGGGTTTCTACCTTCATATTCATCACACAATGGCAAACAGGTTCTGGGTTAGAAGACTAGCAAACAGATATACTTTACTCATATACTTTTTTTTTAAAATACCATTGGCCCTGATAATATGGAGAATTAATTAAACATCTGTTGGTGGTCTGTTAATGCTTTGGTTACAACTGGGCCACAGTTAAGTAATTGTCTACCTAATGGAATTTTAACTAAACTAACTCCAAAATACCACCTTCAGAGTTAATGTTTCCTGCACTCCTTTGTTTAAAGGCACTGAAGAGTTCCTGTTAAAAATGCACTTTCAAAAAAAAAAAAATGCACTTTCATATGATGTAAAAGAGGCTCAGTAAACATGTGCAGATTGGCTAACATCATACAGGCAACAGTCAGATTACCTTATGCATAGCAAGACCCTTGGTAAAATTACCAAAAATTGGGAATGGAACCACCATTTGGCCCAGCTATCCCTCTCCTGGGTCTATACCCAAAGGACTTAAAATCACCATACCATAGGGACACAGCCACATCAATGCTTATAGCAGCACAATTCACAATAGCTAAACTGTGGAACCAACTTAGATGCCCTTCAGTAGATGAATGGATAAAAAAAATGTGGCATATATACACAATGGAACTTTACTCAGCAATAAAAGAGAATAAAATCATGGCATTTATTTCATAATTGACAGATGAGAATTAAATCTCACCAAGTACTTCAGTCAAGACCTACATTCCCTAAATCGATCCAATTTCTGGAAATACAAAGAGAGGAAAGACTAGGAAGGATATATGGTAGCAATTAGACAAAATTCTAAGATATCTGAGCCATTAAAATCCCTATGGGACTTTAGTTTGCTAAGTTCAATTCCAGTGTCAGTAAAATACCAATGACATTTTATTTTTGCACTAATTGGATTACGATATTTCCCTTCTTATAACTGATTTCTGATCCCCACCACACACACACACACACACACACACACACACACACAAAAAGAACAAACAATTTTTTTTAAGGAAAGTGGAGGAGAACCTAAAGAAAATAAAACTTGCAAAGGGAAGATAGTTTTTAAAAGAAACAGCAAAATGAAGGTTATAAATAATATATTTAGAAATAAGGATGGATATTGTATCAATTAAACAAAAAACAGAATGATATAAAAAGACATTCAGAAAGCAAGAGCTCTTGACATTTTAAAATAGGATCATCAAAATTAATTTTAAAATTTGGATTATTTAGCAAATTTCCAAGAAGATAAAAAATTACAGATGAAAAATAGAAAAGTATAATTAATACAAGATTAATTTAATACATCTAATTCTGAAAAGCCATTTTGTAAGGAAAGCAGAGAAAATTATTAAGAAATATTCAAATGTTTCCCAGAAGTAAAGGACACAGAGTTTATATGCTAAAAGAAACACTGAGTTTTCAGCTTGGTCAATGAAAGAGACCCACATAAAAGCATATTAGCATGAAATTTCATGTGCCAAGAATAAAGAGAGGCTCCTAAGGGCTTCCAAGGAGACATTTTTAAGTCACACTCAAAGAATCAAAATTGTCTTTTCTCTCTAGCTACATAATCAATTAGACTACAGTGAATGGTTTCATAATTCTGAGTTTAAATCTTATGTTCAGAATCATGTGTCTAGATCCATTTTCAAGCAAGAGTAAAGAGAGAGTAAGGACATATTCAGAAACAGAAAGTCTCAATCTTTTACAAACCCACTCTCAGGAAGCTACTGCAGGACAAGTGCCATCAAAATAAGGGACCAAACCAAGAAAGCTAGAGGAGGATAGGATATTTAAAGCAGAAGAATGGTGGGAGTATTTCTCAATGTGACAAAAAGGGGAGGAAAAACTGTGTTGCAATCTAGAGAACAATCAGTTCAGAGATTAAAGGAGGACAGAGGCTGTGGGAGAAAGACTGCAAAGGAGTAGACAAGGAGAAAGTTGGGAATAAAGAGAATACTACATAAAGGTGGTTTTACCACTCTCTGAGATAATCTGAAGATCTAAAACTAAACAATAAAAGGAGGCAAATATTAATTAGAAAAAAAACAAAAGGTTGAATAAGAAAGCAAACATAATCAATAGTATCCTATTTGGTTCCATAGTGAACAGTACTAATGCCAACATAAAAGCATGCACACCCACCAGAAAACAACGCGGCTGCCAGAGTACTGAGGTCTGTCAGAAAGATACAAAGGGAAACTAGATGGGACTCACACTCGTCCAACAAAGGATAATCTGAATATCAAAAAGATAAAGGAGCTCAAAAATCATGTTACTAAAATACATAGATAGGCTCATGAGACTAGACAAAAATCCCCTTATTATTTTTGGAGGATGTGAAGGAACCAATTAGTGATTACATTCTGACAGCTCGTAAATAAAGGGAAAGATAAAAATAATGACCTTGTCTTTAAACCTACCTAAAGGTCATAGAATAGTTAATGTAGAATGTTCTCTTTTATAGAATAATTTCAGCTAATAAATGTCAAACAACTGATATAATTAGACTATCATTATCTTGCAACCCCCAACAACAATGATTCCAGGTTATCACCACCAATGGCTGTAAAAACCAATAGGTGAAAAGCTGATGGAGAACTCAGAATGAACAACTTGGCTGCCATTTGAACTGCTGGATCATTCTTAATCATCGTAAAAGAGATTCAAACAGCTATTATGTGCCCCTTGATATGACACAACAGGAAATAAACAGCATCACATGAGACGTATCCCTACCAAAATAATGAAATCTGAATCGGACCAAGCCTCTAGAACAAGCCTCTACCAATAGAGAAGAAATAAAAGTGAAAAAGAAACACGTTAAATGATATCACATGTATGCCACCAGCAAAATCATGATATGTGAATTCTACATAATAAATGACGTAGTTATTTATATAACAAAGGTAAATACTAAAAAAGAACAGAGAGTTATATTAAAGGGGTCAGAAGAGACAGAGCAACCAAAGGTAGTCTCATTAGGATCCTGAGTTCAACAAACCAATTAAAAATGTTCAGACATAGAAAATGTAAATGCAGAATGGATTACTTAATGATATTAAGGAACTACAGTAAATTTTATTTTTAGATGTGGTAATGGTTCTATAGCTATGTTATATAAGGTATTCTTATCTTTTATAACATAAACAAGTAACATTACATGTTTGCTAGAGTTTGTTTTAAATAAAGTCAGTGTGAAAATTATATGATCTCTAGGATTTGTTCTATGTAATCCAGTCTAGGGTGGGAAGAAAGTGGATAGACTAATAGGGCATTATGTAAAAATGTGGATGTGTAACCGATGTGATTCTGCAATCTGTATTTGGGGTAAAATTGGGAGTTCATAACCAACTTGAATCTAATGTATGAAATATGATATGTCAAGAGCTTTATAATGTTTTGAACAACCAATAAAAAAAATTAAAAAAAAAAAAGAATAAAGAGGAAGCAAGATAGACCATGTGTTAAAATTGTTGAAATTTTACACACATTCAAAAGTTGGCATTACAAAAAGTTTAAAATATAAATCAAAAAAATTATACACCTAATATGGGTATAATCCAAGATGTTTAAAGTATTTTAGAAGGGGGTAAGAAAAGTGAAAATGGTGTCAAGTGCTGAATCTTTATCCTCTAAGACAAGTTATCAGCTTATGACATTCTAAATTGAAAAATCAAGAACATCCAGAGAAGAAAATATTTTTGAAATATGGAAAAACAGACAAGACAAAGTTGAGTACATGTGGAAAAGTAGACAGTAGACAGAAGTGAGGAAAAAGATTGCAATTTATTATTAGTCTTGTAATACTGTGCAATCTTTTTAAAACTGTGAGCATATACAAATATGATGAGAAAGTAAAATATTTTTAAAAAGATATACAAAAATGTTTTGCTATTTAAAATTTGATATGATAAAGGCCACTATTCTATATTGTGGATTATATCCTGACACTCAGTTTAATCTGCTCTTCTCTCATGTTTCCCCTTTATTCCACTGTCAAATCATTTTATGATTCTGAATATATTTTGAATGCATTTACTACTTCTCTAACTTTACTGGCATCATCGGACTCTGAGACTTCCTTTATCATTTCTTATTTGGAACCTTGATGTAGTCTCCTAATAGATTTCCTGGTTTTACTCTTTCCATCCTCTGGTCCATTCCACACAGTAGTCAGAGTGATGTTTTAAAGATGCAAAGCAGAACATTTCACAATCCTGCTTAGACCCTTCAGTAGCTTCAGACTGTCACCTAGAGATCCCAAAGTTCTTAAGTCAGCCTTCTTCAGTGACCTGCCCCTTCAGGCTCCTATTTACATCTTCAGCATCTTTAAACATTTATGCCTTTATTCAGATGAATTTACACATGTTCTTTGCTGGTTCTGAACAATTTCCATTACTCTTTCTTTGATTGCTCTTTTGCTTTGAGAATTCAACTTAAATTCCACCATTTTCTTTCTCACACCACTATATTATTTCTTTTCATAGCACTTACATTTTAGTTGCGTATCTACCTGTTCACTTGCTTACTCTATTTCTTCCACAGACTCTAAGCTACAAGAGCAGAAATTTGCTTGATTAACTGTCATATCTTTGTTACTTATAATAATCCCTGCCACAGAGTTAGTCCTCAACAAACATTTATTGAATCAATGTAATACATTACAGGACAGTTTTTCTCAATCTTAGTGTATATACTAAGGAAAGATGCACATTCTGATTCAGTGGGTCTGAGATGGGCCTGAGTTTTGCATTTTTAAGAAGCTCCCATGGGAGGACAAAGCTGCCAAAACCTTTTCACACTCTAACTAGGAGACACAAGATGAGCAATGATGGTATTTGTTCTGTAGGAAGGAGCTCCTGATCCAGAAATGGAGATGCCAGGTTAAGAGGATTTAAATGACCACATAAACTAACTTCACTTCCATTAATATAGGAAGTATGTAAAAACTGGAAGCAATTTGATATTAGGATAGGCATTGATCTTCCTAAAAATTATACAAGATCAGCATAAGGCCACATCTGGCTATAACCAAATCACTCAAGGTGTTGTAATAAGATACCTAATTTAGAGAAAGCAATTGGCAATTCAGTATATGGGAATAGAGATCCTTTTTAACAAAGAAATAAACATCCTGGAATAGGTGATGAGAATTTGAACTTCACTCTGACCCTTCAGTAGCTGTGTAACCTTAAGCAAACCAATTATATTCTCTAATTTTCAGTTTTACTAGCTATAAATTGGAGCAAATTTTGCCTACCTTAGAGGTGTGAAGATGAAGGAGGTATCACATATCAATTAAATAACTATGCCTGACACATAGTAAAAATATCAGGTCCTTTGTAAAAATTTTTCTTATAATATTAACTTCCTAGGGAGTGAGGGAGAATTCATTTTTTAACATAACATTTGGCACTCTTAACATCTCAGAGTGAAAAAGGGCTATGAAAGTAAAATAAATAAATAGGTAGATTAGAGGCAGGGATCTAGGACTAAATGAATGCTCAACCATGAGAAAGAAAATCTGAGAATTGGTTCAGGATTTAGCATTAATTGGTTGTCTGACATTGGACAATATTTAATATGTCTAGGCCTCTATATCATTTCTAAACTACTATATATAACTGTTATATACATTATAGGAAATGATTTACATTCCAAAACCTTTATTTCATTTTCTTCCCTTTTGGAATATCAGTAAACTTCACAGAAATATTAAAATTGCAGAATCATCGAATATTAAAACAAGTATTAGAAACAAGTTACTCTCTTTCTCTTGAAATTTCTTCTAACACCCTCAAATGGTGTTACTAAGCTTTAAAGAAGTACATGAAATCAATAAGCTTACTATTTTTTTTCAACTTGGAGAACTTCCATCATTTTTAGATAACACAAACATACACCGTTTCAATGACAGTTTGAGTTTCCTTTAGTTGTCGTACATGGTAGACAGTAGAATGAATTGGACATAACTTTTCTATATTCATATATGAATACACGACCAGTAAACTCCACATCATGTACAACTACAAAAATGGGAAGTTATACTCCATGTATATTAGATATGTCAAAATATATTCCACTGTCCTGTAAAATTAAAAAGAATCAAAAAAATTTTAAAAAGAAACACAAGAAAAAGGGAAGCACATTTGGTGAAAATAAAAATAACAAATTATTTCAAAAGGCAAACTAGAGAGTATTCTGCTGAATCAAGTCATTCATAATTTTCTTAAGAAGTTAAAAGGGAAAAAATATCTTCCTTCAAAATAACTGTGATATTTCTGTATACTAACTAATGGGAAAAGTCCCTGAAAACTGCGAGAGAGAGAGAGAGAGAGAGAGAGAGAGAGAGAATGTGTGTGTATTTGTATATGTATATATTTGTGTGTGTGTATATATATTTATGTTTTTATGTATATGTATGTGTATATATATATGTGCATCTCTATTTAAATATTGACATATGAATTTGTAGATATAAAATCATTGTTTTATGCCTTAAATCTCCCCCACCTCACTGTAAATGACTTTTGTTTTTATATACTTTTTAAACAAAATAAACCTCACCCTTCTATTCAATATGTTTCTGAATGTCATGGGATTAAGCCACAGGGGTCATCTGGATTTAGTTATATCTCCTCATTGTCTCTGACTCTCCTCTGCATAAAAGCACATTTACTGTTATTCTT